>NC_064864.1:42180536-43618036 GCF_024139225.1 Suncus etruscus
TAGGAACACAAAAATACAATACAAAAATCCCTTCCTTACACCTATATTCATTGCAGCACTATTTACCATAGCAAGACTCTGGAAACAGCCAAGATACCCTTCAACAGATGAATGGCTAAAGAAACTGTGGTACATATACACAATGGAATATTATGCAGCTGTCAGGAGAGATGAAGTCATGAAATTTTCCTATACATGGATGTACATGGAATCTATTATGCTGAGTGAAATAAGTCAGAGAGAGAAAAACACAGAATGGTCTCACTCATCTATGGGTTTTAAGAAAAGTGAAAGACATTTTTGCAATAATAATTTTCAGGCACAAAAGAGAAAAAAGCTAGAAGTTACAGCTCACCTCATGAAGCTCACCACAAACAGGGATGAGTTTAGTTAGATAAATAACTACATTTTGAACTATCCTAATAATGAGAATGTACGAGGGAAATAGAAAGCCTATCTAGAGTACAGGCGGGGGTTGGGTGGGAAGGAGGGTGGGGAGATTTGGGACATTGGTGATGGGAATGTTGCACTGGTGATGGGTGGTGTTCTTTACATGACTGAAACCCAAATACAATCATGTACATACATAATAAAGTTGGTTAAATAAAAAATTTTTTCCTAGTAATAGAGATACCCTACCTAACAGAGAAAATACTAAATTTTTACATTAAATTTTTTGCCTCTTTTTATGTTTTTGACCATAATTGGCAGTGTTCAGGGTTTACTCCTGGCTCTGCACTTTAGTATCACTCCCACCTGATGGGGCTCTAGGGATTCAATGTTGGTGCTGGGGATTGAAACTGGATCAATTGCTTACAAAGCAAGTGCCTCAATCTCTGTATTCTTTTCCCCCACCCTGTTAATAATTTTCTTACTTTTTCTTCCACCTAATACAAAAAGTTCAGGTTTTTAGGTGAGCTATCCAGACAAGGAGAATGTAAAAACTGCCTCCCCATCCTCAAGTAACATGGACTCTGGGTGCTATGGTTGCATCTTAAAGCAAACGATATTTGTCATTAAAGATTAAGGGACCCTAAATATCATCCAGAGAGGATTCTACTTTAAATATCACCAGAAGATGGTGAATGAATGGCAGACTTTGCTGACCAGTCATGGTATTTTTTTTTTATAGTGGCCAGTCTTAATGGCAGACCAACATAGATTTTTTTTGTTAAAGTATTGCCATCCTACAACTCATCCTAACTCAAGCCTTTATTCTCTGGAGATTCACAGAGAATTATTTCTATCTCACATCCACGTTTTGTCCTGAAATCACTTTTCTGGTTCTGAATGACTTCTAGGACATGGTTTGTGAAGTTACTTGGGGGTAGAGGTCTTAGCCCACCCTCATGGGCATGGCCCCTCATTCAACCATGGGTTTGGTGTTGGTCTTCAATAGCACCCACTGATCACTGGTCTGCTGAGATCATGTTCAGCCAAGTCTTGAAGGGGGTTCTGATGATCACACACTTGGAGAGGGCTACAATTCACTTAGTGTTCACAGTTCTTGTTCTGAAATTTTCACTAGAATTTCTTGGCTCTTTACTTTCTAAGTGTCCCCACTATTTCCACACTGAGACCTTGTGACATCTCCTGTTTCTGGCTAACCCTTGGCCTTCTCCTTCATCCATCTCCCCAGCCTTGGCATGAATGCCATGGTGGACACATGCCCCGGGTCTCCCTTGGCAATGGCTGCCCTGTCTGTCCTGAAGGGCTGCCTTGCTTGGCCTCGCCTAATTCTTTCATGCTGTGCCTTTGCCCTGAGCTTTCCCAGGGCACTTTCCTCTCTATGGTCTTTTATTTTTTTTTATTCTAGAAAATGAATTCAGCTTTCTTTGTGGAAATTTTTCTTTCAACTAGATCTTTTTTATCATGAATTTTAGGATGTGAGAAGCTCATCTATGGATTATAAGACAATCTAATGAAAGACCACAGGGTGAGCTTTGCTATGGCCCAACTACACAGTTAGAACTTGCAGGGCATGAACCAAAGAACAAATTGATGGCACTAACCAACTGGAGGAAAGAAACCTGTACAAAGCAGCTTTGATGTGCCAGGCAGGATACCAGGGTTTCACCTTTACTTGACCTCACCTTGCAGCATAATTGCCCAGATCCATTGTGTCTTTTACCCTCGTTGTTTGGGAGCTGATGTAGGTGTAAGTCTAGATGAAGGGTGCCCTCAAAGAGGAAAATTTACCCCAGTATGGAAATGGGCTACAAGCATGAAAAGCTGCATGGAACTGCTAGAAGATGGCGCCCCTTGAGCTCAGAGCTCAGTCTCCCTCTGAACCAGTCAGCCCCCAAAAGGGATACCAATACCCCAGTTCTGTTTTCTCACCTTTGGAGATGAGGCAAAGGAGGGTGAAAAGGAGGTGATATGCCTATCCCTGGGCCAATGGCTCCCACAGAGGCCTCTGAATGATTCCTCCTTCTTCCACTTTCTAGCATCAGTTTTTTCTCTCATGGCTCACAAGCCACGGCACCCTCTTCCACACAGTCAGACTCCAGTTGTTATTTCCTAAGTATTCAGTGAACATTCAGTCACTCAGCACTGATCTTATCAGCTTTCATAGGAGAGGAAAAACCCCTGATGTGGTAGTGGTAGGACTCTCTTGGGGCACACAACGCCTAATTCACCATCACTCCTCAATCCTGGTCAGGGTGGCCTGAAGGGAATTCCAAGCCGGGGACACAGGAGGGGAGGCTGTGCTTGGGCGCCCACACAGGAAGCAGCATGGGGCTGAGTCAATGGTTAATTATCATCTGAGACGGACAGAAAACAACAACATCAACAACAACACAAACATAAGTCCTTCTTTCAAGTCCAGGAAGGGACCCGAATGAGAGGAGGTGAGGCCCAGAGCACAGAACTCCAAGGGCTTGTGGCAAGCAGACAGGCAGGACTAGGTCCAAAGCATTGGGGCGGGGAAGGGGGTTCAACCTCTGCCTTTCAAAAGCCCAACTCAGGCCCCAATCTTTTCGTGGCCTGTTGACTTCCCGGAGCCTAATTACAGTCCCTGGAACGACACACCCCTCTGGCAGCACACAGAGGCCGCACACAGCACCCGTGACCTCGGTCTCCACACGGGCGAGAAACACAAGACGACGCACAACAGGAAAGTCTGTTTGGCCCCAAGCACAGCACCTGACCCAGAGCCAGCCTGACGTCGCCGGAATTTCCGACCTCACCTTACCCCACCCTCCCCTGCACCCAGCTCAGTGCCCTCTTTGATCCCCAAGTAAAAGGCAGCAGTTGTCTCGCTCGGTGTGTCCCGAGTGCCAGCATGTTTGCTCTCCTTTGTGGAGGCCCTCTTGGGGTCTGTCCTCATTCTCTCACTGGGACTTGGGACAAAACTCCCCTCGCAGATGGAGGCAGAGTGGTAGATCTTGTTCTAATTCTGTCTCTCCCCTCACCCACACAATCCCCTGGAGAAACAATGCTCCCCACAGCTTGATGAGGTCCCTCTTTATTCTTATGTATCTTAGACTCTCTTGTAACAGATGATCCCTTCTGAACTATTGATAAAACACTACTGCAAGCTTCAGTGGGCTTGTAGCTTACCTCTGAGATGAGGCTTGTCATCACTTGGCTGGCTACACAGTGAGGCCTGGAGTGGAGGTCTGTAGGTGAGGGGGTTAGAGCCCTGAGGGGCCATGGTAGGTGGAGATGGGAAACTGACTGTAAAGTGTTGGCAATGAGGGAGAGAGGAAGGAAAAACAGGAGGAGATAGAAGGGGGGTTGTAAAGGAGGTAAGAGACAGAACAGAGGAACCATGAGGGAGATGGAGAAGGAGAGGACTGGAAAGGCAGGCAAGAGGGAAAGTGATTATCCTGTGCTGGAGCTGATGCTTGCTTGCTCCTTAGAGGCTCTTTTTAATATTCAACTTTTGTTTTGTTTTGGGAGGGCACAATGTACAGTACTCAGGACTTACTATTGTAAACACATCTGTGCTTAGTGGTGTTCCTAGTGGTGCTCAGAGGACTAATATGTAGTGCTGGAGATCAAACCAGGGGCAGTTATGTCCAAAGCAAGTACTAATTCTCTACGCGCTCTTTGCTTACTCTCTATACTCTATATTCTCTTTGACATCTTTTGTGTTTTTTCCACCCACAGATAGCATCACCTTTTGGCAAGGACACTGAGCCTTCAAAAGGTGAAAGAACTTAGTACTCAGGTAAAAGGTGACAGAATCAGGTTTAGATACAGACCTTGAACAACTCTAGGCCTTTTGTCTTTAACTTACATTGCTTCTCCTAACAGGAAGAAGAAAGATGTTAGAGAACAGGGGAATAACAGAGCTGAGCTATGGTAACCTGGGTAAAAAATAGCAGCTAGCTGAGGAGGGAAGAGGAGAACAACTTTCAAATAAACAAACAAACAAATATACAAACCTAGACACACCCATCTCCTTAAATTGTAAAATAAATATCAAGCCCCACAGCTTTAAGACTCATCTCAGAAGTGATGCAAAGCCAAGCTGAAGAAACTCACAGGTGCATGTGTCTTCTGGCTGAAAATTCTGAGGCCTCCTTGGGAGGGTAGGGAGGAGCCAAGCATGGTCCCAGTTTTACAAAGTCTGGAGATTCTGCATCAACACGTCTCCAGATTCTATACTAATGACAGCCCAGTAGGAGTACAGCAAATTAGATGGGAAAGTAGTATAGGAACCAACTAAGCTTAATTAGCAAAAATAGTAAAACAGAAGAGTCAACTAGCAACAAACAGCTCAATAAATCCTCAATGATTTTAATACCATCATTGTGAGATATAACAATTTTCACAAGTTATCCTTTACTGAACTATTTTTTTAATTATTCAATTTAATTTTGTTTTGTTTGTTTTTTTGGGGGGGGGCCACACTTGCTGGCACTAGGGGTTACTCCTGGTAAGTTCAGGGGACCATATGGAATGCTGGGGATTGAACCCGGGTTAGGTTCTACCTACTGTGCTATTGTTCCAGCTCTTTATTGTAACAAGTGATATAAAATAAGTAATGTTGAGATTGGGAAACTGGGAACAATGGTGGAAGAAAGGTCATACTGGTGATAGGATTGCTGCTGAAACATTGAATTCCTGAAACAACTATTATGAACAACTTTGTAAACTCAGTGGTGTTTTTGTTTTGTTTTGTTTTGTTTTGGGGCCACACCATGGCACTCAGGAGTTACTCCTGGCTATGCACTCAGAAATCAGTCCTGGCTTGGAGGACCATATGGGACGCCAGGGGATCAAACTGTAGTCCATCCTGGATTGGCTGCATGCAAGGCAAACACCCTACCTCTATGCCATCACTCCGGCCCCTAAACTCAGTGTTTTAATAAAGTTAGAGAAAAGGGTTGGGGAGTAAGCAAACCTAGAACCATAATGTTTTAGGGTCTGGGCAGGAGAGATATAGCACAGCAGTAGGGTGTCTGCCTTGCATACAGCCGATCCAGGACGAATGGTGGTTCGAATCCCTGGTTCAAATACCGGCATCTCATATGTTCCCCCATGCCTGCCAAGAGCAATTTCTGAGAGCACAGCCAGGAGGAACTCCTGAGTGCCACAGGGTGTGACACAAACAAACAAATAAATAACAAAAAAGAAAACAACATGTTCTAAGCACTTCGCCTCTCCATGCAGTTTTGGAAGCCCCTGGCAGACCCAGATTGATGGTGATATGACTCTTGTTTACTCCTCTGCCAGACGCTGGGGGTGCACCTGGGAAGAGCTGTCTACGTCTCAGCATGAAAGACAAATGTTGAGTGGCCAAACAGCAAGTGACTGCCTCAGACTAAAAAATTCTAGGTGTTGAGGGGCCAAGATCCAGACCAATTGAATTAGGGCCTGGATTGGGTCCTGCAGGCTGAGTCTCCCGCACACCACAGGTTGGCCACCATCATTACCACCATATATTTTATCAAAACTGGCTGTGGGGGGGCCGGTGAGGTGGCGCTAGAGGTAAGGTGTCTGCCCTGCAAGTGCTAGCCAAGGAAGGACCACAGTTCGATCCCCCGGCGTCCCATATGGTCCCCCCAAGCCAGGGACAATTTCTGAGCACTTAGCCAGGAGTAGCCCCTGAGCATTAAACAGGTGTGACCGAAAAAAAAAAAACTGGCTCTGGGGAAGAAGCACACAGGTCCCTCAGGAAGCCATCCTCACCCAACAGCAGATCAAATTCAGCTGGCAGCTTGCAGAACCATCAGAAACTTACGACTGTAACAACACCCTGGGACAAAGTCTTCTCCGAATACTGCAGTTATTAAGAGTCAAATGCCCTGACCTGGAATGTTTGCACTATTCACCAGCTAGAATGCTCAGAGAAAATGCTCATCTCTTCCCTGAGCCTCTGTTCTGCTGTAGAATAGGAGTGGGGTGGGTAAGACATGGACTTGGCCTCCTTCATCCTGTGGTGTTAACAAATGAGATTAGAATGGTCAGATGTCCATAATATAACTTTAAGCTATACAAAGAGGCCTTGCTATCTATTTTTTTTTTTTGAGAGGGGGGTAGTAATCAAACCAGGCCATTTTTCTCAGTAGGTAAGTGAAGAAAGGCAGAAAAAACAGCTACAATCCCCATCACTGAGTGGAAGTTTGCAGGATGGAGGATTTGATCATTTGGACTTTCAGGTTGCTCCCTACTTGGAATTTTAGGAAAGAAGAGGTTCCCTCATGTACCTCAAGGCCAAATGGCCTGAGGGTAGGTAGAGTTATAAATTCCAACAGTAATTGTTTTAAAGCTCTGATTTAAGCTCCATCCCTTTATGGAGACCCAACTGCTAAGCCCTTCCTGGCAATTAAGCTCCTTGAGGCCCAGCAATAACGAAGCTGGGTTGTCTCCAAGTTCCCTTTTTCCTCCTTGCAGTTGGCATCACCCTGGGATGGAACCTGATGAAACGCCGGCTCCCATCGCCTGTCTGTGTCTCGCTGGCTGTCCTTCCTGCAGCTGGGCCCCACAATGAGTGTTTCAATCATTGCACCCTAAGAGCACCATCTTCCCCCACTCGAGAGGAAGCAAAATCCTCTCCTCACTCACATGCTCCACTTCAAGCCATCTGCATGCTCGACAGGCACTTGCCACCTGCCTTCCTGACAGTGAAAACTGCCCAAATCTTACTATCAGAGCCTGTGGAGCAGGAAGCAGGAAGACTGTCCGCTCAGTTCTTCCTTCCAAACATTTCATACAGGTCCTGTCCACCTGGCCTGGTTTGATCTTCCAGCTGTCCTTCACCTAATGTCTCACTCTTTGTCCCTTGGTGCTTTCTCCAAACCCTATTCCCTCTTACGGCTTTTTAGAAGCATATTTATTCCCAGAATTTGTGAAGGTAAAAATGCTAATGTTCAACCATATTCCCAGTACCTGAGTAACCAGCCCAGGTGCTCCACAATGACAGATAAATGAATGTAGGTAAATATGGAGTAGCACACTGCCAACACACTGTTGTGACACGTGGCACTCCCAGTCAGTGTGAAGCCTCATTAAAGCAGTATCCCACAAAGGGATCTACTCACCCTCTGTTGAGGAACTGGAATCTCATTCTTCAAACCTCCTCTCAGGGGAAGAGAGAAACCCTCCAATCCATATTTTTAATTATAATGATTTAATCAGGTTTTTACCTTAGGACTTCTGAAGACAATAAAAGAATTCTTTGCAACTGTCTGAGGCTTCACTGTAAGATGAGAATTAGAGTCTGTTTTTACTATAAAGTGAACTTAAGCATAATTATACATTGTGAACAACTGATATCCAGCTGGATTCTGATATTAATTCTCAATCACTCCTCACCCTAGATTGGGGGAAATCCTCAGCCAAGTGTGAGCCAGGAAACGCATTCACATTCACCTGGTCTGGCTTTAGCATCTCTGCTCAGCTCATCCTCCATCCTCTGCTTCCTGTCCCATCCGGGTCCATCCTGGAAGACTCTGGGCTGGGTGTGGGAAGGTTCCTGGAGTCAGAATTTATGTAAACTGGGGTTCTGCTCACAATTCTACACAACTCAGATTTTGAGTTGAGGGTTGAAAGCAGAGAGAGAGAAAGGTTGCAGGATGTGGTGATAGAAGAGAGGTGCTAGATGAAGAGTAGCCAGTAGGTGACTTGACCATGTGGGAAAGGGATAAGAAGGGACAAGGCATAATGCATGTCATATGTCTGTGCTCCTTGTACAGACAGATCCAGGGTGCAGCCTGGCAGGATTCAGGCAAAAAAAGAACACCAGGATTTGGGGACAGTGGAGCCCTAGTGGAAGTGGGAGCTTTATATCTCTTTTCATCAGCATCTGTTAAAAAACCAAATCACTTTCAAACCAACAGGCTTGGAAAATAATTTAGCACTAATAATAGGAGCACTAAAGGACTAAGGCAAAACGGGTCTAAATCCAAACATTGGCCTACCATGGATATGATTCAGCTCATCTCCATCCTGGGAATGGCAAGAGCATCCAGGGGAAACTGATCACCAGCTGTTGACAGCTCTGTGGGTCAGACCTGTTAGGAGAAGCTTGGCTCAAATCTGATTTTGACAACCCTCTCTCAGCCACAAAGGAGGATGAGCTAGCTACCTACCGTTCCAAGAGGACAAAGCCATGATTGTGAGACATAACAAGCAAGAGACACCCCCACCCGAATTGTAATTTAAAGAGGAGATAACACATCTATATGAGCACAGAAGGTTGCAAAGTAAATTATTGCTCATGTACCAAAATAAACCAGTGAGATCCCTGGAGATAATGCAGCTTGTAAATTACCCTCTGAATTTTGATGCTCAAAGTAAAACATACACTAATTTTAAAATTCCAACCTAAAATTAAAGCATTCAGTTATTACAGAGACTGTTTGAGTAAATGAAGGTTTCTATGCTCACTGGACTATAGTGTGTCTATTAAATATTATGATTATTATCAGCAGAATAATTCTAACCGGGAGAGGCTTGTTATGATTTTAAGTAGAGCCAGTTTTATAAGCACCAGATGATCACAACCAGGGGCAAATACAGCGCCTCCCAGGAAAGAGCCCCCTCTATTCCCTTCTGGAGAAAGAGAGGGTTAGGGACTTTGTCATTCTTTCTCTGCCTCTTTTCTTCATCAGGCACGCATGTGTTAACAGGATTTGTGCTCAAGAACTCTAAGCGAGAGTAGTTTCTTTCTTTTGTTCGTTTTATTACATTGCTCCTTGTAGTTTATTGTAGCAATATTACAAAAGAGATAAACAAATGTAAAATAACTACATTCATAACTCTACCCTGGATGGGAGAGAGTTTTGGTGTTTCCTTGCCAGATATTTTAATATGCAGATAGGTGTATCAGTACATTTATTTTATAAAACTATCTCAGATTCTGTGTGGGGAGAGTGTTTATAGCCACAGGGCTGGGGGCTGGCAGGTGCTGCCTGGCAGGAACTCTGACCCTCCCTTCTGGCAGAGATTCACAGGCAGTGATATGGATCACACAGTAGTTTTTCACCCACCCAAGCCTGTGTGTTGCAGCTATGAGAAGATGTTAAACATAAAAGCAAAGACTGTGCCACCACTTAGCTTCTGCAGAGCAGCCCTTCCCCAGAAACTGATGAGCTCTGCTTTTGTCTTAGAAAAAGCCATGGAGGGCAGGATGGCTCATCGAGCCTGTGCCCTTGCCAAATGGAGTGTGGACAAGGAAATGTCAAGTGGCTCTGGAAGCAGTGCTTGGCCACCCCTGGGGAGCAGGGGGAGGGGTGTCAGCCAGCCTCCATTCTATCCTGGGGCCCAGATGCAGGTGCCACCATCATGCTATCCTCTTCATGCCTCAATTGTGTGCACCCAGGGGAGGGAGGTGTTGTGCTCACGGAGGCTGCTCAGTAGAGAAAAGAAAGGCCTGGTGTAGACAGCTGGTGAAGGAATGCCCAGTACTGGGTGGGAACTATTGAGGATCTGAAACAAGGTAGTTTGGGGTGGCTGAGAGAGAGAGAGAGAAAGAGAGAGAGAGAGAGAGAGAGTTTGTGAGAGAGAGTTTGTGAGAGAGAGTTTGTGAGAGGTCTGGAGTTTGAGTCCCAGTACCATGCAAAGAAAAACAATTTACCCAACTCCTGCAAAAACAATGTTCTAGGGCTGAAGAAATAGTGCAAGAGTTAAGGCACTTGCTTTGCACACAGCTGACCCAGCCATTAATCGACCTTTGATCAATGCTGGGAGTGATCCCTTAGCATAGAGCTAGGTGTATGCCCTAAACACTTGTGGGTATGACCCAAAAGGAACAACCCCCCCCCCCCCAAGAAAGAAGTGTTGTAGATATAGCAGAATAAACTAGGGAGCAGGTTTTGTACTCAGTAGTCACCAGTCCCATCCCCAGCAAGGCAAGGTCCCTGGAGCATCTCAAGAAGTGACTGTGACTTACCCCCTAGCACTGCCACAAAGCAGCAGCAGAAGGAGCCAGCCAGCCTTAAGCAACAAGAATATATATTCCTTCCTAGTGTTGAGAGGTTAGTGGTCTGAATCAAGCTATGGGCTGGCTGAGATGTTACAGGGTAGAGCCCTGATGGCCGTGTGGCCCAGGTTTTCCTGGGCGATGGCAGCATAAAGCAAAGACTTGCCCCATCCGCAGTGTCACAGAACCACCTTCTGCCAATGTCTTTATGTGACATTTTCCTATGCACATGCACTTGCCCATGTGACAGCAGTCACATCAGAGAAGGGTGCCTCTTAGCGGCCTAGTCACTTTCAGTTGATCACATCAACAAAGCACCTATTTTCCAGTAGGGCCAGTCACTCTCACAAACATGGAGGTTAGAACTCATGTGAATGTATCTTTCACCTCTCTACTCTCCCTTTGGCTGTTTGTTTTTTTTTTTAATATCATAATTAGCCAGAGTGGCACACATACTTGTTGTGAGGGTTTTTACATGATCTTGGTGGTGTGCACACATATGCTTTCAGGTCCACACACATCAGAGGAGCTGCTCACACACACCTGTCCAAACTGTTCCAGAGATCACACACCGCTGAAGGCAGAGGAGTGTCCCTAACAGCAGAGTCTTGGTGCATGTACTGCCTCCAGGGATCAAACTTTTATCTTCTTACCTGCAAGGCAATTGCTTTACCACTGGGCCAACCCCAGAGTCCTAGGAACTTGGAACATATCTTTTTGGGCAGTTTGACTCCATCTTTTTCTGTTATTTCAGATGTGTGGAACAGAAAAGACCAAAGATCTAACCTCCCCACCATTCTGCCTCCTAGAACCCCTCTTGAACACTCAGAAAAATCTCTTGTGAGGAGGTTTCTGTGACAAGTCTAGTTTTGAAAATCATTTAACTTCTCTGGGATTGGTTTCCTCCTCCATTAAATGAGCAAAAGCAGTGGCTTTTGAGGTGCTGACCCTGCCATCCTGGTGGGAAGTAAATGTCATTAAGATGACTGTGAACTGACCCGAGTACAAATCAGCCCAGGTCCCTCTAGGTGACTCACACACTGTCCACAGGCCAGTTGCCTCCTGTGTAATCAAAGGCAACTCCCCAGGCAAAAAAAATCTGTATATATCAATAAAAATAGAGCTCACAGGGCTCATCAGACTAACATTTGTCCTCCCAAACCTGCATGCAGGTGGGATTGTTCCAGGTTTGGGGACCACATTTCTCAATTCCTTGGCAGTTGTTTTGGGTTGTTTTCAAGTTCTGTCATTCATATTTTTATTTATAAGTAACTATTGGTGTTTGTGACCTCATTATCTATTTTAGTCTGATGACTGTTTTTTTGGTGGGGCCTGAAATGAGTATTTTGGTCCTGGAAAATTGTTCAATATTTAGATGTTTTATAGAAAGGAACTGTGGTTCAATAAGATATATTCCTGCCGCAAAAAGGGAGTTTTGTACTCCCTTGCTTGTGTCATAGGGGAAAGTGATCTCCTGGGTTACCCAGTCAGTAGCTTCTGCCAGGATGTGGATTTTCAGAGCTAACCCTGGGAAATCCTGGGAAGGCTGGCAAAACTGTCCCATATTGATGAGAAATACTCCTGTGAATATTAGTCATGCTAGTAACAGGCAGTTTACACTCTGGTATTCATGCAATGAACCTGTTAGTGGACTACCAGGCACAGCCTTCGAGTATAAAATCATTCTTCTCTTTCATCATGAATAGGTATCGAGTTGCATATGTTGCTCCTTCAATGATATCATTACTTTTCCTTCTCACTTCCCCTAAAGGTATCTCCCCAGTATCAAGCTAGGGGGTTATATGGAATATTTTGTACTCCATCCAAGATGATATAGGCAGGAAAGTTTAGGAGGCCCCAACTCCCTTGCTTCTCACCTCACCTCTCCTGAGCAGCATCCAGTATGGATTCTCCTATGTGGCGCCATGTTGGTCAGAGGTTGGATGAAGAGAAAAGAGTTGCTGTTCACCCTGAGTCCATGCTCTGCAGATCCACAGTTACATTTGGGCCTTTTTGTACTTGACTGGATTGAACTCTGCCCACACAGACACTCCATGAGGTCTGACTGCCGGAGCCTACCTCCAAGCCTGGATTCTATATCTAACCTGGCTTCCATGCCCAGCCCATCCTCTTGGAGGTCCCAAAGATCCAGAATTCCATTCACCTGAGCAGAGAACAGAGGTAGCTTTCCAAGGACTTGAACTGCCCACAGGGACAGGCCAGAGGTTGAGCATGCCAGAATGGAACTCTTAGCGCTATGCCTGAACAGAAAGCCCTGAAGGCTTACAACCCACTGCCTTAACTCACTCCAAATCTGGGAAAGCCCCTGGCCCTCATTCAGGCTCAGATGGCTCCAGGACACCAAGGTCACCACAAAAGATAGCTGACTCTTCTGTAGGAAGCAACACAACTCACATCTCACTTCCTTCCCCAGCTGGGAAAGGTTTTTTCAACACACGCTGTTCTATTTCCAAGCTTGTGTTTTCCATAGGTGCTCAGCACTGGCAACGTGATAGGACCAAGTTCTGCTCAGCAACAGGGTTGCCCCCATCTGAAGACAGGCATCAACCTTCTGGATAAGTTAGCAATGGGACTGCAATTTATTTAGCCACTAATTCTACTTAGTGAAATGACTTTGCTCCACTATTATAACTCACCTTGCTTATGTCCTGATGGGCTCCGGTAATTCATACTTGACTCTTCCATTCAGCTTCTGCTTCCTGTGGGGCTGGGAGTTGGTTCCTGGATGACTCACTTTAGGAGGTCATATATAGAAAGGAGGTTTTCTCATTATAGATGGAGGAAGGTCACCAGAAAAGCAGGGCTGTTTTTTTTTCTCCCTCCTAAAAACCAGTTCTCTTTAGGTAATTCTTTTCCAAGGAAGTTTATATACTATTATCAAACTTCTTCCCAACTTCAATTTATTTGATTTGTGTGATTTATACCCACATTTCTCACCCAGGTGCCATATGGTTTCCTGTATTATCTAGGATATTCCAAGGGACCATATTTGAAAATTACATAAATGAAGTTTCACAGTATGAGACAAGGGGCCAACCCATATGATCAAGAGACTATTAGGGTGCATACAAGATTGAAAGGAGGCCAAGATTAGAAAAAAATTTGAGAAACACTGGTTTGTATATTATACGGATGAATTTCTGACTTCTTGAATTAAAGCCTAGCCCTTGGGGCCAGGGAGATAGTACGAAGATGAAGGTGTTTGCCTTGCAAGTTGCCAATCCAGTATATGATACCTAGCATAATATATAGTCCCCTGATCACTACCAAAGTATATATATATATATATATATATATATATATATATATATATATATATATATATATAATATGCACATAATAGGCTTGATTCCCGAGCAAAGGCTCAGGAGTAAACCCAGAACACCACTGGGTGGGACCAAAAGACAATTAAAAAAAACTCAGTGCCTGTGTTGCCCCCATCTTCATCCTTGATAAAATGTAGGTTGGCTGTCCTGTCCCACAAAGCAGCGTCCAGCTGCTTGTAAGTTAGAAGTTCTATTGTCAGTTCGACAAGATTTTACTCTCACTAGAAAGAGGGATGTTTCTCACCTCTAGGCTCAGATACATGCTGTCACCTCCCTTTTGGCAGAGGTGGACAGATTTCTGCTAGCATCTGCCAAACACCTACCTGCAGACTTGGAGTTCTGCACTGGAGAGTGGGACAGTGAGCAGCAAAGGCCTGGGACTCTATCCCATTTTTCACCTCACTTGCATCTCCGAAGAGCTAATGTGGGTGTCTTGGAAGGGAGCGGCAGTGCCTCAGCTGACCATGGGTGATCTGACAACACTATGTGTGTATCTGTTTAGATAAGGCAAAATGAACACCCCCCACTCTGCGTCCCTCAATCTGCACACTGACTATTCATTCACACTAGAATGAAGCTTGCCTTCAGACAGGCCTTGGGGTTCTTAGTAGCTTGAGCCATGTGAAAAGCATTGCTTTTCACAAATTCTCTTCCCATCCATCCGTTCCTGGGCTTTCTGCCCATTCCCACCTCCCGCCTTTGCCATATGGCACCTGGAAGCACTAGAATGTCTCTTCATGCTTCTCGCCCAGCATGTCTGCAGAGACTCACTCGAGCTCCCTCTGCTGGGCCTGCCAGGCAGCTTCATCTGATTGCACTTGTGTGCTGGGCACCGGTTCCTGTGGCACTAAAGTGACCGACCACCTTCTTGTGTGTCCTCTTCTCCCCGCTGGACTGCAGTGTCCTGAGCATAGAGGCCATTGTTTTCCATTTACATCTGCAGGTGAATCAAGCCAGCTCATTAACCTCATTGCGCTTACTTCCTCATGGGTGAAGACAGACAATAGGCTTGTCAGGACTTAAAGTGAAGTAATGCGTTTGCCACGCTTGCTTGGTGCAGTGTCTGGCCCCAAATCAGAGTTCAATAAGCAGCAGCCATCATTATGTTCTGATTCTCCTTTTCACTGCGCCCCACTCTAGCAAGAATCAACAGATCACATGAGTGATCTGATGAACAAGAGACACTGTTGTAGGAGAGATATGCTAGAGTAGACATTGGAAATAAGGTTTGAAAATCCAAAGAGAAGAGAAATCAGAAATTAATAGAATCCTGTGTCTCCCAACTTCCTAATAGTCTATAGGCTTTGTAGGTGATTCTTCGGTTATTACACATTTTCCCTCAGGGACAGGTGAAGAGCGACTATGTACAGTGCTGCAGACCTGTACTTGTCAACTGACCTTGAGTGTAACAAACAGCCCCAGAGGAAAGCACCTCCAATTACAGCCACCAAGAGGGTGGGGCTCCTTCAAGGCAGATTGATTTATTGGGCCAGTAATACAGCTCAACAGCCCACACACAGTCTGTCTTTGGCAAGCCGCCCTGCCTACTTCCTCCTCTCTTGCTCTGATATATTGATCAGTGTGTGTGAGCTGTGTAGTTGATTGAAGGGGTGTATCCGTGAATGTGTGTGTCTGTGGTGTCTGCATGTATTTTGCTACCTGTGCACATGTGTTTCTATGCCTGTACATGTGTGCACCTATGCAAATGTGTGCATGGTGTTTGTGTGCAAAGATGTGTGACTTTGTAGTGCACATGTATAGGTGTGCCTGTCGTGTGTAAATGTGTGACTGTATATGTTTCTGTGTGTATATCTATGTGCCATATACTAGACAGCAGCTCCTAGCCTGTGTGTCTCTCTGAGGCATCGCCAAACCTCAAACGGAAGCAACTTTCACTTGTTTCTTCATGTGGTGACTTTCATTATACTTTGCTTCAGGTGCACCGGAATGTTCCAGAGTGCCTCTCACCCTGTCTGAACCCAGTCTTCTGAGTGCAGTAACATGTCATTTTGGAAGGAAGGAAGCAAACTAGTCTTTGTTGTGTGCCTTGTGCCAGGCAAAACATCGACATCCCCATTGATCAAAAAAAACGGAGACTTGAAAGAGTTAAGGAGCTTTCCAAGACAAATGGAGGCAGAGCCAGAAGCAAACCCAGGTGTGTCTGACTACTGGGTTCAGTGGTGGCTAAGTCCAGGTTTCAACTCAGAGGGGGATGGAAGACGAGCCACTTTAGGAGAAACCACAGGGTAGTATAAAACAGGAACATTCTGAAATCTCAGGTCCAATTTCAATATATAGTATCAGACTTCTTTTGTACTTACCAAGAACCTGGCTGTATGGCTTCCTCTGTACAATGTGTTGTCTTGGTAACATATTGCCATAAACAAGTGACTTTAAACCATAGACACTCGCTATCTCATGGTTTCAATAGATTAGCAGACTGATGCTTAGAGAAATCCTCTGCTTAGGGTCATATGCTGGCCAGGACTGCACTCTCATCTGGAGGTTCGAGTGGACACACCTGTTCCCAACCTACAGGGACACTGGCCATACCCACATCCCTGAGGCTGTAGGACTGAACTGAGAACTTCATTATTGAGGGGAGTAGAGTTGTTGACCACATCAAGTGGTGCCCAGGAACTACTTTTGGTGAAGCTGAGGGACCACACTGAGTGTCTAGCCTGAACCAGGGTTGTCCATGTGCAAGCAAATGCTGTAATTATTATTGAACTATTTCTCTGGCCCCAAAGAGATCATTTTTCGAGGCTGCACCATCACCTATGGCTTTAGTGGTTCCTGGCTAGAGGGAACATCCAAGATGCCCCCTCTCTCATTTTTCACAACCAGCAAGTGAGAAAAACTCCAGCAAGATGAGTGCCATCATCTGTTGTTGCATGCCCCCTTCCTTACTGTCATATTCTACTGGTTAGCAGTAAGTAACAGGCCCTACCACACTCAGAAGGGGAGGGTCATGCAAGGGCATGTGCACCAGGAAGCAGCTCCCATAGGTAAAGGACCTACAGGGCCTGCCCACTGCACCCCTCTCCCATGTTATTCTCCTCTTTCCTGCTCTCTCTACTGGTCCAAACTCTGACCTAGGGCTGTGCCAGTAAATCAAATTTTCATAGTAGCAGTGTTAACAAGCAGGGCTTCTATTATGTACATGCACATACATATGTGAGGGGCACAAGTCTCTCATATCTCTTTATCAATTCACCTGTCATCTCCCTACCTATAAAAAATGAGGATCCTACCACGTCTTACATTTTCATTAGCATTTTCCATGTGATTAATAAGAGTAATCTCAAAACCATGTTTTTTAAAATTGCTGTTTGATATTCCGTCATAAGCAGTTACCATGATTAATTTAACTACATCTCTATTTTGGGGCCATTTAAACTGTTCCAATATTTTGTCATTATAAACAACACTTATGAATACCCTTATACCTAAATCCTTGGGGAAATCTCTGATATTTTCCTTTGGCTAAATGAAAAGAAGTTGAGAAACCCACAAAGCTCAGGGATGTTGGCTTGTAAGTTCCATTATCAATTTGGATTTATTTCACTGCCAACAGTACAGGGCCATCTTTGCCTTCGACCCTGGAAATATTCCATTACAAATAAAGTTTCCATTTTTATAGGTAAGACATGAGAGGTTTATTTTAATTACATGTCAATGATTCCTGGAGAGGTTAAAGATTTTTTTCAGGTTCACTGCTCATTTTCATTTTTCCTCATGTTGTGTGCTATGTTCCTTCTGTTTTTCTTTTTCCTTTGGGGGGAAGTGAGTAAAAAAGTCTCACCTGGCAGTGCTCAGGACTTAGTCCTGACTTTGCACTCAGGGATCATTTCTGGTGGGGCTCAGGGGACCATATATAAAGCCTGAAATGGAAGCTGGGTCAGCTGCATGCAAGGGACCTGCCTTACTAGCTTACTATCTCTGTGGCCCCATGTGTTCTTTCTTATTCCAAGTTTCCCAATTCCCCACAGAGGCCTTCTTAGACTACCAGAGCATGGCTAGCTCTTTTCCTGTGGCACTTGGGCTTTACTCCAAAAGCAGGACCAAAGTCCCACCTCACCAGTAGGACAGAGCTTTGAAAACAGAGCATGCACCATAGGTGTGCACTCAGAAAATCTGGGCCATTCCTCAAACCTGAACCCCCTTTTCCTCCAGCATTGTGACCCTCATATTCCTCCTAGACTCTGAACATCATGGTAGGTGACATGAGATGGGGAAGTCAGCTACATTCTCTAATGTCTTAGCCAGGTGAGGCCCATGAGCACTGCGGGTTTACATAAAAGTGTTTCTGAGGAAGTGTTCCTACTGCCTAGAGGAAATGAGTAACTGTAAATCAGGCCACAGCATGGAGGCAACTTATTTATCTTGTAAGTATTTCATGTGCTGGCATCACCTAGGGACCCACTGGCCACTATTCAGCCAATCTGCAGCCATCACTTTGGGAATGCTTGTCCCCAATTGTTCTGCCAGAAGGCATGTTCCAGGGTGCATGGAGGGGGGAGGCACCCTAGAGGGCTGAGGTCTAATCACATATCTGGGTCTTCCATCGACATGAGGCAGAAGCAGGAAATAACCAATAGTGGGTAATCCTTCCTCTGGGGGTGGGGAACTGCTCTTTGATTCTCTCTGGCCTGAGTTCCTCTCTCTCTCTAGAGGGTGTTCATCAGAATGAAGCAGCACAAGCAGACACTTTGGGAGCTATTCAAGCAGGAGTAGATGGGCTGAAAACATGTTCAGGCCTTTGGCCAGAGCTAATTAGCAATCAAAGCCCGGGCCCAATGCAGTGTTGCTTAATAAACGATGGTACATCCTCACAGAGAGTATTAGGCCACTATTAAAAATGTCTCCCAAAAATATGGCAATGAAAAATGCTCCTGACATGAAATGAGAGAAGGCTGCAAAACCCACATGCAGAATATAGAATATTATCCCAATTACATAACAGGCTAACTGGGATGACTTTAAATGATGACTGATGTTCAGTACTGTAAGGTGTTTGAATTTTATGTTCTTATTTTTTGGAGGGCGGGGTTTGGGTCACATCCGGCAGATCTCAGGGGCTACTCCTGGCTCTAAGCTCAGAAATTGCTCCTGGCAGGCTCGGGGGCCATATGAGATGCTGGAATTTTTGAACCATTGTCTTTCTGCATGCAAGGCAAATGCCCTACCTTCAGACTGTCTCTCCAGCCCCTGTTCTTATACTTTTTAAAACAATTTTTACATTAAGAAAAAATTTTATTTTGGGTTTTGGGCCACAACTGGCAGCTCTCAGGGGTTACTCCTGGCTGTGCTCTCAGAAATCACTCCTGGCAGGTTCAGGGAACCATATGGGATGTCAGGAATTGAACTCCTTCATTTTTCCTTCCCTCATTCCTTCTTTCCTTCCTTCCCTCCTTCGCTCCTCCCTCCATCCCCTTCATCCTTTCTTCCCTCCTCTCTTCCTTTCTTAGTAACTTTTCTTGCTCCTTAGGCCCTGGGAAGTTTTGAGAAAAGCATATATCAGAATCCAGATCAAAACAAAATTTTCAACAAGCTTGGAAACATTGTACCAATGCCAAACACGGGGTTTAGTTTGGCAATACTTGTGATAGGAAGTTTGGGTGTACCAGAAGACTGCTCTTCTCTGACATAGTCTAACTGACTATAGCCTGACTACTAGGTGAAAAGGAAGAATGTGGACAAGACTACCTACTGCAGAATCCAAAAGTCACATTAGCATTTTCACTAAAATATAAACAACAAGACCACTACACACTGAACAATGAATAGTCATTGCATTCACGACACAAGATTGAAATATGATCTATAGTCTTCCTGGATCTTTAAGACAAGTCCTTTGATATGAGAAATCAAGGCTAGCAAGATTAAGTAAGGAGGTGGGTGTATTGTCATCTGTATAAAGACATCTATCTCAGACATCTGTCCCAGGGGAAAGGTATGGAGACAAGTCCAGTTAAGTTTCTGTCTCCTCTGCTGATGGGCTATTCTGGACTGTTCTCTTGGATGCTGGACCTGGAGAGGACACTGGAGGGTTACATTAGCATAGAACCTGTGTCTGAATCTTCTAACCACCTGTGACAACCCAACTTGCTTTAGAGCAGTACAGTCATGTATTGAAAGGGTTTGGTAATGCAACAAGCACAGCTGATGAAAAGTAGAGGTAGAAGTCTAGAATCAGCAATGTGGACTCCCTGAGGCCTTCAGCTGAGTCCACTCTGAATCACCTTTGATGACTCTTTGTCTCCCTTTGGCACTTCTGAAAGTCCAAATATTCAGATCCATGACCCTGTGAGTGACTTTGGAGGTCTCTGGTTCTTACTTTGTTTGTTTTTTAGGTTTGTGACAGTGGTACATGGGCCAAACAAAGGAAGCCCTCCAGTGATCTGGTGGTAAGCCCAGCTGGAAGGGGATTGTGCAAAAATCTTTGTATTGGTCTGACAGACTTTTTAGAGGTGATGTGAGGCTGCTATACACATCTCAGACAACGTGCCCACCTATTAATACAGCATCATGTGTAATTGTATCATTATTACATATTATTTATTCCCCTAAAACAGAAAACATGCAGGCAATCTACATGAAACAATCTTTTTAATAAAACAGCACTCATTTATCCATGAGCTTATGGGTGCAAGGTTAATGAGTTCTAAATGTCACTTGTTTGATTCTTCTAAAACAGTGCTGAGCCTGGAAAGCATGTCTGTCTCAAGCCAAAGGGGAAGTCGAAACTCAAGAGAAGATTCTCCTGGGGTCACAGTTAGCTCAGGCTCTTAAGGTCCTGGATGACCACATGGGCTGCATTGCGTCCAGCAGCTCCCATGACACCTCCTCCTTGAAGAGAATTGCCCAGTGAACAAAGCTTCCTTCAATCCCAGCTTCACCCCCCACGAGCAATCAAGTGCAGGAGGTGCAGGAAAGGTGGAACTAGGGTCCTGGGACTACAGTGAAACCAATCTGGGCTTCCTTCCTGCCTTCCAGCACTGCATCTGTGTTCTGGGGAAGGCTTAGGGCACAGGCCAAGCAGGTTTCCTCTACCAGTAAGAGTCCATGTGCTATGTGACAAGGCTCTAATACGTGAATGAGAGAGAGATGCGTGTGTGTTCAAAAGAAAGAAAGAAGAAAAAGGATGGAGGGAGGGAAGAAAAAAGTAAGACAGGAAGGACTTGAGGGAGGAAGGGAAAAGGAAAAGAAAGAGGGAGGAAAAAAGGAGAAAAGAAATAAAGGAAAGAAGGGGGGATAGAAGGAAGGAAAGGGGGAGGAAGGGAGGGAGGAAGGAAAAAGGAAGGAGGGAGGGAGGGAGAAAGGGAGAGAGGGAGAAAGGGAGGAAGGGAGAAAGGAACAAAGGCAAGAAGGAAGGGAGGGAGGGGAGGGATGAAGGGAAGGAGAAAGGAGGAAAGGAGGGGGGAAGGAGGAAAGGAGGGGGAAGGGAGGAAGGAGGGAAGGAGGAAAGAAGGAAGGGAGGAAGGGAAGGAGGAAAGGAGGGGGAAGGGAGGAAGGAGGGAAGGAGGAAAGAAGGAAGGGAGGAAGGGAAGGAGGAAGGAAGGAAGGAAGGAAGGAAGGAAGGAAGGAAGGAAGGAAGGAAGGAAGGAAGGAAGGAAGGAAGGAAGGAAGGAAGGAAGGAAGGAGGAAAATAGGAGGGGCCTTTATGGACAGGCAGAGTCTGATTAATACCACACCCTCTTCATGGCACTGTTTGATCTGGTTTATCTCCAGTACTCCTGATCCCTCAAGGAGTAATCCTTGAGCATTGCCAGGTGTCCCACCACAACCCTGATAGTATCTTAATATGTAGGCACTGAACCAGTGCTAAAATGTGAGTGAGTGAAGGATTTAGGGACATGACTCCCTGGACCCAAAACTAAAATGTGGAGGGCTGCCTCCCTCATTGGCCCAGGTCCCCTGAGAAGGACTGTGACAGGGGCAGAGGCCACAGGGATGCCCACAGAAAGATACTGAGAGTTCTGAAACTGGGAAGGGGACAATTTTCATCTGGGCTGAGGCCTCAATCATAGGTGTGCTGTCTGTGCTGGCTGCTCTCTGAAAGTTTCAGGCTTCAGGCATCCCCCCAGGAGTGGGATCCCAGCTCACTCACCAGGATGGGCCCCACTTCCGCAGAGGTACAGGCCCGGGAGAGGGCAGCGGTAATTGGAGTGCATGGGCACTGGGCGGGTGAAATAGAGCTGGTCCAAGGTCATGGCAGAGTGGAATATGTTCTGGGGAGACAAGACCCAGTTGTCAGTCCAGGAATATCTCCACTGGACTTCCTCTCTGCACCCAAAAAGCTCCTTCCTCTGGGAACACTTAGGGATGGGAAGAATAAGTACATGTCCTGGGATGGGACTGAACTTGCTCAGAAGCCTTTGGGAGAAGAAGGAATGACAGGAACATCTTCAGAACATGTGGAACTGGGACATTAATTAATGAGGCATTAATTAATAATTACTAATTAATTAAATAATAACCAATAACTAGTGTGGCATTAATGAAATTTTATAGAATTTGAAATGGTAGAGAGAACTACCTCTTTCTTTCATAAGTAAGAGAACCTGATTTTTTGTTTGTTAGTTTTACTTTTGGTATATATATTTTGGGTAGAGAAGGATAGATAAAACCCAGAGCACTTGCAAAAAAGTGAGGGTGCAGAGAGAAGATTGTGACAAGAGACCCCTGGGTTTATATATACTCACCCCTCCAGGAAGCCCAAAGATTCTCTTCAAGTCAGGAGGGGTGAGGATGTCTCTGCCCACCACAGTGCTCTTGAAGCCGGGGGCATAGGCCTCGATGCAGTCAAACACTGGGCACCCGATAGCAAGGGGACAGATGATGTTGGGGGAAGAAGCGGCATCAGAGTTGTACAACTTGATAAATCTACTACAACCCCATTAAACTATTCACTTAAAATAGGCATAAGCAAAATCTATCTCAATAACAAAAACAAAGCAAAGCAAAACAAAACAAAAACAGACCATACACAGGCAAATCATTCCCTGAAAAATCTCCATGTCTCTGGCTAGAGGAGCCCCACTTGCCTTCTTCCTCATTCCAACCCAAGATACAAACTTCCTTGTCTCACCTGGTCTAACAAACTTTCTATGCCTCATTGTTTGATTTAAATTTGTTCCTTAGCTTGAAATGCCCTTTATTGCCTCATCAATTCCATTTCATCCTTTAAAACCCAGCTCTACATGTCCCTTCTGGAATTGAAACAATAGTCCAGGGGGATGGGAGAGGCATCTACCTTGCACATCCTGGGCTTGGTTTCTGGCACCACATAGGATGAGCACTTCTAGGTGTTATCATGGAGCATAGAACCATGAGTACTGCCCTCAGCACTGTGAGATGTGGGCCAAAATAAAAAAAAAAAATCCATTGGCAAGCACTGATTGTGGGATCACAGCTTTTGTCTCACCTGGTATCTCTCACACTTTTAAGCCGCCAGGGGCTGTGAACACTGTGAGGGCAGAAAGAACTGTTCTTTCTCATCTCTGCCTGATCTCCCTGCCATTTACTGGGCTGGGGCTGACATAGACTCTCTTCCCTCACACCCCCTACATGGGTCCTGCTCACCCTGAATAGAGGCAATAAGACAAGTCAGGCCACATCCCTGGCTGCCACTCCAGACACCCGACTCTCTCTCTTTACCTTTGTCCGCATATGCTTTTTTCTCCTGTTCGTCCCAGGCCTTGCCTCCTGCCAGAGTGTAGGGTGTGTACTGAGTGAAAAGGGAGACAACATGGCAACCGGGAGGAGCCAAGGTGGGATCCAGCGAGGAAGGGATGCAGAGCTCAATCATGGGCCTGTAACATAGCAGGGAGGGCGGATCAGGTCTGAAGCTCAAAGAGGCCCGAGGGAAGTGGTCGTGGTCAGATGAAGGCCAGGAGGAGATGAGACTCAGCCAGGCCAATGAACTCTGAAAAGTGGTGGCTGGTTCCTGAGGTATTATTCGGCCATGTAGATCTCTCCTGAGATGCTTGCTCTCTTGCCCTCAACCCTGCTTGCCACCCTGTCCTCAATGTATGGCCTGTGTCCACCCTCCCTCTTCCACCCCTCACCCTGTACTCTTGCTAGCATCCCCAGTCCTCCACGTGCTGTGGAACAGCCTGAATGAGGGACCAAGCAGCTGCTGCTGGGCAAAGATTTTGATCAGGCCTCCCATGGATAGTAGATCCAGAAAGGCCACCAGTACAGCTCCCACAATAGAATGAGCTTCTGGGGCAGAAGCAGGAATGTTCTTTCTGGATAAAGTTGCCGCAGGAGCTCATTTATTCTCTCCCCTTCAAGCATGGTCATCATCAAAGGCCTTGAAAGGGTCTGCTACAGGCATCTCACTTGCAATACCTTTTCAGAATGAGATGTTTACCAGGCAAAGTGGTCCAAGCCCGCAAACCTGGTCTCCACTAAACTGTCTCTTACCAGATGCACCCACCTGCGAGAAGGGTAGCCTTCCTCCGCATCCTCAAACGCCTGGTGGAGGAGGAGTGTGTCCTCACAATTCAGGTGGATGGAGCACTGGTGGTGAGGCAGTGGCTGGCCACTAGCAGCATTGGGGGCTGCCAGGAAATCAGGCAGTCTATTGACAGCCACTGAGAACCCAGGAGAGGAGTTAGGGCCTAATTGGTCTATGTGCCCCCCATGGAGGATGCCACCCCCAGCTCATGTCACACAAGAGAGCTCTGTGATCCACAGCTTACCATTGATCTTGGTGACCGGTGACTTTGTGTCCAGCTGGGAGATGCTCTCCACAAAGTCCTCTGGAAGCCAAGACTAGAAGGAAAAGTTTCCAGCCAGTTCTAAGGCTGCCTGGGATTCATAGGATGTGGGGAATCTGCCTTCTTCCTCTGCTCATTCTGGCTTCTCTTTGGAAAATTCCTCCAGTATCCAAAACCCAGCCAAACCCCCTCCTAAACATATTACTGTGCTCAGAAAGAGTGGCTTTGTCTCCTGGGGAAACACTGCAAGTGGTTATGGACTGTTGCCCACACATATGATTGTCTTGTGTTATAGGACAGGAAAAGTATAGTCAGTTGTGAATCTTCACTTCCATGTGACTGTGCTGGACCTTGTAAGGCAGTAAATGCAAGAGACCACAGCTAGCCAACAGGGCAGGAAGAGAAACTTGACAGCTGTCCTGTTGGAGTTCGCTTCTCTCCTCTGCCAGATCTGAGACCATGCCTGAATCATTGTGATGGAGGTTAATGGAGACTTGGAGCCAAGCTGAGTCATCCCAGCAGAAACCAGGACCACAGCAGCCACCATCCACACCAGTCAGGGCTGGCCGGATCCCATGAACATACCCACAGCACCTCAAAGATGCATGTGGGATCTCAGGGAAGTGGGACTCAGTCAAGAACAACCGACTTCTGCAGCTCTGGGTGCTATGTTGGATGTATGGATGTTGTGTGGTCATTGGGCAGGGGTCATAGGGCACTGGCACAGACTGGAATGAGCCCCACTGAAACTTGGTTAGAAGGTTCCATCAGAGTAGCAGGAAAGCCAGAGAATATGTTTTGGGCTGAAAATCAGATCTGGGTTTTGGCTTTGGCTCTGGCTCTGCCAAGGCTACGATGGAGGCTCCCTCACCTGGGCTACTCTCCCCTCTTGAGACTATTCTCCCTGTTTGCTGCCTGCCCAGCAGGGAAGGGATCAGACTTGGTTTCCTCACTTGCACCTGCTAGTCCTTGCTCCCTCATTTTCATCTCTGTCTTGGTAGTTATCTGACCCCAGCCCCAGTCTCACCTGGGGTGTCAGCTCCAGGAAGGTGGTCTGTGGTGAGGCATTGGACAGGACCACCTTGCTCCTCACCTCCGTGCCATCTTGCAGCACGACTCCACATGTGCGTCCGCCACTGTCCACCTGCACTGTGGCCACTGTCTGGAGTGGACATTCCATAGGACATTCCAGAGACACCCAAAGGGCAAACCCAGGTTGCACCTTCAGAGTGTGGTCACCACCTCTAAGTTTGTAGCTCCTTGTGAGGCCTCAGCCCACCCTCCGTGGCTCAGCCTGAAGCTGGGTGACAGCTGGGGCACTCCATGGTCAGAGGACATAGGCCCTGGCTGGAAGCCACCCAACTATTAACCACTACTGAGCTCCTCTATGTCTCTTAGTACAAACAGGGACTCCCATGTCTGGAACTAGTTTCTCCTAGCATCCTTCAAATCACTGGGGTACAGGAAGAGGGAACATTCACCTTATTAGTGAAGATACTTGCTCCATAAGCTGTGGCTGACTTGGCGATGGCATCCGAGAGGGCGCCCATACCACCCTGGACATAGCCCCAGGCCCCTGGCACCCCCTCCAGGCCCCCCATCACATGATGTAGCAGCACATACCTGGAGAGGAATCAGCAGAATTGAGACTGGAGAGGCATTTCCTATGCCCAGGCTTCCTGGTCCAACACTTCTTCCCACCTGATGTCTGCAGCCTCTCTCCTGCCCTTTTCCTCTAGCTCAGCCATTGGCCCTTGGAGAGCCCTTCTATGCCTTATATACGCAGTGACATCCTGTGCCACATGTCTGTACAGAACTTGGGGACCCACCGTGCTACAGCAACAGCCACTCCCATCTTTCTCTCTTTCTCTCTCTCAGCTCCAGCTGCTTATAAAGTTGGCCACATCTCTTAATGGATACTTTCTAGATGGTATCTCAGATCTATTCCCTTTATAGATGGGCTTTATAGATGGGCATTTTAGATCCATCCATTCCCTCTCTCCATCTCCACAACCTGTTTCTGCCTAAATCTTCTCCAGTGAGGACACCTTCCCTTTCCAGTGGACACCTGGGCATCAACCTGAACCCCTTCTCTCCCCACCTATTCCCCCATTACCACCTACTCCCCCACTCCCTATTCCTTCCCCTCAGCCTTCATTTTGGAAGGATGTGTTCTCATCACCCAAAGAGCTGCCCATGCCCCATTCCTGCCCCCAGCCCCTCAGACACTGCAACTGAGTTCTCCTCGTGTATCTGCCTTCTCCCACACCACCCTTCTATGCTAGCAGAGCCTCCCTTAAAGGGAGAAAACAAATGGCTCAAAGACCCTTTTCAGAGATAGGGCAGGGCGAAGCCTCTGGGAGACCCACAGAGAAAAGAATGAGAGACCCCAAATTGGCTAGTTGATGAACACATTTGCCCAAGGAGAAGTACCTATTGCCAATGCCCCCACCTTTTCCATGGGCCTGGGGCCTTAGGGGACCGTCTTCCCCAGTACTAAAAACCTACTTCAACTGGGGTGTTCTCTCCCTTAGAGAAAAGCTACACTGACAGCTTCCAGCTGCATCTTCTAGTACATTGAAATGGTCCAGCACTTGGCAACATCCTTTGACTTCCACACACATGCTTGACACACATATATGTATGCATACATGCATATTGACATACATGCTTATGTGTACATATGCTTGTACACAGAGACATGCATATAGTGCATGCACACATACCTGCTTCTTACAGGGACCCACATAGTCAGATTATAAAACCCCTCAGTGCCTGACTGGCCCCTCAAGGCTTATACTCTCATAATGGTCCTTGCTCCACACCCAAAGGCAAAGGGTGAGAAAAGAGGCATCCCTGAAGGGTGCTTGGATGCTACATATCCTGTAGTCAGAGGAAGGGATCTCTGGGGAGGAAGTTGGGCATGGGGCCTCTAAGGAAAAGGGAGTGATAGGAGGAACTGAGAGGAGAGAGTGGGGAGAAGATATGAGTGGTGAGATAGTGCAGTGGGGGTGGGTGGGAACATAGCTAAGGAAGAAGCTGTCCTGAGCAGGGAGCAGACACTGGGCTGGACCTCAGCTATGGCTGGGAGAGAGGACCATTTCCTGCACCTGGCTCTCAGACATGCCGTGAAGGTCTGAGGGTTTGAAACTCTGGGTTCTGCCAGGCTCACAGGTGAGTGCAGCCATGACAGTGGGGAGACATTCCTCTCCCACCAACCCAACAGAACCCTCCACTCACCCACTGCCGGGGGTGTGAGGGCTCAACATGGCTCCGATCACTGCATCTGTAGCCAGAGTTGCTTTGAGAGGCTCAGACTCAAACCACTGATCCAGCACCTGGGACAGCAGAGCAGCTAGGAGAGGGGTAGAGGCTGAGAGGCAGGGGTACATCTATCTATGATGTTCGGCTTGAGGTTGGGGAACCCCTCACCTTGGTAATTGGAGCTGTGAGGACTTGGTAGTACTGGGGCAGCTGGGCTCCCAGGATGCGGCCTGAAAGAGAACCATTAGGCATCGGCCAAGAGAGACACTCAGGAAATTGAGTGATGCTTGCAAGCTTCTATCTGCAAGAGCTACGGTTAAAAACTATCAGCTCACAGGCACTGAATATGTTTCAGATGTTGGAGTTACTTTGGGGGAAACCATGGCTTATACATTACCCCCTCATTTTGCAGCCAAATGGTAGATACATTTGAACTCTGAGAAATCAGTACCCCAGGAGGTGTATAGTTGGCAAATTCATTTCAACTCACTTTTAGACCATCTCTGTGAGAAGCTGAGAGCTAGGCCTGAGGGGCTTCGAGATCACTCCCAACTACTGCCAGGGTGTCATTGAGGATCGAGCACACGGAGTTGTGTGGTAGTGTTGCTCCCATAAATGACTGTTGTGTGGCCTTTTCTGGCTTGGGTATCTGAAGGAAACAGCTGGAGCAGAACTTAGCGACTCTTCTCTCTGTCCTCACACACTCAGTTGAGGGCTTTTGTATAGCAGGCATGACTACTGTCCTGCTTCTCGAGTCTGGGCTCAGCCAGGAGAATGGGGTTCTATTGCCTTGGTCAATGGGGTGTGTGCTTGTAGATGTTCGGGGAGGGGGGGATGAGGGCTTGGCAGTGGAATTCACACAATCACATGTTCTTTGTGTGTGTGTGTGTGTGTGTGTGTGTGTATGCCACACCTGGTAGTGCTCAGAGGTTACTCCTGGCTCTGTGCTCAGAAATCACTCCTGATAGGCTCAGGGGACCATATGGGATGCTGGGGATAGAACCTGGGTCCATCCTGGGTTGGCCACGTGCAAGCCAAATGCCCTACCGCTGTGCTATTGCTTTGGTCTCTCTTTGTATTTTTGACACTGATGTAAGAAGGACCTATCTGGACCAGCCTGCTGCTTCTAGGAGTAAAGTGGGGAGTCTGGGGACCAGAGACCCCCCAGCTGACCAGCTCCAGCCTATCAAGTCAAAGGAGCAGATCAGCTGAACCCCAGTAGGCCAAGCTGACACACCAGGCAGATCTCAATGCAACATTTGTTATGACCCTGAAGTTGTATACAGCAGGTCCCAAATAATGAGTCCAACATGGTTCTTCATGAATGTGCATTAAATAATCAACCCTGACCCATGTTGAGGTCCTTATTTCATGTCCTCATTTCTTATTTCTTAGTTAACCATACATGTCTGTAGCCATGGGAGTCCATATTTTATGGGATATAGAAACTGGTGGGGACAGCCTAGAGCCTGATGATAAACTGTGGGCTGCAGCCCCATGTAGGGATCATATAGCTATGAGGGATCATGAAAACTTGGCTCTAAAATGTATTATTATAAGCAAATGTTTGATTTATAAATCTATTTTTAATATACCAGGGGTCACATGAAGTTCTCTTAGGCAGAGAGGGGCTGGGTTAGAGAAAGGTCAAGAAGTCCTCTCTAGAAAAGGCTGCAAGTAACGTCAGCCTGTTATTGGCTAATATTGATGGCAGCTGCCAATATCTGCCCAGGAAAGCGCATCATTGGTGGACATGAACTCTTTTTTCTAGATTCTGTCTCTGAAAGTTCCTCTGAACCCTTGGATGCAAACCTACCTGCCCGTAGCAGGGGTTGGAGAGTAGATAGGGACTTGAGTCTTTGCAGGATGGAGCCACGCTGAAAGGCCTCCAGGTCCACAGGGGGTGAGTCTAGCAGAGGGTCCATAGCCAATGCCAAGCGATGCATGAAGTCTTCATAGGCCGGGAAGTACTGTAACAGCATGAATCAAGGCCTCTTGTTGCCTAGAATCCAATCTAGGATACAGGGGTCCTCAAACTTTTTAAACAGGGGGCCAGTTCACTGTCCCTCAGACCATTTGAGGGTCTGACTATAGTAAAAACAAAACTTATGAACGAATTCTTATGCACACTGCATACATCTTATTTTGCAATGAAGAAACAAAACAGATACAAATACAATATGTGGCCCGCGGGCCATAGTTTGAGGACCACTGATTCATGCCCTCTTCCCCACACTCTGCTTTCCATAGCACTCTGCATGGTCTATTCTATCTATTGTATCTCAGTCTAGCCCTGGTGGTGTTCAGGTGTTGCTTCCAGTCTAACTCTATAAAGCATCAGGAGATGGGGAGAAACTGGAGCCTCTCACGACAGAGAGTCCAGCACTGCTGGACAGCCATAGGGAAATAGCAAGGATCCCAGGGTGAAGGTTTGGAGACTGGCTAGAAGGCCACTAAGGTTCTGCCCCGATTTGCCACATATTACAGGTGAAAGCAAGACCTTTGCCCCTGTTTTGGTCATGCACCAACTGCTCTTTATTTAGGGAATGGGGGACATTGTGCAGGGGTCACTCCTGGACCATGTGGTATTGGGAATAAAATGGGGTTAGCTACATACAATGCAGCAGACATTTGCCCCATACTATGTCTCCAGCCTCTGCTGCCTGCTCTTTCCTTGCCTGTCAGTGTCCTATGGCCTCTGTAGGAGCAGGAGCCTGCATCCCTCCCCCACAAACATCCACAACAGAATCTTTTCTGATAGGTGGGTTACAGCCCCCCATCTTCCTTCACTCACTGGAGCACTGGATAAAGGATGTATCCCATACACCTAAGGCCCTGCCTTTATTTCTTAGCCCAGAGCACTTCATAGAACGTTTCTTCATCTGTGTGTTCATATCTTTATATGTACCATATACATCTTCATAGAATTGACTGAGTGTTGCATAGAGAAAAGTCTGGTGTTGGAGCATGATGGAGCATGATGGAGTTCAAAGGCATCTCCAGGCCTAGCCAGGTTAAAGGTCTGGCATGATGATAAGACCAGAATTATCCTTACCTTCCACCGTACCTGTGACTGCCTCTAGTTCCTCTGATTCCTGGCATGCAAGGTCATGTCATGACTGGCCTGAGGCCCAGAGACAGCCCCTGTCTTGGATATTCACTAGTACATTTGAAATTTTGAGGTGAGGATAGAGTTAATTGTCCTCCACCTGCTGCCCCAAATAAACCTTCGAGAAGCAGTTTAAAAGGCTGTTCCCAGGTGAGACTGTTTTCAGGTAGGGTGGAAAACTGCTGGGCAGTGAGGTCAGCTGGGTGTCTACAGGCTCCTGGTTTTACCTAACACTAGACTCACATGACTGAAAGCAACGCAACACACATAATGGCACTAACATAGGTTCCTCCTATGAACCTATCTCCATAGAGATAGGAGTGGTGGAATGAAGCCTTTAGTTTATATGGAGGCTTGGTACCAAACAAGCAAACAACAAAGGCCATTCAAAACACCTTTCCATGTCTGCAAACCTATTCATCCCAGACCTATTACAGTATTCAGTGTCTCAATGACATGAAGCTCCCCAGTAAGTGCTTGACAATACAATACCAAGGAGAGAAAGGGCTTTCTCCACTGGAGATTGAGCCTCCTGCCCTAGACCTGCCCCCACATGTGTGTGTTATAGTTGTGTTCCAGACAACCGAGGCTGTTAAACTTGTTCACCCTAAATTCCTTCTCCATCCATGTCACTGATTCTCCTTTCATCTTTCTTTTTGTTCTTTATGTGTGTTAATATTGATAGTCACATGCAATTCTCTTGGGAAAAAATAAAGAGGGCACAGGCATGCACATGATTCAGTGACTTTCTTGTGGCATTCCCAGATTGTGACCTCATTGAGTGCACATGGTTGAGGGACTCCAGTGCCCACAAACTGTAATCCCTGTCCTCCATCATCTTCCCAGTGCTGACATCAAAGCTTAGCACAGAGTGGGCCCTTTCTCAGGCAGGCAGTGACTGCCCAGGGATCCATGGCATTCTAAGACATTCTAAGACAATTCCAAAGGAGCCACTTTCCTTCCATGACCCCCATCCAGGATGACAAGAGAGAAGTGTGGGCGTGTGGATGCTGCTCTCCCTACCTGGGCATCCTTCTGAGAGAACTGGGCGATCTGCCGCTGATTTTCTGCCATGTCTGTGCCCAGCAGGAGGGACCGAGGAACCTTGCTGCCTTTGTCTTCTTCCAGAATGGGGGTGAAAGAATAGAAGTCTCGAAGATAAATTTTCAGCCCATGTTTCTGGAGAACACAGATGGCATAAGGTACGTTTAAATGGTGGCCTTTGCTATTGACCCTTATCAGTGCTTGTGACCGTTTGGGTTCCTCCATTCAGGTTCATTCAAGGCAGGTAACCCTGGTTTAGATTTGTTAATGTAAATATAAAAATATCTCTTGTTCATAAACCCTATGACAATCATACCAGTGCATGCCATGCCATACCACATCATTTGTCACACCATACCCATCACACACAGTGTATACCACACCACACAACACTACATTATAGCACATATATATCATACCAGGCTATACCACATAACACCATACCAAATCACTCTAAACCACACCACACCATTACACACTATACAACACACCAATACAATACACACACCATACAATACCATACAGCATACTAGACTATACCATGTCATATAATAGCACACTGTACTGCTATGCCATACTATAGACACCACACTTTTACTGTATCATAGCATACAACACTACACCACAACACACATCATATCACACTACACTACATACCATACTACATAGCATGCTACATCACACCGTACTATAATACATCAATACCACATCACTCCAGATCATATCCCATCATATCATACTGTGCCAAACCATGCCACACACCTTATCTCGCCATAATGATGCCATATTATATACCATGTTTCCTTGTGCTAGTGAGTGTACTAAGGTTTTGCCTGAATACTTCATAACAACTCAATATGAATATCATCCTTATTGTGAAAACGTAACAACAGAAGTTCAGAAACATGAAGCAAGCTATCCATATTCACATTGAAGGAGGATATGGTTTTAAAGCCAAATATCTGTGTCTCCAAATCCCTGGCTCTCATCACTAGTTTGTAAGTGCCCCTACTGCAGAAATAAATAATGAATATTCAAAAGATGTCCAAGAGATGGTTATTTAAAAATCCATACTTACAAGGTAGATAAATTATTCACATTAAAATATTATATTTACTTTAGTAGCTTCATTTACTCCATTTTAAATAGAGATCCCCTTGGTGCATTTAAAATGATTTGATATACAAATATTTGATTAGCACACAGAACTTTCCAAGTGCACATTCAGGTCTTCAAAGAAGGTACAGAGAGCCCAAAGGAGCCTGTACTCCATTCACAAGAAGGGCTCACTCTTCATCAGAGACCACTCCTTTCTTTCTTTTTTATTTTTTGTTGTTTGTTTGTTTGTTTGTTTTGGGGCCACACCTGGAAGTGCACAGGGGTTATTCCTGGCTCTGCACAGAAATTACTCCTGGCAGGTTCTGAGGCTGTATGGCATGCCAGGGATCAAACCTTGGGTCGACTCTGTGCAAGACAAAGGCCCCTACCGTTGTGCTATTTCTCTGGCACTTACCCTTTCTTTCTTCAACCACTCAATTGAGGCATTACTGACAAGCCAAGTAGCGGTTTGTATTTAACACAGTCAACTTGGGGGATTTAACCACCAAAGTCTTCTTTTTCCAGGCACTGGTCCACTTTCTCTGCTAAGGTGTTGCCTTACTAGCATGGCCTCCCTCCTCCCAATCCCTCTGCTTTATTGTTATGGGGTATGAATCATATCCTGCCTGTTTACACACTTTGTAGAAAGTAGCTCTATGAGGCCAGGGACATGGTCTTATTTGTGCTGTAGGCTCAGCACTGAGACATCAACAAATATCAGGAAGGTAGAATAAGCGAACCTTCATTGCAGACAAGGAGCAACACAGTAATGAGATGTGTCTGCTGAAGTTCAAGGAAATCAAAGTGTTCTTCAATGATTACAGCTGAAGTCTCCCTACCCAGACATGGCAGGAAGCCTTGGGTTGGACAATTTGGTTAGGCAAGTCCACACAGGCAGGGGCTGGAGCTGGGGCAGAGCTGGAAGTCCTCCTGAGTCTTTTGACACTGAGATGGGGGTTCTAATATGGAGATAAAGGAGTCTAATACTAAAATGTGAGACAGAGATGGGAGATTCAAACACTGAGCTTGGGCAATTCCTTTGCTTCTCAACTGAGGGGCTGATGCCCAGCTTGGTTTTCCTTTGCAGGTTTTCCTTTTCCCGGAGGCCTCTGGAGCTCCTTGTAACCCATCTCTTGCCAAGACTCACCAATCCTGCTTTTTTCACTGCTGCCTCCTAGCCCAGGGTACCACCTTCTGAACAAAGGCCACAGCTGCCTCACTGGTCTGTGACCTATTACCATGGCTGTGTATACTGACCAGTGGGAAAACCACAATCCCCATCACTCCACTTCCTGACTCAGCCTTTCTATTATTTTTCCCCTGAGCTCAAGACAGAACCAGGCCTTTAGGGAACCAGCATAAGCCTGTCTCTGTCAGCTCCTGCTCCCCCTCCTCAGACCATCAGCTGCACCCCTGCTCTCTGTTCTGCCCCACAACCTTCCCTTCTCCTGTGCACCTCCATTTACCTCCCCCAGGAGCCTTGTCAGGAAGAGTGACTTTCTGCCATGTGAACATCAGTTTGTGTTTCCTTTGCATAAAGGATTTTCTGATCACTTTAGATTTTCCCCTTCACTAGCATTTGCCTTTGCCTGAAGTTTTTTTTACTAAGCACAGGCCCTGTTTCCTTGTTCACCCTATAGCCTCTCCTGGGCCCAACAGGTACTTGGAAACTGAACAGGTTCTTGGAGATTCACTGAAAAAATGATTCAATAACCAGGTCCAGCCCAAGAGTCTGGGAAGGCAGGCCAAAGAAGGTGGCACTGTATTCTGGGGCCTCAGTTTTCTCAGCTGCTTAGTGGAAGCAGTAATAGGGGCTGACAATTATTGACCACTTACCAGGTATCAGGTTAAGCTTTAATAATTGCCAGCTATAATAATTAATAGTTGTGCAAATAATTAGCAAAAATTAACTGCCACAATGGTAGGTTCTGATTCCATCTTACAGAAGAGGAAGATGAGGTTCTGAAAGACTTGGGGAACCCTCAACCCTAGGCATGAGATCTCAGACCCTGGCTGGAGCTGCAGGAAACTCATGACTGTCACCCCCATTTACTAAAATGGCAAAGTGCAGGCAATGTGTGGGGTTGGACAGGGTGTTAGGGTACCTGGGGCAGCCATTGGGGCTCCAGAACCAGGGTGAGAGATACCTGAGAACCAACCAGGTTGCCTTTGAACCTCTTTTCCTCCACAAAAGAATCAGTCAGGTGAAAACCAACTGACAAAGCAGTAAGTCACCTTAAGTCCTTTAGTCGAGACCTGTCACTGATCCAAATAAATGTCCCTGGCTCTGGCCATAGCACAATAGGCTGAACTATGTGTTTTGCCTGCAGGAGGCAAGTTCAACCCTCAGCTCCAGTGAATCCTGAGAGTGGGGATGGCGAGGAGCACAAAGCTGAGAATTGCCCCAGCATAGTTGGAAATGGGTCCACACAAAAATAATAGTAATAGTAATACTTTATAAAATCCTAACTATTTTAGAAAAGATTATTAATGGAGTCACCTTCTTTGAGTTGCCCTAGATCCATCTGTCCTTGGGAATGGGGGGTCTCCATCCTGGAAACAGAGCAGCTGTGTGCACAAACAGCAGGACAATTTCCTTATGACTATCATGAAGCCCTGGATCTAAGACCATGCACACATCTCACCCGGGAGCTTCTAGGGAAAGAGCACTTGATAAATAGCATCTTCAGAGGAACAACTTTCCACATATAAAAATAATCATCAGCAATAGTGCAAAGGACAGTGCCTTGCATATGGCTGACCTGGGTTCAGTATCCAGAACGCATATGGTTATTGAGCCTACCAATAGTGATCCATGAGCACAGAATTAGGAGTAACCCATTAAGCACTGACAGGTGTGTGACCAAAAAACCAAAATGGGGGAAAGAATAATTATACGAGAATTTCTTTTCTGTGACTCTTAGTTTTCATAAAGAATATTTTCCAAAGAAGGACCTCCTACAAGATCCCTCAACACACACACACACACACACACACACACACACACACACACACTCAGACGTGCACAGACACACACACACGCATGCGCACGCACAAACACACACACACACACACACACACACACACACACGCCTCCATGCATTACATTTCTCAAATGCTCTGGATTGATGGTTAGGGAGTTCCCAGGCTTTAGCTAAACTCCACTGTGGGAACAGACTTTCTCTCCTCTCTCATTGTCTGAGGAGCTCCCAGAATCATTTCTTTTGTGGCTTTTGGAGTTGGGTAGCTCGGTGGCCTACGCGCATGGTCAATGGGAGTAGCTGCACAGCCCTGCTAGGCATCAGCATCTTGCTGAATTCTAACCTCCCACCTGGAGCTAAGGGCTGTGCTGCTTCTTGCACCCAAGGCCGGAGACCCAGTGGTAGGTGGTGTGGGCCCAAGCAGACATGCTTAGAAGCCTCAGGAGTGAGGTGGTTGGGTCTATGAGAGAGGAAATAGGGCTGGGGAAGGTGAAGGGAACCTCCAAGGGTGGGATTCCACTGAAGCTGATAGGAGGAACACACCCAGAGCTCTGAGCCCCTGAAAGAGCTGAGTGAGGGAGGGGCAGGGAGGGCCCTGGGTCCAGCTTCCTGTGCAGGTTGCCAAGAACAGGAGAAGGATGGATGTTTAATAAGTCAAAATTGTGGCTATTGTCCTGATGCAGCTAGGGCAGCCCTGAGGCTCCAGGCAGAGACAGAGGGTACAGGGGCAAGGATGGGGTAGGGGTCGGGGCAGCTGGGCAGGACAGAAGCTGAGGCAGGGACAAGGGTAGGGGCAACAGACAGAGGTAGCACCTGTGCTTACACAGAGACAGCCAGGCTTGCAGTACAGAGGAATATGGTATGTCTCCTGAGTGGGGCAGAGCTCACTGGTGAAGGGGTCTTATTTCTAGAGCAGATGGGGGTGGGGGGTGGGTTGAGCCCCTCCTTCAGGGGCTGTAGCAAGACTCTAGGGACAGACACACTGGACATGGAGGAGCGATTCCTGGGCTGCTGAGCCACATAACAGGGGAGAGGGGCTTGGGTCTCCACCTTCAGTTCCAGGTCCTTGTAGATCCGAGGTCGCAGCAGGCTGAGCAGGTAGGAAGCTCGGGAGAACTTGAACCCTGAAACAGTCCAGTGAAGTCACCGCACTCATCCAGAGTGAGTGCCCCCTCCACTACCTTTCCCCTCCACTATCTCTCGGGCTTACCTGGGATGATCTCCTCAGTGACAGCCGCACCCCCGATCACATGACGTCGCTCGAACACGACAGTGCTGATGCCCAATTTCTGCAGGTATGCTGCCTGCGGGCACACGGGATTGAATCGAGACAGGGTTGGCTGACACAGGCATGCAGGCTCCTCCTGCTCTCACATTTCTCTGTGGGCCTTTGTTTTTGCTTGGGGGCCACACCTGATGGTACTCAGGGTCTAAGCCTGGCTCTGTGCTTTGGGCTGATGCCTGGCAGTGCTGGGGGGGCCCACATGTGGTGCACAGACGATAACCCTAATCCATCTACCCTGGGTTTCCTCCTAGGCATGCAGCTGATGATACCAATGCTTCGCTCTGAGCTGGGCCTAAGAAGGATTTGCTCTAGTCCTTACAGGCAGCTTGTGCTCAGCAGATGGAGCAGTAATGGGAGCACAGTTTTGCCCTAGGAATCAGGAACACTGGGTTTCCATTGTGTGTTCTTCAGCCACATCAATAAATATTAGGACACTGGTCCTGAGACACCTAAAGAACTCTGCTTGCACCCTCATTCCCAGCTCTCCCTCTAGGGAGGGGACCACAGGGTAATCACAGGGTAGACCACAGTATAGCTCAGAGGTCAGGCATTAGAGTTCGCTTGGCCAGAGCTCACATGGGTATGAGACGCTGGGCTCAATCTCTTGTGCTGCAATACCGTCAGAAATAAAATACTCACTTGGCTGGAGCACATGCTGCCTTTAAAGGTCCCGAAGGTGATCCCTGGCATCATGAGGCCCACCAGCACCTCTGGGGGTGGCTCTAGTGGCTCCCAGCACTACTAGGCTTGTGACCTATCAGCCTACACATTGAGCCAGAAGATTATTGGGAGTGGCCCCTATAGCCATGGACACTGATGGAGAGCCCCTACCACAGTTCACTGGGCAACTGCTAAGGCAGAGGCTGAGATCCAGTATCTCACCTAGTCTGCCAGCCCCAAATGCAGGCTATGGGTGCTGCCCATTTCAGTTGAAGAGCTTAGTGAGGTTCCCTGGCTTCAGGTTCATGTAACTGATGGACAGTGTGGTACACTGAGCCCACTGGTCTGGCTCAGGTTTTATCCCTCCTGGTGAGGAAGGGCAAAGAGCTACCTTGCCCACAGGGGAGCTGAGAAAAAGCCTCATCCCATCTCAGACCAGGAAGGAAGTGAGAGAAAGAGCTGGCTACTTTCTTACTGCTGCTTCTTCTCAGCCTGGCTCTCATTTGCACCCAGGTCCAGCTCGATGCTCTTTGGTGGCTACACCCGAGAGACCACTTCCTCAGTGTCTCCCCCCAATTTCCACCCAGAGTCTGAGTTCTATGTTAGGTTACTCTGTCACCTCCTTCCTAAGACAACCCATTGCTCATGCCAAGAACTGCCCCCCCCCAAGCTGTGGGTGACCTATCAGGGGTGCTTCAGCTGCAGGTCAGTAACTAGATGGGCTCAGGAGCCTCCAGGATTCAGCCTACCTATGAACAAGGTTTCCTAGGTCAGAGTCCGAAGAGCAGAGCCTGCTCAGTCTGCTGGCCTGTCTTCCTAGAATGGGGTGAAGCTGGGAGATGAACCATGCTTACATGCTGCTGTGTGACATCTTACATGTGTTTATCTAAGTTATGTACTGTAAATAATGTTTATATTAATATAAAAATGCATGCATATAGTAAAAATATTGGTATAACTGTTTATACCAGTGTCTGCTTCTAAGTATATTTGATATGTATATTGGTATATTGATTTGTACATGAATGATACTTTCTATTAAAGATCAATGTCTTTTACTTTGGGATGCCATCCTTAGTGATGCTCAAGGACCATATGGCATGTCAGGGATTTGAACCTGGGTCAGTGGCCCTCCGCTTAATTTTATTAGTTGTTGTTTTTATCTTTTTTTAAAACGATTTTGGTTGTTTTGTTTTGGGGTCACACCTGGTCCTCATGTGGCTCAAGAGACTGATCATATATGATGCCAGGAATTAAACTAGCATCAGCTGCATGCAAGGCAGCCATACCTGCTATAGGATCCCACTCAAGATCAGTGTCATGAATGCTGGATTGGTCCAGTGATTGTTGGGAAAACAAACAAGCTTGGCAGTCATGCAGTTTAAGACCTGAGGTCTAAGTCCTTCATACTGATACTCCACAGCTGTTGTTTTCTCAGAGGGATGCCTCTGTTTGCAGTATGGCTGGCCACCCTCCATCACACTGGGTCCTCCTCTCTAGGTTCAGATATGACCTTAGGGCTGCCTCACCAGCTCCACCATTGTTACCTGGCCCAGCAGTCTCCCATTAAACACATCATCACCTCCCTCTGAAAGCTTCCCACCTTCTCAAGGTCACAAGGTCAGGCTGCAGAAGAGGGTCCACACCTCACCCTGCCACTTCCCATCCTGTTTCTCCCACTCCTATCCTCCATGACCTCCTCATGCCCACCCCCAGTCTCCTTGGGGGCCAGGTTGTGAAGCTCAGCAATGGGGACTCACCGCTACCAGCCCGTTGTGACCTGCAATGAGAAAGAAAGGGAGGAAGGCACAGCTGGTCAGCAGCAGACACCCCTCAGCCTAGCCCCTGAAGAGCCTGAGGCAGCAGAAACTTGGGGACCGACCCCCTACAGCTAGATGTGGGGACAGTCTCTAGCTCTGTATCTGTGAGGAACTAGAAAAAGACCTGCTGGATCACAGACACAGCCTTCAGCTCCTGGCTGGAGGGAGGGGCCAGCAGGAGCCTAGAGCTGCCCAAGTGTCCCCTTGTGAACTTCCTGGGGGTGCCACAGTGAGAGGAAACACTCACCAGACCTCACTAGGCTGGAGACAGCAGGGAAGGGGGTGAGCCCAGCACCCTAGAGTGACCCAGCAGGCACTCAAGATATGATGTGAGCCTCTGAGAGCCAGGTTTGTTCTACCTGGTTTGTTTGGACAAGACCCAGTGTCCCGGATAGGGCAGGAAGAGGTAGAGAAAAGGAAGTGAATTCAGCTTCTCTGTGCATCAGGGGGAAGAGGCTTGGGAGGAGGCAAGGCGGCCTGTCACCACAGATTCTCTTATATCGAAAGTTGCATTCTGAAGTTACATAAGGGGAGCTGCCCACTCCAGTAAAGAGGATTGAGGACCCCCTGCTGGGCTTGAGTCAGTGTGATGAAGCCCTGAGACTTCAGGCCTCAGACCCCTCCTCAGTGTCTGTGGAGGCTGCAGGCAGTGCTCATGAAGGGCCTCACTCAGCAGTTCAGGGCTCACAGGACCCTCCGGAGCAGAGTTGGGTCCTCAGATTGAGCCCCACCCATTTCTGCTGCCAGGACAAAGAGCTGCAGCCACTACCTGGGTGGGGCCTGGAGACCCACATCAAGGCTTGCTCACACTGGGCTGAACAAGCTGAGCCTTTGGCCTCTCATCCCTAAGGAAGTCCTCACAGTAGTCCTTTACAGTAGTCCTTCACAGTAGTCCGTAGCTACTTTGGTCTCTGGCCCCAGGAAGTCAACCCCATTCTATACTGTAACAGTTCGAACCCCACATCTAATTACCTCATGGAAGCCAGAATGTCATTAAATTACAGTAGGTTTGTGGTAGGCAGGTAAGGGTCTATTTATTTATATTTTTATTTATTTTTATTTTTTTTTTTGGTGGGGAGTACACCCGGTGTTACTTAGGGGTTACTCCTGGTTACGTGCTCAGAAATTGCTCCTGGCTTGGGGGACCATATGGGATGCTGGGGGATCGAACCGCAGTTTGTCTTAAATCAGCCGCATAAAAGGCAAATGCTCTACTGCTGCACCATTGCTCTGGCCCCGATTTTTTATATTTCTTTGTTTGGAACCCACCTGGCAGTGCTCAGGGCTTATTCCTGGCTCTGTGCTCAGGGATCATTTCTGGTGGGACTCAGCGGGCCACATGTGATGCCAGATATTGAACTTGGGTTGGCTTCAAGCAAGGCAAGCATCCTACCTATTGTTCTGGTCCTGTATTTCAATTATAAAAGCTGACTAGCATGCTATTATTATTTTGGAGAATTCTGATTAAAAAAAAGTTTTGGAGCCATGCTGAATGGGTCTCATGATCGGATTATAACTGTCCTCACACACACACACACACACACACACACACACACACACACACACACACACACACGATTAAAGATTCTGCCTAGAGTTTTTTTTTTCCCCCTTGGGGGAGGAGAGACAGGTATTTCAGTTACCCTGAGCCTCCAGCTCCATCTGCAAAACAGCCAGGGACTTGGAAAGAGGCTTAGTGTGTCGCAGAATCACTGGGAGCAGATGTGAGCACTGACCCCGAACCCTGTCTGCACACTGTCTGCCCTTGAGTCCACGCAGATTGTAAATCCTATAAACTAATTAAGGTTTCCAGGAGGTGTGACTACTTGGTGCAAGTCTAGATATAAACAGACTTCACATAGCAAAGGCATCTTCTATTCCTTCTGTACCATCTTTTTTTTAGGAACCTGAGGGACCCCGAGTCTTGTGGTTCCCCCACCCTGCCCTACTGAAGGGGCTTCAGCGGCATGTTCAGCTGATCCTCAAGATCCTCCTGCTGGTCAGACATTTGAGAGAAGCCCTGAATGTAGGGTCCCTGCAGTGAGGACAGAAAGGGCTCTAAGAGGCCACTGGTATGAGGGAGACGTGGTGACCTCTGGATGTCACCTTTAAGCCTCAGCACCCTGGTCACCAAGTGCAGGGTCTGGGGATGACCTGTGAGGTGTGTCCCTCAGCTAATTTTATCAAGAGACTCCCAGGCTCATCTCGCAGGAGGCTCCCCAGAATATAAAGTATATATATAATATAAATATATAAAATATATATTTATATATTCATATATATATATACATATAAAGTATAAAACATACTCTACTCCTTTATTATGTTGGGGAGCAGGGGGCTTCCCAGTGGCAGGGGCTTTGCAATCACAAGTTATGTGCCCTTTTAGGGCCTTTAGGGCCTCCTCTGGCCCCCTCTAGAATGAACGTCAACCCAACAGTGAGGGGAGTTTCAGAACTAGTATTGCTGGTCAGTTGCAACCACTTACTATTGCTGATTTGATAACAATAATAGATATTCAGTGAGGGTCCATTGAGCCCTGCCTTTTAGTCTATATGTATGCACACACACACACACACACATCTATCTATACTGCAAAATTACATGCTCTGCTCTTCAGCTTCGCTATTTGTAAGAGCCTCCTGCAGTTTCACACTCACATTTTACCCCTGCAGTGCCGACTGTTTAAACATTCACCAGCATGTAGCTGCTCTGAGCATGCACAGAAGTGAAATAACATCTCCCAGGGCTGCTCTAAGAATAAGGTCCCCCGCCCCCAGCCTCTCTACAAGGCCCTTGGAAAAGCTGCAGGAAACTCACACCTGGCTTTGGGAGCATGAGGAATCTAGTGCTGTCTCCGCTATCCATATCTACTCCCCACCGCAGCCCCCCAGACACACAAGAAGGGGGTCTTGGCATGGGGTCTCATATCCTCTTCCTATCACCCTTTATGGAGCATGTCGCCCTGGCCATTGTTGAAGTGATGGTGGGGAGTGGGGGCACTTCTTGGCTTGTTGGGTCCATTGGCCCCTTTGTTCTTCCTTCCCAGACCCCATGTCTTCCAAGAATGTGACAGCCACTGGTTGACTTGCAAAAGATCCACAGAAAACCAGCTCCCGAGACCTCCCCGGTCAAGTTGTCCCAGAGGGGAAGATGGAGACTAGAGGCCATGAGCACCTGCCCAGGACCCCAGACAGCACCCTGGAGCCTGCCCACCACCCAGTGACCCAACCCCCCAGGAGCTGCATAGTGGGGGCTGTGGAGGCCCAGCCCTCTGCGGCTCAGTGCTTTACCTGCTCCGATCACCACAGCGTCATACTTGGGCTTCAGATGGGCCCTTGCTTCCGAGTGGGCAAATCTTCCCACGGGGCAGAGGGGAGCACCCAGGGCCCTGCAGAGGCCCCGGCCACTTGCCGCCATCCCTGTGGTGGTCAAGACCAGGGGATTCCCTGCTCTGGGTTATCTAAGCAGCCAAGCAGAGCGAAGAGTGGGGAGCAGGAAGGGGCTGGGCTACAGTAGGCAGGCTCAAGAGCCCTGGGACAGTTCTAAGTCCAGGGGCCATGGTCCAGAGTTGGCTGCTCGCAGGCTCCACCCTGGGTGGGAGTGACCACTGCAGGTCCAGTAGAATGACCACTGAGCTATTCTGGGGGTCCTCTCAGGCTCACAGCTCCAGCAGGGCCCCCTCACACTACAGTAGTCCTAGGACTCCCTCACTACAGACAGGGTTGCAGAGTCATGGGGAGGAGGCTCTGGGGAACTCTCAGGACCTCTGCAACCTTCACTTGGGCACCTTAGCACACAGGGTAGTAGTATTCTCCCGGGAGGGGGTATCCTTTCTTACCAATGGGGGGGGGGAGCCTGCTGGCTGAGGGCAGGGAACAGGGCAGGCCGAAGGAGAGCACAAGGGAAGGCAATGAGGTACCCATGGGCATGTAGCCTTGGGATACAGGAAACCAGAAAGGGGCCAATGACAGAAGTGTCTGGGCCCTTAGAGAAGAAACCTGCACCCCCAAAGTATAGGTACCCCCAATCCACTGGAGCTTCTACGGCCACCTGTCAAGCATGTGATGAGGGTAGGGGGGGGACCAGTGGCTGATGTAGGGGACTGGGCCTGAGTCCATGACTGCAGTAGATGCAGAGTTGGTCACCCACCCAAGGCTAAAGGTCATCCTGGACCCTCCCACCCCAGCACAATGCAAACATCTGAAGATAGCGCAGGGAGGATCCCTGAGCACCAGAGTGGTGCTTGAGTGGGTGCAGAGTGGGTGCTCGGCCCTTGATCCCACCCCTAAAGATCCACACTGCCGAGAAATCGCAGCTCAAATCCTACACTCAACTCCCTCATGTTTGCTGCTAAACATTGGGAGTCGAAGAGGTTGGCTGAGCCGAGGATGATGATGTGATGCAGGGCAAGGTCAGGTGACACAGGGTCCCAAACCACACAACATCACTAGATTCAGTGTCCTCCACACCACCTGACTCTGAGTCCTGCTACACAGAGGGACAAAGCACTCGGATGGTGTTCCTTACTGTCCCGTCTGCAGACCTTTGTTCCACCCACAGCCCTGATACTCAGCATTGCTGCCCTTTTAAAGCTGTTTCCAGAACATTTGGCAGAACTTCCTGATGAGACCTTCAACTGCTGACCCAAGACAGGCAGGATGCTGAGGTCTACTCTGCCCCTTTCCTCTTTCTCATCTCCCCCAGTCAGAGCTCTGCTGAGCTCCTGCCCTTGTGTCCACTCTGGGGTGGGTCTTCCTGCATCTGAGCCCTCTGGCCTCCCTAAGAGCCTGTGAGTGATGCTCAGTGTGGGGGCAGGGGGAGGGCTCAGGAGCAGCAGCACTTGGCAGGGCTCATTGGCATCAAGCAGGACCTGGGAGGACATGGCCAAACAAGCATTTATTGAGCGTCTGCTGAGTACCTGCAGCCTGGAGTCCACTTGGGGAGCAGGATCTGGGATTGGGGGGAACCAGCCAAGGGGCAGAGTGAGTCCAAGCCTGGCTAGGGGCACCCTGCTCCTCTTACTCTGTAAGAGGGGGCTCTGAGGCCCTGGCAGTGCCCCCCACTGTGCCACTGGGGACAGAGGTGCAGAACAGGCAACTCAGGATGAGAGTCCTCCTCCCCAGAGGGCAGGACTGAGGGGTTTGTCCTCGGGAGCCCTGAAGGGCAACTGGGGGCCTGTGCTGTGAGGGAGAAAGCCTTGACAGGCAGGGTGGGCTGGAGCATGACCAGGAGGTGCCACTAGCCTCTAGATCACGTGCACATGGGTCGTCTCCCACAATCGCTGTGCCAGCTCCCTGGCCTGCTGCACCAGCACCTCCTGTGGCACCACCGACAGGTGCAGGGTCAGCAGCTCCCGGCACCTGACTACCTCGGCCGGGTGGGACTTGCTGTAGTCACGCAGGCGCTCCCTGGGGGTGTGAGAGGCACAGGATTTAGGCCAGAGGCTCCCCTTGTACCCAGCCGGGCAGTCTTTTCTGGGGTCCCCCAGGTTTATCTCTGGGGTCTCAATCCAACCTGTGTGTATAGGGTGGGGGTGGGGGATCTGCTGGTGGCAGGATCCTAGCAGAGGGAGGCCCCGTCAGCAGGAAGCTCTAGGGCACAGGAATAGGCTGCTGTTGCAGCACGGCCCAGAGTGTGCTGGTTGGGTCTGGGGGTGGCGGCAGAATCTCACCTACTGGCCCCCTTGCTTCTTCTCACTGCACCTTGGCAGCATTAAACTTCTTAAGGCATGTGTATGAGTTTTGTGTGAATGTGTGAGTATATGTGTGCATGTCAGGGTGTGTACATATGTGTGAATAAGTATGAGTGCTCCTGATTGTGTGAGTCTAGGTGAGTGTATGATTCTGAATTTGAATACTAGAGTGTGTGTATCTGTGAATATATAAGTGTGCATGGTGTGGCTTGTCCCTGGTCCCTCACCTGTAGTAGTCTCCCCCCAGCACGCCTATGGGGGCTGAGTTGTCAGAGAGGACTGGCATCTCCATCATCTGTAGTTTGAAGCCCTGAGGGAGGGGGAAAAAGAGGATGTGGTGTGGAAAAGGGAATGGGGTACAGGACAGAACATGGGCCTGAGCCCAGCACAGCTAGGCTAGGAAAACCTGCACCTCATGTTTTTTCCCTCTGAGATGGGGTACAAGCACCTGAAATACCAAGTGCTGGGCTGATAGGAGAGGCAGAAGCAGGTGGTGAGGGTCCTTCTATCCCTCCCACCTCGCTGGGCACCAGCCTTTTGGACAGAGGAGCGAGGGGACTCAGAAGTCAGCAAACAGGGCCGTCAGTGCTCTGCTCCCTGCCCACTGGTGTCAGTCCACATGTCACGGGGATAGACAAGGCAGGCAGAGGCAGCAGTCAGTTTTCAGGACTAGACTAGCTAGCTAAGAAAGAGGAGTCATAGGGAGGGGGCACGGCAGGCACCTACCTGCTCGTTCTCAAACCATAAGAAGTAGGAGCAGTAGAAGTCACCATCCCGGAAGAGCAGCGTGGTGTGGCCCTTCTGCAGGTGCCTGCGAGCCAGCCGGATCAGGGACCACACCTGGGGGGCAAGGGTCAGCATGGAGAGGATCTGAATGGCAGGGTGACAGGCCCTCACATTCACAATGACCATCCAACAGGCACTGGACACATCAGGAACTCAACTGGTCAACGACATCATCACATCACCACAGGAGGCCAAAATGTAGCTCCCCGGGCTCCTCCTGCTGGCAGGGATGTTGCTGTCCCTCAGGCCCTGACATCTTTGGCGCAGAGTACCAGAAGCATGGGTGAAGTACGAGTTCACCACAGGTCTGAGCAAACAGGGACCACAGGGCAATAGGCTTTAGATCCCCCCCAAAAGACTAGCCTGCCTCAGGATATCATATGATTTGCCACGAGCAAGGTGACAGGCAGGGCAAAGGCTGAACCCATTCATGCACACATCCACACACAGGGCACTGTCTGCCTTGATGCACACACTCGGAAGTGCCATTTCCCAGGGGTTCAGCTTATAGGGCAAGAATATGGAGGACCTGGAAGTTTCCTCCCCATTATACTCAGTCTCCATTTCTGGGAAGATGTGCTGAGAGCAGACAAAGCGGAACACTGAGATGTCTGTGCACTAAGGTGGGATGCTGTGGGGTTATTTATAACAGCGAAGGCTGGGGCCGCTCTGAACGCTCATCGATGGGAAAGCGCTAAGTATAGGAGGGCGGCTTCCCACGATGGACCACCACGGAGCTGTTACAAATCACAGTGGTAAAGAACTAATGGCACGAGGAAATGCATCGGGGAGAAAGTGAAGTGGAAATGCGGCTGATGCCGCGGCAGAGGCAGCATGATCTCAGCTCTAGCGATCAGCCCAGGGAAACCACTGACTCAAAGGGACCAGGAAAACCCCAACTCTGTCCGGAAAGCAGGACAGAGAGGCAGAAGCTGCTGCTATCAGGAAAAGCTTAATGAACTCCACCTACTCTGGCACTGCATGAACGGGGCTGACCATCTCATACACCATCTCATGCATGTGCAGCTTGAGAAATCTAAGGCACTGGTGGGGGGGGGTGCCGCCCTCCCCCACAGAGGGTGAAATGGAAACGCTAACCAGGCTGCATCCTGGGGTATGGGCGAGTGAGGGGGGAGGAGGGTTCCCAGCTGGCATCTGTCCCACAGGACATGCCAGGCACACGGGCAGGTTCAGCAGCTCTGCATGTATTTCACACACAGGCCAGCACAGTGTCTCTTATCTGTTCCCTGCAATCACCTGTTTTGGATACATGCACCAGATTGCTTTGAAGAAAAATCAAATAAGAGAACTCCAGAGGAACCAGAGAGATAGTACAGTGGGTAAGGCCTTGTATATAGCCAACCTGTCTCAGTCCCCAGCTGTCCTAGGGCCCACTGAATGCAAAACCAGGCATGACCCCTGAGCATCTATCCCTGGGTGTAGCCCCCAAACAAACAAAATAACTCTTCTGTCCCTTGATAGAAGTTACCCAAATGGATGAAACCTGTGCTTCTTCTTCCCCTTCTAGTTAATTCTACCACTCTGGCATGTAGTCACATATGGGCAGGTGTATTTCCAACACAGGACATGCAAAGGGGTGGCAACTCCATGGGCCCTGGGAGATGAGGCAGCACTTACCTTAGCTTTGAGGAAAGCAGCCAGGGGCCCCCTGCCAAGCTCTGAGGAGGTCTTCTCACTGCTATTGAGGGAGGGGGCCACCATCTGGCCAGTTGAGCGGTCTATGTAGATGAAATGCACCAGGCCTGGGAAGTCCTCCAGGTAGGTGAGGGCTGAGTTAAGGGGCTCTGACAGTCAGGAACCAGGAACCAGGGAGCGAGCCTCTGCCCTCCACTTGATGCAGCTTCCTGAGCCCCAGAGTCTAGAGGCCTCCCCAAAGCTGTCCATGTCCACTGAGCCCAATTTCTCCCAGCTCTCTCTTGGTCTGGGAACTCCCAACCCTGAGAATGTTTCACATATAAATGTCTGTTCAGTTTCCACGTCCATGGGATAAGCTGAGCTGAGTGGGGGTACAACTGAGGCTGGCCCATCCTACTCTGCACCTTAGAAAAGGGGCCTTCAATATCCCTGTCACCTGCATCCCAAAGGTCTAAACCCTGAGACCTCATCTGTAGAATTATTCATATGGGAAAAATGCCTTATAGAGAGTTCCAGAGAAGGGCAGCCAGGATTATAGCAGGGTACCTATTAACAGGGTTGGGAACACAGAGAATCGTTCTCTCCACAGGACAGCCTCTCAGCAGTCAGTGCCTCATCAAGGCCATGGCACTCAAAGGAGTCAGCTGTGACCTCTCAGCTCTGCCTGGCTCAGGGGTCCCCCTGCCCCTGGACCCTGAGCCAAGGGTTTGGCGATGTGAGCTTGGGACAATAGGGCTCCCTGCCTCCACAGGTAGATGCAGAGACAGGCCTTGCCCTCAGCACAATGGCCATTAGGATATGACACCATGGTGACATTCCTCTTGCTCTTTACCAACAGGAAGTCCTTCCAGTCCATTAGCTTCTCTCTGTGGGGGCCGGGGAGGAAGAGTAGTGAGCAGCAACCTGACCCCCAAACCCATGAGCCCCCAGCCCTACTTACTGCATGAGCATCTGGAGTTGGTCCTGCAGGTGCTGAGGCAGCTGGGGCCCCCCATTGCTTGGGGCCTGGCCCAGGAAGTTGAGGCGATATAGGGAGCAGAGTTGGCGCTTCACCTTCCCACATGCCTGGAGCAGCCTAAGCAGAAGGTTGGGGTGTATTGGGGGCAGGGAGGGACCCAAGGTGACTCCCTGACCCCTCACCTAGGCCCAGGACACACAGAGCCGAGTCACCCTGAATTCAGATGGAAACATTACTTAGCACCCCTGGGTTAAAGTGGTAATGCAAGCAGGAGGGACACAGAATGCTCAGGGCTGCAGATGGCATTGCTAAGGGCTGGCAGGACCACGAGCCTGATAGTGGGGCCACAACCCTGCCCTCTGCTACTCTCTGCTCTCTCCCACACACACAACCATATATAGACCCACATACACTGACCCAGACACACATAGACCCCCCCCCCCACTGCCCCAGATCCCACACACACCCAGCCCCACCTGCATCCGTGCCAGCCCTACTTACTCAGAGGAGGCGCCAGGCTCATTCTTGGAAAAAATCTTGGCCTTAAATTCCGCCCAGGCACTCTGTAAGGAGGTATAGGTCAGGGCTTCCTGACACTGTTCCCATGTAGGCCTCAGGGGCTCTGCCCATGTGGGCTCTGTCTCCTGTGTGCTCTATCCCATGTCGAATATGCCCCATGTAGGCTCTGTCCATTTGGGGTGTGGCATGGGTACTGGGCTTCTCCCCCTTCTGAGTGGTGGAATTGGGGTGTGTGCCTGAAGGAGCAGGTAGGACCCACAGCCCCGGGCCCCTTGGCCAGTGTGGAAGCAGCCCACTTCCTGGGCTGAAGCCCTACCTGAATCTCTTGGCGGCCTCGGACCTTGACAAACTTGTCCATCCGCTGGCGCAGGTCCCCCAGGAGGGGGTGGGAGCGTAGGCTGCTCCCCATCTTCTGTTCCTCCCTGAGCTTCATCTCCAGCACAGTGAACCTGTCCAGCAGCTGGTGCAGGGCCAGCTGCGTGCTGGGGACCTAGAGGGAGAAGCACAGGCAGGGCAGAGCAGGATGGGAATCCCTGGGGGACAGGTCCAGTTGAGTGGGCTACTGCTCCCCTACCTTGGTCAGGAGCACCATGTTGATGCCCGGCCACAGGGGCAGGCAGTACATGGTGTGGGGCACCAGGGGGCAGTAGCTCTCCTTCACGCAGGCATCCAGGAAAATCCTCCTGGGGCTGGCAGGTGCTGCGGAGCCAGGTACCAGCGTTTGGAGAATGTCCTCAGCGATCTGTGAGGCAGATGGGCTCTTAGGGAGGATGTTGGGGGACATTCAGAGGGAGAAAGAGGGCTCACAACTTGGCTCAGGCAGTGAAGCATTTCAATGAAACTGAGGACAGTTATGGATACCATGAGTACCTCTCTGCAGGGAAATATGTGCACATATATTTGTAAGTGTGAGTTTAAGAACTTACAGCGCAAAGCCGTGGGCCTAAACACAGCTGCTCTGAGGTCCTGCTCAGATAAAGGTCAAGGTGCGGTGCTGGTGGATGCCTGCTGTTGCTAAATACACTGAATGATCAACTTGGAGAATGTGTGGGAGAGTCGGGGCAGAAGTGGAAACCATGTGTGGCTGGGAAAAACATGCAAAGCAGGTGTGTGCCTGTGTGAAAGCCTAGCCTAGGTGGACCTTAACAACTCAGAGTGTGTGGTGTGTGTGTGTGTGTGTGTGTGTGTGTGCGCGCGCGTGTGTGTGTGTGTGCACAATTTAGGACTGGGAGACACAGGACTGACCAGTGGCTTTTGTTCCTCTTTGAGACTTCACTTTGTTGTTGCCCATTTTTCTATAATGAGAACCTATTTGGCTTTCTCACTTAAAAAGACTAAAAATTGAGTTTGCTTTTTTATACTCCCAGGAAGAGAGTGAGAATTTCTTGGGATTCTCATTCTCCCCTCAGTCCTGTCCTTGGCCAGAGCTCATCTTTCTACCAGCACTATCTGGGGAAGGGGCAGAAGTGGGTTGAAGCTAGGGCCGAGTCCCCAAGAGGGCAAAGTGGGTCCCATAGAACTCAGCTGCATCTTTAATCAGCTGATGTGGGATAGGGACAGCCCCTCCGCAAGAAACACACACCTGAACAGGGGGGTCATCAAGAGGTGGGGTGCTCCCTTCCAGCCAGATGGTGCTACCTGCAGGCCACAGGGAAGTACAGAACATAAATAAAAGGGAAAGCAAAAAGTGGCCCTACAGCATGTCTAGGCTGAGAGAGGAGCAGCTTTCAACCACTGGCAGGACACAGAGCACCTTCTTGTCCCGTGCCCAGCTGGCATGCTTGGTCCACTGCCCATGCCCTCAGGGCTAAAGCAACCTGGGCCTCTGGGGAAGAAATTTGGGACCTGAAGTGCCGACATGCGTGATCCTGGCTGGGCCACTGTCACTCCACTAGGGGGCAGCACTCATCACTGCCTTCCCACCCCCAGTCAGCAGCCTTTGCTGAGCATTTACTATGGCCAGGAATCCAGCTCCATTTTCCCGCCTGCCACAGCTCACAAAGTCCTAGGGATCCCCTGGCAGGTATGAAATATGGCATGCTTATTATAAGAGCCTTCTCTTATATTTCACTGCGGATAACGAACATTCATAATCATGTTTCTCTGGGGAAGCCTGTGTCTAGGTTTCAGACACCTGACTTACAAATGCACGGATGCACTCTAAGCCATTTGTAAACTGGCTGCTGCCTGTATTGAGGGATGGCACCGCTTACAGTGCCGAGGCAGAAAGAGCCAACAACAAAGCAGGGGCCCGGGAGGACAGCGACGGCGAGGCAATCATGAAAAGCAGAAGAAAAACAGCTTCATTCTATCCAAGGTCACTCCAGAGCTTCTTGGCATGTCGGGGCTCAGGGAGGGCTCAGAGGACCCATGTCAATCACAGACCCTGGCCCTGGGAAGTGTGCCACACACGTGGCCTCAAATGAACAGAGTTCAGAACAACTAAGCCAGAGGTTTCCAACCTCAGCTGCACCTCTGACCTTTTTTTTTTTTTTTTATTGTTTTTTGGGTCACACCTGCAGCACTCAGGGATTACTCCTGGCTCTATGCTCAGAAATTGCTCTGGCAGACTCAGGGGACCATATGGGATGCTGGGATTTGAACAACCATCCTTCTGCATGCAAGGCAAATGCCTTACCTCCACGCTATCTCTCTGACCCCCTCTGACCTCTTGTTTTTCTTTTGGAGCCACACCAGGCAGTGCTCAGGCATCACTTCTGGCTCTTCACTCAGAAATTGCTCCTGGCAGGCTTGGGGGGGCCATATGGGATGCCAGGGAATGAACTCAGGTCTGTCCTGGGTCAGCTGCGTGCAAGGCAAACACCCTACCTCTGTGCTAAGTCTCTGGCCCCCCACTCCTGACTTCTTAAAAGCTGCACTGTAAGGCCTGCAAAGGCCCTTTTGGAGCTCTCCGCTGCCTGCAGAGTCCTGTGCAGACAGGTGCAGGAGCCAACCTGCAGTCACCACCCTGGCTTGCTGTGGCTCAGAGCTTATGGGGACATTTCTAGAGGTATCCAGAGGGGGACCCATGACTTCAGCAGATCGGCTGGCATGACCCAGGACAAGGACCAGACCCACACACAGCCGGGTAAGGACCACACAGACCTACAGGCAGCTCTGGGCGAGATTCAGTCTGGGCGAGAGTGTGGCAAGTAGCTGGCTCAGTAAGTGAGATCCTGGCCTCTATCTCTGGCACCTCATGTCAAGCTAACACAATAAAAGAGCTCGGCTCCTGGGATATTTCTCCTGTGACCCTGGCAACCCTGGTCTATCTGGTGGCCTGAACCATGGGATTCTGCTCTTCTTCTCCTGAGCAGTTCGGAGAGCTGCGCCCATTCACCACAGCTCTCAGCCAGGCTCCTCCCTGCTCTGACTGGCTGGCAAGGAACTCTAGGAATATTTTCCATTTCCTGTTACCGTTTACCCACATACTTTGGAAAAATAGGTAAGGTGGATGCTGGAGGTAGAATATTTATGTTGAAGAGATTTGGAGTCAAATGACAACTGCCTGATTCTAGTTTCTTGTTTCGTAAGTGACTGAAGGAAGAGAAGATGCATCTAAGGGCTGCACTTTTCTTTCTTTCTTTCTTTCTTTCTTTCTTTCTTTCTTTCTTTCTTTCTTTCTTTCTTTCTTTCTTTCTTTCTTTCTTTCTTCCTTCCTTCCTTCCTTCCTTCCTTCCTTCCTTCCTTCCTTCCTTCCTTCCTTCCTTCCTTCCTTCCTTCCTTCCTTCCTTCCTTCCTTCCTTCCTTCCTTCCTTCTTTCTTTCTTTCTTTTTTTTTTTTTTTTTTGGTTTTTGGGCCACACCTGGCGGTGCTCAGGGGTTACTCCTGGCTGTCTGCTCAGAAATAGCTCCTGGCAGGCAGGGGGACCATATGGGACACCGGGATTCCAACCAACCACCTTTGGTCCTGGATTGGCTGCTTGCAAGGCAAACGCCACTGCACTATCTCTCTGGGCCCAGGGCTGCACTTTTCAACGGTCAGAGTTCCACAAGTCTTCAAGATCTTTGAAGACCTTAAATTCAGGGGCAGCTCGAGGGGGTAGGGGATAGACCTAAGTTTTAAGGTGCCTGTGCTGGGTGGGAGTCCCACTGAGGTTTCGGGACCCAGGACATGTTCTGGGGTCTCACCTGAGCTGTGTTCGCCGGGAGATGTGGCGGGTGTAAAGTACTCCTCAGGCAGTGAGAGGCTGTCTGTCTCCTGGTGGGGAACAGAGGATTCAACCTGAGCCTGTCCCCCGTGACCAAGTACCCCTTCTGTACCCAAGTACTCCCTGACCCAGGGACAGACATACGGTCCCTGTCGAACTCTTCCTGGGAGCCTCTGTCAGCCGCACAGGGATGTTCTGGCTGCTCTGGAGCCATTTTGGAGAGGGCTGCAAGGCAGAGATGTGGTCAGCATAGGTCTGTGTTCTTCTGCCTGCGCCCTGTGCACAGCTGGGCCATAGCTTTTTTGTCCACAACTTTCACATCTCCAGGCTCCTGACTCTCTAGAAGAGCTGATGTGTCAGAGAAGCCCAGTGCAAGACCTCGAGACGCTAATGAGGACAGTGATGGTGGCGGGTGCTTTTAGATGTGCCAGCTTCTGTCGACCCTGAACGCCAGGCTCCCCATGGTATTAGACTCTTATCAAGCTGACCTCCACCTGGCCCAGTGAAGCCAGGCTGCTCTGTTGTCTCATTGTAATTCTAGCCCATCACACTACACACGTTCTAGAATTCACTGCACAATGGAAAACAGCAGGAAAAAGTGTTGGCCAGCCCCTGGCCAGCACTCCAGAGCCATCTCTGAGTCCCACCACTCGCTGACCAGCCCAATTTTCTGGGGTTGCCTCCTGAGACCTTGGCACCATCGTCCTCAGTGCTGCTCTCACTGGCCTGCAGGTCCTGCACCAATAGGATGAGGGTGAGCAGGTCGGCGGGGCGCAGGGCGCTATGGCTGCAAGGAGAACAGGGCAGAGGGTCAGCTCCAGGGCCTGCAGGAGCTTTTCAAGTCAATGCCGGGGATGTGTCAATGTTATGGGGAATAGAACTCAGGTCAGGTGCACATAAGTCACATGTTCCTGACTGTGCAAATATCTCCCTGGCCCCTTAATTCTTGACACTAAAGTTTTGGTTGCATCAGAAAAATCACCAGGGGGACTGGTCACCACCACCAGGGTGTCCTAAATTCAGCTTCCAAAATTGGGTGGAAGGAGCCTGGGAAAGGAGGGGGCAGATGGAACTGAATCTGAGGTGGGGTTTTGAGAATGGTGGTGTGTAGGGTTGGAATGAGGGTTTAGGGAGAGGGAATGGGGAGAAGAGGTTAGGAGGGCATGGGGGGGGGGCTGGCTCACCTGGAGTAAAGAGCCAGCAGCTTGGAGTGCACCAGCAGGAAGGCGTGCAGCACGTCTTCCCCAGCGCGCTGTCGCTCGGGCTTGGCATTCACAGCCTGCACCACATGCCGCTCCAGCACCTTGATACACAGCTCACAGAGCTGTGGATGGACCAGCCGCTCCACAGCCTGGGCCACGGGGAGAGGAAGACTCGTGAGGGACAAACACCCTCTCCTCCCATTGGGCTGGAAGCACCCGGCAGTCTAGGGACCAGACTCAGGGGGATGATATGACTCAGGCCAGCACAGCACACCCTGCCTTCTGGGCGCTCTATCTACCGAGAGGGATGAGAGGGACAGAGGGACGATGGGTGAGGAAGCAGATCAAGCACCTGCCTGCTTGGTCTGCAGAAACAATGTGGAAGTCGGGCAAGCACCAGGCACCCACAGGTAAGAGCAGCTGGAGGAAATGCCTCTAGTGCAGCCAGCGGTGACCTCTGCACTGAAGGAAGAAAAAGAGACAGAGAAACAGAGACAGACAGAGATAGAGAGATACAGAGAGAGGTGAGCTGCAAACACATAGGTAGACCCAGGCCTGGAGCAGATGCAAAGGCCCTAATGTGAGCAGAGGGTTTGGAGTGGGACTGCCCCACCGAGGCACAGACCTAAGTAGAATTCCCCAATAACGGCCTTCAGAGAGTAAAATAAAATGGGTGGATGGATTTTAAAATTGTAATGTTGTCCAGTTATGCTAAAATATCAGAACACAGAAGCTGGCAGTGCCCGGATGCTGGACAGCACGGTGGCCCTCACCAGAACCCTGCCCACCTCAACAGCCCATTCAGTCTTGCTCCCTTTGCTTCAAAGGTGCCCAAGTCACAGGGCCCCACAGGGTGGGCGCTGAGCAAGACCACCGGTAGAAGGGTGTCCAGAAGAGTAGGAGAGGCAGAGAAGTGAAGAAGTGGAGAGGCCTGGGCAGGATCTGAGAGTACTGGGTCCAATTGCATCACTTTTCCTGACTGCCCACCTTAAGAGTCCAGGCAGGGCTGTGGTTCTGCCACTCTTGTTGTCCACTCTTGGACACAGTAGGCAGGTGGGCAGTGGTTACCCCAGAAGGGGTTCCCAGCACACTCAGCTTCTCCATCTCAGTGGTCTCGATCCTGCCCTCAGGCCCCCCCATTTAGTGCCCTTCATGGTCCCTGCCCTCTGACTCCCTCTGTGACCCTTGGCCCCTCACCTCCACAGCGAAGCCCTGCTCCTGCTCCCATAGGCGGCAGTAGGTACACAGCAGGCTCTGGAAGTGCCTCCACACCTGCATGCGCTGCTCCAGGTCTGGAGGCCGCAACCTGGCGAGAAAGTTGGTGTCCCCAAACTTAAGCAAAGGCCCATCGTGCCAAACCACCCAGTCCTCCTGTAACCAGGCGGAGTAATTGGGAGAGCCCAGAGGCATGAAGAATCTTTGGGGAGGGGCCTGGCCTGTGGCGAGGAGAAGAAATGGGGTAAGGTGCACAGGGAGTAGGAGACACCCCCCATGCAAATTGCTTCTCTTCTTCCCAATCTCCCTGGCACAGTCACAGGCAGGAAATGGAGCCAAAAGCAGCAAGAGTAGAAGTTTCCAAACCGATTGGCCCTACTGCCTTGCAGAAAAGAAAAAGCAGTTGTGCCCTGTCTCAAAAGCACCCAGCTAACAGAAAAAAGTGCCCACAACTGCACCTGCAGACACTTACCTGTGACTTCAGCATCCTGCAGAGGTTCGGGGCTAGAGGAGCCCAGAAGGCGCCTGAGCTTTCTAGACCCTCACGCCTCCCACAGGAAGCCCTGGCTACTCCTGTATCTTTCTAACTAGGGCCACACACAGACTGGCCCTGTACTGGGATACAGGCGACTTTACCCTTGTGGGTTCTGCCTGGGCCCTGAGATGGCCTCAGCTAGTCTGTAAGGGACCAAGGGGAGCCTGCCCTTTCCTTTCTCACCCAGGTCCCCCCTGCCCCATCATGCCCAGAGTTTGCACCCAGGTCAGAGCCAAACTTCTTTCCTGGGGCCCAACCTGGGATACTCTCCTCTGAGGCCTCGTTCTCGGGCTTTGGGCTGTGAATTTGGGGGTCTGGTCCCTTATAAAGTATTCATGCAGGTCCGTGTTTTCTCTGCAGGGAATATGTGACACTTGGGGAAGCCAGACAGGACAAAGTACTTTCCTGGGGGTGCCAGGAAAGGTGACTGAGCTCTTACGGCCTTGTTGGGGGGCTCTGGTCCAGTCACTGTGTTTCCTCCTCAGGGAAAGAGGATATGGTCAGAGGTCAGATCTCCACCATTCCTCACTTAGGCTCTGCTTTTTAGACCAGGCCCCAGACAGGGACAGTGACAGTGTGTAGCAGGAACATCACAGGGGGTCTTAGCCAGGGCCCTCGGGACACTGAACACTCACTCCTTCCTGATGAGCTGGCTGTCCCTGGTCACCAGGCCAAAGTGCACTTTGAACAGGCAATTGAGCACACACAGTTGGTGGCGCAGGGTCCCCTCGTCCTCTGCAGGGTCCCCACTGATGGCGATGAACAGGCACTCTCCGAACTGTAGGCACAGCAGGGCTGACGGGGAGCCCAGCTGCCCTTTTCCCTGGGGTCTGGGGTGTGGGTTGGTGGTGGAGGGGATAGCCAAGGTTTTGGATCATGGATATCTCTGCTTTCTCAGGAGAACAGCCCTGCCTTCCCTGACTAAAGGGAGAGGAGGGTGGAGCCAGCAGGGAGGGAGGGACCCAGCGCTGGTGCTGACCAGGTGGAGGACGTATAGGTGCTTGTCTGTGGAGAAACAGGTGTAGGTGTCGGAGATCTTTTCCAGCATAGTCATGGAGGAGATGATGATCGGGGCCAGGAGGGTGCTGAGCTGATCCTCCAGGGCCGGCAGCTGCAAGAGGGCAAGAAATAGCTCACATGACAGGTAACCAAAGGAAGGGAACGAGAAAACAGCCAGAAGACACGGTGCTTGATGCAGAAGACATGGCAAAGACAAGGGCCGGACCAGCCAGAGGTCTACCTGAGAGGGAATCACTGTCCTAATAGGGAAGATGGCCCCCCAAAAGTAAAAAATAATGACTCCTTAGTGAGTGATTAGGAAGGAGGGAAGGGCCCACCAGCTAACTGGGCCATTCAGGTTCTGACTGGAGGAAGGAATATTTGGGGTCAGATCACAGCTGCAGAGCAGAGTGCTGGGGATACTGGATGTGGCACTGGCAAGCTCAGGGGATATGTGTATCCAACCCCACATTATTGACGCAGTTAATGTACTTTGGGAAAAGCAAGCTGATCAGAGACAGGGGCTAAGATGTTCACTGCTGCCTAATTTATAGGAGCAAAGACTGAAAATAATGTAAATGTCTAGCCCAGAGAGGACCATAAATAACAGCAGCTCTGAAGCTAGAACACACACACACTTCTGATACTGAAGTGTTTCCAGTGACGTGGAAAATTGCTCTGATCCAAAGGAATGTTACCAAAAAGCGGCTGAATTTCAAATGTGTGGACAGAATATTCGTCCGGGTAAGCAGACCAAGTCAGAGTTATTACTGTGAGGTAAAGGGATGAGGGGTGACTCCCCCCTACTTTGTGCCCCTTTCTGTACTCTATTTCCATAATAAGCAGAAACTGAATTCTAGATCCCCTTTTTCCATCCCTTCTCTCTACCCTGCAAAACAAGGAATAAGAAACTGGAGCAACATGGGGCCGGCGAGGTGGCGCTAGAGGTAAGGTGTCTGCCTTGCAAGCGCTAGCCAAGGAAGGACCGCGGCTCAATCCCCCCGGCGTCCCACATGGTCCCCCCAAGCCAGGGGCAATTTCTGAGCGCTTAGCCAGGAGTAACCCCTGAGCGTCAAACGTATGTGGCCCAAAAAACCAAAAGAAAAAAAAAAAAGAAACTGGAGCAATAGTAGAGGGTAGGGTGTTTGCCTTGCATGCAGCTGACCCTGATCCAATCCTTGGCATCCCATATAGTCCTCACTGCATATTGCTAGTTTGCAGACCTGAGTTCTGCAGGATCGAGTTCTGCAGGGAGTTGGGTTGGAGAACCTCCCTCCTGATTCTTGCCACAGGAGTTGGATCCACAACTGTCATCTGATTCCCATGCTGATGGTCAGATCCTTCATGATGACCATCCTTCATGATGAACATCCTTCACATGTTTATCTGACATTCTGCTATCTTTAATGAAGTGTCTGTTTCAGTCCTTTGCCCATTTGTTTTTGTATCAGGTTGACTGTTTATGATTCTTTATTATAACAACCTGAATCTATAACATGGCAGTAATACCTCAATATAGCCATTTAAGATTTGAATGTGATTTGTTTTTAGGCTCAGTGGTCCAGTCAGAGAAATGGCGATGGCACCATGCTACCTCTATGGTGGAGTTCAACACACACCATACCACATAACCTCTTGCCTGGGCCCTCCAGACTCCATGCCCATCCCGGCCCTCACCTCTTCTCCATGCTCAGACTGCCCCAACCGCAGTCGCAGACTCTCCTCAAACTCCTTGTCGGTCCAGTAGAAAAGGACCTCGGCACCATCCGTGGCCACCACGATGCACTTCATCTGTCAGGGAAAAGCAAAGCCAAGGTCCCTTCCCAGCGCCCTGCCATCAGCATGTGGAGAAACACAGACCTGCCACCACCCCTACTCCTCCATAACCAGGGAAACATTGGTCACTCCTTTGGATCAGGACTTGGGCACACACTTGGGTCAGGCCAGGAAGGTGATGCCAAGGCTGGGTACTTTCCCTAGTGCTCCCCAGCTCTCCTCCTGGCAGTACCAGAACCAGAATGTTCCGTGGAATAAGGGCCACGTTCAGAAAGTCCTGCACAGCTTCTCCAGAACACCTGGAGGACAGACACCCCTTCACCATGCCCTGTGGCCTTGGTGGGATCTGTCAGTCTGCCTCGGTATAGTCAGGACAGCCTCACATCGCCTAGTCTGGGAACCCCACGCAGCAAGGAGCTGTGCCCCAAGATGAAAGGAAGGAGGTGCAGGCAAGGCCTAGTCTGGGCTTGAGGAGGCTCAGACCTCTCCCGGTGCTGTGAGAACTAGCACAAACTCTCCCCAAGACCACAGGGTAAGCCGGGGGTGATCTCAGCGTCGCATACACAGCGGAGTGCAGGGCTAGTCTGACTCCCCAGTTGCAAGCCTGTAGCAGTGCCAGGGCAAAGAAAAGAATGCTGTCACTTAGAGTCTGGGGGTAAAAGGCAGGGAAGGAAGGGGACAAGCTTAGGGTAAGAAGGAAACGGAACACTGAGCAGAGGCAGGTCAGATCAAGCCCAGCCACAGCAGTGCCCCAAGGGGGTGGCCGTGTAGGGACCCTGGGGCTCTCGTCCACAGACCCCAGACTTCTGCATGAGTGTCTGTTTTCAAGTTGACATCTAAGTTCTGATCTGCTGAGCAAAAGCAACCCTTGGGGATCGCCACCCACCTACCCCCGCCTGGCTCGGAGACCCCAAAGTGCCTCGTAGGGGGGCTCTCAGTCTTCCTCCAAACCCCTTTAGCGGGCTGGGACCCCGAGGAGAGCACCTGCAGGGCGCGAGGCCCCCAGCCCTATGCCTTCCCCCGCTGGCCGGCCCAGCTCCCGAACTTGGCAGGTTCCGGGAAGACCCACTTTGTAGCAGCACCGGGTCCTTCTTGCTGCCGGTGGATCAGGGCCGGGCCCAGGGCTGCAGGGCCCCGGCGAGGCGGCTGGACTCTCCGCAGTGCCCCGGCAGCTCCCTGGGCCCGGCAGGACCGAGCCCGCAGCACCGCGGCTCTTCCGGGAGTCCCGCCGCCGCCAACGTGACCAGGCGCCGCCCCGGGGAGGCCTGGGCGGGGTCCGGTTCCGCTGGTTCGAAACACGCCTCTGCGGGCGGGCCAAGGCCCAGCCCCTCGGGGCCTTCCGGGCTGGGTCCCGCCCGGGCTGGGTTGGGGAATGTGTCGCTTCTGCTTACCTCCTTTAGGTTTTGGTTTTGGGGCCACACTCGGTGACACTCAGGGGTAACTCCTGGCTCTGCTCTCAGAAATTGCTCCTGGCTTGGGGGACCATCTGGGACGCCAGGGATCGAACCCAGGTCCGTCCTAGGCTAGCGCGTGCAACCTACCGGTTGCTCCACCTTTCCAGCCCCTGCTTACCTCCTTTAGTAGTTAGCGAGTAGTTCCTTGAAAGAGGAAATCGAGGCACTGTCATGGGGGCTCTCCGCGGCGAAGCAATGCCCATTCCGGGCAGAACCGGCATTTGACGTCTAGAGGCTGCAGAAGGGGCCGCAGGACACCCACAGTACCAGCACCCTGATTTCCTTATTAGGGTACTCTCCATTCACTCGGTGCGCGCTGGGAGCTTTTTTTTTTTATGTGCAATATTTGCAAATTTGTGTTTGCAAACTCTGATTAAGATGCGTGCATATTCTTAAAGTGTGGCAGCTGACGATCACAAGGGGCTAATCCTCACTAAGCTTCCCCCTTGGAATTTGGGTGCCCCTGACCTGGCATTTTGCAATGTCTTCTCACCCTCCACTACACTTGTTATCCTGACTTCAGTTATCCTAGGTGTGAAGTGATGTCGCATTGGCATTGTGCTCCCCCCCCCCCCACACACACACAGTTATTCTAGGTGTGAAATGATGTCACATTGTGCTTTTTTCCTATGATGAGTGTTCTCATCTTTTCATGGTGCTTTCTGGGCACTTGTAAGTCTTTGCTGAAGTGTCTGTTCAAGTCTTTTGCCCCGTTAAAAAATATTTATTATTTCATCACTGAGTTGTAAACGCTATAGGGCGTCTAGATACAAGTCCCTTACTTGATGTCTGATTGGCATTCCCCTTTCCATTTTGTGGTTTTCCTTTTCACTTTATCTTGCAGCACATACGTTTTCAATTTAGATGTGATCCAGCTTTTTATATTTTAACCATATTCAGGGTTTTGTGTCAACATAAGTTTTTATTCCACTTGTTTGAATACCTAGGAGTTGGGTGGCCAGTCTAATTGTTTATAACAACAGTAAAACTATTTTTTTAAACGCCTAAGTCATTTTACATGTGCATTAGTAATTTTAAACTTTTCAGCAGCTCTGTGGCCACCTTGGTACTGTGGATATGTAGACACGGGCCATTCTAACAAGGCAGCAATATCAACGTGGTTTTCATCCACACTTTACTAATGTTTAGCACTTATATTCCCTTTTCTTCATAACACTGTCCAAATTGTTTATCTATTTTTTATATTAGATTATTTCCCTTATTACTTAAATGATTTTCTTTATGTATTTGGGTACTAGTCCCTTACCAGGCAGCACCTGGTTTTTAGTTATTTAGTCAGGTTTTTGGTTCTCTTTTGGTAGGTGACTCCCAAGCAGTGGTCCAAGTGCCACCATGAGTCTGTTCCCAAAGCTTCTCTATAAACAAACTCTATGTCCCAAAGAGATGATGTTTCCTGTACAGAGTCCCGGGGTCTTGTCTCAGTGGTGATCAGGGGTTCCAGGGCCACATCTGGCATTGCTGGGGTTGGGGTTTGTGACATGTAGTGCCTGCATATACAAAAGATGCATCCTACCCACTGTACTTAGCCACTGTCCCTTTATTTTCCTTGCAATGATTTTCAAAGAACAGAAATCTTGGTGCTTTTGGGGTAGTCAACCTAAAGAGCCTCTGCATAAAAAAGGGTCACATAGATTTTATAGTTTTAGGCTTATCATGTAGCCTATGATTCAAATTGATTTTTGTAAGTATTGTCAGGAAAGGGTTCGGGTTATTTTTTTCTCATGTGTGTGCATGCATGTAAACATGCACACACATGCTTGTAAGTATGTATGTCCAATTTTTTAGCACCATCTGTTGAAAGAAAATCCTTCTACTGAATATCTTTATCACATTGTGATAAAAATCAAATCAATGCATGATCTATTTCTTGGCTTTCTGTTCTGTTTAATAAAAAGAGGGGTTCTAGGGGCAGGAGAAAGAACACAGAAGTTAAGGCACTTGTCTTGCTCACGACCTAGGCTAACTCAATTACATGCACAGCATATGGTCTCCTGCCTAAAGTTACCCCTGATCACAGAGCCAGGACTAATTCCTGAGCACTGCCAGGTTTGTTCCACACTCAAAAAAAAAAAAAAAATTCAAACCACAGAAGGATTATTGACTTTCTCAAAAAGCAGCTCTGTCTGTGTATGTGTGTGTGTGTGTGTGTGTGTGTGTGTGTGTGTGTGTGTGTGTGTGTGTGTGTGTGTGTGTGTGTGTGTGTGTGTGTAGGTTGGGGCTTGGGGCTGCACTGCGTGACAGTCAGAGATTATTACTGGATCTATATTCAGAAATTACTCCTGGATCTATATTCAGAAATTACTCCTGGAAGGCTCAGGGGACAATATGGGATACCAGAAATCGAACCCAGGTTGACCATGTGCAAGGCAAATGCCTACCCACTGTACTATATCACCCAGGACCCTCAAAAAGCAGCTTTTGTTTCCATCATTTTCCTTTCCTTTTTTTTTTTTTTTTTTTTACTTCTACCATTTTCTACTGTTTTATAAAACTACCACCCTTTCTGTTTACTTTGGAGTTAATCTTGTCTTTGTTTATTTTTGGCAACATTGAGAAGAGTTGGGGGACCATGAGTTGCTGGGGGATCAAACCTGAGGTTCTAAGCTTTGAGCCATCTCCTTGACCCCTGCTTTTACCTTTTGGAAATTTCTTATGGTAAAAGCTGACCCACTAATTTGTGAATTTTGTCTTTTCTAATAAAAAAGTTGAGTACTATCAATGTCTCCAAGGTACTGAACTATAAGCACCCACAACTTTTGTAGGTTGTATTTTCATTTTCAATTAGCTCTAAGTGCTTTTTAATTTTTCTCTCAACCCATTGGTTATTTAAAAGTATCCCATTAAAATCTGGGGATTTTCCAGTTATATTTTTGTTATTAGTTTCTATTTCAATTGCACTTGGTCAGAAAATATACATTGTATGACTAGAATTTTAAAAAACGTATGGATAGTCTAGGACATGACTTATCTTGGCAAATTAGAAGAAATATATAATTTTGAGCTGGAGACACAGTATAGTGGGTAGGGTACCTGCCTAGGCCATTACTGACTTGAATCTGATTCCTGACATCCTATATTGTTCCTGAGCATCTCTGGGTGTGTCCTAATAACCAAACCAAACCAAAATAAAACAAAAAAAAACCAACAAAAATAATATACATTTTTGTTGTTGTTGGGCTGAGTCATAAGAATAATCTGATACTCAAATATTCTATATTTTCAATGATTTTTATGTACCTATTCAAAATTAAATGTGATGAACCTCTTAAAATGTGGATTTGTCTATTTCCGCTTATAATCCTGTCAGCTTCTGCTTCACATATTTTGAAGCTGTTATTTGATGCATAGGCAAGTAATGATTTTTATGTCCTCTGAATTAACCTCAATATCATTATGAAATGATCTGTTAATGTTTTGGCAATATTCTTTACTCAAAATCTACTTTTTCTGAGACTAGTACAACCCAACCGCTTCCTTTTGATTAATGTTACTGGACATGTGAAAGAGTTCAGAATGTTACCACTTTGCTGTATTATTTTGGTTTGTTTTGCTGGTTTTTGTTTGGAGGCCACAATGGACAGTGTTTAAGAATCACTCCTGGTGGAACCCAGGGGATCGTATGTGGTGCCAAGTATCTGAGTGGGACTGGTAGATACCTCAACCTCCACTCTTTCTAGCTCCAATATTAATTGTTTTGAGTGAAGGTGCTTGAATAGCTGCAGGAGCAAGAGGTGTGCATGCAAAATTCAGATGTTGGGCAAATATCTAAGGACATTTCTTCTAGCTTTTTAGACTTCTCCCACTATTTTTCTCCTTTTCAACATTTAAATTTTTCAAGTATCTTGGCAGTCTCTTGATCCAGCATCAAATCATGCACCTACTTTCTGCCTGACCTCAGTTCCATTTTTGTTATGAACAAAATGGGGAAAAGCCAGAAAAATGGGGGTCTTAGCCAATGTTATTCCTGTCAATCAAGGGTCTCATCTCTTAATTTAACTGCTGTCCATGACCTTCAGAGAGCTGGAATTTTGGTCTTTGTTTTCTACTCTTTCCAGTTTGTAATTGTTGTGGCGAAAGAGTGAGTACAATAAAATTTACATTCTAAGTTAGATTTCTTCCTACATATTTTTATATGTTGCATTTCCACTGTTTGAAATATCTTCTATATTTTATTATGATTTCTGCATGACACACATTAAATATGTCTGTTTCTTAAATTACAAACATTGAGTGCTATTCTAGTTATTCTGTATTTTAAATTTTCAGCCAACTTCTTCACTTTTTTCAGAGAAATATAATGTATTTTATCACTCCTTTTACATTTTAAAAAAATTTTATGACACAGCACATAGTCAGGTTTTGTAAATGTTTCCATGTGCTGTTGGTAAAAAAAGGCCACATAGTTTTTTTGTCTTTATATGTACATAAAATTGTGTGTTTTGTTAATTGGAAATGAAAGTTTTAAATTTAAATTTGTAATTTAAATTTATTTTAGTTTAAAAATATCTAAATATTTTCCATTTTTTTCTGATTTGACTACTTTGTGTCTTATTTTCTGAGAGAACTGTTTAGTAGCAAAGGGGACCATCTGACATAGACTCAGATAAAACCAAACTGAAGATCTCACTTTACACTCTGAGAAACAAGTGGTTGATCTAATGTTGTTCCTGGAGATCCCCATTCCGAGACCAAGCTGCCTCCTGGAACTGCCTTCAGGGAGAAGCTCATTTGGTTTATAGCTGAAGCCTCTGTGAACCTTCAGGTGTTCCTTGATCTCATATTACTTTTTGGGCTTTTTTGGTTTGTTTTTTGTTTTTGCTTTTGGATCTCTCCCAGTGGTGCTGAGGACTTCCCAGTACTCCTGTCTCTGTGCTTAGAACTTGGGTCAACCATAAGCAAGGCCTGCTGTTGTTCTATGGCTCAGCCCTTACTCTTTAAGATTTTAATTTATATTTTAACATATCCAGTAGAGGGTGAGTATCTACTTTCAGGCACTTCCTAACAGGATAGCAGTAAAACAAGGAGATTAAGTTTTCTGATAAAAATCACTGTACTTCTAGGAGAAAGGAGTTTGAATAATGAGATGGGGAAGAATGATCTTTCGTAAAAAAAAAAAAATGTTACCAAGACCAAACAGGTGTAAGATCACTAAGTAGTAAGCGAAGCACAGAGAGGACCACTCATTCTAGAAGCCCCGGGGATGAGGGAGGAGGATATGGGAGGCAGGACTGGAACGGAGGTGGACGGAGGACAATTCGGTGATGGGAATTTCCCTGATTTTATGTTAATATGTACCTAAAATATTATTGTTAACAATATGTAAGCTACTATGATTAAAATAAAAATTGTATTAAACAATGTAACAAAGCCTCTTTAATTAGGAATCACAGTTGTGACACTTGGTGGCATATTAGCTGGAGGGACCCATTATCATTAGTGAATTCACCAGCAATCTGCCTATCAGACCATAAAATGGTGGCTTATGTATTATCATTTGGGGCCTGGGGAGCAGTTGGGCTATATATATTCTTCTATGCTCAGAGCTTGTATCTGGTTCAGGGATCACTTTTGCTCAGAGATTATATATGGTGCTGGGAATCAAACCAGGGCTAACCACATGCAAGGCATACAACTTAATCTCTGCACTATCTCTTCAGTTTCAACTGGGTGATTTATAAACAAGTCTTTATATTTTAGAGTCTGGGATGAAAGTGCTATCAAATTGTCTGGTAAAGACCCACAGTTCACAATTACCTTTTTGATGTGTCTTTATATGGTGGAAGGAGCAAAGAAACCCTATGGGGCCTCAATATAGTCCCTTTCATGAGAATTTCACCCTCATGACCTAATCACCTCCAGCTACCACCACAGTAGGTATTAACTTATAAATTTGGGTGATTCAGCCTTTTAGTTTCTGGCAATCAAATAGAATTATTAGAAAATGGCTGCCTAGCCAGCCCCTAGCAGATGGACAGGATTACCAGAGTCTTGGGCGATGAAAGTGAATGGAAGGGGGGTTGGAGAGATAACATGAAGGTAGGGCATTTGCCTTTCATGCAGAAGGAAGGTGGTTTGAATCCCTGCATCCCTTATGGTCCCCTGAGGCTGCCAGGAGCGATTTCTGAGCGTAGAGCCAGGAGTAACCCCTGAGAGCTGCCAGATGTGACCCCCCCCCCAAAAAAAAAAGTGAATGGAAGGAGGTTTTTTTTTTTTTTTACCAGCTCTAGGTCAGGCCCTAACAATACTTCCATGGTGGGGCCTTGCCTACTCTATCCATCTCTGCCGGTACCTGTGGATGCCTATAACAATCTTGGATGACAAGTGCTGTAGTGTCCAGAAAACCTCCAGCAGTCTGGATGCCCAAAGGATTTCATGAAATAGAATCACTGGCTATCTTATCTTCTTACTCACAAGTGACTTCATGTCATATGTGCAAGAAATAACTTCAATTGTGAAACCATTGAGGTTCTGTAGCTTAGTTGGTATTGCAGAGAACAGTTACTTTAGTAAATCAAAAATATTGAAATTGAATGATCAGATCTAATTTCCCCTTAAGGTCCTTGATTCAAAGTTTCTGTGGGAGCTGGCTAGGGGAGAGTTATGGAGTGGAAGATCCAGTGTGTTTGACTTCATCAAACAGCCTGTTCTGTCCTATGCTGAGATGTGGGTGGACAACAGTGACCTCCCTCTCCCCACAAAATGAGAACAGAAAGTTAAAGTAGTCACATTTTATTACTTACAAAACAGCACCTCAAAGTATAAACTACCCCATGGACCCAAACTCTCTCTGCAATTACCAGGCTCATTTAAATCTTTAATATCATCTGCGTTCTAGAAGGAAATATTAGCATCTGTTCAAGCCCACTGCAGAGAAAAGCCACTTTCCCTGGGAAGTGTTCCTGCACTCATTTTGCCAACTCCAGATGAATTAAACTAAGGTTTCTTTTTGCTTCTGACCAAACATCATTTAAGACCTGACATTTACAATTTGAAAATGAGCCCTGCAGTATTTTTATGAACATTAACTGCAGGGTAGTTTTGGTGACTGGGATGTCAAAGAGGAGGCCCCCTTTCTCTGTGGGCTTACTTGGTACTTGGTTAACTTCGCTCAAATGCCCACAAGGGTTCACACACTGCTCTGGCACCCGAATGAAGCAGTTGCCAAAATAGTTGATGGATTATAGTTTGCAAATATCACTCTAAAATGCCAAATTAATATAATGCCCCAAGGGCAGTGCTTAATGGATTTATGATTTAGTCCTGGAGGCTTATGAGAAATTTTCAGATTATTGGGTGATGGGGTAATGCTCTCCAAGACAGTGTGCATGCGTGTGCGTGCAAATGTCTGAGTGTGACTAGGGGAGTATCTGTATATCTGAGTGTGCATGTAAAAAGTGAGTGTTATCTGTGTCTGTGTGTTTATATGTTATGTGACTGTGAGTTGTATATTGCATGTGTGTGTATATGTGTTACTATGTATGGGTATACATGCATGTGTCTGTAAATGTGACTGTTAATGAGTGTAATATGTGTGAGTATATATGCTGTATATGCACCTGTGATTGTGTTAATGTTTATGTATCTGTGTGCTTTGAATATATGTGTGTATACATATGTGTGACTGTATGTTTGTTACTGTGCAAATGTCTCTTTGTATTTATGCATATGACCGTGTGGATATATGTGTTTAGGTATACATATGTGTGTATGTATACAGTATACAGGTGTGTGTGTATGTGTGGTGTGTGTGTGTGTGTGTGTGTGTGTGTGTGTGTGTGCTGTTGACTGGTTTGCCAATTGCTTCATTATCACTGATGGTAGCAAAGGTGGAACAGGGGCTTTAATTGTTCTACAGAAACCAGGTCACCAGTGGGCCAAGGTGAGCATGGGTTAAAAAACTTTACAGCCAGCACTGCTCTAAGCCCTATTCACTACCCATCAGAGCTGCAAATTGGAGTCCCCAAACAAGATGATCTGTCCTGGGTGAGGGCACCAATAATTCTCTCTGGTCTAAAAGTCATGTGTGGAGAGCACATGGAGAAGAAAAGTGCCCATAGGGGGAGTACAGGGGTTGATCAGAGTACAAAGACTAGCCATGAATCTGACCTGGGTTCTATCCCCAGCACCACAGGCTAGGCCTGTGTGTAGTATTCAGCATCACAGGGCCTGAGCAGTACTGCCTTTCACATTGAACAGTAGGGTCCAGTTCACTGAGCATTGTTGTGAGTGCCCCATGAGCACTTTTAGGGAGGCCCCCAAAAGTTGCCCACAGCCATTCCAAAAAGAGATAGATGGTGACATTATATCCTTCCATAACATCTTGGAATCCTACACCTAGTTCTACTATTGTGCATATCTTAGATGGCTGTGGACAAATGCCTACTCTATCCCCACTCCCTATATGCATCAAGAATGAGCCTAGGGACACAGTTACAGAGCCTTCATATCTGGTTGGTGGAACTCAGGGGCGGGCAGTGTTTCAGTCTGTCCCAGTTGTTTGGGCTTTATGATTACTGCTCCTCTTTGAAGACCCCTTACAGTCTGATTTTGAATTCTAGAACATCCTAAGCAAATACTGTAATGAATCCAAACTTAATCCCTCTTAATTCATAACATTTCCATAGGTTCTGGAGTGGGTGGCGTGGTTGGTGGAGGAGAGGTGTGGAAAGGGAATGAATGGAGCAAAGCCCTTGGCAGTGTCCAAATGGTGACTTGGGTGCTGAGTCTGAGAGTGGGAAGTGGAAGAAGTCAAGCTCTTGAAAGCTGAGCATGGGTTCACTTGCTTTCAGCCTATCTCTGCAGTCCTGCATTGCTATCTTTTTTGTTTGTGATTTATTTTTATTTTGGAGCCACACCTGGGTGTGCTCAGGGCTTTCTTTTGGTTCTGTGCTCAGTAATTACTCCTTGTAGTGCTTGGGGGATTGTATGGGACGCCAAGGATCGAACTTGTCCCTGTCATGCAAGGCAAGCTGTTTTGTCTCTCTGGCCCTGGGCTGCACTTTATTTCAAAATTTGAAAGTCTGTCCCCATCTCAGATCTTTTCTTGATGGTGGGATCAACCCAGTTTTACTTGGCTTCTGCAGAGCTTAAATGTGTCTCTTGTTTTCACCGATAGAGCCGCTCTGTGGCTTTCCAGGCTGTATCCTGCAGTGCACAGTGGAGTGCGGGTCTGGAGGTGGCAACAGTAAGAGAGCTCAGCACTACAGACCTGCTGGGTGCCTTCCACTCCTGCTGAGAGTGTTGGGGGAAGCTCTCTGGCTGAGTTTACCACCAGCCTCTGGCCCATCAGGGTGTGGGCTTGAGTGCATCTGCATGAGGACTGCTCTCCTAGACAAAGGAGGCTTTCAGGAGCTGGGATTCTGGATAAGCCACACCTGAATTTTCACTGCTTCCAGTCCAACATCATGCTAATATCCTACAGTGGCAGCTTTTTCAGGGTCCTTGAAGAATTGAGACTTTCTCTTTAAACTAACAATAGAAATATGTTCTGAGCCTTTGCGATAAGAAAAGAGAAAGAAAATCGCTCCCATAGACTGGAGGTACAGAAAATCACTTCAACAAAAGGCAAAGACTTCTCATTATACCTTATTATGCTTTCAAATAGGCATTTCTGCAAGCCCATTCACTGGCTTAAAATAGCGTGGTTCTTAAATCTTAGAAGATCTCAGCCATGTCTTATTTTAGGAAGAACACTCTGATTGGGGAAATTGGTGAATGAGCTCATTTGTTCTTGGAGAAACAGCTTTCTAGCTGTGAGCCAGAATGGTGAGTCTTGCCAAGGCTGTCTTTGGGTGGGGGAATGTAAGAGAGGGAAGTCCCTATAAAGTGATTCCTCACTGATTTGGAGATTAGGCCCTGCAACAAAATGAAAAAGTCAGGACAGATGCCCTATCCTATGGAACATGATGTGTAGTGAGTTTCTTAGGATCCTTTGAACAAGGTGGTTGTGAACTGAATGGGAAGAACACTGAAGATAAATCTCTGTAACTCCTGCCTTCCTTTTTATTAACTATTCCCTCAGATATCATCCCCCCCCAACCCACAGGCTCTGAGGAGCAGTGTTTAATACACAGAGAAATATCAAAGAAGCAAGAACCAACCCTACTGTGCAGCTTAGAGTCTAGGTGAGGATCTGCCCTTATTTCCAGGCCAGGTCTGTAGCTCTGACTTAGCAGAATCTGCAAAAGGGAAGGCAGAGGGCTGTGACCTTGGTAGACAAATGAACAGGCTTTGGTTTATTTCTTGCTATTGTGCCTCTCCAGCTTCCTAAGAAAACTGCAGGTGATATACTAACGCCTTCAACTAGCTTGTGTAATGCAAGCTAGATCAGGAACCTGGGGCTAGTCTTGTCAGTTGGGGCTCCACAGCTTTGCCTATTCGGTATGGGGAAGAAATTTTGTGGCCCATAAAACTGTAAAAGTGACTTGGATAAATGACATTTTTCTCCTACGTTTCTCTTCCTCTCGGCAGCTTTTCTCTACTTCCTTTCCTCCTTTCAGCCCCCCAGTCTGTCACTTCTTTCTCCTTCCTTTTCTCAGCCTGAGGCTTTATGGCTGGCCTCTCTCTACTGGCCTAAGCAGCTGTCTGACCCCTTGTTTCCTGTCCACAGTTTTCTGCTTCTTTATTTGTCATAGCACACACCTCCCATGGGTTATTCCTCCAGTATCTAACACTAATCAAGTCCAAGAAAATTTCACACACTTCCTAAGAGGGTCCTGATGAAGGACATGGAAGAATAAAGGCATGGGGGGGAATCAGCTTCCTTTTCCCCAGTTCTCAGGCATCTAGGTTGAGACTCCTCCTAACCACCTTGTCTCTTCCTCCTCCAGTCTCTCACCTCAAAGTTCAAAGCACAGACCTGAGCAAGCCTAGGCATTTGAGGCAGACTCCCTGGCCCTTCCCTATTTACTTCTTCCACAGCAGCAGAAAAGGGTTGTGCTTTCTTAACTGCAGCCCTAGGACCTAGTCAAATCTCTTCCATTTTAATAGTATTTTCCTGTCCTTTATGTGAAGAAAAAAAATCATTTCAGATGCAGTTTGTTTGCAAAGACACGCATACTTCTTGAATCATGAGGAGGTTTTTTTGTCATGAATTGCAAATGATAAATCACTCTGCTTGTCTGTCCCTTGCTGAACTCAAGAGCTTTCCATGCCCTTTCCTGTCTCAGACCCACCCCCTGCAGGTCCACACAGCACAGGGAAAGCTTGGGTCTGTGCTAGCCCTGCTGCTCTTAGCCATTCTAGTCCATATGACAGTATGGACTAGGGCATCTTAAAGCACCAGGCTCGGTTGGGCTTTTTAAATACCGCCAAGAGGTCCACAGCTACTTGGGAGAGGCAGAAAGACTGGCTCCATTGTAACTTGCAGTGATGACCTTTGTTTTTCATTTCTGCTTAAAAAGATAGTTTTGATGAACTAAAGTGTTAAGAGCTTACCTTCAACCGTTCTTACCATTCACTTCAATTTTGAGACAGATCTGATTATTTGCTCTGCTTGTGTATGTAAGTATGTGAGTCTATATATGTTATATGCATATATGTGTGTGAATAAATGTGGGTACATATGTGTGAACTTGTATGTATGTGGATGAATGTGTGTGTGTATATATGTGAGTGAATATGCATGTGCATGTGTGAGAGACAATTTAGCACACATTCTCTTTGTACTGAAGCACCCTTCCTCACAGCTCCATGACGGATGATGATTGCTTTTCGTCGTGCCTAATACATTGTTCTCCACTCAGTGTGAATGCTGTTACCTGATTCCCTTTCCAACCTTGGAGAAATCTGAATTCACAGAGGCATAGAACCTTCTTACAAAATCTGGAGTATGATTGCAATTTTACTTTGGAAGGACCCACTTCCCAGAGGAATAGCCAGTGATTGATGCCGCCATCAGCAACCCAGAGGCACATTCTCATACATCAGCCAGGAAGTTACAGGAACAGCTCGCCCAGTGGGCCAGTGCTGACTCACCTCACTTGTTCCCCCGTGGGAAAAGAGGTGATAGGAAACCCTGAGCAACAGCAGGGAACAGACAGAGGAACTGAGAAAAAGAAGGACTGAGCTCTCCATCTTCACCAAGGGCGACAGCCATGGGTGGTGGTAAGACTGCAGTGTGGCAGGGACACAGGTCTGATTGGTTGCCTTGGCTGCATGTGCTCAGCTGATTTCCCTTTAGGTGCCATTGATGGAGACACACAGCACGGCACGTGCCTTCCTCCTTAGAGAGGAACAGATGTTGTCTGTGTCCCCTTGGGGTGAATGTGACCTACGCGACTAAGCTCACACACTATGCCCTTTGTCTCTTTAGAGAGCAGTCTACACCAATTCCAGCAGGATGGGGTGGCAGAGATTGGTTTGTAAAACAAGGCTACGACTAGGCAGAAGAGTGGAAGGCAGTCCAGCACGGGATCTCCGGAGAGAAGGCTGCTTTATCGGTAGCGGCAGGCCAGAGCGTTGACATTCTTGACCACATAAAAACCCATGCTGACTGGAGGGATGACCAGTGTCCGGCCAGACCGCAGCGGGCGAGGCTTCAGCTCTGGCAGGGTCCCATCGTCCACCATCACTAAGGGCTGCCCGTTCAGTTGCACTGACCTGAAGTGAGGAAAAAATAGCGTGCGCTGCATTAGGGAGATTGCGGCCAAGTGTTTACCTCAAAAATGATGCGTCAGCTGAAGATGATTCCAGGAGTTTCCTCTTGAATCCAGTTCTTTCAATTTATTAGTTCTTTCTACTTTATTAGACAGAATAGAACTGACCACAGGCTACCTTTCTAGTGTAGGAATCGAGACATTTAGCCAATTTTCCCTGATCTAAGACTAGGCTTTCACGTATGGTATTTAATGAATGCTTCTATGTAAGCAACACAGGAGGAAGGAGATAAAGTAGGCTCTTGGGGTAATGATTCCCTGGTCCTTCTGGTCTTTATACTTTCCATTGCAAAGCCCGAAGAGGAAGCAACATTCATGGAGAGACAAGGGAAAGGCTTGTCACCCTTCTTGGCCAGTAGGAAGGGATGCAGAGAATGTCCCTGTTGAGCCCCATGGGGCAGCATCTAATCCTACCATCTACCCAGACTGAAGCACATTTCTACATAGAAAAGACTTGGAGTAGGCCAGACAATGGAAGAAAAGTTGGAAGTCTCTTTCAGAAAATCAACATTGGGACTGAGAGATAATACAGGAGGTAAGTTACTTGCCTTGCATGCAGTTGGATCCTTGGCACTGCCTAAGGTCCCCAGAGCACAACAAAGAATGGTTTCTGAGCACAGAGTCAGGAATAAGTTCTGAACACTGCTGGATATGGCTCCCAAGCCTCCTGCTACTCCCTTTCCCCCATTCTTCCCACTAAAACAAAATCAGTATCACATAATAAGAATGATGAGCCTGGCCTACCTCCTCTGTGACAACACTATAGTGACAGGATCTCAGCTGTGAAGAGAACACAGGTTACACATTGCTAATGAGATCTTTGTTTGGGGTTTCTCCTATGCTGTGAATGACAGAACAGTTTAGAGAGAGATAATCAGATTCACGACTTATAGAGCAGTGAATCCCCAGAGAAGAGTGCATTTTAAATTGCTACCCAAGGAGAGCTGGGCACACAGCAGCTCCAGTATAACTCCACATGGATAAGTTGGGGCCTGGCTCAGACAAGTCAGTGGGGCTGACTTGTCTTGTTGGCATGACTAAGGTGCAAAGGAGATCAGGTTCTCTGGCATGGAGAGCCAGGGCTGTCTCAAGCAGGTGATGGTTAGACAAACTGAAGAGTCGAGGCCCAGTACCACATCCAATACGCAAGGAAATTCAACTCCCTATTCAAGAGATCCTTTAGCTACAGACTACCTAGTCAATGGAGTGGGGAAGAAGGTAAGGAGAGGGGGTTCAACGGTAAACAAAAGCCCAGTCAGATCTTCATGGTGATTCCAGGTGGTGTGACTGACTACCCAACAGCCCATATATTCACACCCTTTCTCTAGATGAAACCCTTCACTGGTCCCTCTTCTATGGCCTTAGGTACAAGCTGTTCCCCTAAGGAACATGTGTGTCTAGACCAGTGGTTCTCAAATAGTGGGGTGTGCCCCCCAGGGGGGGGCGTGAGGCTCCATAAAGGGGGGCGCGTTTGACCTCGGCAAACACTGTCATAACAAGCTAAGCCTATGTTTATGTCTCTGTATGTCTCTGGAGCTGAGATTTACTGCATACATATTGTTTCTCTGGGAAAAAACTTTCTGGTTATGGGCTAGATGAAGAGCCCTTCTTCTAGGTTCTCTTGTTTCCCAAACTTAACATAACAACTTCTCTGAGTTGTACCGATTTATCTGCTCTTGGATCAGTGAGGAAAAGGATTCATGTCTTTTATCCTCAAATTCTTAGCATCTAACACATACTTAACACAGATGAGGGATGACATAGTTTTTTAAAAAGTGAATGAAACTTTTAAGACTCTTTTGCATGATTTCCAATCTTCCTGGGTTTCTCCAACTCACTCGACAGAGGCTTTCTGAGTGTCCTCACAGATTTCATTAATGTTCCAATTACTCTTACTCTTGGTGGCTCTGGAGATGTTAGATAAGAACTGAATTATCGCTGATTCTCACAGTCACTCACTAGATACCTTATCCTAACTTGACATGAGGCTATTGATCATTGCTAGTGTTTTTCATCTTTAAAAATGATCTATATGGCCATCTCTTAGCTAAGCCAACAGGAGTTAATTCTGTGAGACCTTGAGTCTTCGTACATCCTTATCTACAAAGTTCCTTCATTATAAAGATGGACTGTGTGCTTTATCACCTTCATTCTATTTTTCCTGCTTATGTTTTTCTTTTAATATTTACCCTGTTCCCCAGTGAAGTCATATCACACTAAACATTACAATAATCTTTCATTTTTATGGATTGTACAATATGTATGTTTGCAAACATAATCACACTAACAGTATAAATCAGCAATTATTGAACTGTGCAAAAGGCACCATGATAAGACTTTTTTTTTTTTTTTACTATTTGAATTCTTAAAACCTGAGGGAGGTGACAAGACCCTATATTAAAGATGGGGAAATTGAAATTCAGCAGGATCTAAAATTCACTGAAGTCATTCTGTGAGAAAGAGGCAGTGCTGAAATTTTTCCCTGATGCCTTTCATCATAGACTATCTGACCCCTTTCTGGTGCTTGCTAAAAAGCCCTATGAGGCATATAGGGCAAGTTTTATTATTATTATTATTATTGCAACTTTCCTATTGAGATGGGGTCAGAAAGGTTAAGTAGTCTGGGCAAGGTCATAGAGCTAATAGGTGGCTAAACTCAGTCTCCAGTTCAGGTCTCCTGACACCTCTTTCTCCTACTTCATGGTGATCTTAATTCCAGATGGCACTCTGAAGGATTGTGTTTCCTTCTTTAAAAATCTTTCTTATCATATTTTCATCATATTCTTAGACCTTCTTGATGGCCCATGACTTTTCAAACCCAATGCTAACTGATCCAATCTCTGTTGAATTACTCTCTTAATCCCTAGCCTGCCTGAGCAGCTGAGGGCATTGAAATTATCCAAATATTAGGACAACTGCATTTTATCACCATCTGTTTTCACAAAGTCTGAGTTACTTTGCAGCCCCTGAACTTGTTTTCTTTATGTTGCATGATATTGGAACTAGGATTCAATGTCTCAATTATAAGTCAAGCCCTTAGGTCTCTGGTCTCTACGGGAGATTCTTCTTCCAGTCAACCCACTTTTCCTATTCCTACACACCTGCCTGTACTCTGGTCCCATGTCTTATGTCTTGCTAATCAAGGATACTTAAACAAGCATTAAAACATTATATCAACTATTTTGGGGTCTCAGTAAGCAAATCTAATTATCCTACTCTTTGCCAACCCTGATGATAATTTACTGGACTCTGGGCTCAGGTTAATTTTTGCAGGAACAGAGGTAGAGGTAAGCCTATATGTTATAAGGAGCAAAATTGGGGGTTGGTGTCTAGTTTATGCTGGCATATTTGGGGCCTTGAGTGGGGAGGTAAGAGGAGGAGGTGACCTGATTGAGGAGAACAGGTTCAACCTCAGACACATTGAGAAAGTGATTTGACTTCTAAGTGTAGGTTTCTCTACCTTTAAATAAGACTAAAAGTACCCCAAGATTCCTTCTGGTTTGGACATTTTTCAGGGCAACTTGAAGCAGAATTTAATGTCAAATTGAGAGTGTCTTATAAAAGCAGAAATCTAGCATCACAGTCATCCACATTTCGTGGCTCCCCACTGATATTAGAACATGATCCCAAAGCCCCTACAAAACCCCTAAGCAAAAACAATAAACCCCTATTTATATACTACTTTAGCCCCTTTGGGCCAATCGAGTTCCCTATCATCTCCTTTAATGTCTACAATCATGGCTTCTTCTAATTTCAGGTGTTTTTGTACATGCTCACTCTGTTTGGACTGTCCTCTATGGTCCATATCCCACCCCACTCCCTTCCCTCCTTACACATTTCCAGATTCTTCCTGGCTAACTAACTCCTACCGCCCACACCAAAGACATATTCCTGCAAAGCCCCAGCACCATCTAATTTCCAGGCCTTAGCCTTCATCACATGAAACTGAACTTGTTAACTACTTGGTTTTCTCTGGACCCTGTCCATCTTGCCCACCCCGTACCTCCTTGTGTAACTAACCCAAGCAGCAGATGCTCCATAGGACTGGACATGAGAATGTGAGCTGACATGGTATATTACCCAGAAGGAAATGGCACTACACTCAAAGGCACTGATCCAATCAGGACACAGGCAGACCCAGTTATAGCTCCTTTCTTCTCTGATTTGGCCTCTGTTTTGTGGTCATTAAACAATTCTCAGAAGGAAAATGGAGAGTTGTAGAGAGGAAGACAGAGACAGTGAGAGACAGAGATAGAGAGACAGAGAGAAAGACAGACACAGACACAGAGACAGAGAGAGACTGAGAGGAGACAATGGTCCTCCTGGCTCCACTCTAGTCCTCGTGTACTTGCCCATGTGCCACTAGAGGTCACTCTTGCTCCACACAAGGGTGTCGCCGCATGAGCTTGGCTGGGCACAGCTGAAAGCCGGAGCCGCGCCCGCAGCGCATCCCGCACTGCAGTCGCGAGATGCCCTGAGCATGGCCTCCTGGAGGCACAAACCGCAGGATTCGTCAAATCCCAACAAACACTCCATTGCGGGGTTCCCTTAGCAGGGACCTCATCAGAAATGTGCCCCGTGGGAAGGAAAGGCAGGCTGCAGGAGCGTGCAGGAGGAGGTCGGGGAGTGGGGCTCCGTTCAGGTGCGGGGCTGGCGCAGCCCAACGCGCGCTTTATTTAGTGTCCGACCGACCTGGGATCCCCGGGTAGCATTAGGAAGCTGATGGGTTCAACTCAAACCAGGGAGCCAGCTAGGTTTGAAGATCGCGGGGTCCTGCGCTTCTTCCCTTGCTTGGGAGATGCTGTGCATTTGGAGTTCTTTTTATTTAATGATAATTTCTTTATTTAAGCACCGTGGTTACAAAAATGTTCGTAGTTGGGCCCATCATCGAATGTACACCCGTCACCAGTGCAATTTTCCCTCCACCAATGTTCTCCCTTGGGGTTCTTTTTAAATGGCCTCGAAAAAAAAAAATCACTGCCCGCAGGGGAGTGCCAGGGGAGCGGCTGCAGCAATTTACTGTCTTGCTTGTTCCCACAGGGCCTGGCAGGAGGCCCTCAAAGCTCTCTGGCTGTGACTTTTCTGGGGGAAACTCTTCTTTCTCGTGGGGAGGGCCATTTCTTCCTAACTCTGTCCCAAAGCGTTTCTCCTATGTGCTCTGGTCCCACCTAGGTTCTAGGAGAATCTGTCCCAATCCCAGTTTCCCCTCTCCAAAACTGCAGCTATTTCTGGCCTCCTGGGCTTTGCTAGTCCAGTACCTCCTGCAGGGTCGTTCTCATTCTCCATTTTCAACAGCACCTGCTGCGGCCTTTCTTGCCTAGGAGAGAAGTTCAAACCGACAAGTGCTGAATTCCATGCGACCTTTCTGATTCTTATGTGGTGCATTAGGCACTCCGATCCCTTCCACTGTGCTTTCAGAGAGGAGACTGTGGTTGAGAAAACTCTTGGCGATGAATTTCCTGTCTCTAGATACAGATAAAGTGCCTGGGACAGTTGAGGCCCTTGGATCATCTGCCCTTGACCTATCAGGATCTTTAGAGGGTCATACCCGAAGAAAGGATTTCAGTACTGCTAAATACAGAGAGAAGTGGATTCCTATATGAAAGGAGTGCGGAGGGGTTAGTGGCAGGTTGTCAGGGATCTAGACTTTTGTGCTTTATAATTTGGTTTGGAAGTCATGATTTGATCTGTGTTTCCTCCAAGTCCAGGCAATAATGATCCAAGCCATAATGGGACTCTCCCACGTGCTTCTAATGCTTACAATAAGTCCTAACTTCTAATGCTTACAATAACTCCACACATTTGGCAGACAAGATGCGAACTGAGCTCAGAAACCTGGATTTATTATACTGATACTGTTAATGCCTAGCAGCAGAGGGAATCATCTGGGGGAAGTTTGGGAAGAAAATTAGATTCTGTGACCATCTCAAAGCTCCATGTCATAGGCATATCACCCTCAAACCACAGGACACAATCAGAACCAGCTATGAAAACCAAGGAGACACTAATATGCAGTGGAGACGGTTCCTTTGCCCTTGTAAAGAATCAATGCTATGGTCTGACACGTGTACAAGTGGTGTGCGGGGCGGGGGAAGGGGCACTCTTCCTATCTCTACTGTTCGTGTGTTTCACAAATTCAGTAGTAAGAGATGAAATCGCTGTCTGTTAATACAGAAGACATAGAGACACGTATGTGGACCAAGAGATACAATGCAATTAAGAGATGAGAAAGAAAATAAAAAATTTCAGCCAGGATCTCAAGGCCTTCTACTTAGATTGGCTAAGTCTGGTTCCAATATACTCTGTGAGCTTTCCTCCCACCTTACAAAGCATCCTGTTTTCCAGTGGTACAGGGACAAAATGTTTCTTCCTGCTCTGCCCTGCAGCAAAAAAAAATGGGTCTTGAACTTAGTAGATCTGAACAATTAGTGAGATCCTTCTCTTGCTTGGAGTCAGTTTTGTCTATCACCATTGTTCATCCCTTTGGCTCCTGCTGGTACTGAGGAACTCCCTGATCCAGAGTTCCTTATATTTCCATTCTACCAAAAAGGCTGTCTTATGAAATGAGAATTTAAGTATCCTTTGTGGAGAGAGACCAGGAGATTTCTGAATTGTGTGGAGCTGGAGAAGGTGTGTGTGTGTGTGTGTGTGTGTGTGTGTGTGTGTGTGTGTGTGTGTGTGTGTGTGTGTAGCATTTCTTTTATAGTACTTTTTTTTTTTTTGATTTTTGGGCCACACCCGGTAATGCTCAGGGGTTACTCCTGGCTATGTGCTCAGAAGTTGCTCCTGGCTTGGGGGACCATATGGGACACTGGGGGATCGAACCACGGTCCGTCCAAGGCTAGCGAAGGCAAGGCAGGCACCTTACCTTTAGCGCCACCGCCCGGCCCCCTTTTATAGTACTTTTATAGGTACTCTGTAGGTTAAATGAAGAGGGACTCTTAAGACAGAGGAGTGTGTGTGTGTGTGTGTGTGTGTGTCTGTACACTTGTAGACAGACAGATTTTCCTAAAAGTCCATAATCACACCCAAAATTAGTTCCATAAGTATAAAGCTGTAACTCCCTGGATATCTATTCAAAGTTGTTAAAGAGATAAATACCTCAGTTTTATTACATTCTGGTATTGTCCTCTACTATGTTCTGAAAGGGGAAAGCAAGCCATTCCAGGTTGCATAAGCTCTATTCTCAGGTATGAGACTGGCTTCTGTTTTTCACTGTTGCTCTAGGCTCTTGTCTGCAGTGTGCCCTCATCTTGGTTGCTGCTATTTTGTTAAAAACAAAAAACAACAAACCATCAAAACCCAGAGACCTGGTAGATTAGGACTTTCAGTTTCCTGGAGCTTGTGTTTGTCCATTCTGCAGCCTTTAAAAGGTGTGAGAAGAGGAACAACAGGCTATTTTTCAGTTTGCCAGAGTCACATTCCTATTCTTCTTCTACCTTTTAGTTTAGAACCAACTGCATGGAAGCAGGTTAGTTCTATCCTAAAGTCTTCATTAGCCAACATATCCTCCAGGCTATTTGAAGTAGAAGAAATCTCTGCCTGCAATGAGAGTCCTGTCCCCAAGTATGAGGAGGTAGGGGTGAAGACCACAGCTTTGATGGACGGCTATACAGAGACATTCCAGCTGCTGTGAGTGAGCTGGAAGAAAATGCAATCTGGAGCTGAGAGCAAATGAAAATCTCACAGAAAATACCAGTGGAAAAAATCCTGGATGCCTAAACAACTTGGTTTAAGATGTCAAGTCACTGTAAAATAGAAAAACATTTTCTAATCCTCTAATCTGCAAGTGATCTATATATTACTAATCTGGGAGCTTAAACAAAACAAACAATAAAACCTTGGGGAACCATACACATCCTTCCACTCAGACACAGAGAGCCTCAAGGGCCTTGTGGCATGTTCACACCTTGGGTGAAATGGCTCCATGCCTAAATGAAAAATAGAATCTGGAGGAAGTCAAAGATGCAAATCAACTGGAAACTTGTTCCTATATTTTCAAGAAGGTCTGTGGCTCTCAGCTTGGCTACATACTTGAATTATCCGGGGAGCTTTAAAAATTACTGATGCCTTGGTCCCAACCCAGAGGGTTTTGTTTAATTGGTCTGGGTATCGTTTGGGCACTGAGTTTTTTTAAATGTTCTTCAAGTAATTTGAAGTTTACCACAGGTAGGGGTGAGGAAAAGGTGTGTGGGGGCCTGGAAATATGGTGGTAGAGGGTGGGTGCTGGAATGTGTTACACAAACCCCCCCTAGCACTAACAGCATTGTAAACTATGGTGCTTACAATTTTTTAATTGAAAATATTGATTGGAATATGTATGCAATTTGAATAGCACAACCACTGATTTCTCTCTCTTTTATAGGACATCCAAACAAATTCCAGATATGTTAAAGAAGCAAATATTTAAAATGAAACAAACGAGAACTCAAGAAAAATAAAGGTATTTATCTTATTTCAGGAATATATACATATATACACACATACACACAAATGGCATGCAAAGCAAAACAAAACCAAACCAAACCACAAAGTGAAACAGACTTAACTATATAATAAGGGGAGAAGATTCCTATAAGTCAAAAGAATAGACTAAAACTGAAACTGTTGGAAGAAGAGAAAACAGAATGTAGGGGAAATGATTTCAACAATATGATAGATTGCAAAGGAGGAAGTTGCCTTATATTAGAAAAAAAATACAAGTATTAATATTCCAATAGAAAAATGACAGAAAATTCATAAAAGTGATGTTACTAAAAATAAAAATTTAACCTCATTAATAATAAAATAATATAAAATTTAAAATATGATTTTTATTATGAAGCTAACACATATCTGAAAAATATTACTGTTTTGGTTTGTGATGTAACTAATGACAAATTACTAACTCTTCCACATTTATGATAAAGCTAATCTGAAAACAATATTTAACCATATGTGGTAATGTTATATAACTGGTGAAGAAAATCATAAAACCAGGTCTTTTGATGAATGGCTAAGTTGCCAAGAGTGATTAAAACCCTAAAGGGAGGACATACTGAAAAATAAGGTATACATGTAGTCTACTTAATTTCTCTAAAGCAAGGACAGCATAGGGAGAAAATACCCTTCAGAGATTAAAAAAAAAAAGGAATTGATCTTTCTTACAACCAGAGCTGTCCAATCTTAGAGTGAGTTGACTCAGGGGACTAGCAGGATCATTAACAGATGGGGACAGCTATACCATCAGGGTTAATGGAAGAACTTTTTGATCTTTTAATTTTTATTTCTTAAGTCTACTTCCAGGTTTGTTTTTCCCTAGAGTAATTTTTTGAGTGAAGGAAATTTATAGAGGTGGCTTGTTTTGAGAAGAAATTGAATAAAATGATCCCAGACAAATGAAGATGATGGAAGTCTGCAGGTAGTACATCTGGTTGACCAGAATTTGAAACCTTCAGGTACCAACTAATATTGGCAGAACTTGAACATTTAGATGTCATCAGTCTACTGATGGAATAATGGGTCATTTGCACCAGAACACAGGACTTTAGGGTTTGTTTCTGAGTGTGTGATTGAGAAATCTTGGTATAGTATTTATTAAGTGTATAGAATCTTTTTTTTTTTTTTTTTTTTTGGTTTTCTTTGGGTCACACCCTGCAGTGCTCAGGGATTACTCCTGACTCTACGCTCAGAAATCGCTCCTGGTAGGCTTGGGCGACCATATGGGATGCTGGGATTCGAACCACCATCCTTCTGCATGCAAGGCAAATGCCCTACCTCCATGCTATCTCTCTGGCCCAAGTGTACAGAAATTACAATTTCCTTCTATAAGGTCACCTCATGTACAAAACCAGATTATGCTTTCTGTTATCAGAGAGATATTGTGGTAGCTCAAGTGCTGGCCAGTTTAACCCCTTTAAACACTAGACAAACTCTAAATCTAAAGATGAGGGATCATACTGTGCTCTATTTTAAGAGGAACATGAAGTTATTTTTAAAGTCTTAGCACCTGGGAGTTACTTGAGTATTTTCAGAATCATTCTGTTTGGATAGCATCAAATGACACCTCTCTAAAAGCATGTGGTTAGATGCCAATATTTTCTTTGATACAGGATTTAATAAGGATAAAATAGAAGTAAAAGTGTTTTTTTTTCTTCTATCCCAGGAGGATGGAAAAAACAACTTCTTTGGAGAAAAGGCAAATGAAAAGATATTTAATTCTTCATGGAAGAGGCAATAAGATTGTTGGTTCATAGGAACTTAGAGATTCTTTTAGCTAAAATCATAGCAACTAGAGGAGAGACTCATGCAGATATGAAATCTAAACATTTAATGTGAGACATATAATGCAGGAATACTAAACACTTCTCCAAAGGCACCACTAATAGGCGATTTCCTGTTTCTAATTATGGAGATGAACTGTGAGGGCAGGAACCCTAGCATCTCCTTCCCAACACCCCACATTAAACTGCTATTACAGGCCAAATGATGAGGTGACCTAGCATTAGAGGAGATGAGGACATTCGGATCTGATGTATTCACATTCAATTTTACATTCGGACATTTTTCTCATTTGCCTATTTGGGCTTCCTGAGTTCTTATAGGTTATAGCATCATATTTTACCTAAAATAATTTCCACTGCAAATTAGTTGACTGAAAGGGAGTAAGTTATGTATGGCATAAAGTAGAATCTCAATAAAAGTTGATAAATGGATGGAAATATATACCATTCAGATTCCTTGGGATGGTTCCCCTGCTAAAAGGACTCAATGACTAGCAGGAAAGCTGGCAGGCTAAGCATATGGGATCAGCATAGGTCATGTTGAGAGTGACCTTGATAGCCCTTAAATTAAGCCAATAATTCAATATGCTTGGTATTTAATAATCCTTTTATATAGAAGCACATAAAAGACATATGGGAAGTCTCTAAAATCTTTGAGTAGAATTTTGCTTTTACTAAAAATTTTTAACTAGGAAACAGAATCTTAGCATCAACTCAGAGATCTTTTAAAGAAGCAACTGAGGGCTGGAGAGATAGCATGGAGGTAGGGTGTTTGCCTTGCATGCAGAAGGACAGTGGTTCAAATCCTGGCATCCCATATGGTACCCCGAGCCTGCCAGGAGCAATTTCTGAGCGTAGAGCCAGGAGTAACTCCTGAGCCTGCTGGTTTTGACACCCCCTCCCCCCAAAAATAGAAGCATTTGAAATTAGAAATGGTGGTGAAAAATTAGTGAAATTAGGAAAATTTGGCATAAAGGAGACAAAACATTTGAGAAACCCAATATATTCATTAAAGAGCTTAAAATGAAATGAACCCATTTCATGACAATATCATGACAAAACTCAGTTATTTATGCTGTATATTTGTTGATCTGTAATTCTAATTTTTATATTGCTGCACTGTCAGGGCAGCAAAGTATTGAAGAAAGCTTATTGGACTTGAATGCAGTAAGAACTGAATGCTCGGTATTTTCTAGTCTATTAAGAATTGTGGGACTGAGGGGCCGGCGAGGTGGCACTAGAAGTAAGGTGTCTGCCTTACTTACCGCTGTCCAATCCCCCGGCGTCCCATATGGTCCCCCCAAGCCAGGGGCAAATTCTGAGCGCTTAGCCAGGAGTAACCCCTGAGCATCAAACAAGTGTGGCCCAAAAAAACAAAAAAACAAAAAAACGAAACAAAAAAAAGAATTGTGGGACTGAAAACCACAGAGTCAACAACACTGAGACTCATGTTACCCAAACTATAATAAACAAACTTTAAAAAGGTGCCTATTAAGATGGCAGGCAGGGTAGGAGAAGGAGCCTTGGAGAACTGGTGGAGGGAGGTTGACAATGGTGAAAGGATTGGTGCTGGACCTTTGTAGGTCAAAAACCCAACTATGAATAACTTTGTAAATCATGGTGCTTTAATAAAACAAAATCATTTATAAAAGTCATGGAGCCTGGGCCACAGCAATAACACAGTAAATGGGTGTTTGCCTTCCATGTGGCCGATCCGGGTTGAATCCCTGGCTTCCCATATGGTTCCCTTGAGGAGTAATTTCTGAATACAGAGCTAGGAGTAACTTCTAAGCATTGCTGGGTGTGGCCCAAATCAGAAAATGAAACCATCATGGGACCTGATTAAGCCCTTATATTTATTCTTAAATTATAAAATGGGAGGCACAGAGAAATTAGTATACTTGTTTCATGGTAATATTCAGTTAATAAGTGAAGTAGTGGCTATGAAGACTCTTTATTCCCTCTAAAATTCCAAGACTCATGGGATCAGTGAGACCTGGTGCATTTATAAAAGGAAGTTTTCAGGCAGATTTAAAATTTTGAGCACTTCTTCCCTAAAGGTCTTTAAATGAAGAGCATCTTCTGGTCCAGATGGCTGAGCCACAGTCTCTCTGAGGGCAGAGGAATGAACCAGAACACTTCCAAATGTCATTTTACCCCAGGATTCTTCACATCTGTTGGTTCCCTCAGGTCAGTGTATCAGAACAAAACCAATATAATTACAATTGTTTTCTTCTTTTCCAATTTTTGGATGCTTTTCTTTTCAATGGAATTTAACAAGACTCATAGGCAAGGATTTTAGGATCTGCTAAAACACCTGTTCTTGGTTTGATTTTTTTCCCTTAAAAAGTATGTCCCTTTATTAATTTTTCTGATGTAGCTTTATTTGGCCCCAATTCATGTTATTTTTCTTTTTGTTGAAAGACATTGGGGATACTTATATCTTGGGAAGAAAGATTCCTTAGAGGACCATGTTTATTGAGTTGTGATGACATGAGGTGTTGGATAAGTTCTCTCCTTTGTAGTTTTCTTTTCCCTTGACTTACTCAGTCTTCCTCTCAGAACAGCAAAAAACTAGGGTAAAGAGGGACCTGCCCAAGGTCTAGAGATCTAGCCTGACAGAACCACACCTTCTTGTGTGGCCTTTAGTGGTTAAAGAGGCTACTTTGCTATTTGACACAATAGGTTCCAAAAGTGAAGTGGAAGGAGAATGAAAAGGAAGAGAAGAGAAACCAGGCTTCAGAGTGTAACCAGAAACAGCAACCTTGAACTTGAACTTCCCATAGAACAAGAACTCTCCTGAGAAAGCCCATCCTGACATGGTCAAACCAGGCGAGACTGGAAATTATGCCTATTTTGAGATGCAAACTTGCCTTTTTTTTCCTCTTTAAAAATGCTACTTTCTGATATTCTGTGCTTTAGACTATGTTAAACCCATTATGTTTTCTTTTATGCAGCTATGAAAAAAACTTGCAATTTTCTTTATCTCTTCTGAATACATTCGTTCCATTTTTTTCGATGATTCCATGAATAGTACTTGCCTCAGACACAAAATACCTTTCCCATTGCAGTTTTTTTTTTTTTAAAGTTTTCCTTCATATCCTCTAGGATAAAGGGTGCCTAGTTGTCTGGTTACTAGAATGGGTATACTATCTCTTAAGTAGGAGTTAAGACATGATCAGTAAGTAGCCTTTGCTGAGTTGAAAACAGTAATTGTTCTTGTAGACCAGATGACTAGTTGATACCTGACTAGGGTCTTCATGGTGCCACACCTAAGCCCCAAATTCACAAGGAGATTCTCTTTCAGTGATTTCAAGTACTTCCAGCCCTGATGAAAATTCCAAGCGAATGAGAATTATTCAATGCTTTCAACAAATCAAAAAAGTTTACTGTGATCTCCCTGCTGCTGAAATGCACCGTGATTACTTGCTCTCTATCTTTCTCTCAGTTCTCCCAGACAAGAGCAATTACAGGTTCCTCTGTTTCCAGAACTTTCCAACCTCTTCTGGGTGAATACAGCTCCAGGCTGCAGAAAGGAATGAGTAGACACAGAACACAAAATCTTGCCCCAGAGGCTTATAAAGGAAGAAAAGAGACACTTAAGGCTGAAATCACTTCCTTTCCTGCCGATTTTGATGCAATGAAACCACACCCTTCCTGTGGGACCCCGACCTCTACCCCTTTTGTCTCAGAATTATTGAGGACTCCTGCTTTGATTTCATAGTTACAGAGCAGAGAGTTGAATGAGGTACTGAATGAACACATGGTGGCCTCTGCCCTGCACCTTCACTTCAAGAAGGCACAAATCCAGAGCTAATAGATCTAGAACCAGATTGGTATCACAACAGCAGTAGATCACAGGCAAGGAGAAGAGTTAGAGAAGTAAACGCAGGGTCCAAAGTTCCATAGTAAAGCACTGGCAGGTTTTGGCCTTGAATCTATTTCTATGACTTCTGACCCCAAACTCTCTTTAATATGGTATGTGTGAAATCATACATGCATGTTTGCATTTGTTCTTATATAAGTCTGTGGATGCATAGGTAGGTGAAATTGACATTTATAGAAGCCTTTGTTTCATTCCTGTGCACTAATAAGGAAGTAGGGTCTGCTCAAACAGAAAATGGTAGCAACTAGATTCTGATCCAGTTTCTGTTTCAGATCCTTTTGTTGCCAGCTTCCTTTTCTTCCAATTGCATGGCTTTAGGGTGCTGGTGGAATGGAACTCTTTTCCCTGTGACTCTCTGATGCTCTCAACAAAGCCTGAAAAACTCCTTGTGAACCTGGTGACAAGGTGAGAAAAAAGATCATAGAACTGAGGTATATAAAAAAAAAACAAAACATAATTGGGCCCAGGGAAAGTCACTTTAGTCATTCTTAAGGATAGGGTTCAAATATCAGTGAGCGAGTGCCCCTGCCCCTGGGGATACTGAATAGGGAAATATTATCAGATGCCCTCACCCTCGTGTGGCAGGCACATCAATATATAAGAAGATGCCAATCTCTGACTATCATTTTCTCTTGTTTTATGGTTTTGCTTGAAGGCTATTCTCATCAGCCCTTTTAATTATAATCTTACAGATGTCTTATTAATACATGACTTAAAAATAAAGAAAACCCTGCTTTTGAAGGACATTCTTGGAGAGTGATTTTTTTTTCCAAACTGGCTAGAGTTCTGAGTATAGGAAAAGAAGACATTGGGCATTAGGTGAACATGAACTGTTTGGAACTTTATACAGAGGACCTCATTTACACCTCTTCACAGAAGATTTTATAGGTGAAGAAACTGAGATTCAGAGAGTTTATACAGTTTTCCAAGGAACATATGACAAGACAGTAGCAGGGCAGGGACTGGTACCTTGGCCTTTTAGATGGAGGCGCTTGACCTGTTTCTTCTGCACAGAACACATGATCTTCCTGACTCTGGGAAGATTTAACTTTGAATCTCTCTGACTCAGAGGATCCTGAAACTGTCACAATCCCTGCTGAGAAATTCCAACCCTCTGCCAGAAATGGCTTTATTCACTGGCAGTGGGCAACTTAACTGTACCTAGGGGACTCAGATAATAAGACCTGGTGTGAGAATTTTAGAGCTCAAAGGGCTCTTAGAACAGCCCTGGAATTTTACAGATGATGAAACTGAAGCCAAGGATTAGGATTACAGGATTTCCCAGAGGCCATGCGATTATTTAGTGAAGCTCAGACCAGAACTGGTTTTCCTACCTAGGATCCTGACCAGCCCTGAACTACCGGAAAGTGGTGGTGGTGGTGGTGGTGGTGGTGGTGGTGGGGATACTTGTAGGTAGGCTTGAGAGGAAAGAAAATAGACACAATAGACACATAGCCAGAAAAATGAGGCAGCATGTGAATCAAGGATGAAAATAAGAGCAAGGGCGGGCTAAAGAGGCACAGTAAGTGACTTCCCAGATTGTGTTTTGTTCCTATTGCATATGCAGTTGGAAGCCAAATGCAAGCCACCAAGGTTGCAGTGAAACAGCGAACAATTATAGCACACATAGTTGTGGGCAGCTGTGGGAGTGCAAGCCACCTGCTCCAAGTTTACAGCTTTGTTAAACTTGGTAAACATTAACATGGGATGGGAATGTTCCCAGTCTGCACAGCATCCCATACCCTTCCTGGGAGGCCTTGCTTCGGGAGATGGCGTGGCCTTGCCCTTGACTAGGCAGCCTGGAGCTGCTTTCTGTTGGAAGAGGTCAATGTTGTCCACAGTTGCTAGTAGCGACAGGGGGAGGTAGGGAGTATCACAGATCATATATTTATAGAGTTTGAAAGGCACACAGAGCCCCCAAATATCACTTTCCTGCTAATGTACAGATAAAGAGGCTGAGATTTAAAGCAGTGATATGCTCAAAGTTATAAATTTAAGGGTAGAACAGACTGAACTTTTGACCCCATACTCCTTTCTCTAAGCCCCAGGAGGTTTATAGAAAATGACCAACAGAGAGTTAGCACATTACAGAATATTACATCTGGAAGGGACATTTTTCTTTCTCTACCTGAGTATTTAGTTGTCAGAGGACTAGGAAGCTCCATTAGTGTTAAGTGGACTGGGGCCAATGATGCCCAACAGTTGAAATGTGATAATCTTGTATGGTGAAGAATTATTTTGCACTGGGGATATAATTGAAGTGTTAAAATATCTGTCTAGCCATATGAGAGGTCATGAATTCGATCCCCAGACCTGCCTGGCTCTCTGAGTCTGGACAGGTGTGGCTCCAGTAGCCCCCGAGCACTGCTGAGAGTGACAACTATTAAAAAACAAACTTGGCATAGATACCAAGTGTGCTCTAGCTAAGAAATATTTTACCCATCATTTGACCTTACAGTTGAGGAATCTGCGTAAGCCTAGAAAGAGAAGAAGTTCACCAGAAGAATGGAATCAGTAGCCCCTACTCTTTCCTGCTGAGTCCCTAGATTAGCAGTGCCCGTCTTGCTTCCAGCAAAGGGATGACTCTGATTCCTCTCTAATCAGCTCCTGCCACCTCTGTTCCCAACCTATTTCCTGGATTGCACTTACTTGGATTTTAGACCCTCTTGTCCATATGGCTGCAGCAGATACTGGTGTACGAGCTTGTCTCTGAGAGTCCCAGCCAGTTTGATTTTCTTCCTTGATCGGTGCAGGTTGATGATGAAAAGTGTGATAGATCCACGGACATAGTTGTGGCTGATATCAAGAGAAAGAAGGATAATGTGTATGGTGGGAGGAAGACGGGAACAAAATGATCAGTTAGATGTTTCTAAATGATTTATAAACTGCATGGCACAGGCCCAACCCAGGACAGGACATTTATTTCAGGGTTTTTAGCCACTTTAGCTCTTCATAAATAGGAAAGTCTTTTTTACTGTGAAAAGGAGTTACCTTTTTTGCAAAGTATGGTTGAAAATACCTGCAAAGAAGATACCTACTTCCTACCATAATAAAATTTGTCTTTGTTTAAACATAATGATTTCAGATAACAAAATATCTTATATTTTATGAGCATGAAAGTAAAACAGTGTTGAATTAAAAAAACTGATAAACACAAAGAAGAAAAATACAATTCTTAGTATTTCTAGTATATGAATAAGATTCTTCATATAATACTAGTATCTTTGGAAGAGGATATATTGGTGAGAATTATTCTAGTAGTTTTGAGTTTATTACTATGACAACTATTGATTGGATGTTAATTATAGAATTTAATTAAATTAAAGTATTATTCATTTACATTTTTAACACAATTCATACTGAGATGCCACTTTTTGGTATATTTTTCACTTAAACTGTTCATGTTTTTACTCATATGTCTATTGATTTGGAAAATGATTTATTAATGATAACAATCCTTTCTCTGCATGTATTTGCAAAACTCCCACTTTTCTTTGAGTATGTTAGACTGTTTACATCTGGAGAAAGATGAAAACCTTTTATGAAGTGAAATGGATCACATTTTTAGATTTTTGCCTTTCACTATTCTACCCACTCTGAGACCAGAAAGCTATTCACCATTTTAGAATCCCTTTACACAAGCACAGGATGTTCAGAAGTCTAGGAGGACTATATGCCTATATGCAGAAAAGTCTCTCAGCATGTATCAACAAAACTATAATGATTTCCTTTTCTCTCATAGGAAAAAAGACTGTTTCAGAGGGGTCCCTTAGGGCCCCATCTGGATGGGTTAATGAGAGGAAACAGAAAAAAAAACGACCCAGTCCTGCCTTCAAAGGAGCAGTTTAGAGAAACTCTTAAGTCTGCTTTGCCCAGAGGAAAACCTAATTCCTAGCAGAAACAGCACCTCTCAGGCACTGGGCCACTCTGATTTGCTTTTAAAGGTGCTATTAAGAGCTGAGTAATCAAGTTCAGGTCAATATGATAAATGTTTTATTTTTTTGAAATAATACAGTTTTTAAGATTTATTCCTTAGAGGATTTTAGTCCAGCCATTTGTGATCAGGGCTTGGGAGTCTCTATGACAAAAGGCTTTCTGGAATATTTGGCAAAGGATGTAGGGTTATGAACCCCTTACCTAGAGAAATTCATTAGGTTATAAGGAGAGATCCCCATAGTAGAGCTCTCTGGTTCTCTCAGGTCATTTTTCTTGTATCTCTAGGAGGGCACATTGTTGTATTTAAGACTCTTTTGGATGTGCACCTTGATAAATTATCAAATGATTCCTCTATCTAGTCCCATCTCCTCCAGGACTTCGTCCTACTCCCTTGAAGCATATGAACTGGGTTTTAGAGCAAATAAGTTATAACTAAAGAGAAAGAACTTGAGCAGACATGTCATTACAGTTCCGAAAAAAGATGCTACTAACCTGCATTTTTCATTATTAAAGAGCACCCATTATATTCCATTAGAAATGAGCTTAGATCAAATATGTGCAAAATTGAGGTGGATGAAAATTACCTGCATGTACTCTGGACCACAAACTGAGTGTAAAAGCAGGCAGGCATGGAGACCATTTTTCTTGACTACAGTAAACCCTATTGCTTAACCATCAAATAATTTTCTCAAAGGATAGCATGGAGGAAAGCCCAGGCCTTGCATTTATGGGTTTTTCTTCTGTAGAGACAGAACGAGCCCTCAGAGACTGCAGAGTAGAAGGGTGAGATGTGGGGAAGTGGTGGGTGGGAGAGACCTGAAATCACAGCATGGCTGCAGGGGAAACTCTTTTTAAGCTGTGAGGCCTAATCTGCTTTCCATTTACACAGTTCCCTTGAGGGAGACAAACCTGTATTGAAAGCCAGCCCAAGAACAATGTGCACAGGCTCTCAAAACATTCAGGGAAGTTCCTCAGGTAGAAGCTGACATTGGGTTTGGAAGACAAGCACACCATCCTTTCTTTGCTTGGATGATGGGTGAGGGCATTAATCAGAGTTCTTTGGTTGCCATGCCACATTCCTGGTCAGGCTAACCTGAAGTAACTATGTAGAGAATCCATACTTCTGAAGAAAACATATTTTCTGCCCACAGAAAATCAACCCTGGAGGCTTCTCTGTTCTCTACCAATATGGTGTCTGAAGGCCTGGACTGAAATGCAACAAGTGCTTGCATTATTGTCTCATCCAGGTGGTCTTAAATCCTTCCAGTGGACCCTTCTTGTATAGTAGAACATCTCTCTGGTTCCACGTCCTACTCAGGTATATTGTTTCACCAGTGTAGACTCTGTATCTGGAGCTCAACTTTCTGGCTGTTCTTTGCTGCCTAACAGGTCTTTTTGTTGCCATGGGAGGGTGAGGAAGTGAGTCAGGGTTAGGAGACTAGAAGTGGAATAGCCTTGATAGAAGGGGTGGGGTGTCAATAGGGAACACATCTTTACTTCTAGATAAAAAAAAGTCTCCAATAGGACGGGTGATTAGAACAGGGAAGGGAGGGTGAAGCTTGGGAATCCATGATCGTTCCTAGTGAGTCAATGTGCCCGGAAACTGGGTTAGTCCATTGTGTTCAAACTGAATTCAAAGTTTCTGGGTTTGGTAAAAGTCAGGCCATGTTTGGCCAAACATTTTTTCCCCTAATTTCAAAGCCCCTGTGTATTTTAAGGGAAATTTAATCCACATGTTTCTGATTCATTTACACTTAACTCATCAAAATATTGTTTTGTAAGAGCCATTTGATGTCCAAAAAGCCTCAGGAACCTTTTTTATGAGACTTTAAAAAAAACTTGTGAAAAACAGGAAGTCATGTTTTGCCAATAGTAAACAAATTTGAACCCCAAAAGGCTCAATTTTGCTATACTATCCACAAGATTCCTATTGATTATGAACTTGGCTAAGGACTCCAGCTCCTCCCTAGAAACATACACTGCCTCAGTGGAATGGTTGATAGATTTTCTGGTCAGAATTTGTTTATTTTTTGAACAAGGAGCCCTATGTGGAGGATGATGGTGTTGGTGTGGCTAATTTTTTAATGCTAGAACAGAGAGCAGAAAGCACCGGTTGGTGTTGGTGTGGATATTTAAAATTTTCTCCAAAATCAATCATAAAAGACAAAATTCTCACAAGTCAGAAATTATGCACAGTGCAGAAACTCTAAGAGGTAGTGTGACAAGTTATTTTAGGTCTTAGGATAGTGAATGGGGGAATTTTGGCTAATCTATCACACTACCTCCTCCTGGTTGATGTGTTGATTGATATCAAAGAATGAAGAGAGCTAGAATATAAATCATTAGTAACTTCTCAACAACTATTTCTGCATTCATTTAACCAACACTTTTACTGGTGCTTGTCATGTCAATGTCTATGTGAGACATTAAATTCACAAAAACGTATTTGAAGTTGGCCCAGAATCCATGGACTGACTATTCAGGATATAAGTCAGGGTAACTTCCCATAAGAATGTATAAGAATGACAGGATGAATACTAAAGTTGGTTTGAGGAATGCTCTGTGAGGACAATCAAGTCCGGATAAACTTAGGGTCACTGACATTTTGTCAATGGGCCCTCAGAATGACAGCATAAATGCCACAAACAGGTCTGCTTCCCAAGGGTTAGAAGGTGCCAAGAGCAATTTTTCTCTCTTGAAGCTGGGGTCTACCTATTGGGTGGTTACCTCAGGCCAGGACAGAGACAGGGAATACAATGTGTCCTTGTGTGGTGATCAGATAACTTCAGTCAAGGCCATAGACACTCTCTGTCAGGTATTGGACTGAGCTTCCTGTTGAGCACAAGGGATGATGAAAGCCTCTGGCCTCCACCCAAAACAGCCTCCACTCATCCACAATAGACACTTGTGTCTACAGACAAGACAATTGTCCCCTGGCCCCTTAGACGCAGAGTGATTCTTTGAGAAATCTTCTCATGATAAATTGACTTGGCTCCTCTCTCATCAAGGAAAGGGGAAGGAGTGTCTGTTGTAACCTGACCACTGGTGCCCTTTGTACTATTTACTCCCCATGACCAGTCCACAATAGGCCAGCTAGAATGAAGGTCTGCTGGAAGCGCTTGTTGCACCTTAATTTGTGCCTCTACCCCTCAGCCCAGGCTTCTCGGCACAAAGAGACAAAAATTCTATTTTTCCAGGGCTAACCACTTTACTTCTTACACAGAAAATGATGAAAGAAAGTCATAGTTGGCCAGATTTAAAAGTGAGCTTAGGCTCAGTTTTATGTTTTTAACCTCATGAGTCTCATAATATAAAATATTTTTAATTTGAAAAATAAATAAATAACTTATTTATTTATTTTTTTAGATTTCGGGTTATACCCAGTGATGCTCTTGGCTCTGCACTCAGGAATGACTCCAGAAAGTGTTCAGGAACCATATAGGATGCCAGGGATCAAATCATCACTTGCCAAACTTTATATAATGATAATTATTATTTTTTTGAAAGGAAAGCAGATGAACAACTAGTGTTTGTGAGCTAAAAGAGAACAACTACATATTATCGTACTGAGTTGTTGTAAGTCCAATTCCATGAAAAGGAGACGAATGCTTTATTTAAACTCCTAACCTTTAAAAGAGCTGAAAAGACTTTTTTAAAAGACTGGAAATGGTGCTTATCTGGCACAACTAACTACCTTTGGGCACTCATTTCTCTCTAGGGATCCCAGCTTGGGACATAGTCATGCAGGGTGAGGTTCCCAGGGGTGCAGCTCTGGCGCACACAGTGCAGAAATGGAAACCTATTGCCTCAACTTTGCTGGTGGGACAAACACAGGAACAGATTTTATCTCTCTCCTGTGGTCCAGGCGTAGGCACACAAAAAGCCTCTTGGGCATTACATCAACTGGCACGGAGAAAATGCTCAATAAAATTTGTTGGATGCAGAAGTAAATGAACAAACGGCATGCATTTTATGAACCTTTTATGGGTAAATCCTTTAAGTGTGACAAAGAGAGTTTGTTTATTGCAGAAAAAGCTGTTTGTCAGAGATCATTTGAAACCTACACAGCACAGATGTAGTGGGTCCAGAGAGGGTTTTAAAGGGGCCCAAAGACCTGAGGTGTCTTGGTGTTCTGTGGGATCTGTGAAGACTTACTTGTGGTGGTTAGTGCAGTGTGCATAAATCCTTAGTTTGTCTCGGATCACTCGGCCTGGCCGTGGCTTCCTCTGGAGTCCAGCTACGTGAACAGCCAAGACTTTGGGGCCAATGAGGCGCTTGTAAAGGAGAGAGAGCCAGTAGTCCTGAGGGGAGAGAGAAGGTGAAGGAAGAGTCAGGGAAATTGGGCACCTTCAGATGTTCTGAGTAAACAGAACAAACAGACCAGTGCCTGGTCTGGCACTCTAAGTCAATCCATAGAGACTCCATCCTGTGAATATGGTCACCCCACTGAGGGGTGCACCCTGCAGAAGTGAAGTGGGCACTGGTGAAGCCCCTTTCAGTGACCAAATGGGAAAATGTCAGTGGAGAGGGAACAGAGAAGCAAATACACCAATTAAAGTTTTACGTATAGGATGGAATCTCATACGTTCAACTTTCTTTTCCGATCTCTCTCGTTACTTTCACATTAGAGTAGAACTCTAGTTTAGAGTGGAAGTTTTCAAGTTGTTAGAGACTCCAAAGCACTGTTTTCCAAATATTTTCACTACAGACTATTAACTCTATGGGAAAGAGCTGCCTGTCGGAAGCACACGATCCTTTTATCCCAGTGAGAAATGCAAACAGAGAGAGGTTCACAAGCCAGACTGCTGATTTTTAATCATATTCAATAATTTTAAAATTTAAAACAGCCCAACCTAAAAAGAATCATATGCTTTTAACCATTACAGGACTCTGACTGATCGATAAATATTCACACATAAAAGCCTTAATTCACACAATGTTATATGTATTTTGACCTTGTTTGATACAGGGTATGCTCTTATCATCTTATCATTAGGGGACAATGCTTTTAGTTTATAACTCACCAGGTTAAACAAGCCTTCCTAACTTGCTTAGGGGATCCTCTCCCTCCAATTCTGAAATTTAGTGAAGATACTATTCAGTACAAATGCTAGTCAAGATCTCAAAACATTAATCATGTCTCTGCAATCTTTTAACTTACAACGGTGTTGGTGTTAATGTTTAAGCTTTTGGTTTGCGAAGTTACTGACCAATACGATCAAGAGCTCATCTCCCTCCACCACAGTCTTTGGGTCACTTCTAGTTCACCCCCAAGCTTATTTCTCCCCCAACCCCCTTTGGCAAACTCAGTTCAGTTCTTCTGTCAAGAGTCCGAGGGTTGTTTTAACTTGCCACTGTCCATTCCCCTTGTCTCTCTGGAGGCCATGTATGAATGAGATCATTCAGCATCTGTCCTCCCTTGTTTGTTTGTTTTTTTTACCATGTTTTAATGACATTTTGACAGAGAATTTAAAAGGTTTACTCAAAAATACATATCAACAAGGATTTTATTCTTTCATAATTAAAAAATCATGCAAGAATTTGAGCGATCTTCACCTATATGTTCTAGTTCTTCTTGTCATCAATAGGAAATTTAATATTTTAATTCATTGAAAAATATTGGTGTATGGTACTAATTGAATTCTTTTATAAGTAGTCAACTGGATTGCTGTACCATCACATAGTGAATGACCTATCTTTGAGACCTTTTTTTTGTTTTGGTTTTCGGACCACACCCGTTTGATGCTCAGGGGTTACTCCTGGCTAAGCACTCAGAAATTGCCCCTGGCTTGGGGGGACCATATGGGACGCCGGGGGATCAAACTGCGGACCTTCCTTGGCCAGCACTTGCAAGGCAGACACCTTACCTCTAGCGCCATCTCGCCAGCCCCGAGACCATCTTTATTACAAACTTTATATGTAATATTTTAAGAATATGTATGTCACGATATAGTGATAAAACATTACATATAATTTTGTCTATTAACTTTCACTGAACTCTTCATTTTTAATCCATTTCACATTTGCTAACTTATGATTTAATTATACCATTAAAATTTAATAACTATAGCAAATATTAAACCTTAATATAATTTACATTTTAATATCTAGAGGTTCAAGCCCTTTTTATTATAATTTTCCTTTCTCGGTCAAACTTTCATTAGTTATTCATTCTCACTTATTGTCCCCACAAAAACTTTGAAGTAATTTTTGTTGGTTTTATTGTTGTTGTTGCAAAGAAATTTGAGGCTAGCATAATATTTATTCTGTTTGGCTAACATGTTTGTTTTGTTTTGTTTTCTGTTCTTCCAGAATGCTTCCTGTTTTATCACTAGTATTTAATCTTTTACCAGGAATGTGTCAACACAAGTTCCTGTCTAATTTGCAAGACTCTGGGTAGTACTTTTGGTCAGAGAGACTAAGCCCTGTCTTTGATCTGCAAGAATTTTCCTTAACTATAATTTCAATTCTATTTATTTATTTTTTTTGCTTACTCCCATCTCTATTCAAGAGTCCTTTGAATTTCTCAGTTTTGTGTCTGTCCTATTCTTTTACATTTTATTTTTCCCTCTCACAAGGGAGCCCACCAACTGGGCATATCCATTTTCTCCTGGATCATTTCTGTCATTTAAAGTGTCTAGTGAATACTTTAATGGTTAATATCTTAGTTTCCTTGTTTCATTTAGCTTTCTTGGTCGACATGCAACTGAATTACTTTTCTATTTTATGTTCACTGTGTATATGCTTCCAGACAAGAGAATGCATGTAACTTACATAATAGTTCTCAAGCACACAAAAACCTACCACTCCAGCCACTCTATGGCACCTAATTACCTAAATTCCCTTCTCCTACGTTTGTGCATTTTATCCCATTGTTTCATATTTTAGTTTCATCCATATATTTGCTTCTATAAGATATATTTCATGTGCCAGCTTTACTTTGAAGAGTGATTTCAAGTAGTATGTTATTTCCTGTGGCTCACTTTTTTCATGTAACATTACACTTCAAAGATTCACTCAGGCTGTTGAAGATACTTATATTTTATTTATTTTTAGTGTTTCTAGATACTTCATTGTTTGAACATACTAAACTATATTTAACCATTATACTAGATATTTGTGTTGATCTCAAATAACTGTAATTATGAACAATATGGTGTTTGAAGATACTTTCCTTGTTCTCTAGAAATGATGAGATCTGGATAGGCATTACTCCAACTATGACTGGAAACCAGAAGTAGCCTCATCACCTGGTGTTTCCTAGAAATGCAGATTTATGTACTTTATTCCAGACCTACTGAATCAGAACTGCCAGAGGCAAAGAGAATTCCAAACTGTGGGACTCAGCGATTTTGACATCCTTTAAAGTTAACAAAATACTGACCCAAAGTTTACCACTATGAGTGAAATTGCTGTGTTAGACACAGATTTACAAATAGCCAACCTTAAAGGTTAATGCTCCAAAATGCTCTGAGTTATTACAAGGTACTCTTCCTCCTGACTATTCCTTTTGTTTCACATCCTTATTAACACCTGCTCTTTGCAGACTTAATTTCTGTCAATTTAGTGGGTATGAAGTGTCTATCGCACTTTTTTGCTGTTATTTTAGAAGTGCTGTCTCACATCTAGTACATAAAGACGTTTTATGTTTTCTTTGAAAATATTTAAAGATTTTCCCTTTATAAGTTATAATTATGCTTTCAATAAATATGAAATTGATGTATAGTATGATTTAATATCTTCTGATTTTATATTTTTCCCACATGAAGAATGGATTGCAGTAGCCTCATTTGTTGAGCACACTCCCCTTTACACTGGTCTGCAAAACAAACCTATACAAACATAGGTTTGTTCCTGACCACCCTAATCTGTCTGTCTTTCTGCCCTCTATCAGTCCCATGCTGTTTTAATTACTGTTGTTTTCTATACATTATAAAATCTGGCAGAGCAAGCCTTCCTATCTTATTCTTTAGGAATGGCTTTGTTAATCTTGAGTCTTTGCTCAAAGATATATCAGAAACAGAATATTATATTTCTAAACAAAGGCTGCTGAAATTTTGGGATTTCATTAAACTTGTCTCTCAAAGGAGGAAAATTATTTTTTGGGTGAGAGGTTGTCACACACTTGGTAATGCTTAGGGGTGACCCCTAGTGGTGTCTGGTTCACTATTTTTAATGCTGGAAATTTGAACTTGAGTCTGCTGCATGCAAGGCAAGCACTTTATCCACTGTACTATCTCTAAGGCTGTGAATTTATTATATTTATGCTAATATTCTTATCCAATATATGAATGGGACTAAAACATAAAATCCATCCAGTGAGGACATCTTTCTTTTTACTTTGAAGATAAACATTTCACTTGCAATATTTTAATATTAAAATTATCTTGGGTCTTACATAATAAAATATACAATGGATAAAAAATGTGGAGATCTTTAATTCAGAGGCTGAAATTAAAAGATGTTTTATTTTCATGAGTTTTTGATGCATCTATCAGTAAGCATGATACCATATTAAAATCCCTAAAGCCTTTTAAAGCATATTTTCTGTCTTTCTACTTTTATATTCCTCTCTCCCAATCACTTTTATATGATGTGAAATCCATCTTTGATGGATCTCTTCCATTTTCAAAAGAGTGTATATTGATGGAAAACGGCCCTTGTTCTCTTACCCCCTTCTAGTCCTTCCTTGGAAATACAAGGATAACATGCACAGTATATGTAATTCTCATGTGTTTATGCAAATATTTTTTTTAAATAGTTCCACATTGCATCAATCTAAACCAGGGGTCTCAAACTCAATTTACCTGGGGGCTGCAGGAGGCAAAGTGGGGTGATTCTTGAGTGCAAAGTCAGTAGTAAACCTTGAACATTGGGGGGTGTGACCCAAACAACTAAAACAAAACAAAACAAAAAAAGATTCCTCTAGGGCAGGGCCACAAAATGTTGTACGGAGGGCCGCAAAGTCGCGAGTTTGAGACCCCTGATCTAAACTGATAAAACATAAGGATAGTTGCAAATTAAATAGTATGCATAGTTATATAAGCAATAAGTTGAGAATAACTCAAGCTGTGACACCTTTCCTAGGAGTAGATCACTGGTGTTAGAAAGGAATCTCTGGTAAATGCTTGTCTTTTATCCTTTTTCTTTTTAAATGCATTATTTGACACAAATAATCTTTCTGTGCATAGGTATCAATTTTATTTTTTATTTTATATTTTTATTAATAATTTTTATTTTGAGGTATCAGTTTTAAAACACAATTGTACAATCAGTACCAGAGGATACATTGTCAAACATTCAAATATAATATTACATGTAACTCACATTAACTTCTAAATTATAGAACTTAGAAGTTATTGTAATGTTTGGTGGTTGGGTAATGTGCTGATTGTTTAAAACAATAACAAGAAAGACATGTATGCAAGATGGAATCTTTAAATGAAAGAGTTTTAAACAATAACAAGAAAGACATTAATGAAAAATATAGTCTCATTAGAATTTATCAGATAATAAAAGTTATCAAGAGGGAAGGCCAATATGACTTTGATTATTGTGACTGCAATAATAAAAATCACACAACAAAGTAATGCCTTAAATTTTTAAGGGACAAAGACACAGATAGACATTCTTTAAATGTATCAGACATGAAAAGAGAATGAAAAAAATAGTGACCATTTTTTTAGGGGGAGACAGAAAACTAATGACAGATGACACTAAGGAGACAGTGGTTTTAAATCTTTTTATTTTCTTTAGAATTTGTCAAAAAGTCAATTTTTATCTGAAAGCTAGACAGGTCAGTATATAGCATAAATTGAACCAAAATAAATGAGATAAGAAAAAGGAACTGACAGATGGCTGCAGAATTCACAGGATTAATCACTGAACTGTGTGTTCCAAGAAGTCCAGGTCTATTTGCCCTCCTGTGTAGAGTCCACATGGTAGAAAGCATGCCTGACAGGAGGTGGAGATTTCAGCTATGGAATGAGTTATGTGCTTATGCCTGTGGTGGACCTTGGAGCAAAGCAACGGTAAAAACTAAACAGTTTTTTGTTACCTAAAGTTTATAATCTAGCAAGAAAGATAGGCCTCAAACTAAGAAGTTAGGTAATTGATTAATTTAAAAAAGGTTATGATAATGAGTAATCTATGAGATGATATAATAGAAGATGCAACCCAGTGGAAAGCAGGAGGGTAGAGAGTTTAGGCAGGTGATTTTCTTTCTTTTTTTTTTTTTTTTGTTTTGTTTTGTTTTCTTTTTGGGGTCACAACCGGCAGCATTCAGGGATTACTCCTGGCTCTATGCTCAGAAATCGCTCTGGCAGGCTCGGGGGACCATATGGGATGCTGGGATTTGAACCACTGTCCTTCTGCATGCAAGGCAAATGCTTTACCTCCATGCTATCTCTCTGGCCCCAGGCAGGAGATTTTTCATGGAGTGACATTTAAGCTTTGAGGAAAAGAGGGAAGTAGATAGAAAGTGGGGCAGGAGAAAGAGATTCTAAACAGGTATCAGAGGGGAACGTGTTTGAAAAGCTTCAACTTTTGAAAAAGGATCAATTTATCTTGGAGCTAGGCAAGTGAAACAACACAAGGATGTACTTCAGGAATATAGAGCACAGGGTGTTACTTCCCTCATGGCTACAAATAACTTTGCAAACCCAACAAGACACAATGTGTGATGAAAAACTGTCCTGGATTACACCCCAAAAGAATATCTCAAAAGACTCTATGGGGACACCTTTATTTCCTTTATGTGTTTAATACCTCCATAATAACACCTCCTAGTCTGAATTTTCTAAAAAGTAAGTTAGCCTTGTAAACAGCATTGTTTTTTTGATGCCTTTTTAAAATGTAATTTCATTTATTTCTTCTATTATATATACATACGTATGTATATGTTTATATCTTTTTCTCTTTCTCCAACCTCACCTGTTTTGGTTCTGATTGGTATGAAAACCTACAAAAGTCTTGCCTGGGATAAAAGCTCAGGTCAAAATCCAGGCACAGAGATTGTGCAGACTATCATTCTTACCTCCAAATCCACCAGCAATATAATATGGCACCATCCCCTTCTGCATAGACACTCTAAATAAAGGGAAATGTTATACACAGAAACAAGCTCTTATCTACTAAGGACAAGAATCCATACTTTTTATAATACAGGTTCACCTCCCACCCTGAATATATGTCATGAGGACCCAACTTGGACTCCATGTGATTGGATAGTGACCATCCAACCCAGAACCTCAGATCCCAGAAGTGAAATTGACACAGGTCCCAGCAATAGCACCAGAGACCAGACTCCTCCCAGGGAAACTCTGAATGCTGTCCAGGCACCAACTTGCACCAGTTTTACCATGACATCCTGACATGAGGAAATGGCAACAACTTGAGCTAAGGAGGGCTGCCTTAGCTCATCACCTAACGATATGATACAACCGGGAGACATACCATCCTTTGCCCTAAGCAAAAACCAAAATAGCTATATACAGAAGACTGACTTTGACAAACATGGACTGGACAGAATCTATCAAGGGACCAACGAGGAAGTTCCTAGACTAGGCCTCGGCCTCGGATTCGTACAAAAACTAAGATCTCTAATCCCGAGGTCTGACTTAGACAACTGCGACTGAGCAGAACTTCTGGAACCATGCTAAAGACTATATAGCCTAGACTCTATCCTAGGATCTGCGCAAAAACCAGGTCCACTAATTACAGAAGACTGATTACAACAACAGTAATGGAACAGAACTCCTAGAACCATAAAGAAAAACTCTCTCCTAGCCTTCGCCTTATGACCTACGCAAATAACGAGATCTCTAGCTACAGAGGCGGGATGTCATCATTCACATCTGAGAAGAAAGTTTTCTGGGACCATAAGAAGACCTTGGGGTGTGCAAATGAGTAAATATAGAGCCTATAGCTGTTCCCATGGCAGTATGCTTCAAGGGCAGGGAAACCCTGTATCTATTAGGCCAAGGGAATTCCTGTTCTAATTTCCCCCAATATTTACCATGCCTCTGCAAAATAAATAAATAAATAAATAAATAAATAAATAAATAAATAAGGAAAAGAAAGAAGCACAACCCTTTTCTAAGAAGTCGCTGGTCTGTTTTGTTTTTTTTTTTTTGTTCTGGTTTTTGTTTTTGTTTTGATTGTTTCTTCCTAGATGATGGTTTTGGTTTTTGGTTTATTCTTTTTTTTTTATTCTTTTTGTACTTTTGTTGTTACTCTCTTATGTTTCTTTTTTGTCGTTACTCTCTTATGTTTCTTTTTTGTCTTGTCTTGTTTTGCTTTGTTTAGTTACCGTTTTCTTCCTTTTTTATTTTTTCCCCTTTCTTCTTCCAAATGGATATTTACAACATCTAGACAGACTACTCTCATATCTTTTCTTATATCTCAAATAGAGCCACATTACTGGAATTATCTTGATCAACCTCCTAATTGGAGGGGGAAAAATGGATGGTACCAAGACCAGACAGTTGTATGTTCATTTATTTGGTAGAAATAAAAATGATCAGGCTTGAATACCAACTCCAAAGTTAATGACAACAGAATCGATACCCAATCTACAACAAGCTGTACAAGCGGGAACAGTTGTACTAGCATTATGGGGGTAAAGGAGGGAGAAGTGGGATGCATGCTGGGAACAGGGGTGGAGAGAGAACAACGCTGGTGGTGGCAATGCCCCTTATTCATTGTCACTATGTGCCTTAAATATTACTGTGAAAAATTTGTAATTAACTTTGACAACAATAAAAAAATAAAAAATTAAAAAAATGAATGGGAAACTACTACAGAATTTTAAGAAAGTGACATTATTCCATTACTATTTACCTTTAATGGTTGGGCAGAAAGTGATTTGGAAATAGCTCTTTAGGAGGCAAATGTGGAAGAAAGATGATGTTAGTCTGAGATGAGGGAAACTGTATATGAGATATTTAGGAAATAAAATTGATTGGGCATATTTATTGGATATAGAAAATGAATCTAAAACTCTATTTAGTCTTTTGAATGGTAATAATTCCAGAGAATGGTACTGAGCACAGCAAGAATGGTATTTTCTTCTATCTTCAACTTCATCTCTTCCTACTAACCCCCAATCATCAAAATTTAGTGAGATACTCTTCCACCAGATTTAAGTAAAGAACATATCTAAAACAAAACATTCAAACAGAGTAATAGTAATAATTAACTTATGAGCACTGGTTAAATTTTTCCTAATGTGTTAAGTAATTAGTTCTATGAGTTTTTGTCATTAGTGTATATAAATCCACATGTTTTGGAAAGTTTTATCTTTGTTATTTGAATGCACTATTCATTAAATCTAATACTCTCACTAACCTAGAGCTGGACAAAGGTACCTTTGCTTTAGAGAATTAACCTTTGACATTTTTTCAATTAATTGTGTCCCTTTCCATGGACAAGAAATTCGCAGTACTAAGAGCATGTCCCTCTTTCTCCACCAGATTCTGATCCCTGTGAAACCATAATTTTCTACTCATATAGTCCCTTGCTTGTTGCCTGTATCTACATTGGTCTCCAACCTGAAATCTGGCTTCTAGAAAATAGACTATAAATCTGGATTGTGCACAGAAAAGGTGTTGGGGGAATTGCTTATGGACCATAATATGATCCAGACATGAACTTATGGGGCTGAAGTACAGTGGGTAGGGCGCTTACCTTGCACTTTGCCAACCCAGATTTGATTCTCAGCATCCCTCCCCTATGGAGGGATTCCTGAGTGTAGAGTCAAGACAACTGCAGGTGCAGCTCCAAAACAAAACCTTGGACTTATGGGCTGATTTGTCTACACAGTAGACTAACTTAGTCTTAATGATACATGTTAGATCTAGGAATAAGGAGATGGTACTGAGCTGTGGTTCTAAGCTCTTACCCTTTCAGTGAGAGCTGTTGTGTATTTTTATTCTATAAGCACTTTGTAAGCATTCAAGATATTTTTTTTTAACTTGGGTGAAACAAAGACACCTCCCTGTCTCAAGTACCTTAGGGGCCAAGACACATGTAAAGAGCTCTGTAAAACAAGAATGGTTTCAGCCAGCACTACATGAGCAGGAACCACTAGAAGTACTTCGGGAATTCAGAAGAGGAAATGGTTTTCTGAATTCCCAGAGACTTGGGGAAGATTTCACAGAGAAACAAAAGTGGAAAAGTAATTTGCTTAGAGATGAAAGATATATAGTCAAATCTTGGAAAGTGATTTATTGTCTCCAAACCTCAGTTTCTTCATTGGAGTTTGATGATAAGATACCTGAAAACATTTATAATGGTGTCAAAGACATAAAAGTTTTTAATAAATGTTTTAAACCTATTTTTCCCCCTGAAATGGTTTCTTTCTTAGGAAAACAGCTATTCTTAGTATGGACACAATTCTATTCCAAGTTGCCCTGAGCATAAACATAGCTGGTTTGTGTGTGCACTTGTGGTGTCTGTGCATTTGTATGTATCCACGTGTGTGTCCATTTGTGCATATGTTAGGAAGGTTAGAATGGTTGGAAAGAAGCTTTCTTGAAGCTTGCTTTATATTTATTCCAGTATCTGTGAATATTGTTGGTGACCTAACTAATGTTTGATCGAACAAGCAATAAAACGAAGTTTTGTCTACTGAAGCTGATGAAACACTTCCAAGGCTGAATGGGAATGAAACTGTAACTTTACTAAGACCAAAAGGCATGGTTTCCCCAGCACTGAGGGATGAGCTTTGTTGCAGGTGCTACATATGTTCCATTTCACTATTTTCGGTTTCCGGGAAGCATGCCCATGCTGAAGTATGACAGCAGAATAATAAGCATCTCCCTCCTGGAGCCGCTGTTCAACTTTTAGTCATGAGAATCTTGTTAGCTCAGGTGGGCACAAGTGTGAGACAGCTACTCTTCATCTGACCTTAGAGTGTTGAGAAGAAATGAAGCAAAACTTCACAAAGGGTTTTTGTACCAGATGTGGTAGTATGTCAGAGCTCACATGTACAGGAAAGAACCCCGTGGCTCCAACTTCCTCCACAGAGAGGGAGTTGCAGGGTAATTTCAAAAGTTTCCATGTGACTAAAGTATGTCTTTGGAAATACTAAAACTCCATTTCCCCTGCTGCCTTCTGTAGAAGGAATAAAATCCTCTCCAGCCGTTTTGACCATCCAAATTAAAACTCAAATAGTTTCCCATTGCAATGGTTTTAATGTGAACTGAACCACTTAAACAATTCCCCCACCCAGTCTGTCTATTTCTTGCCTTTTCTGTTCAAGGATATTGATTTATTTTCTTTTTCCTCCTGTGAACAGGACATTTCTATCATGAGAATTATCTCCCATGCCCATCTGTACCCCTCTCCCCAGCATACATGAGTGACACACATATGTATTTCTCCTTGGTTAACCCAAACCTGAGGTGTTAGCTGAAATTCTAGATCTCCCAGGGAAGCCTTCCTGAACCACATTTGTTCTGGCCCAATTGTGTCTGATGTGTTCTTATAGGATACGTTCTGTTTCTAAGGCAGTGTGACTCAACTTCTATTTATACATTTCTTGGTAGAATTTCCTGATCTTCTTTTGTGGCTTCCATTCTAGACTGCACGTTTCATGATTAGGAAAATCTGTCTTCTCATTGCAGTATCCCTAGAGCCTGCCACAGCCCCTAGCATATAAAGGTGCTTTTTCAATAGTAGTAACTGGAAGGAACCACTCTTCTCTTGATCTATCTCCTACTCTCTGTTCCTCTTACTGAATCCGAGCTATAGCAGGACTTGAGATCATCTACTTGAAATGAATTAGAAGGTTTTTTTTTTTGTACTGAGGCCCACCAGTCTTAGATGTGAGCTGGGATAGGAGGCACAGTTGGCTCCTTGGGCTCCTTGAAGCAGTTGGTGGAAGCAGTGAGGCATTTTTTTCTAGTGTGATGAGATAATACCCAGATAATTGTTCTGCCTCATGAATTGAGGGGGGAAATAAAATGAATGGTACCAGGATTAAATAGCCGTATTAACATTGAGTGGAAATAAAATATGATCAGACTTAAACTCCAAACCCAAAATCAACAACAGAATAGATATCCTATCTACAACAAGCTATACACAGAGGGGAACAGTTACACTAGCACTCTGGGGTCAAAAGAGGTAGATATAGGACACATGCTGGGAAAAGGGGTGGAGGGAGGACAACCCTGGTGGTGGAAATGGCCCTGATTCATTGTCATTATGTACCTTAAATATTACTGTGAATAATTTGTTATTCACTTTTGGTCACAATAAAAATTATTTAAAAAATAATACCCAGATGAGAGAACTGAATGTGACTAAGACCAACAAAGCCTTCCAACTACAAAGGCAGTCCTGTAGGACATGGGGGCACAGAAAGCTCTGGGCAGGAAATCAGAATTCAAGGCATACTGCAAGGCAAAGCAATAGCAAATGTCAACAAAGAATTATAAAAAGTTGACTTCATTTGCTCACTGGGGGAAGGTAGGTTCAAAATTTCTATGTTCACAATGCCAAGGGCAAAACTGATAAACTTTCAACCCAAAAATATGTCAAATGATATATATCTTTCATTAGAGTTATTTTTGGAAAATATGCACTCAAACTGTTGTTTCAACAACTTGGATGCTAGATAATAAATTTTTAGCATGTAATATGTCAATGAAACATTTCCTAGTGTTTAGTCTCAAGAAAAAATTTCAAATAATATAGCTGCTGTGAAAAACAGCTTGGCAGTTATTCAAAAAGTTAGACATAGAATTATATATGACCTAGAAATTCCACTCCTAGATATAGACTCAAAAAGAAAATCAGAAACTCAAGCAGATACTTGTATGTGAATTTGAATTATAGAATTATTTACAAAAGGAAGTGAATAAACAAAGTCAGCTATGGAAATTCCAAGTGCAATTCAACATATGAGTATATTCAAAAAATGTGGCATATATATAAAATATTATTAATATATAAAAGGGAATAGTGTTCTCACATAAGCAGTAATCTGAATGAACCATGAAGACATTATACTAAGAAAAAAGCCAGACATGAAAGGACAGTAGGACAAATAATATTTGGTTATACTTATATGATATATATATAATAGATATGGTCATATGCATAGAAAGTAGGATAGTTGCTTGTAGTCTGGCAAAGGCAAGATTGAGGAGCTACTGTTTAATAGGCACAAAGTTTCTATTTTGAGAAATAAAATCTTTTGAAAATGTAGTGAAGATTTGTACAGCATTGTGAATAAACCTAAAGCCATTGAGTTATATACTAAAAATAGTTAAATTAAAAAAATTTATGTTATACACATTTTACTCCATAATAAATTAAACTAATGAGATACCAAAATAACATCTCTTGATAATAACTTGCCATTATGCCTCAGAAGCTTCACTTGCTCCATACCTTTTGTGCTAATAGTTCCATTTCTAATATTTATTTATTATATTATATATTATAATATTTATTTATTATATTATATAAATATAAATAATTTATAATAAATAAATAAACACATATATGTGTGAAGACTAATCTGTAATATGGTTATAGTGGTAACTGTTCTGTGCTCAAATATCAACAATTCCCCTTCTGATAACAGCATCTGGATTTTCTTTTGGGAAGTGAACCAGTCATGATGTAGTTTATCAAATCAAATTAAATATAGTTTATCCTGATCTCCCATAAAGAAAATAAATGATCATATTAGGACAGTTAGACTTTGTCTCCAGGGAATGTGAATAGTGAGTGAGATGGTCACAACTACAGAGAATGATTAGAGAAGATTTATTCTGTTTAGTGGCACCTTAAGGAGACACATTACTCATTGGTGTTATCACCAAGAGTCCACACTGCCCTGAATCCTATTCTTTCTAGCTAGGTGTTCAAATATCCAAGTTTTCTTTGCTTAAATTCAGTATATTTCTTCTCTTCTATTACTTCCTCTGACCAAAAAATCAGTCATGCCATTATATCTTTGTGGATAAAGATCATAGTAGGCGGGAGTGGAGGAAAGTCTTGTGGAACTCAGATCCTTAACTTGTGGTATCTAAAGCCAACTTTAGGCAGATGACACCAGAACTGAACTGAATTTTAGGATCTCCCAGCTGAGGTCAGAGAATTGGCTGGTACGGAAAGAAACCCCACACACTTGGTATGAAGCTTGTGGTAGGGGGGGCAGAGTGATGGCACAAGGGTAAGGCATCTGCCTTGCTGGCACTAGTCTAGGGCAGACTGCAGTTAGATCCCCGGCATCCCATATGGTCCCCCAAGCCAGGAGCAATTTCTGAATGCATAGCCAGCAGTAACCCCTGAATGTCACTGGGTGTGTCCCAAACACCAAAATAAATAAATAAATAAATAAAAAGACTGTAGTGGTAAGAGAAGGTGAAGTTGAACAAAGGAATAGACAGTGAGTTTTTTTCCCTAGAAAGACTCCTGGTTGCAAGCATGGTTACTTTTTATTCAGGATTGATGGGACTCTGCTAGGAACAAACCATTCTCTTGATCCCAGAAACCTGGAATAAATTTTATTTCCCTGATTCCAAAACTTAGACTGAGATCCTTCATCCAGGGCACCCAATTAGTCATTTAGGTTTGAACATTCTTTTGTCTTTTTTTTAATATCTTTATTTAAACATTGTGATTAAAATATTATAATTGAGTTTCAGTCATGTAAAGAATACCCCTACACCAGTGCAACATTCCCATCACCAATGACATTCTTTTGTTCTTGATGTGCTTTCTTGAACATAGAAACTACAGTGATCCCTAAACTCTATCTTCTAGAATGCCAGAATCACTTTTCTTCTATCGTTATAATCATAAATACTATCTCCAGGCATTATCAAACCTAACCCTCGATTGCTCCTAGTGTCACAATCATTCCTTATCCAAATCACTAACTTAGAAAATGGAGTAAGTGGAAAATGCTGATCTCTATGCCTCCCATATTTCATGGATACACTCTTGCATCTTAAGTTATGTGGGAGGAAGCAAATAGGATCCCAATAACCTAACACTTTGTTTGAAGGTGATATATAAATAATACTCAATATTTTCTTAATTTTCACTTACAACCTCTTCCTTCCATTCACCACAGTCAGTTATGTTTTCCAGCATGAAATACTGTTTTATAGTTGCCTGTGCAATGAAGTTGACTCATTGGAAAGTTTTAGATTTCTGGACATTTGTATACTCCTCGGCGAAGTTGAAAAGCATAGGCTTTGTAGCCAGGCATCCTGGACTGTCATACCAGTTAATACTATGATTATTGTAAGACATTTTAATTGCTTTAACCATATGCTCTTCAACACTAATGTTTTGCTTCCGTAGTGTAAAAGTTAAATAAGAAGAGGCCTGGGAAACTGCCTGACCCAGTCCTGATACAAAAACTAATTCTTTTTTTATAAATTTTTATTTGTTTGGTCCTTGAATTTTATGCAGGAAATAGGAACATCCATCCCAGTGTCTAGAAGTCCAGAATATTCCTTCATTTCTTTTTTTCCCCTTTTGCTTCCAGCCCAGTTACTTCCGTCAATTGTTTTTCTTTTTTGCAGGGGTAAAAGATTATACTTAGGGGCCAAAGCGTGTCTGGGATGATGTAGAGTCAGGGATTGAACCCAGGGCTCCTCGTATGCCACATACACTTCAGCCCTTTGAGCTATCTCCCTGACCCTTACAGTTCTTCTTAAAACACAGTTGAGGGTAGCCAGAAAAGTACTGCTGGGTTGCTCAGGGAAGCTCTTGTATGTGACTCACAACTGTCACCTGGAGATTGTCAGAAGCAATTTGGGATGTGATAATTGAAAGCTGAAGTGTCTGTCCTTAGGAGCAGGGTAAGAGGCCTACTCTTGTAAAGGTTTTGTTTCACTTAGGAGATATGATGTCATTTTGCAAGCTATAATGTGGGTGGTAGTAAATGAAATCGGCTATGGTACTTGAAGTTCAATTTCAGCACTTTCTCAGTGAGACTAGTACCTTGTGAAAGTTACTTCCTCTCTAAATATTAGGCTTGTCACTTATAAAACAAAAAGATATGGGGCCAGAGTGATGGCACAGTGATAGGATGTTTGCCTTGCATGTGACTGACCCAGGACAGACCTCGGTTTGATCCCCCAGCATCCCATATGGTCCCCTAAGCAAGGAGCGATTTTTTTTTTTTTTTGCCTTTTTGGGTACACCCGGTGATGCTCAGTGGTTACTCCTGGCTATTTGCTCAGAAATCACTCCTGGCTTGGGGACCATATGGGACACTGGGGATTGAACTGAGGTCCATCCTGGGTTAGCTGTGTGCAAGGCACACCCTACCACTGCGCTATTGCTTCGGCCCCAGGAGTGATTTCTGAGCACATAGCCAGGAATAACCCCTGAACATCACTAGGTGTGCCCCCCCCCCACAAAAAATATGAGCCTACCTCCTGAGGTTGTTGTGAGTTAACAAGACAATGTGTGCAAAATGATCAGCCCAGTGCATGGTGAGAATATCTGTAAATGTCTTAACTTATGTATATTATAACAAAGAATATATTTAGAAAAAAATAATGGAAAGAAACAAGGTTTAAGGTAGAACCAAATAGCTCATGAAAACAAAACAAAACAAAGTATCAAGTGTAGATAAGAGAAAAATGCGGGCCGGAGAGATAGCACAGTGGCATTTTCTTTGCAAGCAGCCGATCCAGGACCAAAGGTGGTTGGTTTGAATCCCGGTGTCCCATATGGTCCCCCTTGCCTGTCAGGAGCTATTTCTGAGCAGACAGCCAGGAGTAACCCCTGAGCAACGCCGGGTGTGGCCCAAAAACCAAAAAAAAAAGAGAGAAAAATGCAAAAAATAAGATAGAAAAAGTGGGTTAAAATAAGATTGAATACAAGTAGTGGCACCAGTGGGGACATGTATATGCAATTATAAGCCTATAGAATCAGGGTAAGAACAAGATCCTGCGATCACGTGCAGTGAACAGAAAGGAAGGAGTTTTTTTTTTCTTTTCCAGCAACTGTCCTATCAGTTAAATTTGCAGAGCAACCATGAGGCATCTGGCAGACAAATAACTGAGATACTGCTTCACAGCTTGAAGAGCTTATGGTTTTTAGTTTGTCAAAAGTCAGTAAGATCTCTAAAGTATTTCTGAGGCCTTCCTTAACTGATTCATCCTTTGAGTGTTTAGACTCAATTTCCTCTGGACTTGATCAGCTCTTTTTGCTCCCACACTGTCCATTTACCTCCAGAGTGTTTTTGTATCAGAATTATTTATCCAGTTCAGGTAAATTTAGTGCCCATGAGGTATTGACAGGAGAGATTGCCTCTGGACCAGGCCTAATAAAATGAGCTAGCAGGGAGATTTCTAGAAGCAGAGAGTCATTGGCTCACTTCTTTGTCAAGGGTGGATGATGCCGGCACCTTTTTGATCACAATGAGCAGAATCAATTTTGTGAAGTCAGCAGGCCCACAGCAGAGTCGACCAGCCAGAAGGACACATTCTCATGACCATCACTCTGACAAGCTCTGACGACCAGGAACACACAAGTGAAGGTGGTCCCTACTGTACATTCCACGGTCATCTCCCTCCTCCAGACCTGACATACAGTTCAAGGAAAGCCTGTGGAGCACTACGTAGTCCGCAAGCTATTTTGCAGCTGCTTCAATTAAAGAATTAAACTATCTCTGAGTAGCAGCAACATTCATGAGAGCCAAATTGGATTTCTCCTTGGAAAACAAGCTACAGACCACATCTTTATTGTGCAGACACTCATTAACAAATATGTAAAAAAAAATAAATACCCGTTAGAGAAAGATGTTTTCCTGCTTTGGAGACTTTTAAAAAAGCATTTAATTCAATCTGGCACGCATGGCTGAACCTGAAATGGCTACAATGTGTAGCTGGTGGGAAAGCATGACCGAGGCAGATCCCTGCCTCTGTGCCTCCACAGGACAGACTGACTCAAATCAACCGGGAAGGGGAGCAAGCTCCCTTTTCTTTTCCTGAATCCTGGAAACGAATTTTCAGCTTCAGATTAAAACACTTCAAAGTACAGGATCTTTCCTGAGGAAAAGAAAGGCTGGGTGCAGATACTGAGTTAGCCTCTCTCTTCCTGCCCACTTCTGAGAAGAATTGCTCTGCAGCCCACAATGTTTATGTCCTCAGGCTACAGAGAGATTTAAAAACTGATTTCCAACTGGTCTCAAATAACCACATGCGGGACCGGAGAGATAGCATGGAGGTAAGGCATTTGCCTTTCATGCAGGAGGTCATCGGTTCGAATCCCGGCGCCCCATATGGTCCCCCGTGCCTGCCAGGAGCAGTTTCTGAGCCTGGAGCCAGGAATAACCCCTGAGCACTGCCGGGTGTGACCCAAAAACCACAAAAAAAAAAAAAAAAAAAAAAAAAAAAAAAAAATAACCACATGCTCCACTTTATTCAGTTTGGAACACATTCACTGTTTTGTGCTTTGGGTTTGGAGATCAATAGTTATTGGGACCCCCACACTGCTCACAAGGTCTATTCTTTTTTTGGCCCCATCCATTGGTGCTCAGGGGTCACTCCTGACGGCACTCAGGGATCACTCCTGGTGATGTTTGAGGACAATATAGGTTGTAGGGATCAAACTCAGTTCAGTCATAAGCAAGGCAAATGCCCTATCTGCTGTTCTATTGCTCCGGCCCTGACAAAATACATTTTTAACCAGAGGCCTTCAAGGTGCGAAGTATATTCCTTCACTTAAAAGCAAAGGATCTAATGGCATTTAGAGTGTTTCCATTGATATCAATCTTAATGTAGTTGAAAAGAAGTTTGTAAATTCCAAAGTGCATATCCCAAAGCCAAGACATGTGGGTAGAAATATGAGTAAGAAATTACAGATTCAAGCTAAGCAGGAACATGTCATTTCAGACTGAGTAGGAACATGCTATTCTTCCAGATTTTACACTGGAAGTTGGTAGGTGATTTGCAGTTAACAAAGAGTAGAATATGAGATATGTAACGTAGTTTTGGGATGTGTTTGGGGCTTTATACACCATCATCCCACTTTGGGGAGAATGGGTCTGGAGCAGGGGTCACTGCAGAAAATAATCCAAACCAAGCTGAGGGTGAAAAGCATGTGGTCTGGGAACCTTCCATCTCATGGTTTGAGAGAGCAATGCTGGCTGAAAATGCAGTATTTATTGGGAACTTAGACCACCCACATGGGTAAGGGGAGCGAAGGCAAAGAGCCTATCTAAAAACTCTTCTGCCTAGGTAAGTCTATGACATGTAGAGAGATAGCCATCTTTGTTTAGGGTCAAAAATGATTACAATCAAATAGATCTGAGCATAAATCCCACGTCAATCAGGAATTTTGACAGAAAGAAACAGTAGGGACAATGGCAGAAGACTTGAATCTGTCTAACCTGTGCCTTGATAATACTTTTCATTTCAGTGACCAATTTTTTGTAGACACCAACCAAATAGGAAGACTAGTAATATTTAGTTATCAAACCTCTGTTGCCAAATTGGCAAACATGTGTTGTGAAACAGAATCATTACCAACAAAAGATACATTAAAATCAAGATGAATGAAAATGATAATCCATATAGCACAGCTTTTCTGAACTATGTGTCAATTCTTTCTCTATAAATGCTGGGTTAGGACTAGGAACAAATGTTATTCTCTTAGTTGGTCAGAACATAGAACTGGAAAGGAGTTTTAGTTTTCGATATCACCTCACCCTTATGGCTCAGGGAGAAAGTGAGCGTTAATTACAGTAACACAAGGAGATACATATCCACTATATTAGTGTTCTTAAAAAGTACAACAGGAAGACATGGTATCAATCTAAATAATAGCCTTGATTTTTTTCATACATAACTCCCACATATTAGAAACAAATTATTACAAATCAGAAGAGTTTCATTTACAGGACATTAAAGACTTTGTATGAGGAAATATTAGTTGATGAAGAAGTTTGAAAGAACAGCAACTTTGGCACAGAAACACTCATGAAACAGAATATGGTCTCTTTGAAATGGTACAAAACTTTCGAAGTTCAAAGTGAAGTACAATTCTCAAAAATTGCCAGCTGGAAAACAGCTTATTGAACACCGAATGAAGGCATTATTATAAATCTCATTTCATGATTTGATAATTCTGACATTTGCAAAAGCTTATAACTGACACAAGTTTTGAAATGCAGAGTCAAAAATTCTCCATACAAAATAGCTGAGTGGAAAATTCTGTCCTTAAAACTGAAGAACAGTTTTAAGTGACTGCAATTTTAAAAGTAGAAATGTAAAAAATAATGTACTTAAAATTTTCCTCTATGATCAGGAATTATCATAATAAATCATAATTAAAATCATAATAAAATCATAATTAAATTCCTAAGTTCTATGTTGTATGGACTTCAATAGCTGGTTTCTTCTACTTCCATGAAGTTTCCTTGTCAATGAAAATAAAACAAATTACAGAATCATTATACCTTATTTACCTCCTTAGTCAAATATATAAGCAAAATTTTCAGATAGTCTTGAAAGAACTGAACTAGAACAAAATGTCAGAGACCTGTCATAATACAAAAAATTTCTGGGCCGGGCGGTGGCGCTAAAGGTAAGGTGCACCTGCCTTGCCTGCGCTAGCCTTGGGTGGACCTCGGTTCGATCCCCCGGTGTCCCATATGGTCCCCCAAGCCAGGAGCAACTTCTGAGCGCATAGCCAGGAGTAACCCCTGAGCGTTACCGGGTGTGGCCCAAAAACCAAAAAAAAAAAAAATTTCTGTTGACAGAATAAAGGCTGTTTTATTCATTTTCTATTACCAACTCAATTTTATAACCTTTTCTCAGTCTCAGGGTTGTTAACTGCAGTGACTTCTATGCTTAGAAGGGCTCTGTGTTCAGAAGACTTGTACTCTAGCCCGATGCTCTATAAGGACAATCTCAAAAATATTAATAATTTTTTCTTTTAATTTATATTGTATCGTAGAGGATGACAAGGTTGCGTGCACATAGGCAGAGGAGAAATGCATAATATGTTTGTTCACAGTTCCTTGTTATTCAATTAACATACAGATGTCTGGTGAGCAGAGAACTCAAGTAGATCCATGTTACATGGGAGTTCAAGGAGTCTCAAAGTCAGTGGAAGTGAGGAAGAGGTGGGGCTAGCAGCTTAGAGAGGTCACGCTTTCTGTACAAACCAGAACTTCTTCCAAACGCACGAAGACGGCGATGATATTCTAAGACACATAATGGGCCCTATTACATCCTTTCTTATTTGTGATATGCCAAAAACTTGCTGAAAGTTGTAACAGAAGTCAAGGGAAAATTTGGTAAACTAGTTTCATTTTCTTTCTGTACTTCCTTAATAACTGAAGGTAGGGAGTATGAGAAAATGCACATATAAAGTAAAATAAAAATAGTTGAGTTATTTCTGAAGTGATTTCACTGTTCTGGAAAGAGTAAAATACATATGCATGTCCTGACTATAACATGCAAATGTATGACTTCTGTAATTTGCATACAACTTAAAGGCTTTGATATTAGCATTTAAATCTCATGTATAAAACAGAAAGATGCATGGAAAATTTATTCTAATTATTTAAATTTTTTTTTGTTTACTTAGAACTACATTAAGTGTGGTGTACCCCAAGACCCACCCATATCTGGGAGGAGTTTTGGGAACTGGATAATAGGTGTAACTACCTGCAAGACCTCCCATTTCTGGGAGGGGTCTGGAAAAGGATAGATAAACCTCTGAGCCAGGGGATTCAGCCCCTTTTGCCGTTTCTCTCTTGGCCCGGCTTGGCTTCCTGGCTTTTGAATCTTTGGGCCGCATGGAGCCCAAAGGGAAGATGGCTAACAGGAGATAAGATGCAGGGCTAGCAAAATATAGCTGAATGCTTAAAAGGTTGACATAGGCCACACACCTGTGGTGGCTAGGGCATAAATAAAGATGATTCTTCCTGAAGCCTGCGTGTGAGTGATTTCACCTGGGCCTGGAACTCGCCGGCTGCATGGAGGTTGCAGAGCCATGTGGGCTGGATGGTATCCTCCACCATCCAGCCTCATCGTTAATTATTTCATGCAACATCTGGCGCTCCGAACTTTGACCTGAATCCTGGACCCAATAAACTAGCAACAATGGTAACATTTCTGCTTTTCAGTTTAATTTTGGCTCTTTTCGGGTGCACTAAGCCCAAAACACTGGGCCACGTGCAGCCATGTTCAAACATGGCCGTAATCCCTTCTAGGGAAACAAGGGCAATTAAAACAAAAGAGGTGGAAGCTTGCATCACCTCCAGCCCAGGCCCAGGCCCAAAACTGAAACTTTGTTACAAGAAACAAAAACCTGGGCCTCTTCAAAAACTTATTAAAAGTCTAAATTGGAAACGGAGGAGAAAAAAGACTGTATTAAAAGTGGACTGATTTTCTGAAAATGACCTTTGGCTTAAATTTGGATTTCGACTTTGAAAATTTCGAACTGAACTTTTAGTTTAAATCACTTGGAACTCTGAACATCCAAAGTGCTCCCAGAGGGGAAAAAAGGCAGCGGTGAAGCCCCTGCGGCAAAAAGCTCCAAGCGGCAAGCTCCAAGCAGCTCGGCTTGGCTGGAATCTCGGCTGGGATCGGCTTGGCTGGGCTCAGCTTTGCCCGGAAAAGCGAAAAACCTGGAATCCTCGCTCCAGATCACAAACCAGCAGTGGAGCCTGGAACTACGGAAGAAAGCCACGTGGTAAGATCAGCGTGGGACAAACCAACATCTGAACTTTAAAAGTTTACAAAAGCCACGTGGTGAGATCAGCGTGGGACAAATTAATCTAAACTATGGTTTTAGGTGTAGAAAATTAGTGGGTAGTAATATTTTACTCATAGTTGGTGATGGAATAAGTTTTAATTAGTTAGTGGTTAAAAAATAAAAATATAAGGGAGGTAATACAGATTAGCCCATTTTAACATCTAATTTCTAACCACCTGCATCTTTGTCTTAGTCATTTTCTTTATGATTTAAATGTGTTTTGTTGTCTTTCAAAGTTAATATTTTCAATTGCAAAATGTTTTACTGTGTATTTTAATGTACTTAGCCTGTTTTTAAAATGTATGTTATGCATGTATGCTGAAGTACTTGTGTATAGGAAAAATATAGGAACAGTGAAGTTCCCCCAATATAGTTTAAAAATATAGAAACATAAAAGTTCCGAAATAGTGCTTGGTAAAAAAGCATTAATAGAATTTTAGGTTACAGGTGTAAAGTATATTTTGCAAATGATATGTTTTTGAAAAGGGCTGGTATATTAATTTTCACTTTATTACGTTGGCGCATGAAAATATTTAAAAAAGGGGGAAATGTGGTGTACCCCAAGACCCACCCATATCTGGGAGGAGTTTTGGGAACTGGATAATAGGTGTAACTACCTGCAAGACCTCCCATTTCTGGGAGGGGTCTGGAAAAGGATAGATAAACCTCTGAGCCAGGGGATTCAGCCCCTTTTGCCATTTCTCTTTTGGCCCGGCTTGGCTTCCTGGCTTTTGGATCTTTGGGCCGCATGGAGCCCAAAGGGAAGATGGCTAACAGGAGATAAGATGCAGGGCTAGCAAAATATAGCTGTGCTTGAAAGGTTGACATAGGCCACACACCTGTGGTGGCAAGGGCATGAATAAAGATGATTCTTCCTGATGGCTGCGTGTGAGTGAGTGATTTCACCTGGGCCTGGAACTCGCCGGCTGCATGAAGGTTGCAGAGCCATGTGGGCTGGATGGTATCCTCCACCATCCAGCCTCATCGTTAATTAATTAATTCAACAATTAAGTAGCAAATAAAAACCCTGGTTAGGAGGAGGGAGACAGATTGGGTAAAAGGAAATCTTCACATTTTCAGGTACTTCAGGGCACTCTAGAAGTTGAGGTCTATATTTCCATTTTGCCTGAAGTCTACCAAAGGCACATTTAATCCTATTTTATTTTCATGTTATTTATTTATTTATTTATTTATTGGCTACACCTGGCAGTGTTCAAAGTTTACTTTTGGCGCTGTTCTCAAGGATCATGACTAGTAGTGCTTAGGGAATCATATGGTGCAAGGGATTGAACCAGGGTCAATTCAGTGGCAGGCAAGGGAAACAACTTAAACTCTGTACTATCTCTCTGGCTCACACTTTTCTTAATAATTCCATAGCATTGCAACACCCACTGTTTCTGATTACATTATCTACATGTCTTTTCCCTCAAAGAAATGATAATTACATATTTATATATACCATATAAACTCTGATGTGATTTTTACTTCGATTATAGCACAATCTCCTTTATTAAATTAAACCCTATAGTTGAATATTAAGCACTATTCATAGTAAACAGGTTTCATTCCAAAATTACTTTTTTGGGGAAGTTCATATTACAATGCCTCATGCAACATGGCCATCTGTTCATGACTTTAAGAATAAATACAGACAACATTGTTTCTAAAGAACTGGAGGCAAAAGTAATGAACTGTGGTCAGCATTAAGTTTACAGATGACACTAATGGGAAGAAGGGTGGGTTAGGAATTCAAACAGGAAAAATGCTGGGTAGAGGTCTGAAGAGAAAAATCACAACCATAAAAAAGAAAGATGGTGAAGTTTTTGTGACATCATGTTTAGATTAGGATCAGGACACACTGGGGTTAGAGAAGATGAGGCTGGTATGAACTTCTGGGTCCTTACTCTCTAGAAATGGGTCAAGATCCAACTGTGCAGATATTAATTCAAATTCCATGCAAAGATTTTTTTCAGTTCTCCCTTGCATGGGAAGGAATGGAAATATTTTTAAAAGGAATTTAGGGGTGGGGCCAGAGCGGTGGTGCAGGCCGTAAGGCATCCACCTTGACTGCGCTAGCCTAGGACTGACTGGGGTTTGATCCCTCCCAAGTTTCATATGGTCCCCCAAGCCAGGAGGTATTTCTGAGCGCATGGCCAGGAGTAATCCCTGAGCGTCACCTGGTGTGGCCTGAAAACAAACACAAAATCAAAACAAAATAAAAAGTATTTTTAAATGTAGAATGTAGAAAACGATCCAATGGTTTCTCTCACCTTATTTCATTTCCATCCAACCCCTCCACATGTCCTTTCATTTCTATTTGGGTCCATCCCTACTATATTTTTTCTGTTATATTTGCCATTTTTCATCGTTATTCTGAAATATCAGTTTCTAACCCACTAAGCAATAGTTTCTTGTTTAGTCATTTCAACTCTGAGCTCTCAATTTCTTACCTAAAATCAGCAATAGCCTTGTCTCTATGTCCTCTTGGCCTACATTCTACATTCCACTCTCCAAGGAGCCACTAAAGTAATTCTTCACAAATTTAAATGATTAATATACATATCTTCCTAAATCCTGTCACTGACTTCTCATTGCTCCTACACCCAAATCCAAAATTTTCATGGGAATTTATACTCTGCCTATTCTGACTCCAGTTTTAATATTACTCTTCTTTCACCCACCTCATCTAGCTTCTCCTACTTTGCTGCATCCAGTTTCTCCTTCCCACTAGATCTAGGTTTTTTCAGAGAAGAGAGTTAGATGATGCCTTTTCCTTAAAGGAATGCCCTGCATAAAAGCATTTCCTCTTGTTCCTTGTGAGAACTCCAACTCCTTCAGGTCTCTGTTTGTGTCTCACCTCAGAAATCCTTTCTCCAGGTGTTTCTAACCCTGACTGTATTTTTGCTTTTGTGGCACTTATCAAAATGGTTATCTATTTATTATTTATCTAGAAGCCAGATAATGCCAAGTTTCTTGAGGTCAGTACTGACATAAGACTGGCAAAAAAGGGGACTGAAGAGAAACACAGCAGGTATTGTCTTGTCTTGCACACTGCTGACCCAGTTTGATCCCTGGCATCCCATGTAGTCCCCTGGAATGATTCTTGAGTGTAGTGCCAGGATTTTAAGCCCTGAGCACCATCAGGTGTTGCCACCCCCCCCCCCAAAAAAAAAAAAAAAAACTAAAAAAGTAAGGCATATGTGCCACGTCACTAGAGCTCTTCTCTTATCATACGGAACTGCAGTATTCAGAATATTTTAAAACTGAATCCCATGCCTCTGGGCATTCCTGGGATGCCACAAAGTGGACAAACATATGTAGAGAGTAAATTAACCATATTTTCAAGTTCTCAAATTGTCTGTATGCACCCTGCAGAGGAAAGCCTAGTGGGCACAGAGCTTGTGCACTCAGAATCTTCTATTACAGCAGGACAGGTTTGGCCAAATTGTGTGTATTTTATATCTCTATTTCCTATGGCCTTAGGGGAGAATGACTCTATATTTAGTATCCCCTACATTCTCATTTAAGGGGATTTTAACATCTGCCTTCTAAATCTTTGATGAAGATGAGAGAGACAATTAAATGGTTCCATGTCCTGACAGCCTCACAGCAGGCATCCCTCTGCTGAGCCCAGAGTCACTCAGCACTCTCCTGTGTTTGTCTTCCCCCAGCCAGCTTGCAGTTCATTGGACTGGCTTTGATTCAGCACTCTTAAGTTTTGAAATCTGAGCTTTATGAGATATAATTTGAGACACAATGTTTTCTGCATCATGCCATTTTTATCAAAAAGAGCCATCTGATGCGAGTTTTATAGGATATTTCCAGAAGCAGAGCTGGAATTGAGAGAGAAGAGAGATAGACAGATAGACAGATACATACCTACATACCTACATATGTATACCTACACACACACACACACACACACACACATATATATATATATATATATATATATATATATATATATATATATATATAGAGAGAGAGAGAGAGAGAGAGAGAGAGAGAAAGAGAGAGAGAGTGTGTTGGCAAGCAAGAGAAGGCACTTTGAACAACACTCATCTCCCAGGCCACATGGTGATCCCATCAGCGATGCTAAGTGTGTGCTGATCAAACTGTGAGAGCCATCAGAGGACAGACACCTAATTAGTTATAAAAATCTTTGACTGGTAAGTGAAAGGAGAAAACCATGGTAACATGGACACCCAGAAAGAATTTTGGGACCAAATCTATGTGTCAGCTGGAAGTACAAGTTTCTGAGCAATGTGCTGAACATTCATTAGAACATGGGGGCCAAGCAATCAGGAGGCAAGAGCCCCAATGGGTTTACAGTAAGTGCACATGAAAAGGGAAAGCCATATATTTTTAAGAGAAAAGCCATATAAATCTGACAGCCCCACCCCGCGCCTAATAAATCCCAATCATCTCTAGCCAAACCACTCAATTTTCCTGACAGAGACTTGCACAGTGGGGAGATACTGTGAAAATTCTGTGGTAATAACCACAAACCATTCACGGCTCATGCCAGACTCAGTTATAACATCTTAGGGTACATTTAGGACAAAGTTGGTCGCCTTCTGTGGTATGCACACATGTGCATACACAAATGTGTGCATACACACACATGCCATCACACCAAACCCTGATTCATCACATGGCACACCATAGATTCACATACAGAGCAACAACCAACCCAACATGTACACAAAATTTTAAATCCCATAGTGAATCTTTAATTTTCTGTTATTGGTTTCTATAGTTCTATTTTCAGTTGTTTTTTTCTAGTGTATTTAAAAAGACCTACAAGAATAAAATAAATATTTAAAAAAATTTAGGGGGTCTACACTCAGTGATGTCAGAATTTATTTATGGAGGTGTTCTGAGGATCATGCAGTCCTGAGGGTTGAACTGTTGAATTCAAACACAAGCTCCAGCCCTTTGAAAATCTCCCCAGTTTCTATTTTTCTCCAGTTAAATCTGCAAATGCAGGTTCACTGATAACAGTATTTATCAATATTTAAAATGCACACACCCTTGCATCAACATCTTTCTTTCTAGCTCTTTTCACAACTCATCTGAACCATTAATTTTCTCAGTTTTGTATACAAGCAACTGATAGTAGCTAGAGAACAGAACATAATCAGACACAGCATTCACTTTAAATCTGATCACATACACCAAGGCATGCTTGGCGCTATCAGAAATTCTAGAATCTTTCTCTAGTTTCTTTATCAAGCTTATTTTTCTAATCTCTGAGATGACTATTTTGTACATTTTTCATCAGCCCAAGCCCCTTGTTTCACTCATTTACTTTCTTCTCAACTAATGATCTGGCCTCATGCTTCAAGCACTTTAAGAAACAATGATCTGGGAACTCCCTTTTCTTCCATCACCCACTCTGTGCATAGCTGTCTCCGTACTTTCTTACTCTACTCTGACGTTATGTACTAGTTGTATGAGTTGTTTCTCACAAATAAGGTCAGTGTCTGTGCCTGTCATTTCTCATGCCTTTTTCCCTTGTCTGCATCACAAACCCTCATACTTTTACCTGACTTTTAATACTCCAACAAATTTATGACTTTAGTCCAAACATCTCTGAGCTCCAGACTCGTAATTAGTACTCCACTTGGATAATAATTCCCATGTATCTGAAACTTACCATGTTCAAAGTGGAACCTTGATGCACCCTTCCCCAGCACACATATGCTTTCTCAACTCTTCCTCAAGATAGGGGATAAAGAGGATAAAGACTCCACCACTCAGTTATCTGGATTTCTCCTGTAATTTCACAGCCATGCCTAATAGTCATGTCAGTTATATTTTTATTTCATTCAATTTTTTAACCAGAAGCTGGTGGGAAGTGAGCATGTGTTGTTTATTTTTATTTATTTTTATTTTTGTGGTCCTGAGATTGAATATAGGATTTCACTCACAGGAGACATGATATTGAATATAGAACTTCAGTCACCAGAGGCATGAATTCTATTTCTGAGTCCCCTACTCTATTACTTGGTCCCCTAATTGTACATATAGATATATCTTGAATCATCTATTTCTATAGCCACTAGCTAAGCACATTATCCATCATAATCCTGTTTCTACTACTGAAACAGTTTTCTTTCTGGCTTCACCTTTGACCCATTACATTCTATTCTTTAAAGGATAGCTAAATAAACTCAAATATTTCTATATGTATCTATATGTCTCTCTCTATATATCTGTACATTACTTCCATGAACAAAATTTTTCAGAGGGTCTCTATAACACTTCAAAGAAAACCCAAATTTCTTACCATGGTTTATTCAATATTTTATGATTGGTTTCTCTCTTTTTGTAAGTACCTTGAAAATGCTTTCCTCCTCAACCAGGGTTCTTCAAATTTTATGCTCAGTGCCTAGAATGTATTATTATCTTATTTTTGGGCACCAAATTAAATGACAGTTTCTTAAAAAGTCCTCCTGTGGTTCAGTAATCTGGTTACATGTTCCCTTTTAATTTTATATTATGATACTTCATCTTTCTAATAGAACTTCCACAATTTTTTATCGATATATTGACTTCTAGATTTGTTCTATGTATCTCTGTAGCTAGATTATAAACTCTATATTGCAGGTACCATTTTACAGACACACACACACACTTCTGTTCCTTCCCTCAGGATTAATTAATATAATATTTTTATAACAATTATAATAGCAAAAAAGTAAACTGAAATGTTTATTCAATTTTATTTTTGGGTGTTTTGGGTGTTTCTGGCTATGTGCTCAGAAATCCCTCATGACTTGGGGGACCATATGTGACGCTGGGGGATAGAACTGTGGTCCATTCTAGGCTAGTGCTGGCAAAGCACTACCGCTTCACGCCACCACTCTGGCCTCTGAAATGCTTATTAATAAGTAAAAGGTTACATAAAATAATGTCAAATACTTTGAGATGGAATTATTTGCTGAGAGATGGAAAGCTATTCAAGATAATTAAGTAAACAAACCAAAGTGCAGAAATGGCATTAACAAGTCAATTATTGAGGATGTATGGAACATTTATAAAAGGACATGAGAAACTATTAATACTCAGAAAGTCTTGTGCTTTTATAATCAAATTGAAATTCATACTATAATTTTTAATCTTAACAATTAAAAAAACTTAAAGTATATATATATATATATCTGTTAACAAAATCATGGCTTTGTATTTTGTTCCTGTTTAAGAGTTACAAAGCGGTTTGGGAAGGAGTGGGGCCATTGGTGGTGGGAATGTCACACTGGTGAACTGGTGTTCTGTTTATGACTGAACCCCAATTACAATCATGCTTGTAATCATGGTGCTTTAATAAAGATTTTTATATTAAAAAAAGTGTTATAAAGCACTTCTTGCTATAAACTGCTGGGATAAAGAATGTCTTTTTTATTTATTAACATATACCTATTCACCTTGCTCCAAAATGAGGTATCTTTGAATTGTGTTGCATGTGTGTGAGAGTTAGAAAAGGTGGGCTTATCAAGCATGGTCTTGTATGTAGCTCAAGTAGTTTTCATTGAACAAAATAGAAACAGGACAGTATGTAGAGGGTCACAAAACATTCGAAATTTGGGACTAGAACAAAAGAACCATGGATATTGCGTTTACCTTTCATGCTGCAGACCTGGGTTTGATCCTGGCATTCCATGTGGTCCCCTGAGCCTTGCCAGGAGTGATGCTTGTATACAGAGCCAGGAGTAAACTCTGAACACTGCTGGGTGTGACTCAAAAACCAAAAAAGTGAACAAACCCCCCCTGAACAAAACGAAACAAACGAAACATAACCACAACATAACTTAAAACTCACAAATCAGAGTGTATGTCTATTGCAGGGGTGGCGAACAGGACTTTTCCCCTCACTCAAAATGGCAAAATGCAATATGTGTTTAATATATTATTGTTAAAATTATATGGCTTTGTGTGAGTGTTTTTCTGTTTTGGCAGGTCGCTGCGTGGTGTGGCTCTCTGACTCTCACAGTTTAAAATTTTGGCTCTTTGTGTCGAACTCTATTGATTCTCTGCTAACAATGATAAGATGGAATTATCTTCAGTTATAAAGTGCTTGAATGGCCAGAATCATCCTGAATGCCTCTAGCACAGACCTCTTCGATCCTCACCTATTAGCAGGGCTGTATCTGGCTTGAAAAGTCTGCAGACCACATTGGACGCTATTTCTATTGTACAGTTGACTCGTGAACAATACAAGAATTAGGGGTGTGACTCCTGCACAGTAAAAATTATGCATATAACTTTCCAATTCTTCTCAAAAACATAACTATTAACAAAAGGTAGATAGTAGGACTGTTGACCAGCAGGCTTCTTCGTTTATATTTCTCTTTACTGCAAATGGGCCCAGGGATAGTCTGTGCTTATGTGTTTTAATAAAGTTTAACTTTTTATACTGATTTGTGTATGTTTATGATAGTACTGTCTATGCATTTGTGCCCCATCTAATTTTTTCTTATTTTAAAAAATTGCTTGACAACACCATTCATCTTTGAGGATTTAAAAAAATTGTAGCAAATCTTCCCCCCAAATTCCAATATGTTTATTCTCTTCCCCTACCAACTTCCTTGCCTCTATGGATCTTTGCCTCCACCTCAGGGGAAGGTGAGCTGCAGAAGAATGGAGTGAGCCGAAAGACAGAAAAAAAGAGGCTGAGCCTTCTGGAGAAGCCAGATACGCCTGTTATTCCTTTTGTCCTGTTCCGCCTCTTCCACCTCCACATTTCCTTTCCAAACAGTAACTAAAAACACACTATGTGCTGGGCACTGTGTGTTGACTTTTGGGACAGAAAATGAGGAAACCATTTTCAAACAGTTCAGAACCCCAGTAGAGTAGACAGATATCAAAGTACTTAGTTACCATGAAGGATCAAAAGCAGTCAGTGCTCTGACACAAGTCTGTGGGAGCAAAGGTAGGTCAGAAGGTGGAGCCATTAGTACTGATTGAGCGAAGGAGGGAAACTTCAGAGAGGGGGTGAGTTTGGCTGACTTTAATAAAGAATGGGAAGAACAAGGCACCTGAGCTTTGGAAAACATCAAATACTAGACACAGTACAGTGCCCTTCTTTCCTATGGGAGATAGAAGGAGGAATTATTTCTAAGTCTTAGTGACAATGGCAGTAACAGATTGTTTCCACTGTAGTAGAAATAAGTTAAAAAAAGATTGTTTCCACTGTCATTCTGCCTAGAGGTATTGACCAAAATCCTAAATTCACAGCTGCCACATGATCAACTTATGATCAACACACTGAACTACCACTTCTAAAGGGAGTAGAGGAGTAAAAAACTCACCAAGCCCAAGTCTATCTGTTGACACTAACATGTACATCAGTGGCTTTAATAGTATGTCTTTTAGCACAATGAAAATAAGATCAGATTAGAAGGAGAAATAATAGTTTATCAGTCCAATGTGCAACTGATAATATGTATGATGATAGAATAACTATGACTTCCTGAAACCTTGATTTCCTTTTTAATACAAATTGGTTCCAGGAAATCGTTTACCTGCATGCAGGATACCCAGGTTCTGATGCCCTGTGCTCCAAGTGGAGTACTGCCTGAGGAACTCCCTGAGTACTGCCAGAATTGCCTTTGGGCACAGCTGCGTATAATTCAAAAACCCGCCCCCCCCAATAAAATAAAATGAAGAAACAGAAGAAGAATATTTCAAAAGACTATCCCTGAATCTGATGGGATGACTTTAACCTATCATATTACCTTCCAAGGAATGAAGCAATAGCTTTCCCTCTTTCTGGTGTGTAGAGAATAGAGCTCACACCCTAAGGAAGCTTTTCCTGACCTCTTTTAACCTTTATTGCTCTTGTCTAATGTTTCTTGAGAATGAAACTAGACCTGATTCTATATCTTTTCGAGATGTGAGACTATATCCTTTGCTACAGGTGTTCTGGACTTATTTGGTCCTTTACTATTTTGATATTCACTTGGAACCTCGAATTGGCTATGTCCCTTCTTGAGACTCAGTCTCCTAAGGTTGCAAGGATTGAATGATAACTACGGCCACTGGTAATGTCCATTTCCTAAGATTTGTAGGTCTCAAATATTTCTAGTGTATCTACCCTTTTCAGATGGACATCTGGCTGTGATTGCTAGAAAACTAGACACATTCAAAGAATGTATGGGCAACAAATATTTCAGCTAATGGATGATGTTGTAAATAAAGCATATGTGTTGTAAAGAAGCATTACTATAAATTTTAGGCTCAAACTGCAAAAAGTAGAACTTTATTAAAAATGGTAGGTTAGGGAGGTTATTTGCCAGAGTCACAATGGGATATTTTGGAGATACACTAATGCCTTAATACAAAATTTCCTGGCTTTCTTTTGAGTCACTGGAACACAGTGTTTATGTTTCGTAATGTTAATCACATGCAATTCTTCTAAATCTGGGATCTAATGGATGCAAAAATTGGTCCAAATGTCAATTTTAAACATATGTTTTTTGTATTGAATAGACCTGTATGGTTCCAAATACAAGTTAACTCTTTGATGAAGTTAGGGTCTGATTTTTAAGAGGCAGTTATAACTGGTATTCAAGCTGGGGGATATTCTTAGATTATTCCTGCAATGAGGTCAACAGAAGAGTTGAAAAGGTATTTTCTAAAGCCTGGGATAGTTCAGTGAATATTGCTCACTCCAAAGAATGGTGGGAGTTAGAAAGCTGTCCAGCAGATTGTAAGATTTGGAAATTTCAAAACTGGACTGAACAATGAAAGTCAATGTGAGAACCCTTTTGTGGGGACTTTAAATGCAGATGGAGAACATACTGATTTCCTTGGTCATTAATAGTTATTCTGAATTTCAAAATGACCGTTTTCATTTTTTTCTAATGATGTAAAACAGTTTCACTTGGTCTTCAGAGAGCAATTAAACAGACTTTTTTTTGTTAATGTCCAACAAATGGGCTTGTTTTGTCTGAAGAAAAGGAAGCTGGGAGATGATGTTCATTGTCAGTACAAAAAACCCAAACCGTATAGTTTAAAAAGTGACTGGAATAAAGGTTAGGCCTGAAACCTTAAGCTAGAGTATCATAATTCAATGAACCAGCAAGAATGATATGAAGTAATAAGCTACTCAAATATGCTACTCAAAGCTACCTGATGACTGCCACCTGTTCAGTTATACTACAGGTAGACTACTTCAAATTTCTTTTTTTTAACTTTATTTATTTATTGATTAATTGATTGATTGTTGGGCCACACCCAACTGTTTTCAGGGGTTACTTCTGGTTTTGCACTCAGAAATCGCCCCTGGCAGGCTAGAGGACCATATGGGATGCCGGGAATCGAACCAAGTTCCTCCCGGGCCGGCTGAATGCAAGACAAATGTTCTACTGCTGTGCTATCTCTCTGGCCCCTACTTCAAATTTCTTGAGTTAAAAAAAGTTGAAATAAAATTGCATTATGACATTATGTCAGTCTCAGGTGTGCATCATTAAAACTCAACAGATGAATGTTATTGTCAACAATATGTAAGACACTATGATCAAAATAAAAATTATATTAAAAAAACAAAAAAACTCAACAGATGATAATATGACTCAAAGTGGCAAACTAACTTCATCACTTAGTGTTCTGCTATTACTAGCAACCATGTGGATGTTTAAATTGAATCAACTTTGAAGCCAGTAAAAGTCATGGAAGAAATCCTCTTCGTAGTCATAATCTGTGACTTTTTTCACCCCATGTGAATTTTCTCAGTTCAATTATCCACACCATTCACTAATCTTGGCTCTAAATAACATTCAATTATTTTTTTAAAAAAATACAACACACCCCTACAGGATATAGATTAGCCATGGATCAGAAACTAAAAATGTGCCATAAATTCAGGAAACAATTACTAAAGAGTTGTTCCACAGATATTTTGAACTAAGTCACTATCAAAGAATGCAAACCTTCTGAAGGGACTCTTTGAAGAGAACTCCTTCATTTGGCTATGACAATTCTAGGATGTTTGATTAAAAAATAGCATGTTATCTCCTAAGCTTACTTCATATGTGATAGTCTCCACAGCCCCCTATCCAACATTAGCTATAAGAAGTATAAGTGCAATGCTTTATTGAAAGTTCTACGTGGATGATTATTCACAAAAAACAATTTACACTTTATTTTTCTTTAAGTTTTTTCTGTACAAGAATATCATCTCAAAGATTTCTTAATTTTTAAATATTAATAGGCAATAATATCATTTGCAAGTATTTAAAAGTTCAGTTTAATCTTGTACCAAGACTTTAGGTTTCTACTATATTTGGCTTGTCTTGACATAAGTCAGAAAATTATAATGGAGGGAGGAGATGCATATTTTTATTTATGAGATTGAATTTTGGGGTGGCAGAGGACACATCTGGTAATGTTCAGGGGATACTCCCAGTTATCTATTTAGTAGTCCTCCCAGTAGTGGTTGGGAGATCATATGGTGCCAGAGATTGAATGAACTCTATCATCTATCTATCTATCTATCTATCTATCTATCTATCTATCTATCTATCTATCTATCTATCTATCTATCTATCTATCTATCTATCTCTCTCTCTCTCTCTCTCTATCTATCTATCTATCTATCTATCTATCTATCCATCTATTATCTGTCTATCTCTATCTGTCTACCTACCCACCTATATATTTATCCCTTGTTTTTCACTTAATATCTCTACTAATCACCAACCCCTAAGTAGAAAAGACAAAAAAAAAGAGAGAAAATAAAAACAAAATGATTTCAATGTGATACCCTGGAATTTAATATTTGTGTCTAACTATATTGACTGCTGTTACTGTAATATGATTTTGTTCCTAATAATGGAACATTCTCTTCTGGGAAATCTTGCTAATTTCTTTTAATATGTTTCTATTGTACTGGGATACCACATTATACTATACTTCAGGCACAATCACTTAAACCTACTCTAAACTTTTTCTTTAGTGATCTAGCTCTCACAGAATATTAAAAAAAAGTATTCTCTCTCTCATTTGGACCACACTTAGCTCTGCTCAGGGCTTATTCCTGGTTCTTTTCTCAGGGATCAGTCCTATTGAGGTTCAGAGGACCATCTGAGTTGCTATGGATTGAACCAGGTTGACTATCTGTAAGGCAAGTGCCTTATACACTGTCCTAGTCTCCAGCCCAAGATTCTCTTAAGACCAATGATGCTAAGATGCACTTCCAGTGTCCACTCTAGTCCAAGGGAAATAAGCATTCTTACTCAGCTCTCTGCATAGATAGCACCATAGTTCTTTCAGATCATTCAATTGTTGATGACTGCTTAGATGAGCATTTTTGTTATAACCTTCCAGGGTGAAGGTCAGGCATTGAATTTGTGCCTGTCAAGCATTAGGGTACAAATGTTAAATTCTCAAAAGAACTCTCCTTATACTCTTCTTCTGGATGGAGACCGAATACAGACTTTCTAAAGAAAGAAATGGACAATGGACCTCCTCTGGTCTGCCTCCAGACACTAGTGTGGAACTAGCTCACAAGAACTCCTTTATGGTCCATCGAGCTCTAAGTGATCAAGATTTAGATCACTTTTTATCCATTTATTTCAGTTTGGAAGATAAATGGACAGAGAAATTTCATTTCAAAAGCAAAGGCTCAGTGAGTATCAGAGTCAAGGCAGAACTGAAAGGATACTTTATCATCCAAAAATCATTCCAATATAACTCTTTTCTAAAAAAAATTATCTTAGATTATTGGAGAACCAAAATTACTAAAGAAGACCTGGTAAAAACCATTGAAGAGTGCCTCTGATGTGGACAGAGGATACCAAGGATAATTCTGACTGAAGCAGTAAGACAGAGTTAAGTAGACATGGCTCTGGTTACCACTGAAGGTTAAGAATGTGGTGAAACATCAGGAAGTGAGGTTAACAGTATAAAAAGACCAAAGTCAATATTGATAAACTGAGATTTAAGAGTATGCTCTCTGTATTCTGTCTTATTCTGTCTTAAGTACTGTACTAGGCACAGGGGTTATCGCAGCGAGCAAAATAGGGTTGTGAGATGAAAGAGAAGTAAACTGTATTTGAGGAGCTAATAGAAATTCAGTTTGGCTGGAACACTGTGGGTAAAGGAATAGGTGGCAAGAGATGTATTTGGAGATGTGGTGAAGAACAAATAGTGTGAATCCATGTGCATAATTTTAGTGAATTTGAATTTAATCCAGAGAAATGAATTGAAATGTTTTCAGCATAGATATATATAATCACAGTTTAGTAAATTCACTTTGCTGCCTTTTAGAAAGATTGAGGAGAGACAAAGCTGAAATGAGTAAACAAATTAAAGAGATGTGAAGGAGTATAGCTGGGTTGTATGGAAGCTCGATTTCCAGTTTTTGGAGGACTCTCCATATTGCTTTCCATAAAGGTTGAACTAAATGGCATTCCCACCAGCAGTGGATAAGAGTTCCTTTCTCTCCATATCCCCACCAACACTGCTTGTTCTCATTCTTTGTGATGTGTGCCAATCTCTGGGGTGTGAGGGGGTACCTCATAGTTGTTTTGATTTGCATCTCCCTGATGATTAGTGATGTGGAGCATTTTTTCATGTGTCTTTTGGCCATTTGTATTTCTTCTTTGTCCAAGTGTCTGTCCATTTCTTCTCCCCATTTTTTGATGGGATTAGATGTTTTTTTTCTTGTAAAGTTCTGTCAGTGCCTTGTATATTTTGGAGATTAGCCCCTTGTCTGATGGGTATTGGGTGAATAGTTTCTCCCACTCAGTGGGGGGCTCTTGTATCCTGGGCGCTATATATATAATGGAAAAGAAATAAACCACCTAGGGGCTGGTGAGGTGGCACTAGAGGTAAGGTGTCTGCCTTGCAAGCACAAGCACTAGCCAAGGAAAGAACCTGGTTTGATCCCCCAGCATCCCATATGGTCCCCCTAAAGCCAGGGGCAATTTCTGAGTGCTTAGCCAGGAGTAATCTCTGAGCATCAAATGGGTGTGGCCCAAAAAACCAAAATAAATAAATAAATAAACCTAGGATAAGACCCTTAAAAATACTACTATTTTCAAATGGACAGAGGAAGGAGAGCTTGCAAAGAAAAATGGTATGCAGTCAGAAAAGTATGTGGAAATCAGGAAAAAATGACCATTTAAAGTCAAGCATTATTAGTCTCCTCCACTGAATTTTTTCTCTGATGGGTCCTGACAATCTTGATCCTTCTAGAAATTCAACTTGAAATCAGTATTATTGGTAGATTTGGAAATATTTTTATTACTATTTTCATAAGTTTTTTTGGCAGAAAAATGGAAGCTAATAAGGAAGATTATTTATTCTTTATTTTCTAAAATAAATAATATTCTTTATAGTAAAAACTAATACTTTTTGCTATTTATTTTCTTCAGCAACTATCATTAAGAAGTCCATATTGGGAAAAAAGGAGAAAAGAAAGAAAGAAGTCCAGAGTGATAGTCTGAATGTGGTTCTATACTAGAATTATCTGAGGGATTTTTATTATTTATTTATTTATTTATTTATTTATTTATTTATTTATTTATCTATCTACTTATTTATTGTGGTTTTTTAGTCACACCTGATAGTGCTCAGGGTTTACTCCTGACTCTGTGCTCAGAAATCACTCCTGGCACACTCGGGGACCATATGAGATACCAGGGATTAAACTCGGGGCCGTCCCAGGTCGGCTGCATGCAAGGTAAATGCCTTAAGGCTGTGCTATCACTCCGACCCATCTGAGAGAATTTTAAAAATACTTATAAACTGGTCGTCACCACCCCCAGACCCCAACATTGTTTTTAGTAGGTCTAGAATGTTGCCTGGGAATTAGATTTAAAAAAAAAATCTGTATGCGATACACAAAGGTGCTCAGACACTCAGTATCCTAGGAGCTGCTTCCAGTGGGGGAATCACTCCTCGTATGTTTGGGGAACCAAGTGATGCTTGGGATCTAACCCTGACTCCCAGGTGCAAAATCTCTGTGCTAGCCTTTGAGCTATCTTCCCTGGAATGAGAATTAGAAATTAAAAAAAGTTCCCAGCAACCTTAAAGTATAGCCAGTATTGAGAAGAGATGGTTCTAATTGACATAATATGGTCTTATCTAATGTAGGACGTACATTTATCTCTACAGAACAGCTTCCACCCCCCCCCCACACAGATCAGTGAGAGAATCACATACCGTATTTTCCGGCGTATAAGACAACTTTTGAAACAAAAAAAAGTCAACCGAAAATTGGGGGTCGTCTCATATGCCCAGTACATCCCGAAAAATGTTTCAAAATAAACAAACGAAAAAAATCAGGCCGCAGAGTTTCCAAATCTCTTGGGGGCTCCCAAACAGTACTCAGGAGATCTGGGGGCCACTTCTGGCAAAACCCAGCTAACCATGTTGGTGGTTCAGTGCTAGGGTCCGAGGATAGGGTGTTGTTTGGTTCATGTAGTGGGGGACATTAACTGATGCCACCAGGGAATTGCCAGAAAAGGTGCCTATGATAAGGGACCAATCACTGCAAGGCTGCTCAGACCGCCTCTCTAACTCAACCAATCCAAGCAGGCTTTCTATGCATGCAAATTAGACAATGTTTTGGACCTGAATCTACACTGTCAAAAGCCTGCGCAGATTGGCCAGAGTCAGAGAGGAAGTTTATTACAGTATAACCTTTGGACCTTCGCTTGTTGTGATTCGCTCACTGTGGTACATACAGTTGCAGCACAGGAACGTTCTGTCTGATACAGCGAATATAGGCCTAAACCTATGTTTTAACTGCAAAATTAGGGGGTCGTCTTATACGCTGGAAAATACGGTAATTTGAGTAGAATTTTGAGTAAACAAAAGTGAGTACACTCATTATGAGGGATAGTGATGACCTGGGTGAGGCCTCAAAGATGGCTTCTGGTTGGCACATCTTGTTTAAATTGTTGACTTGATAGTTGGTGACTGATAGAACCACCCGGGCTGACTCTTCAGAAGTAGTAGCAAACAGGTAAATAGAAGAGCATTCTGCAGTTACCCCTACCCACAACACAGAATAAGCAATTAGTGAGCTTGATTCTATAATATCAGGTTCAGGAAAGTGGTGAAGAGGCTGAAACACTGTTTTTTTGGCAAAATAAAAACATCACAATATGAAGATATTAGGTTGGTTGTTCACTAAGTTGATATTGGACCAACAGTAGAAAAACGAGAAGGTTGAAAGTACCAGGACACTGATACAGATGAAGGCAGTGCACCAAACTGTATAAGCATATGCACGTTCTGTTCCTACCACATACCTACGGCAAGCAACAAAAAAACTTAGAAATAATGTAAGCAACAATACTAGCAAAACTAGTTTAACTTTAGGATGTTCTCGCTGAATCAAAACAACATTTATTTATGAAGTTTTGAACTTTTAATACATATATTTAAAATATTCCATGTCATTAAATGTGAAATCCTGATAAAGTACTTTTACAAAATACTGTAATATGGTGATTATTTCAAGGAAAAACACATATGTGATTATGTTGTGTTAAACTACTGTTTAATTGATCATAATTGTTGAAATTAATGACTGATAACTATGATTATTCAGATTTGGGCATTTAAGGCATTTTTCTCTGAAATGAATAATATGAGTCTATTACTTCAGGGAAATTACTGACATGTTTGTTGCCACTAATACAAATTTTGAGCATTTCAGTGAAAATCAGAATTTTGGAAAATGAATGAACCTAATAATTTCCAATGATTAATGACTTCCTGATAAAATTGGTAGTTGGCAGCAATAAAAGAATTTTTAATGCTGTATGTAACCTTTGGAAGGTCCATATGGTGTAGTGAATATTACACAGTACAGTGCAATATTTTTCTAGGTGACCAATAAGTAAGGTGAAAATTCATGCATAAGTAAATTATCAATTCATATTGCAAGACAGATGTATGGATTTTAATGTAAAGAGTATAAAAGTTCATTGGGAGAGTTTTGATTCCACACTACAAAATTGATATTTTGAAATTGAATTTTGCTGCATTATCAAAAGAGGAATGTCTTAATTCTCTAAAATGTTATTAAATATTCTTCTTTTCTAACCACATTTGTGTATAATTTTTTCATATAATTCAACTAAAACAACACATTGCAAAAATTGCAGATTAGATGAAAATTCAGATGTCTTCAATTAAACTCGTCACTAAAAGGATTTGTAAAAGTATAAAAATAGTGACCTTTTGTAGTGATGTCTTGTTTGGAAAATGGCTATTTTAATAATATGTATGATTATATTAACACAAATGGGATTTATTGTTATTAAAAGAATCAACATGCAGATTTTATTTTTTGTTTTATTTTTTATAAGGTAAATATTGGTGGATAACTCATATATCTTTGGGTTCTTCAATCTATTTTTTTTGTTTTGTTTTGTTTTGATTAGTTTGGTTTTTGTTTTTTGGCCATACCTATTGTTACTCAGAGGTTACTCCTAGATCTGTGCTCAGAAAGTACTGCTGGTAAGCTTGGTGGACCATATGTGATGCCAGGGACTGAATGTCCTACTAGCTATGCTATTGCTCCAGCTCCACTTCAATCACTCTTTATATATACTGTATATATTTAGATATATATATACTCACACATATATATAATCTTTAAGCACCATGATTACAAGCATGATTGTAGTTTGTGTTCAGTCATAAACAGAATAACCCCTTTTACCAGTGCAACATTCCCACCACCAATGCCCCCTCCCTCACCCCTGACTGTATTCGAGACAGGCTTTTTACTTCTCTCAGTCTTTAACATTGCCATGCTAGTTGTTGTTTCTTTTTTTTGGGGGGGGGGAGGGAGGTCCACACTTGGCAGCACTCAGGCGTTATTCCTGGCTCTATGCTCAGAAATCGCTCCTGGCAGGCTCAGGGACCATAGGGATGCTGGGATTCGAACCAATGACCTATGCATGAAATGCAAATGCCTTACCTCCATGCTAATTCTCCAGCCCCAATTCTATATAACATTTCTATATATAGTTGTTATAATAGCATTCACCACTCTTTGTGGTGAGCTTCAAATTGTGAGCCAGTCCTTCTGGTCCTTCCAGCCTTAACTCTATTGTCTCTGGGCCTTATTACAATAATGTCTTTAATTGTTCTTAAAACCCATAGATGAGTGAGGGCCCGGAGAGATAGCACAGCGGTGTTTGCCTTGCAAGCAGCCGATCCAGGACCAAAGGTGGTTGGTTCGAATCCCGGTGTCCCATATGGTCCCCCGTGCCTGCCAGGAGCTATTTCTGAGCAGACAGCCAGGAGGAACCCCTGAGCATCGCCGGGTGTGGCCCAAAAAACAAAAAACAAAACAAAACAAAAAAAAAAAACCCATAGATGAGTGAGACTATTCTGTGTCTATCTCTCTCCCACTGACTTATTTAACTCAGCATAATAGCTTCCATGTACATCCACATATAAAAAAATTTCATGACTTCATTTCTCCTGATGTCTACATAATATTCCATTGTGTATATATAGGACAGTTTCTTTAGCTATTCATCTGTTGAAGGACATCTGGGTTTTTTTCCAGAGTCTGGCTATTGTAAATAACACTGCAATGTATATAGGTGTGAGGAAGGAAATTTTGAATTGTACTTTAGTGTTCTAGGGTATATCCTTAGGAGTGGTATAGCTGGATCGTATGGGAGCTCAATTTCCAGTTTTATGAGGAATCTCCATACTGTTTTCCATAAAGGCTGAACTAGACATCATTCTCACCAGCAGTGAATGAGAGTTCCTTTCTCTCCACATCTCTGCCAGCACTGATTGTTCTTGTTCTTTGTGTTGTGTGCCAGTCTCTGTGGTGTGAGATGGTGCCTCATTGTTGTTTTTATTTGCATCTCCCTGATGATTAGTGATGTGGAGCATTTTTTCATGTGTCTTTTGGCCATTTATATTTCTTCTTTGATGAAGTGTCTGTTCATTTCTTCACCCTGTCACAAGAAACCCTCAAGGCCAAAAGGCAGTTGTGGTACATTGTGACAAAACTCAATGAAATAAATGCTTCACCTAGAATACTTCATCCAGCAAGGCTCAATTTCAGGTTTGAAGGAAGGATACATAGCTTCATGGACAAACAACAGGTCAGAAACTTTGCAGACTCAAAACCAGCCTTAAAAGAAAAACTAAAGGGTCTACTTTAAGTCAAGACTGACCAACAGAAACACCAAACTTCTACACAAAGATGACACTATTTCCCATGACAATTATCTCTCTCAATGTCAATGGACTAAATGCACCTATTAAGAGAGACTGAGTGGATAAATAGATCAAAAAACTAAATCCATCTTTCTGCTGCCTACAAGAAACACATCTGAACAGTCAGAACAAATATAGACTCAAAAATTAAAGGCTGGAGGAAAATCATCAAAGCAAACAACACCCTTAAAGAGCTGGAGTGATTTTACTAATACCAGGACACAAACTTTATTCAGAAAAGTTCTAATAAACAAAGATGGACATTTCGTACTAATCAAAGGATATGTACTACAGGAAGAAATCACACCCCTAAAAATATACGCGCCCAATGAGGAACCAGCAAAATATTTAATACAATTGTTGACAGATCTAAAAAAATATATCAATAGCAACACAATAATTGTGGGAGACTTCAACATTGTCTTGTCACCCTTTAATAGGTCAAACAGACTGAAAACCAACAAAAATATATTAGCTCTGAAAAGAAAAATGGAAGAAAGTGGACTAGTAGATGTATATAGGGCACTCCATTCCCAGAAACCTGAATACACATTTTTCTCCAATGCACATGGGTCATTCTCCAGGATATACCACATGCTGGCCCATAAAACGTATCTCCATAAAAGCAAGAGGATAGAAACTGTGCAGACTACCTTTGCTGATCACAAGGCACTGAAATTAGATGTGAACTACAAAGGGACATAGAAGGAAAAACTTTAACACCTGGAAATTAAACAGCTTACTATTGAACAACCAGTGGGTCAGAAATAAAATCAAAGAGGAAATCAAAACATTCCTGGAAACAAATGACAATAAAGACACAAATGATCAGAATTCATGGGACACAGCTAAAGCACTACTGAGAGGAAAATATATAGCTTTGCAAGCACACATCAGGAAGGAAGGGGCCTACATGAATAGTTTAATGACACAACTTATAAAATTCGCTACATTATTTCTTAACTAATTTACTTGCTTAAATATATTTGGTATTTACTATATATAAGACAAATTACATAGAATAATACATATACTATAAATTATCGTGTTAATTATGTATGATAAAGTGGTGGTAGTGGAATTTATATGAAAATTCCACAAGGTCTACAGTAGTATCTTTTGTTCACAGTGCATCCCTAGTAATTTAAGAGTGAATGGAACATAAAGGGAAGTCAACAATCTTTTTTAAATAAATGAATAAATTTGTTGCCTGAATAAGCCATCAGTTGAAGAGCATGTACATGGACATTAGCAGTGTAGTTGAACCTGGATTTATTCATACAGATGTTTCCCACAATTACTCTTGTGCCTAAATTTGCATAGTTTTTAAACAAGGCCATGAGCATAGTCTGTGATATGTAAATGGCATTACATGTGCTAAAGGATTGTGACCTTGACCATCACTGGACCATGAAGATATGATAAGCAAAAATGCAATTTGGGTTGACTTGACCACTCTTTAAAACTACTTACAAGTGTATCATAAAGACAAGAAATCAAGAGCATATGAACAAAACAAAAAATAATTTAAAATATAGATTGATGAACAGAGAACAGAATCCAGAAGATCTTGTAGTAATAAACCAAAGATAAAAAACATAAACTCCTTCAAAAGTACATAAATGACTTAAATAGATAATGTTTTCCCTCTGAAAACATAGTTTAATGATACAGGAAAAGTTAAACAAAAGAAAATTGAGTAAACAAAAGCAACCAAACCACAAACATTAAGATTTATAATCCAATTAGGAAACAGCAAGTTTGAAATGCATAGCTATTTCAAATGCACCCACCATAATATAGTCTGGTTCTTTCTGTAAAAAGGAAATATCAAGATAATTAAATTTAGGATTGCATAGACTTTAAGGACTCTAATGTAAACTGTATAAAATTGTAAAAGAGAAGAAAGAACAATACAATGAAGCATAACTTTTCATTTAGAAATAATCCTTATTAAGGATATTTTAATATTAATTATCTTCACAAACTTTTGAAAACCAGTAACAGTTTAGTATGGGGTAATGTTTAGAATTATTGCAGCTGGAAAATAGTTTTTATAATTTTCAATTATAATTTAAAAGACTTTAACATTAGTTGAACGCTATGTTGCTACAATAGGATTTAATTGTTAAAATTTAATTTTTCAGAGTTGCAACTGGCTCACATGACATGTGCTCTATCAAATAAGTTCTCAACCACACAGAAACACTATATCTCTATAAATATTACAATTGTCTCCACAATTACTTAATAACTAAAGTGAGGATTTTGAAACTCACTTCCTATCCAAAAATCCGTTTAAATTAGAAATTATTTGAAATACACAAAATTTTCAGGAAGTTGGGTAAGAGATATTTCTCTCCTGCAATAATTCAATTTAAAGACTTTGGCATGTTTGAGTTTCCAGGCACTGTAAATATGGACATGAACAACTTAGTTGTTGCCTTTCAAAGTTGGTGGTACAAGGGTAGATGAAATATCTGGACAAACAACTATAATATAATATTACATATTTACATATTTAATAATATGTTACATATTTCATAAGAGAACATAGCATTATGGTTACAGTGAAGAAGAAATATTCTTCTAAAAGCTCTTATAAAAAGATTGACCAGGGTCAGAGCAATTTTACAACAGGTAAAGTGCTTGTGTGCAGCTGACCTAAATTTAGCCCCACAGCATCCTATATAGTCCCCCAAGCCCACCAGGAGAAATTCCTGAATTCTTAAGTGTAGATCCAGGTACAAACCCCAAACAAAAACAAAACAAAACAAGAAAGTTTGACCATAATTTTGATGACACAGTGAATGAAATCAGAAAAAAAATGTTTTTGACAATAGTTGAACAAATTTTTGACAACAGTTAAATTCCATGTCCCCTCTACCTTCCTATATAATTTCAGATATAATTAGTATTTTCAATTTTTAGGAGTGGGGACACAAAGAACTCCTTTGAACACTAACATAGACATACCATATAGTAGGAATATTACTGAAAAGTTGAGATCATACCCATCCCTCTTAATTACACTATCCAATACTTTACCTCCATCTTGGAACTCAAGAAAAATATGCACATTAGTTTTACTCATGTACTAATTTCTCTCACTTTGTTAGGTAATAAGATGGGTCCTTTGAGTTACCTCTTACCTACTGAGTCCTTCTTCCCTTCCTCCCCTCCTCTCTCCTTTCCTTTCTTCCATCCTCACTTGGCAGTGCTCAAGAGCTATTCTTGGCTCTAAGCCCCAGTGGTTCTCTGGATTCTAATGGGGACTGGATATATGCAAGGCAAGCACCTTACCTCCTGTGCTATATCTCTGTACTAAATTTCTTATGGGAAATTTAAAAAATCATCCCGACTCTCAGAACACTAAAACCTCTATCACTACCACTACCCTAAACTCACCTTTTTACTTCTTGTAGGTAATGATTTAAAATTCTATTTTACCACAACATTTTAGGTCTCCTGAGACAGTACCCTATCCTTGCATTCTAGTAGCCTCAAACTCTTATTTATTTTACAGTGTGTTGGTTTAAAGTGGAAATTCTGGAATCAAGTTACCTAGAATGAAATCTTACTTAAACTATGTTTAATACGTTGCTTAAGACTGAGTTACAGATTTTCATCTATAAGTGAAGAGAATAACTATTTAATGCATTTTTACTGTCACTTACTAGCTGTGTGATATTGGGCAAGTTACTTAGCTTATCTGTATAACAGGAATATTAATAATTAACAATATGAATAAGTAGGAGGTTTGTGCTCAAAATAAGACTAAGACCTCTGCTTGGCACATTATAAGTACTATTTAAGTGTTAAACAAATGAGATAAAGTTGTCTGCACTTAAGAAAGGGCTTTCTAACTTTATTTTATTTTATCTTTTTCTTTCTTCTGGCACTTGGCATGGCTTGATTTCAGGACCAAGACTATTGTGTGGTGTTTGTCTTTATTGCTGTAGTGCTCACTGGGTATTTATTTTGATATTTCTTTCTGTATTGCTGTGGTGTTTCAATTACTTTTTTCCTGTCCTCTCTCAAATTGAGGCTGAAAGCCTCTAGAAGGACTCTGCCCATTTTCAGCTTATTTGATTTTTTACCCCATTCTATTGCTTTTCTTTCCTTCAAACAAAACCACATAATTCAAACTATCTAGCTCCGCCTCTCAAATAGAGGGGGAAACAAGGGAGGGTATCAGGACCAAACAGATATATGATCACTAGTAGTAAGCTAGACACAGAGGGGACCACTTACTCTAGCAGCCCAGGGACTGATGGTGGGGGATCTGAGTTGCAGGAAGAGAACGGGGGTGGAGGGAGGACAAATTTGGTGATGGGAATTCCCCTGATTCAATGTTAATATGTACATAAAATACTACTGTGAAAGATATGTAAGCCAATATGGTCAAAATAAAAATTAAAAAAAAAAAAGAAAGGGCTTTCTAAAGTGAAATTCAGGAGAGATGAAGATTTGTGAGTAAAACCCTATTAGGTGTGATTGGTCATGTGAATGATCAAAGTAAGTATGTAGTACATAGGAAGCAGAGGTATTTGGGGGATGAAGAAATAATATAGCAAGTAGAGCTCTTGCCTTGGACAAGATCCACCCAGATTCAATCCCTAGCACCACATATAGTTCCTGGAGTGTCAGAAGTGATTCCTGCATGCAGAGACAGGAATAAATACTGAGCATTATCTGGTGTACACCCCCCAAAAACCCCTCAAAACAGGGAACCTCTAATAGTAGGCTATATCTTATTTCAATCTAAGTTCTTCAATTATCATATGCCATCATTCTAAGACTTCCTCCCACATTTTAAATATTTCTGTAAAAGAGATGACTCAATCAACAACAGGTCATAGCTCAATAAGCAGAGTTCTTTTTTCTTACTGGTACATAAAATAATTGTATCTTTCCACTAAAAATATTTTAGATTTTATGACATCCCCTATACATTTCAGTCAACCTCGATTAACCACTTGACTACAACTCCCCCGAGGATCAAGAAAATTCTTTATTCTATCCATTAAACAGTAACTCTTCCTTCACTAATGCCTTCTGTCCCTGACAGCCACCATTTACTTTTATCTCTCTGATTTTGACTACTTGAAGTATCTAATCTCCTGTGAGGTGTATTATTATAGTATTTGTTTTTTTAATGACTGGCTTAATTTACTTAGCATAATGTTCTCAGCATCCATGCTAGTTGATATATCAAATAAAATCCCCTGGCCTTTTAAAACAGCGTCCCCAGTATTAATTTAACACAATTTGTTTATCCAACCCTTGGTGGATACACATAGCTTTTCTCCATATTTTAAGCTTTGTAGCTAAAAATGATATAAACATGGGTGTTAAAAAAACAACTTCAAGAGACTCATCTATCTACCTTTCCCCTATTGAAATGCTAAGCATTTATCCACATTCACTTCATTAGTAACTCTCAATCTCCACCTGGGAATAATAGTCTGTTTCTGTTCTGCAATTCTTTTCTTGTACTGCTAAATCTATATTGATTTTTCTGAATCTGGAATTATTATTTTAAGTCAAATATTTACCCAGAAAATTGTAAGTTCACTCAGTATATAACATATCTATAATAATTTGTTGATGACTATATATAGACAGTTTACTTATATAAAATTAAGTAGTAGTTAAAAGACTATGCTGAATATTTAGAAACCCTTTCTATTCTGGGCTTTCAAATTCTAGAAATCCTATCAGTTTCAAAAGAAAGCTGCTGGGCTACCCTTCGCTGACCACAAGGCCCTGAAATTATATGTGAACCACAAAGGGTCACAGAAGAAAAACTTTAATACCTGGAAGTTAAACAGCCTAATACTGAATAACCAGTGGGTCCGAGATAAAATCAAAGAGGAAATCAAAACCTTGCTGAAAACAAATGATAATGGAGACACAAACTATCAGAACCTATGGGACACAGCAAAAGCAGTACTGAGAGGAAAAGTTATAGCTTTGCAAGCACACATCAGGAAAGAAGAAGGGGCATACCTGAATAGCTTAATGACACAGCTCATAGAATTAGAAAGTACTCAACAAAAGGACCCAAAAATAGGGAGGCAGAAGGAAATAACAAAGCTGAGAGCAGAAATCAATGAAGTGGAAACCCGAAAAACAATCCAAAAGATCAATGAAAGCAGAAGTTGGTTTTTGAAAAAATAAACAAGATTGATAGACCACTGGAAAAATTAGCAAAGAAAGAGAGAGAGAAACTTCATAACTTGTATTAGGAATGAAAAAGGAGAGATCACTACTGATATGGTAGAGATCCAAAGGGTAATCAGAAATTACTTTGAGAAAATCTATGCCACTAAAAATAAAAACCTGAAAGAATGGATAAATTTTTGGACTCATATAATCTTCCACAGTTGAATGAAAAGGATGTAGCATATCTAAACACACCCATCACTATTGAGTAAATTAAGATAGTAATCAAATGTCTGCCCAAAAACAAAAGTCCAGGCCCAGATGGATTTACTAATGAATTCTTTCAAACCGTTCAAGAGGAACCTCTACCAATCCTGGCAAGACTCTTTCATGAAATCGAAAAAACAGGAACACTTCCAAATAGCTTTTATGAAGCCAACATAACCTTGATACCTAAACCAAACAGATATGCTACCAAAAAAAGAAAATTTCAGACCAATATCGCTGATCAATACAGATGCAAAGATCCTCAACAAAATCCTGGCAAATAGGATTCAATGCCTCATTAAGAAAATCATCCACTACGATCAAGTAGGTTTCATTCCAGGAATGCAAGGAGGGTTTAACATCCGTAAATCTATCAACATAATACACAACATCAACAACAAGAAAAATAGAAATCACATGATCATATCAATAGATGCAGAGAAAGCATTTGATACGGTCCAACACCCATTCTGGATCAAAACTCTCAGCAAGATGGGAATGAAAGGAACCTTTCTCAATATAGTTAAGGCCATCTACCACAAGCCAGAGGCAAATATTGTCCTCAATGGAGAAAAACTGAAAGCCTTTCCTCTAAATTCTGGCACAAGACAAGGCTGTTCTCTCTCACCAATCCTATTCAACATAGCATTGGAAGTACATGCTATAGCGATTAGGCAAGAAAAAGATATCAAGGGAATCCAGATAGGAAAGGAAGAAGTCAAGCTCTTGCTGTTTGCAGATGATATGATACTCTACATAGAAAACACTAAAGTCTCTAAGAAAAAGCTTCTAGAAACAATAGACTCATATAGCAAGGGGCAGGCTACAAAATTAACACACAAAAATCAATGGCCTCTCTATACACCAATAGTAATAAAGAAGAAATGGATATTAAGAAAACAACCCCATTCACAATAGTGCCACACAAACTCAAATATCTTGGAATCAACTTGACTAAAAATGTGAAGGACTTACACAAAGAAAACTATAAAACTCTGCTCCAAGAAATAAGAGAGGACATGCAGAAATGGAAGCACATATCCTGCTCATGGATTGGCAGAATTAACATCATTAAAATGGCAATACTCCCTAAAGCATTGTACAGATTTAATGCGATTCCTCTAAAGATACCCATGACATTCTTTAAAGAAGTGAATCAGGCACTTTTAAAATTCATTTGGAACAATAAACACCCTCGAATAGCTAAAGCAATTATTGGGGAAAAGAATATGGGAGGAATTACTTTCCCCAACTTCAAACTGTACTACAAAGCAATGGTTATCAAAACAGCATGGTATTGGAATAAAGACAGACCCTCAGATCAGTGGAATAGGCTTGAATACTCAGAGAAGGTTCCCCAGACATACAATCACCTAATTTTTGATCAAGGAGCAAGAAATCCTAAATGGAGCAAAGAAAGCCTCTTCTACAAGTGGTGTTGGCACAACTGGCTAGCCACTTGCAAAAAATTGAACTTAGACCCCCAGCTAACATCATGTACGAAGGTTAAATCCAAATGGATGAAAGACCTCGATATCATAAGATATATATAACAACACGTAGGTAAAACACTCCAGGACATTGAGACTAAAGGCATCTTCAAAGAGGAAACTGCACTCTCCAAGCAAGTGAAAGCAGAAATTAACAGATGGGAATATATTAAACTGAGAAGCTTCTGCACCTCAGAAGAAATAGCGCCCAGGATACAAGAGCCACCCACTGAGTGGGAGAAACTATTCACCCAATACCCATCAGATAAGGGGCTAATCTCCAAAATATACAAGGCACTGATAGAAATTTGTAAGAAAAAGACATCTAATCCCATCAAAAAATGGGGAGAAGAAATGGACAGACACTTGGACAAAGAAGAAATACAAATGGCTAAAAGACACATGAAAAAATGCCCCACATCACTAATCATCAGGGAGATGCAAATCAAAACAACTATGAGGTACCACCTCACACCCCAGAGATTGGCACACATCACAAAGAATGAGAACAAGCAGTGTTGGCGGGGATGTGGAGAGAAAGGAACTCTTATCCAAAGCTGGTGGGAACGCCGTCTAGTTCAACCTTTATGAAAAGCAATATGGAGATTCCTCCAAAAACTGGAAATCGAGCTCCCATATGACCCAGCTATGCCACTCCTGGGAATATACCCTCAGAACATAAAAATACAATACAAAAATTCCTTCCTTACACCTATATTCATTGCAGCACTATTCATAGCAAGACTCTGGAAACAGCCAAGATACCCTTCAACAGATGAATGGCTAAAGAAACGTGGTACATATACACAATGGAATATTATGCAGCTGTCATGAGATGAAGTCATGAAATTTTCCTATTCATGGATGTAGATGGAATCTATTATGCTGAGTGAAATAAGTCAGAGAGAGAGAGACAGAGACAGAATGGCCTCACTCACCTATGGGTTTTAAGAAAAATGAAAGACATTCTTGCAATAATAACTTTCAGACACAAAAGAGAAAAGAGCTGGAAGTTACAGCTCACCTCATGAAGCTCACCACAAACAGGGGTGAGTTTATTTAGAGAAATAACTAAGTTTCGAACTATCCTAATAATGAGAATATACGAGGGAAATAGAAAGCCTGTCTAGAGTACAGCAGGGGGTTGGGTGGGGAGGAGGGAGATTTGGGACATTGGTGATGGGAATGTTGCACTGGTGATGGGTGGTGTTCTTTACATGACTGAAACCCAAACACAATCATGTATGTAATAAATTTGTTTAAATAAAAAAATTTAAAAAAAAGAAAGCTGCTGGTCTGGTAATTGATAGGTTTATATCAATTCTTCCTTGGCTGAGTTATGTCTCTGTTTTTCTTAATTTTTTCATAGTTAAGGATTGTTTTAGGTCTGTATTTTCCAAATCTTAGTTTTTGCAGTTTCTTCACAATACTTGTGCCTTATTTAGTTTAATTTCCCCTAAACTCAGACATCATTAATATCAATTTTAGAGTTACCTTAAAGAAAAATATCTGTGAAATCATGCCTTATTGTATTTTAGTCTTATTGTGTTTTTTTGTATTATTTTTTCTAATATAAATGAAGAGGTTACTTCTCAAGTAAAAGAACTGCATACTGTGAAAATTATTTATTATATCAGAAGTGTCCCAATGACCAGGTTTTGAAGAATATAGGCCTACATTCTCCCTGAGGTCTTTCTAGCAATCACAACTCTATCTTCTGTGCATAAACCATACATCTCCTTGATCCATTCAGCAAAAAGCATTCAATAAATTTTGCATGGTAGTCATTCACATTATCCTGGGAAATGGAATGTAACTTAATAAGTCTTTCACACCTTTAATTATGGGGATCACACTCTCTTTATGCCTCTCCTCTAAGCAGAACTGTTGTACATTCTGCCATTTCTACAGCCTTCTCTTGGCTGCAGGGTCTTGGATGGGTTTGCCTGTACAATATCCTCTGAGACCTGTTTATGTTTGCACTCTTGCCTTGTCCTACAGATTTGTCTAACTAAACTCCCTTTAAGCGCTGTATATTTTGGCACAGCCTAACTCTCTATGGGACTTTGGATCCATTATCACCTCTTGTCTTGAAGTAATACCAAAGTCTTTGCTGCCTTGCCTCAAGCAAATAAGTCCTTCCAATTCTATTCTTAATGATTCTTCTGTGTATTTCTCTTTATTTTCTATATTTACCTCAATGAGCATGCATAAAGCTTATAATAAAAAGTACTATAAATTTTCATTTAAAAAATGTGAGGGGAATATCTAGTTCCAGATGATATAACAAAAGCATTTTTAACTTCATTCTTCTCCTTCAACTTAAAAAATTTATGTCAGCCTAAAAAGAAGGCCCATTATCAATGAAATGGGAAAGCACAATATTTCACACCATGATTATAGAAGGTTCATATCAAGTGTTAACTAGGCTTGTTTGCTTGATGTGGAATAAAGATTTCCTGAAAAGTGTCATAGTCTTGAAAATGTGTTCTTGCTGATTAAAGAATCTAAGGGTATAAATGGACTGCCAGAGAAGTTTCCTCAGCGTTTTCCTGTAGAGAGTTAACTCTCTACCACAGGAAGACGAAGGTGAAGGAAAAAACAGTCACATGAAGTTTATTTACCACCTGCACTTCTTCAAATCAGACTAACAATAATAAAAGGGAGGGAGAAAACCCCACTGGATAGTAACAAGTTTAGATTTAAGGAATTTACTATGAATGGTACTAACCCCTGGAATACAATGCAATAGCTGAGAACCCTTGATTCCCACTTCTTCAGCAAAATTAAGGCCCCAATCAAAGATGAATAATAATCAGAAAGAAGAAACAAGCTGTCATTACTTAACAGTTACTAAACTTGTAGCAAATTGAAAGGTATCTATAAATTACTTGAATTAAGTGAATTTAGTAAGATTACTGGACATAAGATCAACATACAAAATTCCTTTTAAAGTCAGAGAGATAGGATAGCAATTAATGTGCCTGCTTTTCATTCAGCTGACCCCAGTTTAGTCCCTGGCACCCCATGGTTCCCTGCTGCTGACAGAAATCACCCACCACAGAGCCAGAAGTAGCCCCCGAGTTTTGTCATGTGTGGCCCAAAAATCTAACTTGAGAACAAGAGATTTACCTCTATAGAGAGCACTTACCTTCATATGGGAGGCTGAATTCTATTCTAGATACCATTAAAAATTTATATGATTGCTATGAACTAGTAACAGTTGCATATAAAAGAAAACTTCCTGGGGCTAGAGAGATAATACAGTGGATAGAATACTTGGTATTCACATGGCTGGCCAGAGTTCAATTCCTAGCACTCCACAGGGTCCTCCAACATCTTCCTGGAGTGATCCCTGAGCACAAGGCTAGGAGTAAAGTTAGGTACTGTGGGTATGGTTCAATAAAGATATGCTGTTAACAAATAAAAATAATATTAAATGTAGGTAACAGAAAATGGGTAAGATCTCTACTCAAAAAATAAAGCATTGTAAGAGGAATTGAACAATCTAAATAAAAATGTATTTGTTATATTTATGAATTAAAACCTCACTTTTGTAAAGGTTTTAATTCTCCTTAAGTTACAAATGTAATTCAATCACTGTCAACATTTCAGCAAGTTCTTTTGAAAAGAAAGAGAGCAAACTGGTTATATATATATATATATATATATATATATATATATATATATATATATATATATATATATATATATATATATATATATAGTATATATACATATAGAATGTGAAAGACCATACATATCTGATGCAATCTTGGAGGAAAATAACAAAAGTGGAAGAGACTAATATCCACTACATATGAACATTCATTATAAAGCCATCATAATCAAAATAGTAAAGTTTTAGTACAAGAACAGACAAACTAACAAATTGAATACAATACTGAGTCCAGAAACAGATCTTCACATATATGGTAGCCTGATTTATGGCAAAAGCAACACTGCAGAATGCTGGGGAAAGGATGATCTTTTTCAATAAATGGTGTCAAGTTACTTCGATATCCATATGGAAAAATGTTTATTGACCTTACCTTATACCATACAATAAAACAATTCCATATGGATTGCAGAGTTAAATATAAAGGTAAAACAATAAAGCTTTGTAAGGAAATATAGGATATTGTTTTTGTGACTGCTAAGCACACAAGTATTTCTCAAATAGTACACAAAAATGTTGATTAGCAAAAGAAAATTGATAAATTAGACAATGTTTAAGTTCAAAACTGGTGTTTATCAAAAGGCACCATGAAAGAAGTGAATAGTCAGTAGCTGATAGTAAAAGGTACAAAATACATGAACTTAACAAAGGATTCATATTTAGAATATATAAAGAAAATAGAGATAGCTCAATCAATACAATAACTTGAAAAATCATCTCATAAAGGACACTATCCAAAGGATAATTGGCCATAGGAAAAGGTGCTCAACTTCATTACTCATCAAGGCAATTGAAGTACACACAAGAAAATTGTATCACCAGCCACCCATAGCTAAATGAAAATCAAATATCAAGTGTTAACAAGGTTGTGGAAAAATCTGTACCTCTATACACTGCTGGTGAAAATGTAGATCTGTACAGTCACGTTGGCAGTATTGATTAGAGTTGAACATACATGTATTTTATGACCATGCCACCTCACTCCTAGTTATATGTTCTGTAAAAACATATGCAGTTTTCACCCCCCCCAAAAAATCTACCAGATGTTCTAGTGGCAGTGTATGTAAAGGTTAAAAGACTGAATTGAAATGTCCTTCAGCAATAGAATAGACACAATAATTGTGATGCATTCATACAGTGGGATATTTACATAGCAATAGACTGAGTAATTCATAATTATAGCCAACAATATGGATTTTCTCACATTCATAGTGAGTGAAAAAACTCAAGCTCACACAAGGCTAAGTACTAAATAATTCCATTTCTATGAAATATAAAACAAAAAGTAATTCTGTGATGTTATAAATCAAGACAATAGTTATTACTGCGGCAGGAAAGTCTACAAGGATGTATGTATGGGGTAAACAGAATACCAGTTACATGGGCATAGTCAATTTGTAAAAATTGACAGGATTTGCATAGTTTTTATATATGTTCAATGAAAAGTTTAAAAATTCTGATTGGTTTCTAATATTTCACAAGTGGGGTAGTTAGTCAAAAATTTATTTCTAGGTTCTTTTAAAAAAATTTCAAGACCATTCCCTTGTGGCTGATCTCCAATAAAGGACTGAAATTGAGCTGTTCCCAACCCTTCTGCTCCACCTGTCTCTCTTTCACAAATCTTCATTTCCATCTTATTATCTCAGCACATGTCCTGGCCTATGGCTGTGAAGTCTTCTCTATGGGCACGTACTGGATCTTATGTGGTTATGGTCTGTTCTCACAGTCCTAAGCCCCTTTTCCTCTGTCCATATCCATGTGAAAAGTTGACAGCTTATAAGAGTGTTTTAAATGTAGTTCAAGAGCCATTACAGAGAAACTGCATTACCTGTCTCCTTGAACTCAGCTTAAGAAAAGCAATAAACTATCAAATAATTGCTTGAGAAGTCATCTAGAACAGGAAACTTATTAACTTTGAATTTTTAGCAGAACAGAAGCAGCCAAGTAACTTCTAGTAATTTCTAGAGAATTCTTTCTACCCATTTGTAGCTTAAGCCATTTAACTAATCAATTCTTTTATTTAATAATTTATCTCGTCTTTCTCTCCCCTCGAAAATTATCTTTGTATTTCCCTTTCCTTCATAGAGGCAGTGGGAAGAGCATGCTTTAGGCTTCCTAATAAGCATGTATATATATATATATATATATATATATATATATATGTATTTATATATTGTCTGACTTGAATTCTTTGATCACAAATAAATGTATTTTGTCTTTATTTTTTTCTTTTGGTTGTTTTGTGGCCACACCCAGCGGTGCTCAGGGATTACTCCTGGCTCTGCATTCAGAAATTACTCCTGGCAGGCTTGGGGGACCATATGGGATACTGAGGATTAAACCCAGGTTGGCCATGTGCAAAGTAAATGTTCTTGCACTGTGCCCATAATCTTGAATTTTTGTTAGCATTCACACCTTAATTTTTCTATCCACCACTAGTTTAACAAATATTTATTAAATATCTATTAAGGTGAGGACACATCTCTATCTGAGGCAGGTAAATTAAGGGAGAGTATTTTGCCCTTGTGTGTTTGAAGCTCTGATGAGATAAAGACAATAAATGAGAATCACTATTCAGATAAAGGAAAGTAAGTATTCTAATAAGTCTGAGATGTATTCTATCTGAGGGATATGAGGGAGGGTGATTTCAGTAGAGTTCCTGTAGAAGAGATGGTTGTGAGCTGGGCCTTAAAGAACTTACAGTTCTTTGGATACACAGAAAGAAATGGAGTTAATTCCAGATAAAGATGGACCTTGGTATCATTTGGGTAAATACTATAGTGTGGCTGGATATATAGAAAGAGAGAAGTAGGAAAAAAGATTGGAAACTTAAGCTATGGTCAGACCATGGAAGATCAGGAATGTGTTATGAAGAACTCCATTTAAAGGTTTGAATAGGACACAGAACTGGAGTTATAAAGAATCCATCTTCTCCATACCTTCTCTTCCACTCTCTCCACCTGCCTTGACCTCTTCCTTAAGTCCTATCTATCACTAGGTCAAACTCACAATCCACACCAGTATTAGTTTCTGCGAATGATGTGTTGGCTTATTCTTTCAACCAAATTTTATTGGGCTAAAAAAATCAGGCAGAAGAGGAAAAAAAAAACCCACACAGATCATCTCTTCTAGAGATGTACCTACCTTATGGATTATCTTGGCTTCCTCTCCTGAGGGTCCTCTGATGAATCCTGAAGCAACTGGACAATATTACTCAATTCTGTTACCTTGAAGGAACCATCTTCCTCTTTTCCTCTCAGGTGTCTTTTTTTCATATCCTCAGAATACTTCCTGAGACTGCTACAACTTCTAAGAGGTTGAGCAGCCATTTATAGAATAAAAAATATCTGATCACTTTGGAGCCTCTAGACACTAGTTGACTGAGCTGAAGGTGTGGTTTCTGATGTATATATATCTAGAACATTTAATTTAAATATTTTCTGTGGTAATTTGATTTTATATAATGTTTAACGTGAAACATATAATTTTGAGGTAGAGAATTAGATGGAATAGCTAAAGAGAAATGATAGACTGTTTTTATAAAGACAGAAAGTACGTACTTTCCAGATAGTAAGAGAAGGGTTTGTGGGATCACACAGGACTCTTGAATTGGTATCTTACTTGTGATTATGACTTAACAAAAAAGCCTGGGCATATTCCTCTTTTAGCACTCACTTTCTTTAGATGCTAAGTGGGAATGATAACTCTCCTTCCATGATGTCATGAGATTTTTTTTGGAGGACATATTGTGCTAAGGACTTACTCTTGGTCTTTACTCAAGGAACATTCCTAGTAGGGCTTGGGGTACCTTACAGGGTCCTGGGGGTCAAACCTGGGTCAGCCAGATGCAAGGCAAGCACTTATTGTATTCTTTCCAGACTCCAGAGGATTAAGTTCAACTTTCTAAAAGCAATTTTCTTTCCTTTTTTTCAGAGATGATGGGTTATACATGGAATTGTAAGTACTCAAACTACCATTATTTTTGAGTCATTAACAGCCTCAATGACTCTATATCAGAAACCCTAATCATTGTGTCTTCAGCTCACTCAACTTCTTACATTGCAGCCCTCTGAGATGGCCTAGAAACTAGGGCTGTGGGATACTTTTCTGGAAGCATGTGGCATTATGGTTGGGACTGTAGTTAGTCTCCAGACCCAAACTACTTGAGAAAAAATTGTGCCTCTGCAGTATCCTGAATGCAATTTTTACTTCTCTGTGATTTCATTTTCTCATGTAAATATGTGTAATAATTATATTAAATTATTAGCTTTCTTGAAGATAAATATGTAATATCTGTTTAGTATCTGGTATACTATTATTATCATAACTTTCTTACTCAAATAGTTGTCTATGTTCTTATTTGGGACATTGATGATGGGAATGTTGCACTGGTGATGGGTGGTGTTCTTTACATGACTGAAACCCAAACACAATCATGTATGTAATAAATTTGTTTAAATAAAAAAAAAACCAGACTTTTCATAGTCCAAGATTCTGTTAATATCTAAAGAGTTAATATCTAAACAGTATCTAAAAGTATCCACAATATAAGGCAGAATTTTATTGGCATTATGCTCATAAAGGTGGTTCATGCATATACACTAGCCCACAGCACAAAGCAATTTTTGTTTGGCAAATTGAGTAGTTAAGAATGTTGTTTCCATTAATTTTACTACCTACATACCTCCTGGAGGCAGGGCAAAGCAGTTTAGTTAAACCAAACCAAACAAAGCATTTTAGGGATTTATAAATGAGAACTCAGTTGTTCTAAATCATCCTCACCAGATAGGCATGTTTTAAATATTTCCAAGGAAGAGATCTCATAAAACTCTTTTAGTGACCTCTTTTAATTTCCAACCTTCACGAAAAGTCTACTGAAAATACAATGTAGGAGGTCATTCAACAAAAGCACATCAAACTGGAATATTTTTAACAGTATTAATAATTATTATAGAATTAAAGCAGGGTAATTGTTTACATTAGACATGTAGTTACCTTGCCAATGTCAATCCCACTAGTATGAGTGTTGCCTGTATCATTTTACTTGGTGTTCAGTAGAGAAGAATAACTGGCTTCCTGGACCATATAAAAATGTTATATTCTTAAGTTTTTGCTTTTTTTCTAAATTGTAGAATGTAAAAATTGTAGAATTTCAAGTAGGCAAAATTCATTATTTTTCCCTTGTTATCTTTCCACTCAGTGATGATGATGGTTCAAGTAGGGCCTTTAATATATACCAGACACTCTTGGGAGTGCTTTAAATATTTACTTTATTTAATTATTACCCAAAAGTACATTATTGACATCATCCTTGATTTTCATATAAACTAGAGGGTCACATAAAAAACATTCTGTACAAGGATATAGAGCCAGGATCTTTGCTTAAGTTGAAATCCAGTGTCTGGGCTTTTAAACTCTTAGTTTCAGGCTTTCTATCATACTCTGGCAAGTAAAAACTTTTCATTGTAGTGTCTATGCTTCACTAGTTATTCCAGTCCAGAGGAGGGCTCTATTCTCTGCTCCCTGAGGTAGAGGATAAAAGAGGTCAGAGGTATAAGGTATCTCAGGGAAAGAAATACTTAGTTTATATAAATTCAGAAGAAGAGAAAAAAAAGAGGGACTGGAAAGTACAGTGGAAAGGGCACTTGTCTTCCATGTTGACATGACTCAGATTTGATGTCTGGGCATCCAATATGGATCCCTTGGCACCACCAGGATCCTTGAGCACAAAGTACTGGAATAAGCCTTAAGCACAATCATGTGTGGTCCAAAATCAAAAATAAAGGAAAAAGTAAGGAATATAAAAAAGAAGCCCTGAACACTGCTGGATGAGCTCCCCTTGATTTACCAAAACAACAACAACAAGAGTGACAGAGAGTGAGAGAGAGAGACAGAGAGACAAAGAGAGACAGAGAGACAGAGAGAGAGGGGAGAGAGAGAGAAAGAGAGAGAGAGAGAGAGAGAGAAATGCGAAGAAAAAAATGGATGCAAAGTGTAGATAAAACTTAGCCACTGAAAGAGCTTTTTCTTCTCATTTCAATCCTCTTCCCAGTATTGCACTCTGGTGCCTGAAGAAGTAATGAGTCTACATGCAACAGGGGTAGAGGGCTTGCATCTTGGGAAGGTCACAGGGAATCTTCCAATCACAAACTGCTCTCCAAAAACTTATGAAAAGCAGATCCCTAGGTCATGTCTCAGAAATGATTCCCAGGAACCTGAATTTTTAAGCAAGTTTCATTTCGACTCTGGTGCAAGTAGCTTAAGCGACACTGCCATAAAGGGATTCCTGTGTGGAGTGCGTGATGAGGTGGAAGGCAGGGCGGGAGATTGGAGAGAGGGGCCGACACACTTCTCTTCTGAGCTGAACCATATGGTTAGGTGAACTTTACTCCTTTAGTCTCTAATATTAATCTTCTTTTTGGATATTTATTCCTTGGTTTCCTGACAGAGAATGCTTGAGTGACATATGAGGTGAGAGATCTGGGGTGTAATAATACCATGTCATGGAAACACTCATAAAGCCATGACCCTATGGCATATGAATTCTATGTGGGGTTTGCACAGGTATTAAATGTACTGTGGTTGGTTTTTGGAGGCCTGCTCTATCCTGACACCAGGATTTCTAAGCTGGCCTGGAGGGAAGCAGGCCTGCAGCTTCCTGGTTTTTGGAGCAGATGGGGAAAGAGTCTGAAATATTCCTTGTCATCACCTCTAGCTGACAGACCACAGGCAAAGGAGGCAACAGGGAGAAGTCAGAGCAGTTGATCTGGGAGAAAAGAGAAATCAATGGTGATGCCTTGTGAATATTTCCTTCTTCATGATCCACTTGAAATGGATGGATGAATGGATAGATGCAGTGTGTGTGTGTGTGTGTGTGTGTGTGTGTGTGTGTGTGTGTGTGTGTGTATGTGTGTGTACCAAAGTGTACAGTACTTGTTTCTTGCTGGAGACAGTAATAAATCAGGGTCTACAAAACCACTGCCAGCCACCTCCTGCAGGCCCTGTCAAAAAAAACAGGCTGTTGTGAGTGCAGCTGAGCCAGCAGGACCCCAGTACTGTGGCCCCACAGCATGGAATGAATATCACACATCTGGGATCTTGTGTACCAGATGTGCAAAGGGCTCACACAGAAAAGACACTGCTGGGAAGACCACATTGCTCTCAAGAACATTAGTGAAGGATTCAAAAAAAATTTTAAGACCTCAGTCACTACAGCGATTTTCTGAAATTTGCACAGTAAACTTCCCTTTATAGCTTAATGCTCTATGCTGGGCTGTCAAGAGGGATGCAGAAAGCATCTAACCAACTAGACAGTAAAGATCTAGAAGCCAAAAGAAGCCTTGTTGGATCCTGGATTTGAAATCACACAAATACTTATCAGTATCTGATCCTGAGCAAATTTACTTCAACTTCTGCAGGCAGTTTTTTTTCTCTTCTATATGTACTTTTCAGAGATGTGTGTATTTAATGAGTAACACAGAGCAAGTATCTAACTCATCTTCATGGCAAAGTGAGATGAGAATTGCCAATAAATTCAATAGCTCTAGTAGGTCAGCCTCCATAGATGTACTTTTTAGCAAACAGATCATACAGACAAAAAGGGGTAACTTCCTGCTCTCTTCACAGTGGATCTCCAGCAGGCTTGTGTTGATAGGGCAGTTTATAATTATCCTTTAGGAGTCTCATTTTACTAGAGCTTTTGGCAGAAGTAGAGGTTTATTATCTGATCATGTCCTGCCTGTCTTCTCTTCCCCTGGGGCTGACATCTACCCTTCTCTCTCTGATGGTCTTTGTACACATCCTTCCTATCTGGGCCCAAGGCCCTTTTCCTCTCATTCCTGCAGCTTTACAACAGGGTGATTTCTGTATAGCAGCAGTGACAACACAGAATTGAAATTATTCAAAAAATCCAGGTTTCCACCGGCCAACAAAAACAGAAAATTCTTAGCAATCACAGAGACTTAATTCTCATTGTGTTGATGTGTTTTAAATTAAAAATAGATCATAGAAGATTGGAGAAATAGTTCAGGAGTTAAGGCGTTGTCTGTCTTGTTGGCTGACCCTGAATCAATCCCCAGAACCATATACAATTTTCCAAGCATCTCTAGGAATGAGCCCTAAGCAAAGAGCCAGGAATAAGCCCTGTGCACTGCCTAGTGTGGTCTCCAAGCCAGAAAGACAAACAAGTAAAATATCAATAAAAATAGGTCAGAAAAAAATAGGTCAGATACTGTTAATAGGTGTTTCATTTTAGGGTGACAAAAATGTGACTATAATGAAACACACTGAATTGTACACTTTATAAAGATATATTTTATATCTTAATGAAGCTATTATTTTAAAAAATAGGTTAGTTTTCCATTTGTATCTCTTAGTTTCAATTGAAATAAAATTATAATGGAATTATAAATGTAAATCCAAATTTAAATTATAATACAAATTTAATTAAATCATGAAGTACCATTTATACCATATAGCATTTTGACCCAAGATTAAAGATCACCTCTATTCATACAAGTCTATATTAATTATATTTCTCTATTTTCTCTAACTTGACTAATTCTATTTTATTGTTTCTATCAAAATTCAATTCACCTTTATAGAAAGTTCTTTTCTCTAATCAATGATCAAATCTGTGTAGAGTAACTGCTCTCTGTTCCATGAGAGACTGGTTGGAGCAGAGATAAGCCTATGGATAAGGAGGTGAAGAAGTGTTTGGACTCTTTCTCTTGAGGATTCTTCTACAGGCAGCCTTTCTGCTTACCTTTTCTTGGGTAGCTCCCTAACCTCTGACTTTGCCCAGAGTTGATGCTCAAATGTCCTCCTGATCTTATTCCCAACTCCCAAGGAGGTGCCATAAAAAGAAACTTCCTCTCACTTCTTCCATCTACTTTCCTCTCAATTAAGAACTCAATATGATTCCAATTGATTAGTGATTGCATTTATGCTTTTTTTGACCAGCTATTTTTATCACACTGGAAACTCTTGTCCAATATACTCACTATACTCCTGACCTTGCTTCCTCAGCTGAGGTTTTACCTGGAAGATGAATAATCTCCCAAGCAGCTCCTGATCTGAACATTCCTTCTCCTTGAACAATACCTTCCCCTTTTTAAAAATATCTTTATTTAAACACCTTGATTACAAATATGATTGTAGTTGGGTTTCAGTCATGTAAAGAACACCCCCCTTCACCAGTGAAACTTTCCCATCACCAATGTCCCAAGTTTCCCTCCTCCCCACCCTTCACCCTCGCCTGTACTTGAGACAGGCTTTCTACTTCACTCATTCATTCACATTGTTATGATAGTTCTCAGTGTAGTTATTTCTCTAATTGCACTCATCACTCTTTGTGCTGGTGGGGATGTGGGAAGAAATGAACTCTCATTCACTGCTAGTGGGAATGCCATCTTGCCCGGTCCTTATGGAAAATAATATGGAGATTCCTCAAAAAACTGGAAATTGAGCTCCCATATGATCCAGCTATACCACTCCTAGGCATGTACCCTAGGAACAAAAAACACAATACAAAAAGCCTTCCCCACACCTATATTCATTGCAGCACTATTTACAATAGCCAGATTCTGGAAACAACCAAGATGGTCTTCAACAGATGAGTGGCTAAAGAAACTGTCATACATATAAACAATAGAATATTATGCAGATATTAGGAGAGATGAGTCATTAAATTTTCCTATACATGGATGGACATGGAAACTATTATGCTGAGTAAAATAAGTCAGAGTCTCACTCATATATGGGTTTTAAGAAAAATAAGAGACATTACTGTAACAATGCCCAGAGACAATAGTGATGAGAGCCTGAAGGACCGGCTCACGATGTGAAGCTCACCACAAAGAGTGGTGAGTTCAGTTAGAGAAATAACCACAGTAATAACTATCATGACAATGTTAATGAGTGAGAGATGCAGAATCCCTGTCTCGAATACAGGGAGATGGTGAGCATTGGTGTTGAGCATGTTGCACTGGTGAAGGGGGTGTTCTTTTTTTATAACTGAAACCCAACTACAAACATGTTTGTAATTATGGTGCTTAAATAAATATATTAAAAATTAATAATTAAAAAATAAAACAGTAACAGTCTATGTATCAGCCATTCTGGGAACCCTTTAATCCCTTAAAACAGACACACACACACACACACACACACACACACACACACACACACACACACACACACAAAACATGGTTTTCAAATAGGAAGACCAGCAGTTACTGGTCTGCAATTGAATTCACAGTTTTATCTGTTGAATCTCCATCTAGCAATTCTCAGAATTTTCTCATGTAAAGTGGAGCACCAGATAGCTACTGCGGAAACAGCCCTTGGTACAATGTAAACTCTCTGACACTCCCAGCACAAATAGCTGGTGGACAATTTAGCCAGGCTATAGCAATTGGAGTCTTTTCCAGATGCACCTTGCTCTGGTTCTAAATTTGAGGACTGCAGTAATCTATCCTGTTAGTCATTTAAAACATACTAACCCTCCCCAGATTCTGTTTTAAACTGTACACTGTTATTGTATTTATTGTATGTTTAAAGTTCTTAGTTCAGTAGAGTATAGAATTTCAAGGGTATAAATCTAATAAAATATGCATGTTGCAGTCTAAGGACAGCAGACCTGTATAACTTTCTTAAAACATATAATGTAGGCAAATAAGGACATTAAGTTATACAAATGCAATGAAAGATTTATTATCTAAACTTGGAAAAGTCAGGAAATTCCAGAGTTGGATTCCAGGAGATATTTCTAGAAAAGAAAGTAGAAAAACCTAATTCTGTCAGTGCCTGGCCTCTTTGCTGCCTGGTACAATAATCCTGTGGATTAAGCATATGGCTTTTGTTGTAGAGATTCAAGTCTTGTACCTGGCAAAAAGGACACCAATATTTAGTGACTGTTGAATAGGTTCTCATAAGAATAGGTGATTTTGTATTTTTTTCAAAAACACTTTTATTCCTATATTAATGGATCAAATAAGCCACATCCTCTGTTACAAAAGATGAAACTGAGTAATAAAAATGTAAGTAATTGACATATTCATAGTATATATAAGGCATAAATCAAGATTTATTTAAGTTAGAAGTTGAACTCTCGTTTTGAAGCTACCACGTTCATGTATTGCTTACTTTTCCCATCAGAAAAAGAAATCACAAGCAGAATCAATAGCATTCAAAGGCGAATCCAGAACAAAAGTCCCATTTAAAAAAATCACATTCAAAACTATTGAGATACAAGGAGATTTCTAGGTCAACCTGATTCTTTTCAAACATTGGCAGCTGAACCAGGCTGATTTTCAGAGCTGTCTGTATCATTAGGACTTTTATCTCCCCTGGGTTCAAAGTCCCAGGGCTCTAATCCAGGAAAAGGGGATTCTTTACTTATTTCCTGTTCCTTTTTGGGAATGGTTTCTGCTTATTTTTTTTCATGTTTGTGATTTTTCTGTTTAAAAATAATTTTGTTATTTACTTTTTGTCTGGAGAGAGTATTTGTGTGTTCCAGAGGTCAGTTTTGTTTCTGTGAACATGTAGCCATTATCTTAAAGTATATCTCTCTGCTTTGGTCATGCTCTAATTGTCTCCCCTTCTTAATCTGGTCTACACAGGCTCATGTGTTCTAGGGATGATAGGGTTGGCTTTCTTCTTTCTGAAGGAACTTGAGTCTGTCCTTTGTATGGTACCATGGCATCTTTACCACTTTTCTGCTTTTTTGGAGGAAATTCACCTTCCATGACTACTGTAACTTACAGCATCCTTCATGCTGGTTCTACAGTTTTTAATTTTCTAACATTTCCCTTTGGAATATTCCTAAAAGTAATCTTTTAAAAATGAAAACTCTTTTCTTGGAGTTATTAGATGCTTCACACTATACACATTCATCAGAGTGTATGGTATGTGAATTGAGAACCCAGATTCTAGGGACCTCTGATCTCATATAGAATGATATATCTCTATTATCTTTATGTAGAATGATATATAAGGCTAAAATACACTGAAGACAGTATAAATTGATAGAATGAGCATTGGCTTTGGAGCAACATATCTACATGGCCTTGAACCAATTAGTTATCTTATTTTCCTATTAATTTAGTAGATTCTATATTACTCTCTAAAGCTCTTGTGAATATTTAACTAGTCAAAGTGGTATAAAATTGAAATTCAAGAATGGAAATTAATAGTTCTTTCTAATTTTTACACGTTTATTGGTATTTATTTATTTAGAGATGTATGACCACACCTACTAGTGCTGTGTGTCCAGACATTGCTCCTGTAAATGGTCAGGTGATCACGCTGTATCTATAATATCGTATTCTCCTATGGGGACTCTAGAGATAGCCATACAAAATATGAAACTCACCTTTCCTGTTGAAAGCCTTTCAGAGATGCCTTTTGTTCAGAGGACATCTTTTGCCTCCTAAGAAAATGACCCATTTTAACTAGAAACAGAATGTAGTTTGGAGAGCCCAAATTTAGAAGTATTATTCTACTCAGATTTTCAAAGTGAGGAGGGAGAAGTATTATTTTACTCAGATTCTCAAAGTGAGGAGGGAGACATTGGATTCCCTGCTGTCCATTTGTGAATCACAGAGAAAGAGGATGAAAACAAGCTCTGACCCTACTCTTAGCAGCTGGTAATTCATTGCTTTGGCATACCTCTGATTATTTTCCATAACAATCATAGTTCCATAGACCGTGGCTAAAATACAACTCTGTAACTGTTATGGAAACTCTTATTGTCACAGAACATGCTAGTTGTGTGAACAAGTTTAGATTAAACCACTACCATCTATGAAATAGTCACTGGCAATGTCCCCTTATTTCATTAACCCTGATTAGGCATACCTAATGAGATCACTGCTGTAGTTCTTTATTCTTTAATAAAGATTTATGGAGCTGTAATTTGTATATCATGCCCTTGATAAATACACACAATTCAGTGGTTTAATATAGAGTTATGTACGTATCACCACAATCAATTTTAGAAAATTTCATGACCTTAAATAGGAACCTGTATGTCTCTGCCATCACAGGCACCTTCCCAACACTGCTACCTTCCCAACACTGCTTCCTTCCCTATTACCCACTCCCTAGCTCGGACACCACTAATCTATTTTATGTCTCTGCAGATTTTCCTATTTGGGGTATTTGACAAATTAAATAAAACAATATAAAGTCCTTTGTGGCTATTCTTTAATGGGTTTTGGGCCACATCTGGTGGTTCTCAGGGCTGATTCCTAGCTCTGGGATCATGACTCACTCCTGGAGGTTCTCAGAGGATCTTGAGGGTTGCTAAGAATTGAACTAGGTCTGTTGTCTGCAGGCAAACATTCTACCCACTTTTCTATCTCTTTGGCCCCTTGTGCTGGTTTCTTTCATTTAGCATGTCTATATTTCTTGAAGACTAAGATCTTCAGTGTTGAGAATAATTGCTAAATAAAATACAGAATAGCCATACTGTGGTTCATTGTATCCTTTATTAAAAAAAAAGATTAAAGACAGGGCAAGAGTTGTGGCACAGCAGTAGGTTGTTTGTCTTGCACATGGTTGACCTAGGACAGACATTGGTTCAATCCCCCAGTGTCCCATCTGATCCCCCAAGCCAGGAGCAATTTCTGAGCAAATATCCAGGAATAACCCTTGAAGGGTCACTGGGTGTGGCCCCCAAAACAAAATAAAACAAAAAAAGATTAAAGGGGGATAACCCAGGATGGACTTCAGTTCGATCCCCGGCATCCTATATGGTCCCCCAAGCCAGGAGCAATTTCTGAGCACATAGCCAGGAGTAACCCCTGAGTATCACTGGGTGTGGCCACCCCAAAAAAGATTAAAAAGGCCTATATATGATGAATAAAGGCTGCTAACATATGCACATAAATATGGAATACGGACAAATACATATAAAATAAAATGATAGTAACAGAACCCTCCAGAGATTGAGAGAGAAATAAGACTGCAGAAGGAATATAAAGAAAACCTTTTGTCAAGCAACATTAATTTTTTCAAGGATAATTCTTTATGTGTTATTTTTATAACTAAAACAATTATAAAGAAAACATTTGACTCAGGTTTATAGTTCTACAAGAAGCTTGAAAGCTTCTATTTTAATAATAAAAAGTTGAAAAGCCTGGAAAGTCAATTATCCCTTGAGAGAAAGGGAATATGGGCGCAGATGAGCTCAGGCCATCATGGCTCCATGAACAGATGGTGCAGAAGCATCAGGTAGGAAACCTGAACTAAAATGAAATCAGAGTAAGAAACTTCATGGGGGGGGTGTTCAGTCATAGAGAGATCCTTATAATAACATGAGTTTTATCTTTAGGTGCTCAGTCACATTCCCACCATAATTACAAGAGAAAAATCCTGGGCATGGCAAGAGAGAAGGAACCATTTTTGAAATATATGGGAATAGATTCTTCTTAAGCAGACTTGTTGTTAGGTGAAACTAGAGCCTAATGTTCTGGGGAATAGCAAACCAGAGCATAACTAACCAGGGGAACTGCAGCCACTTTAGCCATGCTCTCATCTAATGAGAGGAGAAAAAACATAGAGAAATGTTGGACATTGAGAGAGAGAGAGAGAGAGAGAGAGAAAGAGAGAGAGAGAGAGAGAGAGAGAGAGAGAGAGAGAGAGAGAGAGACTCAGTGATAGGCTGAGACATCAGCACAGGAATGGTTTCTGTCTCCTTAGACCTCACCACCACATTACTAAAGCCTATAGATAGAGATTGTTGAGGTTCTTTCTGCCCTGTGTATCATGCCAAACTAATAAGACAGAATCATAAGTAAATCAAAATGGAGAAGAAAAATCAAAACTTCAAAACAATAACAGTCCTAGATTTGAAGAGATAGAGCAAGTATAAGAGCCAGACATGTAAGGGACATAACAGTGTACAAGAACAAAAAGGCAATATAAACAGAGGTGGAAATTTTCAGAAACAAAAAGAAATACTAGTGATAAAAACACTGTTAAGAGGTACTAGAAGGAACCAGAGAGAGTGCAGCAGATAGGGTACTTACCTTGCATGTAGCCAACCTGGGTTTGATCCCTGGCACCCCATATGAACCTCTAAACAAAGAGTTAGAAGTCAGTCAAGAGTACTACTGTGTGTGACCCAAAACCACAAAAACAAATAAAATAACATAAAAAGTATCTAGAAATGCCAACAGGTTTAGCAAGACTGTATATGACCAAGGTAGAGAGATCTATGACTAGAAAGTAGAATATTCAATGGAATCTTAAGAAACTCAGAAACAACAAGAACAAAAATGAAGAGGAGAACATTAGGAATGGGAGTGAGAAGTAGAAGCATTTCTTGGAAAGCTCCAAAGGAAGCTGAATAGGAGGTTCTAGATGCCTGAGATCTCCCGAAGCACTGAGTAAAAGAAAGCTGAGAGCCAATAAATGTAAGTGAGGTAGGAACTACTCTAATCATGATGGGTATACAGAAACTGGCATCCAGTATCTGGAACTGTGGGCATTACTCTGACCTTCTTACTTTACATAAAAATAACAGAGATGAGTGGAGAAGCTTACCAAACAAAAAGGCTGGAATTTTCTTCTTTTTTTACTTTTTGGCTTATCAAAGAAAATTAATCTGAGCTAGTCAACATAGACAAAGAATTTTAGAAAATAGACTGATCAGCCATGAAAGAGGAGAGAGGCAGAAAATATAATTCTGGAAAGCAGCCAATGATGAGTCAATAGAAGATCTTTGGCTTGTTTTTAATAGATTGATGATATTTAAGACATTTAAGATGTTTAAGATATATAATAGATTGGTATTTAAGATACCGAAGATATTTAATAACTGAGTTTGCATGTATAATAGCCTCAGAACAGGTGTCTACTATGGATCTAGTGATACGATGAAAGTCATCATGCCTTAGTGGTGGTATCTCAGGTGGAAGTACAGTGCACTGGAGTGTCACACAAACACAAAAACATGTAAGAAAGAACTTATCTATCCCTAGAAATAGATGGTATCATGTTAAATAAAGTAAACCAGAGAAGAAGGATCTCATTTATATGTGGTTTATAGAACTATTTAAAAGGAGAAATGCCTATATCACCATTGGCCACAGAGTTTAGGGAGGAAAAGGGCAGAGAAGGTAGTAAGTTGAGGGGGTTGGGAGAGAAGAGAAAGAAGGTGAAACAATGGGGATCAGGGGTCAACGGTGGTGTGAAGGAGTGGTAGAGCTAAATATCCAAGCCATAGAGCCAACAGCACAGAAAATAAGAGATCTAAACTTCAACGACCATAATTAAGTTGGAAAATAGCATGCTTAAAGCCCAAATATAAATAACTTTTCAAATCATGGTGCTGTAATAACAATTTAAAAAACCTTATTTGTGATGTGTCCCACAGCTGATGCCATGTCAGCTCATCAGCCAACTCCACAGACTCATTTTATTCTCAAAAGAGATGTAAATCAAGGTGTGAAAAATCTTAAGTACACTAGTTTCACAGTTGAAAACTCCTCTCTTGGGAGGAGGAGTGGGCCAAGTCCCTATTCTTCTGAAACCTCAGCAGCTCCACCAACAACCCACAACTGCTGCTATGCCAAGAGCCCAACTTTACAGCTATACTATTGATCTCCATAACAAACCAAAACTAACAAACCAAAACTCCAGATATGCTGGTATTTGAACTGAGAACTCTGGAGTTTTCTAAGAATGAATGTAGGAAGCCCTCCTCCTTGTACTGCCCTTCCAATTTTTCAGAAGCCCTGGCAGCCACAGATGTGTCCCACAGCTGCTGTCAAGTCAGCCACAGAATCTGGAATTCAGGAAGCAAATGGCTGCATATGTGGCTGCATTGACACCTCCAAAATTTTCAATACTGACACTTCAGTAGGAGCACATCAAATAAGATGTCAAACTAGTGTCACTTAAGGTCAACAGACCAAACCAATAACACAGAATGATCAAGTAGCAACAGCCAGCTTAGTAAACCTTCAATGACTTAATGACTCCAGTGTAAGTTAAGGCAATTTCCACAAATTTTCTTTTGCTGAAGTTTTTTTTATGATTCCATTACTATTTAGTTATAAACAATCAATATAAAGTAAATTATTTTGTGCCTGCCAAGGGGGTGGGAACCTAAGGATGGAGGGAATGTTACACTGGTGGTGGATTTGTGTTGAAACATGGAATGTCAGAAACAACTGTATTATAAGCAACTATGTAAACCAAGGTATTTAAATAAAGTAATAAAATTTTTAAAAAATAAATAAAAGAAACTCATCATCCTAACAGATACCCAAGTAGTTAAAGGTGGTAGCCTAAAGCAAAATAAATTCATAGCAGCAGTAATCATACTAACATTGACAATGACATAATTTAGTTTTATTGAGTACTTATTATGCGACAGGCATTACACATTTCTTTTTTTATTATTTCATCTGATCCTCATAGCAAGTTTAAAGATATAATTGTTGTTACCCCCATTTTTGAGATAAAGAAATGTAGAGAGAGTAAATAATTTATATAGGGTAACATAGCTAATAAGACAAGTTACCTTTTATCTTCTGGTCCCAGTTCAATATCATTGCCATACCATGAGGCCATTATTCTTAATCTTGTCCTATACCATCTACAAAGACTAGAATCTTTAATCTAAAATCTTTACTTCCCTAAAAAGTGAATCTGCTGCTTCTATTATTTTTAATTACTTAATGGTAAATTCAACTTATTAAAACAAAATTCCATTTTATTAAGTAATTGTTAGAATTTTCCTAGTGGAATGGAATGTCTGCTTCCCTCTTTACTAGGAGAAATATGAGTAGAGGTAATAATGATTTTACTATATCTAAATTACATATTATATAACTTATATTATTATAGGTAAAACGTAGAGTAGGTTGAAATTATAAGAGGTGTCATAGAAGAGCAAAAATCAAAGAAAATTAAAAAAAATCTGGTATATGAGAAGGTTCATTGTATTTACCCAAAAAAGGTAGAGTAGATTGAACTGGAATTGGGGTAAGGGTTAGTTCTTCAAGACCACTCAGCCACAGGAAAATATCAAGTGAAATAAGGTCAAATTAAGATCACTGAGAATTGCTTAATATGTGTATGGGAGGGGGGAAGAGAGAGAAAAACAGAAAATGTTTAACTCATCTGCTTTTTCACTTATGAACAGGAAACATAAAACTATGGTCAATAAATACACCAAAATTGTAATAAAAACTACTCTAGGTCTTTGTTACAGCCAATGAAAGAGAAAAAGGAGAGGCAGAGAATGAAAGGAGCAAAGAGGAGAGCAAGAAGGACATTTTGCAAGGGTCCCTGCCAGACAGTCATTGTCAGACCCCCTCAGAGTGCTTGCACTTCTATGAACTATTTCATTTCTGTTTCTTTGTTGCCTGCATTTTCCCAGAATTTCCTTTGCTTTCTTTCATTCCCTTCTCCACACTGTCTGTAACTTCTTCACCTCTTGAGAAAGCCGGGATATTATCATCATATTCCATCATAGCATAATCCCTATGGCCTTCTCATTGAACATTAAACTGCTAAACAGAATTATTTTTATTTTACAAAGTTATATATATTTATATGGAAAAAGTCATAATGATAAGTGAAGTCTCTCCCACCAAATACAATTACTTAGTATCTATCCATTTTAGAAAATTATCTTGAATTTCTGTTATGAGTGTAGTTTTAGCTTTTTGAAAGATTCTAGATCCTTAAAAGTACCATTTTTAGGTTTTTTTTTGGGGGGTCACATCTGGCAGCGCTGAGGGGTTACTCCTGGCTCTGTACTCAGAAATCAATCCTTGAAGGCTCGGAGACCATATGGGATGCTGGGAATCAAACTGGGGTCCATCCTGTATTAGCTGCTTGCATGGCAAACAGCCTACAGCTGTGCTATCGCTCCGGCTCCCTTGAAAGTCCATTATTTTTCTTCTATTCCTTTTTACCCCTTTCCAGTGTAATTATATTCTCAACTTTTTCTGTTTAACCTTGTAATTTTAAACAAAATATTTGAATTTATAAGTCTCTTGTTAACAATCACATACAGTTATCAACTACAACCCCACTGAATAAGGCAATTAGCTACGGTCTTTACAATTTCACTGTCTTTCTCAAGATGACTTTATTATACTAGGAACTTCTTGCCTGGCAGGATACAGCTTAAAAATAACTATGTTGTTAGTTTCAGGAACTTTTTTAAAAAATCCATTCAAATTAATGTCCAACTATTCAATCTTTCAATAGATAATATCAAATAAAGTTTTCTTCTAGATTATTTGAGTCTCCAAAACTATTCTCAGCAACCCAAAGTCCTTGCTGAGTTGTGGTTGCCAATCCTAAACTATTATGTCATGATACGTAGTCAATGCTACTCAAGCCTGCATACTGAAAAATCTATTTTAAATCAGATCTTAAAAAACACTACCAGACCTCATAAACATCTTGATTTTGTTTGCATCCCTTTTAGTCCATTGAGTTGACTCTTGGGCATCTTTCTTTCTACCTCTCTTGTTTTCCACAGGCCAATTTCTGCTCTATACCTTTATTTTCACATTTTCACAAGAATGACAATGTTTATGGTTGCTCTATAACTTTAGTTATCATTATCTGTCATCAATTGTATAAAAGTAGTTTGTAAATATTGAAAAAATATCCAATAAAAGTCTGGTCAATGTTATTTGCTCATTGTTACTATGAAATAAGTCATTGTTACTATAAGATAAGAATTCTGAACTTAGAGTATTCTCAAGAATATTTAATATCTGTAAGAGGATTGAAAGTGTTTGATAAAAAATAAATTCTTGGGCTACAATAACAGAACTGAGATTACTGAGCAGGAGAGGGTAGTAGAGGCAGGATGGGATGGACTACACAATTTATAGGGCAACTAAGGAGGTATTTAAATATTAATGGCTGTACATAACTCTGCACCTTACAAGCATAAACATCGACAACACTATAGTAAACTATGATAGTACCTCAATAACAATAAATTTTAATTTTAAAAGAAAAATATAGAATTAAAAGGAAAAGAATCTGTATTATTTGACTTTAACTTAAAGAATATAAAAGTGAAAAATGTCAAAAGGAGATATGTACTTTATAAGTTGTCAGTTTTGTAATTTTTCCTTTTTGTAAATACTGATACTTCAAAAATAGAGGCAAACACATATCGATCTGTCATCTTGAAGAAGGATATTCAAAAATATTTTGAGACTTTTAATATTTGAAACCCCAAAGCTCTGAATACATTTGCTATATTGCTCTTAAGAAGATATTGAGATCAATGTGATTGGAAAGCGACCTTCCAACCCAGAACCTCAGATCCCAGATGTGGAACCAGCATAGGACACAGCAACATCACTAGAGACCAGACTCCTCCCAGGGAAACTCCAAACGCTGTCCAGGCACCAACTTGCACCAGTTTTACCATGACATCCTGACATGAGGAAACGGCAACAACTTGAGCTAAGAGGGCTGCCCTAGCTCATCACCTAATGATATGATACAAGCGGGAGACATGCCATCCTTTGTCCTAAGCAAAAACCAAAATCGGTATTTACAGAAGACGGACTTTGACAAATATGGACTGGACAGAACCTATCAAGGGACCAATGAGGAAGTTCTTAGACTAAGCTTCGGCCTAGGATTCGTACAAAAACCAAGATCTCTAATCCCAGAGGTCTAACTTTGACAGCTGCGACTAAGCAGAACTTCTGGAACCATGCTGAAAAACTATAGCCTAGGCTCTGTCCTAGGATATGAGCAAAAACCAAGTCAACTAATTACAGAATACTGATTACAACAACAGTGATGGAACAGAACTCGTAGAACTGTAAAGAAAAACTCTCTCTTAGCCTTCTCCCAAATAACAAGATCTCCAGCTACAGAAACGGGATGTCATCACCCATACCTGAGTGGAAAGTTTCTTGGTATCATAAAAAGACCATGGGATGTGTAAATGTGTGATTATAGAGCCTGTAGTTGTTCCCATGGTAGTATGCTTCAAGGGAGGAGAACCCCTGTATCTCTTAGGCCAAGGGAGTTCCCATTCTAATTTACTGTGCCCATGCAAAAAAAGAAAAAGAAAGAAAGAAAGAAAGAAAGAAAGAAAGAAAGAAAGAAAGAAAGAAAGAAAGAAAGAAAGAAAGAAAGAAAGAAAGAAAGAAAGAAAGAAAGAAAGAAAGAAAGAAGAGAAAGAAATAAAGAAGAAAGAAAGAAGAAAGAGAGAGAAAGAGAAAGAAAGAAAAAGAAAGAAAGAAAGGAGAGAGAAAGAAAGAAAAGAAAGAAAAGAAAGAAAGAAAAGAAAAGAAGAAGAAAGAAGAAGGAAAGAAAGAAAGAAGAGAGAGAGAAAAGAAAGAAAGAAAAAGAAAGAAAAAAAGAAAGAAAGAAAGAAAAAGGAAAGAAGAAAGAGAAAGAAATAAAGAAGAAAGAAAGAAAGAGAGAAAGAAAGAAGAAAGAGAGAGAAAGAGAAAGAAAGAAAAAGAAAGGAGAGAGAAAGAAAGAAAAGAAAGAAAGAAAGAAGAAAGAGAGAGAGAGAGAGAAAGAAAGAAAGAAAGAAAGAAAAAGAAAGAAAGAAAGAAAGAAAGAAAGAAAGAAAGAAAGAAAGAAAGAAAGAAAGAAAGAAAGAAAGAAAGAAAGAAAGAAAGAAAGAAAGAAAGAAAGAAAGCGAAAGAAAGAGGGCCCAGAGAGATAGCACAATGGTGTTTGCCTTGCAAGCAGCCGATCCAGGACCAAAGGTGGTTGGTTCGAATCCCAGTGTCCCATATGGTCCCCCATGCCTGCCAGGAGCTATTTCTGAGCAGACAGCCAGGAGTAACCCCTGAGCACCGCTGGGTGTGGCCCAAAAACCAAAAAAAAAAAAAAAAAAGAGAGAGAAAGAGAAAGAAAGAAAGGCAACCTCTTTTTGAAGAAGTTGCTGATCTAGTTTTTGTTGTTCTTGTTTTTGGTTTTGTTTTTTGTTTTTGTTTCTTCCTAGCTGATGGTCTTGGCTTTTGGTTTATTCTTTTTTTATTCTTTTTGTACTTTTGTTGTTACTCCCTTATTGGTTTTTTTTTTTGTTTTGTTTTGTCTTGTTTTGTTTTGTTATTTTTATTCTTTTCTCTTTTTTTCCCCTTTCTTCTCCAAATGAATATTTACGACACCTAGACGGACTCTCCCCCCTTATCTTTTCTTATATCTCCAATAGAGCCACATTACTGGAATCACCTTGAATACTGGAATCACTCCCTCGTAACTGGAGGGAGAAAAATAGATGGTACCGACACCAGACAATCATATGTTCATTTGGTGGAAATAAAAAATGATCAGACTTGAATACCAAATCCAAAATCAACAACACAGAATCGATACCCAATCTACAACAAGGGGGGAACAGTTGCACTAGCATTATGGGGAATAAAGGTGGGAGAAGTGGGATGCATGCTGGGAACAGGGGTGAAGGGAGGACAAAACTGGTGGTGGAAATACCCCTCATTCATTATCACTGTGTGCCTTAAATATTACTGTGAAAGATTTGTATTTCATTTTGACCGCAATAAAAATAAAAAAAGAAGATATTGAGATCAACCTTAATATGTAAATAAATACTTCATGTCATTTTAGTTCTGTGCATTTCAATTCCTATAAATAAGAAATTATTTTATATCTACAAATTCTATTAAGTAATATGCGCTATTAAAGTTAGATGGCTAAAATTAATGGAATAAATATGTAAAACTAATAAATAAGTAGACTAAAATAGAATACTAAAGCTCTTGACCATGAAAGCTGAGCTGTTTTCACCAACTTTTGAGTTAAAGAGCACTGAAACTGGAATCAGAAAAACTAAAACCAGAATTATCCTAGTCACATGGTCTAAAGCAAGTCAAAATGTTTATGACACTCAAGTTCCTTCACTGGTAAAGTTGATTATATAGCACACAAATACTTATATGCCTGAAAGTAGTATTAAGAAAAGTATATTGGGCCAGGTGGTGGTGCTAGAAGTAAGGTGCCTGCCTTGCCTGCGCTAGCCTTGGATGGACCGCGGTTTGATCCCCTGGTGTCCCATATGGTCCCCCAAGCCAGGAGCGACTTCTGAGCGCATAGCCAGAAGTCACCCCTGAGCGTCACCGGATGTGGCCCAAAAACCAAAAAAAAAAAAAATTAAAGAAAAGTATAAACCCCCTTAACAACATATTTTTAGTGAACCATCTGTGCTCAGGGCTTACTCCTGACATTGTGGCCAGGGGTCCATCTTGGCAGTGTTTGGCGGGCCATATGTGGTACCAGGAATCGAACCCAAGTCAGCAGTGTGCAAGACAAGTACCTTACTGAATATACTATCTAGCCCTCCAATATATTTAAAATATTTAAATTTTATTTAATCATTGTGAAAATACTAAGCTATTCATGATTGGGTTTCCAGCATACAATTTTTCAACACCCATTCCTTTACCAGTGTCCACTTCCTTTCACCAATTATAATTTGCCTCCCACCTACCAGTCTATGAGAGGTGCTTTTCATAATAACATTTTACACTGTGGTTTACATTACTGTTACTGATAGGGTAACATCACCTATCAGTATACCTAACAGTTATACATTCATGAATAACACTATCACCATTCAGCATCACCTCCTCTTTGGTTGAACACTTTCCTCCCTCCAATTATTTTTAAATTTAGAAAGTATTACAGATTTTTTGAAAGCTATAAAAATAGTATACAGGAGCCGGAGTGGTGGCGTAGGCTGTGAGGCGTCTGCCTTGTGTGTTCTAGCCTAGGACGGACTGTGGTTCGAAACCCCAGCATCCCATATTATCCCCACCCAAGCCAGGAGCGATTTCTAAGCACATAGCCAGGAGTGGCCCTTGAGCGTCACCAGGTGTGGCCAAAAAAAAAATAGTATACAGAGGCCTTCTGCTCCCTTTATTCCATTCTCTCTAATGGTTATACCTTAATGTAACTTCATTATAGTACAATATTCAAATAAAAAATTTGACACAGTGCTCTTATATGTATTTCTGGTTTATCCTATCACATGTGTACATATATATTGACCACAAATAAAAAAGAATAGCTTCACTACAAAGAAATCCCTCATACAGTCCCTTTATAGTTACACCCATTTATAATCCTTTGACACTTCTAATTCCTGGCAACCATGATGTTCTTAATCTTTATAATTTAATAGTTCAGATAGAATGTTATATTAATGAAATTATACATTATTTGACCTTTTTACATTGGATCTTTTCATTCAGCAGAGTCAATAGTTTTTTCTTTTTGATTTCTGAATAGTGGATGTATTACCTATTGGGAGACATTTTGATTGTTGACTGGCTGACTATCATTAGTAAAAGTTGTGTGGACAGTAGCATCATGATTTTATGTGCTCTTAACTTTTAGCTTCCCTGCAATAAATGCTTGGGCATACAGTTATGAGGTAATATGGTATATTTTGACTTAAAAATAAACTAAGATTTAATTTTAAAAATTGCTAAATGACTTTTTCAGAGTGTTTGTCTTATTTCACAGCAGGTGTTGTTCCATTTCACAGAGATATCTAGTTTTGCTGCATGTAAAGCTTTGCAAACTGTAAGATATAGACAAATCTGAAGTAGCATGTAATTATTTTCAGTATTTCAGAAATGTTAATTTCTTCTCTTTCTAAGCAATGTAAACCTCATTTATTGAGGGATTTTCTTAGGGTGACAATAGGAAAAATCAAATAACAAGATACTGCTAATGTTGAAACCAGGTGGATAATGGGATGACATGTCCTGCTGAGTAGACTCAGGGAGCAGGAGGTAGAGAAATGCGTACAGCACAAATCTTGGGTGCATAGTGTGAAGGGCTGGTTACCTTAAATCATTCACATCAGATTCCACTTGCCACTCTCAGACTCCCAGCCATGATGAAAGCATTATAATCTCAGGAGGGGGGCAAAAGAGCTAGAGTAATCGTACCTCCTTTCTCTTCCTCATATGTGAATAGGAAAGGCACACACACACATACACACACACAAAAAAAATTAGCTGACATTTTCTATTAAATTGACTAATCCAATCAATAGAAACCTAATAGTTATTATGGTAGAAATATACGCTAGGGTGTTTTAACATACGAGGTCATATGAATTTACAGGTTAATAATATCAAGTTAATTTATTAATATTAGTAAAAATAATAATTGATTAATAATTATTATTAGTTAATAATTAATGTTAACAAAATAGGTACTCAAAGGCTGGGAAGCAGAATAATTCAGGTGAATTTTCTCTCATGTATCTAGAAACTGATAATACCTATTGGCTAGAACTTCAGATAAGCTACTAATTAGAGCAGATACATATGGACCCTCACTTTTTCTCAATGGGGGTTCATTTGGGCTTCTTTGCTGTATTGAGGTTAGTATCCAAGGGTAAGTGAGCTGAGAAAAGCAGCAGATGACAACTATTGCAATAATCTGTCTCAGAAACCATGCTGTGGATCTTCTGTGGTGCTCTGATGAAGGAAGAAATAGCAATGTTAAGCTGGGATACATAATCCTTTTATACATTAGATGAGTATTAAGGTCACAGGGACAAAACAGCAAGTGGGGTGGAAGATATTATTGTGATGATCAGGAAAAAATTAAGGTATAGACAAACTTCCAGATTTTTGCTGAGTGAGTTTTGATCATCTAGGTTAATATAAGAGCAACTCTTTCTGAAAATTCTCCTTTTACCAGGATTTGTTGTGGCTGGGGACTTAAGGCATTGAGAAAAGATAAGCCTGGTGTATTTTTTCTGAAGAGGCTGAGCAAGTTTCTCTCTCTGAAAGTGTTTGGAAGAAGAAAGTGCCAGGGAGATTCCCAACTTCTTCAACCCTTCTCTCACAGGAATCATTCAGAAACAGATTTGGTTCACTAATTAATTGGCTATTCAAATTAGTAGTACAACTAAAATGTAATAGGTGGACAGCATGTAAATTATATCTGTCACAAACACTTCTTTGTATAAAAATAAATAGAAAGGAGATGTTGGGATCAAATTTCACTCACATTTTGCAAATATCCTATTTAAACTTGGTAACTGATTCTTCAAAATCAATTATTTGTATTCACTGCCAAAAATTCTGGAAGTTTTCATTAATAGAGTGGTGCACATGTGAGATATTCAATGAAACACTGAGTATGAATGAATTTCTAAATTATTTCTACTTAAAATGGAGGAAGAAGAGAAGTATAAACCAAGTCTTGGCTCTGTCTATAGCTTTTCTTCCCTCTATTCCACCACCACTTCCCGGGGCACACTTGATTTTCACTAGCAGAAAAATCACTTCTCAGTTCTTAAAACTTAGTTTAATGTCATCTTTCTGTGTATCAAAACTAACATTTTCTTTTTGATACCCTTGAAGCTTTCTACATTTTTATGTTACAGCACTAGTCACACTGAATTATAATTAGTTCTTTACATATCTGTCTTTGTCACAAGACTAAATATTTTTGCAGGAAGAAATAAAAACATATCTTTGTAGTCCAACATTTTGTACAGTGTCTGGAATATAAAAAGAACTAAAAAAAAAGAATAAAAATTGGAATTGGTACATATAAAGGGTAGGAAGGAAAAAGGCAGGCTGTTTAGCAGTCAAAAAGGATAGAGAATGATGGAATGGTTGATGAACATTTAAGCTTTCAAAAAACTTTAAATTTCTAAAATGTAAATAATTATATAAGAAGTCTCTAATTCTTATTCAGGTTATATACAAATTTTGTTTTCTTTCTATATTTCTTTTACACTTCATATACTATCTGTTGAACAAGTAAATTCATACACTATGCCATAACAAGATGTAGTTTAAAATGGTTTTATATAGTATTGTTATACTCATTTATTTACTATTGTTACTCTTTTCATACTTTACCTGTTTTTCTATGAAAAGATTTTCAACATTTAAAAAAGTCTGTTGGAAGCCCCAAGAGCTCAACATCTGGTATCTATAAACCATTGCTAAAAGTCTTTTCTTTTTAACGAATAAAACCAATTTCTACCTTGAAAATCCATTTCATCTTACTATAATTTAGTGTGGGCTTTAGAGCTTCTCTGAGCTCAGAGATCTGATTATAAATTAACCTTTAAATTCTTATGCTAGGATCAAGTAGCAAACTTGAAGAACATTTAGATTAATTTATTATTAGGTTAACATATTATAATCTCAATAACTAAAATTGTTGGACTATATAGGCAGGCACTTACCCAAGGCTTCAGTTAAATCTAAATTATATAATCTAATATCAGAGTATCCCCAGTCTAGAATGGTGGGGTACAGGCACAGAGTGCTGTATCTTGTGTAGTGGTTTATAAAACAATAATAAGCCTACTAAAAGTCACTCTACTCTTTATTGTCACCCATAAAATATATTTTTTTGTTTTTTGGCCACATCCGGTGACAATTAGGGGTCACCAGACTATGTGCTCAGAAACCGCTCCTGGCATGGGGGACCATCTGAGATTCCGAGGGATCAAACTGCAGTCTGTCCTAGGCTAGCATGGGCAAGGCAGATGATGTCTTACGGCTTGCGCCACTGCTCTGGCCCCAAAATATTTTTATTAGTATTTTGTTTTTTCTCTTTCTTATATCTTTTATTATATGTATGTTTACCTTACTATAATGTGCTTTGATATAATGTGCGAAAAGATCTCAAATCTCTTTCTACCTTTCCTGTCTCAAAGATCCTCCTTTATTGTGAAAATCACAGATGAGAAAAAGTAGCAGAGGGCAGTTCACTTTGGAGAAATAATGGTCTCTCAGGCTTTGCTCTCTATAAATGAAAGATTAACTCATCAAATTCCTTTCTTCTTCTCTAACATTAATGTACTTAGTCAAAAATTCATATCATAGTTAATGTGGTTAGTCATAAATAGGTATAATTTTCTTTTTACAGATGTTGTTATATATTTCTCTGTAATATTACTGAAATAAGTGAAGACAGAAGATGGGAAAAGTCAGAATTTTTCTAAAAATATACTTATTCAAGAAGATGGGCATTCCTCAATCTGAGGCATATATTTTCAAAACTGGAAACAGTCGTTCTTTCCTAACATTTCCTTCTGATAAATGTATGAAGGGTCTTTTTACTTAAAAGGTCTTTGTAGGGGAGGGTAATATTTTCCTCTACTCTGTTATGTATGTGGAGCCTCTGAATCAGATTAACAAGCAAAAGACTAAATTTTAAAAGACAGACAATTTATTTGATGTTAGCCTTTGACTTTTTACGTGGTAGTCTTCAAAGAAAAAAAAGTGAAGTGTCAAAATATTAGGCTTGACAATTTGACAATCTGATAATATATAGTTACAAGGTGAATGGAATTGTGGAAATTGAGAAGACTAAGGAAGAGGATATTGAACTTCTAGCTGGGGCAAATTGCATATTTGGGGAAGACTAGCAAAGGTAATGGGAGAAAAGTGTTATTTTTATTATGGCTGTTTGTACAGACCTACTTGGTCTGACTTGGTGCTGACCTTATGTATTTGTTTTTATTCTTGATGTGAGAAAAGGGAGAAGGAAGACTTTCACAAAAGGCCATTAGTAAAAGGCAAATGGTTATTTAAATAGTTATTTTGATGTTTTTTAATTCCGTTAGTCCCAATTTTGAAGTGGTATACCCTGATTCTCTTCATCTTAATTTATTACCAATTATGTAAAGTGAAATTTTCCTGATTTTTAAGTAAGATAATGGCAACTTAAAATAATGAAAAGAGAATTCACAATAGACCAAAAAAATGCTTTCATTATCAGTTGTTTGTTATGAAATTGTATGAAAAAAGATTTATGAGTTACAATAGCATTGATTTCATGCTTCAATGTTCACCAGCTCTACTGTAGCTTCCTAAATTGTTCACTGCTTCCAAATGTGTCATATTTTGATATTCCTTATCTTATGAGTCATTTTCTCTTCTTAAAGTAATTTTTTTTTGTTTTTTTTTTGGGCCACACCCTGTGACAGTCAGGGGTTACTCCTGGCTATGCGCTCAGAAATCGCTCTTGGCTCAGTGGACCATATGAGACTCCAGGGATTCAGCCCAGGTCAGTGTCAGCAGCATGTAAGGCAAACGCCCAACCACTGCACTATTCCGCCAGCCCCTTAAAGTGATCTTTTTGAGGGTGATAGTCTCCCCTTTAAACCAGAAACTACATCCCACTTTATCCAGTAAAATCATATTAAATAAGGTAGAGGTACCTTAATGTCCCAATGCCACTTATGTAGTTCACATATGCATCAGACATCTCCATTAATATTTCACCAAAATTTAAAAAATTTAACTTTTTAAACTTAAGACATATAAAATGGACGTTCAATATCAAATTATATACATTTTCAGGCACAATTTTCTAGTTAGATGAAAGTAATCATAAAAGTAAGTACTATTAGGGCCGGGTAGGTGGCGCTGGAGGTAAGGTGTCTGCCTTGCAAGCGCTAGCCAAGGAAGGACCGCGGTTCGATCCCCCGGCGTCCCATATGGTCCCCCCAAGCCAGGAGCGATTTCTGAGCACATAGCCAGGAGTAACCCCTGAGCGTCAAACGGGTGTGGCCCAAAAACCAAAAAAAAAAAAAAGTAAGTACTATTAAAAAAGCATCATTATATTTCTAGCTAGAAAGCTACCAAATGTTCTGAGCCTGAGACTCTTCATAAAATGGAAGAGTGGCAAGATTGAAAAGGTGTAAAGTCATATTCCATCAAACTGAAACTTCCTTTTAGACGTTAACAGTCACATGGGAATAATTTTCTCATTTGGAATTCAAAATTATGACTGTTATGCTGTGTTTCATTTGATCTCATTTGCAGTGCACCCAAGCTTCTCTCTTCACAGGGAGCAGTACTGTCCACCCTTGGGAACCACTGCTATAAGAGAATAAAGATGGCCTTCAAAGACAGTCTTCTGGGCTCAACCTGAGCAAAACCATTTCTAGATGTGACTTTGTATCTCTTTTTCTTTTAATTGCTTTATTTAAGCACTGTGGTTACAAAACTGTTCACTATTGGGTTTCAGTCATACAATGTACATCATCCTTCACTAGTGTACCCTTCCCATCCATCACTGATGTCTCCCATTTCCACTTCATCCTCTACCCCTGCCTTGCTCCAGGGCAAAAAAATTGGTAACATTCTCTCTCTCTCTCTCTCTCTCTCTCTCTCTCTCTCTCTCTCTTGTTTTTGTTTTTTTTGGGTCACACTGGGTGCTGCCCATGGGTTAGTCCTGGTTCAGAAATTGCTCTTGGCTCCGGGGACCAAATGGAACGCTAGGAAGAGAATCCAGGTTGGCCCTGGATCAGAAACGTGCAAGGCAAATGCCCTACCGCTGTGCTATTGCTCTGGTCCCTGATTTTGTCTCTTAACCTTTGTATTCACTTATCAGTTATGCTCAATGAGCTTCACTTTTGACTCCTGAGTAAATCACATCTGGTACAGTGACTACTATAAATGGATTATTTGTATCCTCCCTCAAAATTCACAAATTGAAATTTTAACCCCCAAATTGATGGTATTCATATACAGAGCCAGTGACTAAATTATGAAGGTGGATTAATGAGTGGAATGTGCACTTTATAAAAGAGAATTTTTATAAAAATATCTCTTCATACATCCTTCTATATGAACAGAGAGAAAAGAAAGCCAGCTATGAACCAGAAAGTGAATCTTACAAGACACTTATCTGATGATTTTTGTTTTGTTTTGTTGAAACACACCAAGTGGTGCTCAGAGATTTACTCCTCAATCTGCACTCCGTGATCACTGCTGGTCAGGCTCAGGAGACCATCTATAGTGCAGGGTACCAAACCCTAGTCAGCTGCATGCAAAGCGTGCATCCTATCTACTGTACTATCTCTCTGGCCCACAGACAGTATCTGATGATAGCATGCTATCTGAACTTCTCACCCTCCAGAACAGGAATGAATTAATTTTTTGTTGTTAATCAGCAAGCTAATCTGTGGTATCTTTGATATAGAACTAAGACAATGAGGGGCCAGAAGGATAGCAGAGTGGTAGGGTGTTTGCCTTGTACGCAGGACAGAAGGTGGTTTGAAATCTGGCATAGGGTCCCCTGTGCTTGCCAGAGCATTTTCTGAGTGCAGAGTCAGGAGTAACACTTGAGCACTGCCAGGTGTGACCAAAAACAAACAAACAAACAAAATAAATAAATAAAAAGTTACTTAGAAAATAAGACAATAACAGGGGTGGCGAACAAGTTCGACACAAAGAGCCAAAATTTTAAACTGTGTGAGTCAGAGAGCCACACCACGTAGTGACCTGCCAAAACAGACAAACACTCACACACAAGCATATAATTTTAACAATGATATATTAAACACATATTGCATGTTGCCATTTTGAGTGAGGGTCAAAATCCTGCAGTGATGGTGAGGGTGTGCTGTGTCCTCCACACTAAGAACTAATGTCCAGATGTGACCCAACATGTGACACATGGGTCCCCCGCTCGCTGGCCTGCGCAGTTGTTTCTGAGGCATGGGAGACGGGATGACGCAGCCTGGGGGTGGCCTCCGCGCTCGGAGATCTCTCCTCAGAGGTCCCTCCTCAGAAGCAGCAGAACAAAATCCAAACTTGGCCAAGAGCCACAGTATACAAAAGAATGAGAAGAGGCAAAGAACCGCATTCATTTTGGCCGGGAACCGCATGCGGCGAGAGAGCCGCGTGTTTGCCACCCCTGCAATAGAATATTCTGAGGATTGTAGATAATGTATATATATATATATATATATATATATATATATATATATATATATAGCGGAAAGTTTATAATAGGTATTAATGAAGAGTAACTTATATTAAATTATTATCACTATATCTTAATTATTACTATCCTTTAAGGTATTAGTTCAATGTTATTTTCTCTGAAAAAATGTCATCTTTCCCCATGAAATTTCACAACACTCTGAATATACTTTTTCTATAAATCATTTATATATATTTCTCTCATTTGCCTGGTGAGTTTTTTCAGGGAAGGGCCTCGTCTTGGCAGACATTGATCAAAAGCAAACATTTATTGAAAGCCTACTATATTCAAAATTCTATGAAACATGTAATAATTTGGGGGAAAACTGCACATTTAGTAACCAAGATACAGTATTCAAAGTGGCTTATGACCACGTCATTAGGACAGTTGAAAACATCTTTATACATGCTTTTCAGAGAACTGCTATGTTTTTCACTTTGCAAATTAAGAGGCATTAAGGCCAGGGAATTCTCCACTATGAACCTAGCAAATCTTTGTTCCCCACAGCTGTTTCTCTCTATTCCTCTTAATAAATTTCAAATTGCTCAAACAATGGCTGCAAACATACAAGTAGAATTCTTTCCTTTTCTGAGAACTATCTTGATCTAACTATTCTCCAAACCAGCTGAACTTAGGGTAACTCCTTTACTAAAGCCCGACTGAAAATTGCTGTCCTTCTCTAAGTCAGAAGGCTCCTTTGGCAACTTCTCTTGCCTAGCATCTTGAATAAAGGCTTAAGCTAGCATGCTGTTTCTTTACTACAAAGGCAGTAAAGTATAATGAGAATGGTATTTTAAGATCTCAACCCAATTTATTTAAATTATTTATTATAAATAAACAAATATATAAGATAACCAATTTCATTTTATTCTGTCACCAATTTTAGCTTTTATTATCTGTAAATCTTGTTGCCCTTCACCACTTTATATTTATATATAGGACTTTAGAGTTTCTTTAGAAGATCAGATGTACTTAGAATAGAAAGATCTATGCCCAGATTTGAGTTACAAATTAGCCTTAACAAAACACAGGGAAATCTTGGAAATCTTGGAAGGCAGATTTTCAGTATCCTCTTAGTTTTTAAAGCTTTTCTCAACACAACAAAGCTTAGAGGCCTGAACATAAAGTTTCATTCTAGAAAGGACTGAAGATGTGACATAGGGGAAGGTAAGATCTGGATAAGTAAGTTGCTTAGATCATAAAAATGGATGCAGAATTCATTCATCCAGTTCTCAGGTCAAAAAGAAGAAGGTAAAAGAAATGTGCAAGTGTCTCTGTTTCTTTTATACAAAATTCAAGGGTAGTATGTAAGACTTAGGCCAGCTGTCATGATAGAGAAATGTGGATTGGTATGACCATCATAGGGAGGTCTGAGTTAGTAATTCCAGGCTGCCATAGCCTTTGCTTGACTATAGGAGATACACAAGTTCCTACATATTATGTGAGACAGAGAACTGCTGAGGGGTCTAGTGATCTAGAATACTGTGATAATACCAGAAAGTCCCAGGATATTGGGAGCTTTATAAAGAACTATAGTAATGTTCATTTACAATAATAAATGAGAACACGAAGCCTCCCAAATCACATGCTCCTCCTCTTTAAATATTAGGGTATGTGCCAAAGAATCAGGGACGATATCAACAAGTGAACCTTCCCCATTATTAGCACATGATATCAACATCTCTTTTGTACATCTTTTGTGACATCTAAAGGGAAGAACAAAAGGAGAAAGATTGAAAGGTTTGTGACATCATGAAATATAAACTGGGGACTTTAAGTGGCAAGTTGATGGTGGTTGTGACTGTTTTTTAGTCCCAAGTAGGTTTAGAGGATTCAGTAGGTGATCAGTGAGATTAAATTTTATTTCTTAAAGTATCTTCAAAATGTAGAGTACATAGTCAAGACCTTCAGTTAAAATAAAAAGGTGAAGATAAAGTGCTCTGGGGTCAGACTTGAGCTGTAAATTCTGGATCATCCCTTTTAGCAGGAGTAAAGATTCTTCTCTTGGCTTCTCTCAGGGCTACAGTTTTGTACTTTACAAGACATCTATGTTCTACAAAAACAATCTAAAGTCACTTATACAAGACAATCTTTCTGATGCTAAACAAAGACTTTTTACTTTGTCTTTGCTGTCCTTTAACCTACATCTCCTCAGACTTCGATCACAGACTCCTAAATACCACTTATAATCTTTACCATCCAGGCTGCTCTTCCTTAGAAGTACATGCCAGTTGTGTGTACTCAATTCACTCCTATTCCATAATAATACATATTACAACTTGATAAGGCTTCACGTTTATCCTCATACTTGATTGCAATTGTTCTTTTCATTCCCCTTGAATCCTCATTCTGTGACTCACATGTTTCATGGAATTATTGCAGATTTAGTCAGTCTGCCAGGAAGAGGTCTTTTGGCAGTTGTTAATAACTGATGCAGATGTTCACAATTTTCCCTGCCTGGTTTCCAATTAGCTGGTAGATTTATACAAGGAGATGAACTTAATTAGAAGGTCAGCTATTGAATCCACTTTCCCTGGTCACTACTCTACAGAGCAAGAGTAGTGAAACACGGTAGAAGTTTCCAATTATAACTTAATCAAGTACAAGAAATGTATAAGAGACTCTAATACTGTTGGATGGTATATTTGAAAGTTGATAAGCAAATAAATTCTTTATGTTCTCTTCCTAAGGAAAAATACATTGTTTGCAATGTGTATGAGATGACTGATGTTAATTAAATTTATAAAAGCAGTCACAATATAGGCAAATTAAAACATTATGGTATGTGGCTTCGACTTATATACTTTTGTGTAGAAATTATACAATAATAAAATTAAAAGGGAATATTATAGAGCAATATAGTGGTATCTGTGCCTTCCAACACCCACACCCAGCATTGGTTTCTTACTCCTAATTAAAAAAGGTAACTTTTCATTAATTTTATTTCCAAGTAAGAAGGAAGTAACAGTCATTCTGTGACTAGGACTCTGGTAATACTTATATAATTAATACATTTAAATATCATGTTAATTTAATTTCACTCCGTTTGCTTTGTAATTTTTCTCTTAGTTCAGGTTTCTGCAGTAACAATAGTAATAGTAATTGGAGAAGAGTGTAGGCTGGAATCTCAATATGTTGTCTGTTCCCAGGTATCTCAGCTTAGCTTTTCTCTCCAGTCCAGAACCATGCAGTTAATTTAAATCTATAACACATATACACAGAAAACGGAACTTCATTCTGATATATTTTATTTAAATAAAATAGCCTTTAAACACAAAATAGTGATTAGAGAGTAGGTCCTAAAACTAGATTAAAGACTAAATTTGAATTTTAGTTCTTTCACTTAGCCAGTGGGCAGATAAATTAACCCCCCTATATTGGTTCTAAATCTTTCATATGTGATCTATGTTCTATAACTTTAATAATAAAGTTCCCTAGTGTTGCTATGATCATTAGAGTTAAGACAGTAAAATACTTAGGCCACCAAATCAATCCAATCAAGAAGGGAATTGAAGAAAATTCTAAAATTTTTTCATTTTCATCATTCTTCAATTCCTCTTGCATCTGGAGAAATAAGAATAGATGCCTCTTATCATTTGAGTCATGCCAACTAAAGATTACTCTGAATGCACTGTAGTTTCCATAGCTTTATTGGGTTCTTCCTCACAGAAAACCTCTGTTTCTAATTATTTTGCCCCAGATGTACCTGGGGCATACTTTTAAGCTGAATCTCATTTCCCTATTTCCTGTCTACATTTCTACCTTCCCCAGACCTCCTGAATAATTTATTGATTGCACTAATATTTGTACTAAAAGAAGTATAGACCTGCTCCTTCTTAGACTTTGGACTCAAAATATCTCCAATCATTTTTCAGTTATTTGTGGTTCTCAGAGAGTCAAACATGCTTTTTATGGGAAATTTTAAACCACATGCTTATGATTAATATATATGTAAGCCAGTAAATTGGTGTGTTTAAGGCATTTCATTTGTAAGCTACTTCTTTCTCTAACTTTTCAAATCCTTGTGTGTACAATTAAAATTTGTATGGAATTATTGCACCAAAATTTTTTTAACTGGCAGAACACCTAGAAAAGTAGACCTATATATATATTTGAGATGCTAATTTTTACACAGTAAAGACACACAGCCAATGGTGGAAGTCTTGCAGCATATAATTATTAGCAAATTTATAATAAGTGTCCTATTAGGTAACAGCTATAATTGTTCCTCTGAGTGAAGTATGAATTTTAATGGCTTATTCATTCACAAAATTCAAGCTAATTTTTATCTTAATACCAATTTAATAATATTTACTTAGTACCTATATACTCGAGTATAAGCTGAGTTTTCCCGGCAAAAAAAATTGTGCCAATAAACCCGAACTCAGCTTATACTCGGGTCATACAGGTTATTTGATTTGACACACACACAGAATCAAATGCACAGTCTCCAGTCATCTTCTGCCTTCTGCTGGAGGGGCTGGTGCTTCAGCTGAGTTCACAAATCACGGCTGAGCTGAAGAGGTAGGTGGCCAAACTGAAGTGTATGCCACTGAACTATTTAACCCACAATATTCAATGGCACATTTAATTAAGTGAAAAACCCATTTAAAGCAGTAAAGTCATGTAAATAAATGTTTATAAATCCTGAATCCTTATAATCAGGGGTTTTGGAGTATAAGGATTCATGATTTTTTGTTTTGTGCCACACCTGGTGATGCTCAGGAGTTACTCCTGGCTACATGCTCAGAAATAACTCCTGGTTTGGGAAGCCATATGGAATGCCAGGGGATCTAACCTCCGTTTGTCCTAGGCTAGCACAGGAAAGGAAGATGCCTTACCACTTGTGCCACTGCACTGGCCCCTGGATTCAGGATTTTTAATAATTTATTTACAATACTTTACTGTTTTAAATGTTTATTCACTTTATTAAAGTTGCCATTGAATACTATGGGTTAATGTGGTATATTAATGGTATATAGTATATCAAACAATCATGTATTGTAAATGTAATCATGTATTTATTTATTTACTGATTTCTCAATTATTGTAACTGTTTTGGGTATATATTTTTATTTTTGAAATTTACCAGTGGCTGCTGCATTTTCTACTTCAGCTTATACTAGGGTCACTAAGTTTTCCTAGTTTTTAGGGTAAAATAAGGGGGGGTCGGCTTATAGTTGGGTTGGCTTATATTTGAGTGTATAAGTATCTATTATGTGCTAGGAACTCTAGGTTGTATTACATCTTGACTTCAGTTTGCTTATCATCTAATATTAACTTGTATATTTAGAAATGATAGGTACATAGATAGGTACATAGATATTAACTTGTATATTTAGAAGTGATAGGTACATTATATGAGAACAAAGCAGAACATGATCAAAGTGCTAATAGAAAAACTGAAAAAATCCTAGTGGGAACGTTAGAGAAGGTGACTGTGACATTTACAGCAAAGTACTGAATATGGTGAGATAATAATGTGTAGATACTTCATTATTACTCATTGTTACTTACTCACTAGAAGCACCTACTCATTATTAACTACTTCAGTAACTTATTAGAAATGATGGGGAAAAGTGGGGCTTTCCAGACTGTGGAAAGTTTTTTTTTATATATAATTTTTATTTTGATCATAGTGGCTTACATATTGTTGACAATCATATTTTAGGTATATATTTACATAAAATCAGGGGGGATTCCCATCACCAATTAGTCCTCCCTACACCTCCGTTTTTGTCCTACCTCCCATATCCTCTTCCCTCACCCCCAGGGCTGCTAGAATAGGTGGTCCCCTCAGTACCTAGCCTACTACTTAGTAGTCTTGTACCTGTTTGGTCCTGGTGCCTCCCTTATTTCCCCCTCTAACTGGGAGGCAGGACTAGATAGTTCAAGTTACGTGGTTTTGTTTGAAAAAGAGAAAAGTAATAAACTGGGGTAAAAGTCTAATATGCCGAAAATAAGTGGAATTCTTCTAGAGGCTCTCATCATCGGTTTGAGAGACAAAGGAGAAAAAGAAGGTGAAACACTCCACCAGTACAAAAAGAAATGTCAAATATCCAGTGAGGACTCCAACAATAACGATAAGCACCACAAAAAAAAAAAAAAGAAAGAAAGAAAAAAAAAAAAAGAAAACCGCCATGGTCTTGAGATAAAAAACATGGAAGAGCACATAAAGAAAGAAAAGAAAAGAAGAGAAAAAAAATAAGTATAAATGGGGGCAACAACTTCAATAACCACACCAAAACAAAGAAATCAACCAAAAATAGATAGGTAAATAGTAATAATAATAATAATAAATTAAGATAAAAATAATATAAAAATAAACAATGTTTTGTGCTTTTTGCTTTTTTTTTTCCTCCTGCCATGGCACAGTAAATATTGGGGTCATTCAAAAAGGAATTCACTTGGCCTAAGAGATATGGGGTTTCTCCACCCTTGGAGTATATTGTCATGGGATCAACTATAGACTCTGTTCCAGATCATTTACTCTTCCGGTGGTGCTTTTGTGGTGTTTGGAAGACTTCTGCTCCATCCTGGGTGATACAATCAGACATCTGTATCTAGAGATCTTAATGGCATATTTAGCAGTTTAGGAACTTGTGTACAAAATGGTAACCTAACAAAGAGTTAACAAGAAAGAAATGATACAACCATGTCTCTGGATGATTCATTCAACATCAACTGGAAGTGGAAGGAACTTCCAAATGCTGCAGAACCATTAGGAGGTTATAGATACAGCTAGAGAGGTCCAGAGTGATAAGAGCCTAAGTAATGACAGACAGCTTAACTTTGAGGCACATTGCTGAGATTAATTCTGAAAGGTTAGAGACAAGCAAGATACAAAGATAGGTGGTGAGTGATCTCTGGGTAAATCATTTAAAGAAGGGGTCTCAAATTCGTGGCCCACAGGCCATTTGCAGCCCTTTGTACAACATTTTGTGGCCTGTGGCCGGCCTTCAAATATTGCAGTATTCACAACTATTCGCTTACCGAATAATCACAATAAAAAATGCATTAGTAAGAAAAAATTGCATTAAACATCCGCATACCCCTAGCAGTTTCGTTCGTGGTATGCAAATAAATATTTGATGCGATTTTTTTCTTACTAATGCGATTTTTATTGCGAATATTCGGTAAGCAAATAATCGCGAATACTTTGCGCCTAGCGCAGATGTCATTTCCGCTGCTCCTGCACGCTGTCCCTTGCATTATCGGAGGCCTAAGGGAGAGAAGTTTATTACAGAATTAGATTTTGTCATACCTTCATCATGACTTCATCAAAGCCTGCAGTGAAGAAAAAGATTGATGATGAGCACAAACAATTTCAGGAAAAGTGGGAGACACAGTATTTCTTTGTTGAGCACAGGGGCATCTCCACATGTCTTATTTGCTCAGAGAAAGTTGCAGTGCACAAGGAATACAACTTGAAACGCCATTATTCAACTCAAATGCTGAAGAATGTGCAAAATATCAAGGAAATGAGAGAGCCAAGTGGTTGCCAGTCTTAAAACATGTCTAATGAGGCAACAAGATTTCTTCAAGAAAGCAACCAAAGAGAATGTTGCATCAGTCAAAGCTAGTTACATGGTTAGTGAGATGATTGCTAAGGCAGGGAAACCATTCACAGAAGGAGAGTTTGTTAAAAAATGCATGTTACAGGCTGCAAGTATTATCTGTCTGGAAAAGAAAGGTCAGTTTAGCAAAATCAGCCTTTCTGCCAACACTGTGGCAGAGCGCATTTCTGACATGTCAAGTGACATTTATCATCAACTGTGTGAGAAAGCCAAATGTTTTGATGCATACTCAGTTACTCTTGACGAGTGCACAGATATAACAGACACTGCACAGCTCACAATTTATGTCCGTGGTGTTGATTGCAATTTTGAATTGACAGAGGAGCTGCTCACAATAATTCCAGTGCATGACCAGACCACCGCTAATGAGATATTTCGGCATCTGTGTGATGCCATTGAGAATGCAGGTTTGCCATGGAAGAGGTTTGTTGGAATAATAACCGATGGAGCGCCATTGATGACAGGGAGGAAAAATGGACTGGTGGCACTTGTTCAAAAAAAACTTGAAGAGGAAGGTGTAGAGAAGGCCATTGCTCTTCACTACATTATTCATCAGCAGGCCCTTTGCAGTAAATGCCTACCGTGTGACAACGTAATGTCTGTTGTTGTGAAATGCATCACCAAATCAGATCCAGGGGCTTAAAGCAGGGGAGGTTCTGTACTTTTTTAGAGGAAATGGAGTCAGAATATGGAGATGTGCTCTATTTCACTGAGGTACATTGGCTCAGCAAGGGAAATGTCCTGAAAAGAGTTTTTGAGTTGAGAGAAGACGTGAAAGCCTTCATGGAGAAAGATGGGAATGCTGTTTCTGAGTTGAGTGATCACAAATGGTTCATGGACTTAGCTTTTCTTGTTGACATCACACATAAGCTGAATGTACTAAACAAGATGTACAAGGCCCGGGGCAGCTTATCAGTGCTGCCTATGACAACGTGAGAGCATTCTCCACAAAACTTGTATTATGGAAATCTCAGCTCTCTCAGACAAACCTTTGCCATTTCTGAGCATGCAAGGAACTTGTGGATGCAGGCATACCATTCAGTGGTGAGAAACATGTTGATGTTATTTTTAAGCTAGAGAAGGAATTTGATCACAGATTTGCAGACTTCAAAAAGCACAGAGCCACTTTCCAAATTTTTGTGGACCCCTTTTCCTTTGATGTGCAAGATGCCCCTCCTGTGCTTCAAATCGAGCCCATTGACCTGCAATGAAACACTGATCTCAAAGCCAAGTTCAGGGAGAATAATGGAAAAGCAGACATGCATGGACAATTTTTGAGAGAATTGCCCTCCCAGCTTCCCTGAGCTTTCCCGAATGTCCAAGCGCACCATGTGCCTTTTTGGGAGCACATATTTGTGTGAAAAGCTATTCTCCACCTTGAACTTCAATAAGTCAAAGTACAGGTCTAGACTTAATGATGATCATCTTCAAGCCATACTGAGGGTCTCAACTGCTTCCTCTCTAAAGCCAAATGTGGTTCAGATTTGTGAGAAGTGCTGTCAAGTCTCTGGCAAAAGATGCCATGTTCAGAAGAACTGTTCATTATCTTCACTCAATGTTCTATTCATGTTCAGAAGAAATAATTAAAACTGTTAATAATGACGTTTGAGGACATTTTTTTTTTTTGTGAAATCCCTTATGCGGCCCTGCCTCACCCTGATTTTGCCTCCTGCGGCCCCCAGTTAAATTGAGTTTGAGACCCCTGGGTTAGAGTGACCACGTGGTAAGTACACAGACTGGATCTCTCCTGCATAGACAAAGATGGATTGTTTGTTTGCCTCACTGTCTTCCTCTTATTCAACAAATGCTGAGCCTTTGAACCAGAATTCCTCTGGTAAAAGTCAAGCACAATTACTTTTTTTTGTTTGTTTCTTTTGGGAGCCACACCTGGCTGTGCTCAGGGCTTACTCCTGATTCTGTACTCAGGAATCATTACTGGCAGGGCTCGAACCCTGGTTACCACATGAAAGAATAGTACCATATCTCCATTATCTCCAGTGACTTTATATTTTATATTCCTCAGGAGTTAAAAAAATGCTTTGCTTTAATGTATATCACAACACCCTAGCATGAAGATGCTAAAATCCCCCCTTCACATATACACTGCATCACTGAACATTTAAACCAAGAAAGATAAAAAAAAATAGTAGGACCAAGTCTGAACTGTTTATTATAATTCCCACAAATCCCATTGTCCTGCTACTTTCTTTTGATACCTGTTGAGAGGTGACAGTAATACAGAGGTACCAAGTTGGATTGGCCAGTGGTGGGGAGGAAGACTCAAGAGGCACTAAGCTCAGAAGAGGAAACCAGGTATAGGACTGAGCAGCAGGATATAGTGACCCATTAGTCACACAATAAAATGAACTGAACCTACATGCCTGGGGGCTGCCTCTGCCTGCTGTGGGGGATCTGGAATGGTGGCAGAGGTGGCAGTACCATGTCTGATTGAGTCTCCTCCTCCAAAGTCTTTCCTTGGGCCACTCCTCTGAAAGTGCATATCTTCTTTCAGTTTCTCCAAAGGCCACCACCTCAGTGAATCCTTCTTGAGTCACTTAATTTAAGGTGACCTTTCCTTGGCTCTTCAACTAAGTAGCCTGTTTGCTTTCCCACATGGTGTTATTCTGAACTCGATCATTAATTGCTAGTTTTCTTACTTATAATACCTCCTAAATTGTAATCTGTAAGGAGCTTGTCTTTTCCTCTACCTCTATTTTCTCATAAATGAAAACAGTAACTTTAATAAATACTCAAATATTTGCCAAAAACATTAATAATATAAAACTAAATGTAATGTTTTGTTGTTGTTGCAGGCAGGCAGGAGAACTGGGGGGGGCTGGTAAATTACCTTGGGGAACACCATAAACCAGCCTTAAAACATGAAGGCCTTTGACATAGAGGACCCATCTCAAGTACCTGAAAAACCACTGAGCTACAGAATTCCAAGTTAAGTGCAAGAAGCTTCCTGCTCAAAAAAAAAGTCATAGCAGAATTTCAAAAGAACGCCACCAACTGTTCCAACTCTACCTTTCGGTTACCATCCTAGCTCTGTACTAGATGGGAAGAGTACTTTGTTAAGAGTATTTAATACCTGGATAGAGGAAGAGCCAGCACGTCTTGCCAATGTGCATTTGGACCTGGTCCAGGCTCCTGCAGTCATGCCTTGGGGCACATGTTGCATTTTCATACTTCCATACCTCTTTCTACTCCAAAGAAGCCTGTGTTCTCTCTCGAGCACATGTCTTAACCTACCACTTGTTTTTCCTCCTTGTATTTCTCCAATAAACTTAGCCTTCAATATTTGTCTCCTCCTGAAATTTATTTCTGTGCGAGAAAGGCAAAGAATACAAAAAGCCTGGTAAGATTAAGACTGACTTTCCCTTCCTGCAAAAACACAATTCCTTGATTCAGCCAGAGTGGTTGGCTCCCCAAGAAATTAGGTGGTAGTGGTCATCTCCCACGCTGTGCAGAACAAATGATCATCAAGCACATCTTGTCAACTGCCTTGTGGGGCTAGCAGGACATGAGCCTCTGCTCCATGCAAGAGCTCACAGCAGACTTTCATCAGTCCTAAAGTTCTTCAGCGTTTCCCAGGTGACAGAAGTGAGTATAGAAAAGTGGTAGATTTCTTTCTTGAGGCTTCCACTTTTTCTTCACCACTTCACATAAGGCACCCATGAACCTCCACCAGCAGCATTACTATCTCAATAGTTGGAGCAAAGATTGCATCCAGAAAGGTAGAGGGGGAAAATGGAGGTAATTTCTAATCTGATTAGGACAAATCCAATTTATAATTAAAATAAATCTCTAAATTTCTCATCCTGTGATTATTAATACTGACAACATATTATAATAGTTTGGAGAGCTTTTAAAAATATTAATATATTAGTTCCTTTGCAGACCAATCAAGACAGTTGTCTGAAGGTGGTACCTGAGCATTAGGTATTTTGAGGGAAGGCAATCCAATCTTGGGGCCACTTTCAGTTACACGAGGTGAATCAGGTCTGATAGTTCAATGCCAGGATACCACATATAGACCAGGACAGGGTAACTAGATCCATACCCAGAAATCCTCTGTAGGGGTTTAAGTGGTTCTGAGGATGAAACTGGGCGTCTGCACATGCAGAAGGCCATAGAGGTATCAATCCAGACTGGACTATCTGGAAAGTATTCGCAGCCATTATTTGATTCTGAGTATGGTGACAGAGTTGGACTGATTTTCTGCCTAGAAGATGGCAGCAATAATGGATTTCCAGTGGTGGGGTGGTTGCAGGAGTGCTCAACTCTCACAGGCAGTCAGGCTTGTTTAGAATCACTGCTTTAATGTACAGATGCTATGAAGGTTTTAAGACTAAGATAAGGGCATAAATTCTGAAGAAGCTCTTTTGCCCAAGTCAAGTCAGAGTTAATCCATTTGGTATGCCTGATTAAATCCTTTCAGTACTTAAAACTAAATCAAGATTAAGTAGAGTCCAAAGTTCGTGGGCTGGGTACATGAAGTTTTTGTTTACTTGTTCTATTTCTATTTTAAGACCGAATTCTATTTAAACAAAAATCAAATATATAGTTATAAAAATAATTATTAAATTAGAAAAGTATAATGTACTATTTTTGGTCTTATGGTCATTTCCATCAATATTATTTGCTATCATCACCACACATCACTGCTCTTGTTATTTGCAAATACACTATTAAAACTAAACAATAATTGCAGCAACCATGAAAGATTCTTCCAAGTCACTAAAGGGTATTTTATCTTTCTCTCGTTTCTTTCTTTTTGCTTTCTCCTATCCTCCTCCCTCCCTTTCTGATAAGATAATTTTTAGGTAAAATTTTAGTAGCTTAGGAAAACTGATGAGGTCAAGTGACCTCAGCCTCAGCCTTAAAATCTCATCCCATCCCAGAAAGGAAGGGAGGAGGCTAGAAGAAAGCAAAAAGGAAAAAGCAAGAGGAAGATAAAGTACCCTCTAGTGACTTGGAAGAATCTTTCATGGTTGCTGCAATTATTGTTTAGTTTTAAATAGTATATTTGCAAATAACAAGAGCAGTGATGTGTGGTGATGATAGCAAATAATATTGATAGAAGTGACCATAAGGCCAAACTGTTAGTCTCATTTTCAAGGCTGGCCATACTCCTCCTTCACCTGAAGAATGCTTTGAATATGGCACACTTTGCTCCTTGGCTCAAATGCAGTGAGGCGATAATTGCTTTCCTTAATTTATTTTAGGTTGTCACACAATTTGCTGTGGCTGTAATCCCTAACAATCACAATCTATGAACAATATAAATGGTGGATGGCAGAGTGAATGTTTCAATTGTTGCTTCTCAGTGATTCACAAAATGCGCTGTCATTAGCACTTTGATGTGACAGATCATGGTTTCCTGGGCTTATTGGGCCATTTATAATTATAAAATGGGAGTGTTGGACCTAATAATGCAGTATGGTTATTGCTTTAATTGCCTTTTCTGGGAAAGCAACTTCTCTAGAGAAAAATAAAATGCAATCTTTAGTTTGTCTTTGACTATCTGTAATCAACACCTCTCAAGTACAGAAATTACAGTTTTCCTTTTCTGTTCTTTTATTTTGGTAATTTAAATTCCCCAAGCATCTACTTTTCAAACTTAAGTCACCATTACTTGAACTAGTTTCCACATTTCTGTAACAGATACCTGGCTAAATCTATACTTAGGTCTATAGTTTTGTTCATGTTCCTAATGAAAATTACTGTAACTGACAGTGTTTTTTACATTCTATGTGTGATTTTTACAAATAATAATAGCAGCTAGCATTAACTGGGTATTTTCTGAGCAGTAAAAACTACAAAGACATTGTTTCTTGCAAGTAACTCCAACAAGATTGAGATAGACACTGTCAGTGCTTCTATTTTATGAGGGAAAATGGACATTTTTTGAGGTTTAGTGATCTACCCAGGAACCTAAAACTATTAGACAGTAGAGCTGCATTGGGAACTCAGGTAAGAATGACTTCAAAGACAATATTTTCCAGTGCTACATTACAATATTGCCCACTCCCTACTCCAGCACCACTATACAGAGAAGGAAGTGAAAACTGTTGCTTGAAAATGATGGTGCCATACATAGTTGGAGCCTGCACTTCCTGCTTTCAACCACAGAGTAGAGCAGAGCTCTTTCTACTCCCTGAGGGAGTAGGAGCAGTCACCTAGTCTGTGTCACCCAACCCTATACCCTCCATTCCAGCTAATAAACAAGCAAAGGGTGAGGAATTTCTATATAAAAGCATGAAGAGCTAAGAGCTGCCAGCCTAGTGACACAGAGCAGGTATAAGCAATGATCTGAGAAGATGGGATGTTAGGGCTGAGGAAGAGAAAGAAAGTCATGCCCAGTGGGCATGCAGCCCAGGCACCTCGACCTCAACCCTGCAGCCAGTCTGGGACCCACTAATTGATCCCACAGCTGGGGACATCTTCTCTCAGCAGCTGAAGCTTCCCACAAAGGAAGTCTCCACATGGAGAAGTCTTTGTCGGGGCCTCGAATGACAGGATAGGATTTCACATCACAGCTACCCTTAAACAGGTACACTCTGTTGCTTTCATCTTCCTGATGGCTCCCACGGGAAAGCAAAGAAAAAGGAAGCCAGCCCAAGAACCAGGCTGCAGGCTGGGTTGGCCGAGTTTCATGTCTTCCCCCCCCCCCCCCCCACCACTTCCAAATCTATAGCTTGGAAACTCTGATTTCACACACCCTGTGTGGCCACTGAACATTAAAGGCTTCCCTAAGTAATTTTTCATAATTCACCCACCATGGCTCTGGAACACAACCCCCTCTGTCCCTCTGCACACACTGTTGTTTTGGATTGGAAAAACTTCCCCAGAACTTTTCTTCCTAGGGATCATCTGTTCTTTACCTCCAAGATGCAGTACATGCATTTCTCCTCCAGAAAGACTTCTCAGTGCCTACACCCACCCTAGGAGGCTGGCTTCTCTTTCTCTTCTGTTTGCTCAAGTGATAATTGAATCAAACTGGAATAATATATTAGCTGAGCTACTTATAGAACCCAAAGCTTTCAAAATAACCATTTCTTTTCCAATAATAGTCTTCTCTCCCCAGATTCTAAAGGCAACAATGACAATAGCAGGGTTTTTGTTTGTTTGTTTGTTTTGACAATAACAGTTTTACAAAGAAGATCCCAGAAACCAAAGCAAACTATTATTAACTCTTATATGTTATCCCTTCTAATAATTTCCTATGTGCAGGTATACCTGCAGAATTGGAATCCCTCTGTCCTACTCAAATTTCTGAAGAATTTTAACAACAATTTTTGGAGGTAGAAATGGAATACGTTTCTTATTAAAATTTAAGTAAAGAGGAAACTGAGGTTCAAAAGACAGACTTTAATTAATGGCACAATGAGGACTAGAACACATAGATCTTGTAGTCTGAGGCTCCTGCTGTGTTTCCCTATACCGCCTCCTAATTAGGTGATGTTCTGGCTAGAAGAAACTGTGCATCAATCCTGCATCAATGAATTGTGGATTTGTAATTGGACGTTCTCCACAGGGATAGATTGAAGTGAATTCTGTGTCTATATCATGACTGGCAGTTGCAAGGGGCACTATGTATCATTAAATAGGGAAATAGGAACAGGGTAGGTACCTCAGACCTCAGTCCTCCAACAGGTTAACCCACAGAGATAGGCAGACATTACTAGAATTTAAAGTTTCTTTCCAATAGTTAAATCATATGAAAACAATGGTAGGTTGCCACTGAGCAAGTTATTATAGGAACCACAACCATGGATCTAATCCCCTCCTGGTGAGCTGTATTCCAGTAGATGACTGTGGACTGTATCCCAGAACAGTGTACACAATAAATGTTCCGTGAGTGGAGATTAGGCCAAACCTAGTGTTTATAAGTTCAGCATAGACAGCTGGCAGAAAGGGATGCTGAGAGCAAATATAAATATCCCCACCCCTATGCCCAGCACAGAAAAGGTAATCCAATGTGAACAAGTGTTCTGTTTTACTCTAAATAAAAGATTCAATTGTTATCTGCCCCAAACACATACCAGACTGTTCACTCTATAAATGAAGAAACCATACCTTATTTATCTAGATGTCCCCAGAATACCTAGAATAGAGCCAGACACATTTGAAGTGTCAGTGTTTTTTGAATTGAATTATTTGTGAGGCTGGCGTGGGAGTTGAGAAGATGTTGTCTAGTAAATCACCATTCCTTTCCCTGAAAGCTCTGTAAATCAAGCTCATAAAAAAAAAAAAAAGCAGCAAGCTAAAATTCCAAAACCCTTTCTTAGGAGAAATGCCCACGGCTGGTGGGGTCTGGACTATGTCCACTCTGTGAGCTCTTCAGCACAAACATCCCTCGCTCCCAGGGGAGCTCAGGACTGGCTGACTAACTGTGGAGACTCATATATCCTCTCTTTCCCAATGGCAGGGGGGCCAGAGGACAGGGTGGGCGGAGGGTGATGAAGCACGGCTGAACTAAATGTTCTCCTCTTCCCAGGAGAAGGAAAATCTCACAACAGTAGGAGGGTTGGTACTTTTCAAGAGGAACAACGATAAAGATCGTGGGACATCTGAAAAGGATTTGTTCTGAAATGAATTTGTTCTGAAGAAAAGTTTCTTTTTAAAAGGGCCACCCTTGCATTCTCTCTTACCTTAGATTGGAATGGCCTTGTCAGACTAGACTAGATGCCTACAAACAGAGCCAGAATTGACGTGGTAGATGAGAAAGGTAAGAGTTGATATGAACTGAGGAAGCACTGATGAGGCCAAGATTGAACTTCTGAATTTATCCCTAGACGAACCAAAAAAACCCCACATTTACTAACAAAAATCTGTTCTGTCCCTGAAATATATGAAGCTGGATTAAAGGAATTAAAATAGAAAACAATAAACATTTTGAGGCCATTAAAATACAACTCATCAATCTCTTTAACTCTCCTCAAATTCTCTGTAAGATTTACTCACAGTGTAAATTTGCAGGTTTTTATTGCCAGTAGTACTGCACTCTTTCTGAGGTGGCAACGAAAATGTGATTCTCTGATCTCTCCCAGTACACATTCCAAGGGCCTGCTAAAGAGACGGCCACATTGGTGCCCTGCTCTAGCCTTGTAAATTCTTTCCAGGGAGACTCAGGACATACACTCTCAACTGCCAAGATCTCCACTTATAAGGTGTAGAATTTACAAGCGCAAAGAAAGGTCTGCTACCTTTTTAAGTGCTTTTACACATGGCTTCTCTAAAAGAGCTTTGTGTTCCCAGAAATCTGCAGGCCAGTCCAGTTGAGCATTTGTTTCTGAATGGAACTTTAGTTTAGTTTCTTCTGAATTGTGAGCTACGTAGCCTATAGGCTGAAGCTCTTGTGCCTTTGTTTTTAAAGGAATTATCTATTGCACTGCTTTGGGAACAAAAAAACCCCATAAGAACCTACACATGGCCATGCAAAGGGACAACAGATTGCTGATGTACAATCCATGCTGATCCAATTCAGGAGTTAGAGTTATCTAACTATCTATCAGTCACAAGCCTTCTTTTTTTCTTAGCCTGCATTTTCTTCACTTCAATTCCTCATGATGTCTGTTCCATTATGGACTTACTTTCAAAGTAAATGCTACCCTCAGACCACAGTACAGACACCAAAAAAAGTATCTCAAGATATAACTTGACACAGAGAAAAGAAAATTGAATTTAGAACTACAAAACTGAGAGTGCCTATATATTACCTGTATATGACTGACATTGGGAAATCACTTTAGAGAACTCTAGTTTCTTTTCAGCAAAAGACACATAAGTAGTTTGTTTAAAGAGACTCTTTCCAGGCTCTGTTCAGAGTGCCGGTCATTATGACAAAGGGCTTGTCTCTTAGTTACATTTGAATTTTTTTAATTCTCAGGATGCTTTAGTTCACAGAGGCCAATGTCAAGGAAAAGTGATCTGCATATAGTCCATGATCAAAAGGAATGAATGATATCTAAGTGAATGAAGGAAAGAAGAAAAAAGACAAAGGGAAGACAGAAAATGGAGAGTTCTGGGGAACTATTGATGAACTATACATTAAACCATATACATTTGTTAATTATTATGCTATTATTTAAATTTTATCTAGTATTTAATTACTAATTATAGAACTATCTTTTAAATTGTGCATTAGTTAATGTTAGATTTCTTCATAAAGTATTTCAATAACTTTTCATATTACCAACAATAAAAGTTAAATTCCTTTTAGCTTACTAAACCCTTTCAGTCTGACCTAGGCCACCTCATGTTGCCTCTGTCTGCCACCCCAGTCTGGCATCAACACTTTGGTTTTTGTATTTCCTTAAACAAACCAAGTCTGTTCACACCTTGGAATTCTCTTGCCTGAAAGCAATTCAGTATTTGTATGACTGGCTCTTCTCATTGGGCCCTTAGCAGAAATGCCAGATTCTCAAAGGTATCTTGCACGTATACTCTAAAGAAACCTCTATGACTGTGTTAGTTTTTTTGCTTATTCATTTATCTATTACTAGTTTTCTCTATGCAGCCTGATAGTCACTAATTATTTTTATTATATTGATTTCATTTGTATATTTCGAATATGTGTTCCTGGTTGTTATTTATATCTGAAACTTTATAAAGTCAAGACAAAAAGAAACACAATGATTTCAAACATAAGATGTGCTCTCCAGCTGTCCATATGCTACACTTGTGAATATAAGCAACAGTGCCAACTTAGTCTATGTGACTTACCTAGAATTCTATATAACCAGTGATATAAAAATTACTTAGTAGTCTAACCTAGAAGGAGTCTTCTGAGCATGGAAATGATGCTAAGGATACCAAGTGTTTTCTGTTTTCTGTTCTGTGTTCTGGGCTTAGAACTTTCATGACTCAGAGGCTTCTGCAGGATAAGATCAGATAGTGATAGGCAGAGGAAAGGAGCAAAGGAAAGGAGCAAACGAATGGAGGAGTGTTTATAGATTCCAGGTGACTTGTTTACTATGATGAAGAGGTGATTTCATAGGAAGAACATTGGATCAGGGCTCAGAGACAGGCTATGCATAAGACTGGCTTTATATCTTTCATACCAACTATCTGTCTCCCCATCATACAAGTGTAACTAGATCATCTCCAAGGGAAATCCCAGCTTTGACATTTTCTGAGTTAATGAGAAGAGTCTGATCCTTTCCCATGAATGTGATGCCTGTGAAAGGATAACCCATTTACTGTTTCTGATAACTGCAGCTTTTCCATACTAAGAGGATTTCTTTGATCAGTCAGTACAGTCATAGGAGAGTAGATTAAGTTAAAATCTGATTATGATGCTCTTCTTTAATATTCTATCCCACTGCTTTCCTAGAAGAAGACAGTGCTCTGGGCAAATGTCTGTGCAGACATTCTGTGTTTACATCGAAATCAAGTCTAATTGTAGCCACTCTCTAAGAGATGGGTACTGTATTCCTACTGTATTCCATCTTCCCCAACACTCTCCCATCTGCTTTCAACATGCTGCAACTGACGTTAACTAATGTCTCCTATTAGCATTAAAAGAAAACAATCTGGAAAAATTCACTCAGGCTGACTTCAAACAGGCCACAAGTAGATGTGGAATCTCAACTGCACAAGGTTGGTTAAAATAACAGTATAAAATAGATATATAATATGCAAATGTGTATATGTATATACATATTTGTGATTATGTAAAAACAAAGTCTGTAAAATGGGTCAAGGATTGTTCTGTCTATAAAACTAAATAGTAAGAGAAGGAGGAGAAAAATTCTCCCAGAATGGAATAAGACACCATCAACAGAAAAGGAGTTGGGAATCTTTGTCCACACTTACTGGCAAGGGGTTAAAGTTCTGGTCCACAAGATGATTGTATCCATGGTCAAAAAATGAATGCCGGATCACTACATCGATGCCTTGACTGGCCAGCATTCCTAATGTGTTCAACCATCTAAAGAGAAGGGTAAGAAGCTACATCAATACACTTTTAAAAAACAGCATATAGCAAGCTCTTTAGATATTGGCCAAAATTTACACAAATATCCCAATTCTCCTCAGAAATTTACTTAGCAATTTAAAAATTACTTACACATTGTACACAGCTGAAAGAGATTTTAGGGATTATCAAATTCAACCTCTTTGTTTTATAGAAAAAGAAACAGAGTTCCAGGGGAATACAATGAATTGCTCTTGGTTATACAATAGCATGTTACTTACTAGTAAGTTATCTTTTATTCCTCTAATACCAATAAATAAAACTTTAATTACTTGTAAACCTGAAGTCACAGAACATCCAAACCACAAGAGCATGTGAACTTTACTTTCCATACCTCAAACTCCCCTACTTGCTCTCTAATACTGTGCATGTATCTCTCACATGACGATAACCACTATACTCAATATACCCCTATAACTTCTGCAAGAACATTCCTGTGGGGGGGGGAGAATATTCCTGAGATTTGCATCCCTCACACATCACGGTTAACAGTAGAGGTAATAATACTTTCTATTGGCACCATAATGAATAGTGCAGGGATTTGAGCATGCTGCCACCGGAAACATGTTGCCGTGGAGGCACTGCATTGCTCACATTTATTACAAACCCATACTATGCCAAGTACTATACTTACTTCCCAGAGCAAGCTATCCTTCAAACACTGCTTTCAAAACTACTTCCAACACTCATTACTAATTAATCTCTCATCATTATTTACTTAGAATTCATGGATTCATTTTTCCATATCCTATATATTTCTACTTTTGGAATTTAGGAAATCCCTAATTATAATAATATGTGTGTAAGAAATATGATTTAGATATTCAGTTCTATCAGTGTCAGAGACAAAGCACTTCAGTCTTTTCTGGGCATATATCTGGCAATTCCATCACCTCTTCTCCCTTCCTGTTTCATTCTATACTCCATTTCTTGGTCTCAAGGTGAAATAAGAATACTCTTGGCTACCCAAACATACCAAAATTTATCATAGTTAATTGCATTTTTATATATGCTGAGTAGTGCTTCCTATAATCCAGCTAGCTCATCTTGTAAATTTCTTTTAATCTGTTCATCTTATGTCAAATGTCATCTCTTTTTAAACCCTACTGCCCCAGGCAAGAGAAGTACCTCCTTCCCCTGTACTTCCCCAGAATTCTTATTCATACTCTCTGCTAGCCTGTGACATAATTACTTACTTTTTTTTGCCCTCACCAATTGACTATGAATTTATTCAGAATTAGAGGTTGCAATTTTTATTCACCAAACCAGTCATTACACTGTAGATATGCAATACTCTATGATACAGACATTTTACCTGGGTATAGTTAGATTCCAAGAGTTTTCAGAAACATCATCCAATACAAGGGGAAAACAATGCATAGTTATGATTCCTGATACCTAAAGCCATATGAAGCCCCAAAATAGTGACTTGTAAAATTAAGTTTTTTCCTATTGCAATAAATATTTTATATTATGGATGTATATATTGTTTTAAAATATTTTACATTTACAACCATATTTCATTGCATAGGAAAATAATGAATATTTACAGGTAATTAGAAAGTTAAAATAAAACAAATGAAATAGTAACACAAAAATCAAAGTTTTTAGTCAAAAAGAAGCCCTGACAGTAAAACAGCAAAGCGAGGCATTTTGACCCAAGGTACTGAAATTACTTTTAGAATATCACAAGCTACTTATTTTGATTATTTTTGTTAATTTAGCAGTTGTGTGAAATTAGGAAAACAATTAATTATATTTATATTTTTCCTTTGGTTACTTATAATTAGTATAAATATCTTGAATTCTGAACTTCAGCCTCTTACCTCCAAGTGTTTTTCCCTGTTGAAGTAGTAGCAATGCAATAGGGTCTATATTGCAGAAGTATTGAAAAGTATACCTAAACAACCTTTCTGTCCTGTGCTATTGAATAAATAAAATAACAGAAGACATGTTATCACATATATTTGAATCCCTGCATTTAGTAGTATCTGCACACATCATAAGACTGTATGATGGTATTGTTGTAGGCAAAAGGATCAATATGTTTATTAATTTATTATTAATAAAACAAAATTAATCAGCTGTAAATGTCAAATCTTGGCATTGAGAATACATAGAAAAATGCTGTGTGGCTATTAACTCATTCATGCAAATCATTTATAAAGCATTGGGTTTATAAATCTCTGTACATTAACATTTACAGGAACTTTGTCAAATTCCTATTTGTGATCTTTACAGAACCTAACACAGTGACCTACAAATAATATATGCTCCAAACATGAACATTAATTAGCAAATTCCTTTCATTTGGCCATGGTAAATTGGTAGTATCTAGTCTAGGAGTCTCAAACTCAATTTACCTGAGGGCCGCAGGAGGCAAAGTCAGGGTGAGGCAGGGCAGCATAAGGGATTTCATTTACCGAATATTCGCAATGAAAAATCGCATTAGTAAGAAAAAAAATCGCAAAAAATCGCATTAAACATTTGCATACCCCAGATGAAACTGCTCGGGATATGCGAATGTTTAATGCGATTTTTTTCTTACTAACGCGATTTTTATTGCAATTATTCAGTAAGCGAATAATCGCAAATACTGCAATATTTGAAGGCTGGCTGCAGGCCAAAAAATGTTGTATGGAGGGCTGCAAACGGCCCGCGGGCCGCGAGTTTGAGACCCCTGATCTGGTCTGTCTAAAGTGATGGGTAAGAAACTGCAAATTTCTAAATATATCTGCATTCAAAAATTACTCTAGCCAGAATATCTGTATCCCCATTTATATTTGGAATAAAAAGGTGAGCAGTGAAGTTATATTAATCTTTCTCCTCTAATAACAAGCTCCCTGCTGAGAGAAATAAAGGTGTTACCATGGTGGCTCCTTTTATGCTACACTAAAGAAAGGTGGTAAGACTCTTGGGGTATGCAACCAAGGATGACACTTCATCTATTATTTCCCATTCCACAAAATTTTTAGCATAGCAGACATTATGTCTACTTAATGTCAGACTACAGAATGTCAAAGTTTTATCAATGTATGAAAATGTCTCAAAACTATAGTTAGGGAAACTATCCTTTAATACTAATTTTTGATTCATACAGGCATGTGTTTATATGCTAACAAGCTCTGAGTTTTACCACTATAAAAATGGCTTTAAAAAGACTTCTTTTGAAATTTGTTTACCTTTTGCAATTTGTCCTAGAATGCTTTCATTTTTATTCCAAGAGACAATTCATGTCCCTTGGAGAGCTGAGCTCAAACAGCACATTACTAAAGGACTGCGATCACAGGGATCATAAGGGAATAAGAAAAACATGGAACAGAATGTGCTAGTTTTCATTTCATCTGTTAACTAAACTTACTGAATGTCTGAACTACAACTAAAAACATCAAAATAACTATTAGCTCTATTTCTTCAAAGTGACTGTAGAGACCTACAAATATTTGGTTGGTACCCATGAGAAGACAGGTTTATCTAGTTTCCTCTGAGAGAGGCATATGATATTTCTCAATTGCTATAGGGAAGAATGCTCATAAAAATAGTTTAACTGAGGTGCAGAAGCTTCTCAGCCTAATATAGTCCCATCTGCTTATTTCTGCTTCCACTTGTTTAGAGAGTGCTGTTTCCTCCTTGACGATGCCTTTAGTCTCAATGTCAGATAGTGTTTTACCTTATGTTTTACCTTATATAGTGTTTTTACCTTATGGTTTCAGGCCTGATATCAAGGTCTTTAATCCATTTGGATTTGATCTTTGTGCATGGTGTTAGATGGGGATCTGAGTTTGCTTTTTTTGCAAGTCGCTAACCAGATGTGCCAACACCACTTGTTGAAGAGGCTTTTCTTGCTCCATTTTGTATTTCTTGCCCTTTTACCAAAGATTAGTTGGTTGTATGTCTGGGGAACATTCTCTGAATACTCAAATTCACTAATCTGAGGATCTGTCTTTATTCCAATACCATGATGTTTTATAACTATTGCTTTGTAATACAGTTTAAAATTGGGGGAAAGTAATGCCTCCCATATTCCTTTCCCCAAGGATTGCTTTAGTTATTTGTGAATGTTTATTGTTCCAAATTAATTTCAGGAGTGTTTGATCCACTTCTTTTTTTGGGGGGGGTGGGTTTTGGGTTTTGGGTCACATCTGGCAGCTCAGGGGTTACTCCTGGCTCTATGCTCAGAAATCGCGTCTGGCAGGCTCAGGGGGACCATATGGGATGCTGGGATTCGAACCAATGACCTTCTGAATGAAAGGCAAATACCTTACCTCCATGCTATCTCTCTGGCCCCAGGTTGTTTTCTTAATGTCCATTCTTCCCTATCATTATTGGTGTATAAAAAGGCCATTGACTTTTGTGTATTAATTTTGTAGCCTGACCATTTCTATAGAAATCTATTGTTTCTAGGCACTTTTTGGTAGAGTCTATAGGGTTTTCTAAATATATTATCATGTTATCTGCAAACAGTGAGAGCTTGACTTATTCCTTTCCTATCTAGATGCCCTTGATATCTTTTCCTTGCCTAATAGCTATGGCAAGTACTCTAGTACTGTGTTGAATAGGAGTGGTGAGAGAGGGCAGCCTTTTCTTGTACCAGATTTTAGGGGAAAGGCTTTTAGTTTATCTCCATTGATAATAATATTTGCCATTGGCTTGTGGTAGATGGCATTGACTATATTGAGAATAGTTCCTTTCATTTGCATCTTGATGAGGGTTTTTTTTTTATCAAAAATGGGTGTTGGAACTTATTGAATGCTTTCTATGCATCTATTATATGATCATATCATATTTTTGTTTTTCTTTTTGTTGATATGTTGTAGTATGTTGATTGATTTACGGATGTTAAACCATCCTTGCATTCCTGCAATGAAACCTACTTGGTCATGGTGAATAACATTCTTGATGATGCTCCACATTGCTAATCATCAAGGAGATGCAAATCAAAACAATGAGGTACCATCTCACACCACAGAGACTGGCACACATCACAATAACAATCAGTGCTGGCTGGGGTGTGCAGAGAAAAGAACTCTCACTCACTGCTGGTGGGAATGCCGTCTAGTTCAGCCTTTATGGAAAACAATATGGAGATTCCTCAAAAAACTGGAAATTAAGCTACCATGTGATCCAGCTATATCACTTCTAGAGATATCCCCTGGGAGCACAAAAATACAATTCAAAAAAATTCCTTCCTCACACCTATATTCATTGCAGTGCTATTTACAATAGCCAGACTCTGGAAACAACCAAGATGCCCCTCAACAGATGAAAGGCTAAAGAAACTGTGGTTCATACACACAATAGAATATTGGCAGCTGTCAGGAGAGATGAAGTCATGAAATTTTCCTATGCATGGATATAAATGGAATCTATTATGTGGAGTGAAATAAGTCAGAGGGAGAGAGGTAGACACAGAATAGTCTCACACTCATCTATGGGTTTTAAGAAAAATTAAAGACATTACTGTAATAATGTCCAGAGACAATAGAGTTAAGGGCTGGAAGGGCTGGCAAAACCAGATCACAATTTGAAGCTCACCACACAAAGAGTGGTGAACGCTGTTAGGGAAATAACTACACTAGCAACTAGCATGACAATGTTAAAGAATAAGAGAAGTAGAATGCCTGTCTTGAATACAGGCGGGGGTGTGGCAGAGGGAGGTATTGGTGGTGGGAATGCTGCCCTGTTTAAGGGGGGGTATTCTGTTTATGACTGAAACCCAACTACAAATATGCTGTAATCATGGTGCTTAAGTTTTCTAAAATTTTTATTATAGAGGTATTGGTTAGTTGACATATATAACTTTTTTTCTACCCAGTCGACATATATAACTTTTAAATGCAAAGTTAAAATGATAATTACTTAAATCAGAAATTGTCACTGTGGTAGGTCTTTTTGTATTACCTAATAATCTGAGAATAAACTGGCAATAAACATTTTGAGTGCTTAAAAAAAGAAAATCATCATGAAAAATAGATTTATTAAAGAGTTGAAAAAATAAATTCAAGGAACTAAAAAAATAGTGTAACTGAATTACTTGCTGGACCCTTCCTTGGAGTACTTTAATAAATTGTTTAAATAAATCATTCTTCTGCTGATTTCAGAGGGCCTCTGTTGTACTGCTAATTGGGCTTTTCATCTTAGTGCCAGAGTTCATGCTGAAACTAGGTATAACGTGTACTTCTGAAAGACTCAATGCCAACTTATTCCATGTCATTCAAAAATGCCTTGGTCATTGAACAACTGCTCTGTCCTAGTTATGTTAGGGGCTGAAGACACAAAGACTGGAGATCCAAGGTACCATCATGTGTAACAAAACAAATACTTGTTAAACTCATCCGCATCCTCCAGGGCTCCGTTTTACATAGGCTGCTAGACTAATGAGTCTTTCACAATGAAGAAGTAGATTTCTTGGTAGGGTGCTTCATCTAGGAATCTAGATGCTTCAGCTAGGAACAGTCTCTGGCATGAAACACCTAGCTCAGTTCTTAGGAGGATCTTGCTCAGCCCACATCTGAGGGATTTGTTCCAGTTACATGTTGCTAATAGGATAGTAAGATACCTTTATGAATTTGGTTTGTTATCCTCCAGATGACTACTGTAGAATTCATATAATTTTTCTGTTGTCTATCTCTTCAAACTCTTGTGCATACTGTCACCAAAATCAGTACTTCAAAATACACATCAGATATTGTCTTCTTCAGATAGTTTGCCATTGAGTATTGAGAAAGCTTTACTTTTTCCCACTTGGTTTTAAGGTTTAACTTTTTTATTTTTATTTTTTGGTGATGATCAGTGATGCTCAGGGGTTACTTCTGGCTATGTGCTCAGAAATCGCTCCTGGCTTGAGGACCATATGGGACGTGGGGATTGAATTGCAATCTGTCCTAGGCTAGCACAGGCAAGGCAGATGCCTTACCATTATGCCACCACTCTGGCCCCAGGATAAACATTTTAAGGTACTTAAAACCCCCTTCCTAGCCTCAGTCCTTAGTGCGTCCTTTCAGATACTAAGCATTTTTGGCACATTCATTTCCTCATTTCTGCCCCTGTCTCTTATATTACTGTAACCTGAAATTCTTCCCTCTGCCATCAGTGCTAGTCTACATTGATAGTAATTATAGTTGGCTTTCTACGACCCTCATTCAAATACCATTTCCCACTTAAAATCCTTTTTAATCTCTGCCATTCCAAAAAACTTAGATCCTATAAATATCCACCAGTTTTTTGGGGAATGGTCAAGTGAAGAAGAGAGAGATAGTATGTAATGTAGGGGCAAAGAAGCTAAATTATGAAGTAGACAGCCTGAGATTGAGTTCACACTGCCACTAATTAATAATTTCATATATATCACTGAGTTATTATAAAGTAACTATATCTGTTTTACTGGTTATTAGACAGAATACATATGAAATGCTTCAAATAGTACTTGGCCCATAGTAATAAAATACTATATATTTAAAGTTATGATGATGATGATGATATATTTCCTGCTTTAAAGCTTTACTTTATTTTCTATTTCTGTTCTTCCAATTTTAAGTTTCTGAAAGGCAAGGCTTATGCTTTTTTATTCTTTTTTAAAAAGTTCCTATGATTACTTTATTATTTCTTTTATTAATAGTCACCCCTAAGCAGTGCAATTAGTTCTACACTTAGCATTTTAGAGTGGAAGAGGCAGAAATCAGGAGCACAGGTGAAGGTATTCAGTGCAAGGGATAGAACATAAGGACAGATGCTCTACCACTTGAGCTATCTCCTCAACTGCCTGACTTAGCCTTAACTCTTTCCAAGACTAAGGTGAAAATTAGGTGAGAAAATGTATGTTGTCTGTACTGTATTTTGACACAGACAATAAATAATGTTTATTACAGCTATTATTTTTGTTTAATGCCTGCATCTCTAAGTGCTTGAGAGATCACCTGTTCTTTTGTTAGTCAAAGGCAAATGGATGAATAATTTTTAGAGGAAACAAAACCCTCCCCCCCCCCATTGCCTTCAACATTGAACGCAAAGGACACAATATGAAGTGTCCTGGTTTCTCTGTGCTTTGTTTTTTAAAGCCTCAAGGAGTAAAGTCAAAAGTGTTACTCACAAGAATCCTGCAGCATAGGAATCTGATAGATTGTTTGTGCCTCCAGCTGAGGTTGTCACCACACCTTCAAGCCAAATCTTCTTTCCAGGGGTATATGTATTAACCACCTGTTCACACAACAGAAGCAGAAGGGGATAATGAGATTTTTCAAAGTTATTCCCAAATGAGAAAAAACACATGTTCCCTTGCTCCCAGGTGGCCATGATCTGCAATTTTTAGAATTACGACGTACATATTCAGGGAGCTAGTAGGTATGTATGTACACATGTGCATGCACAAACGCACAAGTAATACAAATAATACAAGTAATAATATTGGCACATTTCTGCTTAAAATAAGTTTTATTTCCTTAAATAAACACAAGTGATAATGTAACAAGAGAATAGACATAAACTAACTAAAACATCCTTCATTAAAATATATATATCTTATATATTTTCTGTTAACAACTATGGGTGAAGGGGGGTATTCTGTTTATGACTGAAACCCAACTACAAACATGCTTGTAATCATGGTGTTTAAATAAAGATTTATATATTAAAAATAAAAATAAATCATGGTGCTTAAATAAAGATTTATATATTAAAAATTAAAAATAATTAAATAAATAGAAAGCAATTTTTCTTAATACTATGTTTTGGCACTTTCACAGATAAGCATGTCCTTAAATTGAAAGTCCTGAGCCATGGTAATTGCAGAAACCAATGTTTGTGAGAGGTATTTTATAATTATCCTGGCATGCATCTATATTACCATCTTTTTTTTTTTTTTTTGCTTTGAAGGGCATGTACTGGCAGGAATTACTCCTGAATCTGTGCTCAAAGAACACTCATGGCAGTACTTGGGGCCTGTATGCTCTGGTAGGGATAGAACCCTAGTTGACTGAGTATAAAGTTATATTATCTCTCCAGTCCCAACAACCACTTGTTAAACTTCTGTATATGTAAGAAGATTGACCTACAGGCATAAAATCCTACACAGAGTGTAACTATCCAAGCAGAAAAATTGCCTCTTATCAAAAGGCTGCCTTCTGAAGTTTCAAAATGGGTGCTTTGCCACTACTGCATCTGGGACAGGTGCAGTGAACCATGCCATCTGACAGGTAATGGAGGGGGAAATTGACTCAGGCCCTACAGGCAGCACTCTGCCACTACTGCAGCTGGGACAGGCGTACAGGAAGGTGAACCACATCATCTGACATGTAGGCAGGGATTGAACCATGTCTAACTGATGGCACTCTGCCATTACTGCAGCTGGGAAAGGCGTGCACAGAGGTGAACCATATTTTCAGACAGATAAGGGGGAGGAGGAATCTGACCCAGGCCCAGACCTCCACCACACCTTCTGACAGGTAAAGGGGAAGGGGAAACCTTGTTTTCGTTGGGCAAGGCAGAGGGGGCATATACCTTCTGGGCAAGTAAAGTGAGGGAGGAGAATTGAGGGTAGGGCCAAACCTCAGTGACCACAGCCATCATACCCATCTAGAGCTACATTGCAGAGACGGGACCCAGCCCCACGCCACAGGTGACAGGGGAGGGCTGAAATCTAAAGACAGTACACTTTAAGCCAAACCACCAAATGCAAAGAAATATGGGTAAATTAAGGAAGACACTAACAACCAGGGATATGGAGAGAAATACTGGCAAGTTTTCAAGTCCACCAAAACACACAGGCCCAATAGATGAGGACCTAAAAGCGGCAATGAAACCCATGGCAATGAAAATCAAGGAATCACTAGCCAGTGAGTTCAAGAAATGTATATGAAAAAATCAACAAACTCAAAAAGAGCTTTTACAGAAGATGAGAGAATCCATACAAATGGAATTAAATAAAATAAAAAATGTCTTAGCAAGCCGTAATAGCAGAATTATACAGTTGGAGAATAGCATAAAAGAACTTCAAGAAAAACTACAAATCAAAAATGACAAAGACGCTAATAAGGAAATAAAAGGTAAAGCATTAGAAAAAATGTTAGGGTACTTAATGAACAAAAACAAAAGAAATAATCTAAGGATTGTAGGAATACCAGAAGGGTAATGGGAAAAACAAGTGGTGAGGGAAATAATAGCAGAAAACTTTCACACCCTCTGGAAAGAGGCTCCAGTGCAAATGCAGGAGGTAAAGAGTCCCTAATAAAATAGACCCTAATAAACCAACACCAAGACATATAGTCATCCAAATGGCAAAAAACAAAGAGAAAGATGAGCTCCTTAAAGGAAAATAAGAATCAAATCAGATCTCCCATTTGAAACAATTCAAGCAAGAGGACAGTGGAAATACATATTTAAATGATTGAATAAAAGAAAATTACAACCTAGAGTCCACTACCTGGCAAAACTCTCATTCATATGGAAGGGAGGACTAAAACATTATCAGACAAAAAAAAAACTTGCATTATTTGCACAAACAAAACTGATTCTAAATGATCTACTCAGAGATTAATTACACAATCCAAACTCCTGATTGTAAAAACAAACACCCTACACACTACAACTGCACAATAGCCCTCTCTGTCGATCTCCTTAAATGTCAATGGACTAAACTCTCCCATTAAAAGACACATAGTAGAGAGTTGGATCAGAAAACAAAAATGGGATTTCTGCTGCCTGCAAAAAACACACCTACAACTACAGGATAGATACAGGCTAAGTATAAAAGGATGAAAATCAATTATTCAAGCCAATGTTAAATAAAAAAGCAGGAACAGCCATTCTTTTTTTGTGTGTGTGTGTGTTTTGTTTTTTTTTGGGTCACACCCGGCAGTGCTCAGGGGTTACTCCTGGCTTCATGCTCAGAAATTGCTCCTGGCAGGCACGGGAGACCATATGGGACGCCGGGATTCGAACCGATGACCTTCTGCATGAAAGGCAAACGCCTTACCTCCATGCTATCTCTCCGGCCCCAGGAACAGCCATTCTTATATCAGACCAAATTACATTCAACCTCAAGAAAGTGATCAGAGACCCTGAAGGTCACAGCTTACTGATCAGGGGAACACTAGACAAAGAGTACTAACTCTGGTCAATATTAATGCACCAAATGCAGAGCCAGCAAAATATGTAAGGTATTTGCTCGCAAACCTAGAGAAACATATGAAAGGAAATGTGATAGTTGTGGAAGATCTCAATACTCCACTTTCACCAATGGACAGATCTACCAGACAGAAAATTAGCAAAGATAGAAGAGTCCTAAATGAGAAATTAGAAGAACTAGGACTAATGGACTTATATAGGGCCCTCCACTCCCAGAAAGCAGAATACACATTCTTTTTATGTGCACATAGAACCTTCTCCAGAATAGACCATCCCTTAGGATATAGGTCTAACTTACACAAAGTAACAAATATAAGTCTTTCTTTTCATTTCATTTCATTTTATTTTATTTAAACACTTTGATTACATACATGATTGTGTTTGGGCTTCAGTCATGTAAAGAACACCACCCATCACCAGTGCAACATTCCCATCACCAATGTCCCAAATCTCCCTCCTCCCCACTCAACCCCTGCCTGTACTCTAGATCTTTCGGATTGTTTTTTGGGTTTCCACTTCATTGATTTCTGCTCTCAGCTTTGTTGTTTCCTTCTGTCTCCCTATTTTTGGGTCCTTTTGTTGAGCACTTTCTAATTCTATGAGCGGTATCATTAAGCTATTCAGGTAGGCCCCTTCTTCCTTCCTGATGTGTGCTTGCAAAGCTATAAATTTTCCTCTCTGTACTGCTTTTGCTGTGTCCCATAAGTTCTGATAGTTTGTGTCTTTATTATCATTTGTTCCCAGGAAAGTTTTGATTTCCTCTTTGATTTTATCTTGGTCCCACAAGTTATTCAGTATGAGGCTGTTTAACTTCAAGGTGTTAAAGTTTTTCTTCTGTGTGCCTTTGGAATTCACATATAATTTCAGAGCCTTGTGGTCAGCAAAGGTAGCCTGTAAAATTTCTATCTTCTTGATATTATAGAGGTATGTTTTATGTGCCAGCATGTAGTCTATCCTGGAGAATGTCCCATGTACATTGGAGAAAAATGTGTATCCAGGTTTCTGGGGATGGAGTGTCCTATATATATCAACTAGGCCTCTTTCTTCCATTTCTCTTCTTAGGTCTAGTATATTCTTGTTGGGTTTCAGTCTGGTTGAACTATCCAGTGTTGACAAAGCCGTGTTGAGGTCCCGCACAATTATTGTGTTGTTATTGATATTATTTTTCAGATTTGTCAACAATTGTATTAAATATTTTGCTGGCCCCTCATTCAGTGAATATATGTTTAGGAGAGTGATTTCTTCCTGCTATACATATCCCTTGATTAATACAAAATGTGCATCTTTGTCCCTTACAACTTTCCTGAGTATAAAGTTTGCATCATCTGATATTAGTATGGCCACTCCAGCTTTTTTATGGGTGTTGTTTGCTTGGATGATTTTCCTCCAGCCTTTTATTTTGAGTCTATGTTTGTTCTGACTATTCAGGTGTGTTTCGTGTAAGCAGCAGAAAGTTGGATTGTGTTTTTTGATTCATTTAGCCACTCTGTGTCTCTTAACTGGTGCATTTAGTCCATTGACATTGAGAGAAAGAATTGTCCTGGGATTTAATGCCATCTTTATATCAAAATTTGGTGTGTCTTTGGTCAGTCTTGTCTTAAATTAGGTCTTTCAGTTTTTCTTTTTTTTTTTTTTTTGGTTTTTGGGCCACACCCGGTAACGCTCAGGGGTTACTCCTGGTTATGTGCTCAGGAGTTGCTCCTGGCTTGGGGGACCATATGGGACACCGGGGGATCGAACCATGGTCCGTCCAAGGCTAGCGCAGGCAAGGCAGGCACCTTACCTTTAGCGCCACCGCCCGGCCCCTTCAGTTTTTCTCTTAAGACTGGTTTTGAGTCTGTAAAGTTTCTGAGCTGTTGTTTGTCTGTGAAACCATGTATTTTTCCGTCAAACATGAAAGTGAGTTTTGCTGAGTACAGTATTCTTGGCGAAACATTTATTTCATTGAGTTTTGTCACTATGTCCCACCAACTGCTTTCTGGCCTTGAGTGTCTCTGGTGACAGGTCTGCTGTAAATCTCAAGGATGTTCCCTTGAATATAATTTCCCTTTTTGATCTTGCTGCTTTCAGAATTCTGTCTCTATCTGTGGGAATCGTCATTGTGACTAGGATGTGTCTTGGGGTATTTTTTTCTGGGGTCTCTTTTGGTTGGTACTCTTCGGGCATGCAGGATTTGATTGTATATATTCTTTAGCTCTGGAAGTTTCTCTTTAATGATGTTCTTCTTTTCTTTCTTTTTTTTTTTTTTTAGTTTTTGGGTCACACCCGGCAGTGCTCAGGGGTTACTCCTGGCTGTCTGCTCAGAAATAGCTCCTGGCAGGCACGGGGGACCATATGGGACACCAGGATTCGAACCAACCACCTTTGGTCCTGGATCGGCTGCTTGCAAGGCAAACACCGCTGTGCTATGTCTCCGGGCCCTTAATGATGTTCTTGACTATTGATTCTTCCTGGAAATTTTCTTCTTTGGTCTCTGGGACTCCAATGATTCTTAATTTGTTTCTGTTGAGCTTATCATAGACGTCTATTTTCATCTGTTCCCATTCTTTGACTAATTTTTCCATTATCTATTCATTTGCTTTAAATTTTTTCCCAATTTCTCCTGCTGTATGGAATTGTTATTTATCTCATCTTCCACAGCACCAATTCTATTCTCAGCTTATGTTAGCCTGTTGAAGAGCATATTCATTTTGTCATTCAATTCAATGACTGAGTTTTTCAGGCCGTTATTTGACCTGTTATTTCAGTTTGGAGTTTTGTGATTTCTGTCTTCATATTTTCTTGGTTTTTATTAGTGTTCTGTTCAACTCGATCCATGGTTTCTTTGAGTTCTTTGAGCATCTTCCATATTTCTTGTCTAAACTCCTTATCTGAGAGATTGATTAGTTGGTTGGCCATTTTCTGGTCATCAGAATTGTCACCTTCATTCTCTAAGTCTGATGCTGGCCTGCGTTGTTTCCCCATTGTTACACTTGTCTTGTGGGTATGTGTTGTGGTGGTATTTATTGGCTAAATGATGTGTGCGGCCACACTCTTCTGGCTCCACCCTTTCTGGGTGGGTTGACTTGCCTCCAAGGAAGGGGAGCCCTCCATGGTTGAAGCCTCACAGAGGATAAAATCTTAGGCCCAAGCACGCAGCAGAGAAGACAGTCTGGGGAGAAATGCTGGGTTTCAGTGATCCAGCTCAGTTCTTATCAGTTCTTAGTGTGATTTTTTCTTCTTGTTGCAGTGGAGCCTCTGGGAGAGCGAGTTTTCTGGGCCCTTTTCAGCTCACTCCCAAGAGGTTCAGGAGACAGGACAGGAGACAAACACATACAGGCAGCACTCACAATTTCACACAATTGGGCCTCACTGGGCCGGTGTAGATTTTCCCAGCCTGACTTCACAAACAGGGGACCTGCCTTTTGTGAAGTACTGCTTATAACCGGTTTTCACTTTAGAAAACAGTTCCTTGGCCTTCGGCTCCTTGAATGAGTCTCTGGGAGAGAGAATTTTCTGGGCCTTTTTCAGCCCACTCCCAAGAGGTTTAGGAGACAGGACAGGAGACAAACACACACAGTCAGCATACACAGTTTCACACAGTCGGGCCCCCCTCAAATATAAGGATTTCTAATGAAGCACCCTATCAGATCACTATGCAACAGAGATCAAGACTGACTGTAAAAAGAAGCTATAGAGAAAATCCAACACCTGGGGATTAAACAACATGCTGCTCAATAACAGATGGATTAAAGAAGAACTCAAGAAAGAAATAAAAAGATTCCTTGAGACAAACTATAATGAAGAGATAAATTGTCGAAATCTGTGGAACACAGAAATAGCAGAAATTAGGGTGAAACTCATAGCAATACAGGCCTATATAAAGAAAGAGGAAAATGACAAAATCAACAGTTTAAAGGGACATCTTAAGAAGCTGGAAAAACAACAGCAAAAAAAGCCAAACTTAACCAGAAGACAAGAAATAATAAAAACCAGAGCAGAAATAAACACCATACAAACAAGAAAAAAACACAAAAAAATTTAGGAGACCAAGAGTTAGTTTTTTTAAAGAATAAATAATAGAAAAACCACTGACAAGACTCATAAAAAAAGAGGGAAAACACTCAAATAAATAGAACTATAAATAAAAAGGGAGAGATTACAACAGAACCCCAAGAAATCCTACACATCATGAGGACTTATTATGAACAACTATACTCAATCAGGTTAGAGAACTCAGAAGAAAACTCAGAAGAAAATTTTTGGAAAAATATCATCTTTCAACTGGATAAGGAGGAGGTAGAAAACCTAAACAGGCAATCACATCTAAAAAATTTGAATTAGCAATTAAGAAATTCCCCAAGAACAAAAGTCCAGGTCCAGATGGTTTTACAGGTAAATTCTATCAAAATTCTTAGAAGAATTACAACCACTGATCCACAGGCTCTTCCAAAACATTGAAAAGACAGGAATCCTTCCTAATTTCTTTTATGAGGCCAATATCACACTCATTCACAAAGATGGCAAAGACACTGCCAAGAAAGAAAACTACATACCAATCTCACTAATGAACATAGATGTAGAAATCCTAAACAAAATCTTAGCAAAACAGGGACTGGAGAGATAGTATGGAGGTAGGGCATTTTCCTTGCATGCAGAAGGACAGTGGTTCAAATCCCAGCATCGCATATAGCCTCCCGAGTCTTCCAGGAGCGACTTCTGAGCATAGATCCAAGAGAAATCCCTGAGCGCTGCCAGGTGTGACCCCCCCCAAAAAAGAAACAATACAAAAAATATAACAATAATGTAGCAAACCGAATCCAACACTACATCAAAAAGATTATACACCATGACCAAGTGGGTTTTATCCCAGGGATGCAAGGATGGTTCAACATATGCAAATCAATCAACATAATATATCACATCATAAACTAGAAAGACAAAAATCACATGATTATATCAATTAATGCAGAGAAAACGTTTGACAAAATCCAACACCCATTCAAGATAAAAAAAAAAACACTCAGCAAAATAGGACTAGAAAGGAATCTTCCTCAAGATAGTTACAGATATCTATAAAAAGGCCACAGCCAACATTATCCTTAATGGCAAAAAATTGAATGCATTTCCACTAAGGTCAGGAAGTAGGCAAGGCTGTCCACTCTGTCCACTCTTATTCAATATAGTTTTAGAAATCTTAGCAATAACATTCAGACAAGAGAAGGAAATCAAAGGAATCCAATAGGAAAAGAGGAACTCAAACTATCTCATTTTGCAGATGATATGATGATATATAGATACTCCTTGCTTGACGACCAATTTCCATTTCAAAGACTTGGTCATTAAGCGAATTGGCCCTTAAGTGAGGAACTGCATGTACTGTATACAGTAGTACAGTATATGCACAGTACTTGACAATACAGTGTTCTGAATAAAAAAATAACGAGAAAGCTCAAACTAAAAACCTCCACTTGTTTTAATTTGCATAGGTTGTGTAATTTACACACAGTACATGTATTACAGAACATAAAGTTAGTAAAGTAGGTAATTAAAGCACCAAAAATCACTGTACTGTAAAGTGTACAAGATGGAAAAAGGATATTAAAATAAAATAAAATAACGGTGAAGAGATGTTCATAAGAGTGAGTGGTCGATAAACAGGTAGGTTATTAAGCAAGGAGTATCTGTACATAGAAAACCCTAAAGAGTCCACAATAAAACTCCTAGAAACAATTAACCAATACAGCTAAGTGGCCGGCTACAAAGTCAATACACAAATGACAGTAGCATCCCTCCAGTGATGGCTAACCTTTTTGAGCCCAAGTGCCCAAACTGCTGCACAGAAACAAAGAATTTCCTCAAAAGTGCCAGCACATCAAGTAAACATTAATAACAAGATTTTAATATCTAAAAACTATGTGGGACGTACCACATATCTTAATTGTGAATATTCCCACATGCTAGATGCAAGGCCTTTGCATGCCACCGCTGGATAGGTTCGCCATCGCAGCACGAAGTAGAGGAGAAAGAGATTAAGGAGAAAATCCCATTTAAAATAGTATCTAAAAATAACAAGTACCTAGGAATCAACCTTATAAGAGAATAGAAGGACCTATTCCATGAAAACTTCAAAACACTTCAGAAAGAAATGAAAGAGGATGTAAGAAAATGACGAACATCCCATGCTCATGGGTAGGTAGAATCACCATCGTCAAAATGACTATCTTACCTAAACTTCTATATAAATCTAATGTAATCCCTATCCAAATTCAGACATCATTTTTTATATACCTCACCAATTTTTTTTATAAATATAAAATTTTTATTTTGATTATAGTGACTTACATATCTTTCACAGTAATATTTTTGGTACATATTAACATTGAATAAGGGGAATTCCCATCACCAAACCAGTCCTCCCTCCACCCCCGTTCCCATTCTGGATCCCATATCCCCCACCCTCACCACCAGGCTGCTAGAATGAGTGGTCCCCTCTGTGTGTAGCTTACTATTTAGTGGTTATACAACTGTTTGGTCTTGGGACCCTCCATTATTTCCCCATCTATTTGAGAGGGGGAACTTGATAGTTCAAGTTATGTGGTTTTGGTTGAAGAAAGGAAAAGCAATAAAATGGGGTAAAACTTGAATAAGCCTAAAATGAGCTGAGTCCTCCTAGACAGAGGCTCTCCAACTCAGTTTGAGTTGGGAAAAAGGAATTGAGACACCACAACAATACAAAAAAAAATCAAATAAAATAGCCAGTAAGCACTACAGCAATAAGGACAAGCACCACATAATAGCCACGGTCCTGAAATAAAAACATGACAGAGCACAAAAAGGAGAAAAACAAACAAAAATACAAAAAAAAAAAGAAGAGAAAAAAAATGGCGACAACAACTTCAATATTCACACCGTAATAAAGGAGTCAAAAAATAAATAAAAAAGATTATTGTGTGTGTTTGTGTGTGTGTGTCTTTCCTGCATAGGCACAGGTGTGACCCCCCCAAATAAAAGAAACAATACAAAAAAAATAACAATAATGTAGCAAACCGAATCCAACACTACATCAAAAAGATTATACACCATGACCAAGTGGGTTTTATCCCAGGGATGCAAGGATGGTTCAACATATGCAAATCAATCAACATAATATATCACATCATAAGCTAGAAAGACAAAAATCACATGATTATATCAATTAAATGTTAAAATTAAATGTTGAGGACAATAGAAAGAGAATTCCCTTGGCCTAAGAGATACAGGGTTTCTCCACCCTTGAAGTATACTGTCATGGGATTAACTATAGACTCCTTGCATGTTCATTTACTCTCCCCTCTTCTCTTAGACATCATTTTTTAAAGACTTAGAACAACCAATCATAAAATTCATCTGGAACCACAAAAGACCCAGGTTAGCCAAATACATACTGAAAAACAAGAAGCTGGGTGGCATCTCTTTACCTAACCTGAAACTTTACTATAAAGCCATAGTGATCAAAACAACATGGTACTGGAACCAAGAGTCTCAGACCAGTGGGTTAGAACAGAATATCCAGAGATAAATCCCCAAATATACAGTCTATTAATTTTTGACAAAAGAGTCAAGAACTTGAAATGTACCAAAGACAGTCTCTTCAACAAATGGTGTTGGAACAACTGGATAACCACCTGTAAGAAATTAAAAATTGATCCAGACCTCACACCTTATACAAAAGTCCATTCAAAAGGATTAAAAGCCTTGATATCAGACCCGAATCTATACTGTTTATTGAGGAAAAAATAGACAGAATAGCCCAAGACCTATATATCAAAAAGTCTCTGAGGATAGAATGCCAATGGGAAGAACTTTAGCATCAAACCTAAATAAACAGGACTACATCAAACAAAAAGTTTCTGCATGGTGAAAGAAACCCTACTTAATACTAGAAGACTGTTAACAGAATGGGAAAAAAAATGTTGCACTGAACACGTCAGATAAAGGGCTGATATCTAGGATATACAAAGCACTCAGAAAGGTGAGCTTCAAATATCTAAAAAAAAAGCCATAGAAAAACAGAGAGAAGAAATTAATAGACAATTCTCTGAGGAAGACCTAAAGATGGCCAATAGACATATGAAAACGACATATGAAAACATGTTCACCTTCACTCATCATTAGGGAAATCCAAATCAAGACAACAATGAGGTATCACCTTACACCAGTGAGGAAGGCTCACACCAAAAATAACAGGACCAATCTCTTTTGGCAGGGATGTGGTAAGAAAGAAACTCTCATCCACTGCTGGTGGGAATGCTGCCTGGTCAAACAGCTATGGAAAAGTGTGGAGAGCTCTCAGTAAACTCAGAATTGAGCTGCCATATAGCCCAGTAATTGCTCTCTTGAGTATCTATCCCCAAGTCGGAAGGTCATTCATCCCATAGTATGTGTGCACTCCACTATTTATTGCAGCACTCAGTACAATAGCCAAGATTTAGAACCAACTTCGATACCCAACAACAGATGAGTGGATCATGAAGATGTGGTATGTATATACAATGGAATACTACAACAGAAACAACAGTTTAGAATGAACAGGTATGTAATCAGCCTTTTTACTACAAAAGCCTATAATAATTTCTTAAGGAGCTTATCCACAGATACAGGTGAAGAATATGATTGGAAGTCAGAGGCTCCAGTGGCAGCATTTCCTAACAATATGTTTTAATGCCTTAATCTTACTAGGTATAAAATAACCTCTCAGCTTCTCTGTCCACAGAGATTCTTGGATACAAAGGGTGGACACCCTAATTTTACACTTGGGTGCTCAGTCATACTAGCTACCAAATTCAGTTTGCATTATGAAAATGTCTTTAAATGCTCCAATATACACTTTTCCTCTGGTTTATGTCTTCTGTTAGGACCTGAAGCATATGGTCAGACCACTGAAACAGTAAACTGCAAACCACAGAATTATGTTAAAGGACCTACTCATCGAATACATTTTGGCAAATTAACATTTTCTTTCTCTCTCTTTCTATCTCTTCTCCCTCCTTCTCTCCTTCTCCTCTTTCTTCTTTTGCCTCACCATTATCAATTCAATCTATGTCAAATAAAACATACTGTAACTCTTTAGGAAAGGAACTTCGATACATAAGATGCAGCAAACAATACTACATAGGGTAGCCACCTATATGGGTAGGCCTCATTACCACATTGTTTTGTACTCGAGATGTGAAACCTATATGTGTCCTAAACTTCTATAGCCATTATCTAACCCTGAAACCTTAATTTAGCAAAGACCAACCCCATAACTGATGAAATGTCTAGAAACTGGGGAAAACCACCCAACTCCGACGTGCTAGCCCAATCTCTTTTATTTGATTTACTTCATTTTTTGAATATATTTTTACTATATTTACTTATTTTTCTTTTCTCCTCTCTCCTATGTTTTTCTATCCTCTGTTCTTTCCTAAGCTATACCTAAGTTAATTATTTACCTCTATTTAACCAGTCCTTAAGAGCTCAAAACCATCCTATTAGGGTCAGACATCTAACAACACCTTAAGAATAGATTACTAATGTATGTTTTATGTGGGCATGAGTACATAGATATAGAATGGGTGTTGGACCTTATTAAATGCTTTCTCTACATCTATTGATATGATCATGTGGCTTTAATTTTTCTTCTTGTTGATGCTATGTATTATGTTGTTAGATTTACAGATGTTAAACCATCCTTGCATTCCTGGGATGAAACCTACTTGATCTTCTTGATGAGGCATTGGATCCTATTTGTCAGAATTTTGTTGAGGATATTTGCATCTGTGTCCATCAGGGATATTGGTCTGAAATTTTCTTTTTTGGCAGCATCTCTATCTGGTTTTGGTATCAAGGTGATGTTGGCTTCATAAAAACTATTTGGAAGTGTTCCTGTTTTTTTTTCAATTTCATGAAAGAACATGGCAAGCATTGGTAGTAGTTCCTCTTGAAAGGCTTGAAAGAATTTATTAGTGAATCCATCTGAGCCTGGATTTTTGTTTTGGGGGCAGACATTTGATTACCATTTTAATTTCCTCAATAGTGATGGGGGTGTTTAGATATGTTACGTCCTCCTTATTCAACCGTGGAAGATTATAAAAGTCCAAGAATTTATTCATTTCTTCGAGGTTCTTATGTTTTGTGGCAAAGTAGTCTCTGATTATCCTTTGAATCTCTGCAATATCTGTAGTGATCTCCCCCTTTTCATTTCTAATACAGGTTATCAGGTTTCTCTCTCTTGCATTCTTTGTGACTTTTCAATGGTCTATCAATTTTGTTTATTTTTTCAAAGAAACAACTTCTGCTTTCTTTTATCTTTTGGATTATTTTTTGGGTTTCTCCTTCATTGATTTCTGGTCTAAGCTTTGTTATTTACTTCTGTCTACCTATTTTTGGTTCCATTTATATATCATTTTCTAATTTTATGAGCTGCGTCATTAGGCTATTGAGGTATGCCCCTTCTTTCTTCCTATGTGTGCTTGCAAAGCTATAAATTTTCCTCAGTATAGCTTTTGCTGTGTCCAGTAGATTCTGATAGCTTGTGTTTTCGTTGTCATTTATTTCCAAAAGTTCTGATTTCCTCTTTGATTTAGTCTTGGACCCACTGATTATTCAGTAGTAGGCTGTTTAATTTCCAGGTGTTAAAGTTTTCCTTCTGTGTTCCTTTGTACTTCGTATCTAATTTCAGAGCCTTGTGGTCAGGGAAGGTAGCCTGCAGAATTTCTATCCCCTTGATTTTATGGAGGTATGTTTTATGTGCTAGCATATGGTCTATCCTGGAGAATGACCCATGCACATTGGAAAAGACTGTGTATCCAGGTTTCTGGGGATGGAGTGTCCTATATATACCTACTAGACCACTTTCTTTCATTTTTCTTTTCAGGGCTAGTATATTTTTGTTGGGTTTCAGTTTGGTTGACCTATCAAGTGGTGACAGAGCCATGCTTTTCTTTTGGATACATTTCTTGAAATAGTAGTAATAGCCTAGGTCAGTGGTCAGCAACCTGCGACTCGTGAGCCACACGTGGCTCTTTACACTTTTAATTTGGCTCTTCTGTGTGCAGGGTGGCTGCTCCAGGAGTTAGGACTCTGCTCCTAGCCTCTGTCAGTGTGCGTCCTGTGTGCAGCCCCAGCAGCCAGCTCCAAGAGTGTAAGATGATACCCAGTATCAACCTGAAACAAAGATGTTTCCCCAATGTCATCCTTTCTTAAACCTCTTCCTTTGATATGTAAAAGACCACGGAATATGTACTTTTGTCTCTCTCTCTTGACCTGAAGCCTCCTGGTATGGAAATTGGTTTTAATAAAAAAAAAAAAGAGGTGTTCTAGCTTTTTGGGCTCGAGGCAGAGAGTACAGGTAAAAGGCCATGGACTCCATGATCATCATTTCCTGGCTAGTTTGGTTTATTATTTCTTTCCTGCTACCCTGCTTCTTCAGACCAGGTTGGGTTGGGTTTAGAAATACAGTGCCTGGAATGATCTTAAAACACATATTTTATTTTGCACAAGAGTGGGCATCTTCCATGAAGGGATTCTCAACCCAGAATTTTCTTTACCGTGGATTCTCATGTTTAGAGTACTCATGATGAAAGTTGTGAGCTAATGCCCTTAAATACGGTTTTTCATATTGATTATGGCTTTCTGCATAATATAAGTGCCAATCAGAAATTTTTTGCAAGAGTGGAAACATTTCAATATCTCCTTCTCAGACACAGCTATCCCAGAATCAGTTTCTTTTTTGAACACATCCATATTATGTCTCACTGTAAAAACTACTTGTAAAACTCCCCTGTAGAAAAATATTAAGTTCATAGAGAAAATGAACAATGTCTGCCAAATACACAAGCTTAGCTACCCATTCCTTGTCCAACTGGGGCTGTACAAAGTCAGAGTTCTGCTCTCACAGGAACTGCACTACTTCTTCCCTCTTGCCAACAAGGCGAGAGAGCACCCTTCCCCTGAACAGCCACTTCAATTCTTCATGGAGAAGATGCTAGTAGTGGGCATCCATACTCTCACCTAGGGTAGAGAATAGCCTGGATTTGATCACAATTGTGAATTTCACAAATTATCTTTACTGTGTCATATGTCACAGAGTTTAGTTCAGCAGGGAGTTTTACTGTATCCAGTCTATCATACAATGAGTGGATACAAAGTACGGGTATGCAACTTCTGTTTCTTGTGACTACACAAAAACACTGAGCCATGCACAGTGCATCATCTGTACATACATCAACACATCAGATTATTATTCTGAGTGAAATGAGTCAGAATGAGAGGTGTATACACAGAATAATCTTTTGTGGCATATAAGAATAATAAATGGCAATATGGTAATAATATCTAGAGAAAATAGGGATGTGGAACAGGAGGACTAGTCCATAATAGGAAGCTTGCCATAAAAAGTGGTGAGTTCAGTTAGAATAGAGAAAGGTACATTATGACATTGATAGTTGGAACTTATCACTCTGGACAAGAACTGGATGCTGAAAATGGATAAGTGACATGCATGGTAACCTTTAATTAACAATATTGCAAACCACGGTGCCACAAAGAAAATTTTGCAAACCTCAGTGTCATAAAGGAAAAGAGAGAGAAAAAAGCAAAATGACTGCCCCTGACATAGGCAGAAGAGGGTGAAGTGGAAGGAAAAGGGGACATTGGTGGTGGGGAAAGTGCACTAGTGAAGGGTGGTGTACATTCTATGATTTAAACGCAAGTATGAATAATTTTGTAACAAATATGCTTAAATAAAAATTATTTTTAAAACGTTTCAGGCACTCTATCATAATTCCTTTATGATATATCATATGCCTTTAACAAAGTGCCATTTTTGTTTTGTGTGTATTTTAGTTTGGTTTCTTGCAACACACACTAAAGTGTCAATAGATTTTTTTTCCTTTCAGTGAAATCACTACTTTTCTCTGGAACACTGTTCTTGCTTTTAAAGATTGTTAAAAGGTTTTTCTCTTTTACCTATTTCATCTCCATATTGTAGGGTTTCAAATTTTCAGCACATTTTTGTTATCAAGAGGAAACGTTTTGAAACGTTTTGTTTCCTTATTATCAGAAATCAAAGCATTTTTCCTCGAGAAGGGTGTTCACTATCCAGAATTAACAATCAGTGGATTCAAAAACTGTATTTCATGGTGACTGTTACTTCACATCTAAATCAGCTTAATCACAAACTACAGGGGAAAGAAAACACAATTTTTTCGATGTTAGAAGTTATTTCGTTTGAAAACAAATTATCTGTTTTTGCTCAAGATTTTGACAGAGACACTTTGATGCACCTTCCAAGCCTGTTGAAACATCGCCAAGAAAATAATTCTGATATTGACATTACCTATTTTAAAACAGCACTTTTAAATATAAGGGAAGCTTTTCTCAAGAGGTTTCAGGATTTCAGAAACAGCAAAGCAACGCTGGCCTTTGTTAAAAACCGCTGGATGCTACTGTAACGGAATTAAATTTTTCTCCCTTTAATATTGACATTGGCAACTTTGAAATGTAATTTCTAGATTTAAAAAACAAAGAACTGTGGAGCTCGAAATTTGAACATCTTTGTGCTAATTTAGAAAGATTGGAAAAACACAAATATGAACTTAGTTCACATCACAAGTGGTCTGCTTTGAAAGACCTGGAGAAGAAAGATATGTTGATTTTTAACACCTGGAATAGTATTTCTGACTCATATAATTAACTAAAAAAACTAGTGTTAGCTGTTCTTTCCTCGTTCGGTTCTACATATTTATGCAAACAATCATTTTCAAGCATGAATCTTATCAAGAGTAAATTGAGAAATCGTCTCATCGATGAAAACCTGGAATTGTGCCTAAAATGAAAACAACAACATACAAACCTGACTTACTCAAACTTTCCAAGGAAATGCAAGGTCAATGTTCACATTAGTGTTTGTGACTTTGCCAGTCATTATCAGGATGTAATTTTCTCTACATTGTAAGGCAAATTTTATGGAATTTAACATTATCAATAAATAATATCGTTCTAAAGGTTTTGCTTTATTAGTTGTGTTATTTGTATCCTCCCGACCTATGTGGATACTGCCTGCAGAATATTCTCAATAAAAAACCTATTGAAACTAAAAACAGTGTACCATCCTATGTATTTTCAGTTTTAAAAATGTGGCTCTTGGGGCTGGAGAAGTAGCATGGAGGTAAGGCGTTTGCCTCTCATGCAGAAGGTCGAATCCCAGCATCCCATATGGTCCCCTGAGCCTGCCAGGAGTGATTTCTGAGCATAGAGCCAGGAGTTACTCCTGAGCGCTGCCAAAAACAAACAAACAAAAACAAAAACCAAAAACAAAACAAAACAAAAAAAATGTGGCTCTCAAAATAAATTTCAATCATGGTTTTGGCGAGATTTGGCTCAGTTGAAAAAAGGTTGCCGACCACTGGCCTAGGTGTATGCAAAGTATCAGGGAATGGTCATTTTAGAATTTAAAATGCACATTGATAATTTATATTAACATCATTAGCATTCAGAGTTCATTTATCCTCTCCCAGAACAGAGTGTATCCTTTCCTCTTCTAGAAAAAGAGCAAAAAGCACACAATGAACTGTAATTCTGATATAAAACCTAAAACACATGAACACAAATGAACTGCAATTATGATGTAAAACCTAAAGAAGCAATATGAAATATTCTTTGGGGGAGAGGTTTACAGAAAGTATTAACACTAAGGTTCAGGAAGTAGGCACTAAACTCAATGAGAATTTTTTTGAGAATTTACTATATGGGACATGGTTAATGTCTTTATGAATTGTATATCTACCATGAGCAGAAAAGAGTCATAGGGATATGAAGAAGGGTATACTGAGATTGGGTGCTGGTTTAGATAAAATTATAAATCAGTATTCTAATTGGATAAAAGAAGAAATAAAGAAAAGAAGAAATAAAAAAAGAAATAAAAAGCAGGGAAAGCAGAGGTAACCACCTGCAAAATTCCCTTAGAAAGTAAACTCTAAGTAACTGAGGGCTATAGTTTACCACTGCGGTTTTCTTGTAAATATGATTCTCCCTGTGCTAGAAGAGGGAAAACAGGAGGACTGGAAAGAATGAGGGTATAGTTCCTAGTGAGAAATGAAGTACCAAAGAAGGTTGTTTTAAGTAATACATTGTCTGGGGAAAGAGTTGTACAAATGCTGATGACTAAAGTGAAGGGAGCCAAATGGTTGGCTTCCTTTCAGTAGGTGTTTTTTTTTTCCTTTAATTCCAAATAGACTTCAATTCTTGAGTCTATGTAGACAAGGGAGTTTTGAGGAACCCAGAGAACAGTTCAGCAAGTGACCAGCTGGTGGCCGCTCAGAATCCTTGACCTTCTGGGAGTACCGTGGTGTAAAGGATACACTTCCTTCCAGCTCTTTTTCCTCACATTTCAATGAAAACTAACTAGTCTTTCACATGATTATTGGAAAGAGGAATGAGAGAAAAGAGAGAAGGAAGATGAAAAAAAACCCTGACTTTATTTACTTTTGGGGGAATACAATAGATTGTTCTTAGGGCTTACTCCTGGCTCTATACTCAGAGATCACTCCTGGTTGAGCTTGAGATTATGGGGTGCTGAGGATTGAATCCAGATGTATGCAGGGAAAATGCCCTATCCAATATACTATCTCTCAAGTCCCCTTGAAAAATTTTCATTTAATTTAAAAAAATGTTTTATTTCCCTACCATTTAAATTTTTTGCCAAAAAAATAAAAATAGGAAAATAACCAGTTGGTATGGTTTCCATCCTGCTATCTTTTCTGTTTCTATGGAAGTCTTTGAAAAATGACTCCTAAGAGTCTAGTTTCAGCCCCTGGCTGTGTAAGAGATGGTAGTCTTGTAGCAGCAGATATGTTGTTTGTGATTATCCAAACCCAACACCTTCCCTAATGAGAAAGGAAGCAATAAAATAGAACAGTGGACAGGCCAGCTGTGCTAATCAGTCCTGGTAGGAGGCTTGCCTTCCAAGAGAAGCTGGAGCCCATTAATTCCAACATCTCCTCTACTTGGAAATTAACTTTCCTGGGACTTCAGGAAGAGTAGTAGCTCTTTAAGTACTCAGTACTGGTCTTCTGCATTGTTAGTTAGGAGGAGCTGAATAGTTTCTTATGCCATATCTATTCACAGAGGTTTTCTAAGGGGGGCCCTTTATTTATTCCTGTTGTGTTATAAGAGAACCAGATGAGAGATCAGTAATGTTCCTATGTTACCCAGCTTTTCATTTTAAGCTTACCTAATCTTTTATTTCAAAACAGTGGTTAATGTCCTTCTGCCTTCTTCTTTCTCAGTGCCCTTCCTGAGTACTGAAACTTGTCATCTTTCCTTTGGTCTTTCAATGTCTAATATCTTCTTCTTTTGATCTATTCTCCAGGCTATATTTACCTGATTTTTCAGAATTTTCACTGTTTTCCTTTACAAGCAGCAGAACTCAACAGTATGTCCACAGAGAAGTTTGCATGCTCACTTAAGAGATAAGCTACCTATAATTTGTTTATAATAATTTTGAAAGCAGTGATCTGGAAAATGATATAAAAAGAAACAGAACAGGGACTAGAGAGACAATATAAGAGGTAAGGTGCCTGTCTTATGTGTAGCTAACCCTGGATCTAATCCCTGGTACCACCTAAGGTCCCCTGAGAAATGCCAGGAGTGATCTGTGAGCCCAGAACTAGGAATAAGCCCTAAAACCCACCGGTTATGGCTCAAAATGCAAAACAAAGGTAAAATCAAAATTATTACAATAACCTTATTTTAATTCATTCTAATTATAAACTGCTTCCTTAACTGATAAAACCACTCAGGAACTAAGAACTAAACATACGTCCTAGTGTGTTTCACTCTTTTGTCCACAGGAGTAAGTTGGACATAGAAGAATAAACTTGAGAATCATTGACTCATGAGATATGTGGCAAATAATTTATATAACTTGGTGCTTCAAACTCTTGATAAACTTAACCCTTAATTGCCTCCTTCCTCCTAGACAGACATACCACTTACTATACAGAAAAGCTCACTTTTTTTTAAATTAACTGCAGCAGTCTTCTAGGTTTTTTTTAAATGTTTTGTTTGCTTTTTCTTTTTAATATCTCCAAGAATGACTCCTCATTCTTGCTGCTAAATTTATTTTTTATGGTTTATTTCAAATGATAACTGTAAAATTCTCTTCACAAATTTCAAAAATTAACACTTCTCTCTAGCGTTTTTTGGATTTCTCTCAGACCCTGTGTATACTGTGCTGTGTAATTTCACATTTGTTTGTCTTCCCTAAAATACTAAGCATCTTGGGAAAATCACAATCCCCTTCCCCATCTGCCTTTTGCATGCCTTATACAATGCTTGAGTACTTTGCTTAATAAATACTTGTGAAATAAGATAAAAAATAACATGTATTATTAAGTGAGAGAGACAATATTTCACCCATGAAAAGATCGACTTTCAAAGAAGATAACTTATCACCTAAAAAAAAACAACAACAACAAAAAAACCCTCAAGTACATGCACCAAATCCTCAGTTCCAGTTCAGTGCTTTGCCCACTTTCAAATTGAATTTTCTTATTTGAGGAAACCTAGAAGCTTCTGGGTGACTAACCTGCTTCTATACTTAATATGTCCTTGTTAGGTTGACAAGCTGGGCTATTCTGAGCTCAGCCATTCCAATATCTCATCACATTCTTCTTGATTTATTTCTTCTGTCTAATGTACTTCCTTTCAGTTTCATTAATTTTTTCTATATAATTTCTTTTTATCATCTCTTTCTTCCAGAGGGCTCTATTTGCTCATTTTCTTTTGGTATCAGATCAATTTTTAATTTGTGGCTTCTGTTTCTGTGTCATTTTTAGGATTTAAAATTGCATTCTCTGTTCTTGTTATCTCAAACCACAAAAAAGCAATTGAATTTGTAATTCCAACAAACATAAAATTAAAATAAGAGCATACAAAAAAGATAAAGCCACTGGGGAGCCAAGGAAATTATGAGCATAAGCAAGAAAATAAGGAAGAAAGTTCCACAGGGTCCCAAAGCAATGACTATGTTTAAGAAGTTCTGGTGAAGGGAGAGATTGGACAGCAGCTACTTGCACATAAATCACTCTTCTTTCCTTCTTTAGTTCTTTTTTCCTGACTAACAAAACCCTCAGGCCCACTGTCAAAGAATAGGCTCCACCAGACTCAGAGGTTATTTTTTCTTGTTCAAGCCAAAACCTAGATTCTCCATATGCAAACTCCGGAAGATCACCTTGAATTGTCTTTTCCTCTGGAGGAAGTTTTTGTTCCAAAAAGAAATTTGTTCTGAGGGCCATTCATCCAAGTGTCCATAAACAGCAGATACCTTTACATTATCACTGCTTTGTATATAACAGGTTCTCATTACACACTGACCAAAAGTCAAAACTAAAACTTATTAAAGGAGTTCAGTGAATGAAAACAAGCCATTCCCTGGTAAGCCATGTTATCCTACACTATGCAATTCTGTAATATCAAATATTTCCTAACAGTGGTGCCCAACTTTCACTTTGCTCTCATTTCTAGGAATCCACTTCTCGCTTCTAGGATCCCATTAACATTGATATTGTGAGGTTAAATGGACTTTTTTCACTGGAACATTCAGTTCTTCTTACAAGTCTTTTTTAATCTCATGACCCTAGGAATATGGATATTACACAGGGTACAAATAAGTGGTTAATAAGTATGAGAGGGGCAGAATGTTGTTTTGGATCAGTTAGCTAAGCAAGAATGTGAATTCTAATTTTACTACTTAGCAAGTGTGGCATGAAAGATGATCAGTTTCTTTGATGGGTTAGTAATATATAATACACTCAATAAATGACATTTTTAACCTAAAAGGTTATGTGGTAACTATTTCTGCATGTTAACAATATTTACAATATTTATATGCTGTAGAAATTAGAATGTTTTTCATAATCAGTATCACTGAAAATGTGCCAGCTGTTCACCTTCGTGCTCCTCTCCTCACAGCTGTTATTAAATTGAGGATACCTTTTATTTATAATTATTCATGTTAAAAAATCAAGAAACTATGGTTTGTGGAATGATAATCACTGCAGCTTTTTGGAACTCTTTAGTGGTAAGCAAAACTTTAGAACTAAATTTTCTTACTAACCATGAGTGTCTTGCATTTGAAAGAGAAAAGTCAAAGTTTCCATATTCATATTCTCCTTTTACAAATGCACAATCAAGGTGGGTTGCAGAGACTAATTATTGCTCATGAAGAGTCAACATCCAGTTCCCCATGTAGACAGGCCTCCACTAATGTTCTAAGATGAGAATGTGCTCTTGATCATTTGCTTTATTTTCTTTCTCTTAGAGAGATTCCCCCAAAGTTGGAATCACCCATGAATGTCATGTATTCATGTGACAAATTTTGTATTTGGAGTCCTGTGCTTCTCGAGTATTTCTTTGGACTCTGTTTCTCTTCCCTTCCATAACCTGCTCTTGGTAAAGAAACAGGTTTGCTATTAAAATATTAATATAAAATTCAACTAATGTAGTTTTCTTTTTCAGGTTATTTTGAATTATCCACCAAATGAAGATGTAAATGTTACTTTCTCAAATCAAATAAATAACATTAGCAAAGAGAATGAAATGTTCCTTTGAGCCACCCCTAGACTTTGTCTTTCTAATCTTTAGGCACATGTCTAAAAGACACTTTCTACTATGTTTACGAACATGCATAGCCTATTTACAACTAACTAAGTCAGTTTTTATCGCTACCATAAAATTAATAGCAGACTATATTCTTTTGCATGGTAACAGCAAAGAATGACAGTTTGGCATGATTGAGACAAAGAGACTATTACTTTTCTACTGCTATTTCACTCTGTTCATTCACCTTATCTTCTCTGCTTCCTCTAAAATGTATTGAGCATCTGCCTATAAATTTATTGAGCAGCTTTACCACAGATTTTGAAATACACAGTCAGCATTATTGAGTTAATGAGTTAATGACCTCAACACTGTCATGAGACCACTACTATACTAGAAAGTTGATTCGTTTTCAATTTTATTCAGGATATAAGATTAATATGATCATTGTCTGCGTTTTTTACTTAGTAGTATTTCTGCTTAATCCCTGGTCCTCATATAAGAACTGTTATTGACCCCAGTTTCTCTCTCACCCTCCCTGATGCCCTTTTCCCTCCCACAGAATCTCCTTCACCAGCTTCTGGGGCAGGCATTTACTTCACTCACTCACTCACTCACTCACTCATTCTCTCTCTCTCTCTATATATATATATTTTTTTTTGACACTATGGTTTGCACTACTGTTATTAAGGGGTGCTACTAGGACATTAGTAGTGGGAATGTGCACTAGTGAAGGTTGTTGTACATTATAGGACTTAACTCAATCATTAAGAACTTTATCTGAGAGGGGGAAACTATTATGAATTACCTTGTAATCACAGTATTTTAAAAAAAAGAACTGTTATTGAGCAGGATCCACTCCTGTGAGCAGGATCCACACTTCTAAGATGACTCACTCCAGGCTCAGGCCTGCTGGGAGATAGATGACAAGCCACAAAAGGAGAAACCATCACATCACACTATTCATATTTTGAATAGTTATACTTTGAAATCTATAAATAAAATTTCACTTCGTATCATCAGATATACTTTGTTCCTACCATGAGAGAAAAAAAAGTTGATATCACAAAAAAATAAGTGATGAATGCTACTTTAAATCTTTTCTCCACTGACATAATAAGAGACACAATAAGTGGACAACTGGAGGGTTGGCTAAGAAATAAGGCTTTAAAAATACATTACATTAATTACTACAAAATTCTTACTTATACTTCTGCCATATTTGCTTCTGCTAATAAGATAGATTGGGGAAAGTGCCATATGTGACTACATTTACAGAGATTGCAAGAGAAGTTTTCTTTATTAAATATCGCTAACAAATATAAATTATACTAACAAACAACAATAAATGTAATATGTAAATGTAAATAAACTATTTATTCTATCCTTTGCATCTACCACAAATCCTAAGAATGTTATTAATCAAAAGTTATCTATTGGGGCCGGAGAGATAGCATGGAGATAAGGTATTTGCCTTGCATGCAGAAGGAAGGTGGTTCGAATCCCGGCATCCCATATGATCCCCCGAACCTGCCAGGAGTGATTTCTGAGCGAAGAGCCAGGAGTAACCACTGAGTGCTGCCAGGTGTGACCCAAATCCAAACAAACAAACAAAAAAAGGTTATCTACCCTTTAGGTCTTATCCCAAATGTCACTTCTATGAATTCCTTGGTTTTCCTTCCTTTATAAATTCCCAAGTTTTTTACTCCCTTATGGGCATCTTATATTATAGAGCATCTTATATATGCCCTATAATGAGTCACTATTTTCTTATAATTGAGTCATATTTTTTAATATTTTCCCCAAGGCTTATAAGGATAATCATAGCTTCAGTTTTCTTATCATTTTATTCTCAGAAGTCTAGAAAATACAAAAAAAAGTTACATGCAGTTGATAAATAAAAGAAGAAAGAAGGAAAAGAAGGAAGAAAGGAAAGAACGTTTCAAATAGTAGGGCAGCCATCTGTTCAATTTAGAATTCAAAATGCAATCATATGGACCGTACTTTTGAAAATAGTTCTCTTATGATTGGGATTTCACCAACTCCTTCCTGTACTTATTGAATTGTTGAAAATAATATAAAATAGTGTTATTTCCTCCTCTGATTCCTCTAGGAGATGAAGATGCAAACTGTAGAGTTCAAGTAACTGAAGCCAAAGTGGTTCTCCTTGGTTTTATGTCATTGTTTTGGAGTTAGCCCAGCTATCCACACTATACCATCTGCACTGTATCCTACAGTTTTTCACTTTCCCATCTGATTATTGCCTGTACTGTGATTCTCTACTCTTTTCCTGACTCATCTCCCAAAGTACAGATGATTATCCTCATTCTAACAGAAGTAGGAAAGTGTGTGGATCACTCAAAGAAAAGGGTTGTCCAAATATTGTCTCTACATTTCAAACACATCATGTAGATTTTCACATAACCAGAATTCACCAACTACTCAGAAAAACTGAGAATTCTTCTATAAGTGGCAGCCCAAAATTGGAAACCACAGCTGTTTTTAGCAATTAAGTCATTTCCTTTCAGGTGCCAAAAATATCACCTATTATAGTCTCCAAAGTTCAAAGAAAGAGGAAAGCAGGAAAATAAAACAAAACAAAAACAAAAAACAAGTTGAGAATCAAGGCAACATAAAGCTTCTTCAGTCACATAAATTATTATTAAGCACAACTATAAGAACTAAAACAACACTAATAGCTTAAGTAAGGACCAGCACTCAATAACAATGAATAATTCAGGGTTTAATATCCCTAAGAAGAAAGAAAGATAGTAATTATATTTTACAAAATAAAAAACAAAAACCAGGGGCTGGGAGTGACAATATAGCAGGTAAAACATTTGCATTGGATGAGATTGACTTGCGTTTGATCCCAGGCATCTGATATGGTTGCCTAAGCCATGCCAGGAATGAGCCCTGAGCATTTTTGTGGCCCACCTCTGAAAAAACAAAAGTTCCACAAAACTCAAAGAATTTAAGTGAATTGTTTGAGTTCTTACAGATAAACCTAAGTTTTAATATAAGTCATGAAAGTTCTTATTGCTTTTATGATTCAAACAGCACTATCTCTGACTTATTTTGATTTTCCTTATTAATTCATCTTACTGGGAAATCTGCCCTTTCCAGTTCTCTATGAGTCTAAGTAGGGTTATTAGGATTTCACTGTTAGTTTTGGTAAGAGAGTCTCAGGCCTATAGATATTAAGAATCTTACCTGTCCCATCTCTAAACCAATTTTTGGAACTTAGAAGAAAGCAGTCTGGCTTATCTGACTCAGTCTGCATCCTGGACTCTACTTTCTCCAATTCCTTCCCTAGGCACCATGAAATTTAACAACAGTCAAATAAATCTTTCTTTTTTCATTAGTATTTATTGTTTAAAAGTGATACTATTGGTTTAAAACACTATGAATGCTATACAAGTATAATTTCATGCTTTTTAAAATGTATGCTTTTATTATTCATGTACTCCACCTTAAGTATAAAATAACTAAATTGACAGTACATTTGCTGTCCTCTACCTCTTTTTATTACCCCCTCCTTTCACTCTGGTAATATAAGTTCTCAAGTCAAAAGTCAACTGTTTACTTTAGTTTGACTTTTAATTTGTTTTCTTTTTAGTTATTGTTATTTTATGTCCTATATATGAATGAAGTCACTTGGTATTTGCCATTTTCTCCTAATTTATTTCAATTAGTATAACTCCTCTCCAGTTCTTTTTTTTTTTTTAATTTTTTATTTGTAATTATGAGAACAAGGATGCAAAGAAAGAGGACAAGGTAAAGTTACAGTGGAAGGACAATACATAACATAATTCTCAGAAGTCCCCTTGCTGATATCCCAACTTTGAAATTTCATCCAAAGAACATTAAGATTGTAACACACTATAATATTTCTTAACAGCACACAAGGCAATCTAAAGCCATAAAACTTACATAACTCCTTAAACATTACAGGCATAGCATTTTTTTTTACATTTCCATATTCATGCATATTAGCTTAAGTTGACCTCAAATCTTAACTGGGTTCTTTTTAAGGATTAGAGTCAAAGGAGCACAGCAAAAATGGTGTTAGAGTGGCAATTGTTGTTTGCATAGGCCCACCAAAATATGAGGGGAATGGAAAGAAATAACCTTGGCCTAAATACAAAAAGACCTGACCCCTGAAGGTTCCTGGCACAAGACCAACTCTAGGCTCCAGGCAAGCTAGATCGTCCAATCCAAGACATTGTCTGTAGTGCCAACACACTTATATTTTTCACACAGTCTCTGTTGTTGGTATCAAGCTTCTGTATTTAAGATCCTGGAATCTGTATATCCAACATTGAAGTCAGGATGTGGAGCGTCCTCTGGTTTCACCTTACAATCAAAGGGCAATGCAGGGAGCCCTCTCCTGTAAGCAAATCGTTGTTGTTGTTAAGTCTTCTCAGTGTTAATGGAAGTCTCTTTTGAGCAGGACAATGTCTGAGCAGTGTAGAGTCTTCCTTGGTAGAGGATTGCTTCCAGGTGATGCTATAGACCAGCCTGGATGTTTTGTGGATGGCTTCCCTGGTTCAGGGGAATGCCCTTTCTTCTGAGGTCTGTGCCAGGTCGTTATGTCAATGTTCAGGGTGTAAGGTCCCTTTGCACTATAAGATTAGTCTGTACCAATCTCTATTAGATAGGATCTTATTTATATGTATAGTATTTTCCCATTTTAATGTGCCTATGCAAAAAAGGAGCAATGCCACGTGGTGTTCTTGGCCCATAAGGGGGTGATAAGAACAATTATGGTTCAATCATAAGCATTAATCTGGGGGACTCTTTCTCTAAGATTCCTTGTTAAACAGCTCAAAAAGAGAAGAAGAAAAGCGGTTAGAATCGTCACTATATAAGACAACATTTAGTAAGAATTATAGCTGTCAGAGAAAAAAAACCAAAATATTCTAAAGAAATACGTGTCCATTTTATGTATCTTGAAACAGTTTGGGGTTGTTACACACAATGCACGGCTTTGGTCTGTGATAACGCTTGTACACTACTGATTAAAAAGAGTAATGTAGATTAGAGATGTTTGGGTGGGATAGAGAGTAAAGGAATAAAAAAGAGCTTTGTAGGGATGTGGGAAAGGGCACGATATATAATAAAGATTCTGGATACGTAAAAAGTAACATAACAGTAGGAATACACTTAATATATGAAGTACGAGCGGGGGGCTAGCGGGGGGCGGGATTTCTCCCCCGCCTCCCCCCAGGGCCCGATTAACCAGGCATGGCCCTGAAGACCCACCAGGTTTGGGGGGATCTTGGCCCCCTGGACTAGGAGTTCAGCCCAGGGGACCTGTGGCTAGCTGTCCTGCCCAGAGCCCCCCACATACCAGTCAAACACCCAGAAATCCTGGCATGTGGAGTGGTCTGAGCCCAGCCGTGCCTCTGCAGTTTTGGGATGCAAAGGGCGGGATTTCTCCCCCGCCTCCCCCCAGGGCCCGATTAACCAGGCGTGGCCCTGAAGACCCACCAAGTTTGGGGGGATCTTGGCCCCCTGGACTAGGAGTTCAGCCCAGGGGACCTGTGGCTAGCTGTCCTGCCCAGAGCCCCCCACATACCAGTCAAACACCCAGAAATCCTGGCATGTGGAGTGGTCTGAGCCCAGCCGTGCCTCTGCAGTTTTGGGATGCAAAGGGCGGGATTTCTCCCCCGCCTCCCCCTAGAGCCCGATTAACCAGGCGTGGCCCTGAAGACCCACCAGGTTTGGGGGGATCTTGGCCCCCTGGACTAGGAGTTCAGCCCAGGGGACCTGTGGCTAGCTGTCCTGCCCAGAGCCCCCCACATACCAGTCAAACACCCAGAAATCCTGGCATGTGAGTGGTCTGAGCCCAGCTGTGCCTCTGCAGTTTTGGGATGCAAAGGGCGGGATTTCTCCCCCGCCTCCCCCCAGGGCCCGATTAACCAGGCGTGGCCCTGAAGACCCACCAGGTTTGGGGGGATCTTGGCCCCCTGGACTAGGAGTTCAGCCCAGGGGACCTGTGGCTAGCTGTCCTGCCCAGAGCCCCCCACATACCAGTCAAACACCCAGAAATCCTGGCATGTGGAGTGGTCTGAGCCCAGCCATGCCTCTGCAGTTTTGGGATGCAAAGGGCGGGATTTCTCCCCCGCCTCCCCCTAGAGCCCGATTAACCAGGCGTGGCCCTGAAGACCCACCAGGTTTGGGGGGATCTTGGCCCCCTGGACTAGGAGTTCAGCCCAGGGGACCTGTGGCTAGCTGTCCTGCCCAGAGCCCCCCACATACCAGTCAAACACCCAGAAATCCTGGCATGTGGAGTGGTCTGAGCCCAGCCGTGCCTCTGCAGTTTTGGGATGCAAAGGGCGAGATTTCTCCCCCGCCTCCCCCCAGGGCCCGATTAACCAGGCGTGGCCCTGAAGACCCACCAGGTTTGGGGGGATCTTGGCCCCCTGGACTAGGAGTTCAGCCCAGGGGACCTGTGGCTAGCTGTCCTGCCCAGAGCCCCCCACATACCAGTCAAACACCCAGAAATCCTGGCATGTGAGTGGTCTGAGCCCAGCCGTGCCTCAGCAGTTTTGGGATGCAAAGGGCGGGATTTCTCCCCCGCCTCCCCCCAGGGCCCGATTAACCAGGCGTGGCCCTGAAGACCCACCAGGTTTGGGGGGATCTTGGCCCCCTGGACTAGGAGTTCAGCCCAGGGGACCTGTGGCTAGCTGTCCTGCCCAGAGCCCCCCACATACCAGTCAAACACCCAGAAATCCTGGCATGTGGAGTGGTCTGAGCCCAGCCATGCCTCTGCAGTTTTGGGATGCAAAGGGCAGGATTTCTCCCCCGCCTCCCCCCAGGGCCCGATTAACCAGGCGTGGCCCTGAAGACCCACCAGGTTTGGGGGGATCTTGGCCCCCTGGACTAGGAGTTCAGCCCAGGGGACCTGTGGCTAGCTGTCCTGCCCAGAGCCCCCCACATACCAGTCAAACACCCAGAAATCCTGGCATGTGGAGTGGTCTGAGCCCAGCCGTGCCTCTTCCTCTCCAGTTCTATTCATGTCATTGCAAATGGTAATATTCCTTTTCTTATTAGGTTAAAATATTCTACTTTGTATATGTACCACATCTTCTTTATCACCTCAGCTGTCACTGGGTACTTGGATTGTTTCCATGTCTTGGCTATGATAAATACTTAAATATGTATCAGAATAAATAAATAAATTAATTAATTAATATACTTGACTATGTTTCTGTATTCTTTGGATAAATATGTGAGTGTAATTTCCTTTCTTTTGTTTCCCACCCCTTTTTGTTGATTTTTGCTTTTTATGCCACACCCAGCAGTGCTCAGGGGTTTCTCCTGGCTCTGTGCTCAGAAATCGCTCCTAGCAGGCTTGGGGAACTGTATGGAATGCTGGGGATTGACCTAGGATCCATCCTAGGTCAGTGGCATGACTATGCTATCGCTCCGGTCCTGGAATTTCTTGATAATGTGTTATATTTTGAATTTTTGGAGACATTTTCATGACTTGTATAGAAGCTGGACCAATATTCATTCCTACTAACTGCAAAAGTTTTTCTATTCTCCACATTCTTAACATACATCTTGTTTCTGGTCTCTTGATATGTGCTATTCTCTTAGGTATGAAGTGTAATCTCAATGGAGCTTTGATTTGCATTTTTTCTGATAATCAGAGATGACGAACATTTTTTCATATGCCTGTTAACCATGTATAGGGCTTATTTGGTGAATTGTTTATTCAGCTCTTCTGCTCATTTTTCAAAGGGTTTATCTGCTGCAGACACCAGCGCCTCTAAGCAGGTTCTTCGTGGAGTCTAGGAAACCTTCACGGGGAGAGAGTGGGAACACGAAATGGCGGAAAAATGGAACATTATTGTAGAAATGAATTACCACACACAATGCATGGGGACTTGCATTTAGAAAGACGAAGACAAATTTATTTTTTGAGCTGGGTAACTTTTAAGGGTTGAGCTCTGGAATGCGCGGTGTAATTTTGGAGATCAAAGAAAGTGGGAGATAGTCAGGGAAACAGAATGAAAGGCCATGGCTAAAATCTGCATATTAAAGAACCGATACTGAAGGTGAAAAGAAGTTTTGTTGTGGGTTAGCTTTGTTTTGGGTAAGCAGGAGAAACCAGGTAATTTTCAGGGAAGTGGGAAGAGAGAGAAATGTTTTAGAGTTTTGGGGAAAACTGAAAATTGCTTTACTCCTGAGCTAAGTTTTGGAAAAAACATGATCTTGGCGCCAAGGTAGCAGAGATCACAGAGAGCTGGTCAGTGGGAGACTTTTGGCGGGATTTGTACTGTGCTTCTTTGTTAGAAAGAAATATAGAGGCCTGATTTCTAATAATGGTCAAAAATAGAGAGATAGTTACAGCCACGTTTAGAATTATGGCCAAACAATCCACGCAAAGGGTCAACTGATTTGACTGCTCTAAGCGGGCCTTTTTGGCAAATAATTCTTTTTCAGGAGTGCAACACTTCTGATGTGTGCCCTTCCTGAGTGGGGTGTAATATTTATCTGTATTTTTGGCATTGTGTTTTGTAAGTTCTTTCTATAACTTGAAAATTCCCATTATCATATGTATGGGGGATCTATATATATAATTATTTCATTCAGAAAAATTATATTTACATTTCCATTAGAACAATAATTCCTTTTACCATACAGAATGTTTTCAGTTTGATGTAATTGATTTTGTTTATTTTTTACTTCCCTTACAGTTGGAGTCAAGACCCCTAGATACATCACTGAAACCAGTATCATAGAGTATATGGCCTATGTTTCTTCTATGTATCTTAAAGTTTCTATGTATTTCAAAATTTTACATTACATTTTTTTTTTGGTTTTTGACCACACCCGGCGATGCTCAGGGGTTACTCCTGGCTGTCTGTTCAGAAATAGCTCCTGGCAGGCACGGGGGACCATATGGGACACCGGGATTCGAACCAACCACCTTTGGTCCTGGATCGACTGTTTGCAAGGCAAAAACCGCTGTGCTATCTCTCCGGGCCCTTTACATTACATTTTATGTCTAACAGCCTTATCTGTTTGTTTTTGTTTGTTTTTTGGGGGGCCACACCTGGCAGTGCTTAGGAGTTACTCCTGGCTCTGTACTTAGAAATCACTCCTGGCAGGCTTGGGGGACCATCTGGGATTCTGGGAACCGAACCCAGTCCATTCTGGGTCAGCTATGTACAAGGCAAATGCCCTAATGATGAGCTGTAGTTCCAGACGCATATCCTTCTCGTTTTGAGTTAATTTTTATATAAAACAGTGGTCCAATTTCATTTCTTTTGAATGTGACTGTCCAGTTTTCCTAGTATTATTAATAAAGAAATGTTGAGGACCCTCTCTAATTTCTCATCCTCAGTACCCCAACGAAAATTGGTGCCTAAAACATCTGGGCTATAGTGAAAGACACTCATCTCAGAGGCCCTAACAACTGGAAGAAGACTGCAGGCAATGGAAAATCTGTTCCATAAAGTAAATCTCCAAAACTCTATTACCAATAATATATTCAGCATATATCAATAAAATATTGAACTTTGTAAGAGGTAGTTGAAAAAGTAAAACGAATCATGAGAATAAATAAGGGGCTACTAAATGATATAAGCAATATGGATTGGTGGTAGATAATATTTTACAAAATTATTTCTAATACATGTGCTTTTATACAATTTTGGCGTTTTCCCAGTAGGAAGTTTGTGGGTCTGGTAGAAAGCTCAAGGGTCAATTTGAGCAGTGACATCATATGGCCCTCAAAGCACAGAGGGATATAGTTCTGAAGACCCGTAAGAACTATTAGATATTGTTCTGGAGTACCTTGAGCAGCACAAGGATATCTCTAGTGGTCACTGACACCAGGCCTGGCTTTGAACTGCCCGGTAGTCATGTACCACTAGGAGTAGCCCCGTGGCCCCCTAAGCACAGCTCCCTTGATCCTCCTGAATGTTGACTTCCTCTCCACTCAGTTAACTACTAGATTTTGTGACAGCTTCAATAAACAGACCATGGATAATATGGTGCCGTATGACATCTACAGTTAACAAATGGGACTGAGGATCCAACCCAAGGTCTCCAACATGCAAAGCATACAGTTCAGTTCATCAAACTCTCTCTGGCCCTCCATAGCTAATTTTAATACATAAGTCATCCATTTATCAGTCCCTTCCCTTATTAATTCTTTCCATATATTAAAGTGCCTGTTTCAAAGGCAACACAGTAGGTGAACTGTGCTGGTGGGGAAAGAGACTGAAAAGGACATGGATTGGGGTCCTTGATGAAAGGAAGTGGGTATATTGGTGAGGTGTATATTGTGGGAATTATTGGAAACTATCATTTCATAACAGTATTGTAAATCACAGAACATTAGTCAATTAAAAATATTTTAAAAATAAATAAAATAAAAAGATCCTGCTTACTTAAGTGTTGTACAGAATTTTAGTTAATCATCACAAGAAACTGAGCAGATCTTAATGCTCAAAAGGTTTTCATTTCCTGAAAAGTACCTGACTAGACAGCAAAAGGTGAGATATTACCATTTTGTCAAAGTTTACAGAAGCTCTGGGCATAATTGCCTCACATTTCAGAAGTAACTAATTCAATATATCTCAGAATGTGATATACATTGAGTGAAATCACTTGATATATGACTCAAAAAAATAAAGTTGCCTAGAATCTACTCTAGACATACCAAATCAGAGCCTTTGGCATTGAGAATGAGCAACTTCTGATTGTACTTAAGTTTGAGAACAGTTGACTAACAGTGTCAATAGAGGATCTACAAGTTGTTGCCTAATACAGCTTCACCGACATCTCTACAAAAGATGCTACTAGCTGACTCCAAGCCACCAAGGAATGGTGTAAAACAAATATGCATATATATACATATATATAGCATAAACAGTTTAAAACTGCCAATACTGAAGACCAGAATTAATGAATAAATCCCTGCCCCCTCATCAGACAAGAAGAAAGTAAACCTATTTTTCCCTTAAGAAAGAACCAAGGAGGTTAAAAGTATTTGTTATCAAAATATAACTTTTCAACCTCGGTATGGCACATTCAGATCCTTGTCAGCTTAAAGACAATAAACAACAGTTATAATAAAGAGGAGCTCAGCCCCATGTGCAGCTGGACTGTGACTATTTTATTCTGGTTCCCACCATGCTGAGTCCAGCTGGAACCTTGTGAACTTTTCCTTATCTTATCCCACAACTCATTCTTCTTCCAATGAGAATTTTACTCACTTTCTGAATTTTCCTAATCTGGTCAGAGAGTGTGTCTAACAGGCGAGTTTTCAAGAAGTCCATCACCTTGACCACCCGGCCATCAATGTAGCAACTGGAATAAAAATAAAATAAAAATCAGATAAAATCTCAGGAGACTTTAAATACATTTCTCTAGCCAGTGGTCTCTGTTGCCTGAGGAAATAGCCCAGGGTTCACTTGGGGATCTCATAGTATTAAAAGATTTGACTCTGGGTATTTCTCAAACAAATAATAGGTTTTTAAATCTTAATCATTTCCACACTCATTTGTGGATTAATATTGTAATTTTTTCTCTCTCACTATATTTCATGTGAAACCACACTGCTTTTGCTATGGGATATCATAGAAATTGGGCAATGGGGAAGTTTATTTTTTTTGAGAAAAAGTAATTAAGCTACATCCTATGCTATACCTACCCCATACTTTAAAGTAATAATATTATATGTAAGAAAATATGTCCAAGCATTTGATAGTTTCCATGCCTTTAAGTAAGAAAACAAACACCAACTGCATAAACTTGCTAAAGTGCAATGAGTTGGTCTCCAAACTCAATTCTCTGAGCAAATGCTTCGTAGCTAACGTTCTCTGACTGTCCCAGAATAAACAGATCAATGGATGCAGGAATCAATTAATTAATAAACTGGACACATTAAAATACAAAATCCCTCTCCTGAAATAATAAATATGACATTCACTAGTAAAGTAGCATCTGTATTTTATTTCAATAAGGTGAAACATCAAGTAATAATTCTATATTCTGAACAATTTTACCAAAAAATTGACTTTTTAGGGACACCCTCTCCACATACAGTAAAGATTAAACTGACTCCACCTTAGGTAACCTTCATCACTCCATCTTCAGAAGGCTCCAAATTAAATAAGTTTAATTAAAGTTATTTCTTATGACTCCTGGGTGCTTTAAAAATCCAGTAAGTCTCCTTGACAGATGACTAATTATAGATTACTTCATACTTAATAAAATACCAAACCATTAGAACATATTATAGAACTATGAGAAATTTTTCTTGAAAGTTAAATCCTGACATAACTATGTGATGTGCTAGAGTACTTATATATTTTTTAAATTTCACAGTAGATATTCCTGTTAAGTTCTATCTTCTAAGTTTTCCCACTGGCTGCTCTCACTACCTTGACATTTTCTGTAAAAGTCCATGTTGAAGTCATTTGTATGGTGTGACTAGTATAGGTTTTGGAGCCAGAGAGATATCTGAGTTCCAAATCCAAATGAGCTATTTGCTATCTATATAAGTTTGAACAAATTACTTGGCCTCTCTAGGTCTCAGTTTTTTCATTTTAAAAAAGAATAAAAATATCTACTTCTCAAAATTAATTGAAGATCAAGAAGATAACAAGCATAAAATATCTGACATGCAATGGATCCTCAACAACTCAGTTCTTTCCTAATTTATCTATTTTTCAACAAAAATAAGATTAAAAAGAGAATTGGTGAATTAAATTAGTATATAATTCTAAAAGGAGAATTTTTTTTTGTCATAGATGCATACTTTTTGACTGATGTTTTATAGTTACTAACATTAGTGAATGCAATAAAGGTATGTCATAACATTTTAACTCATTCCTGGTACTGATGCTAGGCATAGAAACAATAAGTATTTATCATGTGCAATACACAGCACCAGGCAAATGCAGGTTAGTTACCTTATAACTTCTTCCTATTAGTACTCCACTATCAGCATCTTTGATTTTATTAAAGATCATTATTAGATGACATACAACACCAAGATAAGCACACTAAAACAAATAGTGTAAAATTAAAAAATAATTTATGTACAGGCATTTACATATGTATATATGGTATGTTTTGGTATGGTTTTTAGGGCGTATTCCAGGCTCTGCATTCAGGGATCACTCCTGGATGTTTAGAACAACCAGGGATGAAATGTAGAACTACTAGTAGCATGCAAGGCAAGTTTCTTCCCTATCCTCTGCACTATCTCACTAGTGTAATTTATGCAATACTAATCTAAAACAACTATAAATATTAGTCCTAGTGATTATATTATATGGTGACAAGGTATATGATGAAATGTAAATTAGTGTTATTTTATGTCTTACTCAATGATTCAATATCTTCATTTCTCTTTGATAGCTTCCAGTAACTACAACGCTTCCTGGGAACATTCTCCTTATCCCACATACTCTATGACCCCATTTGAGAATCCTTCTCTCTTCTCCTCTCTCATTTATTTCTTTATACTCCATGTACAGAATACAAAGCATACAAAACTTAGATTTTGAAAACAGTTCATACAGACTAGACCATGGTGGCAAAAAAGGGGAGCAGTTTGAGAGTGTTTCTAAAAGCCCACCAAAAAAGAGAAAGAAAATAAAAATAAAACAGAACTAAATGCAGAATCCTTAGTGGGGCCATCTGAAAAAGTTCACTGGAGAATCCAGCACCATAACCAGGAGATTCTCCATTACAAAATAAGAGGCAGTGGCCACTTGAAATCTAAGAAGTGGAGTGCTGACCCCAGGGAGGGGAAGGAACATACACCACTGCTCCATGGAAATGTGGGAAAGAAATAGAGTAGTAATATTCACACTCACTTGTTTTGAACTTAATATGGTCTGTAAGATAATAATAATAATAAACTAAGGTAAACTTTATGGTAATCTCAAGGCAAATATGCTTTGAAGACAATCAAGAAAAGGTAAATGAAAAGTATTACATAAAACCATTGCATAACAGATAAAAAAGTACAGAGGAAGAAAATTAGGCCACAGGAATAAGGATAAACTCCACAAATATGCAGGAGCCCACAGAGAAAAATAGTAATCAATTCCTTTACTTCAATAATTATACTTAATGTCATTTGCCTGAACTCAACAATCAAAAGAGTGACCTGATGGATCAGAAAACCCAATCTTTTGCTGCTTCCAAGGACACACACTTGAAATGTCATGACAAAGACAGGCTTAAAATAAAAGGCCTGAGATTCGAGAGGAAAAATGGCTGCCAAAAATGGCTGTGCTGGCCAGACTTATTTCAGACAAAACAGACATCAAACTAAAAGGGTAATGTCATGAGAGTCATAAATGGGCATGATATAATCACTAAAGTAAGTCAAAAAGACTTACTAACCCTTAGCATATATGTAGTAAGCAAAAGGAGCACCAAAATATATAAATCAACTATTAGCTGGCCTGAAAAAAGATAATGAAAGCAAAACAAGAGTAGTAAGAGGTTTTTAGGACCCCCATCCCTCACTGCTGGTTAAAGCAACCAACCCAAGGATCCATAAAGAACAGTCTTAAATGAATACAACAAATGGAATATTGTGCTTAATAGATATGTATAGGTCTTTCATCCACAAAAAAACAACATATTCATCTCCAGAATAGAAGACATACTTTGGCACACGTGGAGAAATTCAGAATAAAGGCAACAAAAACTATTGTTGTAAACATTTTAGAGCCTCTTCCTAGGCTACTTGTAACCTAACAAGCTGGATTCAATCATTCTCATTTGTTCCCTGATTATTCCTATAGATTGTAAATTAGACATGGGCAAAGAAGAGCTCCAGGCAGAAAACCAGTGTGACAAGCAATCCTTTCTTAATAGTGCAGGTAGGAAAAAATCTGGGTTAGATAAGGAAGGTCAGTGAAAGAATTAAAATGAGAGGCTGTGGAAAAAATACTAAAAGTTTTGTGGAGAGTCAAAGAGGAAAATTCTATGACTGGCATGAACTTGTAAGACACGGAACAGCTAAGGTAGTTGAACCAACAGCTGAGATTATGAAAAGAGATGAACAATTGTTGAAGATTTTAATGAAAAATACCTATCACAGGAAGCTGGAAATAGAAAAGAAAATATGGAGAAAAGTAAAAATAGAAATTTTTATCCTGTGTGATTTTTTTCAATTTCTAGATAATTAAAGAGGCCGATGAGGTTAGCTCATCTACAGAGAAAGAGAAAGGTAAAGAGATGTTAGTGACTTCTTAAAATGCTTCCAGATACGGTCGTAGGCTCTATTTTTACCTTTGGTCTAGCTAAGAGTCCCCTTCTTATCAAGTCTGTCCAACATGTATCTTTTTAAAGATACTGAATCAGATTTATATTTGGATGTCATTTACAAAAAACACACCACAAGACACTGAGAAGTTTAAGCTACTTTACTCCAAAACCACATTTATATTATGCTATAAAAATATGAACTTTAATCCCTCAGAATTTGGAATCACTGAGAGAAAACTAAAGTAAATAGGTAACAGTCAGATAAATGTCTGACTTTTTTTGAATGTCCATGCACAATTCACTAAATGCATTTACCAGGTAAGTATGAGACTTCTAAAATAACATTCAACCTCAGTGATCTCTGAATATTTGAAACTTCCTACTTGTTTCAGATTTTGGTTCAATGATATTGGTTGCCTGTAGAAAAGGAACCAATTTATAATTTAGATTTGGACATGAAAGAGGTAGAGAAGGCTGAAGTTATCATTTCATATGAATAAACAGCTAAATGATGAAGATGGTCATTTTGAACCAAATTGGATAAAAGGGGTATAGAACTGGATTACTACTTACTATCTAGAGGTATGGTTGATTTTTTTTTAACTATTCTGTAATTAATTCTCTTTGTTGATAAGAAACAAATGATGATTTTTGGCTACTAACCAATCTTTTCTCTAGAGTTAATTTAGCAATAGTTATAAAGTTATCAAAAGAGGGACCAGGATATATATATATATATATATATATATATATATATATATATATATATATATATAGTACAGCAGTTAGGGCCTAAGATTTGCATGCATTGACTGAACCAATATTTGCATCCTGATACCATATGGTCTCCTGAGCATTACAGGGTATAGCCCTGGAGGCTCCAGATCCAGTCCTAGAAGTAGTCGATTTGGCTAGGTAGTTCAATTTAGGTTAGCCTAAGCATCACATAGGAGTCACCTCTCCTCACGAAAGACAAACATTGGGAGAAGGGCCATGCCTATGATGTACCCAACTGAGGTGTGATTCCTGGCACCAGATAGTATCCTGAGAATGGCTAATAGAGCCTAAAGGCCCCAAACACCACTTATGTAACCCTGGTGGTTCCCCACACTGCTTCTTCAAGTCCTATCATTGAACCACCAGCCTGATTGGTAGAGTATTGCTGAGAATTGCCCCTGGGCCCTCTGAGCACCTAATGGATACCTGGTTCTATATAAAAAAAAAAGTTATCAGAAGATCAAATAAATCAAGGAAAAAAGGAAGAATTAAGGGAAAGGTGAATACTTAGAGAAATAATTTTCCTCCAAGCACTCTTGAAAATTCAGCATCACCCTACAAGTACCTGAACTGTTCAACTAAGAACTGATGTCAAGACAGGCAGTGCAGAAATAACCTTTCTGGAAACTATTATAAATGCAATGAGGTCTAAACCTTTGTGCGTGGACAAATAGCCTGTCTAGCTCAATACCAGAAAACATCATTTCTTCCTCTGCTGGTTTCTAGATTGACAGTTTGTATAAGCACACATCTGAGGAGGTGGCAGAGTATACAAAGGAATTGGAAGCACATACCAATTCATTCATTGACTTGATTTCCATTCTTAGTCTTTCATTTTATTTTCAGCATAATATATTTCATCTTATTTAAAATGTTTCACTTTTGGGGTTTGGTAAAGAATATAAATTCACTGTGATACATTAGAAGGTGCACAAAAATATAAAAATAAAAAAATTACTAAATCCAACACAGAACTCTATCCATTTTAGTTTATACTTCCAGAGTCTCATCACTGTAAATATACATAAAATATCCTATAATTATTTATTAAAAAAAGCTGATTCCAGATCCTATTTTACTTAAACCTGTTTAAGCTGAGACTCTCAAGTTTTGGTAATAAAGATAGTGAGATACTTTAGCAACTCCAGGTCAAATGATCTCATTTTAATTCCATTCTGATCTTTTGGGGAATTCTCTGACAGGGACAGGCTGCATTTCCTCTCTCTAAGCCAACCTGGTTTTCACCCCATCTGATTCCAATCCCCACCCTCCATTTTCTCTAGGCCCTTGAATGGAGTCTATATTAGATTGTACAACAATTAACCACTTATTCCCACTAGTCATTTAAAACATTTAATGAGGAGAGTTGGTTGGCTCCAGAGGCAGCTGGTTTTGTTTACCAGGCCCTTTACTTGAAAAGAAAAAACCTTTGCCCCTTATTATCTGACCTTCTTCTTTTATTTCAGGTAATTGCATTAGTGCTGGCTTCCCAAAGCTCAGGAATTTCCGGACCTATTTTTGCTGCCCTGTTAGGGAGGAGGGCAGTGTGACCAGCCTGCTTGCTGACTGTAAGTTTAAAACAGGGCTTCCCCCATTGAAGGGAGAAGCATGGATAATCATTAGAACAACTCGTTTGGACAATAAAACCTATTTTGACACCTCAAAGCTAAATACTAGAGCTGCTGGCTTGATTCTAAAAGTTTATAAATGTGTTTGTCCCATATTCAAAGGCATTCACTCAGGGCTCCCACTGAGCACATTTTTCTTCTCTCTAGACTTCAGGTTTTTCTGCCTCTACATGTTCTTGACCTTTACAGTGGAAAAATCTTCCTATCTTGTGCTCAGAATTGTTCTGGCAGGTAACACTGGGGTAAAATGAACATTACAAAAGTGGGGAAAATATTACTAGACTGAGCTGACTAAAAGGTTGGGCTAAGGAATTTTTCAAGTTTTTGCACTGGAAAATGTTATAGGAAAAAAAGATATAAAATATTATTATATAATATATAAATATATATATATATAAAATATTATAAAATAATATAAAAGTCAGAACTGCAGGTAGAATAGAATGGGTACCTCAAATAAAATATTTCATAAAAGCATGAGAGCCAGTAAAATTTAACACACACTGGGCCAGGTAGGGTTTGGGGGCTGAGTTTAAGTGCTATTTTAAGGGCCCTACTATCTTGATATTTTTCTCTCCTTACTCCTTGCACACTTAGACTCTTAAGTGTCAAGCCCAGATCATTCTCCCTTGTGAGCCCAGAGGAGGAAAAGACAGTGTGTCCTGACAGAGGCTCAGCAGGTTGGAGAAGGCAAGGGTTAGGAAGGTTTCTAAAGTTTCAGAGCAGAAGTGATGGCACACAAATTGCATAAATGTGGGCAATTGTTGAACTTATATCCAATTAAACTCAAATAGTGGGATCCACTTTAGAAAAAATACTAAATTAAAAAAATTAGGCCAGAAGATAATATGGCACATGAAGCATTTCCCTTGCATGTAGCTCACCAAAGTTCTGTCTCAGTCTAGTACCACATATGGTACCAGAGCCCTGCCATATTGGGGAGACCCCATGCCAGAGGCTTTCTCCCTAGGCTGGGGAGTGCTAGGAGGCTTGGCAGGCCCCATAGCCTAACCCCTATTTTTCCCCTGGACTCCAGGCCCTTCCTGGGAGCCGGCTCAGGTGGCCAGAAGTGGGTTCAGGTGTATTCTTAAGGGTGCTCAGGCTTCCCCCCTCCCTCCATACTCCAGGGGAGAGGTGCATGGGGAGGAGGGTGGGCAGAAATCTGGCTTCCGGTTTCCTCTTTGATTCTGAAGACCAACTCTTGCCAGGTATGGGGTTTGGGGAGGCCCCATACCGGAGCCCTTCTCCCTGGCTTGGGGAGTGCTGGGAGGCTTGGCAGGCCCCCAGCCATCCTTGTCTTTTTCCCTGACTCCAGGCCTTCCCTGGGTGCTGGCTCAGATGGCCAGAAGTGGGTTCAGGTGGACTCTTATTGGTCCTCAGGCTTCCCCCCTCCCTCCGTACTCCAGGAGGAAGGTGCATGGGGAGGAGGGTGGGCAGACATCTGGCTTCCGGTTTCCTCCTTGATTCTGGAGACCAGCTCTTGCCAGGTATGGGGTTTGGGGAGGCCTCATACCGGAGCCCTTCTCCCTGGCCTGGGGAGTACTGGGAGGCTTGGCAGGCCCCCAGCCATCCTTGTCTTTTTCCCCTGACTCCAGGCCTTCCCTGGGTGCCAGCTCAGATAGGCCAGAAGTGGGTTCAGGTGGACTCTTAGTGGTCCTCCGGCTTCCCCCCTACCTCTCCCTACACTAATGGGAATGCGCTTTGGGAGGAGGGCGGGCCGTTCTAGTACTGGTTTATGTTGGGACAGTCACTGAAATTTTTTTCTCCTTGTTTTCCTATTGATAGTATTGTATGCATATATTTTATATATCCATAACATCTATCTTGTATCAGTATCTTGATACTGCCCTACAAAAATCATTTCTAATATTTTACTGCCTCAGTCTCAACCCTTATTTCCCCCCATCTTCCCATGTAGGTGCGGCTCATGACATGAAGCTCACCACATAGAGTGATAAGTGCAGTTAGAGAAATAACTACCCTTAAAACTATCATAACAATGTCAATGAATGAGGGAAAAAGAAAGCCTGTCTTGAGTACAGGTGTGGGTGGGGTGGGGAGTAGGTAGATGTGGGAAATTGGTGGTGGAAATCCTGTACTGGTGAAGGGGGGTGTTCTTTCCATGACTGTAATCATACAACTACAATTATATTTGTAATCACGGTGTTAAATAAAGATAATTTATAAAAAAAAAAAAAGTAAAGGTGGGGCGGGGTGGGGAGGAAGGAGACTTGGGACATTGGTGGTGGGAATGTTGCACTGGTGATGGGGGGTGTCCTCTTATATGACTGAACCCCAACCACAATCATGTTTGTAACCAAGGTGTTTAAATAAAAATATTAATAAAAAATAAATTAATTAAAAAAAGAAATATTAGACCTATGAAAAATGTTTAATTTTAGTTCCTTTAAAATATTTTGACAACTTATATTTTCATGGAGCTCCAAATTTCTATTTTTCACAAATTCATGCTGATCCTAATAGACCTAAGAGTCAGAGAAAATATCAACTTGTTGTCATTACAAAATTTTTTTGAACAAAAAAAAAGCAAATTTGTTATCATCATAGCAAAGAATATATTATAGAAAGATAACACTTTACAATGAGTATTTCTATTTTAAAGAACTAAAGAAATAAATATTATTATTATTTTTTATTTTTGCGCCACATCTGGTGACACTCAAGGGTTACTCCTGGCTATGTGCTCAGAAATTGCTCCTTACTTGGGGGACCATATGGGACACTGGGGGATTGAAACATGGTCCGTCCTAGGTTAATGCATGCAAGGCAAATGCCATACTGCTTGTGCAATTGCTCTGGCCTCTAGAAATAAATATTATTACAGAAATAAAAAAGTTAAAATGTATTAGAAGAAAAATATAAAAGCAAACAGATGATAAGAAAAAATTATGAAAACTGAATAAAAAAGGAAATGCCAACATCTCTTATCAGGGGTCTTTTTGCTTCTCCAAATTCTTTTTTTTTTTTTTTTTTTGGTTTTTGGGTCACACCCAGCAGCACTCTGGGGTTACTCCTAGCTCTGTGCTCAGAAATCATCCCCTTGGGCCCGGAGAGATAGCACAGAGGCGTTTGTCTTGCAAGCAGCCGATCCAGGACCAAAGGTGGTTGGTTCAAATCCCAGTGTCCCATATGGTCCCCCGTGCCTTCCAGGAGCTATTTCTGAGCAGACAGCCAGGAGTAACCCCTGAGCACCGCCGGGTGTGACCCAAAAACCAAAAAAAAAAAAAAAAAAAAAAAAAGAAATCACCCTGGCAGGCACAAGGGACCATATGGGACGCCAGGATTCGAACCACTATCCTTCTGCATGCAAGGCAAATGCCCTCCCTCCTTGCTATCTCTCTAGCCCGCCTTTCCAAAATTCAATCCACTACCCTCTTTGCCTCTGTTCTTACCTCTGAAAGTCCCCAAGCACCACCATTCAACTCTCCACATTCATCCCTTCAGACATCTGATTCTTCCTTTCCCTAAGTTTCTAACCCCACCTCTCCTACTCTTACCACCCTTGTTTAAGCTCAGTTCCATCAATAAATAGCTTTTAGCCTAAAACAAAAATTCTAGCCTACTGCCCCACTTTCTTGTTATCTCTCTATCCATAAATTCCTGAAATAGTGTATTACTTGGAGTGATAAATAAAAACCTCAGCCTCTGTTTTCAATATCTAATTTATGCAAATATTCTTGGAAAATCTATAGGTTTAGGTAACAAATAATTTAGTTTTATTAGCCTTCATTTGATTAGTTATCTTCACATAAATCACAGGTTTAACCAAATGGTGTGTTGGCCAATGTGATATCTGGACTCTATCCTTATCCTTATGCTTAAAACTGTCTGCACTTGTATTAACTAAGTAAATATAATGGCACTGCAACATTTTTTAACTAGTTAGTAATCTGATCAAAGAACTGGTCCCTGTCAATGACTAGTTTTGTAGTAAATAGCAAATAACTTACCTTTTTAAAAATAATATTATCTATTGAGGTAATTTCTGATACTAAGTCATTAGTGGCTAAATCTAATCTGTAATTTTCTGTCATATAAATTTTGATGCTGTTATTAGATGCTCATATATTTCTGATTATTCTATCACAGTAGACTTTATTATACTTTTTAAATGAATTAACCTCTCTGATTATTATGTGATCTCCCACTTTAACCCTTATAATTTCTCTTGTTCTAAAGTTGGCTTTATATTAAATTTATAAATTTGTGGGGGGTAATTTATAAAGTTGTTCAACTTTCTTTCCATTTATGTTGGCTTGGAATATTTTTCTCCATCCTTTTATATATATTTACATTTGGGGGCCACACCAAAGGATGCTCAGGACTTTCTCCTGTCTCTGTCAAGGGAGGTTTAGGAATCAAGCATGGGTTGGCCGCAGAAAGACAAGCACCATATCCGCAGTACTATCTATCTGGTACCCACTGTAATACTAGTCTTTGTCTAAGTTTTAAAATACAATATAACACCAAATACTTTATTTGGTATAATATAGTCATCCCATATGGTCCCCCAAGCCAGGAGCAATATTTGAGCGCATAGCCAGGAGTAACCCTTAAGCATCACTGTGTGTGGCCCAAAAACAAACAAACAAACAAACAAACAAAAAGCTATTAACCATTAAGTTTTTATAAATAGACTTCCCCCTCTAAAATATTTTAGACATTTTAATATTTTTATTGGGCTAGAATTTGCTCTCATAAGTGATAGGTATCATGAGTTAGTAAGGGTTAAAGTAATATAATGAGAGTATCTAATTTTTTTAGAGCAAAATTCTCCAAAAATCACAGAATATTTTCAGATAAAATATGTTTCTGAATAAAAAAGGGCAGTTTTGCTTTCTTCTTGTTTTGGGGGTGGGGCTGAGCCACACCTAGCAATGCTCATGGGTTATTCCTGGCTCTGTGCTCAGAAATTACTCCTGGCAGGCTCAGAGGACCATATGGGATTGCTGGGAATTGAAACCGGGTTGCTATGTGCAAAGCAAATGGCCTACCTGCTGTGCTATCACTCAGGTCTCAGTTTTTGCCTTCTAAAATGGAGAAGATAATCCAGGACTTCATTTTAAGGGAATTTATTCAGGGATTTTGTGAGAGCAAGAAAGCAACTGTTAAGTACAGGTAGTTTGAGGATTATATGAAGATTGATAGGCCTGTGATGTAAGTCTGAAAAAATTTTTATAAAGAAACAGATATAAAGTAACTTACATGTTGAGACTCTATGATATCTAATGTAATTTCTGAATGCTAGATGTAATGCAAAGGCAATTGCAACTGATAAATTGATGTACATAGTGGTATTCCAATAATATTTTAATTATGGGCATTAGAATTGGAATTTCATATAATTTTATTATATTAAAACATTCTTTTTTTCCTTGACCATTTACAAATTTAAGTAGCATGTTGTAATGCTTTTAGGCCATAAATAAATTATGATGGACTGAATTTGGCAGGCAGTTCTCAGTTGGTAGTTCTCATACAGCCTTAGACAGTTAAAATCTCTATCTCATCTGGGATCTTGTATCTTTTAGATAGATTTTAGATAGATATCTTTTAGATAGATTTTCCATAGGTTACATAACATGTAACATAGGTACATGTTTTATGTAAAATGTAATAAATATCCTGACAGATTGGAAAATGGGTACCTAATAAGTGAGCTGGATTATGCTATTAATTAAAGCAGCTACTTGTTTATGAGGACAGTGATAAACAAATGAAAGTCAAGAATAGACAAAAGTGTTCCTGAGCCAACAGAAAAGTTCAAATTATAACTTATGCTCCTTGTATTGGCTTCTCTGAAAGTAGTATAAAATGCAGGAGTTGAATCAAGTCATTCTGAAATGTTTAGGACTCCTTGCCTCTGAGTCTCTAGCCTTCTCTAGCTCTGAAAGACTGCTGGGAAAAGCAAATACCCTCTCCCAGAGTAAATGACAGCACAAGATAGGCTGTGGCTTTACAGTGATTCTCCCAAAACTTTGTCTTGGTTGTCCCTTTTTTTTATCAACTCCTCCTTTTTATTTTGATTTGAATTGTTTATCTATTACAATAGAGTTCTCTCTATAATTAGATTATAATTAAGCTATATGCAATTAGCTTGAGTCATAAAGTAAATTTGTTTCACTCAAGTGAAAGTTATACTGAAATAAAAACCTCCTATTATAAGAATACAACCACCATCACTAGTATGGTTAACATCTACTACTCTGGTACTACATGTAATAATTTTTATAATGGAGAATATGAATCATCACCATAGAAGGTATATTTAATATAGATAATCCTAGGCCTGGGCATAGCTTGCTTTTTTTCAATTAAAAAATTAGAAAAATGATGCAGGAGTATATTTAACCTTCTAACATTTGATTCCTAATAGTTGCATAAAACTGCAATTCCTCTATTTTACTATTCATAATTTAAAATATAAAAATTTAAATTCCTTCTCTATGAACTCACTGCTCTTATCTATTACACTCTATATAATTTATAGTAATATAAGGTTGTGAATTCAAAAACAATACAATGCCACATAAGCCATGCTTATCTAAACTGACTTCATAAAAATGGAATTTTTACTTTAAAATAAATGCACATGACTTAGTGGATACTATGAAACATCTTGCCCTGATGTAGTCTTAAATATGGAGAAATGCTACACAAATTTAAAGAACATAAGCTAACCTTGAAAGAAATCCCAATTAGAGATAAACAGGGACTCAAAATCAGAATACATTATAACTGCATAGTATTAAGAGAAACTTGGTTTAGTACAAGTTTCATGATACTCTGGGCCTTGTGGTAACTCAGAGTTACAAATCGTACCAGAAATTTCAGATAGCTATTCCATACTTGAAATAGGGATTTTGTGAAGTATCTGTTCATGATTTTGTTTTGTTTTATTTTTAAAAGATTAAGTCCACTGTTTTTTTCTTATTTATTAACAGGAATATTTTATATATTTAGGATGCAAACCTTTTGTTGTAGAAACTTTTTAGTCTTATGACTGCTTTCTTCTTAGTTTGTAGGCATTTCACTACTTGTACATGGAGCTGAGGAGCTGGACAAGGATTTGGGTGAAATTTTCACTTGTAATTTTGGGCCTCTTTTCTGTGCTATTATTTTCTTTAGGGTTCTGTCCTGTACTAGTTGACCATTTTGACACTCCTAAATTCTGATTCTCCTTTCCTAGTCCTGTAAAAATACAATCTCTCCAAATTCTATTCCTCTAGGCACCAATCTGGAAAATGACTGTAGGAAAAAGTCTAAGGATGATCATGGTACAGGATTTACTTTTTGAGTTTCTTTTTTTCCAGGTCCCTAATTAATCAAGTTTTTCTGTATTGGTTATTTTAGTGTCATTAGGAAGCTATTTTATTATTTGGCCAGTTTTTATAGTTGTCTGTTGTGGGAAGGTTAATTTTGTACAGATTACTACACTAATGTCATTAATTCCTCTCTACAAAATATATATATATATATATATATATATATATATATATATATATATATTTTGGTTTTTGGGCCAACCTGGCGGTGCTCAGGGGTTACTCCTGGCTGTCTGCTCCTGGCAGGCACAGGGGACCATATGGGATACCGGGATTCGAACCAACCACCTTTAGTTCTGGATCAGCTGCTTGCAAGGCAAATGCCGTTGTGCTATCTCTCTGGGCCCCCTCTCTACAAAAATTTTGTATGTTTATTTTTTTTAGTTCACATCCAGTGGAGCTTGGAGGTTACTCCTAACTCTGTACTCAGAAATTAATCCTGGCAGGCTCAGGTGACCATATAGGATGCTGGGGATCAAACCCAGATCAGCTGCATGCAAGACAAATGTCCTACCCACTGTGCTATTGCTCTAACCCAATCTATACAATAATTTTTAATAAATTATTAATGAACCAATAATCCAACACCAAATATAATATTGGAAAATAGGTAAAGGAAAACTACTAAAATCATCTTGTGTTAATAGATCCCTGATTCTCAAAGCAGTAACAAATAGTAAGAGAACAAAATGATAGACTAATTTCACATATAAATAGAAAATATTTAAATTAAATATTTGCAAATATAATTAATTTAACAAAGTTTAATATTACCATCTATATAGGTTTACCCTATAATTAGAAAGATAGCTCAGTATCAAAGTTTATCCATGGAATATAATACTTTAACCTTAATTAAAAAAGAAAAATTCACATAATTATCTTGGTAGATATCGAAGCTGGATGAAACCTGACATTTTCTATTACATAAAAATATATAATAGGGGCTGGGGATATTCCTCTAGTGATACAACACATGCCTTGAGTGTGTAAGCTTATAGCTTTGACCTCTGCCATAACATGGTTCCTTATAAACTGTCAGGTGTGGGTCTGGTGTCCCACAAGCATTTCTAGATATTGCACCACAACTAACAATAAAATAAAGTAAAACAACATTTAGCAACATAGGAAGAAAATCTCTATAACTTTGATAAATGAATTCATCCAAAATATCAAAGAAAAATTTATACTTTATGATCAAGATTAAATCATTCCTATTCAAGTAAAAAAGACAAACATTTCTTTCATTACCTTTACCAGTTAACACTGTAGCATAGATCCTAACTAGTAAAAAACAGATCAGAATTTTAAAAAGCATATAATTATGGTAAACAAGTTTATCATTATTACAAACAATATGACTACCTGTTTACTACAAAATATGTACAAAATTGAGTACTAGTTTAAAATAGATACTTGTTAAAGATTAATATACCCGGGATGGGAAAAAAGATTAATATACCCTAAAATATAAAAAATAATTAGATGAATTAAATAGGTTAGAATCAAAGCAATAGTAACTACATGAAGAATGTGATAAAATCTATTTTTTTCTCATTATTTTTGGCCCATATCCAATATAGGTCAGGAGCTACTTCCAGCTTGGTTCTTGGGTTCTTTTGTAGCTTATGTTCAGGGAACCATGCAGCCATACCACAAAATGCCAGTGAGAAAATCTTGACCTGCATGCAAAGCATGCATTACAGCCCTTTGAGATATCTTGGAGGTTCCTAAAATCCAACTTTTAACTCAAATACAATTATAAATAAAAATATATTAGAGATATTTTTATACCTAAGATTAGATCTAAGTATAAAAAGCCTTTTAAAAAGTCTTAAAAAAACAAACATCTTTATGATCTTATAAGAAATGTTTTTCATTATACTGCATAGCAAAGAAAATAAACTTTTATGTAGCAATATACCCAGAAGTTAAAATATATGCAAAGAAAGCAATTTGCATAATATGTAGAATGTTATCATTCTATATTTATGTAATTTTCAATTATGTAACTTATGTGGATGTTTGAAGCAAAGATGAATTATAAATTCTCATTGCTTTAGTAAAATATAAAAATTACTCTGGTCAGAAGTATACAATCTAAAGTTATGGAAGTGACTATCTTAGAAAATAATAGGATTAGGTTGGAAAGTAGTTAAACTTCAATTTTATATCTAATTGGTATTTGCCTACTTATTTTTATTTTTGAGCCACACGGCTATGTGGGAATACTCCTGGTTCTGTGCTCAGAAGTCACTTCTTATTTTTTGTTTTGTTTTTGGGCCACACCCGGTGATGCTCAGGGGTAACTCCTGGTTAAGCGCTCAGAAATCACTCCTGGTTTGGGGGACCACATGGGACACTGGGGGATCGAATCGTGATCCATCTAGGTTAGCATGAAGAGGCAGGTGCCCTATGCTCATTTCTCATTCTTTGCTCATTAATGCTACTGCTCCAGCCCCTGTGCTCAGAGGTTACTTCTAGAGGTACTTGAGGGATCATCTGCAGAGCCAAGGATTAGCACCAGGATGAGTTGCAACTAGAGCAAGTGCCTTAACCTCTATAATCTCTTTGGCCCTACATCTATACTATATATATGGTATTTTATTTTATTTTATTTTATTTATTTTATTTTATTTTATTTTTGTGGTTTTTGGGTCAAACCTGGCAGTGCTCAGGGGTTACTCCTGGCTCCATGCTCAGAATTTGCTCCTGGCAGGCAATGGGGATCATATGGGATGCCGGGATTCGAACCAATGACCTTCTGCATGAAAGGCAAACGCCTTACCTCCATGCTATCTCTAGGCCCCAATATATGGTATTTTATTTAATACAAAAGACAATAAGAGGGGCCTGTTGAATTAAATAAATAACAAAGGGGCTGGATGGCGGTGGATGTACAGCCATAATATTCATTAACTATGATTACAAATATATGCATTGTGAACATCAGTATCTAGTATCTTTCTTACATAAGGTTAGGAATTGAGAGGGTGCCTAAATTGATGAATTGGCAGACTCAACGTGTCCATGTATTCTGTACCAAAGATGGTGCTGTTTACTACTCTGGGAGAAGGGGGGCACTTATTTAGAAGTGTTACTGGATTTAGAACCATGCTGGTGGTTCTTAATAATGCCCTCAACAATATACCCCTTCTATTGTGTATTTACTTAAATTTTGTTTTATTATCAAATTTGTTGCTTTTATTTGAAATCAAGTCAATATTTTCACACAGTTCTCTATGTTGTTATTTCTGACTTCTTATAAAGCAAGGCAGAATGGTCCTCTATAGATTGGTCTTTTAAAAATTACCCAGGAAGAGTCAGAGTGTCTCCTGTGAATAAATGCATAGAATAAATGAAAGAAACAAAGAAAGAAAGAGGAAAGAAAGAAGTGAGGGAGGGAGGAGGGAAGGAAGGAGAGAGGGGATAAGAAGAAAATAGATAAAACTCAGACCAGAGTGAAATGAAAGCTTTAGAAGAAAATGAGTTTGTTTTTAGAGTTGGAAAGAAGAGCTGACAGTAGATGCCCAGAACATTAGATTTTCTTCCTGCAAAAGTGTGGTCAACTTAATTGAATACTTGTGAGATTTGTGAGGCATTAATGAGCAAAGAATGAGAAAGTTAAGTCCTCGTTCAATTAAAATTTGGTTGCAGTGTCTGCTGTTTTGCCTGCAACTAATTTCATTCTTGGCTACTAGGCTGGTTATTTATTTATTTACCTGAAGAGTTGCTGGTGGGGACTATCACAGTAAAGTGCACATGAGAAAAAAGCATGGTCGTATGTTAATGAGCAAGTGAGCTGACTCTGAAGTAGTTCTCATTACAATCTTCTCACTGCAAATTTATTTCCTTAATTTGATGACTGTTTGCAGAATTGTACAAATGCCTGAATTTCTGGGTTTCTTTTTCCTGGTGATGCCGGTAGTATTCTTACTTTAGAATCAGAAAGGACCACGCGGTCATGCAGACCTTTTCTCTGCAGTCATGGAAGCTTGGACCCAGAGAGATGAAGTTATTTATTAGTTCCAGGTCATGCAACTTATCCCTCACCCCCATGGAACTCCTTTCTTTCAATGCTTCTGGAAATAACATACTGTTCCTCTAAGCAAGTTATCTTTTGAAAATTATCGATACACCATAACCTTCTAGCAGCAGAAAATCCATTTAAAAAGACACCATACTTGTCTCTCTGTGACTTAGTCTCCTTGTAATGAACATATATACTCAGAACGATATTCTAGAGTTGAACATATTATCATGTTTTCCTTCCTTTGTTAGGACTGATGGTACAACATGAATTAAGTTGCTTTAAAATTATGCCAATGAAAGGTACTGGAACAAGTTATTTGCAAAGCAATTATTTTCTTTCACAAATAAATGTTTCCAAACACTTATTTAATTATTGGGGTTTTGGGGAGTACATACCTGGTACTTCTAGGGCTTACTCCTTGCTCTGTAATTAGGAATCACTCCTAGAGAGTGTAGGGGGAAAAAACTCTGGTTTGATCCTATATGATCCCTTGAGCGAGGAGCAGTTTCTGAGTGCAAAGCCTGAGAGCCACTGGGTGTGGAAAAAAAAACAAGAGGGAGAGAATTCCTTCCTTCCTTCCTTCCTTCCTTCCTTCCTTCCTTCCTTCCTTCCTTCCTTCCTTCCTTCCTTCCTTCCTTCCTTCCTTCCTTCCTCCTTCCTTCCTTCCTTCCTTCCTCCCTCCCTTCCTTTCTCCCTCCCTTCCTTTCCTCCTTCCTCCCTCCGTCCTTCCTTCCTTCCTTCCTTCCCCCTTTGTCCCTCCCTCTCTCCTCCCTCCCTCCTTCCCTCCTTTCTCCCTCCCTCCCTCCCTCCCTCCCTCCTTCCTTCCTTCCTTCCTTCTTTCTTTTTTTTGTTTTTGTTTTTTTTGGACCACACCTGATGCTCAGGGGTGTGACCTATTCCTGGCTATGCACTCAGAAATCACTCCTAGCTCAGGGGTCCATATGGGACTCTGGGGATCGATCCCAGGTCCGTCCTGGGCCAGTCGCATGCAAGGCAAATGCACTACTGCTCCAGCCCCTGGAGGGTATATTCTTAATGATCAAGGGACATATATATCAGAAAAAATTTCCATTCCTAAATATATGATGGACCCAATGAGTAATCAACAAAATACTCAAAACAACTACTTTAAGATGTTGATAGCAACACAATAATAGTTGTAGATTTCAACACTGCTTTGTTACCTCTCAATATAATAAGTAGAATAAAATTCAAACGACATAATTCAGCAAGGAAATTCAGCAAGGAAAAATTGACTTTAAAGGAAGAAGTGAAGAGAGAGATTTGGTAGTTTTATCTAGGGCTTTTCATTCTCCAAAGGCCTAATATGCATTATTTTCCACTGCACCTGGAAAATTCTTCAAGATTTACCTCCTATTGGGCCACAAAATATATCTTCACAAAGTTCTGAAGACAACAATAATATCAATTATTTTTGTAGATTAAGGTGCATTAAAAATAGAAGTTAGGGGGCCAGAGTGGTAGCACAAGCAGTAAGATGACTGTCTTGCCTGTACTACACCAGTGTTCCACCATCTCCAGGCATCCTGTATGGTCCCCCAAGCCAGGAGTGATTTCTGAGTGCATAGCCAGGAGTAACACCTAGGTGTCACTAGGTGTGACTCAAAAACAAAAACAAAAAGGGAAGTTAATTACAAACAGAAACAAAAAGTTATTCTAACACGTGGAAATTAAACAGCTCGCTGCTGAAGATCCAGTGGGTCATAGAGGAAATCAAAAGAGGAGAATGAGAACATGAGCTATCAGAATTGTGGGACATGCAGGGCCTGGAGAGATAGCACAGCGGCGTTTGCCTTGCAAGCAGCCGATCCAGGACCAAAGGTGGTTGGTTCGAATCCCGGTGTCCCATATGGTCCCCCGTGCCTGCCAGGAGCTAGTTCTGAGCAGACAGCCAGGAGTAACCCCTGAGCATCGCCGGGTGTGGCCCAAAAACCAAAAAAAAAAAAAAAAAGAATTGTGGGACATGCAAAAGCACAGTTAAAAGAAGTCATAGCTATGTAAGCATTTATCAGGCCTTCCTAATGGGGCACACTTGAATAACTTGATTGCACAGCTTAAGAAATAGGAAAAATAACTAACAAATAGAGTCCAAAGTATTCAGGAGGAAGGAAGTACTAAAACTTAGAGCAGAAATTAATAAATTTACTAAAAGTAGTAATCCAAAATATTAATGAAACTAAAAACTGGTTCTTTATAAAGTACAAAACTGATAAATCACCAGTAAGACTCACAAAGAGATTCATAGTCAATTGAATCAGAAATAAAAGAGGGTGCCCCCTCCAGCTAAAGCCTCACCAACTATGTATCCACCACCCACAACTATCTTTCTGTCAATGGACCATTTTACCATTTGGCCATTGATCTCTACAAAGACGCAAAACTGGCCAAAACTCTAGGTGTGCCGATATTGGGGCTGACATCACCAGGACTTTGTAGGAGTGAATGTGGGCACCCCACCACCACCATTTCATATAACTGGAAGGCCTGGCAGTTGAAACCATGTTCCACAAACACTGCAGTATCAGACACAGAGCTTAGACTTCCTGGGCTGCATGGCCACAATTACTCCCAATTTTTCAATACTGTCATCCCAGTAGGAACACACCAATTTAGTTGTCAATATGGATTTGAAGCCACCTAATGCTCAGAAATAAATAACAAAAAGATAATCTAGCAACATATAGCTTAATAAACTTTATAACAATGGCATAATGACCTCATTGTAAGATACAATAATTTTTACAATTTTCTCTTAGTTGTACATTAAAAACAATTTTATTACCACTTACCTATAAACAGACAATATATATTATTTTATGCTTCCAAGGGAATAAGCTTGGAAATGGGTGAAAATTTGGTGACAATGGTGGAGAGAATTTTACATTGGTGGTGGAAATGTGTTGGAGCATGAAATATTATGAGTAACTATGTAAAACATGGTATTTAAATAAAGTAATTTATAGTTTAAAAAGAAATTAAAGAGATCACAGCAGATACAAATATTCAAAGGATCATCAGAGATTACTCTAAAAATCTGTCACAAAACAAGAGAACCTAGAAAATATAGAAGAATTATTGGGCTCCAATAATCTCTCAAGGATGAACCAATAAGATATAGAAAACCTGAACATAAAAACCACTGTACAATATAACTATTGAAGAAATTGAAGTAGTAATAAAAAATCTCCCCCCAAACAAAATCTCAGGCCCAGATGGATTCATTAGTGAGTTCTTTCAAACCTACAACCAACTCAAATAAACGGAAACACTCCCAGTTTCTATGATGCAAAAATCAGACCAAGACATCACAAAAAATAGACTATTATCTAAAAAATAGCTAACCCCATCAAAAAACAGGGAGAAGAAATGAACAGACACTTTGTCAAAGAAGAAATACAAATGGTCAAAAGGCACATGAAAAAAATGTTCCACATCACTAATCATCAGGGAAATGCAAATCAAAACAACTATGAAGTACCATCTCATGCCACAGAAATTGGCACACATCACAAAGAATGAGAACAAGCAGTGCTGCTGGGGATGTGGAGAGAAAGGAACTTTATGCACTGCTGGTGGAAATGCCATCTAGTCCAACCTTTATGGAAAGTGATATGGAGATTTCTGCAAAAGCTAGAAATTGAGCTCCCATACGATCCAGCTATACCACTCTTAGGGATATGCCCTAGGAGTATATACAAAAAGTTTATGTACAAATATACAATATAAAAATCTCTTCCTCACACCTATATTCATTAAAGTTTTGTTTACAATAGCCAGACTCTGGAAACAACCAAGATGCCCTTCAACAGATGAATGGCTAAAGAAACTGTGGTACATATACACAATGGAATATTATGCAGCCATCAGGAGAGATGAAGTCATGAAATTTTCCTATACATGGATGTATATGGAAACAGTTATGCTGAGTGAAATAAGTCAGAGGGAGAGAGACAGACACAGAATAGCCTCCCTCATCTATGGGTTTTAAGAAAAATAAGTCATTTTTGCAATAATTTTCAGAGACAAAAAAGATGAGGGCTGGAAGGTCCAGCTCACGACCTGAAGTTCAACACAAAGCGTGATGAGTGCAATTAGAGAAATAACTACATTGAGAACTATCATAACAATGTGAATGAATGAGGGAAGTAGAAAGCCTGCCTAGAATATAGGCAGGTGTGGGGTGGGGAGAAGGGAGATTTGGGTCATTGATGATGGGAATGTTGTACCAGTGAAGGGGGGTGTTTTTTAACATGACTGAAACCCAACTACAATCATGTTTGTAATAAAGGTGTTTAAATAAAGATAGGAAAAAAAAAGTGCCTTATTTTCCGGTCAAAGTGATAGCACAGCATGTAGTTCCCTTATATGCAGCTGACCTGGGTTTGATCCTATATGGTCTTCCGACCCTTCCAGGAGTAATTTTTTTTAAGTGGGGCCACACTCGGCAGCACTCAGGGGCTACTTCTGGCTCTGCGGACCATATGAGATGCCAGGAATCAAACAAACATCTGTCTTGGGTCAGCTGCCTGCAAAGCAATCATCCTACCACTGTGCTACCACTCTTGTTTCATTCAGGAGTAACTTCTGAGTAAAGAGCCAGGAGTATCCCCTGAGATCTGCCTGGTGTGGCCCCCAAACAAACAAGCAAACACAAAGTGTCTTAATACCAAAGAAATGGCACTATAAATTCAGCTTCTGTGGTATGTGAATTAGAATCTGGGAAGCCTTTTCTGAAACTTGGAGGACTTTCCTAAATTTTCCAGTTCTACCAGCCAATAGTCTACTTTCAATAGTCAGAAAGCACTGGTTTACTCAAATATCCAGAGACTGGTACTTTGAGCATTGTTACTGCCTTACTGTTTGGAACAAACTTTGGAACTTTTTTGTTTTGTTTTTTGTTTTTGTGTCACACGTGGCAGTACTCAGGGGTTACTCCCCAGGGTCTATGCTCAGAAATCGCTCCTGGCAGGTTCTGGGGACCATGGGATGCCAGGATTCGAACCTCCATCCTTCTACATGCAAGGCAAATGCCCTACCTCCATGCTATCTCTCCAGCCCCAAACTTTCAAACTTTTAATGGAGAAAATTACAACCCTTCATGAACTGAAAACATCCCCTATGCCACAGAAATCACTTTTCATTCATTCATTCATTCATTCATTCATTCAGGGAATGTCAAATATCCCAAAAGGAAGAAAATTTCCAAACACAGTTTACCAATGCCCTTTATATTAGATAATGCCCTCCCCCACCAATCACCACACAGAATAGGAAATGCAAATGTTAAAGTGCTCATAATGCTCGGCCACATTTCTCATGTGATTCACATTAAAGCATCTTATGCACAAGTTGAACAAGCATAAAAAACTATGCTAATTACACAAAATGTAAATGAATATTTTTCAATTATAGAAAATTTGACTTTGATTTCTATAGGTCAAGTTAGAGCTTTAATTGAAGTATTTGTTGATGATGGCTTTTTTTGTTATCCTTAACTTTGTTTCTTTTTATTTATATAAAGTGAAGTGGGAAGAGAGAGAAGAAAAGGGGTGGGGTGGGGGGAAATGAAAGGAAACAGCTATCCACCTCCACACCAGAATGCCAGCAGAAAACCACAGTTATGCTGCCATCTAACAATAATATATTCTGTTTAGAAAACTCCCTGATCCCAGAAACAGCTATGTAATTCTAGACAATAATGAAATTACACCCTGCACATGCTCAAAACCATTCTCCATATCTTCTCACATTAATTTATTTCTTTTTTGCTTTCCTAACCTCTCAGAATGTTTTATTCTCTATAAATGAGCCTTTAGGTGATGTTGGTGGGTACAGATGTGATCATGTAAATCTATCAGAACCTCTAGGTTTTAACTGCAATAAATTTAGGAGGTGAGATGCAAATGTTTGATCATTTATTATCAATAAGAGGGAAGCAGTAACTCAAGAACAAATGTCTGTCAAGGTAAATGATTCACAAAAAGGACTCTGGCATTTCTCCTCTGATAGTAGCTGGGATCAGTCACAAGTTGACATTAAAAAACCAGCCATTGCTAAGCAGCCTCAGAAGAAATATTTAAGTCACTATTCTTAAAGATCACACAAGCTGCAGTTAATTTTCAATTGAAATTCTTCAAATGAGTGTTTCTTGCTTACATTTTCCAAGAGAAAGATAAATACTAAATGCTACTAACTTTTGTATAGAAATCAAATTTGAAAAGTTTTGCTTACTCAAGAAAATTACCAGGATGAGCCAATGGAATATACTACAAGATCCTGAAAATTGGGGAAATTAGGGTGACTCTGACAGCTATCTATGTCAGCTGCCCTTGTGCTGTTAGATATGGTATCTGAGTTCTGAAGGTGGGAGATTAAGGATGATTGTCTGAGGTCTTAAGATCTAGTCACCTGTAAGATTGCCATGTTCTGAAATCCTAGAATCCAAACTTCCAAATGAATATAATCAACACTTCATGTAATCTGAGGAATACAACCAAACAGACATGTTCACTGCACAGAGTCAGCCTGAAAGTCAAACATCCACATTGAGGTAATACAGCTCTCAAAGGGATCAAATGACACCAGAGACAAATGTATCAAGTTGTTGTGGCAACTTATCCAAAGTGTGGTCCAGCTGTTCCCAGTCTGTTTTCCCCAGATCAGAGGCTATTCACTCAAGATGAACCATAAAAATACCTCGTTGCTCATAAAAAAGATATTCCCTGACTTGTATGCCAGATTGTTCATCTCCTCAGGCCATGTTCTGCTTTATCCCATTCGATCCTGTCTTTTGCTCAACAATGTAGAATTCGGGGAAATACTGCCAACAATTACACTTGGGTTCTTTAATTCAACTGAAAAGCATATTACCTCACAAGAGTTGGCGGCATGTGACTCATCTTCTCACAGCCACACACAAACTTAATTCTAGTATCTCTTCTTTGGACCAGGTGGTTGTACTCAGACTTTTTGGGCAAATGCTTTCAAAGTCTATTCATGTGGAAACTGACCTATTCCTTCTTTTTTCCTAGATAGCAGATTAGAAAATACACCTACTTTAAGGAAATATGAGAGAAATAGTATCATGGAAAGAGAATAGAGTATTGTCTATTAAGCCCTGAACCACAAATTACTCTCTGAGTAATTAAACAAGCTACTTGTTCTCTTAGAAGTTTACTTCACTCATGTAAGAAAGATGGTGCTAAATGAAATTTGTCTTGTGGGGCAGTACAACATTTAAGTACTAGGAAATATCCAGGGATCTAATTAAACTACAGATTACAGCTCAGTAATTGTTTAGGAATGGGCCCCAGAAACCGCATTTCCAAGAACTCAAAGGCTAATATGAGTTCTTACATGTGAGGCTAGTTGGGGCCATACTTTAAATAGTAAGATAATCAATTCAAGGATTTTACTTCATATATAATGTCTTTAATAATATTTGTCACATGGAAGGGCTCTATTTAGTGCTCCTCCCTTTAATTTTCATCATTTAATATGTATCATACAATAGCTTATATAAAACACTACATATAATGTAATGAGCTTTAATGAATCTGAGGACTTGCAGTATCAGATAGCCAAAATAAATTTTAATTGCACATAGTCTTCTGTACTTCTAAAATGAGAAGAGACATGTAAAGGAAAAATGGTTATATTGGATGGGACTTTAGAAAAGTCGCTTCCTGAATATGACTGAGTTTTTTACATTCACAGGTATTAAGAGAATAAACAATTAGAAATTGACAGTGCAACTGAAGTCATGGAACAATGATCACTTTTCCCATTTATAAAAAATATAAAATCAATTTAAACCTTTTACATGACTCTTGTCAAGAAAAAATAATTCGTCTGTAAGAAGTATACTTTTCACTTTCACCAGTGTTGAGTATAAAAGATTGTATAAAATAGAAAATAGCAATTTTAAAGAACCTCCAGTCTATTCATGAATTATGTAGCTATTTCCAGACTTTATAGCATTTTTGATACCTATTGAAATGTGACTTCCAAAAACATTACAACTAATAACCATAGCTCCAACATAGTAAAGACTTACAGTTGTTGAGTACTTATGATAATATTTTGTAAACATCCTCTTCTTATCCTCAATCATCCTATATAGTTAGAACTAACATAAAGCTTCACATTAGTTCATGGTCTATTTTATACGGGGATGTGTGCATAATGGGCCATACCAGGTGGCTCAGGGCCTATTCCTAGCTCTGCACTCAGACGTAAACCTTGAAAGTGCTCAGCAAGCTGGGGACTAAACTAGGTTAAGCCCAAGCAGTCACATACTAGGCAAGTCCATTACCTCATGTAATTTCTGTCTTGTCCTAAACTCACTCTCATCTTGTAGAATTTATTCTATTGTTCTTGCTACTTGACTCATATTTCCTCTGGGCATATGCTTAGCTTTTAGATCTTTGCTTACACATTACCATCTCATTACAATATTACAATCTACTCTTACATCAGAACACATTTTACCCCCTTTTATCTACTAACATACCATATATTTTGTATATTATATTTATTATTTATTGTCTTTCCCACCCATCATCACAGACTCACATCTCAGAATGAATATCAGCGGCACAAGGAAATATTTTGTCTTTTTTTTTCACTAATATTTCCCAAGTACCTGTAACAGCATGGAACAAAATAAACAAGCATTTTAAATATATATATATATATATATATATATGAATACATACCTATTTTATAGGTATAAAAACCAACACAGTTAAATGACATCTCTAAGATAAATTAGCAGGTCACATGCTTGAAAGAAACTGAGGCAGAGCAGCATCGGGGTCCTCTATGTAACTTAGAAGCACCATTTTGCCCAGAACAACCGCTCTGAGAAGAGTACAAAGAAGTGGAAGAGTTTCTTGCCATCTGGGCTAGGCTCTACCAGCCATACCATTCAAAGAATCTGGGGCATACAGAATAGCATCAGAGTCCTCTCTGTGATTCATATTACCATTTCACTCCCAGGTCTGTAGCCCTGAGAAAACATTTTTTCCAAAGTATCGTACAGATTCAATGCAGTCCCTATTAGAATACCCATGACATTTTTCAAAATAAATGTATAAAACACTCCTGAAATTTATATGGAACAGTACCACTCTCCACCCCCAAATAGCTAAAGCAATCCTCAGGAAAAATAAGAGGGAAGCCTTCACTTTCCCCAAATTCAAACTATACTAAAAACCACTGTAATTAAAACAGCATAGTATTGGAATAAAAATAGGCCCTCAGATCAATGAAATAGACTTGAATATCCTGAAACAGACCCTTATGTATATAACTAACTTTTTTATAAAGAAGTAAGAAATATGAAGTGGAGCAAGGAAAACCTCTTGAACAAGTGGTTTTGAGAAAAATGGTTAAGTACATAAAAAAAAAAAAAACAATAACCTGGAGCCAGAGTAGTGCCTCAAGCTGTAAGGTGTCTACCTTGTAAGCACTAGCCCAGGACGGACCACAGTTCAAGCCCCCGGCTCCCCATATGGTCCCCCAAGCCATGAGCGATTTCTGAATGCATAGCCAGAAGTAAACCCCAGAGTGTCAATGGGTGTGGCCACAAAAAAAAAACCAAAAAACAAACAAACAAACAAACAAACAAAAAACCTCAAACTTCTTTTAACACCATTCACAAAAATCAAATCAACATGGATTAAAGACCTTAGTATCAGACCTGAAGCCATATGGTATACAGGGGGAAAATGCAGGCAGAACTCTCCATGACATTAAAGCTTAAGACAACTTCAAAGATGAAGCAACCTTGACCAAGCAAATCAAAGCAAAAATAAATAAATGGGACTGCACTAAATTAAGAAGCTTCTGCTCATCAAAGAAAACGATGACCAGGATACTAAGACTAACCCAAGACTAACCCAAGACTAAGTCTTGGGAGAAGATATTTACCCCAAACTCATCTTTATACAGGTTTAATACAAAGATATATAAGGCACTGATTGAACTTTTAAAAAAAGCATCTAACTCCATAAAAATAAATGGGAAAAGAGGTTAACAGAAACTTTCTCAAAGAAGAAATACAATTGGTCAAAAGGTATATAAAGAAATACTCTACATAACTAATCACCAGGGAAATGCTAATCAAAATAACATGAGATATCATCTTATACCACTAAGACTGTCTCACATCAAAAAGAACAAAATTAATCTGTGCTGGTGCAGATGCAGAGAGAAAGGGACTTTCAATCACTGCTGATTGGAATGTAGACTAGTTCAGACTTTTGGGAAAATTATATGGATATTCCTCAGAAAACTAGAAATTGTACATACATATGACCCACTAATACACCTCTTGACAACTACCATAGGGGTGCCAAAACACAATGTAGTAAAAGAATAGCCCAAATCTGGAAACATCCCAAGTACCCAAGAACAGATGAGTGAATAAAGAAATTATGGTCATCTACACAACAGAGTACTACATAGGTGTTAAGAAAAATAAAGTCATGAACTTTGTTTATACACGGATGCAAATGAAGGAATATTATGCTGAGTGAAATGAGTCATAGGGAGAGTGACACATAGAAGTTTGCACACATTGTGAGACCAAAAAAAAAAGCACAGATTGGTAATAATAAACAAAGACAATAGAGATGAGGGCAAGAGGAAACAGTTTCGATGGAAGAAACCTTGCCATGGGCGTGTGTAGGACTAGTGCAGTATGGCAGAGAAGGGACCACTATGATTATGATAGTTGAAAATGATCAGTCTGGACAAGAACCATGTGCTGAAAAGATGCAACATAATATGCATGATACCCCTTATATAATAGAACTGCAAATCCCAATACATAGAAAAGGTGGGGAGAAGAGAGAAAGAAGAAAAATGTCTGCCTTAGAAGCAGGTGGTGGGGAAGTATGGGAGGGAAATTGGGGGCACTGGAGGTGGAAATGTACACGGGTGAAGGAATGGGTGTGGGGACATTGTATAACTGAAACTCAATATGAACTACTTTGTAACTGAGTATCTCCTGAAAAGTCAATTAAAAACAACCTTTTAAAATAATAAAAACAAACAAAAATATAAATTAGTATTATGGGAAGGTTTAAAAATTGATAAAATACAGACTACGGTATACTTAAAAGATGTCTCAGGTGCACTGGTAGTGTTAAAAAAGGACAGAACTAAATATCCAAGCCAAAGGTAACAACAATGGAATCAAGAAACCTAAGCTTTAAAATCTAAACTTAAAACAGGCCTGTTACATTGGCAGGCTGGAGGTGGTTTTGGGGTGGTCTGCGATGCACTTGGTGAACATTGGTGAAGGGCAGTGGACACTGATTGTGGGATTGGCCCAGGTGTATACTATTAGAAATGTGCAAAACCATAGACTCGCCTTTTTATACTTGCCTTGCATAGAAAAAGAGGGCACCTGTGAAAACCTGGCAAGAATGTCAGATTTTGGGTTTTGCTTTCTTTGGGTTTTCTGTATTTTGAAATGAGAAGGGGGCAGCTTGCTCTCCCTTTTCCTCACCAATGGTAGACACTTGGGACAGTTTCTTTGGAAATGACATTATAATCAAAGGGGAAGAAACCTCCCAGAAGTAGGTTGAGAGGGATCAGAATTAGGCTGATCACTGGATTAATAGTATGCCATCTGTTACATGTATTGTAAGCATGATTATATCTAATTTACAAAAGAAGTCTCAATTTCTCCCTGATCCCAAGTTCATGGAGACAGTAGGTGCTGAAGATAATTGATCAAAATCCATGTTTTGGTTCATATCATTACACACTTTATCACAAATAAAAACAGCATAGAAAATGCTTAATCAGGGGATGGAGTGGTGGTGCAAGTGGTAGGGTGTTTGCCTTGCACGCGCTAAACTAGGACGGACAGTGGTTCGATCCCCCAGCGTCCCATGTAGTCCCCAAGCCAGGAGAAATTTCTGAACCTATAGCCAGGAGTAACCCTAGTGTCACTAAGTGTGACACCCCCCCCCAAAAAAAAAAGTTCAACTAAGAAAAAAATACAGGGGCCAGAGCAATAACACTGTGGCAGGGAATTTGCCTTACATGCGGCTGACCCAGGATGGACCTGGGTTTGATCCCCAGCATCCTATATGGTCCCCCCAAGTCAGGAATGATTTCTGAGCACATATCCATGAGTAACCCCTGAGTGTCACCAGATGTGGCCCAAAAAGAAAGAAAGAAAAAGAAAAATACATATTTGAATGTCCACATATGGTCTATTCTTACAATTTAAAGCTCTTTGTTCATTCAACTTACTCTTATAATATTCTCTTTCTCAGTCTTCCTTTTACTCTATTTCTTTTCATATCTTTTTTGCTTCCTATCCTTGGTCCTAGGAGCACTTTTCTCTAGGAGAATAGTATGATTTGCAGAGGTGATCACAGAATGAATACATGATGAATGAGAGAAATGCATTAATTTCCTCAGGGGAAAGAATTTTGTTTCGTTTTTCTGTCTAGCATATCTTGAAGAACTAGCACAGTGCTTAAACATAGTAGGTGCTCAATAAATAAAACATAATAAAGCTAACCCAGAAAAATCACTGACTATTCTCTGGATTAAAAGAAAATAAGAGTTAAAATATCTGTAGTCTATAAAAATGCTTGGTAGAGAATATGTGCTAACATTTGTATATTCTATAGTGAGATTATTTCATAAACAGAAAAATTAGGAGGGATAATATAAAGACAGAAAAAGGAAAAAGAAAATTCATTTTGTGATTCTTAGTATGTTTTACATACTGTTCAAAGGACTTTTTAATGCATTACTTCATTTAGTCTTCATAATAGTTTCATAAAAGGGAATATTAGCCCCACTTTTTAGATGGGATTAGATTAGTCCCACTTTTTAGACTAAGCTCTGAAGGATTTTTCCAAAGTCTACTTATAGGGCATATATCTACGAGGAGTAATAGGAACTGTACATAGGTAATTTTAGTTTCAGAGTCCTTGTTCTGTAAATCTAAAACCACACAATTCTATAGTTTTTTTAAATTTCAGGATAGTGTCTTAAATTTTTACATTTCTGTGAATCGCTTAAATTGTTAAATCTTTCTCTCATTTTTTCTTAAATAAGGTCTACATTTTCATTAGCACATTTTTCTCTAAAATTGAATATCTATGTGATATATTCCTCAGATTTTCCTTTTAAGCAGAATCGTTGCTTAACAAGTCATGCTAATGGTCCATTACCCTTGGAAATGTTCATGGAATTTCCAATAAATACTGTTCTCAGAATTATTTTGCTCACATTTACTTATAATGTGGAACAATCCAGAGTAGCTCTTGCAACGACTTTTTAAAAAATGATTACTTTTATCCTATTTAATGTAGCTAAAATCTAAATTATAAAATTGATCTTTTAAAATTGATTTCTTTATGCCTACAGCTGTAGCATACTCACCATGTTTTGATTTTTGGCAACAGCCAGAATGAAGAATGCTGTATATAAATGCAGGGTAAGACAAAGAGAGAAAGTGCTGACTTTCATTAAAAAAAAAGTTACTGAAATCTAAATGACTTGAAGCCCTGAAAAGTAAAGTAAAATAAATAAATAAATAAAGTACTGTAAAGTAAGCCAATGATCAATTCCTAGACATTTTTACATCTTTCTGTCATCCACATGAAGAGGAAAGATGCCACCAAGAAAAATTTTTTCTTTTTTTTTTATTTTGATCATAGTGGTTTACATAATGTTGACAATAATATTTTAGGTACATATTTACATAAAATCAGGGGGGATTCCCATCACCAAATTGTCCTCCCTACACCTCCGTTTCTGTCCTACCTCCCATTTCCTCTTCCCTCACCCCAGGTCGGCTAGAATATGTGGTCCCCTCTGTATCTAACCCACAACTTAGTAGTCTTGCACCTGTTTGGTCTTGATGCCTCCCTTAGTTCCCCCTCTAACTGGAGGCAGGACTAGCTAGTTCAAGTTGCGTGGTTTTGTTTGAAAAAGAGAAAAGTAATAAACTGGGGTAAGGGTCTAATACACCGAAACTGGGCGGAATCCTTCTAGAGGCTCTCATCATCGATTTGAGAGATGGAGAAAAAGAAGGTGAAACACTCCACCAGTACCAAAAGAAGTGTCAAATATCCAGTGAGGGCTCGAGCTATATCGATAAGCACCACAAAAAAATAACAGGTAAACAAACAAAAAAGCAAAACAAACAAAAAACAAACAAAAACAAACAAAAAAACACGCCATGGTCTTGAAATGAGAAACATGGCATAGCACATAACGAAAGAAAAGAAAGGAAGAGAAAATATAAGTATGATTTGGGACAATTTCAATACTCACTCCCAAACAGAGAAATCGACCAAAATAGATAGGTAAATAAAAATAATAATAACGATAATAAATGGAGGTAAAAAATATATAGATAATAACCAAGGTTTTGTGCTTTTTGTATTTTTGTTTTTTCCCTCCTGCCCTGGCACAGTAAATATTGGGGTCATTCGAAAAGGAATTCACTTGGCCTAAGAGATATGGGGTTTCTCTGTCCTTGGAGCATACTGTCATGGGATCAACTCTAGGCTTTGCTCAGGAACCTTTACTCTCCCGGTGGTGGTTTTTTTTTTTTTTTGGTGTGTGGAAGACTTCTGTTCTGTGTTTAAGAGGTCTCAGTATCTGCACATATCCTGAGGTGGGACTTATGATGAAGTCAGTCTTTGTGGTTCTAGAGGTTCTGTTACCTCAGTGTCCTTTTAATCCATCTTCTGTGGTTGGTGATCTTGGTCTTTGCACTGAACCTAGGGTGGCACCTAGGATAGCGTCTTTCTTTGTGCTTCCAAAAGCCCCGTTCCGTTACAATTTTCTCTGCCGGACCTTTGGGACTGGGGATCCTGATTATTGTGCAGGTCATAGTTCAAACCCTAAACTAGGGCTTTTTTTTTTTTGGTCCCAAGATGTATACCGCCTGGTCGTAGTTCTAGCAGCCAGTCATCTATAAATCACGATCTTGGCTTTTGGACCTACCAAAGGGTGCCAAGACTTCTGGTTTTGTCTTGTCGTTAGCTGGTAAGGTAGGTTAATCTGCTCTAAGGCCAGGTTGTTCGCATTTTCCTCATTGTCAGGATATCATGTTAGAGTTGGCCCTTGTTGTTGACCCCGCAGTATTAAGGCTGTCCCGGCTGGGATTTGTTTCTTGCAGCTGTTGTGAAGAACTGTGCCGTTTCTATGTCTGGGATCCAGGGTTCAAGGCTGGATGAATGGTATCTAATCACCTGAGGTCTAAGTTGATTCCACATGACATATTTTCAAGGTAGGAGATATCCCTGTATTGTAAACAACTATGAGTTCCCATCTCTAGTAGATAAGAGCTCTTTTTTTTTATATGTAAGATTTCCCCTTTATTTGGTGTGCCTTTGCAGGGGGAAGTGGTGCTACATTATAATGTCGGTGTATTTGTGGGTGGACAGAGGGGATAACAGAAACAGGTCACATACCCAAAAACGAGAAAAAAAAAAGAAAAGAAAAAAAAAGGAAATAAAAATGTATGTGCTCACAAATGTGTATGTAGGACAAACATTTAAAAAATAAATAAATTTAAAAAAATTAAAAAAAAAGAAAAAAAGAAATAAAGTGAGTTAGTGAGGTTTTTAAAGGACCAAAGTGGTGCAAAAGACTACCTTACATTTGGGGGAGAGCAGGTAAAGAGGTGGTGTATTACCGGTCTTATGCCTATGTTGGAGGTACAGTTTTTCCCATTGTCTTTTGGGTTTTTCTTGTGGTGTGTGGGTTCCCAGGCATCTTCCTATCACACCCCCTGACCTTCTTCAGATTGGTAAAAATTTGCGGCAGGGAGGTCTTGGAAGAGTTCTTGCGTTGAGGATACTTTTGGACCTAGGTCCGGTTTCAAGAAACAGTCCGTGTTAGGGGGAGTTGGTAGGGAGGGCCTCGCAGCATGAGTCCGCAGGGGAGTTGGCTGTCTTTTCTTGCAGGAGACGAGGTGTGCGTTTAACTGGGTGTCCCCTCGCCTGGGTGCTGGGTACTGGTTCGTTGGGTAGGATGCCTAATAGATTAAGGACTGAGGGTGAAGAGTTTTAATATGGTGGGAGATCTGGATGAAATTGAGGGGTGAAGGGATAGTTGAATTTCCAGAGGGGAGACAGGGGAAGGTATATGGGAGGGGTATGCAGGGAGAGAAAAGAGAAAATACCTTAGAAAGAAAAGGAGAAGAGAAAGGGGAAAAAGTAAAGAGAAGAATAGAATTTAAAAAAAAAGTAGTGAGAAGAGAGGAGAGAATAGCAAGGGAATGCTGGTTAGGTTGAATACCACCAAGAAAATTTTATGGCAAAAATATGGTGATGAATGTACTTTTAGAAAACTAATCTGGTTAGTCATCATGTAAGCTAGTGTCTCTCAAGTTTTAGAGACATCAGAATCATCTGGAGGCTGTACTGGATTACACCAACTGCAGGGTCCTCAACAGGTCTGGGATCAGGCTTGAGAAGTTGCATTTCTAAGAAATGCTCAACTGATGCTGTTAGAACCATGCATAAAGTGGGCAATCTGAAGTTTAAGCACCAATGGCCCTGGAAGCTCCATCAACTTCTCCAAGAAGTTCTCAGTCCTCACTAAATATCAGGTTCGTCTAGTGAAGTTGAAAGTACTGACAGCTGGTTCACACAGCCACAATTTTTTTCTTTTTCTTTTTTTTTGGACTCTGGTGGGGCCCAGAGATTGGGAACACCTGGATTTGACTAACTTGACAAATATGAAAAATGAATTTCATAATTTCTGGAAAATAATTTTTTGTCTTATTAAAAAAAACTCTTGGGGAATTAAAAAAAGAAGACAGGAGGACTTCAGATTAAATATGGGAGGTTGAATATAAGCATTTGCTAAAGCTCTCTTCCAAACCCTATTAAAAGAATAGTGAAAGATTCAAAGAGAGGAAGACAGCGCAGAGTCTAATAGAATAAAATAAAAAACGGTACAAATACTGATTTTAGAAAACAGAAGGAAGAAGATAAATAATTTAGTTCATGAGAGGAGGCTAAATTCTATATCTTTTAGCTATTTTAGGGAAACCTGAAAACAGATTTTTCTGCTGTTAAGCCCAGAAACTCAGAAATTGCCACTGGAAATGGGGCTGGAAGAGATAGACTGTAACAGGACAACTGAGAACCAACTAGAACCTTAAATCTCAACCCTCACTCCACATACCTGATTATTAAAATGCATCCAAAGGCATATTGGGGGTACCCAAGATCGTTTCCAGAGTTTATGAGATCAAATTTATTTTTGTAATATTATCATAAAAACGCTAACACAATTTTCCAAACATTAAGATGATTTGCCATTGTTTCACTCTTTCTCTCACATGTACAGTGAAAATTGCCAGTCTAAATGACAGGTTACCATGCTAGATATGTACTGGTATCTAACAATTAATAAAATTTTATTTTTGCATATTATTGTTTTTTAGACTTTTCAATGTATGGTTTTGAAATATGTACATGTGTGTTTTCAAAGGTCAACTAAATTATTCTCAATAATTCTACTGTGTTCCTACAATTTTCAATTTATGCATTATAATCTGTGTAACCCTACAGTCACAAAATAACATATTCTTATAATAAATATTACATAATATATGTGATTATTTATACAAATTATATTTACTTACATGTGTTTTCTTCTGTCTATATAAAAATAAAAACACTGCTTTCTTATTTTACAATAATATTCTAAAATTAGTTTGAAGGCTCAAAATTTTAATTTGGAAATACTTCTTTTGTTTGCTTGTTTTTTTGGGTTCACACCTGGCAGTGCTCAGGCTCTATGCTCATAAATCGCTCTGGGCAGGCTCAGGGGACCATATGGGATGCCAGGATTCGAACCACCATCCTTGTGCATGCAAAGCAAACGCCCTACCTCCATGCCATCTCTCCGGTCCCTGGAAATACTTATGATAGAGTAACTTATCATGCTACTTTGGCTAGTAACATGCTTAAGAAAGTGTAGGATGGCTATTGACCACAATGAATGACTGCTGGATGAAAAGTCAGTAGAGTTAAAAACCATGCTCCAATAATCCCAACAATTACAGAAAATTAAAGATTTAGCTGCAAACCTATAGATAAAATATTGTAGGATACTATCTAAATAAATTATAGAGACATGGCATATTTATGCATTCAAAATTAGATTCAATTAATCATTAAGGCATTTTATGCGAATAAGCTTAGTACTTAAGTTGTACTAAAATATGTAAGTGCTAAATAATTTATTTTATTCTCATCATTTATATTGAAAAAATATAATATTTAGATGATAGTATAAATGGGTTAGTGAGTAAAACTATTGACAACTTGGCACAGATTAACTCAGGAACATGAAACTGTATTGGCAGTAATTTGTTACAATAAATGAATGATAAAGCAATAGAACTAAAGATTAAACTTGAGAATCCATGATCCTGGGGACAATGGGACTCAGATGCATTGGTAGTGTTAAAGAAGGACAAAACTAAATATCCAAACTACAGAGTCAACAGCACTGAAATCGTAAGACCAAATGTTGACAACCAAACTTTTTTTTTCTGACAACCAAACTTTAAAAGGTCCTTGTTATGATATATGGGGAGGGGAGGTATAGGATGGACTCTGGGAACATTGGTGGAAGAAGGTTGACACTGGTGGTGTTGTTGGTGCTGAATTATTGTATATCTAAAACTTAACTATGAATAAGTTTTCAAATCACAATGCTTTAAATAAAAGAATCCCTGATCCTGTAACAAAATTATTAATTGTATTGTTTCAACTCTATTGTGTATTTGTAGAAACATTCTGTGTGACTAAATGAAAAATAATCAATCTGTGATGCCTTAAAACATAAAATACTTGAGAGGAGGGCTGAGGCCAGACTACGGGTGGTTGCCATAGTTGGCACATGCTTGAGAACTTGGGTGGGGAGTGGCATGTACCTTTCCCAGGTATCGAGAGAGGGCTGAGGCTGTGGTCACCATAATTTGCACACACTTGAGGATTCAGGCAGGGATGGCACACACCTTTCCTAGGTGCAAGGGGAGGGCTTAGGCCGGACTACCAACATTCTCACAGGTATTGGAAGGAAGGAGGTCTGAGGGTGGGGCCAAACCTCAGTGACCTTGTTATTAGTTTCACCTAGGTCTGCACGACAGAGTAGGGACCCAGCCATAAGCCACAGATGACAAAGGAGAGCTAAGAACAAGGGCAGAACACTTTGAACCACCAAATGCAAAAAAAATATGGGGAAACTTAGGAAGACACTAGCAGCGGGGATATGGAGAGAAATACTAGCAAGTTTGCAAGTTCACCAAAACTCACAGGACCAATAGATGAGGACATAAAAGTGGCATTGAAAGCCATGGCAATAAAAATCAAGGAATCACTTGTCAGCGAGTTCAAGAATTCCATAGATGAACAAGTTAACCAACTCAAAGATGAACTTTTAAAGCAGATGAGAGAATCCATACAAATGGGATTAAAGGAAATAAAAAAAAAGTCTTAGCAAGCCACAATAGCAGAACTACAGAACTGGAAAATTGCATAGAAGAACTTGAAGAAAAACTACAAACCAAAAATGACAAAGAAGCCAATAAGGAAATAAGAGGTAAGTCATTAGAAGAAAATGTTAGATATTTAATTAACAAAGACAAAAGAAATAGTCTACAGATTGTAGGAATACCAGAAGGGGAGAAACTAGGGGAAGGGAAAGAACAAGTGGGGAGGGGAATAATATCAGAAAATTTTCCCACCCTCTGGAAAGATGCTCTAGTGCAAATTCAAGAGGCAAAAAAGAGTCCCTAGTAAAATAGATCCTAATAAACCAACACCAAGACATATAGTAATGCAAATGGCAAAAAACAACAACAACAAAAAAAAAACAAAGAGAAAGATGAATTCCTTTAAACAATAAGGGAGAAAATTACCCTCAATAACAAAGGAAGGAACATAATCAAACCAGATCTCCCAATTGAAATAATTCAAGCAAGAAGACAGTGGAATGACATATTCAAAATACCGAATGACAGAATCTTCTAACCTAGAGTCCACTACCCAGCAAAACTCTTTTTCATATGGGAGGGAGAACTAAAAACATTTTCTGACAAGAAAGAACTCACACTATTTGTGCTAACCAAACCAACTCTAAATGAACTAATCAAAGGTGTATTACACAACCCAAAGATCCGATTGTAACAACAACCACTCTATTCAATACAATAGTATAACAACCCACTCTATCAATAATATCCTTAAATGTCAACAGGATGAATTCCCCCATTAAAAGACACAGAATAGAGGGTTGGATCAGAAAACAAAAAAACAGATATCTGCTGTCTGCAAGAAACACACCTAACAAATAGGATAAACACAGGCTTAGAATAAAAGGATGGAAACCATCATCCAAGCCAATGAAAAACAACAACAAAACAAAACAAAAAAAAAACTGGGACAGACATCCTTATATCAGATCAAATTGCATTCAACCTCAAGCAAGTGCACAGAGACCAAGAGGGTCACTACTTACTGACCAGGGGAACATTAGACCAAGAAGTGCTAACTCTGATCAATATTTATGCGTCGGACTGTAGAGTCAGCAAAATATGTAAGGCGTTTGCTGAGAAACCTAGAGAAACATATGGAAGGTAACATGATAGTAGTAAGAGATTTTAACATGTCACTATCACCACTAGATAGATCCACCAGGCAGAAAACTAGCAAAGACATAAGAGCCCTAAATGAGAAGTTAGAGGAAATAGTGCTCATTCCCAAAGATGGCAAAGACATTACCAAGAAAGAAAACTATAGACCAATCTCACCAATAAACATAGATGCAAAAATCTTCAACAAAATCTTAGCAAACCAAATCCAATAATACATAAAAAAGTATACATTATGACCAAGTGGGTTTCATACCAGAGGTGCAAGGATGGTTCAACATATGCAAATCAATCAACATCATATATCACATCAACAAGAAAGACAAAACCCACATGATCATATCAATCCATGCAGAGAAGGCATTTGACAAAATCCAACATCCATTAATGCTGAAAACACTGAGCAAAATAGGGTTGGAAGAAAAATTCTACAAGATAGTTACAGCTATCTACAAAAAAGCCAGTCAACATTATCCTTAATGGCAAAAAATTGAAAACATTTACACTATGGTCAGGAACTAGGCAAGTCTGCCCACTTTCTCCACTCTTATTCAACATAGTTTTAAAAGTACTAGCAATAGCTATCAGACAAGAGAAAGAGATCCAAGGAATCCAGATAGGAAAAGAGGAAGTCAAACTATTTCTTTTTGCAGATGATATAATGATAAATATAGAAAACTCTAGAGTCCACAGTAAAACTCCTAGAAACAATTAACCAATACATAAAAGTGACTGACTACAAAGTTAATGCACAAAAGATAATAGCATTCCTTTATACAAATAACAAAGTAGAGGAGAAAAACATTAAAGTGTCGATCCTATGTAAAATAGTATCTAAAAATATCAAGTACCTAGGAATCAACCTAACAAGAGAAGTGAAAGATCAATGCATTGAAAACTTCAAAATGCTTCAGAAAGAAATCGAAGGGGACCTAAGAAAATGGAAGAACATCCCCTCCCTGCTCATGGGTAGAAAGAATCAACAAATTAAAATGACTATCTTACCCAAATTACTACATACATTCAACACAATCCCTATCCAAACTCAGACATCATTTTTTAAGGAATTAGAACAATCATTTATAAAGTTCATCTGGAACCACAAAAGACCTAGGTTAGCCAAATCCATACTGAAAAACAAGAAACTGGGTGGCATTTCTTTACCTAACCTGAAGCTTTATTATAAAGCCATAGTCATCAAAACAGCATGGTACTGGAACAAAGACAGAGTATCAGTGGGTTAGAACAGAATATCCAGAGATATACCCACAAACATATGGTCAACTGATATTTGACAAAGGAATCAAGAACCTGAAATGGAACAAAGACAGTCTCTTAAACAAATGGTGTTGGAACAACTTACCTATAAGTAACTATAGATTGATCCATACCTCACACTCTACACAAAAATCAACTCAAAATGGATTAAAGACCTGGAAATTAAAATCAAAATTATAGATTTTGTTGGGGAAAACTAAAAACTAGAACACTACAAGACTTATATCTTGAAAAAGTCTTTGATGATGAAATGCCAATGGCAAGTGTAATAGTATCAAAGTTAAACAAATGAGACTACATCAAACTAAAGAGTTTCTGTATAGCAAAAGGAACACTGGCTAAAACTAAAAGATAGCTAACAGAATGGGAAAAAATTTTCACACTCGACACATCAGATAAAGAGTTAATATCTAGCATGTTACTGTTCCCACTCATTGAATACATTTTGGCAAACCACTACTTTTTTTCATTTTTCTCTTTCTCTTTCTTTTTTTCCCTCTACTTCTTCTCTCCCTCTCTCCTTTATTCTTCTACATTAAATCAATTCAATCTATGTTAAATAAAGCTCTCACTGTCAGTTGCTCCTTAGTAAAGGTACCTCTATACTTAAGATGCAGCAGACAATACTACTTAGGGTAGCCACACCTTATTGTTCTCATTATCACATTTCTTAGTACTCTAGTCACGAAAACTGTGCCAATACTAAAAAGCTCTGGCCACTATATAACCCTGCAACCTGTATCTATCAAAGACCACTCCCGTCAGTGATGAAGAGCCTTGAAAGTAGAAAAACACCGATGCATTGGCCCAACCTTTTTCAACTTAGTTTTACCGTAATTACTTATTCTTTTTTTCTTCTCTCTCTTATTTTTTGTTTTCCCCTTCTTTCCCTCCTAATCCATATCTTAGCCAATTATTTGTATTTTCTTAAACCAATTATTTCTTAAAAGCTCAGACCCAGCCTCTGTCAGTCAGGCCTCCAAAAAAAACCTAAGAATAGAACTCTAATATCTGTCTTTATGTGGGCATGAGTTTGTTGACAGTGGTCTCCTTTCTGACTGTCAAACCTAAAATGTAAACAAGCCATGCCTAAAGTATATATAGCTCCTGCAACATATTATCCCTCCTCTCCCTGTCAGAAATCCTTCTATCATCTCATTCCCTAACCCTGATTCATTATACTTTCTATTTAACCCTCTCTACCCTCAGTTCTCAACCCATTATGTACAAAGGCTAACCTTCTGACTCAATAAACCACCACCCAGTTCTCAAACCGAAAGGACACCCTCTCAGTCCCACATCTCATACCTTGGCAAGAAACTACAATCAACACTCTTGCTGATTCATGCTTTATGGCCCTTCTTCCCACCCTCATAATTGTGGACTGTTGCATGCTACGGATTCAGACCCAGAAGGACCCCCCCAGCCCACATTCCTCAAACTCAACAAGACATGATGTGTGATGAAAAAGTCCCCTAGATTACACCCCCCACAAGAAAATCTCAAGGCTTAAAGGGGAGACCTATATTTCCTTTATATGCTTAATACATCTATAAAAATGCCCCTAGTCTGTTTAATCCTAATTATAAATGAGAAGCACACTTTTAAATAACATAAAATACCTTACTTCCAAAGCAAAAAATGATAATTCTATCAAAGGCAAACACTCATATTATTATCTGAAATAAAAACATAATTGATAATTTATTTAAAGGAACAGCATCTTTACTTGAAAGATTGATAAATTATATCATTAATGGTTTTTTATTTGGAAAACATTTTTTCCAAAAATGAATAAAGCAATACTATCATTTCTAAAAAATAACTGAGAAAACGTATTACCTACTATAAAATCTAAAGTGCTAGGTAGAAATTTGATTTTAAATATCTTCATTTGCCATTACAAGCAAGTCAGCGTCAGCTTCCAAAACAGACTTTTCTTCTTTAAGTCAGAAATAATAATGAACGTGATTTTAGAAATACTTTGTAATAAGATATGCAAACATTTGAAAGATATTCACAACTCAATAAACAACATTTTTCAAATGCACGAGATTACAAAATCAGGCATAGGCAAAAGATATATTCTAATTCTAAGACCAATATGTATTAAGGCATCACAGTATGAAAGATACATTACAATGGCCAAATATTCTAGTTTCAACTAAACTTTAAGAGTCTATCACTTGTTCAAGATTATATAATATCTGAGAATGGGCAGAATTACCTGAACATTAATGCTTATACAAAATTTTCAGCTACATATCTTTCTGAAGCCATTTTTATACTTTTCAAATAAAAATAAATTACCATAGAACATATGAGGATTCATAAATATAATCAAATAATATATCATATTTTTGAAAGAATATAAAATAGCCACTCACTAATTATTAGCTTTAGAAAGGATATTAATTAGTGGCTTATCTTAAAAGTTATAAAATTTCAGGGCTGGAGAGATACACAGTATTATGAGGATGATCCGGGAGGGACCCGGTTCAATTCCCAGCATCCCATATGGTCCCCAGCCTGCCAGGGGAGATTTCTGAGTGCAGATCCAGGATAAACCCTGAGTGCCTCTGGATATGGCCCAAAAATCCAATCAATCCAATCAATAATAAATAAAGTTTAAAAAAGTTATAAAATTTCTATTTCATTCTAATATAGTATGAATCGATATTTAAACTATATAAGTGAGATATCCAGTCTTACATCCTCAGATGTAAGAGAAGTAGGAGGTTTTTACTTGAGAGATTTATTAATGTAGTTAGGAAGATAATATTTTCTGTGAAAATTAATTATCGTAATAGTCAATACCAACATATAAGGATAGTTAGAGGAGAGCGGAACATAATAACTCCCTCAGATCTCCTCTAGTTGAAAACAAAGACTATGACCAAAAATGTTCACCAACTTTTTATGTCTCTCTCCAAATATATAGGAATCCAAGAACTATTGGCATTTGAAAAAAATAATTATTGAGACAGAAACCGAAATAAACACATGGATATGGAGGTGAAGGGAAGAGCATAGAGGGGGAAAGTTTAGCATAGAAACCATAAAAAAATGACTAAAGACAAGAAGAAGGAAAGGAGGAAGAAAAGCATTGGGAAGAAGGGAGTAAAAAAATGAGAGGGAAGAAAAATAAAACAAAATAAACATTTCCAAAATAGATATTCTCATAGGAAAAAGGAAATATAAGGATCAAGGAGATAGTAAAGAGGTTAGCATGCTTGCCTTGCAAGAAGCAGCCCCTGGTTTGATCCCTGGTTACTGCAAACAATCCACTGAGCATCGAGTATAGCCAGGAGTGATCCATGATGTAAGCCTCATTGAGGAGACTCAAAAAAAATAAAAAACAAAAAGAAAAGAAAGAAAAAAGTACAGTCAAAGAGAAACTATATAAAAAGAAGCTTTTGAGGAATAAAGAATTTTTTTAATTTTTGAAATATGAAAACAAATGAACATTTCATCATATAATTTAAATTGTTACATGATTTATTAGAAAACTGAGGAAGATGGGGCCGGAGTGGTTGTGCACTGGTCAGGTGTTTGCCTTGCAAGCGGCTGACCTAGGACGGACAGTGGTTCGATCCCCCAGCATCCAAAGCTAGGAACGATTTCTGAGCACAGAGCCAGGAGTAACCCCTGAAGCGTCACCGGGTGTGGCCCCAAAACCAAACCAAACCAAAACAAAACAAAAGAGAAAAAAGAAAAGAAAACTGAAGAAGAAAGTAAAGGAGAGAAAATATATAGGAAATAGAATGTTATTTAATGGTTTCCAATAATTAGTGGAAGTTCCAGAAAGAAAGCCCACAAAATATAAATAAGAAAATTATCTAAGAAAAGCTACAAGAAAATATCCCGATACTAAAGGGCATAACTTATAGATTGAGAGAATCCACACAATAAAATGAAATAAAACACGATAGGGGTTTCTAGAAAAGGGAGAGCAGTTCTTAAAAATGCCCTAAACGTGGGGGGGAGTGAAAGGTTTAAAAAAAAAAAAGTATCAAATGTTTCAATAGTAATAGGGAATGCTAGAATAAAATGGTGTCAGAGCATCAAAATATAAAGGAAATTTATATGCATCCAAAATATAAATCAAACTCTAATATAAGTCTCAACATATTTACCTCACATTTATCTTTTCTCAGGAAATTCCTGGGGGAAAAAACTGTTTCACCAAAACGAGGGAGTAAACCTCAAAAAAGGGCAGAAATCCAACAAACAAGAAAGTCATAGGTTGCTAGTTGAAGGGAGCTCCCAGGACAACAGCTGCACAGGAAGTGTGGAATCAAGGGTCCAGATGGGACCAGACTGCATCTCCCAAGAGAGTGAAAACTGATGGCTACCTGGGGTGTTTACATGTAGAGAAGGAAATTTATCCCTCTGATACATTTTATGGATAAACTGGAGACAGATTAGCAGAAAACACGGAAAAACTAGACACTTAGTAACTCCATGGAAAACAAAAAAGTTGAGAAAGTAGTTCTACCATATCACATTCTCTACTATGAATCAAAACTGGCATATAATATGTGAGTACTGAATTATAATTTAACCAATATTTAAGAAATAAATGGGTGGAGGTTGTAGAAAATTAGATTCATTGTGTGTAAAGTACCATCTAACATGGTATATTTATAGGCTCTAGAAATTGGAATGCAGACATCCTTAGGATGGTAGGGAGGCATTGTTCTACCTATCATAGTCACCTATTATGATTACTATGTCTTCATCAATTAAAGCCTTTTATTACTAAAGGCTCTCTGTCCCTAGTAAAATTTCTTAATTTTCATCCTATTTTCTTGATGTTAATGTAGCTTTATTAGTTTTCTATTATAACCGCTTTTATTTTATGTTATTTTATGGCATTTTATTTTTACCCTCTCCTTTTTAACAACCGTGTATATCTTTATACTTAAAGTATGTTTCTTTTTTTTTTTCCTTCCAGCTTTTGGGTTACAACCAGTAGTGCTATTCCAGATAACAATATAAATTTATATCTATAATAGAAATATAATATGTTTATCTTAGAATTATTTGTTTTATAAAGAAAATAAGAAAAAAAACTGCTATTGAACCACAAATTTACTATTTTCACTGTTTTTCATTATTTTTGAGATTCTAGTCTCCTTGTGTTATTACCTATCTAAAGACTCTTTCATTATATCTTTGGGGACTTCTAGGGGTTGATAGGGAAAAGAGACATTCATTGACCTGTTGGCAAGACCATGTAGTGGATGGGTGGGGGAATCCAATCTGGGCCTCCTGTATGCTTTTTATGCATTGAGCTCAGTATTTGGAGTATCAAAAAAATCATTATTTAACTTTAATTTTCCCTCTTCCTCTCCCTCCTCCCCCTCCTCTTCTTCTTCCTCTCCTTCCTTTCTCCTCCTCCCTCCTCTTCCTGTTCTTCCCCCACCTCCACCTTCCTTTCCCCTTCTCCTCCTCTTGTCCTCCTCCTCCCCTTCTTCGCCTCCTCCCCTCCTCCCCTCTTTTCCTTCCTCCCCCCCCACCCCTCCTCCTTCTCCCTCTTCCCCCTCCTCCCCTTGCCTTCCCCGCCTCTCTTCCTCCTCCCCTTTATTCCCTTTTCTCCATCCTCCCCTTCCTTTCCTCTCCTCTTCACCTCTCCCTTCCACTCCCTTCCTCCCCCCCTTCCCACATCTCCCTTCCCCCTCCCTCCCCCTCCTTCTTCTTGATTTTGGCCCACACCAGGGAGCAGTCAGGAGTTTTTCCTGGCTCTGCGCTCAGAAATCTCTCTTGGTAGGCTCAGGGACAATATGGGATGCTGGGGATCGAACATGGGTTGGTCCTGGGTCCTCCATATGCAAAGCAAATGCCCTGCTGCTGAGCTATCATCTGGCCCTTTAATTTCTAAAGAATCATTTTGTTGGATATAGATAACTAGTTTTCCTTAAACATTTTAAACATATTGTTTCTTTCTTCTGTCATCCAGTTTCTATTGTCAACTTAGCCATGCCTTTGTCTTTGGTAAAAAGTGTAATTTTCTATATGAAAATTTAAAAGATAGTCTCTTGTTCTCAGTAGTTTGGCAACACATGTCCAGGTATGATTTTTCATGTATTGATTTTTTTTTCTTGAGTTACTTTGAATTCTAACTTGTTGGCTCTATTAATGCTAGCATCTTGATTCTGAGTTAATATTTTTTCACCCAACTTGGGAGAAATTTAACTCTGGTTTATTAATAAAAAATAAAAGTTCTACCCTGGGGCTGGGCAATATTACTGTGGGTATAGCACTTGCCTTGCACAGAGCCAAGTCATATTCTGGCACCCCATATGGCCTCTGAAGTAGGCCAGGAATGATCCCTAAGTACAGAGCCAGGATTAAATCCTGAGCACCACTAGGTATGGCTCCCCACCAAATAAAGACATATACAAAACCTATGCTCATTGCAGCACTATTTATAAAAATTAGATCCAGTTTGTGGTATCTATACACAATGGATACCTACTTGACTATGAGAAAATGGAAATGATGACTCAGCTGGAGTGATAGTACAGCATGAATAGTGCTTATCTTACACATGGTTAACATGGATTTAATCCTTGACATTCCAAGCACAGAGTGAAGTCCCTGAGTGAAAAGCCAGGAGTAATCCTTGAGTATCTCTACATGTGGCTCAAAAGCAAAACAAAAAACAAAGCAACAACAAAATCCCCAAAACAAAACAAACAAAAAACAACAAAACTATGGCTGAAAAGAATACATTAATAGATTCTAAGTATTTTTGTAGTCCCTAAATGACTGCTGATCCTAGAGCCACTGCTCTAAAAAAGAACGAATGAAATAGTTAAGAACACATAATATTTATCTTGAATGATATTTCAAAAGTAGCTGACAAACAAAATGCATTTATTTTAAAAGTGATTTCTCCATCATAAAATAATTCTGTGCTTACTTGATTCTATTCATGCTATTGGAGAGTGTTAGGATAATGAATGAATGCTTTCCTCTGATCTATCTCTGTGAATAATGATTATTGAACAAGTTATAGATTCTTACTGAGTAATTTTTGTATACTGATATAATTATTTATCCTTATACCCACTATAAATCTTTCAAACTTCACACTTTGTGATATATTATCTAGATAGTCTGTGGTCAAGATGCCAAAGAGGATTTTAATTTTCCTACTTGTTATAAGTATCCATAGAAATACAATTTTGTTAATAAAGCATTTATAAAGAAGGCATAGCCCTTGGAATGCTGCAAACCCAACTTATAGTCCAAAATCTGCTACTTTCTACCCAAGTTTTAAAATTTTATACAAGCTGTAAGCTTTTGAAAGAGAGAAATTAAGAACAATACTAATCTCATTTGGCAATCATCAGCAAATAAAAGCTTGAAATAGTGCCTCCCACATTGTTATTATCATAATCATTGATATTGTTATTTTTTCTATAACAAATGCCCAATTAACAGCTTTCCTAAAATGGTTGAATTGAATAGTGCTATTCTGGTACAAGAGAAAAATTAAGAATTTATACAAACATGTTATAAATGAAATACAAATAAGCAACATTAGAAAAGGATAAGGTTAGTAAAATGGAGAACATTTTTTAGATATGATCATAAGGGAAAGACTATAAAAGAGGATGAAATGTGAGTTGAGTCTTATGAGATGAGATCTTTTTTAATCACACTAAAGGGGGAGTGTAGCAATTCAGGTATAGGGATCAGTAGAATAGAAATTCTGAGGCAGAATGCATGTATGCATGTGAACTTTCTAAGCTCTGAAAGATCATCAATGTGTTCAAACAGAATGAGGGATGGCAGAGTGGTACCAAAGACAATCAAAAGGGAACAGAAAGAAAACAAATGGCTTTAGAGAACAGAGTGAAGTTTGGTTTTTAGTCTAAATGCAAAGGAAATTCACTGAGGAACTGTACTTAGGGGAATGGTAGGATACTTAAAATCTATTTAATCTATGAGTCACAAAAACAAATACACAAAAATGAAAGCATTTAGAACTTTAAATCTTAGAGACACCAAGTAGAAATTTAAATAAAACATTTTCACTTATGATTAAGGTTGTTGATTTCCAAAAGACCAAGAATTGTTTGGGAATACAACTTTCACCTATTCCTTTTCTTTTACTCTTTTCTCCTTAATATGCAAGGATACTGTGACAGAATTAAGATCTAGGGAAGAGAAATTTTAGTTTTAAGGGGAAAGAGAAAAGTTTAAGGTTGTGAGGACCACAGTAGATAAAAGATAATTTAAAAGATGTTGTGGGGATGAGGGGATGGGGCGATAAACTCAGTGGGTTGAACATTTGCCTTTCACTCAGCAGACCTGGGTTCCATCTTGGCATTCCATATGGTCCCTCAAATCTCCCAGTCGTAATTTCTGAGAGCAGAGGTGTGAGCAGAACCATGAGTAACCCCCGAGCACTGCCTGGCGTGCCCTCTGCCCCAAAAGAAAATGTTGTGGCATAGAATACTCACAAAAACAGAAGTGTAAGAATCCAGAAAAAAATTAGAAAGCCATTGTGAAACGCTGAGCATTCCAGGACAAATGACAGGAGTCTTACAAATACTAAATCTATCCTACCAGATCATTATCTTTACAAGTCAAGAAACATAGGGTAATAGATCTTTGCCATTGTAAGCGTCTTCCTTTGAAGTTTATCTTTTTCTTATCATTAATTCATTCCATTCCTTTCATACTCTTTTTCATTTCTATTGTTCTAGGCTATTTCATATTAGTGACTCTTTGTGTGAGTGTCTTTTGGGGGGCCACACTGGGCGGCACTCAGGGGTTACTCCTGGCTTTGCACTCAGAAATTGCTCCTGGCTCGGGGGGCCATATGGGATGCCAAGGATCTAACCACATCTGGCCTATGTCAACTGTGTGCAAGGCAAACGCCCTACCACTGTGCTACCGCTCCAGTTCCCACATTAGTGACTCGATGTTAGTGAAGGGCCCTACCTTTATATAATAAAGTATTTCTATTTTTACATAATGCAGGATATACTAACTGAAATTATTTTCTCTTGCTGAAGTAGCACTGTACAGCTGTTGGTTGGATGGCTGATAATCAATCATTCAGAGTCCCTGGGTTCTCCTGAATATCACTTGAGAATTCTCTCCCCCCCAAAAAAAAAAATATTTCCTCTCTTAAACAAGGACAATTATCTTAAAGATAAAGTCTGGGGGAGGCTACATTGTAATATCCAGATTTCTATTACCTCTAAACTAATGACAGATCAATCTAAAAATGTACAACAAATCAGAAATCTCTAAATTGTCTTTTTTTTTTCAAACAAAAAATTATGTAACAATTGACTGCTTCATCAGTCAATTCTTATCAGAGAAGCTTTGAAGTTAGTTTTTAATTTTTTATAGGATGAAGGGTAGCTTATTAAATAGCAGCTATTTATTTAATAACAACTAATTATTTTTCACTTTGCAGCCACTGATAGGAAGAGGTAAAATGGCGAATACCTACTGTTGCCAGGTAACTGCATCCACCGTACTTCCTGCCACCTTCATGAATCTGCACAGAAAAAGAGGAACAAAGATATTTCAACTTAAAGTAAAATATAACCCCAAGATTAAAATAATATCATCTGAGATATAGATCAGACCATTTCTTAAGCAGTTACATGGGCTTTTCTGAGAAAGTCTACAACCATAATTATGGTTTTTCCATAGCTTTTAGAAGTTAAATGTACAAGAAGTGAAAGTAATCTTTCTTTTAGTTCACAATACATCCTTTCTATCTGAAAGTCAAAACTCCAATACATTATTATACTTATATCTATCATCCTAAGTCCATATCTCCTTAACACTTTCCTTATGATCAAAACTCCCTCTACCTTTTATTCCCTAAAAACTCTGAGCTCTGAAGAGGAGACAAATAAGTGATAACACTTCCCAAGAGTGACAAAAAAAACCTGGATATTTATGAAGAAACTTAGGCATTTCTTTCTGAAGAAAACATGAGAAATTAAATTTTTACACTAGTATAAATCATTATAAAATATACCCAAAGACTACCTTTCACAGAAATCCAAATGTAGAAACATGACTGCCACATAGGAAACCTAATCATTTCTGGAAAAGTTAAGTGGAAACTAAATGTCATCTGATTAAAAAAGTTTAGCTAAGAAGTCTGCTTCTGAGCAAAGTACACAGCAAAACCTTGTTAGGAACATTCCTTACACCCCACACTCACCCCACCCCACCACCCACCTTTCTGTGCTCTGGCTCCAGAAGAACCAAAGGGCAGGGAAGGAGCATAAAGGAGCTTCACAGATGCTATGGAGTATTATAGTCATATGAATAACTCAATCACCCATATCCCCTTTCCTCCTCATTCACGTTGTTCTGAGGCAACATGCTGGCATATTTGAGAGCATTACCACCCACCCATACACGAAATCAATCTCAACTATTTAAGATACTACTTTTAGCCTGGAAAAGATTTTTTATTTTTATTTTATTTCAGATGAAATACAATATTTAATCAAGATATTATAAATCAAAATTCTTCCTGTAGGAGTTAGAGAGGTTTTTCAGAGAGGCTCTGTGCCTTAGTTCAGCACAGTCTTATCAAGTAGAAACATGGACATAGATTAAAACAGAGGTTCAGGTTTGCATTGACATTATAAGAGAAATGAGCTTCTGCAGTACTGCAATGAACAAAGAATAGATACAAGGTTAACATCAAACAAAAGTTTATAAAAGATGTGGAATATTAAGAGGGAGAATAGGGAAGAAAGAAATAGGGAGGGAGAATTCATGAAGTAGCAAAGGAAGGGGAGAAAGAGAGGATGAGAGGCAAGAGAAGGGTAGCAGAAAGAGATAAAGAGGAAGACTCTGAGGAGAAGGATGACTGACTGATGATGGGGAGGCTCAGCTTGGATCTTGTTTGTATGGCTCTACCTTTGTCTCTTCAGTCTGAAACTAGGGTCTGGGGAAAAGAGTGTAGGAAATAAATAGAGCATGTTGGTTTGATTAAAGTACCAAACTTTTTTGATGGGAAAGACCAAAATATCCAAGGGGAGTAGTAGAAATATCATTTTTACTACCAGGCATTAATCAAGTGGCTATTAATGGTCCCATTGAACAATATTACTAATTTCTCTAATGGATAGAGGTGTTTTTTTTCCCCAGATTTCCACCTCAGTAGCCCAATTTTATGTAATTATACAGAGCATCTTAGAAGCACTTCTCAAGAAGCTAAGTACCATTTGCTTTGGGAACTCATGTAGTTTTCTTGTTCTTAACTCTTTTTCCATGACCCCAACACACACACACACACACATACACACCCCCAACACAAACACACACACACACACATACACACACACACACACACACACAGACCTGAGTCTGGAGGATATTCAGCTCTCCACGAAATTCTAGGATCTGGTGCCTAAATTTCTTTTCGACCCTGTTAAGTGATATTCTCTGTCAATAAACACACAGCCTGCTTTTATGGGGCAGAAGGATACAGACAAATAGAGGATGAAAAATAGAGGGTCAAAAAATAGAGGATGGGGCTGGAACAGTGGCGCAAACGGTATTTGCTTTGCATGCGGCTAACCTAGGACAGACTACATTTCGATCCCCTAGCATCCCATATAGTCCCCCAACCCTGGAGTGATTTCTGAGTGCATAGCCAGGAGTAATCCCTGAGTGTCACCGGGTGTGGCCCCAAAAGCAAACAAAAAGAAAAACAAAAAACCCAGAGGGTCTAAAAGCAGATTAATATCAGAAAATAATTCCTGCCATATATGTACTCAACAGTAGAAACTTGTTGATAAATTTTAAAGTAGTAGGATCTAAAAAATAGTGGTATAGATAAAATACCCCTATTTGGTATATTAAAAAATTAGCCTAATTTAGAGATGTGTTACTAAAATTAAAAATTTAGCAATACATTTACACGGGCATAACATTTTAAAAAATTATATAACAGCTCTGAAAGTATTTTAAGCAAAATTGACTCCATTTATATTAAAATAAACATGAGGGTAATATATTATTGTGTTTTCTCTTCTAAAATGTTTCTATATTTTTATGTATAATTTAACATAATTAATATTTCAAGTAATATTGGGAGTAGGGTTAAAGCTTAGTGGTAGAAGTCATACCTTGCATATGAAGAACCTGGTTTTTATCTTGGCATTGAAAAAACAATCAGACCCCCACTTTAGCAGGTAAATGTACATAATATTAAAAATTTAAGGAGGCCAAGTCTTTTAGGGATTATCAGATTTCATCAAATTCATAACGTTTTTGCAGACTAAATCCTGATTCTTTGATTCCAAAGTTTACCCTTATTCTTAGAAGCCTGAGCTATCATCAAACGTTTTCACTTTTAAAAAACACAACAGAGGGGCCGGGAAGGTGGCGCTAGAGGTAAGGTGTCTGCCTTGCAAGCGCTAGCGGAGGACGTTCGATACCTGGGCGTCCCATATGGTCCCCCCAAGCCAGGGGCGATTTCTGAGCGCACAGCCAGGAGTAACCCCTGAGCGTCAAAGGGGTGTGGCCCAAAAACAAAAACAAAAAAAAAAACACAACACAGCTTTAAAATGCAAGAAAAATAAAACTTTTACCTTGAGAAAAATACCACCATATTTATCAGAAATGTCAAAAACATGAGCACCTTCTTTACTTGGTTCCTTCATCTTAAAGATGTTAACATTTGAATGCTTATTAATAAGAAAATGTGTTGGGGAAGATATCAACTGACTCAGGGAATTGCTATAGATAATCACAAAATAATTAATCATAAAGGTTACTTTGTATATAGCCATTACAGGAACTCTATGGTCTAAGAGAAAAGCTTTAAACATACTCAGTATTGAGTCTGGCACTGAAAGAAGTAACATTAGGATTCTGCCACGAGAGCAGGCCACATTAAAGGAGCAGCATTAAAGGAGCTAGGCAAAAAATGTCAGGGTGACTATTCTCTGGAGCCCAAAGCAGCTTTCTGTAAGTCAGACCTCTAGTTGCTTCATCTATAGAGTTTGAATCTAACCTTTATCTTTAATGAAATATAAGTTCTGATACCATTTACATTTGTTTGACTAGTACCCAACACAATATTGTAAAGCAGAGATAGCTTCTCATTCATCTGTATTTGCTGGATTGATGCTTAGTTTAAACAAAGAGGAGACTGTCGGGATCAGATTTCAGTTTTGGGAAGATTCTTTTGGCTCAAAGTAAAAAGTACTGATGTGGATTGGCAGGAGATGAATGGAGAGAGATGAAGGCTTTGAAATGTGAGGATGAAACAAGACACATCTGAGAAGCACTCCTTGGGGATTCAGGTGGGTGAGTTTTCATGCAGGGATTGGGGTTCTAAAAGAGGATGCAAAGTAATAACTATGGTCAGGTACTCAAGATGGGCAACTCAGGAACAAACTTTTGATACTTATGCTGGTGAATGTATTCCACTCCTCAATGATCTTGAATGAAGCATTCATTGATAGTAACACATATACATTGACAAGCAAAGTAAGAGGAGGAAAACCATCAATGCCATAGCTAAAAAACCTGAGCAGGTCATTAAGAACAGATCTTATTGTGTACATTAAGATTAGAAATATATAGAAATAAAGTCTAAAAAGCCTATCTTTATTTATGCATTGTTCTGCAGTAAATTGGTCCTAATATAATCTTACATTATCAATAGTAGCATTATAAAAATAGAGGAAAAATGAGAAGTAGGAATATTAAAAGTAACTAATACAACATCCCCATCCCTCAAAATCTATAATTGCATATTAAATATAAAATATAGTAGAAATTTTAGACAATAATATCAATTACAGAAAGTTAAAAGAAAAATATATTGTCACCCTTTGAACTATGCAAAGACCAAGATTACCAACTACTGAAGACTGACATAGACAGCCAAGGCTGGGCAGAACTTACCCTGGGATCAATAAAAAAGACCCTAGCCTTGGCTTCGACCTAGGATCTGTACAGAATCCAAGCTTTCCAATCCCAGGAGTCTGACTGTAACAACTGCGATGGAATAGAATTTCTGGAATCATAACTTAAAAACTCTATTCCAGGATTTGCCCAAGGATCTGCGTAAAAACCGAGACCACCAATTATAAAAGTCGGATTACAGCAACAGTGATGGAACAGAAGAACTTCTAGAACTATGAAGAAAGACTATCCCTAAGCTTCATCCTATTACCTGTTAAATACTAAGATATCGAGTTAGAGAGACCTGATTATATCATCCACAACTTAGTGGAAAGATGCTTGGCACCATGAAAACACCTTGGGGAGAGACAAAGACGGTGTACGAAGCCTGTAGTGGTTCTCATGACAGCATGCTTCAAGGGTGAAGAAACCCAAAATCTCTTAGCCCAAGGGAATTCCCTTTCTAACTTCCCCAATACTTACTATGCCTTTGCAAAAAAAAAAAAAAAAAAAAAGAAGGCGAAGAAGCACAAACCTCTTTATATAGTTGCTGATTGGGTTTTTGTTTTTTCTTTTTTCTTTGTTTTTTTTTATTGTTTTTTTTTTGTTTTTTTGGTTGTTTTTTTCTTGTTTTCATTTTGTTGGTTTTTTGATTGTTGTTGCTTTGTTTTGCTCTGTTTTGTTACCTTTTTATTCTTTTTTCCTGCCTTCTTCTAAATTGATACTTATAACACCTAGAAGGACTCCTCCTAGTTTTTTTCTTTCTTTCTTCTTTTCCTTTTTATTTTTCTATATCTCGAGTCATCTTGCTCAGTCTCATAAATCAAGGGGGATAAAAAGGAATGGTACCAGGTCCAGACACTTGAATGAACATTTAGTGGAAATAAAAAATGGTCAGACCTGAACATCAAACCCAAAGTCAGTGACAACAGAATCTATACCTAATCCACAGCAAGCAGTACAAGTGGGGATCAGTTATACTAGTATTCTGGGAGGTAAAGGAGGGAGATAGGTGATGCATGCTGGGAATAGGGGTGGATAGAGGACATCATTGGTGGTGGGAATGCTCCTGACTCACTGTCACTATGTCCCTTAAATATTACTGTGAAAGATTTGTAATTCACTTTGGCCACAATAAAAATTTAAAAAAAAAAGGAAAATATGGGGCCGGGCGGTGGCACTAGAGGTAAGGTGCCTGCCTTGCCTGCGCTAGCCTTGGATGGACCGCGGTTCGATCCCCCGGCATCCCATATGGTCCCCCAAGCCAGGAGCGACTTCTGAGCGCATAGCCAGGGGTAACCCCTGAGCGTCACTGGGTGTGGCCCAAAAACCAAAAAAAAAAAAAAAAGGAAAATATATGAAAAGACCTAGTAAGATCTTCAGTAAAAAATTCCTAGGGGTGTACCATAGGAACATAAAAACACAATACCATAACAATATCATAATAAAAATACAGTAATAAAAATGCCGTCTACATGCCTATGTTCACTGAAGCACTATTTACAACAGTGAGAATCTGGAAACAACCCAAGTGCCCGATAACAAATGATTGCCAAAGAAATTGTAGTACATTTACACAATGAGATACTATGCAGCTGTTAGAAAAGATGAACTAATAAACTTTGCTTATACGTTGATGGACAAGGAGACTATTATGCTGAATAAAATGAGTCAGAGAGAGAGGGATAGACCTAGAATAATATCACTTATTTATGGGATATAAGAAAAATAAAAGATAATAAGGTAATAATATCTAGAAAGGAGGACCAGCAGGACTTTGATAGGAAGCCTGCCACAATTAGTGAAGCAGTGCAGTTAGGGCAAATCGACCACTATGACAATAATAAATGGAACTGATCACTTAGCACAATAACTGGGTGTTGGATGGAGATAAAGTGATAGGCACAGTATCTCTTCATTAACAATAGTGCAAACCACAGTGTCTAAGAAGGAAGTAACAAGGAGAGAGAGAGAGAGAGAGAGAGAGAGAGAGAGAGAGAGAGAGAGAGAGAGAGAGAGAGAGAGAGAAGCAAAATGCCTGCCTAGATGCAGGCGGGATAGGGAGGAAGAGAAAAGGGTACATTGTGGTGGGAAAAGTTCATGTGAAGGGGGCATACATTATAAAACTGAAACTCAACTTTGTAATCACAATGTATAAATAAAAATATAGTTGGATAACAATGTGTGATGAAGTTAAAAATTTTAAAGAGATCATAAAAGATCTTAAACTAATTCATGAGTTAATAAATCCTCAAAGTATGTGAAAAGATGAAAATAGAAGTCTTCAATAAACTCAACAAAACAACATAAGAATCATTCGAGTCCCAGAGACACAAGAAGAAAATCCCCAACAAGAATGAACAGTCAAGGACATCGCAGAGAAACTCCCAGAGCTAAAGAGTGTGTGCAACCAAATATTGCATGCCCAAAAGTACCAGCTAAAAGAGACCTGAAGAAAAACATTTCAAGATACATCCTAGTCAAAATGATGAATCCCACAGATAGGGATTGAATACTGAAATCAACAAGATTTCAGGGAAATTAAAATCAAAGTAGAGTCCTTAAGATTTACAGCACATTTGTCATATGAAACTCACAGCCCAAAGGCAATGGTGGGATATAGTGACAAAACTGAATGAAAATGAAATGAATGTTTCAGCAAGAATATTTCATCCAGTCAGCCTCACATTCAGGTTAGAAGGAAGGATACAGAGCTTCATGAATAAGCAACAGCTGAGAAATGTTACAGACTCAAAACCAGCCTTAAAAGACAAACAGAAAGGTCTACTACTTTAAGACAAGACAAACCAACAGACACACCAAACTCCTACATAAAGATGACACTAAATTCCATGACAATTATCTCTCTCAATATTAATGGACTAAATGTACTAGTTAAGAGCACAGAGTGATAAAATGGATCAAAAAGCTGAATCCAACATTTTGCTGCCTACAAGAAATACATCTGAATATTCAGAACAAACAGACTCAAAATAAAAAATTATAGATCAACCATTCAAGCAAATAATTCCCTTATAAAAAGCTGAAGTGGGAAAAAAGGCTGAACTGGGTATATAATATCAGATGACACAACTTTAGACTTAAAAAATTATAAGGGACAAAGATGAACATTTTGTACTAATCAAGGGATATGTACAACAGGATGAAAGCACACTCTTAAATATATACACACTTAATGAGGGACCAGCAAAATATTTAAAACAATTGTTGACGATTCTGAAAGAAGATATCAATAGCAACACAATAATAGTGGGAACCTCAACACTGGTATGTCATCCCTTGATAGGTCAACCAAGCTGAAACCTAACAAGAATATACTAGCTCTGAATGGAGAAATGGAAGAAAGTGGTCTAATAGGTATATATAGGGCTCTTCATTCCAGAAAACTGGATATACATTCTTCTCCAATGCACATGGGTGATTCTCCAGGTTAGAACACATGCTAGCCCACAAAACATACCTCCATAAAATAAAGAGGATAGAAATTATATGAACTACCTTCTCAGATCATAACGCACTGAAATTAGAATGCACAAAGGAAAAAGCACCTGGAAATTAAACAGCTCACTACTGAACAACCAGTGGGTCAGAAATGAAATCAAAGAGGAAATCAAAAGATACCTGGAAACAAATGCAAATGAAGGCACAAATTATCAGAATTTGAGACACAGCAAAAGCTAAGAGGTACTAAGAGGAAAATGTATAATTTTTCAAGTACTCATCGGGAAGGAAGAATGGGCCTACATAGATAATTTAATTACACAGCTTATCTAGGTAGGCAGAAGGAAATAACAGAGCTTAGAGCAGAAATTAATGAATCAGAAATAAAAAAAATCCAAAAGATCAATGAAAGCAAAAGTTGTTTCTTTTAAAAAAACAAGATCAATAAACCACTAGCAAAATTCACAAAGAATATGAGATAAAACTTAATAAACCAAGTTAGAAATGAAAAGGGGAGATCTCTACAAGAAAGTCAATGAGTAATCAGAGACTACTTTGAGAGATTCTATACCACAAAACAAGAGAACTTGGAAGAAATGGATAAATTCTTGGACTCTTATAATATTCCACGATTGAACCAACATGTTTAGCATATCTGAACAGAACCATCACTATTGAGGAAATTAAAATAGTAATCAAATCTTCTCAAAAAGAAAAGTCCAGGCCCAGATGGATTCACTAATGAATTCTTTCAAACCTTTCAAGAGGACCTACTACTAATCCTTTTTAGGCTCTTCCAGGAAATTGAAGAAATAGAAACACTCCCAAATCATTTTTACAAAGCTAATATCACCTTGGTAATCAAAATCAGAGATGCTACAAAAAAAGAAAACTACAAACCAATATCCCTGATGAACAAAGATGCAAAACTCCTCAACAAAATCCTAGCAAATGGGATCCAACGCCTCATCAAAGAGGTCATACGCATTGATAAAACAGGGTTCATTCCAGAGATACTAGGATGGTTTAATATATGCAAGAAATCAAAGTAATATACCATATCAACAAGAGAAAAATAAAAACCATATGATCATATCAATAGATGCAGAGAAAGCATTTGATAAGGTCCAACACCTATTCATGATAAAAACTCTCAAGAAAGTGGGAATGGAAGGAACTTTCCTCAATATAGATAAGGCAAGCCCTTGGCAAATATTCTACTCAATGGAGATGAACTAAAAGCTCTTTCTCTAAATTATCATACAAGACAAGGTGCCCTCTCTCACCACTTTTATTGAACATAGCACTGGGAGTACTTGCCATAGTAATTAGGCAAGTAAAAGATATTAAGGGCATCCATATAGGAAAGGAAAAAGTCAAGCTCTCACTGTTTGCAGATGACATGATACTATATTTAGAAAATCCTAAAGACTACCAAAAATCTTCTAGAAATAATAGATTTATAAAGCAGAGTGGCAGGCTACAAAATTAACACTCAAAAATCAATGGCCTTCTTATATGCAAATCATGATAGAAAAGAAATAGACATTAAAAGGTTAGCTTCGGGGGGCCGGGCGGTGGCGCTAGAGGTAAGGTGCCTGCCTTGCCTGCGCTAACCTTGAATGGACCGCGGTTCGATCCCCCGGTGTCCCATATGGTCCCCCAAGCCAGGAGCGACTTCTGAGCACATAGCCAGGAGTAACCCCTGAGCATCACCGGGTGTGACCCAAAAACCAAAAAAAAAAAAAAAAGTTTAGCTTCATTATATTTTAATCATGTTTTATTCATTACTTATTTTAAAATAAGCAATATTATCTTACTGCCTTTAGCAATTATTGAAGAGCAGAAAAATTCAAATAATTATTGGGGAGAGGGGGTATTTGGCCACACCTACTGTGCTCAGGATTTACTCCTGACTCTGTGCTCAGGGAATCACTCCTGGTGGGGATTAGGAAACTATATGTGGTGCTGGGATCTGAATCTTGGTCAGCATTTGTAAGCTAAGCACTTTACTCACTGTATTATTTTTCTCATACCAAGAAAAAAATTATTAAGAATGTGTTCTGGGGCCGGCGAGGTGGCGCTAGAGGTAAGGTGTCTGCCTTGCAAGCACTAGCCAAGGAAGGACCGCAGTTCGATCCCCCACGTCCCATATCGTCCCCCCAAGCCAGGGGCAATTTCTGAGCACTTAGCCAGGAGTAACCCCTGAGCATCAAACGGGTGTGGCCCGTAAAACCAAAAAAAAAAAAAAAAAAAAAAAAAAAAGAATGTATTCTGGCTTTTCTGCATGAGGAAGCAAGAAGACACCACAGAACATAATCTCCAGGGCCCAAACTCGGTAAACTGGCCCCACTCAATAAGGTAGGTGCTGATCCCTGCCGTGTGTTTGGGCACAAGAGAGCCATTATAAAGGACTGCTGTCTTACTCCCTGTCTGCTTTTCTGCAGTAGGCAAAGTAGCCAGCTAGGTATTTTCTCAGATAAGGTGTTTAGAGTAGAAATATGGAGGGTGCTCAGAGAACTCAAAGAAAGCATACATCGAGCTGAGCAGACCACAAAGATAGAACTCATAAAACTCCAAAATGAAATAAGAGGACTGAAAAACTTGGTAGATGAAATGATAATATCAATAGAAAGCCTCTCCAACAGAGTAACAGCAGCTGAGGATGGAGTCAGTGAGCTGAGCGGAAGAATAAGATGCAAAACAACTCCACACATCAGAAGAGATTGGAAAAGAACCTTAAAGCAAATGATCAGACAATGGATAAACTACTCAAAGAATGTGAACAGCTGAAAATAGAAGTCTTTGATAAACTCAACAGAAACAACATAAGAATTATTGGAGTCCCAGATACCCAGAAAAATAATAATAAGAGGAGCTGGAGAAAGAGTGAGAAGAGGAAGAAGGGGAAGTAGAAGAGTAAGAAGAAAAAGGGGAAGAAGAAGAAGAAGAGGAGGGAGAAGAGGAACAAGAGGAAGAAGAAGATGGGTGAAAGAAGAGGAATATGAAGAGAAAGAAGACAAGAAAGAGGAAGAAGAAAAGAAAGAAGATGAAAAAGAAAAGAGGAAGAGAAGGAAGCTAGGGATGTGGTTCAATTTGTAAAGCAGATGACTTTTAGGTGTCAATGCCTAGACTTGACCCCAGATGATCTCATATTCATGCTCTAAAATTCTCACAAACTGTATGAATTTGTGTATATCTGTATGTATAAAAATATGTATATGTCTAGCCATTGGTGGCAAGAAATATACACTGGTGAATTATAAGTGTTGGACATTGTATAACTGAACAACTCTGTAACTGTGTATCTCAAAGTAATTCAATTAAAATTATTTAAAAAATATGTGATACACTTATGCATGTTCACATCTAATAAATCAACCATAAAAAATAAAGAAATGAGAGACAAAACATTGATAAAAAACAATATACATATAATGTTTAGATGATTGTGTAATGATTGTGCTGTCATGTAATGTTTATTCTATAGCAAAAAATGTCACACTTGTTCTAATCCACTTCTTTCTTTATTTTTTTATTTTATTTAATTTTTTTATTTAATTTTTTTTTTTTTGGTTTTTGGGCCACAACTGGCTTTGCTCAGGGGTTAATCCTGGCTATCTGCTCAGAAATAGATCCTGGCAGGCACAGGGGACCATATGGGACGCCGGGATTCGAACCAACCACCTTAGGTCCTGTGTTGGCTGCTTGCAAGGCAAACACCGCTGTGCTATCTCTCCGGCCCTTAATCCACTTCCTTCTATTGATAACTATTTGCTTAAATATGAAGCAGAACTCCCAATAAATCAAACTCAGTTCCAGCTAAAAAAAATAAAAAAAGAAAAAGAAAAGAAATCTGAATCAGGGCCAGAGAGATAATACAATGGGTAGGGTGCTTGTCTTGCACTCTGTGGACCCAGATTTGATCCTGGCAGCCCATTTCTCCAAGTCCACTAGAATGATTTATGAATGCAGAGCCACAAGTAAGTCTTGAGCAGTACTGGCTATAGTCCCCCCACCCCCCCAAAATCTGAAAGAGTAGAAGGACCTGAGAAACTAATGTGAGAAATTGAGATGACAATCAGGAAACCATAAAAAAAGAAGATATAATAGTTTATTTTTGGTAGATAGCCCAAGTTGTTGAGCACACTTTTAGCATATAAAGGGGGTTGAGTTCCATCCTGACATTGTATGTCCCAAACCCCAGCACTACCAATGTGGCCCTGGCAGGTCCCAAGTACCACTCATTATAGCCAGCCCTATAGCTTGGAAAGGCAGGGAAAGAACGTGTGAAGAGGAAAGGAAAGCAAGCAAGCAAGAAAGAAAGCAAGAACGGAAGGAAGGAAGGAAGGAAGGAAGGAAGGAAGGAAGGAAGGAAGGAAGGAAGGAAGGAAGGAAGGAAGGAAGGAAGGAAGGAAGGAAGGCAGGAAGGCAGGCAGGCAGGCAGGCAGGCAGGAAGGAAGGAAGGAAGGAAGGAAGGAAGGAAGGAAGGAAGGAAGGAAAAAAGAATGTGTTCATGTAAAATTCTTTAAGTCTCATCCTTTCTTTTTATCTTATAAAATATGATACTAAATTTCCATATGAGGGCCCAGAGAGATAGCACAGTGGCGTTTGCCTTGCAAGCAGCCAATCCAGGACCAAAGGTGGTTGGTTCGAATCCCGGTGTCCCATATGATCCCCCATGCCTGCCAGGAGCTATTTCTGAGCAGACAGCCAGGAGTAACCCCTGAGCACCACCAGGTGTGGCCCCCCCCAAAAAAAAACAACAACAAAAAAAAAAAAACAAAAAAAAAATTTCATACAAGAACATTTCTTCACTTATTCTGAGAAAAATATAATTTGAAAATTATGTAAAAATTTTGTGTTTCTAATGACTAGGATAATCAAATGTAAAAAAAATTCCACGAATTGTGAGATCACCCCAGGCATGTGTGTTTCTAAATCCCAGGAAGATGGGTCTAAAGAAGCAGGGTAGTGGCAAAGAAATAATAAGGCAAGCCAGCCAGGAGAGTGTAATGGAGTCACTGGCTTCTCATGGCTTATCCCTCATGGTATCTCCAGAGTTAAAAGCCAGAACTTCTATTTGATTCAACCAATTCCCATACACATGGGAGAGGGGGCAGGTGGAGAGTAATCCAGGTGGACTTGTACATATCAAAGGAAAGATATACTGGAAAGGGGATGGGGAGTGCCTTTGTTTTGGGTTAATAGCCAGGTGTCATCTTACAATTCCACCCTTTATGTTTAAAACAGAACAAATAAATGAGAAGAACTACAAATTTTTGTTTTACTGTTCTCCACCAGAGGTGGGAACCCCCAATCAGAACATTCTCAGAACAACCAGCTTTTTCTTTATCTTTGTATTATACATATCACCACATTTTTGTGATTGAACATAAACCTTAAAGCTTTTCTGCAGATACTTAATTTGAAAATTCTTAAACATTCTTACACCTATCAATTTATTAAAAGTCTAGAACAGTGACGGCTAGCCTTTTGGAGCCCGAGTGCACAAACTGCCGCACAATGCCCAGTCCTCCCAATGGCTAGTCCAGCCCTGTTGCCAGGTAAGCTGCAACGCAGACACTGGCACACTCGCCTCCTTTGTGAAGGCCTTGCAGCTGGCACGCGGGAAGGTCCACAATTAATAAATTCGTAAAATGTATAAAGAGTTTTTAGATACTAAAATCTTGTTTTTAAGGTATAATTGACGTGCTTGGCACTTTGAGGAAATTCTTTGGTTTTGTGCCGCAGTTTGGGCACTCGGGCTCAAAAAGGTTAGCCATCACTGATCTAGAACATCCATGTTCCTTTTCTATAAACTTCCTTAAATAAAATCACAAGAACATTTCTGAAGATATGTATACTGTTTGAAAATAAGTTTGCTAAAACATTCTTATAATGAGCACTGTAATAAGAGTCTATAGTATCCAAATTCCTTTTCCATTGACTTCTGTGGACAAAGACATTAGAAAATTTTTGCAGATCTAATCTGAGAATAAGTTGCTAAACAACACACACAATTAAGTGTAGAATTAATTAAATTAATATAATTCCTTGATGGCGGTGGATGATGGTGGATGGACGGTGAGGCCTTTCTTTGCCAGCCTGGGCCAGTCCTTGATTAATAAAAGAGGATGGGGTGAGCTTTTGTTTTCCTGACTTCTGCCAGTCAAAGGCAGGGACCTAATATTGCCCAAAAGCCACAAAGTTTAAAGTATAAAATTAAAATATCAGTCTTTTCTAAAAACAGAACTTTTCTGCAAAATACACCTGTAGCTTAAATTTTCTTAATGCTTATTTAACTAAGCACTTATCTTGGAACTTCCTTGTTCCTATTCATTAACTTTCCCTAAACAAAATTACAAGAACATTTATACAGGAAATACAGCTGAAAACAGGCACAGTAAAACATTATGCAATTAGAAACATTATTATAGAGGGAGGGACTTCAGAGCATAAAAACCGGCTATCCTTTGCAAAAGCTGGCTCCCTGTGTGTGACACCAGGCGGGGAAAATCCGCGAAAGTACACCGGCCCAGTGGGGCTCAGCTGTGAAAGACTGTGAGTGTGACCTGTCTATGTCTGTCTACTGTCCTCTTGCGTGAAACTCTTGCGAGTGGGGCAAAAAGAGCCTCTAGAAACCTCGCTCGCCCAGACGCCATTTTCAGGGAGGGACTTCAGAGCATAAAAACCGGCTATCCTTTGCAAAAGCTGGCTCCCTGTGTGTGACACCAGGCGGGGAAAATCCGCGAAAGTACACCGGCCCAGTGGGGCTCAGCTGTGAAAGACTGTGAGTGTGACCTGTCTATGTCTGTCTACTGTCCTCTTGCGTGAAACTCTTGCGAGTGGGGCAAAAAGAGCCTCTAGAAACCTCGCTCGCCCAGACGCCATTTTCAGGGAGGGACTTCAGAGCATAAAAACCGGCTATCCTTTGCAAAAGCTGGCTCCCTGTGTGTGACACCAGGCGGGGAAAATCCGCGAAAGTACACCGGCCCAGTGGGGCTCAGCTGTGAAAGACTGTGAGTGTGACCTGTCTATGTCTGTCTACTGTCCTCTTGCGTGAAACTCTTGCGAGTGGGGCAAAAAGAGGCTCAGAGGAGCACGGCCGCTCCGCTTCGCTACGCGGCCGTGCACTCTTTCTAAGGAAAGAACTCCATTGCAACAAGAAGGAAAAATCACACTAAGAACGGCGCTATATCACAGAAGCAAACATTTCTCTCTGGACTGTCTTCTCTGTTACATGCTCGGGCCTAAGATTTGACCCAGTGTGAGGCTTCATCCACGGAGGACTCCCCTCCCTTAGAGGCAAGTCAGCCCATCCAGAAAGGGAGGAGCCAGAGGAGTGTGCTGCCTACATCATATAGACAATGAATACCACTACAACACGTAGAAAAACCCACAATACAAATGTGACAATGGGGAAACAGCGCAGGCCAGCATCAGACATAGAGAATGAAGATGACAATTCTGAGGACCAGATAATGACTGAACAACTAATCAACCTCTCAGATAAGGACTTTAGACTAGCAATATGGAAGGTGCTCAACAGACTCCAAGAAACCATGGATCGAGTTGAACAGAACACTAATAAGAACCAAGAAAATATGAAGGCAGAAATGACAAAACTCCAAACTGAAATAACATGTCAACTAACAGGCCTGAAAAACTCAGTAAACGAAGTGAATGACAAAATGGATAAGCTCTGGGACAGGGTATCAGAAGCTGAGAATAGACTTGGTGCTGTGGAAGATGAGATACATAACAATTCCATACAGCAGGAGAGAGATTGGACAAAAAACTTAAAGCAAATGAGCAGACAATGGAAAAATTAGTCAAAGAATGGGAACAGACGAAAATAGAAGTCTATGATAAGATCAACAGAAACAACTTAAGAATCATTGGAGTCCCAGAGACCCAGGAAGAAAATTTCCAGGAAGAATCAATGGTCAAGAACATCATTAAAGAGAAACTTCCAGAGCTAAAGAATATATGTGATCAAATCCTGCATGCCCGAAGAGTACCAACCAAAAGAGACCCCAGAAAAACCACCCCAAGACACATCCTAGTCACAATGACAAATCCCACAGATAGAGACAGAATTCTGAAAACAGCAAGATCAAAAGGGGGGAAATCATGTTCAAGCAAGCTTCCCTGAGATTTACAGCAGACCTGTCACCAGAAACGCTCAATGCCAGAAAGCAGTGGTGGGATATTGTTACAAGACTGAATGAAATGAATGCTTCACCTAGAATACTATACCCAGCAAAACTCACTTTCCGGTTTGATGGAAGAATACATGGTTTCACAGACAAAAAACAGCTCAGAAACTTCACAGACACAAAACCAGTCTTAAGAGAAAAACTGAAAGACCTAATCTAAGACAAGACTACCCAAAAGACACACCAAATTTTGAAATAAAGATGGCGTTATATCCCAGGACAATTCTTTCTCTCAACGTCAATGGACTAAATGCACCAGTTAAGAGACACAGAGTGGCTAAATGGATCAAAAAACTCAATCCAACCTTCTGCTGCCTACAAGAAACGCACCTGAATAGTCAGAACAAACATAGACTCAAAATAAAAGGCTGGAGAAAAGTTATCCAAGCAAACAACACCCATAAAAAAAGCTGGTGTGGCCATACTAATATCAGATAATGCAAACTTTATACTCAGGAAGGTTGTAAGGGACAAAGACGGACATTTTATATTAATCAAGGGGTACGTAGAGCAGGAAGAATTCACTCTCCTAAACATATATGCACCGAATGAGGGGCCAGCAAAATATTTAATACAACTGCTGACAAATCTGAAAAATAATATCAACAACAACACAATAATTGTGGGGGACCTAAACACGGCTTTGTCAACACTGGACAGGTCAACCAGACTGAAACCCAACAAGAATATACTAGACCTGAGGAGAGAAATGGAAGAAAGAGGCCTAGTGGATATATATAGGACACTCCATTCCCAGAAACCTGGATACACATTCTTCTCCAATGTACATGGGACATTCTCCAGGATAGACTACATGCTGGCACATAAAACATACCTCCATAAGATCAAGAGGATAGAAATTTTGCAGATTACCTTCGCTGACCACAAGGCTCTGAAATTATTTGTGAACTCCAAAGGGACTCAGAAGAAACACTTTAACACCTGGAAGTTAAACAGCCTCATGCTCAATAACCAGTGGGTCCGAGATGAAATCAAGGAGGAAATAAAAAGGTTCCTGGAAACAAATGACAATAAAGACACAAACTCTCAGAACTTATGGGACACAGCAAAAGCAGTACTGAGAGGAAAATTTATAGCTTTGCAAGCACACATCAGGAAGGAAGAAGGAGCTTACCTGAGTAGCTTAATGACACAGCTAATAGAACTAGAAAATGCTCAACAAAAGGACCCAAGAACAGGAAGACAGAAGGAAATAACAAAGCTGAGAGCAGAAATCAACGAAGTGGAAACTCAAAAAAACAATCCGAAAGATCAACGAAAGCAGAAGTTGGTTCTTTGAAAAAATAAACAAGATTGATAGACCAATGGCAAACCTAACAAAGAAAGAGAGAGAGAGAAACTTGATAACTCGTATCAGGAATGAAAAAGGAGAGATCACTACTGATATGACAGAGATTCAAAGGGTAATCAGAAACTACTTTGAAAAACTCTACGCCACTAAAAATGAGAACCTGGAAGAAATGGATAAATTCTTGGACTCTTATAATCTTCCACGGTTGAAGGAAGAGGATGTAGCATATCTAAACACCCCCCATCACCATTGATGAAATTAAAACAGTAATCAAATGTCTGCCGAAAAACAAAAGCCCAGGTCCAGATGGATTCACTAATGAATTCTTTCAAACTTTCCAAGAGGAACTACTGCCAATCTTGGCAAGACTCTTTCATGAAATTGAACAAACAGAAACACTTCCAAATAGCTTTTATGAAGCCAACATCACCTTGATACCTAAACCAGACAGAGACGCTACCAAAAAAGAAAATTACAGACCAATATCACTGATGAATGCAGATGCAAAGATCCTCAACAAAATCCTGGCAAATAGGATTCAATGCCTCGTTAAGAAGATCATCCACTACGATCAAGTAGGTTTCATCCCAGGAATGCAAGGCTGGTTTAACATCCGTAAAACTATCAACATAATACACAACATCAATAACAAGAAAAATAAAAACCACATGATCATATCAATAGATGCAGAGAAAGCATTTGATAAGGTCCAACACCCATTCTTGATCAAAACTCTCAGCAAGATGGGAATGGAGGGAACCTTTCTCAATATAGTGAAGGCCATCTACCACAAGCCAGTGGCAAATATTATCCTCAATGGAGAAAAACTGAAAGCCTTCCCTCTAAATTCTGGCACAAGACAAGGCTGTCCTCTCTCACCACTCCTATTCAACATAGCACTGGAAGTACTTGCTATAGCGATTAGGCTAGAAAAGGATATCAAGGGAATCCAGATAGGAAAGGAAGAAGTCAAGCTCTCACTGTTTGCAGATGACATGATACTCTACTTAGAAAACCCTAAAGACTCTATCAAAAAAGCTTCTAGAAACAATAGACTCATATAGCAAGGTGGCAGGCTACAAAATTAACACACAAAAATCAATGGCCTTTCTATACACCAACAGTAATAAAGAAGAAATGGACATTAAGAAAACAACCCCATTCACAATAGTTCCACACAAACTCAAATATCTTGGAATCAACTTGACTAAATATGTGAAGGACCTATACAAAGAAAACTATAAAACTCTGCTCCAAGAAATAAGAGAGGACACACGGAAATGGAAACACATACCCTGCTCATGGATTGGCAGGATTAACATCATCAAAATGTCAATACTCCCCAAGGCATTATACAGATTTAATGCCATCCCTCTAAAGATACCCATGACATTCTTCAAAGAAGTGGATCAGACACTTTTGAAATTCATTTGGAACAATAAACACCCTCGAATAGCTAAAGCAATCATTGGGAAAAAGAATATGGGAGGAATTACTTTTCCCAACTTTAAACTGTACTACAAAGCAACAGTTATCAAAACAGCATGGTATTGGAATAAGGATAGGTCCTCAGATCAGTGGAATAGGCTTGAATACTCAGAAAATGTTCCCCAGAGATACAACCATCTAATTTTTGATAAAGGAGCAGGAAATCCTAAATGGAGCAGGGAAAGCCTCTTCAACAAGTGGTGTTGGCACAATTGGATAGCCACTTGCAAAAAATTAAACTTAGACCCCCAGCTAACATCATGTACAAAGGTAAAATCCAAATGGATTAAAGACCTCGATATCAGCCCCAAAACCATAAGATATATAGAACAGCACATAGGCAAAACACTCCAGGACATTACAGGCATCTTCAAGGAGGAAACTGCACTCTCCAAGCAAGTGAAAGCAGAGATTAACAGATGGGAATATATTAAGCTGAGAAGCTTCTGCACCTCAAAGGAAATAGTGCCCAGGATACAAGAGCCACCCACTGAGTGGGAGAAACTATTCACCCAATACCCATCAGATAAGGGGCTAATCTCCAAAATATACAAGGCACTGACAGAACTTTACAAGAAAAAAACATCTAACCCCATCAAAAAATGGGGAGAAGAAATGAACAGACACTTTGACAAAGAAGAAATACGCATGGCCAAAAGACACATGAAAAAATGTTCCACATCACTAATCATCAGGGAGATGCAAATCAAAACAACGATGAGATACCACCTCACACCCCAGAGAATGGCACACATCACAAAGAATGAGAATAAACAGTGTTGGCGGGGATGTGGAGAGAAAGGAACTCTTATCCACTGCTGGTGGGAATGCTGTCTAGTTCAACCTTTATGGAAAGCGATATGGAGATTCCTCCAAAAACTGGAAATCGAGCTCCCATACGATCCAGCTATACCACTCCTAGGAATATACCCTAGGAACACAAAAATACAATACAAAAACCCCTTCCTTACACCTATATTCATTGCAGCTCTATTTACCATAGCAAGACTCTGGAAACAACCAAGATGCCCTTCAACAGATGAATGGCTAAAGAAACTGTGGTACATATACACAATGGAATATTATGCAGCTGTCAGGAGAGATGAAGTCATGAAATTTTCCTATACATGGATGTACATGGAATCTATTATGCTGAGTGAAATAAGTCAGAGAGAGAGAGAAAAACGCAGAATGGTCTCACTCATCTATGGGTTTTAAGAAAAATGAAAGACACCCTTGTAATAATAATTTTCAGACACAAAAGAGAAAAGAGCTGGAAGTTCCAGCTCACCTCAGGAAGCTCACCACAAAGAGTGATGAGTTTAGTTAGAGAAATAACTACATTTTGAACTGTCCTAATATTGAAAATGTATGAGGGAAATGTAGAGCCTGTTTAGGGTACAGGCGGGGGTTGGGTGGGGAGGAGGGTGATTTGGGACTTGGGTGATGGGAATGTTGCACTGGTGATGGGTGGTGTTCCTTTTATGACTGAAACCCAAACACAATCATGTATGTAATCAAGGTGTTTAAATAAAAAAAAATTAAAAAAAAAAAAAGAAACATTATTATAGAAAAATATAAAACACATTTAAACCAGCAAGACAATGATGCAACTAAAGAATAAAGAGATAACCTGAAACAGTTCAAATGTAGGAGGTTTAATAAAAAATCAACCTTTTAGTTGGGCTTCTCTGTTTTTCTCTACTTTTTAATTTTTATCACATCACCAAATTGTCCAGATGTGAAAATGCTGTTGGCTTCTCCCAGGCCGCAGGGGCTGGCCATGTGGCTTTAGCTCCTCAGAGCCCCAAGCCCTGCAGAACTCTAGGCTCACAGCCATTCAGGGGCTGGGTCCACTCCCGCCATTCTACTCACAGCCATTCAGGGGCTGGGTCCACTCCCGCCATTCTACTCGCCTAGTCCGGAGCTCCCGCTACCACCTCTCTGCCCCTCGAGGCAGCTAGTACTGGAATGCAGTGCCTCTTTGCAGGAGCGTAGTTTTTCACCACAGTAGCCGGAGTCTGGGTTTTCAAAGCAACCGAGGTAGTCTGAGCTGAAAGTCTGAAATTTCAAAGCCAATTCAAGTCCAGGCTGAAGGTTGTCATCCAGAAATCAGTCTGCTATCAATAAAGTCTTTTCTTTCTCGTCTTTTTCCAATTAATGGCCTCTATGAATCTCTGCGATTTTGGAGGCCTCACTCTTTGGAAAAAGCACTTTTCGTAGAAGACAAGTCGGGTGGCTGGGCCTTTGGGGAGCTGTTCCAAGCTTTCAGCAATACCCTTTTTAAAAGCCCTGCCGCCAGAATGCATCTCTGCCATTTTTAGATCAGACACCACGTGGCCCCATATTCTGGGCTCACTCCAGCTGAATAGAGCTAAAATTAAACACAAGAACAGGAATCTCACCATCATCGCTGTCTTCCGGGGTCCAGGGTTCAAATCAATGTTTGAGTGCCAGTTTGTAGTATTAATTAAATTAATGAGTCCTTGATGGTGGTGGATGATGGTGGATGGATGGTGAGGCCTTTTTTGGTCAGTCCTGACGAGGGGCCTGCAAACCCCTTCTAGAGATAGAGAGCTGAATCCTGTTATACCCCTGAGAAAACCTCTTTGTTACCTTCCATAGACCCCTCAGGGAAATAGGCTAGTCTGCCTCTCCAGGTAAGATTAGCATTTTGCCCTGGGGGGGTAACAATTAAGCATCACATCAATTGGGAAACATTCACTAGGATACCTAAAACCATTAAAAATCCAACAATATTATGCATTTCCCTGGAACTGTGAAAATTAATATTAAATCACTAAAGTTGTATACAAAATTTTGTTTGCAGTGGGGCATAGAACAGAACAGTAGCTATAAAGTCTAATACAGGTAGAACAGACAGTTTAACCTGCAATATAATAACAGTGTAAATAGGATTAATAGCTCAACCTAGAAGAAAGATGAGGGAGGTTCTGAAAGTAGTTGGGCTTCTTCCCATGGGCTTGGATCCTCCATCATCTCCATTTTCTTTTCAATCTTCTTCTGTGGTAGTCTGCTAAGGTTGCCTAAGACATAAAGGCCTTTGGTTCCTGAGCTGGAATCTGACTGGAAGGACCCACTCATCTTCCTTCTGTTGCTCCCCTCCAAATGAAGTTTTCTCTTTGGCTTCTACCCCATCAGTGACCTCAGAAAGCTGCAGCAGGATGGGGGCCAAGGTACTCACACAAAGCACCGAGGTAATCCAGGTGAGTTTTTACTTACCAAATGAGAGATTTAAAGGAAAGAGGAAGATGGGGGAATGCCTTTATTTTGGGTTAAAAGCCAGGTATCATCTCACAATTAAACATGCTTTATAGGAGGGAACATAAAATCTCATGTAAAATGGGGGAAACAGGAATTGGAGAGATAATTACAGGAGGTAAGGCATTTGCCTTGCATGCAGTTGACACTAGTTCAAATCCTTAGCAACACATATGATGGTCTCTTGACCATTAACAGAGAGTACTTCTGAGTACAGTCCAGGAACAGACTCTGAATGTGTTGGCAAAAAATTGAAAAATAGGTAAAATGGGAAAATTACCTCAATAAATAGTTTCAAGAAACCTTTCAATGATATATTTTTAATGAGAAAAACAGCCATTGAATTTACACACCAAGTAAAACTAGTAGACATAAGGAATGGAAAGTTTAGTAAATAAGTTTGGGTGCTATTCTCCCCATCCACATGCTCCATTACTGAAAATTAGATCTCTCTATAGCTATTCTGTATATAATTTATATACATTTCTTTTCTAGGCATACTGGTACTGTAGAAGACAAGTAAAAAAATCATAATTTTCCTTGTTCACATCTAACATTGATGGATTCTACTGCTCTCTAGTTATGCCTATTCCTCAGAAACTTACCCAAACCACATAAATGAATAACTTCAACACAGCTGCAGAATGTACAGAAAGAGTAATATTATATGTGGAATAATGCATACAAGAATTGTGCTGTCAGTAGTTAAATACCACTGGCAAAGTGAACTCCATTTAGGGTCTGATATTATGTAAGGCTTTCAACCATTCACATTCTAATTAGTTTGAGAGCTCTGAATTTACAAGTTAAAGATGACCCTGCATGTGGATAATGGCAAAAGAGGATGATCTTGGTTTCCAGAGTTTGATATCTTAATCTACGAATAATGCTAAAAATTTTGAATAACAATTTTGGATAACAAGAGGAATCTACTTTATAATAACATTTAGTGATGCAAAGAAAGGTAGAGGTATAAAGGATAGGGATCTATACTAAAAGAAATTGGTCAGTTCCAGGTACCTATATTTGGAGATCTTTCCCACTGGAGCCACTCTGCTTCTATGGAAAAGAACAAAATATCTCCTTTCATTGTGAGAGTTCCTTTCCTTTCCCCAGGGATGCCAAATCTGGGCGAATTTCTTTTCTTTGTTATCCACCTGCACATATGACGTATCTAAAATATTGTTGAGCCTTTTCTCTGAGGGCATATCACAACTCTCTAATAATAAGGCACATCTTTATTCGTGATCTTTGGAGTTTGAATTCTATTTCTGGACCACAGAATACAACACTAGAAACTGAATTCTGATTTTTTGTTTTGTTTTGATTGCAGGAAAGAGAATAAATCCTTCATAGAGAACTGAATGTCTAAATGAATAAAAATGCTAAAAGAATATAGCAACCTGATCTTTATTCTCTTGCCCACAGAGAGAATTTTTGGTTATTTAACTAAAGAAACCCACTTTTGAGTTGCAACAAACCAGGCTTCTTCCATTTTGTCCAAACTTTCCATGTAAGTAAGGTATACTTCCCATGTATGTAAGGTATAGCAGAAAACAAATAAAACATTGACCTCCCCGTTTCTGTGTCCTCTTTTTCTATCCCTTCCCCTGTTCTCTCCTCTTTCTTTATTGCCTGACCCATATTTATGATATATATTAAATTGGCAGAAGATTGGTATATATAACATTTATATGTTCATTCATTTTGGTGGCTAATACAGCTCTCTGTTTAGACTTCCATTTAGCTTATGGTTTTCCTTAATTTGATTAATTTTAGAAAACCTTTAATATTACAGTGACAAACTGGTGAAACTTCATTTTTTCTTTCCAAAAAAAAGTGAAATCCATAAAATTTCAGTTAAGGGATTCTTAAAGAAGAGATAAATAAGTTAGAGATCATCAACTGATCTAATGTCATTTAGAAAAATAGTTTACATAACATATAGTTCTTTAAAATCAGTATTATCACTCATTTTATAAATTAAAAACTATTTAAGACTAAGCAGGAAATAAACTGTACGATTTGTGATTCAAAATCAGTTCTGTATTTAGGCTTTTGTTTGAATATGTAATGAGACAAAAATGGTGATATGTATGGTATTCCTTTTGTTTTGGCCTATGATAGATTGCAGTAAGAGATAGTCATACACTCAACTAATCTAAGAATTGTGAGAATCTTTCTTAGGACAGGATGTCAAGTACTCTTTCCTGGAATTGGTCCCCAAAACGAAGGTTATTGGCTCTTAATAGAGGTTGGGAGGAGAGAGCTATCAGGACAATGGGTGGGGGGATGGAAGCAGATGTGAGTTAAAGAAGGACTGAAGTTACCTTGATTAGAGAGTGCAGAAAAATGGCAAGAGGATGGTGGTGGTGAGAGACAATTTTGCAACTGACGTATAAAGTTATGACTGCAGCTGGAAGGTGCTGGTTAAGAAAATATTATGATAGAACATTTCAACAGTTTGAAATGCTACTGAAGACGATATACAATCTTGGATTAAAGCAAAACAAGGCTATAATTGACCTGAGGAAAGGAAGGATGATGACAGGATAACATGATGAATTTCACACAGAAAAACAAACTTTTCTGTGTAAAATTCAAATAAACATCAAGATGACATGATTAATTTCATACAGGGAAAACAAACTTTTCAATAGCATAAGCTCTGGTATGAAACCAAGTCTATGAGTAAGAGCTGTGGAAATAGGGTGGAGAAAGTTAACATTTAATCTAGTCTAATAGATCATATGGCTTTGTTAAAAATTCAAGGACTAGGAAACATCATAGGTCCAAAAGACTAAGAACTGGGCCCCAGCTCATTAGCTATGTAATGTCAGATAAACTGTTTAATTTTTCTGAACTGTTACAAGTGGAGAAAAAACATCTCCCTCCTAAAGGTTATGTGAAATTTCATAATGTGGAAGGATGAGGGGACTGCCTGAACAATGTTGGCATTCAATAAACGTAAGCTTGGTAAATAATTTAACAACTGTCTACTTCCATTCCTTAATATATTACATAAAGATAAAATAGTGTTTAGTTATATTAGAAAACAGAAATTACCATATTTTGGTGTACAAAATAATTTTTATAGTGCTAGTGCAAAATGACAATATCTGAATCCCATCTCCATACATTCTAATTTCGGAAGGCTGATCCAGAATTAAATAAATCATGTTGCTTCTTAAGATGCTCTCCAAGAAAAGTTGGGCTATAAAAAGAGAAGAAGAGGGAAGGGAGGAGATAGATGTGACAGCAAGAAATTGGGAATAAAATTTCCCAAGGCCATATGTATCAGTTCTAAGTCCACTCAGGTCTCTAGACTCCATCTCCAGGGTTCTTTTTATTTTCCATCTGACTATCCTTCAGCATAATGGAAATAACTGATAACTAAGTTTGAGTAAGAAATGAAGCTTCTCCTCTACACAATACTCAGCTAGGGAGCAGAAATGTACCACAGACAGTAATTTCTTGCTAGTTAGTGCTGAACAACAGCTGGGATGCCCTGTCTGTAGAAGCAGAAAAATACAAGTCTTTTCTTACAAACAAGGAGGAATAAACTTTTCCCAATAGTTTGGTCAAATCATATAATTCTTTCCTAGATTAAAAAAATAGAACAATTATTAGGCATAACATTGTGATAATTATTTTGTGCACCAAATTTTTCCCAGCTGTGTATCTTCCCAATCCAGGTGAGAATGTGATATAAGCAGGCTCTAGACAGGAGGTAGACTGTAATTCCCCCTCATAAAACTGCCACATTATCATAGTTCATTTTTCTAGTTCTCATCCATCCTCGATTCTCAGAACTGCTTAAAAGTTTACCTTGGTTCATGTCCCTATGTACAATTTTTAAAAATCTGCCTTTCATCTTTAAAATATAATTCATCTTGATAATCGTGGCTAACTTTCCTTTAGATGTCAACATTTGTTATAAATTGTGCTAAGAATTTGGTTTCATTTATCTTCACAAAAATGCTAAAGACAGACATAGGTAATTTCTTTAGTCCCATTTTCCAGTGAGAAGACTTAAATTTTAGAGAGATTACACAAGATGATTTATTAGTTAACTAGTCTAGATTTCATTGAGTTCCAAACACATGTTATTTAACCATCTGATATATATGTGTGTGTATATTTGTTGTTCTGATATCTTGGTTCACTACAGTACAAAATAGAAGGATATTGTTGTATTATTTTTTAGTGGAAGAAAGGGACCATAAACTAAAACATGTCTAGGACATACAAAAATTATATTGGGAATCTGTGTCTAAAAAGATAGTGAAGATTTCATCTCTACTTGCCCATATGGTCATGTATGTGTGTGTGTGTGTGTGTGTGTGTGAGAGAGAGAGAGAGAGAGAGAGAGAAAGGGAGAGAGAGGGAGAGAGAGAGAGAATATACCACATCCATTAGTGTTCAGGTATTAGTCAGGAAACCATATGCAATGATGGGGAATCCAAACCTGGGTCAACCATGTGCTGACAAGTACATTACCTACTGTACTATCTTCTGGTCCTATCTTTATTTCTCTGTCTTTGAGTAAAAGTAAAATTAATAAATATACATTAAGCTCTTAGGAGAATTACTAATAATTAGAAATTCCAAAAGATTGAAATACTAGATATCAAAGATCTGTATCTGTTTTGTAGACCACTTAGCACAAAGCACAATTAATATCTACTCTGATGGGAAGAATAATATAATAAATGTATAGGTTCAAATTTTAAAAAAACTTACAAAATGTGACAAAATCCATAAAAAGACTAATGGTGTGTTGTTAAAGAGCTACCTTACTTATGTAGGGAAACGAGAAAAGATCAATGATTGAGAAGAAACTAATGATTCAGAGAAAAGTCTGGATAGAAATAAGAGTGTATGGGAAGGTCCGCAAATATAGAAAATAAATACCAGGCCAGTTAGGCCTAAGTGAAATAAAAAAATGAGAAAGTGGGAGAAGATAAGAATGAAGAGTTGGGCTATAGCCAGATAATTCATTATAGAGGCTTGTTAGTCATAGTAAAGAGATTAAATTTTATTCTAAGAGCAATGAAAACATCATTAAAGAATCTTTAATAAGTGACTTACATCATATGCATTAAATTTATAATAGAATTTTCTGGCACTGAATGGTGAATAGATTGGAGAAGACAAGAGCAGAAGTTAATAAAAACAGTAAGAGGGAATTGAAGTGGTCCAGGTTCTCTAAGTTGTCTAAACTTTTTATTTTTTATTTTTGGGTCACACCCGGCAGTGCTCAGGGGTTACTCCTGGCTCTAAGCTCTGAAATCGCCCCTGGCAGGCACAGGGGACCATTTGGGATGCCGGGATTTGAACCGTGGTCCTTCTGCATGAAAGGCAAATGCCTTATCTCCAAGCTATCTCTCCAGCCCCCAAGTTGTCTAAAATGTAATTCTTTTGTTATTGTGTACTCTATTGACAGCCTAACCTAAAGCAAGGCTCAAATTCCAAGCCAATATGGTTCAAACATGTTCGCACAGCACAGGTTTCTCATGATGGACTCTGAAAATAAACTCTTAGTCAAGTAAAATGAAGAAATTCTGCATACGAAAGTCCCTTATTGGAGATTCAGAATGCAAACTGATATAAAGGTATTAGAACATTTCAGTACATTTGCTTATTCGAGCAAATTTTTTAAATATCCTCTACTATAAAACCTTTTATTTCTCTCCTGCTCTGCAGTGTCAGTGTCCTGCTGAACTGATATTTTTCTAGAGCAAATTTAAGAAAATGCTACCATAAGTCATAAATATTGTAACAAAAGTCTACTCCATGTGCTTGGGTACTGGGCCTCCTTATCTCCCTCTTGAGCCATAATATCAGTTCTTTTTAGACAATATTTTCTGATTTGGTATATAATTTAGGGAAATATAGCCATTGTTTGTTTTATTTATTTACTCCACAGCAACCACCTATTTTCTGTCACCTGCCTTTTCTCTTTTCCATTATAAAGTTAAAACAATTTTATATTATTTTATATTTTAATGACTTTTTTCTTCCTTGTTTTAGTATATCCTGTGAAACAACTACTGGCTATCCTGTATTAATACACTAAGTCAGTAATATTTTGCTCAAATTTTCTGAAACTCTCATAGGATATTTAATCATCCAATTCTTTTATTGAACTCTTCATCTTTACTGTTTAATTAAATTTCATATAACTCATGTATTTATACAAGTATAATCTATTGTAAAATTGTATAAATTATAGTCTAATTATAGATCATTTCATTAAAAAAGAAATACTGCACCTATGATAGTCACTCTCTATTACCCTAAAGAAACTACCAATCCACATTTTTATCTTTAAATATATGCTTGTTCTGGACAGATCAGATAAAGGAAATTATAGGAATAGAAGATAGTACAGCAGTTAGGGCACAAGCCTAGCATGTGTCTAACCCCTCTCCCCCAGTTTAATCCCCAAGATCACATGGTTTCTCAAATATCTTCAGATATATCACTGGAAGCTTCAGAGCCTTGCCGGAATCTGTCCCTAAGATCCCTATGCGCTGCTTTGGGTGCCCTTGAGGATTGTGGCTATGGGGTCCAAGCAGCACCAATCCTCAGACCTAAGTATTAAAATCCTAACCTGGTTAGCCAAGAAACAAAGACAGTGGCCTTTCTCTTGAACATTTTTAGAGACCTCCCAAAAGAATAAAAGAATAAAAGAATTCAGTCTTTGTAATTTGTTTCTTTCCGTTCAATCTTCTTAAGGTTCATAGTTATTGTAAATGTATTGATATTTCATTTACAGTTATTGTCAATATTAAATTGTATGAATATGTCACATTTTATTTTTCCATCATTCAGCTAATGAGCATTTGGTTTATTTCAGTTTTTTGCTATGAAAAAATGTCACTATCTATGTGTCTGTCACAATTTTGTGTGGGCATGATTTCATTTCTCATATATATCTAGAATTGGAAATGATAAACTATATCAAAACTTTATGTTTTTTTTGTTTGGTTTTTTTTGGGGGGGGGGCCACACTCAGTGACACTTAGGGATTACTCCTGGCTCTGCGCTCAGAAATCACCTCTGGCTTGGGGGACCATATGGGACATCGTGGGATCGAACCGCAGTCTGTCCTAGGCTAGCACCGGCAAGGCAAACACCTTACAGCTCCACACCACCTCTCTGGCCCTGCAAAACTTTATGTTAAATCTTTCACCTGACAAATAATTTTCTAAAGTAGTAATATCATAATATTTCCAACTGCCGGATATAAGGATTTTAATTTATTCATATCCTTTCTATGTTTATATCTATATAAAAGTTTTAAATGCAGGGCTGAAGCAATAGCATAGCAGTAGGGCATTTTCCGTGCACATGGCTGACCCAGGATGGACCTTGGTTCGATCCCTCGGTGTCCCATATGATCCTTCAAACCAGGAGCAATTTCTGAGCACATAGCTAGGAGTACTGTGAGTGTCACTGGGTGTGGCCCAAAAATAAAAAAAGAGGTTTAAATGAATGTTTTCCTTGACATTTGTAGCATTTCTAAAAATTAATCCTTAATTATAACAAATATAATAATAAACTACAAATAAGTTTCATATGCATTTTAATTTTTTTAAAGATATATAAAATTAAACATTAATTTTATCCTTTACAAGGAAAGAAATAAAAGTATATATACTTATATATTATATTTATTTATATATTAACATATACATTTAGTTATATATTATATTATATATTTTATATATAATATATTATATTTATATATAATTATATAAGAAAGTAGGTGAGAATTATATTAAAAATAAAGTTATGAAAGTTTTAAAGTATAAAATCACATTTTAAGTAATAAGAAAAGTAATAGATTAAGACTAATTTGCTATTATGTAGATGTTGCATAAAATTTACAGAAAAGGCCCAATATAGATATGTCTAAATATACTAGAAATTTAGCTTGATCCAACAATGCCACTACTAACTGATAAACCCTAGGAACCCAAAATCACCATGTTGAAAAGCACTGAACATTGCTATTTTCATCACAGCACTATCTAAAATAAACAGAATCTGAAAACAACCCAACTGCCTAAGAATTGAGGAGTAGGCTAAAGAAACTGTGGTACATCTATGGAATACTATGCTACTGTTAAGAAAAAACAAAGTCATGAAATTTGCTTATACATGGATGGAAATAGAAATAACATATATACGCTGAGTGAAGTGAGGGAGGGGAATAGACATAAAATAATCTTACTCATTTGTGGAATATAAGGAAAATAAATGATAGTTTGTAATAATATCCAGAGACAATAGAGATGAGGGTCAGGAGGATCAGATCATGGCAGGAAGCTTGTGACAAAAGCCAAGGGGATGAAAGAGGGAGGGGGAGAGAAAGAAAGAAAGAAAGAAAGAAAGAAAGAAAGAAAGAAAGAAAGAAAGAAAGAAAGAAAGAAAGAAAGAAAGAAAGAAAGAAAGAAAGAAAGAAAGAAAGAAAGAAAGAAAGAAAGAAAGAAAGAAAGAAAGAAAGAAAGAGAGAAGAAAGAGAGAGAGAAAGAAAGAGAGGAAAAGAGAAGAAAGAAATAGAGATAGAAACAAAGACAAATAAAGAAATAAAGAAAGAAATATAGATAGAAATAAAGAAAGAAAGAAAGAAAGAAAGAAAGAAAGAAAGAAAGAGAGAAGAAAGAAAGAAAGAAAGAAAGAAAGAAAGAAAGGAGGGAGGGAGGGAGGGAGGGAGGGAGGGAGGGAGGGAGGGAGGGAGGGAGGGAGGGAGGGAGGAAGGAAGGAAGGAAGGAAGGAAGGAAGGAAGGAAGGAAGGAAGGAAGGAAGGAAGGAAGGAAGGAAGGAAGGAAGGAAGGAAGGAAGGAAGGAAGGAAGGAAGGAAGGAAGTGAAATGTTTGCCAAAGGCAGGCAGAGGGGATGTGGAAGGGAAATTGGGGACAGTGGTGAGGAGAAATGTGCACTGGTGAAGGGTGGTATATTTATTTGACCTAAACTCAATCAAAAACAATTGTAACCATGGTGCTTAAATAAAGTAAAATTTTAAAAAAATAATTGATGGGATAATTTAAAATAAATATAAGATGATTAATGTAAAAAGTACAAGAAAATCTAGAAGAAACTCTTGTATTCCTAAAGAAAAATTCTTCACATTTTTTGGTAAAAATAAATGACTAAGAATGGCCAGTTTTTAAAAGAAGAAATTAAAATAGTAAACATTTTATTCAGTTTTTCCAGACAATAGAATTATCCTAAAAGATACAAACATAGAGATTCTATTTCTGTGCTAGTGAAGTTCATATCTTAACTGGGAAAATAGCTTGATAAGTCTAGTAACTACTTGAGTTAAATAAAATGGAGTGGGGGAGGGCTGGAGCAAAAGCACAGCAGATAGGGTGTTCGACTTGCACACACCCAACCTGGGTTCGATCCCATATGGTCCCCCAAGCCTGTCAGGAATCATTTCTGAGGGCAGAGCCAGGAGTAACGTTTTAAACTATTTTGACAAATCATTTTCATTCATGCAAATCACTAGATTTTATTTGAATCATTATTGTATAATAATTTATAGTTTCTTAATCACAAATATACATATTTTTCCAGGTCAGAATAATTTACAGCTAGTTGTTGGATAAGACAGTATATATTCAACAAGCAGTTATAAGATACTTATGTATAGGATATTGATCCTAATCCAGTCTAGGAGGGAAGAAATTAATATAAAGAGTTTGATATGTTCTATAACAGAAAAGTAAAGACAGAGGTAGTAAGAAATCTCCTTGAAAGCAGTACATTTAGGGTAGAGAAGGACCACTATGACAATGAGAGTTGGAACAATAATTGGGTGCTGAGCAGAGATAAATGAAGTGATATTTAAAGTACCCCTTCATTAACAATAGTACAATTCACAGTATGTCTAAAGGAGAAAAAAGAATGATAAAGAAAGTGAGAGAGGGGATTCAAATGCTTATCCCAGAGGCAAATGGAGGTGTGAGGGAGAGAAACTGGGGATATTGGTGGTGGGAAATGTACACAGGTGAAGGTGGTGTACACACTGTAAGACTGAAATCCAATCATGAACAACTTTGAAATCATGGTGTTTGAATAAAAGGGAAATATTAATAACTTACTAGAAAGTGTAATCAGAAAAGAAATAAAATTGATGATTTAACATCCCCCACAGAAAAAGAAAGAAATCCTCCTGAAGATCTCACAGAAGATCTGGAAAGAAGAAAACCACAAAAAGAGAAGCATTATTTCTTCATAAAATGATTCAAAATAAAGAGATGCAAAGGTTGAAAACAATATGCCAGCTTCCAAGATGTATACACACTTTTATATTGCTGAAGGATAGGCTGCACAATGAATGGGGTGGAGAAAGAAAATATATGACTTCTTACTAGCTGCAAAGTGACTTGATCATTTACTGCATTTCTTAACCTGATCTCATGAATTTACTAATTAAAGTTATTATATGTGAGAATAGAGAGGAAGAAATCATTGACAGAGTAAATAATGCTTTGTTTTTAGTGATTTTTGTTTGTTGTGTTTTGGGGCCACACCTGATGGCACTCAGGGGTTACTCCTGGCTCTGCACTCAGAAATCACCTCCAGCAGGCTCAGGGAACCACATCGAATGCCAGGAATTGAACCCAGGTCTGTCCTGGGTATGCATTTGTACAAGGCAAATACTCTACTGCTGTGCTATTGCTGTGGCCCCCAGTAAGTGTTTTAAAGTACCAAAATAAAATATAAGTGATAGCTGTTATTGCAGTTATTTCCCTAATTGCACGCACCACTCTTTGTGGTGAGTTTCATATTGTAAGCCGGTCCTTCCGGCCCTCATCTCTATTATAGTCTCCGGACATTATTTATTGTAATAATGTCCTTAATTTTTCTTAAAACCCATAAATGAGGGAAACTATTCTGTGTCTATCTCTCTCCCTCTGACTTATTTCACTCAGTATAATAGATTACATGTACATCCATGTATAGGAAAATTTCATGACTTCATCTCTCCTGACAATGGCATAACATTCCATTGTATCTATGTACCACAGTTTCTTTAGCCATTCATCTGTTGAAGGGCATCTGGGTTGTTTCCAGAGTCTGGCTATTGTAAATAGTGCTGCAATGAATAGAGGTACGAGGAAGGGATTTTTGAATTGTATTTTTGTGTTCCTAGGTTATATCTCTTGGAGTGGTAAAGCTGGATCATATGGGAGCTCAATTTCCAGTTTTTTGAGGAATCTCCATATTGTTTTCCATAATGGATGGACTAGATGGCATTCCCACCAACAGTGAATGAGAATTCCTTTCTCCCCACATCCCCACCAGCACTGATTGTTCTTTTTCTTGTGATGTGTGCCAATCTCTGTGGTGTGAGATGGTATCTCATGGTTGTTTTGATTTGCATTTCCCTGGTGATTACTGATGTGGAGCATTTTTTCATGTGCCTTTTAGCCATGTGTATTTCTTCTTTGAGAAATTGTCTATTCATTTCTTCTCCCCATTTTTTGGGGGAGATTAGATGGTTTTTCCTTGTTAAGTTCTGTCAGTATCTTGTATATTTTCGATATTAGCCTCGTATCTGATGGGTATTGGGTGAATAGTTTCTCCCATTCTGTGGGTGGCTTTTGTAACCTAGGTACTCTTTCCTTGGAGGTACAGAAGCTTCTCAGCTTAATATATTTCCATCTATTTATCTCTGCTTCCACTTCTTTGGAGAGTGCTGTTTCCTCCTTGAAGATGCCTTTAGTTTCAATGTCATGGAATGTTTTACCTACGCATTGTTCTATATACCTTATGGTTTCAGGTCTGATATCAAGGTCTTTAAGGGGGGTATTCTGTTTATGACTGAAACCCAACTACAATCATGCTTGTAATCATGCTGCTTAAATAAAGATTTTATATAAAAAAGAAAATATGTGATAACAATTTAGAAATAAAGGAACTTAATAAATAAGAGCATAAAGGAAAGGAATAAATCTAAAATAACTCCTGTTTTCAAGTAAGGTTAATTGGTTACTGTGCCATTAACCAAATTTGTGGTAGGAAGGAAGCACATAAGAATTTGGTAAATACAATTTTCCATTGTTATCAAATTTTAAATTTATTTATTTTAAATCAAATTTTATTGGTTTACAGTACTATAAATTTTAGGAAACAGCTTCACCTGTCTATATAAGTTTAGACACATCAGACCTATGTCCAGTTTTACTGCCAATATATAATCTACCTATTCTTACACTAACTTCCATAAGCAAACACAACATTTTCAATGTAAAAAGTTTTTTTCTGTTGTGACAGTTTATTTGCTCTGGTTATTTATATTCCATATATAGTCACAGCATTTAGTAATTGCCTACCATTTATTAATTTACTTCACATGACAAAATCACTTCAAGTTATATTCATGCTATTATAAAAAGCAATATTTCACCTTTGTAAAGAGGTGTTTAGTATTCATTGCATATACACCATAACTTCCTTAATCCAAATATTTGTTATTGGGCATGTAGGTTGATTCCATGTTTTCACTATTGTTTATAATGCAGCTATAAATATGAATGCAATTATCCTTTTGAATTAGTGTTTTTGTATTATGTGGATAAATGCCAAATAATGAAGTAGTTAAGTCATATTGTCTTTTTAGGTTTTAGTTTTTTATTGTATTTTAGTTTGTTTTTAAAAGAATGCCATTTCTCATTGAGACTGAACTAATATTTCCATCAAACCATCAATAATTTATAAAAATTCATTTTTCTCCACATGTCAACACTTGTTTGAAGTATTTTGAATTTAGACACTATTATATATTACCTTCTACAGGTAGTAGGTGATAGATAGTAGCAAGTATTTGGGGGTAGTGGTTTCAACCTGGGTTAGCCAAGTGCAAGCCAAATGACCTACTCTCTGTACTATCTGTCCAACATGATACTAAAATTTAGTTTTGTTTATCTCACATTTTATATTAATTTATTTGAGTATATCTAGCCATATTTGCATTCCTGAATGGATCCCATTTGATCACAGTAGATAATTCTTTTCTGTAGTGCTAAATTTGATTTGCCAAATTCTTTTTTTTTTTTGTTTTTGGTTTTTTGGGGGGGTCACACCTGGCAGTGCTCAGGGGTTACTCCTGGCTCTATACTCAGAAATCGGTCCTGTCAGGCTCAGGGGACCATATGGGATGCTGGGATTCGAACCACTTACCTTCTGCATGCAAGACAAACGCCTTACCTCCATGCTATTTCTCTGGCCCCAGATTTGCCAAATTCTTTTGAAGGTTTTTTAATATTAAATTATATTAATATTATATCATTATAATATTCATATTACATAATAATTATATTATATTGTATTATAATATAATATTGTGATATTAATATTATAATATCAGAGATAATGCATGCAGGTTTTTTGTGTGTATTACCCTAATCTGTCTAATACATCAAAATAATTTAATTGTAACCTTATAAAATTGATTAGGGATCATTTCAATTTCCTTATTACTTTTATGGTAGGATACAAAAAAAAGTAGGCATTAGAGTTTCTTTTAAAGTTTGTTAGAATTCACTTGTAAAATCACATGATTGGTCTCAAGCTTTTGTTCTAAAGTAATATTTTAATTACGGTTGATTTTGTAGTTGAAATTGCTTGAGTTAAATTAATTATTTCTTCCTGGTTTAATAATTCAAGGTCATATGATTATAGAAAATTTGGGGGACCGGAGAGAGAGCATGGAGATAAGGCGTTTGCCCCACATGCCCAAATCTCCCCCACCATTGTCCCTAGGTACTCTTCATCTGCTCTTTGCTCTTACTTCTACTTGGAAATCAGTTTTGTTGGCAGAATTTCAGGACTTTTTCCCCCATAGACCATTATCTATTCTCTACTTTGTTTCTTTATATTCTATATATTCATAATATAATCCAGTATTAATCCTTCTCAGAACTTCTGAATCACTGCACTTAACTTGACACTCTCCAGGTCCATCCAACTTGTAGCAAAATGCAATATTTTATCCTTTCTAATAGCTAAGTAGTATTCCATTGTGTATATATGCCAGAATTTCTTTATCCACTCATCTGTCAGTGTGTTATTTCCATATCTTGACTATATAAATAGCAATAAAATGGATATAGGAGTACATAAATTTTTTGAATCTGATGTTTTTTCCTCTGGTCATATGGAAGTTCTGTTCTCAACATTTTGAGAAATCACCATAGTGTTGCTAGAGAAGCTGAACCATAATGTACCCCTCTAATAGTGAATGAGGCTTTTTTTTACTGCATCCTTACAATACTACATCTTCTTTATCCACTTGAGCATTTGGGTTATTTCCAACTCTTGGATATCATAAATAGCATTGCAATGAAAACAGATGTGCATGACTTTCCCAATTAGGTTTTGTATTCTCTGGGTAGATTTCTAAGAGTGAATTACTAGATAATATGTAGATAAATTTTGAAATTCCCTAGATGTATTTCCACAGGGACTAAACAATGTTTCATTACTACCAATAGTATATAATTTTTGGTTTAATATCAAAGTCTTTAATTTACTTTAACATTGTGTATCCTAATGATATCTCCTTCAGTTCTTCAGACAATGTGTTTATTTTCTTATTAATTTTGTCTCACTGGTCTGTTAATTAGTTGTAATGGGGATAAAACCACTCTACTATTATATATTGATGTGGATGTCTCTTCAGCCTTGTTAATTAGTTTACAAATTCCATGTTCCCTCAGTTGGTAAATTTGTGCTGTTGAGTGTTTAGTGTCTTGATATATATATAGACCTATTACCCATTTAGAAGACTGTGTAGTATTTCTTGTGAGCATTTTAGTGGTGTTGAATTTCTTTTACATCTTCTTGTCTGAAAAGCTCTTTACCACTTCTTAAAATATGTATTACATCTTTCTTGGGTAGCATAGTCTTGGTTGGTGGTCTTTTCCACTGAGCATTTTAAATATATCATGCCATTTATTCTGCTTCATTGGGATTGGGTTGAGAAAATTCTTATAGCTTTTTATTTTTGAAGCTCCATTTGTGGGGGAACACACGGTGGTGCTCAGGGATGATTTCTGGCTCCGAAATCAAAAATTACTCCTGACAGTGTTGGCAGAAACATATGAAATACTAGGTGTCAAATCTGGGTTGACTGCAGGCAAGGCAAGAGCCATAGCTGCTGTACTATCACTCCAGCCCAATATATTTGTATTTTTAATTACATATTCCCTGCTGTGTTTTTTATTGAACTTTCTGGATCTGAGTATTTGTCTCCTTCCTCTTTGGAGAGAGTCCTCAACTATTACTTATTCAAAGAATAATTCTTTCCCTTTATCACTTTCCTTTCCTATGGTGTCCCTCTGATGTAAATGGTATTCCTGTTGATGGTGCCTCTAATGTCTTATGAGATAACTTATTATATAAACTTAATTTTTTCTTTTTGATTATTTTTATAGTTTTCTCTACTTTATTCTAAAGTTTACTGACTCAGTATTTGGTTTCTATTATTTTGCTGTTAAGCACCCTATTATATTTTAGTTTAGCTACAATATTCTTTAGCTCAATGACTTCTGTTTGTACTTTTCTCATAAGATCTTTCCTTATTAAGGTTTGTTTCTAATGATAGCCTTATTTCTGATAGTGTCATTAAGATGATTGCTTTCAAGTCTTCAGAAAGTTTATGTAGCTCTTTATACTTGATTATTTTTTTCTTCATTTCATGTCTAGTGTGACATGAGGGCCTGAGTCATATTTCCATGTTCCAGCAATCCTGGCTGGTGACTGCAATTTAAAATATCTAACATTACACAGCTGCTATGGCTCTGAGTTCATGAGGGCCTGGGAGACTAGTAAGAGTTTTTATATTCACATGTCCTGAAGCAGGTTGAGTGCTGATATCAAGCAATAAAGGACTTTATATCAATCTTTCATGACTGTGGCTATAGCGACAAGAGAGCAGACCTGAATGCTGTCCTGGAATTCACAATTATTCTTTTTTTGTTTGTTTTGTTTTGTTTTTAAGCAACACCCAGTGATGCTCAGGGCTTACTCCTGGCTATGCGCTCAGAAACTGCCCCTGGCTTGGGGGATCATATGGTATGCTGGGGGATCAGAGCGCGATCCATCCTTAACTAGAGCAGGCAAGGCAGATGCCTGACTGCTTGTGCCACCACTTCAGCCCCCACAATATTGTTTTCAGCAGTGGTTGTAGTGTTTAAGTGAAGCAGACTTGGGAAGACTAGTATTTCATGCTCAAAAGTGCCTAGAAGCAACTGTGGCACCATGCAGTTCTGGATTAATTTTTAGTCATTAGTGCTTGAACATAACTATAGTACCAAGATCAAATGGATTGGGAAGTATCCAGGGACACAGGTAATGAGAGACCACCAAGGCCTGGAGTATCATGTTTGAATAAATCTTGCTAGCAAGCAAAGGTCTAAGTTCACAAGTGCCCAGTGGTACCTATTTGCAGAGTTCATTTAGGACTGAACAGAAACCACAGTTTTGAAACCACAGATGTCAGGAGGCAAGTATGCACTAATTTCAGGACAAAACTCCATGTGCCTAGTGGCACCAGTTAGTCAAGGTTGAGCAGGACTGGGAAGTGATCAGTGTCAAAACTGTCAATGCTTGATTAATACTAGGATTTTGTGGTTGTAAAAATCTGGAAAATATCTGGGAACCCATTTCAGGGTCTCTAAGAGGAGACTGGGGCCTTAGTCATATAGAATATACTTCAGGGCTGGCAGAAATAGACTTTGACAGGACAGACTTGATGATAAAGGAGCACACCAGGCAGAAGAGCCTCCCAGGCCACAGGCTTTTGAAAGGTCCTACAGGAATTTTTTTCTATAAGGGACATTTGATTTGATTTTAAGCTGAGGTTAATTAGGAGTCCTGTCTGCTAGGATTTAGCATTCTTGATCACTTTCTCTCAAATTCAAGCTAGTTCAATTATTTACTAGAGGTGGGTGGAGGTCTCCTTAAGCATTTACTTTTAGGGACAGTTACACTGGAGAATACACTAGCATTGACATTGACTAGGTTGTGAAAAGTCATTAAAATAATTTATACCAATGACTTTGACTCCTTTTTGTGCTCTTGATTTCTTGCCTCTTATTCTAGTTTTCTAAGTACAGGAAATAGGACTATGGTATGAGATGTTCAGCACATCTCTAGCCATCAATACAGCATAACATTCTTCACCTTAGAAATCTCTAAAGAACTTTTATTCACTACTGGTGGGAATGCTGTCTAGTCCAATCTTTATGGAAAGAAATATGGAGATTCCTCCAAAAGCTGGAAGTTGAGCTCCCATATGATCAGCTATACCACTCCTAGGGATATGACCTAGGAACACAAAAATACAATACAAAAATCCCTTCCTCACACCTATATTCATTAAAGTTTTGTTTACAATAGCCAGACTTTGGAAACAGCCTAGATGCCCCTCAATAGATTAATGGCTAAAGAAACTGTGGTACATATATACAATGGAATATTATGCAGCCATCAGAAGAGATGAAGTCATAAAATTTTCTTATACATGGATGTATATGGAATATATTATGCTGAGTGAAATAAGTAAGAAGGAGAGAGATAAACACAGAATAGTCTCACTCATCTATGGGTTTTGAGAAAAATAAAAGAAATTTGTATAATGATTCTCAGAGACAAAATAGAGGAGGACTGGAAGATCCAGCTCACGACATGAAGCTCACCACAGAGAGTGATGGATGCAGTCACAGAAATAATTACACTGAGAACCATCATAACAAAATGTGACTGAATGAGGGAAGTAGAAAGCCTGTCTATAGTATAGGCTGATGTGGGGTGGGTCGGAGGGACACTTGGGACATTGGTAATAGAAATGTTGCACTGGTGAAGGGTCTTTTTTTATATATATAAAATGATAAACAATAAAAAAAGAAATCTCTTCCTGATTACAGATTGCTAACCTAATATTTTTATCTCTCTCTTTCTCTCTCTATCTATCTATCTATCTATCTATCTATCTATCTATCTATCTATCTATCTATCTATCTATTGCAAAGGTAGCTCTCTTTCACCAATCTGATTGGGAATGTCCTTTTTCTTCTCTTGCTAGGAAATCTTTGTTCCTCAGAACTTGGGTGTAGTTTTATCATTGTGTTAAGTGCACTCAGTTTTGATGTAAACTAACTTGTATTTTGGTATAGGACTATATACCAAAGGAGGATGTTAGCACCATTTCCCCCTATTTAGTTAGGGAAAGACTTTATTTCCCATCATAGTTGAATGACTTTTTTAGGGTAAGTATTCACGGATGAATGTTTTTATCCTTTAGAATGTGATTATGTCATACTACTCTTTCATTGTCTTTGGATTTTCTGCTGAGATATCTGATGATAGCTTGATTGTAGTGCTTTGTAAATTATTTTTTCTCCCTTACAGTCTCTAGTATATACCTCTTTATTGATGACTTTTGATAATTTAACAATTATATGCCTACATTAATTAAAATAAGGCAAATTATGAAATAAACATTACTTATTGATATAAAGATATCAGGAAAGAAAGATACATTAATACATTGCTGTGCTGCAACCTGGTGAAATCATTCTGAAAAGAAATTTGGCAACAAACATAAGAGCTATAAAAATTATCATATTCTTTGACCCAGAAACCCAACCTTTTGGAATACAGCCCAAAAATGTAATTCAAAAGAAATAAAAAACCTATTTGTATAAAGATGTTTATAGCTATGCTATATATTACAGACAAAAATTGGAAACAGTCCAAATACCAAAGAGTGAGGGAAACACTTAGGCAGACTTTGATACATTAATGCAACGGAATATTTTATTCGTATTAAAATTAAATACATGAGAACCATGAATATATAAAAATGATAATATAAAACAATTAATAAAATGCAGAGATCAAATTATGTATATGTAATTATTACTGCTATTTAAAGTTACATCTATATTACAAGGACGACTAAATAAACTACATAGCTGGTAATTCAGTGCTGACATTTTTTATATTGTTGGTTGAAATACTGGAAATGCTTATGTGTTTCAAGATATATTTTACTTTATATACTTAGTACATATATACATTAAGAAAGATAAATTTCCATTTTTTCCTGAAATACATAAGGAAAAATGCTTATCAGTACCTTTTCCAACCCAAAGTGATTTCTCTAATCTCTTGAGTCTTCTTGGCTTCTAGATATGTGGAAATATGGATCCCTCTAATTGCCAATATAGTACCTATTGATGTGCTTGTTACTTTCATTTTTCACGTAATGTTGTGTTCAAGTTTGTTGATCTATTTATAATAAAATTAGATGTGTACTTATGTTGACATCCTGGAATCATCTAGGATGTCCTGCCTGTCCTTCACTTACTGGGTAGAAACATCACTTCAGTATGAATTTTAATATTTGACATAGAGAAAATGTATACCTTACCATATGCTTCCCTGGGGAATGGCACCTGCATTTAATGAAGACCAGCCCCTTTGGATTCCATTTATTTTAACTTTAAAAGACTTCTTACTTTAGCAATATTCTCTTTTTATAGCATTGTTCTAACACTTCTCTTCATGAACATAGAAACCTGTTCTGCAATCTTTCACATTAAAGGGGAAGATGCCAAAATCGTCTTTGACTTTACATATCCATCACTTTATTTTTCTTCTCTCCTCCATGTAAAATTTTTCCTAAGAGTTATTATATACATCTTTTTAAATCTCTCAATCCAATTACTCTTTTTGTTTGTTTGTTTGTTTGTTTGGGGCTCCTGGTCTGCACTCAAGAATTATTCCTTGTAAAACAGGCAAACACAGGGGATGCTACAATGAACTGGGTGGAGTCAGCTGTGTACAACTGTCCTACTCACAGTACTATTTTTCCAACTGCAACTATTTGCTCATCCTTTGAAATGACTGTTATGACTCTTCCAACCACTTTAATGAATTGTTTCTCATGGTGACCAACAATCAACATTTTGTCATATTTAATAACAATCTTTACCCCACCCCCATTAATTGACATCCTGCCTGGCTTACTGGCAGCACTAACACTTCATTAAAACTCTCCTTTTGTTTTTAGTTTCTGTGACATCTCTTACTTTCCTTTTTATATATATTTAAATCACTTTATTTAAAGATACCATATTATGAAGTTGCTCACAATACATTAGTTTACAGGTTCATGGTAACAAAATTACTTTAAAAAGGAAAGAACACATAATATACCATGTCAACAAAAAGAAAAATAAAAACCATATGATCATATTAATAGTTGAGAGGAATCCCATTCTTGATAAAAACTCTCATAACGATGGAAATGTAAAGAGCTTTTCTCAGTATAGTCAAGACCATCTAGCATAAGCCAATGGCAAATATTATTCTTTTCTTTTCGGGGGGCACACCCGTTTGATGCTCAGGGGTTACTCCTGGCTATGCGCTCAGAAGTCACTCCTGGCTTGGGGGGACCATATGGGATGCCTGGAGATTAAACCGCGGTCCATCCTACACTAGCACTTACAAGGCAAACGCCTTACCTCTAGTGCCACCTTCCCGGCCCCGCAAATCTTATTTTTAATGGTGAAAAATTAAAAGCCTTTCCTCTAAAATCTGTACAAGACGAGGCTGCCATCATTCACCACTCCTATTCAGCATAGTGCTGGAAGTTCTTGCCATAGATATTAGGCAAGGGCATCCAGATAGGAAAGAAAGAAGTCAAGCTATCACTGTGCAGATGACATGATATTATATCTAGAAAACCCTACAAACTACCAAAAAGCTTCTAGAAACAATAGAGTTGCAGGCTACAAAATTAACACAGAAAAATCAATGGCCTTCTTATACACCAATAATGATAGAGAAGAAATGGACATTAAAAAACAACCCATTCACATTAGTGTCACACAAACTGAAATATCTTGGAGTCAACTTAACTAAAGAGGTGAAGGACCTATACAAAGAAAATTACAAAACCCTGCTTCAAGAAATAAAAAAGGACAAAAGGAAATGGAGACACATACTCTGCTCATGGATTGGTAGGATTAACATCATTAAAATGGCAATACTCCCCAAAGTACTGTACAGATTTAATGCAATCCCTCTAAAGATACCCATGACATTCTTCAAAGAAGTGGATCAAACACTCCTGAATTCATTTGGAACAATAAATACCCATGAGTAGAAAGAGCAACCCTTGGGAAAAGGAGTAGGGGAGGCATCATTTTCCTTAACTTTAAATTGTATTGCAAAGCTATAGTCATTAAGACAGCATGGTATTGGAATAAAGACAGACCCTAAGATCAGTGGAATAGACTTGACTATTCAGAGAATGTTCCCCAGACATACAATCAACTAATCTTTGATAAAGGGGCAAGAAATACAAAATGGAGCAAGGAAAGCCTCTTCAATAAATGGTGTTGGGCAACTGGTCAGCTGCTTGCAAAGAAGCAAACTCAGACCTCCATCTAACACCATGCACAAAGGTCAAATCCAAGTGGATTAAGGACCTAGATATCAAACCTGAAACCATAAGGTATATAGAACAATACGAAGGTAAAACATTCCATGACATTGAGACTAAAGTTATCTTCAAATTGGAAGCAGCAATCTCCAAACAAGTGGAAGCAGAGATAAACAGATGGGACTATATTAAGCAGAGAAGCTTCTGCACCTCAAAGGAAATAGTACCTAGAATACAAAAGCCACCCACAGAATGGGAGAAACTATTCAGGCAATACCCATCAAACAAGAGATTAATATTTATATATACAAGTTATTGACAGAACTTAACAAGAAAAAAAACTAACCCATAAAAAATGGGGAAAAGAAATGAACAGATAATTTCTAAGAGAAGAAATACAAATGGCCAAAGGGCACATGAAAAACACTAATCATCAGGGATATGCAAATCAAAACAATGATGAGGTACCATCTCACACCACAGAGACTGGCACACATCACAAAGAACAAAAACAATAAGTGCTGGTGGGGATGTAGGGAGAAAGGAACTCTTATTCACTGCCGGTGGGAATGCCGTCTAGTCCAGCCCTTATGGAAAACAATATGGAGATTCCTCAAAAAACTGAAATTGAGCTCACATATGATCTAGCTTTAGCACTCCTAGGGATATACCCTAGGAGCACAAAAATGCAATACAAAGATCCCTTCCTCACACCTATATTCATCACAGCACTATTTAGAATTGCCAGACTCTGGAAACAACCCAGATGCCCTTCAACAGATGAATGGCTAAAGAAACTGTAATACATAGATACAATGGAATATTATGCAGCTATCAGGAGAGATGCAGTCATGTAATTTTCCTATACATGGATTTATACTGAGTGAAGTAAGTCAGAGGGAGAGAGAGACACAGAATAGTCCCTCTTATCCTTTTAAGCAAAATAAAAACATTACTACAATAATGCCCAGAGATGAGGGCTGGAAGAACCGGCTCACAAAGACTGGTGAATACAGTTAGAGAAATATTACACTACCATGACAATGTTAATTAGTGAAAGTAGTAGAATGCCCGTTTCGTATATAAGCAGGGGGTGTGGAGGAGGGAGATGGGGGCATTGGTGATGGGAATGTTGCATTGGTGAAGGCAGGTGTTCTTTTTGTAACTGAAACCCAACTACAGTCATGTTTGTAATCACGGTGTTAAAATACATATATTATTTAAAAAATGAAGAAAAGAAAGAAAAAGAAGAAAAAATGCACCAACAAGAAAATTTGTGAGAGGAAAACTGTTTGCCACAGACAGTGTTGTCCATGCCAACATAGGCTCATGCCCCTCACCACTCATGCGGATGCAGCAAAAGACATTAAAAGGAAAGGGGAACCCATAATGACAAATCAAAACAGAGAAAGTTTGGCAACAAATTTCAATAGTTCAGAGTTACTAAAACTTTTTAGACAGAGGAAACGTTGGGGCTGGAGTGGTGGTGCAGGCAGTAGGGCATCTGCCTTGCAAACAGCTGCCCAGGATGGACCTGGGTTCAATCCCCTGGCATCCCATATGGAGCGACTTTGAGTGCATAGCCAGGAGTAACACCTCTGGGCCTCACTGGGTGCGGCCCGAAAAAAAAAAAAAGAAAGAAAGAAAAAAGAAAAAAGGGGAAAGGTTTAAATTTCTATATTAGCTGATAATGAGTCAATGAGTTATAATGTAAATTCATCTGCCTATCTAAACCTTAAATATTGTGAGATAATGTTGTTAGACCAAGACTAATACCTCACAAAAAGGAACTAAGTATTACAAGAAACATTGAGCCACAAGGACGGTATGGATAGCTGGTCAAATATTTTTCTCTACTGGAACATAATATGTGGTCTATGTACTTCACCCCAAAGCATCTTTCTCATCTTAGAATTTTTAGAAATAACTATATTTATTCCATAGTATGACATGCAAAATGTGCCTTAGTCCATACTATGATCTAGAAGCAATCAACTCTCTCAACTGTTTTCCTGTTCCAGCTATATCTCTAATTTGAGCCTTGCACTCTACATACATTTGCATGCAGCTCTTTGAGATATTTCCTTGCACCCTGTATAATGCATTCTGCCTGCATTGAACATTCAATTTTTTCAATCTGGATCTTGCCTAAAAGAGCAGGATGAACAGAGAGAGCATTAAATGTACTGTCTCATCTATAACCAATGCTTTAAAATTATTAAGGTTCAGTAAAAAAGAAATAATATGATAGGAATTCTTTAGGATATCAAGTAATAATAAATTTAACATTTAAGTTATATTTTTTAAATATGTGCAGTATTTTCAACTTTTAAACTAGTTCTACTGGCAGGATTTTATCAAATTTTGCTTCTTATAAAAATCATAATATAGAGTAGAGAAGATTTTCCTTTTTTCTTTTTTCTTTGTTCCATCTGAGCCTTTGTTGTGGTGCTCAGGATCCCAAAAGGTATTGTCATATAACTTGGTCCAATAGCTCAGTGGTCAGGCTCAGTTCTCAGTGCTCAGTGGTAGCATTTCCAGCTGATAAGGTCTCAGTAGTTGTACAAAGGGATTCCAAAATCACCTTGGAAGTGTTTATGTGGCACTAGGGTCACACTTGGCAATGCTAAGGAAAACTGTGCAAGAATCAAACTAGGGACTTAGAGGGATTTAATGCAAAACATGTGCTCCATCCTTCTGAGCTATTTTTCTGGTCTAATGATATTTTATTATAGAAAAAGTAAGGTAATTATATAGCATGCCATAATACTTAATATTCTTTTTTTTTTTGAGGGTGTTATCTTTTATTGACTGACTAAGGAAGTTAGAGAAATAAAACAAAACACAGTAATATGCTTAAAAAATTAAAGAACATTTTCCAGGTACAAATTTTATAAATACAAAACAAATTCACAAATTACTCTGAATGCTAAATAAATAGCTAGTTAATAAACTCAAACTTAATACCTCCAGCAAGCACTGGTACAGCACTTCAAGAATATAAAATTGAATTCACTCATGTGTAGTGTTAAAAGAATGTACTCAATTTTTAGACATATACACTTTTCCCCTGAATTGTGCTATCATAGAGGCTTATTTGAATGAATAAGTTCATTAATATCACACTTTCAAAAAAAATATCACCAATACTTAATATTCTTTTCCAACAATGCATCACTTCTAGTCCATCATGGAATTTGTAGTATTCCTCCCAATTCAAATGTGCCCTGCTAACCATGGGAAGCCTAAAGTAAAAGTTCTTTTATTGTTTGATGGAAAATTTCTATTCTAGAATGGAAGAACACACCCAGAAAGTCTTTCTGCCCTTAAGAATGAGAATAACTAGGGAAAGTACAAATCACAAAATATTTACTACATTTAATAAATAATGTTTTAAGAACAGCTAAATAATATGACCTACCCGTCTAGGAGGGCGATCACATTCTTCCTGGGCCGCCCAATATTAGGGCCATACAAGCTCGCTCTGGAGTAAATCCGGATGGGCTGCAACAAACTCTTCAGCTGGATGTAATCCTTCCCCAACTGGCTGCCATTTACTGCACGGCCATGCATGGTTCGATAGTTATTTGGCTCTAGATTAAAAGCATACATATGCAAGTCAGAATTGAAAAGGATGGGGCTCTGCCAACCTCTTCCTGTCCACAGATCTCTATGCCTTTTTCTAACATAATAATATAATCCAAAAGGGTGTACTCATAGATTTAGAGGATTAACATCATTAAAATGGTAATACTCCCCAAAGCATTGTACAGATTTAATGCAATCCCTCTAAGGATACCCATAACATTCTTCAAAGAAGGGGATTAAACACTCTTAATATTCATTTGGAACAATAAACACCTGCAAATAGCTAGAGCAACCCTTGGGAAAAAGAATGTGGGAGGTATCACTTTCCCCAACTTTAAATTGTATTACAAAGCTATAGTCATTAAAACAGCATGATATGGAATAAAGACAGATCCTCAAATAAGTGGAATAGACTTGAGTATTCAGAGAATGTTTCTCAGACATACAATCAATTATTTTTGATAAAGAGGCAACAAATACAAAATGGAGCAAGGAAAGCATATTCAACAGTGGTGTTAAGACAACTGGTCAGCCACTTTCAAAAAAGTGAACTCAGACCTCCATCTAACATCATGCACAAAAGTTAAATCCAAATGGATTAAAGACCTTGATATCAGGCCTGAAACCATAAGGTATACAGAACAATATGTAGAAATAACATTCCATGACATTGAGACTAAAGGATCTTCAAGGAGGAAACAGCACTCTCCAAACAAGTGGAAACAGAGATAAACAGATGGTACTATATTTAGCAGAGAAGCTTCTGTACCTCCAAGAAAATAATGCCTAGGATACAAAACTCACTCACAGAATGGGAGAAACTACTCACCCAATACCCATCAGATAAGGAGCTAATATTGAAGATATACAAGTTATTGACAGAACTTAACAGGAAAAATATATAAACCCATCAAAAATGAGGAGATGAAATGAACAATTTCTCAAAGAAGAAATACACATGGCCAAAAGGCACATGAAAAAATGCTCCACATCACTAATCATCAGGAAAATGTAAATCAAAACAATGATGAGGTACCATCTTACACCACAGAGACTGGCACACATCACAAGAATAAGAACAATCTGTGCTGGCAGGGATGTGGAGAGAAAGGAACTCTCATTCATTGCTGGTAGGAATGCTGTTTAGTCTAACCATTATGAAAAACAATATGGAATTCTTCAAAAAACTGGAAATTAAACTCCCATATGATTCAGCTATAACACTCCTAGGGATATGCCCTAGGAGCACAAAAATGCAATAGAAAAATCCCTTCCTCACACCTATATTTATTTCAGTACTATTTACAATAGTTAGAGTCTGGAAACAACCAAGATGCTCTTCAACAGATGAATGGCTAAAGAAACTGTGATACTTATACACAATAGAATATTATGCAGCCATTAGGAGAGATGAGATCATGAAATTTTCCTATACATGGATGTACATAGAATCTATTATACTAAGTGAAACACATCAGAGGGAGAGAGATAGATATAGAATAGTCGCACTCATCTATGGGCTTAAAAAAAAAGACATTATTGTAACAATGCCCACAAACAATAGAGATGAGGGCTTAGAAGTACCAGCTCATGATATGAATCTCACCACAAAGAGTGGTGAATGCAGTTAGAGAAATAACTACACTGACAACTATCATAACAATGTGAAGGAATGAGGGAAGTATAAAGCCTGTCTTGAATATAGAAGAGGGGACAGGGAGGAGGGAGATGTGGGACATTGCTGATGGGAATTTTGCACTAGTGAAGGGTGGATGTTCTTAAATGATTAAACCCAACTACAACCATGTCTGTAATCAGGTGCTTAAATAAAGATATTTTAAAAATCAATAAATAAAAAGGGTGTTTAAACCATTTTGACTTGAGGAAACACCCAAGTAAAAAATTTAATGCATTATCATTGAACATATTTTTTACACCCTGGTCCTCATTCTAGACATATAAAATATAAAAATAAAGGGTCCAATGACTAAAGGGGAGGCAATTTGGTAAAGCATATGATAAAGTTGTCATGTTCCCAAAAATACACATTTATATTTTTGTAAACCTAAAATAAAAGAAATCTTCACAAAACATCACTGATCCAAAACACAGAGACTATACTGATTTTCAGGTGATGCTTTATAAGGATATATACTGGGTCAAATAGTATGGCCCAAATTTAAGTCCACTCAGAATCTAAGAATAAGACTATATTTGGAAATAAGGATTGAAGAAAAATTAATTATGAGGCTCTTATCTTCTAGAATATGGTATGCCTTAAATTTAATGGATGAAGGAGAGATTCAAGTACATAAACAGAGAAGAACAAATATTGAGGAAGCAAAGTTTGAAGAGACTCTAACTAGCAGGGTTGTTAGTAGCTATCAGAACCATGCGTTCGATTCTCACAGTGCTTTCAGGAAGCATTAATCTTGCCAATATCTTAATTTTCAATTTATATCTTCTAAATGATGATATAATATTTTTCACTACACCACTGAATTTTTAATAATTTGCTATGACTTAGTCATAGTTTGTTGGGTTTTGTAAAATATAAATAATAGTAAAGTTTTTTTAAAGTAATCATTATACTAAAAAGTTAGAAAACCTTAAAGTTCAATGATCTCAAAGTGACTGAGTGAAATGATTTTTAGTTAAGCCTACTACCCATTTTCTTTTAACCTGGTATTTCAAACAAGCTAAGTCCAGCAGCTGCCCTGATTGCCAATATGATTTGAAAGGAAGCACATGTGCCAGGAATAGTTAGCTTGAGGTTGTAACACTAGTAAGAGGAAACAATATACCAGTAGACTTTTTAGAAATGTAACAGAAAAATTGGGGTGATTAATATTAACTACCATGGGATTTGATAAATCTGAACATATCTCTAATGTCTGGAAAACTGTGAGTACTCAAGAGAGACTGGAGAGGGCACTAGTTATCCATTCTCAGATGTACTTGAAATCCAGTCCATTTGAAAGGAATCCATAGAAAGCATATCAGAAGATAAAAACTCCTAAGATGTATAAACAGCCTGCATCTTCAATGCATCTTCCAAATCATACATATCTGCTGGGAAATGGTAAAAATGGCAATACAATTAAGCTATGTTGAGTGGAAGACCCAGAAAATATGGCCTTAAAATCAAATAATGTAAGGTCAGGGAGATGGCTCAAATAGAACACATATGCCTTATGGTTTTGAGGCCTTGAGTTAAGTCCCCAGAACTGCATGCCCTTCTCTCCCAGCCTCCATCAGAGCACAGCAGGGTATGGTCTGGTGGCTACTGTCTAACAACAACTGGCCCTGTACCTACTTAGTACTAATGGAAGTGGCTCCAGATCCCCAGACACTGTCAAATTAGTATCTTTTAAATCAAAAAGCTTGTGAAAGCATCATCTACCGACACAAGACTATAAAATTAGCCTAAGTTATTAAACAAAAGACAACATACAACCTCTGAGAAGTGGATTTAGAATCAAGAGTTGTTCTAACATTATCTGAGATGCCTAGTTTGAAGCAAAAAGTTCTGACAGGCCCAAGAGCTAAGAAATTATGACCAATAAATAGGAAAAGAAGCAAACAATTGATACTGTCTCATATATGTGAGGACATCAAAATTGCAACAATATTTATGTTCAACGAGTTAGAGAGAGGTGTAACAATTAGAGTATGATGTCATCAGAAAAATAGGAATTAAATATAAACTATTTTTTTACATCAGGGGCCAAAGACATAGTACAGGGGTTAAAGCACTTGCTTTGCACATTGCTGACACTGGTTGGGCCCCCAGCACATATGCCCCCTAAGTACCACCAAAGAGTGACCCATGAGAACAGAGTCAGAATTAAGTCCTGAGCACATCCAAGTGCGGCACCAAAACAAATGCCCCCAAGGGGCATTTTTTGGATGATATTAACAGCAAACTATTCATCATAAGCAATCAAGTCAGAAGATAGTGTGGAATGACATATTCAAGGCACAGAAAGTTAAATGGCCAACCAAGAATTCTATTTTGATTAACAGAACATTAAATTAAGTTAAATTAATAAATAGAACATTAAACCTCAAAATTGAATTTTCCCCTCCCCAGCTCAAAATTGAATTTTTTTAGGAAATACAAATTGAGAAATCCAATTTAGACATTTTCAGAGAAACAGTAGATGAAATTTGTTATGAGGAAATTATAAACACATTGCCTTAATTCTATTCACTTTTAATGAAAAATTTAGAAAAATAAGTCCTATAGGTGAAAGAAACTGACACCAGATATTGACTCAAAACCACACCAAAAAAGTAAAAATATATAACTACAAAGATAAATATAAAATATAGTTGACAATTTAAAATATTCATTAATCTTTGAATAGAAATAAATAGTGATGGCATAAAAATTATAAATCTATAGTTCATCTGTGATATATACTGATATAATATGTAATGATAGTGCAAAAGAAGTAAACAATATATATATAACTGGAGTTAAGTTAGTAAACATAAAGTATTGCAATGTTTTAAATTATTTTAAAAAATTTAGTCTAATATGAAACTACTATAAAAATAATAAAAATATTAGAATGGTACCTTAAGCAATAACTCTTTTGCACAAAAAAGGACAGTTAAAGAGATACAGGGGAACATAAGATCTATATAAAACAATAATCAGTAAGCAAGAAAAGGCAAATTTAAGCATATCAAGAGAATTAAAATATAAATAAAATAAGCATTTCAATTTAAAGTTGAAATTAACAGCAGGCTGAAAGAATAAATGATACTCAACTAAATAATTACAGATTGAAAATAAAGGCTGACAAAATATATTCCATGTTAAGGGCTGGAGCCAAAGAACAGTGGGTATGGTATTTGTCTTTCATGCAGCCAATCTTGGTTTGATCCTTGGCATCCATGAGCACCAACAGGAGTAATTCCTGATTACAGAGCCAGGACTAATCCCTTAGCATTCCCAAGTATGGCCCCAAAATACACAAAAACAACAATTTAAAAGATATGCATGTTAATAGCAACAAGAGACCTGACCTGAATATAGTTGTATATATTTAACAAATGTTAAGACAAAAACATTGCTAAAAAGTCAAATGTTTCAAATATAAGTGAAAATTCATAATGCTAAAAGAATGGATTTATCAAGAATATTTAAATATATAAACACAAATATAATTACCACAAATACATCAAACAAGATGGACAAAGTTGAAAGAGAAAAGTAAAAAATTCAACATTACTAGGATACTTCGACATAATGGTCTCAATTATAGAACAACTCAATAGATAATCAGTAAGAATACATAGGACCTGAAGAACACCATCAGTAATCACTAGGATTTACTCTTCATCCAACAAAAGCAGAATAGACATTCTTTTTAGTGTATGAAGTCTATCCTTCAGGGTAGAACATATGCTAAACTATAAAGTAAGTCTTGTAAATGTGAAGGATTAAGCCATACAATATGTATATTCTAACCACAACAAAATTAAACAAGAATTTAAAACAAAAAGAAATTTGAGAAATTTATAAATATTTGAAAATTAAACAATCCATGAATCAGAGAGAAAGCACAAAGAGGAATTAGAAAATATTTTGAATAATATGAAATTTTAAAGTATGGATAACACCCATTTAACATATGGACAACATCAAAGGCAAAAATCTATGAAAGAAATAAGAAGACAGTTAAAACTAGAGTTTTTGTCTGCAAAATACAGTCAAGAGAATTATAAAATAAGACATATGCTGGGATCCAATAAGAGATATATGGCTATTATACAAAATACAAACAACTCTTAACATTTAAATAATAAGAAAATAACTACCTAAATAATAGGATAAATGCTTAAATATAGATACACTCCATCAAAGAAGATATACAAATAACAAACAAGTATATAACCATATGTTCCACTTCATGTCATCATAAAAATACAATTAAAATGAGAGACTGTATCAGAGAGATAATTCAATGGCTGGATGCATGCTTCTTATATGATGTTCAGGTTTGATCCACAGTCTTCTCTAAGAACTGCTGGCAGTAATTTCTGAGCAATCATAAGTAATCCTGGTATGGCACCAAACCCAAAAATAACATAGAAAATAAATATAAAATGAGATACCAACATACTCTTATTAGAATGGCCAAAATCCAGAATATCTATGAATGGACAAAATCCAGAATATCTATAGCACCAAATGCTAACTAGAATACAGAGCAACAGATTGTCCCAGACAGCTGGGGCTAAAAAAGATATTTTGATTGCTTCTGACAAGACAAAAACATACTCTTTTTATATGATCCAGAAACCATGCTTCTTGTTATTTACATACACACACAAATATTTTTAAAATATGGGTACACATTACCTGCATATAGATATAGACAGAAGAATTATTCATAATTGCCAAAATGTAGAGGTCACAAATATATCATTAGGATGATAAATGAATAAATAAATTGTTATTTCCAGAAAATAGAATTTCACTCAGTATGAAAAAACAAGAGTCTCTTAAGTTTTAGAAGCACATGGAAGAAACTTAAAATCATATAACTGAAACAATCATATACATGTATATATTAAAAATATATATATTTTATGATTCCAGCTATATCAACATCTAGAAAAGGCAAAACTATAGAAATAGTACAATGGATCAGTGGTTGCCAGAAGTTGGGAAGAGAAGGCCTGGGCTAAACAGGCAAAACATTATTTTTAGTGCAGCAAAACTACTTTAATACTACTTTGTAAACATGACAGTATACATTTGTCCAAATCCACAGTACATGCAAATCAAAAGTGACCCATAAAGTAAACTGTGGATTTTCAGTGACTAGATGTATCAGTATAGATTCATCAATGGTAACAAATATGCTACCCTGGCAGAGAATGTTGATTATAAGAGAGGTTGTACATATGGGGGACAGGCGATAACAGGAAGTCTCTATAACTTCTTCTCAGTTTGGCTGTCAACCTAACATTGCTCAAAAAGGTTTAAAACAAAAATCTGGGCACACAAAAATACATTAGGGATACAAATATATAAGGAAAGCAAAATGAGGACAAAGAGAAAATATGTTAGGAAAAGGGGCCTCAGAAGAAGCCTGTCAATCATATCTGCATAGCTTGATCTTAAACTTAAGTTTCCAGAGTAGTGAGACCACGATTATACAATTAAAATAACTTTAATCTGGGCAAGGGAAAAAAAGAGATGAAAATTAGAAATGAATGAGAATACTTGAACAATTTTATTAAATAATTTAGAAGCAAATTTCCTGCCTGAGACAGGAGTGGGGGGATGAAAACAGGAGTCATTGGTGGCAGAAAGGTTGCACTGGTGAAGGATGCTGTACATTTTATGACTGAAACTTAGCAAAGAATAGTTTTGTAATCATGTTGCCTAAGTAAAAAAAGCAACTAATTAAAAAAAAGTTTTGATAAAATCAAAGCAACTGAAAAGGACATAAATTATTCAATCAGCTCAAAAGTGTATAGAAAATCTAAATAGACTTAAAATATAAAAAGATATATAACTTGCCATTAAAAATATTTCCAGAAAGAGTGTGCTATGGCTGGAGCAGATGCTTTGCATGCCAGAGTCCTGGGTTTAATATTCAGCACAGAATGCTTCCCTGAGTATCAGTAGTCTCTGAGCACTGTCAAGTTATACAAAATAAATTTTGCAAAATAATTTCAGAGCCAGATGAATTAAAGAACTTAAATTCCATCAAAAATTTTTTTTTGTTTTTTTTTGGGGGCCCCACCCGGTGATGCTCAGGGGTTACTACTGGCAATGCACTCAGAAATTGCTCCTGGGTTGGGGGACCATATGGAATGCTGGGGGGAATCGATCCATGGACTGTCCTAGGTCAGCCATATGCAAGGCAAATGCCTTACTACTGCGCCACCAATCCGGCCCCATATTCCATCAAATATTTAAGCAAGAAATTATATCCATCCTTACCAAATTATAACAGAAAATGGGGAAAGAAGGACTACTTCCAACTCATTTATAAGATCAGTACCCCCTATACCAAAACCAGATAAAGTCATCAAAAGAAGAAAACTACAGAAAATGTTCTATATAAACATAGATTTTAAACGTTCAACAAAAGTATGTATAAACTCCATAGATAAATGAGCATTATACATCATGAGCAAGTAGTATTTAAACTAGAAATGTGACAGTGATTATCAAATTTTAACATAAAATACCATGTATTTTTTAAAAAGCTTTTAGCAGCATTATCATCTGAATAGATGTAAAATAATAGATATTGAGAGCATATGACAAAAATATAATACTCATCCCTGACAAATACTCTTAAGTGAACTATAAATAAAAGGAAGCATATCCAATTTAATATTACATCTTATTTTTTGTTTTTTTGAGTCACACCCATTTGATGCTCAAGGGTTATTCTTGGCTAAGCACTCAGAAATTGCCCCTGGCTTATGGGGACCATATGGGATGCCGGGGGATCAAACCACAGTCCTTCCTTGGCTAGGGTTTGCAAGGCAGACACCTTACCTCTAGTGCCACCTCGCCGGCCCTCAATTTAATATTACATCTAAGATAATTCTACTAATAAGATAATAAAACCACAGTCTAATGATTTCCCAACTGAATTATTAAAGCAAGGAGAATAAAAATCTAACTAAGAGGTGGAGCACAGGCAAGCAGAGTGTTATACCCAGCACCATAAGATACAAAAATAATCAAACAAACAAACAAACAAACAGAAAAACAACTTACAGGGTCAGAATGGTAGTACAGTGGTAGGGCATTTGCCTTGCATTTGACTGACCCAGGACAAAAGCAGGTTTGATCCCCAGCATCCCATATGGTCCCCCAAGCCAGGAGCAATTTCTGAGCACAAAGCCAGGAGTAACCCCTGAGTGCCTCCAGGTGTGCTCCCTAAAAAAATCCAAACAACAATAACAACAACAACAAAACACCTACATATTTGATAGTGAAATATTGGCTGTTTCTCTAAGACTCAGAACAAGGCAAAACTATTTGCTCTTGTCACTTATATCTAACAATAGCATTAGAGGTTCTAGTCAGGGCAATAAGCAAGGGAAAAGAAGTAAAGAGCAATTGAACTGGAAAAGAAGTAATATCTTTATTCTCAGGAAAATATCCATATACAGAGAATCCTAAGAATTCACACATATTTAGGAAGAATATTATATAAAATAGTTCACCAACATGAGAATAAAGAAATAAACACAGAAAATTATAGTTTTTAAAAATTTGAATGCAGAGAACAAAAATAAAATTCAGAAAGTCATTCTATTCAAAACGATTAAAAATCAATAAAATCTTTAAGTGATAAATTTATCAAAATAAATGCAAATCTTTTACCCTGAAAATTTTAAAATCACTGTTGAAAGAAATTAAAAATAAGACAAATGTGGAGGGGCTGGAATGATAGTATAGCAGGTAGGGTGCTTGCCTTGCATGTTACTGGCTCAGATTTTATCTGTGGCACCACATATGGTTCTCAAAGTCCTCCAGGAATGACATCTGAGTGTAGAGTGAGACCAGTTGGGTGTGGTCCAGCTTCTACCCCAAATAAAAGCTAATATGGAGAGAATCTATGCTCTTGTATTAAAGATTCAATATTGTGAATATGGTAGTCCTCCAATTAATATTTAGAATGCAGTCAATAAATTTGATTAAAATTCCAATAGTTTATTGAAGATATTAGCAAAATGATCCTAAATTTTATGTGAAAATATAAATACCCATATTAACTTAAAACAATTTTGAGGTAAAAAAGTTAAAAGATGGGCCGAGCGGTGGCGCTAAAGGTAAGGTGCCTGCCTTGCCTGCGCTAGCCTTGGACGGACCGCGGTTCGATCCCCCGGTGTCCCATATGGTCCCCCAAGCCAGGAGCAACTTCTGAGCACATAGCCAGGAGTAACCCCTGAGCGTTACCGGGTGTGGCCCAAAAACCAAAAAAAAAAAAGTTAAAAGATGCACTTTTTATTATCAAAATTTATTATAATGTCCTAAAGTTATTGTAACCAAGACTGCAGATCTAAAATAATGCAGCATAAAAATTAGTATTTCATAATTAAGAGTACAGAAATTTCTAAAGATTTTCCCAAACTTACAAAGAAATCAATAAAGGAAGAATAATAGCTTAACTGAATAGTGCTATTCAACACAAACAGAAAAATGTATATTCACCTAACCTTACTAAAAACTCTTAATGAACACAGTGCGAAGACCTCCACCCCAGACACTCAACTTGGGGAAGCAGCCTAACAGAAAAGTGCCAAGAAGACCACCCCGCCTCAGGACCTCTGCCTCATCTCCTAACCTCAAGAGGTAACTCAGTGTGCATCATCAGTGAGACTTAACACTCATTAACATATGTGCACCAAAAATCATTAAACTATATACGATTACCATAAGATCTGAAGAAAAATATTTATACCAACACAATAGCTTTAGAAAAGTTGAACACCAAACTCAAATAGTAGATCAACTAGAGAATAAGAAATTAACATCTTTAATTTAAAAAATAGGTCAATTTAGTAGATATCTATAAGACTCTATTAACAAATAGATGAGTACACATTCATTTTTAGTGCTCCTGAATAATTCTCCAGTATAGATTAGGTACTTGGATATGCAAAAAAAAATGTCTCCATGGGGGCCGAGAGATAGCATAATGGTAGGGTGTTTGCCTTGCATGCAGCCAACCTGGGAGGGACCCAATTCATTTCTGGCATCCCCTAGGGTCCCCCAACATGCCAACGGTAATTTCTAACTGCAGAGGCCAGGAGTGATCCCTGAGCGCTGCTGGGTATGGCCCAAAAACCAACCAATAATAAGTAAAGAAAGTTTTTTTTTTTAAAAAAAAGTCTCCATAAAATTAAGAATATAGAAATCATATCAAGTGTCCTCTACAACCACAAAAGAGAAAGCTTGGTAAAACGCAAACACTTGGAAGTTTAACGGTGCAATTCTAAAACCATTGAGTCAAAAGGAAGCAAAAAAATAAATAAAAGATTCCTGTAAGTACAGTGGAGAAGATGCTTCTCTTATAAAGGGCCAACCTGGGATCAGTTACAGCAACACATAGGGTTCCATTATTCCTGTGAGGCATAACCCCTGAGCACAGAAACAATTTTTTTTATTATTTATTTTTGCTTTTTGGGCCATACCCGGTGATGCTCAGAGGTTACTCCTGGCTATGCGCTCAGATCACTCTTGGCTTGGGGGACCATATGGGATGCTGGGGGAATCGAACTGTGCGGTCTGTCCTAGGTTAGCCCGTGCAAGGCAAACGCCCTACTACTTGCACTACCTCTCTGGCCCCTGAAACAATTTTTTTAATTCCTGTATAAAAATGATAATAAAGAGACAAGCAGAATTTATGGGATCCAGCAATAGCTGTACTCAGAGGGAAGTTAATTGTATAAAAGGCATTCTTTGAAAAAGAAAAACATATATCAATCAATAATCTTACTTCATGCCTTACGAAACTAGCAAAAGAATAATGGAGGTAGTCAAAAGTAAGTTCATGAGACTAATAAAAATTTAAGCAGGAATCAGTAAAATGGAAATTAAAAACAAACAATACAAATTATTAATGTAAACAACAGATTTTTAATAGAAACAAGATAAATAAGTCCCCAGCTAGAATCATAAAGAAAAATATTAAAGAATATGTTAATAAATCAAATTAGGGAAAAAAGGGGAGAAATTTTAACAGACAGCCCAGAAACAAAAATGATCATTGGAAATTACTTTTTATTAATAATTTATTAATAAACTCTATGCTCTGTAATGTAATCTCAAACCTATATATGTAAATAATAACACATAATGAAAAATCAAATGGTAGATATGTTGTTTCAAAACTGTAAAAAACATCTGGGGCTGGAGAGTAGGGCAGTAGGGCATTTGCCTTGCATGCAGCCGATCCAGGATTGATGATGGTTTGAATCCCAGCATCCCATATGGTCCCCTCAGCCTGCCAGGAGCAACTCCCTGAGCACTGATGGCTGTGACCCAAAAACCAAAACCAAACAAACAAACAAACAAAAAACTGTTAAACAGTATTCAAAGTTCACTGGTGTCAAAATTAAAATGGTAGTGATACTTTGGAAAATAGTTGGTTAGTTTATTTTAAAAAATTAGGAACTGGTAACTCCTTTTCCATTCCAAACATCTTCCTCACAAATGAAAATATATAACCACAAAGACTTGTGTGTGAATGTTTGTTGTAGTACCATGTAGTAAAGAGGAAAAGTAAGCTCAATTCAAATGTTTGACTTTTGGTAACTGCAAAAAAAAAAATGTAATACATACCCATAAATAAAAACACTATTCAGGGCTGGAGTTAAATAGCACAGTGGTAAGGCATTTAGCTTGCATGCTGCTGGCCCCAAAACAAAACAATGGAAAAAAAAAAACATTATTCAGCAGAAAAATAAAATTCTTTTACAATGTGCAACATAAAAATCTCAAAAAATAATCTGAAAAGCATTCATTCATGAAATGAATTCATTCATAAAATTTATTAAGGCACTCAGTACAATAGCTAAGAATTGGAATCAACCTAGATGTCCAACAACAGTTGAGTGGATCATGAAGGTGTGGTACACATATCCAAAGGAATACTACACAGCTATAAGGAATGATACAATCATACAACTTACTGTATCATGGATGAAACTGGAAGATATTATGTTAAAGTAAGCTGGACAAAAAAGAATAAATAAATAAATAAATAAATAAATAAATCAAGAATAAAGGATGATATTGCAATGATTTAAATGGGGGTTACCTAGAATACTATTGGTCCCATAGTATAGCAAGGAGAAGGAATTGAGTGGAGAAGGAGAAAGATTCCATGAAATAACAGAGTACAAGGGCCAAGGAAACTCAGGTACATTGGTGATATTATGGAAGCACAGAAATAAATATCTATACCACGGAGTCAATAACAATGAAACAAAGAAATCACGAGACCCAAACTTGTGAAGGTACCCATTATTATGGCAGGTTGGGGCAGGGGTGGGGGTAGGAATGTGGGAGAAAGACAGGTTTTGGATGGTCTCTGGGAACACTGTTGGAGCAAGTTGATAGGTTAACACTGGTGGTGGGACTGGTTCTGAAATACTGTGTGCCTAAAATTTAACTATGAATAAGTTTGAAATCACAATGCTTTAAATTTTAAAAAATTAAAACAATCTACACCAAAAAAATCAAATGCAAAATGTATTTCAGGTACATGAAGTTGTTAATATAAATCTAAAAAGGCAAAAAGATTATTCTTAAAAGTGAAAATGATTACAGGAAATTACTGAAAATTGATTATAAGGATAAGGTTGGAGGAAAGGAAATGTTCTAACATTATTGTTACAGATTGTTTTACACATATATAAATTTACTGTGAATCAGTGAGCTAAAAATTAAAAAAATTGAGGGTATAAATGTTATAAAACAAATGGGGTCACATTTAATATTTTAATTTGAGTGATTATAGAATAGCTACAAGTGTATAATAAAAATCAATTTTAAATTCTTAGTTATTACTTATCTTCTTTTCTAGGATCTAGGCAGGCCTGTGACTTTTTTATGTATGTGTATTTCAAAACTAGAACAATACTTTTGTACATACCAGATAGCCAATAAATAACTTATTGAGTGGAAGCAAAATAAAGAACATCAAGAAATTTTAACAACATTTTTATTTAATTATGTTTTACAAGACTGTATAAGTTCTATGGGTACAATATCAGAACACTTCGATGTATGCATTACCACAACAAACCCACCATTAAATACCGGCTTTTCTTTCTGGATTTTTATCTGATAATGTTTGTGATATCCCACATACACGTGTAATAATCTAGTATTTGTCTTTCTCCTTTTGATTCACTTCAGTTAACACAATTCCTTTATTATACTGTCTCAAAAGGAAAGACTTTTAGAATTGACTATCATTCCAGTGTGTGTGTGTTGTGTGTGAGAGAGAGAGAGAGTGAAAGAGAGAAAGAGAGAATAAGAGAGAGACAGACAGACATCTTTATCCATTCACTTGTCATTCGACACCTGAGTTGTTTCCAGAACTTGGCAATTCTAATAAACACAGCTGTGCATATATCTTTAGATATTGGTTTTTTGAATTATTTATCTATTTAGCTTTGTTTTGGGGCCAAACATGGTGGCACTCAGAAGTTACTCCTGGCTCTGCACTCAGAAATTGCTGCTGGGGTTGTCGTCACTTGGGGACTCGAATGTTCTGCACCTGTTGCAGGTACTAGGGGGAAGAGCTGAGGCCAGCGGCCGCCATTATGGCCACTTGGGGACTGTATCTTCTAACAGGTATTGGGAGGGAGGAGGTCTGAGGGTGGGGCCAATTCTTGGTGACCAATATCACCTTCCATGCCTAGGGCCCCACTCTAAAGTAGGGACCCAGACACACACCACAGGTAACAAAGGAGGGCTGAGTTCAGAACACTCTGAACCACCAAATGCAAAAATTATGGGGAAACTAAGGAAAAAAAACTAGCAAGCAGGGATATGGAGAGAAATCCTAGCAAGTTTCCAAGTCCACCAAAACACACAAGTCCGATAGATGAGGATATAAAAGTGACATTGAAAGCCATGGCAATAGAAATCAAGTAATAACTTGTCAGTGAGTTCAAGAATTCCATAGATGATCAAGTCAACCAACTCAAAGATGAACTTTTAAAGCAGATGAAAGAATCCATACAAATGAAATTAAAGGAAATAAAAACGTCCTAGCAAGCCATAATAGCAGAATTACTCAGTTGGAGAATAGCATAAAAGAACTTGAAGAAAAACTACAAGCCAAAAATGACAAAGAAGCCAATAAGGAAATAAGAAGTAAAGCATTAGAAGAAAATGTTAGGTATATAATAAACAAAGGCAAAAGAAATAATGAACGATTGTAGGAATACCCTCAGTTCTTAACCCATTAGGTACCAAGACCAACCTCCTGCTCCAATAAACCACCCCAAACCGAAAGGATAACCCTCTCAGTCCCATATCACATGCCTTGGCAAGAATTACAACTAACACTCCCGTTGACTCATGCTTTATGGATCTTCTTCTCACCCTCCTAATCATGGACTGTTGCATGCTACTGATTCAGCCCCAGAAGGACCCCAGTCCAAGGACACTGACTGCCCTTATGGCTACAAATCATTTCACAAACTCATGATGAAAAAATGCCCTTGATTCCACCCCAACAAGAATATCTCAAAAGACTTAATGAGGAAACCTATATTTCCTTTATATGTTTAATACAGCTATAATAATATATCCTACTCTGTTTATTCTCAAATATAGGTTAGCCTCATAAACAGCATTTTTCTTTAATTCCTTTATAAATTAATTTTATTTATTTCTTCATGTATATATTTTCTCTTTCTTTCTCCAATTTTACCTGTTTTGGTTCTGCTTGGTACGAAAAGCTACAAGAAAATGTCTTGCCTGGGATAAAAGCTCAGGTCAAAACCAGGCATAGAGATTGTGCAGACTATCATTCTTACCTCCAAATCCACCAGCAATATAATATGGTACCATCCCCTTTTGCATAAGCACTCTAAATAAATAGAAATCTTAAGCACAGAAACAATCTCTTATCTACTAGGGATAAGAACCCATATTTTTTTTATAATACAGGGACACCTTTCACCCTGAACATGTGTCATGTGGACCTAACTTAGACTCCATGTGATTGAACAGTGACCGTCCAACCCAGAATCTCAGATCCCAGACGTGGAACCCACACAGTTCCCAGTAACAGCACCAGAAACCAAACTCCTCCCAGAGAAAATCTGAATAGCACCCTGGCAGCAACTTGCACCAGTTTTAATAAGACATCTGACATGAGAAAAGGCAACAACTTGATCTAAAAGAAGGTTGTCCCATCTCATCACCTAATGCTATCATGCAATCAGGAGACATGTCAGCCATTGTCCTATGCAAAAACCAAAATCACTATCTACAGAAGACTGACTTTGACAAACATGGACTGGACAGAACCTATTGAGGGACCATTGAGGGAGTTTCTAGCCTAGGCCTTGGCCTTGGTTTCATACAGAAACCAAGATCTCTAATTCCAGTGGTCTGACTTGGACAATTGTGACTGAGCAGAACTTCTGGAACCAAGCTGATAGACTATATCCTAGGTTCTGTTCTAGGATCTGAGCAAAAACCAAGATCACTACAGAAGACTGATTACAACAACAGTGATGCAACAGAACTTCTAGAACCATAAAGAAAAACTCTCTTTTAGCCTTTGTCCTTTTTCCTACACAAATAACAAGATATCTAACTATAGAGGTGGATGTCATCATCCACATCTGAGCGGAAAGTTTCCTGGAACCATAAAAAGACTTTGGGGTGTAAAAATGAGCATGTATGGAGCCCGGAGTTGTTCCCATAGCAATATGCTTCACGGGCGGAGAAACCCTGTATCTCTTAGCCCAACCTCCCGTTCTAATTTCTCCAATATTTACCGTGCCTATGCAAAAAAAAAAAAAAAGAAAGAAAGAAAAAACACAACCCCTTTTAAATAGTTGCTGGTTTTTTTTTTACTGTTTTTGCTTTTTATTTTGTTTTTGTTTTGTTTTGTTTGTTTCTTCATAGTTGATGGTTTTGGTTTTTGGTTTGTTCTTTTTGTAATTTTGTTCTTACTGCCTTATTGTTTTGTTACCTTTCTTCTTTTTTCCCTTTCTTCTTCTAAATGGATATTTATAACACCTAGACAGACTTCTCCTAGTTTTTCTTTTGTTTTTTTTCTGTTTGTCTTTTTCTTTGGTGTTTGTTTTTTCTTCTCTCATATCTTTTCTTATATCTCAAACAAAGCCACATTACTGGAATAACCTTGATCAGCCATATAATTTGAGGGGATAAAATGGAGGATACCAAGACCAGACAGACATATGATCATTTAGTGGAAATAAAAAATGATCAGACTTGAACACTTGTGGGTCCCCCTCCGGGGGTCGCAAACACTAAACCCAAACTCAATGACAACATAATCTATACCCAATCTACAACAAGCTGTATAAGTGGAGAAAAGTTACACTAGCATTATGAAGGGTAAAGGAGGGAGATATGAGATGCATGCTGGAACAGGAGTTGAGAGAGGACAACACTGGTGGTGGGAATGCCCCTCATACATTGTCACTATGTGCTTTATATATTACTGTGAAAGATTCATAATTCACTTTGACCACATTAAAAATAAAATAAAGATTAGGCCCTAGACCCGTGCCTGCTGCTGGCACCCCGAGGGCCCCGTTCCAGGGACCCCAGACCCAAGCGGAGAGTGAACTGGGTGAGTACTCACTTCTCATGTGGGCGCCCTAGACCCATGCCTGCTACCGGCACCCCAAGCGCAGCGCCCCGTCCCAGGGACCCCAGACCCAAGCGGAGACGGGTGAGTCCCCACTTCCCACGTGGGCGCCCTAGACAGGCGCCTGCTGCCAGCACCCCGAGCGCCCCATCCCAGGGACTCCAAACCAAAGTGGAGAGCAGACTGGATGAGTCCCCACCTCCCATGTGGATGCCCTAGACTTGCACCTGCTGCCAGCACCCTGAGCGCCTGTCCCAGGGACCCCAGGCCAGAGTAGAGTGTAGGAGGGGTGAGGAGGACCCTACACCTGACTCACTCTGGGCCGCAGGGACAGGCTAGGACCATTAGACTGAGTGAGATTGGGCTGGCCACCTGGACCTTTGGGTGACCTAGAGCAGCCTACACCCCTGAGCCCCAGAGTGGACCTAGGACACTCCAAGCACTGAGGGCAGCAGCCGGCAGGGTTTGACTGAGGAAATTTCTTCTGCTGAGGCTCGGAGGGGGTGGAGCTCCATTGACTCCCAGATAGGCGAGGGAGGACAGAGAGCTAGGCTCAACAGCGCCCTCAACCATTGTGGCCAGGAGTGGAACTGCATCAGCTGACAGGAATAAGGAGAAGGAAATTGAGAAGACCCACTGAAGAAAGGCTAACCTCCAGGTAGTGGGGGGTGGGGTGGGGAGAAAGAGGTAGGCTCAACAGCGCCCTCCACCATTGTGGCCAGAAGAGAACCTGCACTAGCTGACAACAAAAAGAAAAAGCAACGGATTAGGCCACATAAAGAGCACAGGAGGAGCTAAACTTCAGCAAACTCACCCAACAGCCCCCTCGAGAACCACCGTTAGGGAGGGGACCCATCCCCACGCCACAGGGGACCAAAGCAGGCTGAATTTAGAAGGCACTGCACTCCAAACCACACCAATAGATGCAAAGAAATATGGGTAAATCAAGGAGAACCCTTATATCTGGAGATATGGAGACAAACCCTAGCAAGTTTCCAAGTTCACCAAAATGCACAGATCCATGGGAAGGAGACCTAAAAGCAGCCATGAGGAAGGAAATGCAAGAATTGATAAAAGAAATGAAAGAAACGCTAGCTACTGAGTATAAGAAATCTATGGATGAACAAATCAGCCAAATTAAAGAAGAAATGTTAAATAACATGAGAGATTCCATGCAAAGAGAATTGAAGGAATTAAAAAGACAAAGTAACAAGCCTTACGATCAGAAACACAGAGTTGGAGAAGCACATTGAAGAACTCGAAGGAAAACTGCAAACAAAAAAGTGATCAAGAAACCAACAAAGAAATAAAAGGCAAAGCACTGGAAGAAAAAGTCCAGTATCTAATGAACAAGGACAAAAGAAACAATCTAAGAATTGTGGGTATACCAGAAGGGGAGAAAATAGGGAAAAGGGAAGAACAAGTAGTCAGGGAAATAATAGCAGAGAACTTTCCCACCCTCTGGAAAGAAACTTCAGTGCAAATACAGGAAGTGAAGAGATTCCCTAATAAAATAGACCCTAATAAACCAACACCAAGACATATAGTAATCCAAATGGGGAAAAAAAAACAAAGAGAAAGATGAACTCCTTAAAGCAATAAGGGAGAAAAAAACCTCAAGTACAAAGGAAGGGACATAAGAATCAAACCAGATCTCCCATTTGAAATAATTCAAGCAAGAAGACAGTGGAATGACATATTTAAATGACTGAATAAAAGAAATTTCCAACCTAGGGTCCAATAACCAGAAAAACTATCATTCATATGGGAGGGCAGACTAAAAACATTCTCAAACAAGAACAAACTTGAATTATTTGTGTAAACAAAGCTGATCCTAAATGACCTACTCAGAGACAAATTACACAATCCAAACCCCCAATTGAAACAACAACCACCCTACACAACACAACTGCACAACAATCCTCTCCCTCAATAATCTCCCTAAATGTTAACGGACTAAACTCTCCAATTAAAAGACACATGTGAAGAACTGGATTAGAAAAAATAAACTGGACTTCTGCTATCTGCAAGAAACACACCTACAACTACAGGATAAGCACAGGCTTAGAATAAAAGGATGGAAAGTAATTATTCAGGCCAATGGAAAACAAAAAAGATCAGGGACAGCCATTCTTATATCAGACCAAGTTGCATTCAACCTCAAGAAAGTGATCAGAAACAAAGAGGGTCACTACTTACTGATCATGGGAACATTAGATCAAGAAGTACTAATCCTAGTCAATATCTATGCACCTAATGTAGCGTCAGCAAAATATGTGAGGCAACTGCTCACAAACATGGAGAAACACATGAAGGGAAATGTGATAACAGTAGGGGACCTCAATACTCCACTATCAGCACTGGACAGATCCACCAAACAGAAAAATATCCAAGAAATAAGAGCTCTAAATGAAAAATTAGAAGATCTAGGGCTAATGGACTTATATAGAACCCTCCATCCCCAGAAAGCAGAATACATATTCCTCTCAAGCCCACATGGAACCTTCTCCAGAATAGACCATGTCTTAGGATACAAAGCCAACCTATATAAGACCACAAATGTAAGGATCCTTAGAAGTACCCTATCAGATCACTGTGCAGCAGAGGTCAAAATTGACTTCAAGAAGAAGCAATGGAGAAAAACTAATACCTGGAGATTAAACAACATGCTGCTCAACAACAGCTGGATCAAAGAACAACTCAAGGAAGAAACAAAAAGATTCTTTGAGACAAATGATAATGAAGAGATAACTTGTCCAAATTTGTGGAACACAGCAAAAGCAGTAATTAGGGGAAAACTCATAGCAATACAGGCCTATGTCAAGAAATAGGAAAATGACAAAATCAACAGTTTAAAGGATCACCTCAAGGAATTGGAACAACCGCAGCAGAGAAATCCAACAACAACCAGAAGGCAAGAAATAATAAAAACCAGAGCAGAAATAAACAACATAGAAACTAAGAAAACAATACAAAAAATTAATGAGACCAGGAGTTGGTTTTTCGAAAAAATGAACCAGATAGACAAACCACTGGCAAAACTCACCAAAAAAGAGGGAAAACACCCAAATCAGTAGGATCACAAATGAAAGGGGAGAGATTACAACAGAACCCCAAGAAATACAACATATCATGAGATCATATTATGAACAACTATACTCAGCTAGGCTAGAGAACCCAGTAGAAATCGACAGATTCTTGGAAAAATTCCATCTTCCGAGACTGGAAAAGGAAGAACTAGAAAGCCTAAACAGACCAATCACCTCAGAGGAAACTGAAGATGTAATTAAGAAACTCCCTAAGAACAAAAGTCCAGGCCCAGATGGCTTTACAGGTGAATTCTATCAAACATTCCAAGAAGACTTACTACCACTTTTCCATACGCTGTTCCAAGCCATAGAAAAAACAATCCTCCTCAACTCCTTTTATGAGGCTAATATCACACTCATTACCAAAGATGGCAAAGACACCACCAAGAAAAAAAACTACAGACCAATCTCACTAATGAACATAGATGCAAAGATACTCAACAAAATCTTAGCAAAGTGAATCCAGCACTTCATCAAAAAGATCATACATCATGACCAAGTGGGTTTGATACCAGGAATGCAAGGTTGGTTCAACATACGCAGATCAATCAACATTATACATCACATCAACAACAAGAAAGACAAAAACCACATGATCATTTCAATTGATGTGGAGAAGGCGTTTGACAAAATTGAACACCCTTTCATGTTAAAGACACCCAGCAAAATAGGGTTAGAAGGAACCTTCCTCAAGATAGTTACAGCTATCTATGAAAAGCCTACAGCCAACATTATACTTAATGGCAAAAACTAGAAGCATTTCCACTAAGGCCAGGAACTAGGCAAGGCTGTCCACTCTCTCCACTCTTACTCAATATAACCTTAGAAGTCCTAGCAATAGAAATCCGACAAGAGAAAGAATACAAATTGTGAAAGAGGAACTCAAACTATCTCTATTTGCAGACAATATGATGATATACATCGAAAACCCTAAAGAGTCCACAGTAAAATTCCTAGAAACAATTAACCAATACAGCAAAGTGGCTGGCTATAAAGTCAATAGACAAAAGACAGTAGCGTTTCTATATACAAACAATGAAGTTGAGGAGAGAGAGATTAAAAATACAATTCCATTTAAAATAGTATAAAAAATATCAGGTACCTAGGAATCAACCTTACAAGGGAAGTGAAAGACCTATACCAGAGAAACTACAAAACACTTCAGAAAGAAATTGAAGAGGATCTAAAGAAATGAAAGAACATCCCATGCTCATAGATAGGTAGAATTAACATAGTCAAAATGACTATCCTACCAAACTACTATACAGATTTAATACAATCCCTATCCAAATTCAGACATCATTCTTTAAAGAATTAGAACAATTAATCACAAAATACATCTGGAACCACAAAAGACCCAGGATAGTCAAACACATACTAAAAAACAAGAAGCTGGGTGGCATCTCCTTATATAACTTGGAACTATACTATAAAACCATAGTGATCAAAACAGCATGGTACTGGAACAGAGACAGGACCTCAGACCAGTGGGTCAGAACAGAATTCCCAGACATAAACCCCCAGATATACAGCCAACTAATATTTAATAAAAGAGGCAAGAACTTTAAATGGAACAAAGAAAGTCTATTCAACAAATGGTGTTGGTACCACTGGAAAACCACATGTACGAAAGTGAAAATTGACCCATACCTCACTCCTTATACAAAAGTCAACTCAAAATGGATCAAAGACCTTGAAATTAGACCCGAATCTATAGTTTATTGAGAATAAAATAGGCAGAATACTTGAAGACCTGTATATCAAAAAGGTCTTCAAGGATGGAGAACCAATGGCAAGAACTATAGCATCAGACATAAACAAATGGGACTACATCAAACAAAAAAGCTTCTGCATGGCGAAAGAAACATTACTTAACGCAAGAAGACAGTTAACAGAATGGGAAAAAATCTTTTCACTAGACATATCAGATAAAGGGCTGATATCTAGAACATACAAAGCACTCAGAAAGCTGAGCCCCCCCCCACAAAACCAAATAAAGCCATAAAAAATGGGGAGATAGAAATGAATAGACACTTCTCTAAGGAAGACAGAAGTATGGCCAACGAACACATGAAAACATTCTCACCTTCACTCATCATCAGGGAGATCCAAATCAAGACAATAATGAGATACCACTTTACACCATTGAGGATGGCTTACATCAAAAATAATGGGAACAATCTCTGTTGGCGGTCATGCGGTATGAAAGACACTCTCATCCACTGCTGGTGGGAATGCTCCCTAGTCCAACACCTATGGAGAACAGTCTGGAGAGTGCTCAAAGAACTCAGAATTGAACTACCATTTGATCCAGCAATTGCTCTCTTAGGTATATACCCCCAAGTTGGAAGGACATTCATTCCAAAATATGTGTGCACTGCACTATTTATCGCAGCACTCAGTATAATAGCCAAATCTTGGAACCAACCTTGATGTCCAACAACAGATGAATGGATCATTAAGATGTGGTATCTATACACAATGGAATATTACATGGCAGTCAGAAATGATACAATCACAGACTTTGTAGCAACGTGGATGGACCTAGAACATATCATGTCAAACGAAGTAAGTCAGAAGACAAAAGATAAACACAGAATGATAGCACTATTCTGAAACACCTAGAACATATACCTTATATACAACTAATAACAACCAACAAGCAAATAACAGGGATTAACAGGGTAGAAACCCCAAACACTGTAATAGTCAACATATACTCAGGAGCAGTGCCCAAAATACATGAAAAAGGAACAACACAAACTCTTGACTACACATTATATCACAAAGAAACCAGCAACAGCAGAAACAGCAGCATAGAGAGAACAGGTATATAATCAGCCTTCTACTACAAAGGCCCATAATAATCCCTTAGGAATATTATACAGGATCACAGGTAAAGAATACCATGGGAAATCACTGACTCCAATGGAAACATTTCATAACACTATGTTTTAATGTCTTAATCTTACTATATTTAAAATAATCTCTCTGCTTTTCTGTCCACAGGCGTTCTTGGATACAAAGGGTGGACAAACTAAGATGGCAACTCGGGGCTCAGTCACACGAGATACCATACCCAGTTTGCACTACAAGAATGTCCCGAGAGAACTCTTTAACTTTATCTCTAGGTTATACCTTCTTTTAGGATTTGAAGCACGTGACCAGTCAGACCACCGAAGCAGCAACTGTGATGTACAGACTTATACTACAGGCCCTACTCATCGAACACATTCAAGCAAACTAGCATTCCCTTGCTATTTTCTCCTCTCTTCTCACTATTTTCTTTATTTATCTTTTTTTCTTCTCTTTTCTTTTTTTTCTTTTCTCTTGTCCCTTTCTTTATGATGTATTTTCTCTTTTGTTCTTTCCTACCCCTTCCATATACTTTCCCCTTTCCCCCCTTTGGAAATCCAACTATCCCTTCACCCCTCAATCCCATCCAGACCACCCACCATATTAAATCTATTCACCCTCAGTTCTTAATCCATTAGGCATCAAGACTGACCTCCTACCCCAACGAAGCAGTACCCAGCACCCAAGCAAAGGGACACCCAGTCAAACCCACACCTCGCCCCCCACAAGAAAAGGCAGCCAACTCTCCTGCGAACTCATGCTGCGCGGCCCTCCCTACCAACTCCCCCTCATGTGGACTGTTACTTGAAAACAGACTTACCTCAAAAAGTATCCCCAATAGCAAGAACTCTTCCAAGACCTCCCTGCCGCAAATCTTTTGCCAATCTCAAGAAGGTCAGGGGGTGTGATGGAAAGGTGCCCCGGAACCCACACACCACCAAAAAATCCCAAAAGACAACGGGGAAACCTACACTTCCAACGTAAGTATAAGACCTGTATTACACCACTTCTTTACCTGCTTTTACCCAAAAGTAAGGTAGTCTCTTGCATCACTTTGTTCCTTTAATTAATTTGTTAATTCATTTTTTAAAAATGTTTGCTCTACATATACATATGTGAGCACATATATTTTTATTCCTATTTTCATCTTTTTTGGGTGTGTGACCTGTTTCTGTTTTCTTCTCTGTCCACCCCCAAATGCACCGACAATATAATGTAGCACCATTTCTCCCTGCAAAGGCACACTTAAGAAAGGGGAAATCTTACATATAAAAAAGTGCTCTTATCTATTAGGGATAAGAACTCATACTTGTTTATAATACAGGGATATCTCCCACTTTGAAAATATGTCATGTGGACCCAACTTAGACCCCAGGTGATTAGACACCATCTGTCCAGCATTGAACCTTGAATCCCAGACATAGAATCGACACAGTTTTTCACAACAGCTACCGGAAACAAATCCCATCCGGGACATCCTTAATACTGATGGGCCACCAACAAGTGCCAGCTCTAATATGATATCCTGAGAATGAGGAAAATGGGAGCATCTTGACCTAAGAGCAGGTTATACTAGCTCACCAGCTAATGATAAAACAAAATCAGATGATTTGTCACCCTTTGGTTGGTCCAAAAGCCAAGATTGTGATTTACATATGACTGGCTGCTAGAACCATGACTGGACTGTATATATCTTGGGAGCAATAAAAAAGCCCAAGTCTAGAGTGTGAACTACGACCTGCACAACAACCATGATCCCCAGTTCTAAAGGTCTGGCAGAGACAATTGCAACGGAATGGGGCTTCTGGAAACACAATGAAAGACGCTATCCTAGGTTCCATCCTAGGATCAGTGCAAAGTCCAAAACCACTAACCACAAAAGATGGATTAAAATGACACTGAGAAAACAGAACTTCTAGAACCACAAAGAAAGTCTTCATTATAAGTCCCACTCCTGGACCTGTGCAGATACTGAGATCTTTAGATACAGAGGTCTGATTTTATCACCCAGGACGGAGCAGAAGTCTTCCAAACACCACAAAAGCACCACAGGAGAGTAAATGAACCTGAGCGGAGTCTATAGTTAATCCCATGACAATATACTCCAAGGGTGGAGAAACCCCATATCTCTTAGGTCAAGTTAATTCCTTTAAGAATGAGCCAAATATTTACTGTGCCAGTGCAGGAGGGAAAAAAAGGCAAAAAGCACAAAACATTTTTTATTTTTTATATATTATTTTAATCTTCATTTATTATTATTTTTGTTATTTTTATTTACCTATCTACTTTTTGTCGATTTCTTTGTTTTGGTGTGGTTATTGAAGTTATTGTCCCCATTTATATTTATTTATTTTTTCTTTTTTTTCTTTATGTGCTCTGCCATGTTTTTTATCTCAAGACCATGGCTTTTTTTGTGGTGCTTATCATTGTTATTGTTGGAGTGCTCACTGGATATTTGACACTTCTTTTTGTACTGTTTTTTTTTCTCTTTTGTCTCTCAAACCGAAGATGAAAGCCTCTAGAAGGATCCCGCCCATTTTCGGTGGATTAGACTTTTACACCAGTTTATTACTTTTCTCTTCTTCAAACAAAACCACATAACTTGAACTATCTAGTCCTGCCTCCCAGTTAGAGGGGGAAATAAGGGAGGCACCAAGACCAAGACTACTAAGTAGTAAACTAGGTACAGAGGGGACCACATATTCTAGCAGCCCCGGGGGTGAGGGAGGAGGATATGGGAGGTAGGACAAAAACGAAGGTGTAGGGAGGACAAAACGGTGATGGGAATCCCCCTGATTTTATGTAAATATGTACCTAAAATATTATGATCAAAATAAAATTTATATTAAAAAAAGATTAGTGGAAGGAAAACTGGTGACATAAGTGTTGGGTAATGGATATTAGTGACTAATGTCAGAACATTTTATGCCTTAAATTCAATCATAAATATCTGTGTAACTTTATAATTCATTCTGATTAAATAAAATAATTTTAATTAACAAAAAAAGATTTCTCCTGGTAGGATGAGGGGACCAAATAGGATGTCAGGGATGGAACCCATGTCTGTTTGGGTCATCTGCATGCGAGGCAAATGCCCTACCACTCTGCTATCACTCCGAATACAGTTTTGCATAAATATCTAGAGTAGAGGTTTGGCATCATAAGGAAAATGTACTTTCAGTATCTAGAGAAATTTTCATTCTTTTTGCACAGAGGTTAGATCAATTTACATTCCTACTAATAGTATATGAGGTTCCTTTTCCTGCACATTCCCACCAACATTAACTGCTTCTGGCCTTTTAACAGACCAGTCTTACAGGTGAGATGATATATCATTGATATTTTTATTTATATTTCTCTGATAAGTGATTATGAGGTGTTTTTTTTTTGCCAGTTTTAAGTTTCTTTTAATGAGGTTATTTATATTCTTGTTCTTGGTTATTATGATTTCCTAATATTAGGATTTAATTCTTTGTCAGATAGTGTATGAATATTTTATGCCATCCAATAGAATAAATTTTGCTTTAATCATAGGTTTTGTAAGAGCTAAAATTATTTTTAGTTGTGTAGCAGTCTTTTTTTTTTTTGCTGAAAAGTCCATTTGTTAGGGGCTTGTTTGGGGCAGGTAAAGCATTTGACTTGCATGTGGCAGACCCAGGTTCAATCACTGGAACCATTTGGTCTTCTGAGCCAGCCAGGAGTGATTCCTGATTGCAGTGTCAGAAGTAACACCTAAACACCACTGGATGAAGATGACCCAAAATCAAAAACTCATTTGTCTATTTTTGCTCTTATTTTCCTTGCCATTATCTTTGAAACCCCAAATGCATTAAGGAAGTCAGTGCTATTGAACATTTTGTCTCTTTTATTTCAATATAATTTATGGCTGTGGATAAAATGTAATTTTTTTATTTTTATTTTGACCAAAGTGCATTACAAAACTTTCACAGTAATATTTTAGGTTCATAGTGACATTGAATCAGGGTCATTCCCACTACCAATGTTGTGATCCCTCCACCCCTGTTCCCAGCATACATAGCATATTCCCCTTCTTTACCCCCTGGGCTGCTAGGATAAGTGGTCCCCTCTGTGTCTAGCTTGCTGTAGATTGGGTGTCAATTCTGTTGTCATTGGCTTTGGATTTGGTGCTTAAATCTGATCTTTTTTTATTTCTACTTAATGTTCATACAACTGTTTGGTCTTGGTACCCTCCATTATTTCCCCCCTCAATTTGTGAGGCAGAACAAGATGGTTCAATTTATGTGATTCTGTTTGAAGGAAAGAAGAAAAAATAAAATGGGGCAAAAATAAAACAAGCAAAAAATGAGAGGAGTTCTTCTAGAGGCTATAAATATCAATTTAAGAGAAGAAAGGGAAAAAGGAAGAAAATCATAACAACAATACAAAAATAATTTAAAAAATCAAAGCAAAAACTTGAAAAGCACCACAGGAATAAAGACAACAACCACACCATAATCACGGTCCTGAAATCAAAACAAAACAAAGCAAAGCACAAAAATAAATAAATAAATAAATCAAACCCACGGGAAAAAAGGAAAAAAGCAAACAACAACAATAACAAAACCAAAAAAATTAATTTGTGCTTCTTTCTGTTTTTGCATAGGCACAGTAAATCTTGGGAAGATTAGTAAGGGAATTCCCTTGACCTAAGAGATACAGGGTTTCTCCATCCTTGAAGTATACTGTCATGTCACAGGTGCCATACATATTCTTTTACTCTCCGCTAGGTCCTTTTGTGGTGGCTGAAAACCTTCTGCTCCATCGTGGATGATAAAATCAGGCCTTTGTAGCTAGAGATCTTGGTATTTTCACAGGGCAAAGGATGGAGTCTTCCTTTATGGTTCTATATGTTCTGTTCCATCACTGTTGTTTTAGTCAGTCTTCTGTAGTTGGTGGTTTTGGTTTTTGCCCCGATCCTAGGATGATCTAGGATAGAGTCTTTTATTATATTTCCAGAAGATCTGCTCAGTTGCAGTTGTCTCAGTCAGACCTCTGGAATTAGAGATCTTGGTTGTTGTACAGATCATAAGCCAAGGCCTAGACTAGGGTCTTTTGTATTGATCCCAGGATAAGTTCTGCCCAGTCATGGTTGTCACCATTAGTCTTCTGTAGATAGTGAACTTGACTTTTGTACAAATCAAAGGATGACATGTCTTCTGATTTCATCTTATCATTGACTGGTGAGGTAAGACAACCTGCTCTTAGATCAAGTTATTGTCATTTCCTCATTATCAGGATGTCATATTAAAACTGGTGCATGTTGATGTCAGAGCAATATTAAAAATGTCCCAGAGAGAGATTGGTTCCTGGAGCTGTTGCAAAGAACTGTGTCAGTTGTATGTCTGGATCTATGGTTCTAGATTGGATGGTTGTTGTCTAATCACCTGGAATCTAAAATGGGTCCACATGAATATGTTCAAGGTGCGAGGTGCCCCTGTATTGTAAAATATATGAGTTCTTATCCCTAGTAGATAAGAGCTTGCTTCTATATGTAAAATTTCACCTTTTTTAGTATAACTTTGCAAGAAGAAATGGTGCTATATTATATTTCTGGTGCATTTGGGGGTGAGAGTGTCAGGCTCCATCATCTCTGTGCCCTGGTTTTGACCTGAGCTATTATTCCAGGCAAGACTTTTTCTTGTAGGTTTTGTATCAAGCAGAACCAAAACAGGTGGAGTTAAGGAAGAAAAGAAAAAGAAACAAGACAGATATATACATATACACATACACACATATATATAAACACACATATATATATACATACTCACATATATAAAGTAAAAAATCAATAAAACAAGTTTAAAATAATAAGGGAACTAAGTGATGCAGGAGACTACCTTACATTTGGGGATAAACAGGTTAAGATGTAGTATTATGTAGGTCTTAAACTTATAAAGGAAATATATGCTTCCCCATTGTCTTTTGAGATATTCTTGTGGGGATGGAATCCAGGGCACATTTTCATCACACATCTTGCTCTTGTTGAGATTGAGAAATGATTGCGGCAGAAAGGGCTCGGGTAGAGTTCTTGCACTGGGAATCCTTCTGGAATGAGTCCAGTATCAAACAACAGTCTACATTTGGGGATGGAGTGAGAAGGAGGGCTACAGAGCATGAGTCAGCAGGGGTGTTGGTTGTAGTTTCTTGCTGGGGGACGAGATGTGGGGCTGAGTGGGTGTCCCTTCACTTGGCAGCTGACTTATTGGGGCGGAGGTCAGTCTTTATACCTAATAGGTTACGAACTGAGGATAAAGAGTGTTAATAAGGCGGGATATTGGATTGGATATGTGGGGTGAAGGGATAGTAGGATTTCTAAAGGGGGAGAGGAGGGATAGTATATAGGAGAGGCTATATACACTAATGACATGGATTGTTTACAATTTAGGTTTGGCTTTCATAGAGGAGTCCTCTCTCTATGTACTCATGCTTACATAAAGACATACAAGAGTGAACTATTCTTAAGATGTTGTTAGAGGTCTGACCCTGATAGGGTGGGTCTGAGCTTTTAAGGACTAGTTGAATAAGGGTAAATATTTAGCTTAGGTATAGCAGAAGAAAAAGTGGAACAGAGAGCAAAAGATAAGAGAGGATAACAGAAATATAATAACAATAAATTAAAAAAAAGTAATCGAAGTTGAGAGGTTTTCCCAGTTTCTAGGCATTTTGTCAGTAATGGGTTTTGGGCCTTCCTAGATGAAGGTTTCAGAGTTAGAGAATGGCTAGTCAGTTTAGGATACACATAGGTTTTGCGTCTCTAGTACTAAACAATGTGTTAATGAGGCCTACCTATGTAGATGGCTACCCTATGTAGTATTGTCCACTGCATCTTATGTATCAAAATTCATTTCCTAAAGAGAAAGTAACAGTGTGGGCTTTATTTGACATAAATTGAATTGATAAGTAAAAGGAAAAGGAGGTAGAGGAAGAAAAAAATGTAAAAATTTTAAATCAATTTTGAGTGAATTTCCATTTATACATGATAATAATCCATTTTCATTCTTTTGTATGAAGTTATTTTTTCTTAACACTATTTACTGAAGAAACATCTCTTGTTTTTGTTTTTGGGTCACAACTGGCAGTGCTCAGGGGTTACCCCTGGCTCTATGCTCAGAAACCGCTCCTGGCAGGCTCGGGGGACCATATGGGATGCCAGGATTCGAACCACCGGCCTTTTGCATGGAAAGCAAACGCTTTACCTCCATGGTATGTCTCTGGCCCCGAAGAAACATCTCTTAACTCCATTTACTCTGTTCCTTTGTTGTAAATAAACTGTCCATATTCACAATGATTTAATTCTGGACCACTCCACTATCTGTTTGATTCCAATATAATACTGTTTTTATGTTTTTAAAGTTTAAAGTTTAAAGTTTGGAATGTGACATCTGCATTCTTCTTTATACAGAGTTGCTTTCACTACTTGGGATCTTTTGTAGTTCCATACAATTTCTTTATATTTACTTTATATCCTTAAAGAAAAAACATTGTGCTCAAATGCAATGAAGCATTCTCCAGTATAAATCATGTGTAGAGCAGTTTGTGTAGAGTAGTATGTCCTTTTGAGGGCCAAAATGATCATATAGTAGGTAGGGTGCTTCCCTTGCCCAGCAAACCTGGGTTCAACCTCTGGCATTCCATATGATCCCATGAGCCCTTAAGGAGCGATCCCAGAGAGTAGACCTAGGTCTTAGTAAGCTCTGAGCAGTGCCAGCTATGGCCACAAAACGAATGAAACATAACAAAATATAGTGTCATTTCCTGGTAGAAGTCCAATGTGTCTGACGTAGATTTAATACTTACTGCTGCATTTAGCTATTTGTATCACCTCTCTAAATGTTTTGACACCAGTATAATATTTGCACTATAAGGAATTTTAGTGTTTTGAGATTCAAATACAAGATAATTTCAAAGTGCTATATAAATTGAATACTATAAACATATAATATAGGTTGACAATAGAGTTGATAATTGCAAATATAAACTTCCCAAGGAAACAACTTTAAATTTTTGTCACCAATATATGTCAAGGAATATGCATTATGTTGTTAAAATAAAATAGACACTTACATTCTTTCTCTATAATAGTATCGGGCTATAAATTACATACTACACGTTTAGGTAAATTAATGTATATAATGAGGTGATTTTGAGTATATTTGAAATGTTGTACCACATCACAATAAATATTGATACTTTGATCATCCTTAAAATACACATGCCTATTAATATACACTGCTTAACTTTATCTTTCCCCTAGACAGCTATTACTGTACTTTTTTTGTATATATGGTTTAGTGATTCATATAAAGAGAATCATGTAAAGAACTTCTATATAAAGAGAATCATATAGTGGTCATTTGTCCCTGGTTTCTTTAACACAATCTTTTTCAAAGACAATCCATGCTGTCAACTGTACATGTACTTTATTGTTTTTTTTTTTATGGCCTAAGACTAGCCTTTTTTTAAAATTAATTACTTAATTTTTTTGTTTTTGTTTTTTTCAGGCCACACCCATTTGATGCTCAGGGGTTACTCCTGGCTAAGTGCTCAGAAATTGCCCCTGGCTTGGGGGGACCATATGGGACATCGGGGGGATCGAACCATGTCCTTCCTTGGCTAGTGCTTGCAAGGCAGACACCTTACCTCTAGCGCCACCTCGCTGGCCTCAAGACTAGTCTTTTATATGGCAATATTATGTCATGATTTTATCTACTAATCAACTGATGGGACTTTGGAATGCTTCTACTATTTTTTGTTTATTTGTTTAGGGTATTCATTTTGTTTCATTTGGTTTTGGTGTCTTTTGGTGGGGAGGTTACCACAAATCATGCTGCTGTGAGCATTTCTGTATGTTTTTTTAAATAGAATTTTATTTTGAACATAGTAGCTTACATATTGTTGACAATAATATTTTAGGTACATATTTACATAAAATCAGGGGGATTCCCATCACGATTTGTCCTACCTATACCTCCGTTTTTGTCCTACCTCCCAAATCCTCCTCCCTCACCCCCGGGGCTGCTAGATATTGTGGACCCCTCTTGTACCTAGTTTACTACTTAGTAGTCTTGGTCTTGGTGCCTCCCTTATTTCCCCCTCTAACTGGGAGGCAGGACTAGATAGTTCAAGTTATGTGGTTTTGTTTGAAGAAGAGAAAAGTAATAAACTGGTATAAAAGTCTAATCCACCGAAATGGGCGGGGTCCTTCTAGAGGTTCTCATCATCGGTTTGAGAGATGAAGGAGAAAAATAAGGTGTAACACCCCAACAGTACAAAAAGAAGTGTCAAATATCCAGTGAGCACTCCAACAATAACAATGATAAGCACCACAAAAATAGCCATGGTCTTGAGATAAAAAACATGGCAGGGCATATAAAGAAGGAAAAGAAAAGAAGGAAAAAACATAAATGTAAATAGGGACAACTTCAATAACCACATCAAAACAAGGAAATCAACAAGAAGTAGATAGGTAAATAAAAATAAAAAATAATAAAAAAATGAGTATTTAAAAATAATATATATAAAAAATATAAAAAATGTTTTGTGCTTTTTGCCTTTTTTTCCCTCCTGCAATGGCACAGTAAATATTGGGGTCATTCGAAAAGAAATTCACTTGGCCTAAGAGATATGGGGTTTCTTCACCCTTGGAGTATATTGTCATGGGATTAATTATAGACTCCGCTCAGGTTCATTTACTCTCCCCTTGGTGCTTTCGTGGTGTTTGGAAGGCTTCTGCTCCTTCCTGGGTGATAAAATCAGACCTCTGTATCTAAAGATCTCAGTATCTGCACAGGTCCAGGAGTGGGATTTATGATGAAGTCTTTCTTTATCGTTCTAGAAGTTCTGTTCCCTCAGTGTCATTTTAATCCATCTTCTGTGGTTGGTGGTCTTGGTGTTTGCACTGATCCTAGGATGGAACCTAGGATAGCGTCTTTCATTGTGTTTCCAGAAGCCCCATTCCGTTGCAATTGTCTCAGCCAGACCTTTGGAACTGGGGATCATGGTTGTTATGCAGGTCGTAGTTCAAACCCTAGACTGGGGCTTTTTTGTTGGTCCCAAGATATGTACAGTCCAGTCATGGTTTAGTAGCCAGTCATCTGTAAATCACAATCTTGGCTTTTGGACAGACCAAAGGGTGGCGAGTCTTCTGATTTTGTCTTATCGTTAGCTGGTGAGGTAGGATAACCTGCTCTTAGGTCAAGATGCTCCCATTTTCCTCGTTGTCAGGATATCATATTAGAGCTGGCACTTGTTGGTGGCCCATCAGTATTAAGGATATCCCGGATGGGATTTGTTTCCCATAGCTATTGTGAAGAACTTTGTCATTTCTATGTCTGGGATCCAGGGTTCAATGCTGGACGGATGGTGTCTAATCACCTGGGGTCTAAGTTGGGTCCACATGACATTTTCAAGGTGGGAGATATCCCTGTATAGTTAACAAGTATGAGTTCTTATCTCTAGAAGATAAGAGCTCGTTTTTATATGTAGGATTTCCCCCTTTTATTAGTGTGCCTTTGCAGGGAGGAATGGTGCTACATTATATTGTCGGTGCATTTGGGGGTGGACAGAGAAGAAAACAGAAACAGGTCATACACCCAAAAAAGATCTGTATAAGTTTTTAAGTGAATACATGTTTTCACTTCTCTTGAATATATAGCTTGGAATACAATTCCAAGGTCATATGGTAACTATGTTTAACTTTTTGAGAAACTTCCAGATTATTATCCAAAGTGGTCAAGCCAGTTTTAAGTTCCCACCAGCAATTTGTAAGAATTCCAATTTCTCCACATCATTGTTAACAGTTCTAATTCTCCCTTTTAAGAAAAATAAATATTAGCTATTCTAGTAAATATATAATGTGAGATCCATGGTGGTTTTTATTTGCCTTTCCCTGATGGCTAATAATATTAAGCATCTGCACATGTTGCATTTATTGGCCATTTACTAATCTTCTTTGAAAAAATTATTCATATTCTTTACCCAATAGAATTTTAACTGACTTTTATTGTTTATAACACCAAGTAAAATAACATGATACACACAGTTCCAAGAAATAGGTCTTATATACTATGGCTTATAGAATTTTTCCTAACACTTTTTAATTTTTTTATGCATAATCAAAAAAATTGAGAACTTAGTATAGAAAGTGTCTATATGCCCTTCCTACACTATCTTCATCTACACATTTTCTGTGTTTCCTCAGATTTTGTTTGGAGATGGTACATTTGTTACAAATGATAAATTTCATATTGATGAAGTCCAGAATTTGTATTAAGATTTATTTTATATTGCACAACTGAAGAGGTTTTGAAAAATGCATTATGCTATGTACCCACTTTTGTGGTAACAGGATAATTTTAACCCTAACAATTCTCTCTGCTTAGGGGTCAGAGTGATACTGATAGCAAAGTGGATAGGGCATTTACCTATCTACTGTGCTGACTCAGGTTCAATCCCCAGCATCCCATATGGTTCCCCAAGCCTGACAGGAGTTATTTCTGAGCACAGAGCCAAGAGTAACCCCAAATAATTGGTATGTTATTGTATTATGGTAGAATGTAGATCTGGGTTTTGTTTATATAGTTATTAGGTTTATAAATATTTAAGGATGGCAGTTAATTCTACTACCAAATATTGCTATGAGAAGGAAAGGTGGAAATAAATGGATAAATATGAATAAAGGGACAACTGTATGGAAAACTGTATTGTGAAATGAACTTTTAGTGGTGAACTTAATGTAGTTTATACATATGTTGATTTCTAATACTATATACCTAAAATCATTGCCATAGTGCAACCTGCTTCCATAAAAGTAATGACTAATACAAAATATAAAAGTAAAAATAAAGTATATACTCAAATAAGAGATTCTGTAGATTGTAATTCATTTAATTCACAGATGCTTTTCATTTAGTCTCCTAATTGCAGTGGGGAGGGGAAGCCAATGGACTGGGATATTGGTATTTTTTGTGGTGTTTGTGTTGTGGTAACATATTCTTTGAAGAGGCATGAAATTGTACCCTTAAGATATACATACAGATCTGTGTAATATAACATGATCTCAATAGAGAGAGAGAAAGAGAGAGAAAGAAGGGGAATGGAAGTAGGCAGGGAGGGAGGAAGAATTGCTAGACTAACCAAAAACGACTGGAATAAAAAACGTTAGAGATTTCAGTATGAACCCTCAAGAATTGTAAACACTATATCGCAGTCTCTAGGTATTTTTGAGCAACTCGTTTAAATTGTTTTCTGGGTTATCTTATAGAATGATTGCTCTTAAACTACAAATTACAAAATGTACTCAGGCTGAGCTGACAGGTTCTCCACTAATTTAATATCAATACAACAAATAAAAAATAACATATAACATTTCCCCCATATTTAGAGCAAGGTAGCTGTTGATGTAAATGGCATGAACTTACTAAACTTACTATCCTTAACTACTTATCTTTTACTTTATTTGAAGAATCGACCCAGTGACCAAATAATCAAAATATTTTCTAGACCAGTGTACCAGAAATAATTCAACCAACACTAAATCCAAATTTCTTTTTACCCTTTATATTGACAATTAAGAAGAAATGATGTCCTTACTCACCATTACCAAGCTCCCAAGAAATGTTGTACTTTTTGCTGGCACTGTACTTCAACAAACTCAGGGCACTAGAACTGTTCCAGGAGTTATTCGGATTGCGACGCAGTGCATTCAGAGCAAATATCAGGTGGAGTCCAGAGCAATCAGCAAAGTTATAAAGTTTGTCTAGAGACCTGGCTGGGAGGAAGCAGAAAAAGTTTGTAACTTTTAAATCAACAAAATAAAATACTAGCTATTACACGGAAAAGTCTTTCTATGAGCCTCTGCTAATAGAAATTTGTTTGTATCAGCCAGTTATATTTGTTAGAGAAACCAAGCACTATTTTATCAACTCATTCCTCTAATTTAGTATGCACTTTTTCTTCCTTTAAACATACATGGACCTTGTTATTTTAGGAAGTTTCCTAAAATATGAACATCTAATTTTATATATTAAACAAAATAAAAAGAATGAGATTAATATTTATGTACAAGGATCTACATTACCTTGGTATTACCTAAGTCCCCAAAACTGCGTTTCTAAATGGGGTCCCATGAACACTAAAGGACAGTTCCATTAGATGTGCCTTAAGAGCTTTATAATAAAGTTCAAAGTACAGGGGCACCTATACCCTGAACACTAGTCATGGGGATTCGACTTAGAATACACGTGATGAGACATTGACAGTCCAACCCTGAAACCCGAATCCCAACCTTAGAACTCACACAATTCCCTACAACAGAACCAGGAATCGAACTCTCCACTGGGGGAGTCCCTAATACCACTCTGGCACCAACTTGAGCCAGGCTAGGTGCATATGACATTCTGAGATGAGGAAACAGTAACAACTTGATCAAAGAACAGGTTCCCCAACCTAATCACCTAATGATGACATGAAATCAGAAGACACTCCATTTTTTGATCTGTGCAAAAATCAAAATCACTAATTACAGAAGACTGACTGCAACAACCATGACTGAGCAGAACTTCTAGAACCAGAATGACTCTACCCTAGACTTCGTCCTCAGTCCTGTGCAAAAAATAAGACGTCTAATTACAGAAAACTGATCTTGACAACCACAACTAAGTTGAACATTTCCTAGCACCATAAAAAGAATACATGGCCAGATCCTGTCATTGATCCCATGACAGTATGCCTCAAGGGTGGAGAAACCCTGTATCTCTTAGGCCAAGGGAATTTCCTTTCTAATTTCCCCAATTACTGTGATTATGCAAAAATGTCAAACAAACAAACAAAATAAAGAAACCTTGCCACATCAGTCCCCACCTTTTTTTTTTAATGTTCTATTGTTTTGCTTTCTTTTTTGTTCTTTCATTTTCTTTTAAATTTAAATTTATGGCTTCTACACAGGGGCTTATCTCTGCTTTATTTTTTAATAGAACTATAGAACATGAGTTAGATTGTCCTGCCTCATAAATTGAGAAAAAATAGATGGTACCACGGGCAGTAGTCTCAAAAATATTGAGTGGCAATAAAAAATGATCAGACCTAAATACTCAACCCAAAATCAATGACAATAGAATCAAGAGACCCAAACTATAGCAAGCTATACAAAAAAGGAACCTTTTACACTAGCAGTCCAGGGGACTAAAGGTGAAGGTTGGGATGCATGCTGGGAACAAGGGTGGAGGGAGGTCAATACTAGTAGTGGGAATTACCCTAATTCATTATCGCTATGTACCTAAGTCATTATCACTATGTAAATATAACTATGAAAGACTTGTAATTCACATTGTTCTCAATGAAAATTATACAAATTAAAGCAAGAGAGACCAAGGCTTAATTTCCTCCACCAAACATGAATGGGCCTCCTTTCCAGCTTTCCCTCAGCCTCCTTCTGGTTCCAGTGCCATTATCATTGATCATCTGCCCATTGGGGCCAGCCCGGTTTGTGTCTGGGAAGGAATAGGGAATCTCACCTCTATTATAATCCCTTCCATCAAATGATGTCTTTTGGCATCTTTACTCAGCCTCCTTCAAGGTCCAAGTGCCATTGCTGTTGTGTTGTCCCATAGGGACAGCCAGGCCTGCATCCGGGCTGAAATAGGGAAACTCCCATCCTATCCTCTCCACCAAGTACAAACTGAGTCTTCTTTCCAGCCTTCCCTCAGTCTCCTTATGGATTCCAGTGCCATTACTAAAACTCCTCTCCTTCCTATCAGCCCTCCTCTTTTCCCAAACTGAAGTCATTTCAATTTATATCATAGAGTTCTTGGCATATTGGATCTAGAATTCTTTCTCTTAGATAATATATAGCTCAAAACCAGCTGAAAAAATCAATAGACTAGTCTGCAACATTTATATTATATTTAGACAATCTTACTAGTTTAGAAAAATAACCTTTAAAGAAGATATAACTTGAGCCACATTTCATACATAAATTCAAAAGATCACTTTCTTAAACATCCTGATACTCCAGCATTCCAAACCACTAGATGCAAAGATCAATGGGAAGCCAAAGAAGACACCTACTGTGGGTGATATGGAGAGATCCGGCAGATCTCCAAGTCCACCCAAATGCCTGAACCTTATAGATAAGGACCTAAAATCAACACTTAATGGTTTAGCAAAGAAAATCAAAGAGTCACTAGCCTGAGAAATTAAGAAATCTATATATAAACAATTCATCCAACTCACAGAACTCTTTCAGAAGATTAGAGAATCCAAACAAATGTAACTGAGAAAACTAAAAAACATGTTAGCAAGCCCTAATAGTAAAATCACATGGGTGGAGAATCACATAGACAAACTTGAAGACAAATATCAGCCAGCAGGAATAAAAAGTCAAAAAAGAAAGGAGAGACAAAACTCTGGAAGAAAATTTAATGTACTTAATGAACAAGAGAAATAATTTACGAATTATAAGCATACCAGAAGGAGAGTAAAATGAGAAAGAGAAGAACAAGTAGTGAGTGAAATAATAGCAGAGAACTTCCCCACCTTTGGGAAAGAAGTTTCTCTACAAATTCAAGAAGCAAAAAGAATGCCAAACAAAATAAACCCTTACAGAACAACACCAAGACATTTAGTAATTCAAATGTCAAAAAAACAAAGAGAGAGATGGACTACTTAAAGCAGTAAGGGAGAAGAAAAATCTCAAGTATAAAGGAAAAAAAAAACATAAGAATCAAACCTGATCTTCTATTTGAAACAATCCATGCAAGAAGAGAGTGGAATGACATTAAAACCCATTGAATGAAAGAAACTTTCAACCTAGAGCCCACTACCCAGTAATACTTTCATTTACATGGGAGGGAGGATTAAAAGCATTTTCAGACAAAAAAGAGCATGTAATATTTGTCCTAACCAACCCGACCCTAAGTGAACTACTCAAAGAGCAATTACACAAACCAAATCCCCAATTGTAACAATGACAACCCTACACAATATAATGGCACAAAAGTTCTTTCTGTCAAGTTTCCTTAAATATCAATAAGCTAAATTCCACATCAAAAGACACAGAGTAGCAGCTTGGATCAAGACAAAATCTAGATATCTGCTACCTGTAGGAAACACACTTAAAGTTAAGGATAGACACAGGCTCAGAGTAAAAGGATGAAAAACAAAAGCCACGGGAAAACAAAAAAAAGTTGGGACAACCCATACTCATATCAGACCAAATTGTATTCAACCTCAAGAAAGTATTAATAGACAAAGATTGTCACTATTTATTGATCAGGGGGACAATAGAACAGTAAGTACTAACTCTGTTCAATTTCTATGCTCAAATGTAGAGCCAGCAAAATATGTAAGGCCTTTGTTCACAAACTTAGAGAAACATATGGATGGAAACACGATAGTAGTGGGAGATTTCAACACCTCATTATCGCTACTAGAAAGATTCATTAGAAAGAACACTAACAAAGACATGAAAGATGAAAGACATGAGATCCCTAAATGAGAAACTAAAAGAATTAGGAGTAATAGATATATACAGAACCGTTTGTCCTCAAACAGTGAAACACACATTCTTCTCAAGTGTACATGGATAGACATGCTAGGACATAGAAAGTACTCACAAAGGATAACTCAAAACTTAAAAATCCCATCAAAAATGGGGAGAGGATATGAATAAGCACTACTCAGAGGAAGACCAACAGATGGCCAAACACATAAAAAAATGTTCATTGATCACTTATCCTTAGGGAAATCCAAATCAAAACAATGAGATATCATTTTACATCATGAGGATGGTGCATATCAAAAATACTGGGAACAATCTCTGTTGGTGAGGAAGTGGTAAGAAAGGAACTCTCATCCTTTGCTGGTGGGAATGCCACCTGACCTTATGGAAAACAGTATGGAGGGTTCTCACTAAACTCAAAATTGAGCTGCCTTATGACCCAGAAATCCCCTTTTGGGGTATCTATCTTCAGCACAGGAAAACATTAATCTAATCTAAAAGAATGTATGCATACCGCTATTCATAGCTAAGACTTGAAATCAACCTAGATGTCCAATGACAGATAAGTGGATCATGAAGATGTGCTACATATATATCATGATATACTACATAGTGTAAGAAATGAGGCCATCACGCAATTTTCGGCAACATGGATGGAACTTAAAGATATGCTAAATGAAGTAAGCCAGACAAACAAGGATTAATACAGAATATCACTTATATGTGGTATTTAGAATAACTGCACAAAGCAATACAATGGTCTAATTGCTAGTAGTCCTGAACAACATAAGCCCCAAAGTTAGTGAGGAGAAGCAACTGACAGGAAGAAGAGAAACACACAAACTTGTGTTCTCTTTTCTATTTCAAAAATTAATTAATACAGCTGTTTAGATTGAGCAGGTCTCCAATCAACTGCTCTTAATAGATGTCTATAATAATGTTCTAATCCTTTTATCCACAGAAATGAGTGCAGAATGCATCTGGAAGCCATGGACTCCTGCAACAGTGCTCACTATAAGTTTTAATGTCTATATTTTACTATGTCTGTAATAATTCCATGACCTTTATGTCCACAATGGTACTTGGAAATATAGGTTGGTTGCCCTAGTTCCACTTTGCAATGATATACTATATTAGATTCAGAAGACATTGCTCATTAAGATAATGTCTTGACAAAAATTCTAATCTATTAATTTTCTACTTGATTATGCCTGCTAATATAATCTAAAATTTATGTCCATAGATAACAAAGGAATATGCAACTGCATGCCCAAAACCCCTGCTACAGAGCTCATTCATTGAGTATGTTATAGCAATGTTTTAATAATTTTTATTGTGGCCAAATCGAGTTATGAATCTTTCACAGTAATATTAAGGTACATAGTGACAATAAACCAGAGCCATTCCCATCATCAGTGTTGTCCTTTCTCCACCCTTATTCCCAGTATACAGCCCATATATCCCTCACTTACCACCTGGACTGCTAGTGTAACTGCTCCCTTCTGTGTATAGCTTGTTGTAGGTTTGGTATTGATTCTGTTGTCATTGACTTTGGGTTTGGTATGTGAGTCTGATCATTTTTATTTCTACTCAATGTTCATACGACTGTTTGGTCCTGATACTCTCCATCCCCCTCCCCCCTCAATTCAGGAGGCAGAACAAGATGATTCAAGTTATGTGGTTCTGTTGAAAAAAAAAAAGCTGGAAGGATTCTGTCTAGAGGTTATAAATATCAAAAGAAGAAAGGGAAAAAGAAGAAAAACAAAACATTAAAAAGGCAAAAAAGCATCTACAAAAATAGCATCCAGCTACTAAAAACAACCACATCATATAATAACCACGAGAATAAAAGAAAATTAAAAAATAAAATAATACAAAGACAGAAAAAGAAAGAAAAATTAGAAAAGAAAAACGAAAAAATAAATAGTAAGAAGAAAAAGAAAAAAAAACAAAAAACAAAGAAAGGAGGGCTGGTGTGAGAAGGTTTTGTGCTTCTTCTTTTTCTTTTTTTTTTTTTTTTTGCATAGGCACATAAGTATTAGGGAAATTAGAAAGAGAATTCAGGAATTTCTTTGGCCTAAGAGATACAGGGTTTCTTGTCCCTTGAAGCATACTGTCATAAGATCAACATAACTTTGGCCATGTTCACTGTCAAATTCCCAGAACTTTTTATGGTGCCAGAAACATTCAGCTCAGTTGTGGTTGTCAAAGTCAGTCTTCTGTAATTAGAGATCTTGGTTTTTGCACAGGTCTTAGGATGAAGTCTAGGACAGAGTCTTTCTTTATGGTTCCAGAAGTTCTGCTCAGTCATGGTTGTTGCAGTCAGTCTTCTGTACTTAGTGATCTTTGGTTTTTGGTTTTGGAGTGTCTTCTGATTTCATCTCACCAGGTTATGAGGTCGGGCACCCTACCTTTATATCAAGTTCTTGCTGTTTACGCATCATCAGAATGTCCCTATGAACATACTCTGGTACAAGTTGGTGTCAGAGTTGTATTAGGGACTCCCCCAGGGGATGTTGGATTCCTGGTGCTGTTGCAGGGAACTGTGTGAGTTCTAAAGTTGGGATCTGGGTTTCGGGGTTGGACAGTTGATGTTCAATCATGTGACGTCTAAGTGGAGTCTCCATGACAAATGTTCAGGGTGGGAGGTGCCCTGTAATATAAACTTTATAGGTTTTTATCCCTAGAAGATAAAAGCTTGTTTCTATACATAAGATTTCTCCATTTTAGTGTGCCTGTACAAAAGGAACAATGTCATATTATATTGTTGGTACAATAAGGGGTAAAAATAGCAGGCTATACAATCTCTGTACCCTGATTTTGATCCAAGCTTTCATCTCAAGTTAGACTTTTCTTTAAGAATTTCATACTAAGCAGAACCAGAACAAGCAAAGAAAAAAATAAATTAAAAAATGATGGAGGAGGCTACCTTTACATTTGGAAATAGACACACTAAGAGGCATAACTATTATGGAATTAAGCAGGCATAGATATTCCCACATTTTTATATAAAACTAAGAGAAAAGGAATAAAGAAAGGCTGGGGCCAGAGGGTGGTGGGATAGGATGCACTCTGGGTCCAATGATAGAAGGAGATTGACACTGGTGGTGGGAAGGGCCCTGACTCATTGCATATCTGAAATTCAACTATGAAGGACTCTGTAGATCACAATTGTTTCATTAAAATAAATAAAATAATATTTTAAATAAAGGTATATCCATTTAATTAAATAAAATAATGCAATATAATTTTAATTACATTTAATCATTCTACCTTCTCTCTTTAATAAAACATAACTAATATGTCAGGAAAAAATAATAAAGCCAGAGATCATCTCACCAAAGGCTTATGAATTGTGAGAGAATCTACAAGATATTCCACTAGCACAATTAAGAAAGTTGTAACCACCACTATCGTGTGACCCACAGAAAACACTGTACTAAGGATGTGTGATACCCTCCAACACATTCCAACTCATTATCACAAAAAATAATGAAGGAAAGCAAAGGAGAGATACTTTTAAAAATAAAGTATAACTTTAAAACAAATTAAAAGTAAATGTTAAGGAAAGGGACACAACATTATTAAGAAATTCAGTGGGTGTTCAAATCTGCAGGTCATTTTTGGGAATGTCAATAACCATGTGGAATATATATCCCATAGCATTGAGACAAAGGCAGTGGTGGTCGACTGTGAGAAGAGCAAATATTGAATTTATTATACTAACCATTAATGTCAGAGTGGCAGTCAAGTAAATTTAATCAGCAGGAGGCTGTGGATGGTTAATAGAGGATGATATCCCTCAGGACATACAAAAGGCATCCAATAGTCGCACAACTGAATACCTACTGCCAAAAAAATGATATAAATGGATGAGCAGGAAGTTGAGAATGGCTGCCTTAATGAAAAGTCCTGATTCCTTGCTAGTTCAGATCCAGAATCCATTGACTAAAGACACAGCAATCTAAAGGAAACACTGTCACATCATATATTATCCAGGTTCACATTTCCAATGGGACTGATGGGTATTTACTTAAGTGACTTTAAAGTAAAGAAAAGGGAATAACCAGACATTTTCAGAAAGACATAGTACAGTGAATGAGTATGCAGTAATACCTAGAGACCTAAATGAAGTATCCACAATCTTATAGCAGAGTGGAGATTATGAAGATCAGGTAATAAATAGAATCCTAGAACTATGCTTCATGGAAATCAGATGCTCATAATTTTTTTAATTTTATTCTCTATAAGACAAAGCACAATTATTTTAAATTGCCATGTCATAACTAGATAAAGTAATATTCCATATATAAAGTTTAATGACAAAAATACCATAGCATAAAATGTTAAGCATCAGAATTACTGTTAGGAGTTTGGAACTCTGAACAGATAAACATCAGGAGGTTTTAGGAAGATGAGCTTTTTTGTTTTAAGAATTCATCCACTAGGCTCTGAAAAAATTATGGTTGAATATAAACAATATATTTCCTTTTCTTATGGATGCCTCAATTTGTCTTTTTGCCTTCACTACATGTAAATATTTACTTCTGGGGTCTACTTCTGAGATATTCATCAGAATTATATGAAACTTTACTAAGCAGTGAAAAGTATTCCATAGACCAGAGATATTTAATTCAGTGGACTGAATAGTCATTCTTTTCTAGTTGTTTCTTTAAAAGTTAATTTTAATTATTTTCTCCTACTATTTCCCTATTTTTCTCATAAAAATGAGACTCCTTTGATACTTTTCATCCCAGACCCTCTGGGTTGAGTACAGAATCAGAAATCTGATTTTCAAATTAATTCTCTTTCTCTTAACCAGTCCAGAGGTTAGATTGCTTTCAATGACAACTATTCTAATTATTCTGAATTCATCTGCATGTGCAATCATAACTTTATTTAATTTATTTAATCCCTTGATATAAACCTGATCTGATCACAGAAATATAAAATCAAAAATCCCCATGAGACTTAAGACCTCCCCTGGAAAGGAACATTTTGCAATATGTATCAATATGTATTTTAAAAATACATGGTTTTTAACTCCAAAATTTTATCTAAGATAATATGTAGAAATGAATGCAAATTACATAACCATTTTCATCACAGCTTTGTTTAATGAAGATAATGGAACTGGGAGGGAGGAAGGAAAGAGCAAGAGAAACATACAGGTCAAACAAATTTACCACAATAGGGTGCTAATAAAGATATATACAGGGAGTAGAAACCCCAGCTGGGGGGACCGAGGCTGGCAGATACTCAGAAAGAGAGGGTTGAGTGCCCCTTCCCCAAAGGACATATTTAACCTGAAAGACTATGCCCCTCCTCCACTAAGGGAACACAGGCTTCTCCTACCCAGAAACACAAAAGCAGCTGGAACCCCAGATCTGAAAAAAGACATCAATAGAAACAGAACAATAGTAAAAGACTTCAACACTGCCCTGTTGCACCTTGATAGATCAACCAGGCTAAGACCCACCAAGAATAAACTAGCTCTGAAGGAAGAAATGAAAGAGATTGAAAAAGAAATGGAAGAATATCTATCATCTATTTATCTATCATCTATCTATCATCTATCTATCTATCTGTCTATCTATCTATAATTAGTAGGTATATAGAAGGCTCTCCATTTCCAGAAAACTGGATACATATTCTTCTCCAATGTACATGGGTCATTCTCCAAAACAGACCACTTTCTGGGCCATAAACATACTTCCATAAAATCAAGAGGATAGAAATTGTATGAACGACTTTCTCAGATAATCCTGCACTAAAATTGGAGGTGTATCACACACACACACACACACACACACACACACACACACACACACACACACACACCACAAAAAACTTTAACAACTGGAAAATAAACAACTTACTACTGAACAACCAGTGAATCAGAGATGAAATCAAAGAGGAAATCAAAAGGTTCCTTGAAACAAACAAGAATGAAGACAAAGTATTAGAATGTATGGGACACAGCAAAAGCGTTTTTAAGAGGAAAAATTATAGCTTTACAAGCATTCATTGGGAAAAAAGAAGGGGGAGTACAGAAATAACTTAATGGCAGAGTGAGTGAAAGACGGCTACCAGTGATGCCCCTGCAGAAAGGCAGATCCTTTGTCTGTGAAGGCAGGTGGGAGGAATCTCCCCCTGCTGTGAGATTACCAACTGGGAGAGACTGAGGTGGCCTGTCCTCAGTGTGGTTCATGTTTCTCTACTCTTCTAGTCTCCTGCACCTCTTTTGAGAGGGCCGAGAAGGGCCCAGCAGAGACTCTCTCCTAGAGGCTCCAAAAGAGCACAGCCATTCTGCTTTGCTTCGCGGCTGCGCTCTCTTTCTAACAAATGAACCGCACCATAACACTCAGAAAAAAAACCACACTACAAGCGTGACAATGGGGAAACCTCGCAGGAAAACACCATGCACAGAGAATGAAGATGATAGCTCTGATGACCGAAATAATACCAAGTATCTGATTAATCTCTCATTTAAGGAGTTTAGAATAGAAATATGGAGGATCCTCATGGAAATAAAAAAAATAATTTAATGGCACGGCTTAAAATTTTGGAAAAAGAATAATAAAATGAACAAAAAATAGGCAGACAAAAAGAAATAATAAAGCCTAGACCAGAAATTAATAAACAAAATAGAAAAAACAATCTGAAAGATCAATGAAAGCAAGAGTACTCTGAAGAAAAAAAAACAATATAAACAAACCATTAGCCAAATTCACAAAGCAAGGAAGAGAAAATAATAATAATAATAATAAACGAAATTAGAAATGAAAAAGGAGAGATTACTACTGACACTACAATACACTTCATTCCCATAGGAAATATTATATTCAATGGAAAAAAACTGAAAGCCTTTCCTCTAAAATGCAACACAACACAAAGATTCCTCCTCTTACCACTCCTAACCAACATAGTATTGGAAGTTCTTGCTATAGCAATCAGGCAAGAAAAAGATATCAAGGAAGGAAGGAAGGAAGGAAGGAAGGAAGGAAGGAAGGAAGGAAGGAAGGAAGGAAGGAAGGAAGGAAGGAAGGAAGGAAGGAAGGAAGGCAGGCAGGAAGGAAGGAAGGAAGGAAGGAAGGCAGGCAGGCAGGAAGGAAGGAAGGAAGGAAAGGAAAGGAAAGGAAAGGAAGGAAGGAAGGAAGGGAAGGAAGGAAGGAAGGAAGGAAGGAAGAGAAAAAAAGGAAAAAATGAAGGGAGTGAGGGAGGAAAGGAGAAAGAAAGGGAGGGAGGGAGGGAAGGAGAAAGAAAGGGAGGGAAGGTGGGAGAAAGGGAGGGAGGAAAGAAAGGAAGGAGGGAAGGAAGGGAGGGAGGGAGGAAGGGAGGCAGGGAGGGAAGAAGAATGGAAGGAAGAGGAGGGTAGGAGGGAAGAAGAAAGGGAGGAAGGAGGAAGGAAGGAAGGAAGGAGGGAGGAAGAAGGAAAGGAGAAAGGGAGGAAAGGAGGGAGGAAGAAGAGGGAAAGGGAAGGAAGGAAGAGGAAGGAAGAGAGAAAAGAGGAAAGGAGAAAGGAGGTAAGGAGGGAGGAAGGAGGAAATGAGAGGAGAGCGAAAGGAAGGGATAAAAGTAGGAAGGAAAGAGGGAGGAAGGTGAAAAGGAGAAAGAAGGTAAGGAAGGAGAAAATGAGAGGAGAGCAAAAGGGAGAAAAGGAGGAAGGAAGGAGAGAGGAAGGAAGAGAGGAAGGTAGAAGGGAGAAGGAAGAAAGAAGGGAGGAGGGAAGGAGTGAGGAAGGAAAGGAGGGAGGAAAGAATGAAGTAGGGAAGGAGGGAGGAAGGAAGGTAGGAGGCAAGGAGGAATGAGGGAGCGAGGAAGGAGGGACAGAGGGAGGAGGGAGGGAGAAAGGAGGGAGGGAGGATAGAGGGAAGAAGGAAGGAAGGAAGGAAGTGAGGAAGAAAGGAAAGAAGGGAGAAAGGAGGGAGGGAGGAAGGAAGAAAGGGGAGAAAGAAGAAAGGGAGGAAGGTGGAAGGAAGGAGGGAGAAAGGGAGGGAGGAAGGAAGGAGGCAGGAAGGAAGGGAGGAAGGAAGAAAGGGAGGGAGAAAGTGAGGGAGGAGGAAAGGAGGAAAGGAGGGAGGAAGGAAGGGAGGAAGGAAGGTAGGGAGGAAGGAAAGAAGGAAGGAGGGATAGGGAGGAAGGAAGGAAATACACAGGAGGAATTACAAAAATGCACTACCAAAAAGTGTTTGTTATGGGAGAATAAACAATAAATTTCAAAGTGAAGGGCTGAAGCGGCAGCACAGCAGTAGGGCATTTGACTTGCATGCAGCTGACCCAGAACAGACCTCGATTCTATCCGTAGCGCCCTATATGGTCCTAAGCAAGGAGCAATATCTGAGCACATAGCCAAGAGGAACCCCTGAGCATAACTGGGTGTGGCCCCAAACAAAAAAAAAATGTAAAGTGTAGAAGCAAAAGGTTTCATAACAAATGTAATATTAATACTATGCTGTAGATAAATCACCACACATTTATTGGCTTTTAAAATATTCTGTGTTTGTTACAGTTTCAACTTTTTGTCTTATTTTAGCCTTAATATAAATATTTTAAATGATATTAAAATGACACATTTATGAGCCAGAGCAATAGTACAGCAAGTAGGGTGTTTACCTTGCATCTAGTTGATCTGGGGTTCAATCCCCGACACCAATTATGGGGGTACATATGACACCACTATCAGAGCAAACACAGAAATATATTATCATAATATATGTTTGCATCTTTAGGTAAACACATAATCTATACTAAACTTAAATGTTTTGTCTTCGCTGAATTCAAGTATGCTGTACACATACATGCATAGGGAAACATGCAAGGGTATAAAAGAGAAAGCAGAACAAACATTAATAACCAGAATAGAAAAAATAATTAAAGATTAATGTCCTGATCACTCAAAGGTCTCCTTGGAAAAGTTAATAAAAATTCCCATCTTAAAAAAAAATTCCCAAATTCTCTAAAATAAGCTATGTTGGTAATTCAAGAAAGCAGAAGCAAGACAGCTACATTAAGCCACTAGCACTACCATCAAAATCATTAAAAGCACTGTCTGTGAATGACTGGGTGTGCTCTCCCTCCTACCTTCCTCCCTCCCTCCTTTTTCTCTTCCCCTCTCCCCACAAACTCTTTCTTTCTTGCTTGTTATTGTCACTGGTCTATATTATCAATATGTATAGCAAGTAGGAAAAGCCTAAATCAGCTGCACAATCAGATCAAAACTAGGCTCTTAAGAGGTTCCCATTCATTCCAATTTTCACTGCCCCATAACACTCTTCTTTCCTTAGCTTTCATGGCTCTGTCTGGTAAGGCATAGCCTGGGCAGAGGAAAACAGAAGGGCAGATGCTGCACTTTTAAGTGAAATCAGGTGTTGCCTTCCCTGAAGTGAGATCTGGAAAATGTCAGTTTTAAGTAACAGGTATTGGCAACTGAACACTCAGCCTTCCTTTTTTCACAAGAAGTATTAGATTTTCCTTTTATTTTTTTACATTTCTTCATCTCCTTCATCTCCTTTTTAGAGGCAAAAGCAAAAAAGCATTTTACATATTCATCTGAAATTATTTTAAGTAGACTGGGAATAAGGTTTTTGGTAATGTATTCATGAATGTCAATAAAAAATTCTCTGATGTTATATTGGAGACTTGGGCTTCTACCTATGGAAATGAAACAAAAGATTTAGGAAGGAATAAAGGAGAATGATTGGGGCCTGACTATAATCCTTCCATATGCTAAGAATTACAGGTAGAAACACTTCACACATTTTATGCTTGATAAAGTCAAAGCATTAAATAGAGCTGGGAGATTGACTTTCTTTCCTTTGTATCTTTTGGGTCATTTTGATCTACTCAACTGTTGATTTGCAATCCAAACTGCAGAAGCACATCTGTGCACATGTACAGTGAATGTGTGGTCATCTTTATGGTGTTGGGTTGATCTGAGTACTGACTCTCGGGATATTCTGGGGTTGAACCAAGCAATAATGGGGATTTCTGGACATTCCTCCCTAATTAGGACATGGTTACATTGGGAGAAATAGTCTCAACATATCAACTAATTCTCTCAGATTATTCACCAAAAATTACATACAAGTAGATGATAGAAGGCAAGAAAATATGAACAATCTATGAATGAAATCTTCTAGCTTTCATTTGTGTTTTTTATTTTTCAAATGGAAAAGCTGTAGAAGTTGAAAGAATAGGAGAAAAAAGGGTAACTTACTGGCATCAGTAACATCTTCTTACAGTAGGCACTGTTCATGTCACAAAATAAATTGCTCAGAGATTATAAAACAAAGTTAGTGAAGTAATTAAAGTTTAATTAACGAAGACATTTACTCTTTCCCCAGCCTCTGAGGCAGACTTACTTTCCAGGCAATAATGTAAGTTATCACAAATTTAAGCTACATTCATAATTGGCAATGTATTCCAACAAGAGAATTTAATTAAAAGTCACCTTTCATATTTTACTAAAAATATAAAAAAAACAATAAAAAATTAACTGAACCCTCATAATAACCACATTAAATACTTCATTTCAGAGATGAGAAAAATAAAGAAAAACAAATCAAACTGAATTATTTCCTAGTTTATATAGTTGTTGAGTGGTTAAAGTACTTTATTATTAGATTCTTGAAGTTTTTAAAAAGTAAGCTTGATATCCTTTAAATAAGATGACTGAAAAGTTTAACTTAAGTAAATAGGGCCAGAAAAATAGTACAGTGGGTAGGGCACTTGACTTGCACATAGCCAAGTTGGGTTTGACCACCTGCATTCCATTTGGTCCTACCACCACCAGAAATGATTCCTGAGTGCAAAGCCAGAGGTAGCCTCTGAGAATCACTGGATATGGCCAAAAACCCATAAGTAAGTAAGTTAATAAATAAATAAATAAATAAATAAATGAACACAGGATGTTTAAAAAGCAAAATTAAATTAAAAAAAATAGGATGGATGGACCTTTGCTTTTCTTTTAATAACATCGATTTGCTGCTTGTTCAATATATTTTCTATATTATAGTTTATTTTCTGTTTTACACACACACAAAAGCACAATATTTTTCAATCAGTTATGGGCAGATAAAGAACTGAAATAAAATACTGCTAAAATAAAACCACAGCATCAAAATAAAACACAAAAACTCTAATTCTTATAAAAGTTTTAAGTTATCAACTAGTGTTGTTAAGGAATAATAGATAGCTATATTTTTGTTTATAAGGAATGTAATTTATACTGAAGTTTTAATTTTTTAAATATTGATGTCTTGTATAACTTCTAAGATAAATAAATAATTACCTAATGAGAAGGTTACATATGATCGTATGTGATTGTAGCTTGTTTTTTTACAGCAATAAAACTTTTGAACTTTAGTTTTTCTTTTTTCCCCTTTCTTTTTCCAAATAAAATTACCAAGACAATCTTCTTTTAGAATATCAAATATCAAATATACTGATCGTAAAGGTCAGAGTAGCTAACAAAATTTGGGAAGTGGTCTATGTACATATAATGGATAGAGTCATACTTAGTCACTTCAGCATGAACAAGTTTATTTTAAGAAAAAGCTTTTATCGGGGCCGGGCGGTGGCGCTAAAGGTAAGGTGCCTGCCTTGCCTGTGCTTGGACGGACCGCGGTTCGATCCCCCGGTGTCCCATATGGTCCCCCAAGCCAGGAGCAACTTCTGAGCGCATAGCCAGGAGTAACCCCTGAGCGTTACTGGGTGTGGCCCAAACACCAAAAAAAAAATAAAAATAAAAATAAGAAAAAGCTTTTATCAATTGGAACTTCGATTTAGGATTTTAATTTTAGCTGTGACAGGGATGGTATACTGGAGACTAAAATGGGGAAGGTTTAGAGTTTAGAAATAAAAAAAAATAAACAGGAGGATTATTTTAAATTTCCTATATTTCTTTTTTTTTTAAATAGTATCTTTATTTTAAACACCTTGATTACAAACATGATTATAGTTAGGTTTCAGTCATATAAAGAACACCCCCCTTCACCAGTGCAGCATTCCAATGCCACCACCAATGCCACCCCCCTGCCCACCTCCCCCACAGACTGTATTCAAGACAGACTTTCTACTTTTCTTACTCATTGACATTGCTATGATAGTTGTCAGTATAGAATTGTTATGATAGTTGTAGGTGTAGTTATTTCTCTAACTGCACTCACCACTCTTTGTGGTGAGCTTCATATCATAAGCCGGTCCTTCCAGCCCTCATCTCCACTGTCTCTGGGCATTGTTACAATAATGTCTTTTATATTTCTTAAAACCCATAGATGAGTGAGACTATTCTGTGTCTATCTCTCTCCCTCTGACTTATTTCCCTCAACATAATAAATTCCATGTACATCCATGCACAGGCAAATTTCATGACTTCATCTCTCCTGATAGCTGCATAACAGTCCATTGTGTCTATGTACCAGTTGTTTTTATTTTTAACCATTTATCTGTTAAAAGGCATCTTGGTTGTTTCCAGAGTCTGGCTATTGTAAATAGTGCTGCAATGAATATAGGTATGAGGAAGGCATTTTTGTACTGTGGGTGGTTTTTTTTTTTTGTTGTTGTTGTTGTTCCTAGGGTATATCCCTAGGAGTGGTATAGCTGGATCATATGGGAGCTCAATGTCCAGTTTTGTTGAGGAATCTCCATATTTTCTATAAAGGCTTGACTAGATGGCATTCCCACTAGCAGTGAATGAGAGTTCCTTTCTCTCTACATCCCTGCCATCATTGATGGTTCTTCTTTGTGATGTGTGCAAGTCTCTGTGGCATGAGATGGTACCTCATTGTTGTTTTGATTTGCATCTCCCTGATGATTAGTAATATGGAGCATTTTTTCATGGCCTTTTGGCCATTTGTATTTCTTCTTTGAGAAAGCATTTGTTCATTTCTTCTCCCCAGTTTTTGATGGTGTTAGATATTATTTTCTTGTTAAGTTCTGTCAGTGTCTTTTATATTTTGAGTACTAGCCCATATCTGATGGGTATTGGATGAATAGTTTCTCCCATTCTGGTGAATGGCTTTTGTATCCTAGTCACTATTTCCTTTGAGGTGCAGAAGCTTCTCAGCTTACTATAGTCCTATCTGTTTGTTTATCTCTGCTTCCTCTTGATATGTATAACAGGAAAAATCACACTCCTAAACATATATGCACCCAATGATGGATCAGCAAAATATTTAACACAATTGTTGAAAAATCTGAAAGAAGACATCAATAGCAACCCAATAATACTAGGAAGCTTCAAAAATGCCCTCTCTCCCCTTGATAGGTCAACCAGGCTGAAACCCAACTATAATATACTAGCTCTGAAAACATAAATGGAAGAAAGTGGACTAGTGTATATATATACATATATATATACATATGTATGTATATGTGTATACACACACACACATAGGGCACTCTATCCCCAAAGAACTGGATACACATTCTTCTCCAATGCACATGGGTCATTTTCCAGGATAGACCACATGCTGACCCACAAAACATATCTCCATAAATTCAAGAGGATAGAAACTGTACAGACTACCCTCTCAGACCACAAGACACTGAAATTAGAAGTGAACTACAAAGAAACACAGAAGAAAAACTTTAACACCTGGAAATTAAACAGCTCACTACTGAACAACTAGTATTTATTTAATATTCAAATTAAATGGGTATCTTTATTTTACCTGGCACTCTGTTGTCAAGAGAAAAGTTAGTTGGGCCAGAGTGGTGGCGCTAGAAGTAAGGCATTTGCCTTACAAGCACTAGCCTCGGACAGACTGCAGTTCAATCACCCGGCTTCCCATATGGTCCCCCTAAACCAGGAGCGATTTCTGAGCGCATAGCCAGGAGTAACCCCTGAGCATCAAATGGGTGTGATCCCCCCAAAAAACAAAACCAAACCAAAAAGAGAGAGAGAGGTTAGTGGTATCACCAAAAAGAGATGAGAGAAAATCATAAAATGATCCAAGGCACGAAGATTAAATAATAAGCAATCTGATTCACAAAAAGAGGGGATTTTCTAAATGACATTCTACGAATTTTGAAAAGAAGAAAAGATAGTGGAAAATAAAGACGAAGAATTACTGCAGTGATTCAGAGACTAGGGATTAAAAGGGCTTCAAAAAATACGGAGGCCCTAGAGTCAAAGATTGCAATAGACAGAGACAAAGCACAGCTCAATAGTTGGGGGTAAGTGGGGTAAATAAAGTATGTTAAATAGAGGAGGCAGGACATACCTTGCCACAAGATGGCACTCCTAGTTTCTCTTTTTCTACCAGTAAACATTCTGCCCTTTTTTACTGTCATAGAACAGAGAATAGCTTATGTTTCATAAGTCACACCACATTGCTTCATGTTATAATTCCACAGTTTACTGTTTTATTTTTAGAACATGTAGACAAAATAAATGTAAAATTGGAATGGAAGGGGTATTACAATTTGGACGAGGAAACAAATGCAGTTCAAGTTAGAGATACTCCATACAAATCCATCAAAGAAGATTCTTGAATTTAGCCATTAGTAAGGGTTGATGAGCTTTAGGAAAACAACTACAATTGATGGGAACAGAAGCTAGACTGACTACCTAGCCTTGAGGCCTGGTAATAATGTACTGGGAAAGTGAATAGACTGTACCTCATGGTTAGTACACTACTCTGAAAGATAGATTGGAAGTCAGGTGAACTTTTTCTTGTAAGGAATCCCTTCTCAAATAAGAGTTTTTCTTCCATAAATTCCAAATATTTGACCAAAATACTATTATATAGCTGATGTCCTCATGTAAAATATCTCTGAAAAATATCTCTAAATAGCTCTAAAATACATATGTAGTATATGTTGCATAATACCTATTGAATATTTCATACAGCATTTTTCCCCAAAATATTATTATACCTATCTCATATTATATTTCCCTAGAGAAAGCTCAAGACTTATCTGATATTGCACAGCTAGAGAGAAACTGAAGTCTGGACCCAGTTTTTCTGATATTCTATAGCTTTTATAAAATTATTTGTCCTGTTACTTGATTTCTTTCTGTTTTTTTTCTTCTTTCTTCTTTCTTTCTTTCTTTCTTTCTTTCTTTCTTTCTTTCTTTCTTTCTTTCTTTCTTTCTTTCTTTCTTTCTTTCTTTCTTTCTTTCTTTCTTTCTTTCTTTCTTTCTTTCTTTCTTTCTTTCTTCTTTCTTTCTTTCTTTTCTTTCTTTCTTCTTTCTTACTTTCTCTTTTTCTTTTGTTCTTTCTTTTTCTCTTTCTTTCATTCTTTATCTTTCTCTTTTCTTTCTCTTTTTCTTTTTCTCTTTCTTCTTTCTCTCTTTCTTTCTCTTTTTTCTTCCTTCCTTCCTTCTTTCTTTCCTTCCTTCCTTTCTTCCTTCTTTCTCCTTCCTTCCTTCCTTCCTTCCTTCCTTCCTTCCTTCCTTCCTTCCTTCCTTCCTTCCTTCCTTCCTTCCTTCCTTCCCTCCTTTCTTCCTTCCTTCCCTCCTTATTCTTTCCTTCCCTCCTTCCCTCTCTCCCTCCCTCCCTCCTTCCCACTCAGGGGTTACTCCTGGCTGTGTGCTCAGAAATCACTCCTGGCTTGGGGGACCATATGGGATGCCTGGGGGAATCAAACCACGGACCGTCCTAGGTCCTAGGTTAGCACTTGCAAGGCACATAGATGCCTTACCGCTAGCACCACAGCTCTGGGTTACTTGATTTCTACTCTAATTTTCCCATTTCCCATCTAAGTTTCCTTCTGGCATGCATAAAATGACAATGACTTTTTTGTTTTTTTTTTTTTTTGGCCACACCTGGTGACTCTCAGGGGTTTCTTCTAGCTATGTGCTCAGAAATCGCTTCTGGCTTGGGGGACCATATGGGACTCAGGGGATAGAACCTTGGTCAGTCCTAGCTCAGCTGCTTACAAGGCAAACGCCCTACCCTGCACCACTGCTCCAGCCCCAAATGGCAATGACTCTTAAGGTTACCTTGTTCTGAATGTTTTTCAAGATCACATATATTTTACAGTTAAAATGTGCCTATCTCCAAGGTTCATTGTCATCTCTGGTTTTGCAAAACTCAATATAACCTTGTGCCATTTTTAAGGGAAGCACTTATAAATGATCAGACTATGAGAAAGGTAAAATCCTTTATCTATTATTTTAGGCATTTAGGTAATTCTACTAGAATAAAGTCAATCCTATTCCATGATCCAAAACTGTTAATTTTTTAAATCAATAAATTCTATCACTTAGCTGCTCATTTTATTTAATTTTATTTGTTTTTTGGGTCACACCCAGCAGCACTCAGGGGTTACTCCTGGCTCTGCTCTCAGAAATTGCACCTGGCAGGCACGGGGATCATAGGAATGCTGTGATTCAAACTACTGTCCTTCTGCATGCAAGGCAAATGCGCTACTTCCATGCTATCTCTCTGGCCCCTTACCTGCTCATTTTAACCTTATTTTTCACCATGCATTAGCAAAGTGAAACAGTACTGGTCTTTCTATGTATAAAAAGCTTAAGTTTTTTTTTAAAGGAAATGAAAACAACTTTAGCTTTGCTTCTCTCATTCTCTGCCCCTCACCCCTACAATAAAAAGGATAAAGGGGCTTCAATAGCTAGTTCACCAACAACTCCATATAAGCCAAACAAAAGAAAACTTCAAACTTGTTTTGTCACTAGGCCTCCATGGGGAATAAATTCTTACTGCACTGCAAAGAATAAAGGGTATTTTTGAACTTAGAAGTGTCTGAAAACATTATGTCTGCAAAGTATGGTTGGCATTTTTATGCATTTAAAAGATTCTAATGAAGCCCAGCTCCCTACAAATTCCTACAAAAAATGAAGAATGGGAAATGGTTGCTGCCACCCAGGGGTCAGAGTGGTGGTTATTGCACCAACCAAATGTACAAAGGAGATCTGTCATTTATAGATAACTCCAAAGCCTTGCTTTAGCAAGAACTCCATGAAGACTGGCCCTTGCCCAAAGAATTTACTCATAGAGACATTTAATATGGAGTAAATACAGCCTCAAAGAGAGCAGTTTTCAAGAAGGGCTTTGAAAGGGTCAGAAGAAGATGAAATGAAGAATGTTGTTACTTAGAGCCTTTATTAAACAAATGCTTGCTTAGTTCTTCTCCAGCACATCTCAAGAAGTGGCAAAGTAATTTTGACATGCCCACTTCACAGATTAAAAAAAAAAACTCAACATGGAATGTGAAATTTTTCATTAAGATGGGCCCTCAAGTCAAATGGGTGTTTTCAAAGTGCTATTTTGAGTTCCACCAGCCCTGGGTTGCCTCTCCTTTCCCTGAGACATGCACTCTCCCATGAACTGTCCAGGATAATTTAGATTTCAGATCTTCTCCCATAAATGCCATAAAAATTCATTTGGAAGCCATTATGCCTAATCTTTATATCAAGTCCCCTCTCCTCAATTGCTTGTTCTAGGGGGAAAATAACCAATCACTGCTACCATTACAATAGACAGAACTTTAGCTATTTGCACTTTTGGATTTATGAAATTATGGGTACTTTCTATTATAAAATCAACAAGTAGTATATTGAATAGTTCTTCTAGTTAGCCATAACATTACTCCTCATAATTGATTTCTTTTTCCCTACCTGTAATGAGCTAACCTTTGTAAGTGTAAATGTACTCAATACTATCATGAGCACAGCATTGTTTTAAACCAGGGGTCTTCAAACTATGGCCCGTGGGCCACATGCGGCCCACAGAGGAGTCTGATCCGGCCCGCCAGCAGTGAGCGCTGTTTGGTAGCCAAGATACCTGCCAGCATATACACTCAGTGTCACGGTTTCTCAGGGATGACGTCAACCTCCATCAATGGCATGTTGTGTGCTGGGAGGGTGGGCGTGAGGGCAGTGTTAAGAGGGACACTGATGCTCCCATTGCTGATGACGTCATTGGAGGGTGCCAGACGCCGCATGGCGAGGAGTAACCACATGTGGGTGACTATATGATGCAAAAAGGTGCCTGCTCCATCCCCAGGCAACATGGTGTCTTGTGTGCTGTGCCTGCTTGTCAGTGAGGTTTTCCTCCACTCTCTCCACTGCCAAAGGTCAGTCAAATGTGCCATAGAAATAAATTTTTGCCAGATGGGGGGTTCTGCCCGATTGGGCTGTGGGTGACTCATATGAAAATTCCCCTTTGGGGTTGGTGAGGCGTTCAGTGCTGAAATAAAAGTTAGGGGGTGGGCGGTGGTTGGGAGGTTAGGGGTTTGGTGCTGAATTGCCCATGTGGAAAATTAGGGGTTCAATGCTGAAGCATTTTAAAGGGGTTACATTGAAAATTTTATATGCATTTTGCAATTCCTTTTCAGTGTTCACATGCTGATTCCGAACATATCAATTTGGGCATTATATAGGGAGATATAACTGAACTATCAGGGACTGAGCTGGTCTGCTTAGAAAAGCCTGCAAGGGCTAAGTGTTCACATCAGGGACTAATGGGGGTTCATACACTGTATATATATATACATATATATATATATATATACACACACACATATTTGTATTTCACTAATATCAGTTTGGAATCCCTAGAAACAATGATATCAAGAAAAAGAAAAATTGACAGCGAGTGTAGGATATTCAAAGAACAGTGGACTTATGATTACTTTTTTTATGCAGTACAAAGAAAAAGCTGTGTGTCTGATATGCCAGAATATAGTTGCTGTGTTCAAAGAATACAATTTGCAACGGCACTATCAAACTCAACATAAAGATAAATATGATTGTTTGGTTGGAGAAGTGAGAAAAGATAAAATATTACAACTGAAGCATACACTGATGACTCAGCAAAATACTTTTGTGAAGCAGAAGCAGTTAAATACTTCCTCACTGCGGGCAAGTTTTCAAGTTGCCAAGCTAATAGCGCACAATGGCAAACTATGTGGAGGGAGAATTTGTTAAAGAATGCCTTATTTCTGTTGTCATGTGTCCAGCGAAGGCCGATTTATTTAGTACACTGAGCCTTTCAGGAGTTACAATGACATGAAGGATTGAAGAAATGGGAGAAAAATTTGTTGCACCATTTGCAAAACTCCGCAAAGAAACTTTGCTATTTTTCCTTGACACTTCACGAAAGCAATGATGTTCGTGATTCTGTCCAACTTCTCATTTATATGTGTGGGACAAATGAGTATTTTGAAGTCACAGAAGAGCTTGCTGCACTGCAAAGTATCAAAGGTACAACCTCAGGAGTGGATATATTTGAAAAGGTTTGCCAAACTGTGAATGGTTTGGAGCTCGACTGGGTTAAACTAGTCAGTGTAATAACTGATGGTGCTCCTAGCATGGTGGGGTCTAAGAGAGGAGTGATTGCTCACATTACACAAGAGATGGACAAATATAACCATCCTCATCCAATTGCCATACACTGCCTCATCCACCAACAAGTGCTGTGTTGTAAATCACTGAAGTGGGACTCTGTTATGAAAATTGTGGTATCTTGTGTTAATTACATTAGAACTCATGCACTAAACCACAGACAATTTCAGGAATTTCTATCTGAGGTAAATGTTGCCCATGAAGATGTTCTGTACCACACAGAAGTCTGTTGGCTGAGTAGAGGGAGAGTTTTGAAACGTTTCTATGACTTACTTCCGCAGATTACAGCTTTTCTACTTTCAAAAAAACAAGAAGTAACAGAGCTCAATGATGCAGAATGGAAATGGCACCTTGCCATTCTGACAGATATAACAGAGCTACTCAACAGTTTCAATCTGCAATTTCAAGGCAAGGGGAAGCTCATCTGTGATATGGCATCGCATGTGAAAGCATCTGAAGTAAAATTAGGCCTTCTCATCAAACAAGAACAGGAGGAAAACTTCAGACATCTCCCAACAACTCAAAACCTGTCAGCAGACAAACCATTGGTTGCATTCCAAGGAAACATGTCTGGCTTCACTAGAATTGTTGCAAAAGGAGTTTCAATTTAGATTCAAAGAGCTTCATCTCCATGAACAGGACATACAGCTTTTTCATAACCCATTTTCTGTTGAGATTGAAAATGTCCTTACAATTTACCAAATGGAACTGGCTGAACTGCAGAATTGTGACTCTCTGAAAGACGCATTTAAGTCAAGTAATCTTTTGAATTTCTATGCATCTCTCCTCTCTGAGACATATCCAAATATCAGGAACCATGCACTCAAAATTGTAACCATCTTTGGTAGCACTTATGCTTGTGAACAGACTTTTTCAAGAATGAAACATCTGAAATCTCCAACCAGATCAAGATTAACTGATGCCCATTTGCATCACTTGTTACTGCTAGCAGTGACAAATATGGAACCGGACATTGACCATCTCATTAGCCAAAAGCAGGCCCACCGTTCCCATTGAAATACTGGTGCGTGATCTGTTTATTTATAAATGGTTTTCATTTTATTTATATAAGATATGTGCAGTGTGAGTAGGAATTAGTAGCTCATATAGTCCAGCCCTTCAGCTCTCTAAGGGACTGTAATCCGGCCCCCACTTTAAAAAGTTTGAAGACCCCTGTTTTAGACTATGGAATTAGGTCAATCATCAAGACAGATAAGGCCCCTGTTTTCAGGGAGTTGTATTATGAATATAATCAGAAGGAACCTGGAGGAAACAATAGAAAGTAAAAGAAAAAGATAAGCCAGACAGTGGTTAAGTCCTATGATGAAAAGAAAATAAGTTAATTTAGTTGAGACTGGGATGGGAGAAGAGCTCTACTTTTGTTTGACTTGTCTGTGGCCTGGAGGCAAAAGATGAAATTTGCACTTGAGTCAAAGTTTGAAGATAAGACACAGATCTTGATGGGGATGTAGTCTGCAGAAAAAATAGCAAGTACAAAAGATATAACAGGCTTGGAATGTCTGGAAAAAAGGTCAAAGTAATGGCAGGTAGAGTGTAGAGTGTAGAGTGTGAGTTCGAGATCCAAGTGGCCAACTGAACCTGCTAGATCATGAAGCGTCCCCAAAGTGTGAAGGTTATTACACTCCTAAACATTTAGTATATTTTTCCTCCAATCAAGGACAATTGTGAAAATATGATCAAATTCAAGAAATTATAATATTACCTAATGCATAAACCATTCTTAAATGTATCTAATGAGTCCCCAAGTATTCATTTTATTAGCCTGACACAGATCACTCATTTAATTTCATTTTCCATGCCCTCAGTCTTTTTTAAATCTGAAACCGGTCCTTTGCTTTGTTTTTGTTTTTCATGATGCTGACATAAAAAAGAGTATTAGGCATTTATTTAATAGTTTTCCTTGCACTGGATTTTGCCTGAGGTCCACTAGAGATTAAGAAAAAAGCATGTAGATTATTACAAATGAATCCTTTTTCAGAATATCAGATTCAAACAGGCAAGTAGATAGGGAAGGACCCATATGGCATAAGTTTTGAGAATGTAATCAAAGTTCTTGGGACATAATAAAAGAAATAAAGGAAATTTTAAGAAGTTACTCTTGTCCCTAGCACTAAGGCTACCAGGACACACCTTGTAGATATTGGAACTAACGCCAAAGAAAAGAAGCACCAGCAGAAACAAAGGAATGGAAGGCTATGGGAGATCAACTGATCCTTATTCTTCCCCCTGGCAACCAGTACTGGACTCAGGTAGAAAGCCTCATGTGGGGCTGGATGGAAGTAACCCTTCTTTTTTTTGTGGTTTTTTTTGGGGGGGGGGCACACCTGGCAGCACTCGGGGGTTACTCCTGGCTCTGTGCTCAGAAGTTATTCCTGGAAGGCTCAGGTGACCAAATGGGATGCCGGGGATAGAACCCGGCCAGGTTGGCCGTGTGTAAGGCAATTGCCCTATCAATGTGCTATTGCTCCAGCCCGAAAAACTCTCCTTTATATAAACCAAGTTGGAACAAAGGAGACATGCATATGTGCTCCTGGATCTATGTGTCAGTAATACATGTGTGCTACTATCTCCCACACATGGTGACAAACACATGTCGCTTACATCTCCTGTCTTGAGATGTGAACTTTCCTACTTTCATGCTTGGTTGTATACAAGGACTCTCTCCACCTTTGGGGAAGCTCAGGTTCTCTCTTGAGAGCATTACTCCCTTCTTATCTTCTCCCTCCCCATTCTCAATAACTTTAAATAAAACCTTTTTTTATTTCACTGTTTGCTGGCCAATTAAATTCTTTCCTGTGAGAGAAGAAAATGGATCTGAAAGGCCGGTTAAAATCTAGGATGACTCTCCTTTCCTGTATAGAGCAATTCCAGCCTGAATCCACCGACTACCAAGAAATTGGCAGGGATCAATTCGTAGGCCAGAGAAACCAAGTGGTCCTCAGCTGTGGCTCAGTGGCTGCCTAGTGGGGCTGGTGGGACTTGAGGTCATGCTGTGAAGGGGTTCATTGCAGATTTGATTGGTCCTAGATCTCTCAGCCTTTCCCTGTAGCAGGGGTAAAGAAAGAGAAAGCAGTAGAATTCTTTCTCAGGCTGCTGGGCTGTCATCTCTCTCCTCTCCACTTAATATAAGTCATCTGGGACCTCCACTGGTATCAGAATGGATCATTGGCAACAATTTTCCTCATTACTAATAAAAACTGGCAAGCAGACAGGTAGGGAGAAAAAGACCTTTAGCAAAAGTTTTTGGAAGCTTTAAAACCAACATGAGCACTAAAAAGGAATTTCTCTGCCACCTGCCTAATCAAGAAGGTTGGACCTTCTTTGAGAAGATGTCTCAGCAGGAATAAAAAAAACTAATAAAATATGAATACTGTGTGCATTAAACCCTCTCACTAACAATATTTTAAGTTTAATATTTTAATTTGATCAAATTAAAATTTTTATTTATTTATTTTGAATAAAATCTTTATTTAAGCACCATGATTACAAGCATGATTGTAGTTGAGTTCAGCCATAAACAGAACACCCCCTTCACCAGTGCAACATTCCCACCACCAATGCCCCCTCCTTCTTTCCCAACCCCTGCCTGTATTCAAGACACTCATAGAGTGAGAGAAGTATAATGATCAAATTATATTTACCCAAGTTTTAAAATAAAAATTTAAATAATTAAAATTTAAAACAAAGCAAATTTTACAATGACAATTTCAAATAAAATAGTTTTTTTAAAAGCATTAAAAATCTAGAAAACATTTCATAGTTTTTTGAAAGAAAAACTTGTCAATCAAATGTTTGAATCCTTTTGTTGACAATGCTGTAGCAATATCTTATAAGTACAGAGAACTCCAAGCTAAGGTAACCTAAAGAAACCTGTACATATAAGCCCTTCCCAGAGCGCTCTCTCAACTCTGAGAGAACACTAGACACTCTAACACAATGTGTTTCTCTACTCTTTTTAAACTTTTCTTCTCCTAAAATTCCTTTCTGTAAAATTAGACTATGAACCCAAGGAACAGGATTGAGGTCCAGATTAACTTTTTCCTTTTCCTGAAGAGTAACCTTGAATAATTTGAGAGTCATGCCTGAAAATTCTTGCTATAGTGCCAAGTTCCTGATGGACAGATCAAGTGGTTCTTAGGTATAGACTGACAGTTACCTTAGTTAGGCTGGCAGAAGTTTATTTATATTTTGGATTTGGGGCAACATCCAGTTGTGTACAGGGCTTACTACTGGCTCTGCACTCAAGGATTTTTTTTTTTTGCAGAGCTGGGAAATCATATAGGAACCAGATTTGAAGCCAGGTCAGTAGTGTGAAAGACATGTGTCCTACCTACTATACTATCTCTCCAGTCCTAGTGCAGGCAGAATGTTAACATCTATGGGTAGGAGTCCAGCTCTCACAGGACACTCTTCATTAGCAAGTTGTGGTGGGCCCAACAGGAGAGCAATAGTATTTGCTATTGTGACTACCTAGCCCCATACTCTGGCTCCCCACTCATCACTGGGAAGCCAGAGCATTTATGTATTGCTAGGAAGAGATAAGGTTTGACTCAGGTGCAGATTGATAATTGCTTTGTGAGGCTGGTAAAATGTACAATTAGTAATGTACAGGTGCTCATAGCACCTTAATTCATGTACTTTCTCTTGAGTTCAGAGTTACTGTGAAGTTCAAAGTAAACTCTATCATATATCTGGCACTCAATGAGTATTGGCTCCATTACCAGCACAATTTATTGGGTATAACTATTCACAGATAAGCTATTTAGATGACATGAGATATTCCATTTTATTGATGTGATGATTCTCATATTTCATCTAGAGTATTTTCTTGATGTTTGTCCACTGTTAACAGGACATATAGACCTAATAATTCCCAACCTGGATAATTATTTTTTTAGGAAAATAAAGTTTTGTATATATTTATAATGATATTTAACTATAAATGACACTGCTTCTTTCTTCTCTCTTTGTATTTCATGATACTCTGTATTAGAATCTTGTGAACATCAAAATATGTTCAAATGAAGAATGTTCAAAATTAAGTTCTTCCCCTTTCCCAAAATTTTTCCTCCCAGAGATCCTGTTCTGGTTGATGATGTAATCTTCTTTGGGTAATCCTTATAAAATAGCCACATTCTTCCATTTCAAAAATCACTTTTCCCCCACGCTCAATTCAACTACAAAAAAGGGCATTTCTCTCTTAGAAATATCACTTATAGGGGTTGGAGCAGTGGAGCAGTAATAGGGCGTTTGTCTTGCATGCAGCTGACCTAGGACAGATCACGGTTTGATCCCTGAGTGTCCCATATGATCCCCTGAGCCAGGAGAGATTTCTGAGCGTATAGGCAGGAGTAACCCCTGAGCGTAACCGGGTGTGGCCCAAAAACCAAAAATAGAAAAAAAAAAGAAATATTGCTTGTGTTTGTTCTGCTCTTTCTCCAATTCCATTGATTGAAAACCTTACAATTTAATTTAATAGTTTAAATGTCAATCAAATATAATTTCTTACATATAATGTTAAAACAAGAAACCAGAATTCTAAATTCCTTCAGGAATTAGAGTTATGTCTCAACAATCCTTCAACTAAAACTTAGAGGAGTTTCAAAAGACAGAAATTCTTTTTCTGAGCCAGAGAAACAAAGTTCTTTTTATTGGTAAAGCATGTCATTTTATAACTGGATCCCAGTAAGATGAAAATTTCAGAGAAATCATACCAACAACATCTTAGGGAAAACTGAGAAAAATAAATATCTCACATTTCCTTTATTTTCTAATTCTTTATAAAAACTTAAATTCCCTTTATTATATTTAGAGAGCCTTTCAACATTACTTTAAGGTTTCAACCTACAGAATCTCAACTTAGTATTCTAGCTACTCTAGTACTAAAATACTAAAACTTCAATTTACTACTTAACATGCAAGATTATATTAACCAAGAATAATTAATTCTAACTAGTTTTCAAGTCTCTATTTATATGATACTGCTAAATTCCTAATTTTATTTGTCTTTCTCTTGCTATCTACTTTCTCAACTGATACTTTATAAAATACTCTATTCATTCACCTGTTTCTTTGGAGTCAAATATTTTAATAATATGCAGGCAAAGATAAATTTATAAATATAGCCACTGAGATCTCATTTTTTAGTAAATCTTAATATTTATCATAATGCTTTAATGTCTCTTACTATGTGTTAGGTAAATATAAGTGAGTATGTTTCATCCCCATATAAGATATAGAAATATAGGTATATGGGGCCAGAGCGGTGGCACAAGTAGTAGTAGGGTATTTGCCTTACACGCACTAACCTAGGATGGACTGCGGTTCAATCCTCTAGAGTCCCACGTGGTCCCCCAAGCCAGGAACGATTTCTGAGCACATAGCCAAGAGTAACCCCTAATCATCACTGGGTGTGGCCCACAAAACAAAAAAATATATAGGTGTATAAAAATGTAAACATATAGATATATATTGAATATATGGATATAGAAAATACAGATGAAGTAAAACTACCTTGACTTGTTAATTGCTGAAATTTAATGATGGGTTCTTTAATCAATTTCTCTTTTTCCCCAAATAATTTTTCAAGGTATATAATTTCTATTAATATATAATAACCACAGCAATAATTAAGATTAATGTATACTTAGAAATAGAATGGTAATATACAGCTAAGTGAAAAAGCAATAAATCAGCATAAATCCATTTGGGGGTGATTAAAACTTTTGTCTCCTTATGAATCTATATATTTGCATGTCAGGAGATAAAGATTTGACTGGAGACCAACAAAAATTAATCAGTAACCTTGTATATTAGGAAGGATAACAACAGATTATTATGCTTTCTTTGCACTAAAGTTTGACTTTCCCCCCAACATCCTTTTTTAATTTTAATTTTTTTTATTTTTTTATTTTTTTTTGGTTTTTGGGCCACACCCTGTGACGCTCAGGGGTTACTCCTGGCTATGCGCTCAGAAGTTGCTCCTGGCTTCTTGGGGGACCATATGGGATGCCGGGGGATTGAACCGCGGTCCGTCCTAGGCTAGCGCAGGCAAGGCAAGCACCTTACCTCCAGCGCCACCGCCCGGCCTCTAATTTTTATTTTTGGGCCACACCAGGTGATACTCAGGGGTTACTCCTGGCTATGCGCTCAGAAATCTCTACTGGCTCGGGGGACTATTTGGGACATCAAGGGATCGAATGGTGGTCCATCCTAGGTCAGCCGCATGCAAGGCAAATGCCCTACTGCTGCTCCACCGCTCCGGGCCACATCCATTATTTTTTAAATAAGGAAAATAATAATAATATTAACTAAGATATTTCAAGTGATAGAGACTTCAGGGTTTGTAGTCTTGAGTCAAAATAAAAAGACATAAAAAGTATACATACAAGGGCTGGAGAGATAGCACAGTATAGAGTGTTTGCCTGACATGCAGTCCATCCAGGACCAATGGTTCCTTGAGCCTACCCGGGATGACTTCTGAGCACAAAGTCAGGAGTAAACCTGAGCGTCACCAGGTGTGACCCCCCCAAAAAAAAAATATACATTCAAGCTGAAACCATGCCCACAGCGAAGTTGCCATATCTGCATCTGGCCAGCGCCATAGACTCACTCTGTTCTCTAAAGAGATTGTAAACCAAGATGTGAAAAAAAACGTGTATGCTGGTCACACAGCTGAAAACTAACTAAGGAGGAGAGGGTAGGTCAAGTCCCTGGCCTGTCGAAGTCATGCTTGCTACACTCATCTCCCACAATTGCTGCTTCGCCACTGGGCCTGCTACACCACTCATCTACTTTACTACTCATCTGCAGAGTCTACATGAGTCTACATAGGAGCACACCAATTTAGACACCAATGTGTATCTAAAGCCACCTAATGTTCAGAAACAAATACAAGTAACAATGATCAACTAGCAACAAGAGCTTACTAAGCTTTCTAACAATGACTAAATTATCTCATCGGAGATACAATAACTTTCACAAATTTGTTTCTCACTGTACTTCTTTGTCTTTTTCTTCTTTTCCTTATTTTTCTTTCTTTTATTTTTATTTTTCTTTTAATTTTTTTTTTGTGGTTTTTGGGTCACACCCGGCAGTGCTCAGGGGTTTTTCCTGGCTCCGTGCTCAGAAATTGCTCCTGGCATGCACGGGGGACCATATGGGACGCCGGGATTCAAACCGATGACCTTCTGCATGAAAGGTAAATGCCTTACCTCCATGCTATCTCTCCGGACCCTCTTTTAATTTTTTCTAAATAATTTACTATGTTAAGTAGTATAACTAGTGTTACATGCTCTTTAAAATAAAAATTTTTTCTTTGTTTTTTTTTGGGGGGCCACACTCAGCAGCTTTTAGGAGTTACTTCTGGTTCTGCATTCAGAAATTGCTCCTTGCAAGCTCTGGGGACCCAAAGGGATGCCAAGAATCGAACCCAGATTGGTCCCAGGTTGGCTGTATGCAAGGAAAACACCCTGCTTGCTGTGCTATCACTCCAGCCCCTAAGATATTTGTTTTAAAGTATACATACATCTGTATTTAAAAACTTGCTACATACTGGAGAAATAATCTATTTAATCTTTCAAGGCATAGCTTGTGATTTCCTTACCAAATTTACTTATCTAAGATGGTCTTTGTTATTTTCTGGTAAGGTTTTACTCAATTCTTTGATCTTCACAGGTGGTAGACGAAACAGATGGAGTTAAACCATAAAATATTTTCTTGCCTTTGTCTGGTTTAAATTCAAAATTTTCTCAAAATCATGGTTTGAGTTGATTTGTGTATCTATGGTAACCAGTTTCCTGCTTAGTCCAAAGAAAGTCCTACCATCAGACATTTTTTTCCTAGGGAATCTGGAAATGTATACATGTTAATTCCTATAATCTCAGATTCTAATTTCCCCCTGCCTTTCACTTCTCTAGATGTATTAATTTTAATATCTTCCTTTACCATAGCCCCTATCAGATATAAAATGTTTACTTATCCTGCTCCCCTGTAAGACTTCAGCAAGGATCAAATAGTGATCCTTGAGGCTTCCTGTGACCTAAAACAAATATAATTCAAGAAAAGAGTATAAATCAAAATATAAAATATATATTTATCCAGAACAAAAGAAATTTATATGATCACTGAAGCCTTAAAGAGTAAGATTCCTCTCTGTTGAGATTTTTAGATAATTAACTAGAGATACTTGTAAAGAAATGCCTCAGAAGACAACCTGGCATTATTTTCTCATTACTAGCAATCCCAAGAGGCTTCAACAAATGATGGGTCAATTCTTAAGAGCTTTATTAGAGTCACCATAAATCAATATTGATCATCTCAGCAATAATTTCAATACCTATGCAAAATATATCTGTGATACATAAAAGTAGTGATTGGTGGGCTGTGGGTATCCCCTCCCCCAAATCTTATTTATCCCATCTGAATGATCAGAACTGCCCACACCTGGAATGCGTGGGTAGAGGAATCTGCATGGGGGAGAGAGAAGGTGATAAGAAGAGTTAGAGAAGTGAGAGAGAAGCAAATGGCAGAGGAGAATGGGCAGAAGCTAGAATCAGCAGAGGGATTCAGCATCAGTCAGTATCACCAATTCAGCATCATCAAAGCAGCAGCAGCAGCAGCATCACCAAAGTCAGCCTGGACGCCACTTAGGAAGCCTGGAAAAAGTAGCTGAAAGGGAGACAGAGGCCAGAAGGAGTAGAGAAGTAGCTTCTAGGAAAAGACTTAATTAACATAGAAGCCATGTGAGAAAATGTATATGTTAAGTTAGGACTGTGAAATAAAGCTGGATGATTCCTGGAACTTTATCTGACTGCTTTGTGAATCTCTCTGCCTTCATCCTGCAACCTTCAGACCTGCCAGACCATAGGGGCTGTGGGAGCCGGGCCTAGCTGAGAAAGGCCTCACCATCCCCACCAACACTAGAACTATTTACTTTAAATTAAAACAACAGTGGGCTACAATTCCTATCATTGAGTTGTTACAAACATTACAAACAGCTTTTGCTTACTTTTTCATTTTTTTGATGGATGTCTCATCAGCAGAACTTGGGAGTCCCAGGGCCAATTCTGGTGATACTCAATCTGTATATGTGGATTTTATGGTTAAATGCTCTAAAAGACTGTAGTAATAGAGTTTGAACTTCAATTTTTATGTGCTCTTGCTCTCTGAGTTATCTCCCCAGTTCCCCAGTTACTCTTGAAATAGAAGCTTTAGCCCTTGCCTACCTCTCCATTATAACCTCTAAGTGCCGCTACATTCCCCTTCCTGTCTGCTGCAGTTCAAATGTCACTTTGTCAAGGAAGATTTCTAGCCAAGAAATCTTCTTTGAAATACATTTCACAATTAAAAACAGTGTGAATAAGTTTAGTACATATTTTGTTACCAAAGCCTTCAGCCTTCTTAAAAGTAGTGTGATCCATAATATATTTATCACATTTTGTGTATAGAACTTATGTTCATCTCCTTTCTAGTTAGTTCCCAGCAGCCTTAGGCTGACCTCCACCATCTTACAATCTACAGCTCAGATTAAATGTGTGTTGTTCTTCACAGCTCACACTGCTCATGTTTACACCTCTTGTAAGTGGAGGAAGACTGGGGGAAGAAAAAGAGCAGCTCCCCTTTTAATCCCGCAGAGACTCCAAATACAAAGATTCATCTTCAGCACACTAGGAGCACGGCAAACACAATGGGAAAGATCTAAAGAAACCCACATTGCTCAGTGAGTGAAAAGAGTAACACAGAAGGCTTTCCCAGTACCAATGAGGTCTGTAAACTACTAGAGAATGACTAGTGACACCATTTTGAGAATGTTTGATGAGTTCAAAGAAATGATGGCACAGGTAGTCAGAAAAGAAAAAAAACACAAATGAGAAAGCTATATTCAGAAGTGACAGAGATAGAAGTATGGTAGTGATATTAAAAACTGTTTTTAATATCTGATTAATAATAATAACTGATATAAAATATTTTCCAGTTTTATTTGTCTATTTTTCTTTTTTCTTTAAATTTTTGATTGTTTGATTTTTTTCTTCTTCTTTTTTTGGTTTCTGGGTCACATTCTGAGGTACTCAGAGTTTGGTTACTCCTGGCTTTTTACTCATTACTTCTGTCAGGCTCAGGATACTATATAGGATGCTGTGGTTCAGAGCAGTGAGTGGTTTGTAAAGCAAATATCCTACCTGCTGTGCTATTGCTCCAGCCGCTAAGTTTTTATTTTTGTTTGTTTTGGGGCCACACTCAATGGTGCTCAGGGGTCATCCTGGCTCTGCACTCAGAAATCTCTCTTGGCAGACTTAGGGGACCATATGGGATGCTGAGTATCAAAATAGGGTCATTCCAGGTCGATTGAGTACAAGGCAAATGTCCTACCCACTGTGCTAATGCTCTGGCCCCTGCACTATCATTCAATATTATATGGGATGTCCTAGTTAGAGCAATTAGGTAAGAAAAATAAACAAATGGGATACATGTTTGAAAAGAAGCAAAACTTTCACTCTTTACAGATACTATATGATATTATACATAAGGTTTCTTTTCATTTTATTTATTTATTTTTGTTTTGTTTTGTTTTTGGGCCACATCCACTAATGTAGATCAATTTCTGAGCGTAGAACCAGAAGTGGCCCTTGAGTGCTGCAAGGTGTGAGTGATGGGTGGTGTTCTTTACATGACTGAAACCCAAACACAATCATGTATGTAATCAAGGTGTTTAAATAAAATATATAAAAAAGTCCTTTTCAAAAATGTTCATAAACATGCATTTCTCAGTTTCTATGAGATATTAACCCCAAAGCTTGTGTAGAAATCCATATCTGGACTGTTTATACTTTCTTCATGAGAAAATACAGTATTTATATACATACAGTATTTACATACAATATTTACATGTTACACACAACCTTTTATGTTCTAAATAATTTCTATCTTAATTATATCTATAAAATGCACACTAATAGTTTTTTGTTTTACATTGCTTAAGAAACAGAAAAGTCTAGTAGGGCCAGAAGTTATATAGAGCATACAGCTGCCCTGGGTTCAATCACCCCCAGTCTCCAATATGGTTTCCACGGACTCTTCCTGGAGTTATTCCTGAATGCAGAACAAGGAGTAAGCCCTGACCACTACTGGGTGTACCCCCAAGGAAATAAAAGTCTATTGAGACCAGATAGTACAACAGATAGGATATTTGCCTTTAATACAGTCAACTTAGGTTTGATCCCTTGCACCACAAACCACAACCTAGGTTTGGTCCCCTGAACACCACCAGGAATAATTCCTGAGCACAGAGCCCTTAGTACTGCTAGGTGCAGCCTCCAAACCAAAAAGTCAAAACAATTTTTGTTACAAAAAAAAACAAAAATAAATTGTTACATTCAACCATCCTAGCCCAAACATGTGTTTTACTTTTTAGGATTATTTTATTACTTAATTTGAAACACATGAACAATACTAAAAATAAAATTTATATTTTGTTACTCTATCTTTTATTTCTTCTATACCTTTTGTAGCTGAGGTAACATTGTTGCACTAGTGTTAATCTTTATGTTTTCTGTATCCAAAGTTACTGTTCCTCTATCACATTCAAAGCATAGGATATATTTTTGATCCATGGTTGCTTAAATCTATTGAGGCAGATACACAAGAAAAGGATGGTTGACAGTACATATTCCTATTGAATGCCATAAATGTTTAAAGGGAACACAGAGAAAACATACAGATATTGAAGGTTTAGAGAATAAAGAACTTTTCCAGAATCACAAGTCTGTGAAGTTTAAAGCCTCAGTAAGAATTCAAATCCCGCGATTCTTGGTACAGATTACTGATGTTATATCACTCTGACTTCTGTGTGAGTTTTGATACTTTATCATAAAGAAAGCTTCATGTAGTTCTAGAACTCAAAAACAACAAAACAAGCAATCTAGTTCAAGAAAGAGTAGAGATCTTAAAGAGATAGTTTTCCAAATAAAATATACAAGTCATTACCAATAAGCATATGCTTACTAATCATTGCTTATATACAACTCATAAGAAAAAATAAACTAGACAACACTAAGATATCACATTTGCTATGGTTATCTTTCAAAACACCCAATAACAAGTAATCTTGAGGATGTATAGAAATATTAAATTCTTATACACCCAATGTTAAACAATATAACAAGTATAAAAAAACAGTATGAGATTTATTTTAAAAATGAAAAATAGAATATCCATATAACCCAACAATTCTACTTCTGACTATCTACCCAAAAGAGTCAAAAGGTGAAAGCAACCCAAACAGGTTTATAAAAAAATGACATATACATACAATTGAATATATACATACATGCATATATATATACATAGTCATAGAAAGAAATTGTCATTTAGACAGTAGCATAAAAAGCCTGATGTTATTAGGTAAGTGAAACAAAGCAGATATGAAAGATAAATACTCAAAGATTCTACTCAAATATTTAGCAAAGTCAAATTGATAGAATAGAATAGCAACTGCTATAGAAAGGAAAAAAGAGCTTAGGATATTATTCTTCAATGAAAATAATTTCAGTTTTGCAAAATAAAAAATATTCTGGAGATGATGGTGTATACATATATAATAATATACTTAGTACAAATTGAGTATACATAAAATTATTTAAATACTTCGTTTTCTCTTATGTGCATTTAAAATAATTACAAATAAAGTTTTTAGGGGCTAGAACTGTAACTCAACGGTAAAATGCATGCTTCACATTTATGAGGCCCTGATTCAATCCCTGATGTAAAAAAATCAAGAAACAATAATTTATTTAAAAAAAATGAAAACCAAATAACACCCAAGCAAATAAAAACCTAAAATTCCCATCAAGACTTGAATTCTATTTTGAGAGTGACTTTATAATAGCATCATAAAATCTGGGCCCCTCACTTTTTTTCAAGACTAGTGGAAAGGTTTTTAATTTATTTGTTTCTTTCCTTGCTGCTCTTGTTCATTAATTTTAATGGAGGGGAAGGAACTGTTTTTAGAACAGCATCATTCCTTCCACTTCTTAATGGGCAAAAGACATCTAGGATTTAGAAACAGAAGGCTTCAGTGTGGATAGAATAGGATCAACGAAGAATCCTGAGCCTCAGGGGTTTCACCCTCCTGGGAAGAGTGAAGAGAATTTACAAGAATTATACTTGACACTTCCTGAATCTAATTAATTCTTTAGTAAAGGTGCTTAAATAGGCACGGGCAAGACTTATTAACAAAACTTCTAACATTATGAAAATTTTTGCTTCATTGTAACCAAGAAGTTTGAAAAATAAACAACAATCTTGCATGTGGGAAAAGACTCGATGGTTTAAAATATTCTTAACATTCCCTGGTCAAAAGCAAACACACACATTTCAGCCCTAGAGAGTAAGATTCTCTTGTTCAGAATCAATTGGAAAGCGGGCCCATGCATTTTCAATAGTGGACATGAAATTCAATTTGATTCACAATAGTTCATGCAGATTTTTCCCAAGTTATTTTTATATTAAGGCATGCTTGAAAAATTTCAACCCAGATTTAGGTCTAAGTTTCCCAGACTTAGTAAGTAATTGCTGCTGTAATGAGTTCTTATGTCTTAATTTGGTCTGCTCCAGATGTTAACATCTAGATTGTTTGTTTTTAATTCTCCACCCCTCTGCATTTCCTTACAAAGCAGTACATTTGAAATGTTCTAATTTTTAAAAAAATAGATATTGGAAGGGGTTTTGAAAAAAAAAAAGCAGAAAAAGTAGTGTAAAGAAGTTTAGGGTCACCTTCATGCCAATTTAATCAGCGTGTATGCTACAGTAAAGCTGGGGGAGGACTTGTCTGACCTTCCAAAAGCCATCTATCTGACTTTTCTGTATTTGAGGATGGGGTGGTCGTAAGACACATGCATTTAGAGCTGCTGGTATGCTTCCCCTGCAAGGCAAGGTGCTATATTGGTGGTCCTCTGAGTGGGAAATAAAAACCCTGTGGCAGAGTTGGCTGTGCAGTACCACAATTCAACAGATTCCCCACCCCACCCCATATTTACTGAACCAGGGGAATAAACCTTGTCCTATAAACTAGCACAACTGAATAATAGGAAAAACTTGGCTTGTACATCCAGGATAAGAAAGTAATGCATTGATAGAGTATATTAATAAGAACCTGCACTTTAAACCCAGCTGGTGAGCAGCTGGGTGGCAGCTGGAAGATCTGGGAGTATTCCCCCAACAGATAAAGAAGACCTTGCTCAAGGGCAGGGGTTCTTAAATTGTAGTATGCATAGGAATCAGCTGAAGTGCTGGCTAACAATTAAGGTTCCATGGCGATGGGCCTAGGAATTCTGAAACTAGCAGATTCTGGATCAAGCCCAGAAATCTGCCTTTTCAATAAGCAGCCTCAGGTGATTTTGATGCAGGTGCTGGGAAACCACATTCTGAGAAGAACTGCTCCTCAGAGCTACTAATATCATCAGTCAAGATCTTTAAGCAGCTGAAAAAGATAAATAGGCTTTCAACCAATCTTTCCGCTTGGTTTTTGACAGCTGAGTTCAATCCACAGCTGGTAAAGAGGTTGGATAATGACCACAGATAGGCTTGATCCCTGGGGATAGAATGCTTATAGTGGTATGGGGACCTCTCTTTCTCCCCCATCAATTAAGGGATTGGAAAGCAGCCACAGAGTGGGCTCGAAATCCAGCTGGCACAAAACTTGGAAGGCAATCCTCGGCAAGGTCTGGGTTCAATATCTAACTGCTAAAGAGCTTGGCTGTCCGCCTTGTGGTGTGCAGTCAAGATCCACTTGATTATAATGCTTCGATAACATAGGAGCACAAGGGGTTAAAACAGCAACCTAAAAAGTTACATAAAAGTCTGAAGACCTAAAGTTTGGTCCCCAACTGGCAAGAAGCATGAACAGTATTTGAGAATGAAGCAAGCCTCAAATGGTAAGAGTTTTGGATGTCAGGAATGAGGTCTGGGTTCAATCTCTTGTCATTAAAAGGCTTGGAAGACTGGCTTGGGATCTGGTTTCAATCGTCAGATGGTAAAGAGTTCAAATGACAACAATGGTTTCTAGGTTCAAGTGAAAGCTGACAAACAGCTTGAAATAAACTGCAAGATCTGGGTTCAATCTCAAAATGTTAAGGGTTTAGATAATTGTCATGAGGAATGAGTTCAGCTTGGAGGATTTTGAATGTCTAGGTGAGGTAGCAAAGAATCTGCACCAGATGATTAGAGACAACTTGTGGTCATGTCCACGTGGGAAAGGATTTAGATAGCGGCTACTCTTTTCAGATTATGAGATAGAGAGGGTGCCCAGATACCACTGATCTAGGGCTACCTATATAGCCAATGCAGAAATAAGCTTGAATTCCAGCCATGGGTTAAGAAAATGTGTATAAAAGTACTAGCTCATGGGCTGGAGCAGTGGCGCTAGAGGTAAGGCGTCTGCCTTGCAAGTGCTAGCCTAGGACAGACAGTGGTTCGATTCCCCCCTGGCATCCCATATGGTCCCTCCAAGCCTGGAGCAATTTCTGAGCCCATAGCCAGGAGTAACCCCTGAGTGTCAACGGGTGTGGCCCAAAAAACAAAAACAAACAAAAAACCGTACTAGCTCAGGGGCTAATTTCGCAAGAGATTATCTCCATAACTATGGAGATACAGGCACCAGGCCTGGGAATGTGATTCCTGAAATAATAGAACTCTTTGCCAGGACTTTTGTTGACAGAATGACTGTTTTATATAGCTAAGAAAGCAGATGTCTGAAATGCACTGAATCTATGATGTGTGTTCCTAAGTGGGATGACAAGCTGGCATCACTGCATAAAATCTTGTTCCTACTTTTACAGTTTCACTAATACTCTTCTTTTTGATTATTCTGATTTATCAACAAAAGCAATTTCTGGAACCTTTTAAAAGCATACTCAAAGAGTAAAGAGCAGCCAGTTCTCCAAACAGCTAACAATCCACAAAAGTGGATCTAGATGCCTTAGAAAAGAAGCAAAAATCAAACCATTATCTTTAAATCATTTTTTTCTGTATTCCTTGACTTGAGAGTTCAAGGTGAATTCCAAAAAGATTGTATCATTACGGATTTATTTAAAGCATATATGTGTGTATATATACATATATATGAAATATATATATATTCCAAAACCTTCTATGCTTCTTGAATCTAAGCATATAAGACAACATTTAAGGAATAATTATTATATTTCTGGAACATATTTCTGGAACATATTAGACATATTAGTTGGAACATTTTAGTTTTAAGATGTTGTTAGTGAAACAACATTGTTGTTAATAGGTACCATTTACTGAATACTTATTATATGTTAGATACTGTAAGAAATATTTTACATGTACTACTTTTTTAATCTTTAACATAACCCTACATAATGCATCTTAGTATTATTATTTTGTAAAGGAAGACTAACTACATTTCTCAGCATCCTTTGTAATTGTTGCAATGATGTAATTAAATGCAGCCCAAAACAAATGTTGGTAGAAGTAATTCCACTTTTATCCTAGACTTTGAGGGTGGGCATAACTGTCAGTGTTCAGAAGCTACTCCCAGATCTGTTCTTGGAGGTGGTTCCCAGTGATATTTGGGGAACCTTGTGGTGATGGCTAACAAATCTAGGTCTCCTGAATGCAAAACATTTGCTTAGGTCATTGACTATCCAGACCTAGACTTTTAAACCAACTGATTTGTATTTAGATTTTTTATAATCTTTCCACAGTAAGTTTATAATTTACTTATAATGTAATGCTTATATATTTTAAGTAAATAGATGGATGCTTTAAATTGGTCCTTAATAATACCACCTACAACAGTACATAGATAAATCATTATTTTAGATATAACAAGATGGATGTCCAAGGTCTACTTAACATGCTTGAATCAGATTTAGGCAATAAATAAATCTTAATTGTGTTGAAGTATTTCAATAAAACTAAGATATTATTTTACACAACTATCTTACATGTTATTATTTTATATACCTTAAAAGAAAAAAATTGCTAAATAATAACACCCAGTTAACTGAAAGGCATAATCTTATTTCAGAGATGCTTATTATTTTTTAAAAATGACAAGATTTAATATCCTCATTATCAGAACAGAGTAGACAATTTCAAGAGATAGTTGACTTGGTTGAGATAGGAAAAAAAGGGCTTCAAAAAAGATAATAATTGCAATTTGTTGGAACAACTGAAATGTACTTAAAGTCATGAATCCACAGTGACATTTTAATAAAAGGATGGTATGTATGTGTGTGTCAGGGGTAATTTTAAAGTTAGAGAGATTCTATTTTTTAATTAAATCTTTTTTAAAACAACAGTACCCGTAGTATAGTTTTATTACAGTGTTACTACACCATGCACACCACCCAAGAGCCAGAATCCCTCCACCACTATCCCAAGGTTCCTTCACCATCTATTATGACAGTTCCATTGACCTTATCTCAGGGTTTGTTTCTTGGTACAGACTCTTTGGAAAATGGCATAAAGACTTCTAAAATAATTAAGATCGTTATTAAATATTTTATTTAAAATAAATAATAATAAATTAGTATTAAATTAAAATATTTTAATTATTTTATTTTAAACATTATTATTACCATTTATAATTAATTATTTTAGACCTTCCATATGGCCTGGCTATTCTATTCCTGGGTTAACACTCCAAGAGTACACAAAAAATTAATTTGAAATGATAGTTGCACTCCTCTGTCCGTCATATTGTTAACTACAATGGCCTAGATATGAAAACAACCCACATGCCTAACAACAGAAATGAAAGCAACACACATGCCTAACAACAAATTAATGGATTAATAAACTGGGATTATATATATTTATAAACACAATAGATAATTATTTCACTATAAGAAAATATAAAATTTCACAGCATCCCAGTAGAGTATGTGAGCACCGCCACCCTATGAGAAATCCCTTGCAAGAATCACAACCAAATTTACAAGACCCACACCATGAGAGTGTGCTACTTTCTGCATCACAACAACATGAAGAATGAAAGAAAGGGAAAAAATGAAAGGAAAGAAAAATTAAAATTAAAATTAAAAAGAAAAATCATACTATTTTTGTATCTACTGAATCACTTAGATATGTTAGAATACATTTTATATCTACCAAACCAATAGATAAAAAGCAAAGAAAAATTTCATCAAAGTATTCCAATCAAAACTTCAAAGTAATGCTAATATATCACCAGTTTTGCCTCCAATGTTTTGGGCATGGAGCAGCTGCTCTCCCTATACAAAGAAAGAACAATCAGATATATTTCTCTTGATGAAATATCACTAAAACGATTATAGGCTAGTCCAGAGGTTCTCAAACTGTATTTGAAAGATCCTCAAACCCTTTCAGAAGGATGAGTGAGATCTTTACCTTCCCAGCTATTCGTCAGCATGAGACAAGGTTTTCTTCTTATACTTTAAATAAAAACAACATAATCCAATAGACTAAAAAAATCAGATATGATAACCCAATTGTCTTCTATTAAGCAAGACATTAATCAGACGTTTAAGAACTGTAAAATAATTTCATTCTAACCATACATTTGGAGAAATATAACTATTTGTTACATAAAATGTTATTTATGTCAACATGTAATGGGTTCTTTATTACTTTTAAGTGAATTATTGCATAAATATTTTTACATTTCCAAGTTTTAGTTTATGATATGGCAAATACTGATTAAAATATATCAGTGAAAGACTGGATTTACAACAACTTTTAGAAAGAAATAGAATTCTGAAATAAAAAGTAAAATTAGAGTAAAAAAAAAAACATGTTGAACTGCAACATAAATATCTAATCAGCAAAACCAGAAAATATCTAGAGGTCAAATCCCCTGGATTCATCCAAAATCTCTAATAAAAGAAAGATTAGGGAGAACATAGATATAGGGACTTCAAAAACATGAAACTTTTAAAAGTATGCAAGACAAAATTATAGGGTACAGGGATGCATATCTGGGCAATAAAAGCATAAAGTAATGCAGGAGGAGGACCAGAGAGAGAGGACAGGGGTTAAGGAACTTGCCTTACTAGCAGCCAAATTGTCCTTCAATCCCCAGCACTGCATATGGTTTGCTGAGCAGCACTAGGTGTGATTCCTGAGCACAGAGCCAGAAGTAAATTTGATCACCTCTGGGTACAGCCCAAAAACCAAAAATGAAAAAGAAATGCAAATAAGAGATTTCTATAATGGTTACTTGGAGTGGGTAGAGGACTGATTGGAGTAGAGCACACTGAGGGAATTCAGATGGCTAAAAATGTTTTCCTTTTTGGTCTTTTTTTGTGATGCAAAAGGTGTTCACCGAATAATAATTCATCAAGGCAGAAAGGATATTTTAAAATCAATATTACATGACATGCCGCAGGGCAAGTCAACCCTTTACCACTTTTCCAGTGTTCGAATGAGTACAAACTTGTCTGCTTTATTTTGATGCTATACTGATGAATGCGTTGCAACCTGAAAAACACCTTCAATTACACATTAAACAGAAGCAATACTAGTTTTATGCCATTTCAGTTCTTGTATCTATAACTCCCTAATCAAGTTTCTCATACTTTTTCTTCAGAATTCAAAGTCATTTGAAAATGAAGTAATGTTTCAAATGTTTAGTCAGTAACCTGAGCCACCTGAGCAATCTCCTACCTTCTTGAAACCCTTGAAATACCCCATACAACTCTGTACCACAGAACCTGGAATGCTTTGTTTTCTTTATTCATTCACAATCTGTCTTTATCCTTGCAAGACTGGTAAAAGCAGTCTCTCAGGAGACCAATTACAACGTGATCTAACAAACTTTACAGTGGCTTCTGATAGGAATTTACAGATTTCTATACCAGATGTATGCCACTTATTCTGCTCCTTCAACACTCACAAGAAATCTATAAATATGCAATTTTCTTAAATGCTTGATCAGATCATGAGGTTTTAGTTAATTAGAACTGACATATTAGAAACTTAGTAGGATAATTAGAGGCTATCAAGTTCAGCAAAGGTGTACTGTACCTATTATATCCACTCCACTGTTAAATAATGAAACATTATTTAATCTTAATGTCGAGTGAGGAAATCAATAAACAACACAAAACAACAATTCTGAGTGACTTAATAATAATATGCCTAATGTTAAAAGGGGGAAGATAAAGATAGGAAGGGAGGGAGGGAGGGAGAGAAGAAAAAAGGGAGGGAGGGAAGAGAGGAGGGAGGGAGGAAGTGAGGAAGAAAGATATATATACATATATATATATCAGAATTCAATTCAGGTTACATACACATGTATGCATAAACAAATATAGGTATTTAGTTTAAAAAGTATTATAAAGTCTACACAATTGTGGGGTCTGGCTAGCTAGCCTAAAATTGACTTGACTGGTTAGGCCATTAGTAAGGACAGGCTGGAAATCAGACTTAAAGTGAAGTGAAGCTGCTGTCCTGGGCCATACTGAAGACCCTTTGGCTTATCTCTACAAAAAAAAAGACATCAGGAAAATTCATTACATATTTTCAATTAATTCTTATACAAATAGGAAAATAGTCCCTAAAACTGCAACGTGGAGTGCCTTTTGTTTTGTTTTGTCTTTAATCTCTCTAATCCCCCAAAGTGGTTTTTCTCTTAACTCATCTTAACTAGGGTTCAGATCATGTCATAATTGATTTTTAACATCAAACAGACCTGGTTTAAGTTTCATTGCTTAATGAGTATATGATCATAGACAACTTGCTTTAGTTTATCCTTTGTAACCTTAGTTTTCTGATAATAAAATGGAAAATGTATTTGTAATAAAGTGTTGAGTATATACTGTGAACTCAGTAATAATAATAATTTCTATTATATATAGAATCTGGCACTAAATAGCTAAATACATTGTATTATTTATATCTTGTAATATAATTATCTTTTTATAATTTGTCTTCTTTTAAAGAAGGATTTATGCCTAACTAAGTTCCACGTTGCTCACAGCATCTAGAAGAGGTAAAGTATCTGGATGTTTATAAAAATTGTGAGAAGGCATCCGTTCCCTATCCTGTCCATGCCACTGGCCTCCTCGAATCCAGCTCTGCACCAAGCAGAACTCTCCTGAAAATATGCATATTTGCATATTTGGATTCCAAAATGTAGTCTTAAGGTTAGAAAAGTATAATCTATTCTATGTTTAAAATTCATAAAACATTGGGAAGTTAATATTAAAATGTAATAGATCAATCTAGAAATAGGCAAATGAGAATATGATTCACATTTTACTACAGTATGCCTTCACTAATGTAGGTAATGAACCATTTAAAGAACAATCACTTCATTCATCTAGACATAATTAAAAACAAAAACTTCATAAATTTAAAGCCAAAACCAATAGTCATGCAACATTAAGATTGAATATTTAAATGGAGAAGATAAGAGAGGTAATTTCCTCATGTTACTGTTGTCTGATAACTCACATAGCATGGCTATTGCATTTGATATGAATAATGAGGCTCAAAACTCTTATAGGATTCAAGTCCTTCCCAAAATTTCACCAGAATTCTGTTTTTTAGAAAAGAAAATAATTTTATAAAAATGAATTATAAAAAGGTGATACTTTCAGGCAGAAAAAAGTGATACTTTCATTATAATGATTCAAGTCAATCATTCATTAAGTATAATATAAACTCTATGTTCAAGATATCATACTAAATTGTCTGAAATGAATAAGAAGATGAAATAAACTGAAATTCAGTTCTCCAAAACCTTACCTTGAAATTTAATAGGTGAAATGAATATTCATACAGTTATAATAGAGAGAAGACAGGTTAAGTAACACAATAAAGTATAGTGAAAGTACTACTGGAACAAAAGAGAGAGGTCTTACAATTTGAGGAAGAGATAGTGAGGTTAAGTAAAAAGTTGACTGTAATTTGAGGAGCCAGAGAGATTGTACAGGATTACAGCACATGTCTTGTATAATGATTATGCTGCTCAATTCCTAGCACCACAGAGTCTCATGAATATCATCGGATGCATCTCTGAAAACCCTTTCCCACCTCCATGTGAAACCCTAAAGTCCATGTGAAACCCTAAAGGCCACAGGGCACCACTTCAGTGGCTGAGTAATCTCTAGAACTGCAAAAACCAAGCAGAACTGCATCCTTGAGCCCATATATTGAACCACTTGACACAGTTGGCTAAGGGGAGAGGACGGAGGGAGGGGCTTCCTGAGCACTGTTTGGAACCAAGAACCCAACCAAGAGATATTTATTGAGAAGCAGAAAGGAGAATAGTTATATTTAACAATATTTTTTTAATATAAATTTTTATTTTGATCATAGTGGCTTACATATTGTTGACAATAATATTTTAGGTACATATTTACATAAAATCAGGGGGGATTCCCATCGCCAAATTGTCATCCCTACGCCTCCGTTTCTATCCTACCTCCCTTTTCCTTTTCCCTCATCCCAGGGCGGCTAGAATATGTGGTCCCCTCTGTATCTAACCCACTACTTAGTAGTCTTGCACCTGTTTGGTCCTGATGCCTCCCTTATTTCCCCCTCTATCTGGAGTCAGGACTAGCTAGTTCAAGTTGCGTGGTTTTGTTTGAAGGAGAAAAAAGCAATAAACTGGGGTAAGAGTCTAATACCCCGAAAATGGGCGGAGTCCTTCTATAGGCTCTCATCATCAATCTGGGAGATGGAGAAAAAGTAGGTGAAACACTCCACTAGTACCAAAAGAAGTGTCAAATATCCAGTGAGGGCTCCAGCTATATCGATAAGCACCACACAGAGCAGACAAAACAAACAAACAAACAAGTAGAAAAAAAAATAAAACAAAAACAGACAAACAAAAATCACGCCATGGTCTTGAATTAAGAAACATGGCATAGCACATAACGAAAGAGAAGAAAGGAAGAGAAAAAAAAATAAATAAAAAAAATAAGTATAATTGGGGACTACACTTTCAATAATCACACCCAAACAGAGAAATCGACCAAAATAGATTGGTAAATCAAAAATAATAATAACAATAATAAATGAAGGTAATATATATATTTATATCAAAAAAATAACCAAGGTTTTGTGCTTTTTGTATTTTTGTTTTTTTCCCTCCTGCACTGGCACAGTAAATATTGGGGTCATTCGAAAAAGAATTCACTTGGCCTAAGAGATATGGGATTTCTCCGTCCTTGGAGCATACTGTCATGGGATCAACTCTAGACATTGCTCAGGATCCTTATATTCATGCTTAAATATGCACATTTTTATTTAAAACAAGTCAATCATATGTAAACTTTTGGGGGGAAAGTCAGGTTAAGATATAAAGACTGGGGCTGGAGCGGTGGTGCAAGCTGTAGGGTGTTTGCCTTGCATGCACTGACCTAGGACAGACCTCGGTTGGATCCCCTGGCGTCCCCTATGGTCCCCCAAGCCAGGAGTAATTTCTGAGCAATAGCCAGGAGTAACCCATGAGAGTCACCAGGTGTGGCACAAAACCAAACAAACAAACAAACAAAGAGATATAAAGGACTAAAGAAATTCAGTGACTTGTTCATGATCCTACCATTAGTTTGAATTTAAGATTAAGTTTTCTTATTTTATACTCATTGTGTATTTCAGCTAACAAATTACCTTTTAATTAAGAAAATCACCTGACAATTGAGATGAATTAGAAAATCATGAACAAGGTAAAGTGAATAAAGACTGAAAAGAGGTAGAAACAGGTGCAGGTTTAGAAGAGAAAGATATTGATCTGGTCCTAATCTTAGATAGTAAGGTGTTATGAATAGAAGCATTCTGTGACTTATGAAAAAATAGCAAGAAAATAAATCTAATAGCATAGTAAAATGGATGGAAAAGATGATAAATTAAAAGCAGAGACATAATTGGGAGCTATTTCAATAAGAGAAAGATGATTAGGGCTGGGAATTAGGTAAAGACAGTGAAAATAAAAAGAAAGAGACACAGAAGTTTAAAAAGTTGCTGGATTTTGGAGGAGAAAAGAATTTAAAAGGTTTCAGAGATGGCTAGTTATTCAACTATGCAAAAATAGGTAGCTCAAGAAGTATAAAGTCAACTAAAATATGAAATGTAAAAGAAAACTCTTAATCATACTGAGAACATACAAATTATTAAAGAAATGAGCATGCTTCAATGGAAACTTAAAAAATAAAAGCAAACTTTATTTACATGTCTATGACCTTTTTTTTTTTTTTTTTTGAGCTACACTCGGTGAAGCTCAGGGGTTAATCCTGATTATGCACTCAGAAATTACTCCTGGCTAGGGGGACCATATGGAATGCCAGGGGATCAAACCGTGGTCTGTCCTAGGCTAGCTTGCGCAAGGCAGATGCCTTAAGGCTTGAGCCACCGCTCTGGCCCCAAAATATCTATGACTTTTAAGAACATGTTTAATCTACTAAAATATTGAATTCATTATAATTATTGACTCAGGACACACTCTAATTTCTATTTATTAATAAATTGATACTTATTAGATCAATTCCCAACATAACAGAATGTTACCCATCCCCCAACTTCCTGCCTACCTCACCTGGATGGTGATACCCTCCCACAGCTGGGAGGGGTCTGTGGTTGGTAAAAAAGGAGTTGCCTGGGGGAGGAGAGAGGAGCAGATGCAGCAAGGAGAGATCAGAGACAGGCTGGATGCAGAGAGATTGCTTAACTTAGAGGCCATGTGAGGAATATGCACAGAGTTAGGGCCTTGTAATAAAGCTGGATGTCTCCTGAAACCTCATCTGACTGCTGTGGATCATTTCCTCGCCACTATCCTGAACCCACAGACCTATGGGCTGAAAGTGCTGCAGGTGCAAGAATGGGCCGAGAAGGCTTCACCATCCATCATCTACTTTTAGGACTTTATAATTAATAATTAATTCAATAACAGTATACCAACAGTAGTTACCTCAGAATAAAAGCTATTTCAGATTTACTATTATCATAACCCTTTGTTACAAGTCCTTTAGCTTTGAAATATATATATATATATTGCTCATTTAAAAATATATGTTTCAGTTGCATTTAATAATATTCTAGAATTTATATTTTTCGTTGAAGAGAATTTTTCATTCAATATTTATCCTTCTCGGTAGTTATGTCATCTCTGGAATTATAACAGCTGTAACTGAAATCAAGGTGGAGTATGTAATATAATTAATCCACATGAGCACTGTAAGCCAATAAGGATTCCTTTAGAAATAATTCTCATGTAATATGCTCATGCGAGAATTGGCAAGGAAATGACAGAGAGCCCATAACAGTCTTTCCCCAGATGGATGCACATTTAATGACTTCATGGGCAGGGATTAGTCTACCTTCTTCAAAGCTTTATCTCCTTTCCTAGAATATAACAAATACACAAAAATAGTTACTCAGATGTACTGAAGCAATAGGAAAAAGTATGTAGAAATAATTGTGGTCTAATACAGAGTAGTTCATAAAAAGATGATGTACTTTTGTGCATCAATTCACTACAGCCTCCTAAATTTTCACAGGACTAGACAGTCTTTGCTTTCACACAACTACTCTCACAATGGGGCAGCATCCAGATAGATAACTGTTTCTGGTTGAGCTATTTGCCTCATTATTTTATAGTTTTCTCTTCGAATTTATTGATATATAAATCCCTCTTAGTTAATAATTCTATATTGGAATACAAAGAAAATTATATTAGGAAAATTCAATACAGAATGTAATAAGATACAAGTGCAATTATCATAAAGGTGGAGTAAAACAAAGACATAGCTAATTCAAAGTTTTTGCATTTTGGCTTTAGAGTTTTTGGCAACAATGCTTGAATACAGAGAAGTTTTGGAATAATACAAAATGTCAATAATTAAATTAAACCATAACACAAAGCCTGCTAGGAAAAAAACTAAATCTTCTTTCAATTCTTATTTAACTTATTTCCTGCAAACAACATCATTCTTGCTGTTGAAAATAGACTAAATATAACCTCTTTTGAAAAAATTAGAATTGTACATAATTCTATGACAATAAACCCATCTCTTTTTCTCTTTAAATATCTGTATTAGTACATTATTCCTTCACCAGCTTGAGGAAAAAAATGTATTCAAATGTTTTCTTTATAAAGACTACAAGTAATGTGTTTACATTTGGGGATTGTGGTCATTGTGGGCTGGGTTTGAGTTTATGGCATTAAAAAAAACTGTTCACTTTTTTTGAAGCAAGAACGTTTTTATTAAAACTTATTTAAAAATTTCTGAGGGAAAAGACAAGAAAAAAGTATGTGTTTTAGAGAGAACACAGGTTTCTCAGAATGAAATTAGGCAGGCAAAGAAACATAGAGACAAGTAAGCAAGATATGTCTTAAAGAGAAAATCTAGGCTTGAAGAGCAAGCTTTGGTCAAATTCATATGTGACTCTGATAATTAGTTAAATGCAGGTACATGACCAATAATAATTTTCTTAGAAATAAGAAGCATAGTAAAGAATTTGCACATTTAAAAGTTTTTTTTATCTGTACACAGGCGTTTTAGGGACAAATATCAATGTAATGAAAATGTCAGCTTCATGAATAAGTAGTAATAACATAATTAATACACTGGAATTATTGCAGAATTTCAATCAGCTATGTTACATTGAGCTGTGAAATAGGCAAGTCTTTTTGCCTATCTGAATGAAAGCTTTAACTTTGAATAACAATTATCACATTAAATAGGCAATTGTTTACCTATTTAAATCTGGCATTATGCTAGTTTATATTACATACAAATTTATATTTAATATATGAAATATGTACTGAGAAGTATTACTATTTCCACTTACAAAGAAAAACTCTAAGGAGTGGTGATAGATTGAGATTCTTGAGAAAACCAAGAATTTGGACCTGATTGCCTAACAACTACTTATCTCCTGTCAGCTATTCCATTAGCAAGTAACATCAAGTCAAGAATTTTGTTATATGCATGGTGAGGCAGGTGTTAAATGCCACTAATATTTTAATCTTTTGGCTAAAGTCATTGTTATATGTGACAAATTAAATGAAGGTTACTTCCACAGTTGCAACTTAGAGGTGAAAGTAAAGAAAGGCTAAAAACAAGGGAGCTTCCTCAGAGTTAGATGGAGATGAAGAAATCTTGAAAAAAGGAAATAGAAGTAATTTTCCAAACTATGCTAAGGAATCAGGCATCAAGGTCAAGAACTCCTTACTTGATGCCTCTCAACCCATTTAAATCAGAGTTGTTGAGCTGGGTGAGTAGCCTTTCATCAATTGTTTTTCATCTCATTTTACTGTTAGAACGGGTTTAGGATAAAAAAGACTGTTATATGTGAGTGTAAAGAAATAGACTTGAATCAGATAGTACAGCAGGGAGGACACTTGTCTTGCTGCAAGCAGACAACCTAGGTTTGATCTGTGGCACTCTACATAGTCATCTTGGTCCTGTCAGGAGTAATTTCTGAGCACAGTGCCTGGAGTAAGCATTGAGCACTGTCAGGTGTGGCCGCAACTCTGAAACTAAGTAAAGAAATGTACATGTTTTCTTGAGAAGATTGTAATCTCTAAGTGTCAGTCTCATTGGAACATTCTAAAAATGTTATGAGAAATGACAGCATTTTATGTTTTCCATGGTGACCACTTTGTGGAACAATTCTCAATTGGATGCATAAATTCTGCTCTTGGTCCAGTTGGTTTGTTTTATTTCTAGGTGAGCCTCATTACTTTCAATGACACCTGGTGAACAGGGGACTTCCTTTCTACTCTCTGCTGTGTCCTGGCCAGTGCACAGGTGTAACATGGGCTGACATAGGTTGAGAAATTGGTCATTTGCAGGCTAAAGGCAGCTGCAGTCTTTAGAACACAAACTTCTACTATCCTGGGACTTCTGAGAAAAGAAATCATAATTTGAATTTCCAGTAGTTTAGTTTCCCAACCAAGTTCCCACTCTGAGTAATTCCCCCTTAAACAGATGCAGAATACAGCGTTTTGGATCTTGCATGTGGTGTGGGATTTCTGTTTTCTATCATGTAAGATAAGCTTACAGATCTCTTTAGCAGCCATAATTTATTCACCAACAGATGAATTCTTGTCATGGATGATTCTTTAGAGAAATATGATATTATGATATAATATATTATGTTTTTCAAACATAGCATTATCATATCAAATATATTTGTAAAGCTACTCATGACCCTTTATTGCATATAAAATATCTCAATACAAATAAATCAGTAGTAGGTATTCTTTAATATATAATCATTGAAGATATTAGGGCATAGAGAGAAGTGAGAAATAAATTAAAGAAGGAAGGAAAAGAAAGAAAAAGAAAAGAAAAAAGAAGAGGAAAAGGAAAGAAGGGAGGGAGGGAGGAAGAAAAGAAGGAAGCAAGGAAGGAAAAAGGGAGAGAGGGAAGAAAGGGAGGGAGGGATACAGGAAGGGTAGGAAGGAGGAAGGAAGAAAATAAGGAAGGAAAGTAGGGAGGAAGAGAGGGAAGGAGAGAGAAAGGCAGTAAAAAGGGAGGGAAGAAGGAAGAAAAGAAGGGAGAGGGAAGGAAGGAAGGGAGATGGGAAGAAGGGGAGAAGGAAGGGAGGGAAGAAGGGAGGGAGGAAGGAAGGAAGGAAGGAAGAAAGGGAGAGAGGAAGGAAGGAAGACAGGAAGGAAGGAAGGAAGGGAGAGAGGAAGGAGGGAGAAGGGAGGGAGGAAGTAAGGAAGGGAGAGAGGGAGAAAGGAGAGAGGGAGGAAAGGAGGGAGGGGAAGGAGGGAGAAAGGGAGGGAAAAAGGGAGGGAAAAAGGGAGGGAGGAAAAGAAGGAAGAGGAGGGAGGAAGGGAAGAAGGGAGGGAGGGGGAAGGAAGGGAGAGAGGGAGAAAGGGAGGAAGGGGGAAGGAAGCAACTAGTTCATGCCTTCTCTGAATCTTTTAATCCTGTTATGCTGCATCCCTCATTAGGTTACTTTTTTATTTACCATGACGTAAGTTTTGAAGTTTGTGATTAGGTGAAATCTGAAATATATCACAAGACTATATGTGAATATGCTAAAAATGGAGACATGTTTTTCTATCTCCACACATTTTTTCCTTGTTGTCTAGGAGACTATGAAATGGGTAGCATCTGTGGAGATCTCTTTACAATAACTGATGCACAATTCAAACATCTTCATCATAACAAAAAACTTACCATAATATCTGAAGAATAAAAAAGTTACAGGAATTAATACGTCAGTGGCGAAAGAAACTAATTAAAATCAACAAACAAATAAGCCCATTTAAAAATGAGCTTTCCTAAGGCATCTTCCAAATTGTTGGAGTGGTATATTGGTTTTCAATGACAGGTTTCACACTGATGAATGCAGAAGATAAATTTCACAGTATTATTTTATGCAAGTCAGAGAGTATATATCTATCTACAGAAACAAAATGGCTTTAGAGAAATTCCAAGCAAGTATAAGATAGAAAAGGACACTGTTGAATTCAGACTGACAGACCAGCTCAGTCATCTATTCAATTCACTGTTCACCTTAAGATTCTGTTTCAATATTTGAAATTAAACACAAACTGAATTAAGAACCTTCCTAGAGTTGTGTAAATTTCTGTGAAGAGTGAAATCTCTGTTTCTTGCCTTTTATTTGTAGATGGGTCATATTGAGTCCCAAAATGCATTTGGTAACTCTTATTTTTAACGTAACAGCAGCTGCTCTTTATTGAACACTTATGTGTCAGGAATTTGCTGAGAATTTCATCCTATCTCATTTAATAATGCTTATTACAACCCTAAGAGGCATTTATTATTATTCTATTATATATAACGGAATGAAGACTAAAATTTATAGCTAATAAACAGTTGAGCCAAGATTAAACCTAAATTTGCCTAAATACTAACGTCTGTTGTTTTAACCACTACTCTAGGCATGGCTATTGGGTTTCACTTTATATGCCAATTTGCATGGAATAGAAATACATTCCTGGATTCTTAGACAAACTGAAGCCTCAGAGAGAAAAAAAAAATCATCATTTATTGCTACAGGAAACAATGGCTCGTTACTTGCTATGAGCAAGGCAAAAAAAAAAAGTTAGTAGTAGTGATATATACATCAAACATTTTCCATTTCTGTGCTAGGTGACATTTCAGTGAAGTATTATTCTCAACAAATATATATTCTACTTATATGCCAGTTTATGCTTATATTTATGTACCTATATTTTACCATTTTAATTTCAACGTAATTGGTCTGTCATCTGAACAAAATTTCCTTAGTTTGTAAGTTATTAACATATCTAGGCTATATGGATACTATCTGTGAGAAAGACAGACAAATTTTAAGTTTTAAATTCAATTAAACTTAAAATATAAGCATTTGTCAGCTCAACTGGAATAGGTACATAACAGGATTCATGACAGCAATTTAGAAATATTAATAAACACTTGTTTTCTCTTACTGGGTGTCTTTGTGTATATCATTTATTAAATAATTCAAGTAAAAATAGTCTCAATTTGGGTTTGGAGTGATACTATGGTGGGTAGGGCATTTACCTTTCACACAGCAGACCTGAGTTTGACCCGTAGTATCCCATATGGTCCCCCAAGCAATGCCAGGAGGTATTCCTTTTTTTTTTTTTTTTTTTTTGTTTTTGGGCCACACCCGGTAACGCTCAGGGGTTACTCCTGGCTATGCGCTCAGAAGTTGCTCCTGGCTTGGGGGACCATATGGGACACCGGGGGATCGAACCGCGGTCCGTCCAAGGCTAGCGCAGGCAAGGCAGGCACCTTACCTTTAGCGCCACCGCCCGGCCCCGACCAGGAGGTATTCCTGAGTGGAGAGTCAGGAGTAACCCTTAAGCACTGCCAGGCATAGCAGTAAAATAAACAAACAGAAAAAGTCTAAGTCTTAATATTCATATATCTGTGTTAAAGTAGCATTATTTACCATACACAAAACATGGAAATAACATAAAAGTCAATCATCAATAGATGACTAGATCAGATAAGCATGATTTGGAATTGGAGGGATAGCACAGCGGTAGGGTATTTGCCCTCAAGCAGCTGATCCAGGAGGAATGATGGTTCAAATCCTGGCATCACATATGGTCCCCTGTGCCTGCCAGGATTGATTTCTGAGTGCAGAGCCAGGAGTAAACGCTGAGCACTGCTTGGCGTGACCCCCAAAAACCGGAAAAAAAACATAAGCATGATTTGTATACTCAATAGAAAATTTATTCTGCCATGAAAGAAGATAAAATTGTGACAAAAGATGAAAAAGATTGAACTTAAGGTTGAGTGTGCTAAGTAAAACAGGTAATTAAGTAAAAGGATAAATGGATCCATGTTTATGTGCAATATAAATAACTAAAGCAAACAAAGTTGTCCAAAAAACTAACAGACACAGTGAAGTCACAATTGTTATCAGGGGGAAAGAAACAGCAGGTGAGTGGGATGGAAATAGAGGTAATTCTAATAATAGAGCTAACACTAGAACTTTGATGATGAGTAATTCTTACACACAAATAAATATGAAAGTATACCTTTGAAAGACTATAGTTTTATAAACCACTAAAAACCAATAATAAAATAAGATTTAGATGAAAAAATGTATCCACAGTGAAGAGAATTAATAAAGAATTTATGAAAAAACATGGGGAAGACAGACTTATCAGAGCTGTGCAAAGGGATCAACAACTAAGAAAGGCAGAAGTTATAGAAAAAGAGAATGAAATTAAAGAAAACTCTTAAAACCCGTCTATCACTCATCAAAAAGAATTAGTGATTGCTTATAATCTGGAAATTTGTATCACTTCATAAAAATATATGATCCAAATCAGTCTTGTGCATATGAATAGAACATATGCTTCAGAATCCATAGAATGACTGAAAGTTTCTGGGTCCTGAGAGAAGGGAAGAGAAGTCAGACTGTTAACGTACATTTTGCATCAACACACACGATCTACTTAACCAAGGTGAACAGTAATTTTGCCTTCCCATGCTGCCTTTCCTTCCCTCTTTTATTTCCCCTTTTCCTTCTTTCAAAAGACACTTTTGAGAGCCTCTTATATTCCAAATACTTTAGGCTTTCTTTTTTTTTTAAATAAATCTTTATTTAAACACCATGATTACAAGCATGTTTTTAGTTGGGTTTCAGTCATAAACAGAATACCTCCCTTCACCAAAGCAACATTCCCACCAACAATGCCCCCACATCCCCCATCCCTGCCTGTATTCCCAACAGTCATTCTACTTCTCTCATTCTTTAACATTGTCATGCTGGTTGTTAGTGTAGTTATTTCTGTAACAGCGTTCACCACTCTTCAAATTATGAGTTGCTTCTTCCAGTCCTTTCAGCCCTATGCTTTAGGCTTTCTTAATTGAATGAGATTATTCCCTGCCATTCCAAGGTCTATAGCTCACTTTAAGAAGACATTAAATCTTCATAGTGTTTTACAAAATATTATGTATTCTAGAAAAGACAATTATCTTCATTATAAAATTGAAGAAACTGAAGCTTAAAGAAGGTAAATGAATGGTCTTTTAGCAACCTCTAGAACAGAATATGGTAACAGAGACGAGAATGAAATATAAATAAAAATAATTTGATGATACTCTTCCTTCTCAGTTCATTGTCAATGTAAGCAAGCTAAACATAAATATAAAGGCATCTGTACATGTGTGTAGAGTATTATAATAAATGCTCTTGAAATTATCTATACAAGTATAACTTGCTACCACTATTCTAAGAATCAGAGTAAAAAGGTAAGATTTGAATTATATAGCAGCTTGTTCTATATTGTCATTACGATTGTAAAAGGAAATACATTTTGAGGTTCAAGAGGAAGAATTCAAGAATGAATGTGGGACTAAAAAATTCAAAAAATAAATTAATAAATAAATATGTTACACAAGCTAGAAAATTACTGGATTTATCAAAAGAAAGATAAAGAAAAATTCACCAAATGTTTTGAAATGAAAGACTTTAATATAACCATAAGATTTTGTATACGGAAGAAAACTGAGAAAACAAAAAAAGATGGAAAGAATCATTATTTCTCCTCAACACAAAACTAAAATTAATTAACTATCTTAGATTTAAAATGTAAATTTGAATTAAAAATGCATTTTATGAGATCAAACGTAACAATGACAACACTTTTACAATAAGGGCTAATTTTATACAAGCTAATTGTAGAGAAATTTCCTGTCTCAGTGTTGGAGGTGTACTACTTCAAGTAAGGCAAAGTAAGCACTTTGATTAAACCTGTGAGCACTGGGTCACATGTCTAATCTCTGGCAACACATATAATCCCTGATCCTCAAGGAGAGGGATCACTGAGCATTAAAAGTATTCCCTGGTTTCTGCTTTGCTCCCTGCCTGGTTTCCTGCTTTGCTCCTTGCCTAGTTTCCTGCTTTTTGCCTGAGGTAGCCAAGAAAGGCCCCAGCAGACATAATCTCTTCAGGGATCTACACAAGGTAGGCTGATTCTGCCAACATAGGGTGGAGGCTGATTCCTGCCATGTGTTTGGGCACAAGAAAAGACATAAAGGCCGCAGCTTTGCTCCCTTCCTGGTATCCTGTTTTTCTGCGTGAGGCAACCAGAAAAGACCCAGCAGACCTAATCTTTTCAGGGCCCAGCACAATCCAAGAAAGGCCCCAGTGGACATAATCTCTTCAGGGCTCTGCACAAGGTAGGCTGACTCCGACCAGGAAGGGTGAAGGCTGATTCCTGCCATGTGTTATCAGAACTCAAAAACAGCATAGATCAAGCTGAACAGAACACAAAGGTAAAAATCCCCAAACTCCAAACTGAAATAACAAGACTAAAAAATTGGTATATGAAATGAAAACCTCGTTAGTAGGTTTACTCCAACAGAGTAAAAAGCAACTGAGGACAGAATCAGCAAGCTAGAAGATGAGATGCAAAACAAATCTATACAGCATAAGCTATCAGAAATGAACCTTAAATTAAATGATAAGACAATTGAAAAATTACTCAAAGATGAAAATAGAAGTCTTTGATAAATTCAACAGAAACAACATAAGAATCATTGGAGTCCCAGAAACACAGGAAGATAATCCCCAGGAAGAATCAACAGTCAAGGGCATCATTAAAGAGAAACTCCCAGAGCTAAGACTACATGCAACCAAATACTGCATGCCTTAAGAACACAAACTAAAAGACATTGGAAGAACAGCACTGCAAGACACATCATAGTCACAATGATGAATTCCACATATAGGGATAGAATACTGAAAGCATCAAGATCATAAAGGGGAATTACATCGAAAGGAGCATCTTTAAGATTTACAGCAGAGCCGTCACAAAAAACCCTCAAGACCAGAAGGCAGTAGTGACAAAACTTAATTAAATGAATGCATCGCCTAGAATACTGCATCCATTCAGACTCACTTTCAGGTCTGAAGAAACTTTACATGTTTGTTTATCTGCTTCATAGATAAAGAACAACTCAGATACTTTATAAACTCAAAATCAGCCTTAAAATAAAAATCTGAAAGGTCTAATTTAAGACAGGAAAGATCAACAGACACTAGACTTTTCCACAAAGATGACATTAAATCCCATGACAATGATCTCATTCAACATCAATGGACTAAATCATCTATTAAGATTCAGAGTGGCAAAATGGATTAAAAAGCTGAATCCAACATTCTGCCTCCTACAAGAAACATCTGAATAGTTAGAACAAACATAGACTCAAAATCAAAGGCTGAAAGAAATTCATTGAAGCAAACAGTTCCCTTAAAAAAAGCTGGAGTGGCTATATTAATTTCAGATAAAACAAACTTTAGTCTCAGAAAAGTTATAATGAACAAAGATAGATATTTTGTATGAATCAAAGGATATGTTCAATAAGAAGAAATCACACACCTAAACATTCACCAAATGAGGAACTAACAACATATTTAATACAATTGTTGACAAAACTGAAAGAAGGTATCTATAGCAACACAATAATAGTGGGAAACCTTGGGACCAAGTGACAATACAGTGGTAAGATGTTTTCCTTGCATGTAGCTTATACAGGACGGACCCAGGTTCAAATCTAGGCATTGCATATGGCCCCCGAGCCTGCCAGGAGTGAGTTCTGGGTGTAGAGACAGGAGTGCTGCCAGGTGTGACCCCCAAAACCAAAAAAAGGTAAAAATAGTGGAACACCTGAACACTGCCCTTAACCCCTGGATAGGTCAACCAAGGTGAAACCCAGCAAGAATATACTAGCTCTGAAAAAAAAAAAAAAAAACAAAACAAAAACAAAAACAAAACAAAAAAAAACACGGAACAAAGAGGACTAGTAGATATATAAAGGGCACTCCATCCCCAGAAAACTGAATATACATTTTTCTCCAAAGCACATGGGTCTTTCTCCAGGATAGACCACATGCTCGTGCATAAAACATATATCCATAAATTCAAGAGAATAGAAAGTGTACGACTACCTTCTCATATCACAAGCAACTGAAATTTGAAGTGAAATAAAATGGAACACAGAAGAAAAATTTTAACACCTGAAAATTAAATAGCTCACTACTAAACAACCAGTCGGTCAGAGATGAAATCAAAAAGGAGACCAAAAATTCCTGAAAATAAATGATAATGAAGACACAAATTAAAGAATTTATGGAACAAGCAAAAGTAGAACAAAGAGGAAAATGTATTGCTTTGCAAGCACATATCAGAAAGGAAGACAGGGCCTATATAAAAAGCTTAATGACATAGCTTAAAAATTAAAAAATGATCTACAAAAGAAATGAAAAAGAGGTAAGAAGAAGGAAATAACAAAGCTTTGAGTAGAAATAAATGAAGTGAAAATAAAAAAATCAGAAAGATGAACAAAAGCAAAAGTTGGATCTTTGAAAAATAAACAAGAGCAGGGTATGTGTTTCCATTTCCGTGTGTCCTCTATTATTCCTTGGAGCAGGGCTTTATAGTTTTCTTTGTATAGGTCCTTCACGTCTTTGGTCAAGTTGACTCCTAGGTATTTGAGTTTGTGTGGCACTAAGGTGAATGGGATTGCCTTCTTGACGTCCATCTCTTCCCTATCATTATTGGTGTATAAAAAGGCTATTGATATCTGTGTGTTAATTTTGTAGCCTGCCACCTTGCTATATGAGTCTATTGTTTCTAGAGGCTTTTTGGTAGAGTCTTTAGGGTTTTCTGAGTATCATGTCATCTACAAATAATGAAAGCTTGACTTCTTTCTTTCCTATCTGGATTCCCTTGATATCTTTTTCTTGCCTGATTGCTATAGCAAGCACTTCCAGTACTTTGTTGAAGAGGAGGTGAGAGCGGACAGCCTTGTCTTGTACCAGAATTTAGAGGAAAGGCTTTTAGTTTTTCTCCATTGAGGATAATATTTGCCATTGGCTTGTGGTAGATGGCTTCAACTAGATTGAGAATGGTTCCTTTCATTCCCATCTTGCTGAGAGTTTATTTATTTTTATCAAGAATGGGTATTGGACCTTATCAAATGCTTTCTCTGCATCTATTGATATAATCGTGTGATTTTTATTTTTCTGTTGTTGATGATGTTCATGATGTTGATAGATTTACAGATGTTAAAACATCCTTACATTCCTCGGATGAAACCTACTTGGTCGTAGTGTATGATCTTCTTGATGATGCATTGGAGGAAATGGAAACACATACCCTGATCATGGATTGGCAGGATTAACATCATTAAAATGGCAATACTCCCCAAAGCATCATACAGATTTAATGTGATCCCCTTAAAAATATCCATGACATTCTTCAAAGAAGTGGCTCAAACACTTATGAAGTTCATCTGGAACAATAAACATCCTTGAATAGCTAAAGCACTCCTAGGGAAAAGGAAAATGGGAGGCATTACTTTCCCCAACTTTAAACTGTACTACAAAGCAATAGTTATCAAAACAGCATGGTATTGAAATAAAGACAGCCCTTCAGATCAGTGGAATAGGTTTGAGTTCTCAAACAATGTTCCCCAGACATACAATCACCTAATTTTTGACAAAGGAGCAAGAAATCCTAAGTGGAACAGAGAAAACCTCTTCAACAAGTGGTGCTGGCAGAACTGGTTAGCCAATTGCAAAAAAGCGAACACAGACCCCCAGTTAACATCATGTATGAAGGTAAAATCCAAATGGATTAAAGACCTTGATATCAGACCTGATACCATAAGGTATATAGAACAACATGTGGGTAAAACACTCCATGACATTGAGACTAAAGGCATCTTCAAGGAGGAAACTGCACTTTCCAAACAAGTGTGAGCAGAGATCAACATATGGGAATACATTAAGCTGAGAAGCTTCTGCACCTCAAAAGAAATGGTACCCAGAATACAAGAGCCACCCACCATGTGGGAGAAACTATTCACTCAACACCCTTCAGATAAGGGGCTAATATCCAAAATATACAGGGCACTGACAGAACTTTACAAGAAAACACATCTAATCCCATCAAAATATGGGGAGAAGAAATAAACAGACACTTTGATAAAAAAGAAATACAAATGGCCAAAAGGCACATGAAAAAATGCTCCTCATCACTAATCATCAGGGAGATGCAAATCAAAACAATGATGAGATATAATTTCAGACCACAGAGATTGGCATACATCACAAAGAATAAGAACAATCAGTGCTGGCGGAGATGTGGAGAGAAACGAACTCTTATCCACTGCTGGTGGGAATGCCGTCTAGTACAACCTCTATGGAAAGCGATATAGAGATTCCTCCAAAATTTGGAAATTGAGCTCCCCTTCGACCCAGCTATTCCACTCTTAGGGATATACCCTAAGAACACAAGAATACAACACAAAAACCCCTTCCTCACACCTATATTTATTGCAGCACTATTCCCAATAGCCAGGCTCTGGAAACAACCAAGATGCCCTTCAACAGATGAATGGCTAAAGAAACTGTGGTACATATACACAATGGAATATTATGCAGCCATCAGAAGAGATGAAGTCATGTAATTTTCCTATACATGGATGTACATGCAATCTATCATGCTGAGTGAAATAAGTCAGAGGGAGAGAGAGACACACACACAGAATGGACTCACTCATCTATGGGTTTTAAGAAAAATAAAAGTCATTTTTGCAACAATCCTCAGAGACAATGAGAGGAGGGCTTGAACTTCTAGCTCACTTCATGAAGCTCACCACAAAGAGTGGTGAGTGCAGTTATAGAAATAACTACACAGAGAAGTACCATAATCATGTGAATGAATGAGGGAACTTGAAAGCCTGTCTGGAGTACAGGTGGGGGTGGGGTGGGATGGAGGGAGATTTGGGACATTGGTGGTGGGAATGTTGCACTGGTGAAGGGGGTGTTCTTTACATGACTGAAACCTAATCACAATCATATTTGTAATCAAGATGTTTAAATAAAAAATATTAAAAAAGAAAAAAATAAACAAGAGGGACCGGAGAGAAAACATGGTGGTAGGATGTTTGCCTACCATGCAGAAGGACGGTGGTTTGAATCCCAGCATCCCAATATGATCCCCCAAGCCTGTCAGGAGTGATTTCTGAGCATAGAGCCAGGAATAACCCCTGAGTGCTGCCGGGTGTGACCCAAAAACAAAAACAAAAAAGAAAAAGAAAAAACAAACAAGAAAAACCATTAGCAAAACTCACAAATGAATGGAGAGAGAAATTTAATAAACTGGATTAGAAATAAAAAAGTGGGAGATCACTACCGATACTGTAAAGATTCAAACGGTAATCAGAGACTACTTTGAGAAACTCTATTCCACGAAGCATGAGAACCTGGAAGGAATGGATAAACTCTTAGACTCTAATAACCTTCCATTTTTAAATAAGGATGATCTAGCATATAAAAACAGATCCATCATTACGGAGGAAATTAAATTGTAAACAAAAGTCTTCCCAAAAATAAAACCCCAGGTCCAGATGGATTCACTAATGAATTATTTCAAACCTTTCAAGAAGAACTACTACCAATCCTTTTCAAGCTCTTTCCTGAAATTAAAAAATCAGGAACACTCCCAAATATTTTTTATGCAGCTAATATCACCTTAATAAAAAAATCAGACAGAGATGCTACCAAAAAAGAAAACTACAGACCAATATCCCTGAACACAAACGCAAAGATCATTAACAAAATTCTAGCAAATAGGATTTAACACCTCATGAAAAGTCATTCACCACAAGTAGGTTTCACTTTAGGAATGCAAAGATGTTCTAACATATGTAAATCAATTAACACAATACACCATTATCAACAAAATGATCATATCAATAGATGGAGAGAAAGCAGTTGATAAGGTCCAACACCCATTCTTTTTTTTTTAATTTATTTAAACACCTTAATTACATACATGATTGTGTTTGGGTTTCAGTCATGTAAAGAACACCACCCATCACCAGTGCAACATTCCCATCACCAATGTCCCAAGTCTCCCTTTGCCCCACCCGACCCCTGCCTGTACTCTAGACAGGCTCTCCATTTTCCTCATACATTCTCATTATTAGGACAGTTCAAAATGTCGTTATTTCCCTAACTAAACTCATCACTCTTGTGGTGAGCTTCCTGAGGTGAGCTGGAACTTCCAGCTCTTTTCTCTTTTGTGTCTGAAAATTATTATTACAAGGGTGTCTTTCAATTTTCTTAAAACCCATAGATGAGTGAGACCATTCTGCGTTTTTCTCTCTCTCTCTGACTTATTTCACTCAGCATAATAGATTCCGTGTACATCCATGTATAGGAAAATTTCATGACTTCATCTCTCCTGACAGCTGCATAATATTCCATTGTGTATATGTACCACAGTTTCTTTAGCCATTCGTCTGTTGAAGGGCATCTTGGTTGTTTCCAGAGTCTTGCTATGGTAAATAGTGCTGCAATGAATATAGGTGTAAGGAAGGGGTTTTTGTATTGTATTTTTGCCAACACCCATCTTGATTAAAAACTCTCATCAAGATGATGGATGGAAAGAATTTTTCTCAATATAATCAAGGCCATCTATCACAAGACAATGGCAAATATTATTCTCAATGGAGATAAACTAAAAGCCTTTCTTCTAAAATCTGGTACAAGACAAGGCTGCCTTTTCTCACCACTCCTATTCAACATAATGCTGAAAGTTCTTGCCATAGTGATTAGGCAAGAAAAATATATCTGGGCCCTGAGAGATAGCACAGCGGTGTTTGCCTTGCAAGCAGCCGATCCAGGACCAAAGGTGGTTGGTTCAAATCCCGGTGTCCCATATGGTCCCCCGTGCCTGCCAGGAGCTATTTCTGAGCAGACAGCCAGGAGTAACCCCTGAGCATCACTGGGTGTGACCCAAAAAACAAACAAACAAACAAACAAACAAAAACAAACAAACAAAAAAAGAAAAATATATCAAGAGCATCCAGATAGGAAAGGAAGAAGTCAATTTCCTCCTGTTTGCAGATGAGATGATACTATATTTAGAAAACCCTAAAGACTCTGCCAAAAGGCTTCTAGAAACAATAGATTCATATAGCAAAGTGGAGGGTATATAATTAACATGCAAAAATCAATGGCCTTCTTGTACAATAATTATAGAGAAGAAATGAACATTTAAAAAATCCCATTCACATTAGTGTCACACAAACTGAAATATCTAAGAGTCAACTTAATTAAAAGGTTAAGGACCTTTACAAAAAATCTACAATGTTTGCTTCAAGAAATAAAAGAGGGCACATGGAAATGGAGACACATACCCTGCTCATGTATTGATAGAATTAACAACATTAAAATGACAATACTCCCCAAAGCACTGTACAGATTCAATGCAATCCCTCTAAAGATACCCATGACATTCTTAAAGAAGTGGATCAAGCACTTCTGAAATTCCTTTGGAACAATAAAACCCATGAATAGCAATAGCATTTGAAGTAAATCAAAGTGAGTATTAGAATAGCGGGACACTGGGGCCGGGAAGGTGGCACTAGAGATAAGGTGTCTGCCTTGTAAGCGCTAGCCAAGGAAAGGACCGCGGTTCGATCCCCCGGCGTCCCATATGGTCCCCCCAAGCCAGGGGCAATTTCTGAGCACTTAGCCAGGAGTAACCCCTGAGCGTCAAACGGGTGTGGCCCAAAAACAAACAAACAAAACAAAACAAAAAAAAGAATAGCTGGACACTGATTCGTGATAAATTCTACATTTCAGTCATGTTTAGTTGTTTAGTCTCCTTTTCTGTTTACCTCCTAGTTACTGCACTTGTTTCTTTCAGCTCTGTTAAAAGACAAAATTAAGAGAGAACAAAAAGATAAAATTAAGGGATGTGGGGAGAAAGGAACTCTCATTCACTGCTGGTGGGAATGCCATCTAGTCCAGACTTTATGGAACACTATATGGAGATTCCTCAAAAAACTGGAAATTGAGCTCCTATATGATCCAGTTGTACCACTCCTAGGGATATACCCTAGTAAAATGAAAGCACAATTCAAAAATGTTTTCCTCACACATATTCATGCATCGAATTTATTATGCTCAGTGAAATAAGTCAGAGGGAGAGAGATAGACACAAAATAGTCACACTCATCTATGCTAGGTTCTTGGGATCACTAAAACAAAGAATACATCTAATCCCATCAAAAAAATGGGGAGAAGAAATGGACACTTTGACAAAGAAGAAATACAAATGGCCAAAAGACACATGAAAAATGCTCCACATCACTAATCATCAGGGAGATGCAAATCAAAACAACTATGAGGTACCACCTCACACCCCAGAGATTGGCACACATCACAAAGAATGAGAACAAGCAGTGTTGGCGGGGATGTGGAGAGAAAGGAACTCTTATCCACTGCTGGTGGGAATGCCGTCTAGTTCAACCTTTATGGAAAGCAATATGGAGATTCCTCCAAAAACTGGAAATCGAGCTCCCATATGATCCAGCTATACCACTCCTAGGAATATACCCTCGGAACACAAAAATACAATACAAAAATCCCTTCCTTACACCTATATTTATTGGAGCACTATTTACCATAGCAAGACTCTGGAAACAACCAAGATACCCTTCAAAAGACAAATGGCTAAAGAAACTGTGGTACATATACACAATGGAATATTATGCAACTGTCAGGAGAGATGAAGTCATGAAATTTTCCTATACATGGATGTACATGGAATCTATTATTCTGAGTGAAATAAATCAGAGAGAGAGAAAAAAAAATGAAGAATGGTCTCACTCATCTATGGGTTTTAAGAAAAATGAAAGGCATTCTTGCAATAATAATTTTCAGACACAAAAGAGAGAAGGGCTAGAAGTTATAGCTCACCTCATGAAGCTCACCACAAACAGGGATGAGTTTTGTTAGAGAAATAACTACATTTTGAACTATCCTAATAATGAGACTGTATGAAGGAAATAGAAAGCCTGTCTAGAGTACATTGGGGGTTGGGTGGGGAGCAGGGAGACTTGGGACATTGGTGATGGGAATGTTGCACTGGTGATGGGTGGTGTTCTTTACATAACTGAAACCCAAACAACACAATAATGTATGCAATCAAGGTGTTTAAATAAAAAATATATTAGAAAAAAAGAATAAATCCTTTCCTATATAATAAATCCTAAATTTTTTGATAAATAAGCTAATTGCTTCTTCTAAGAAAGTTTGGTCTCCAGAGCCTGCCAGGAAAGATTTCTAAGTGTAGAGCCAGGACTGATCCCAGAGCTCTGCAGGGTGTGACTCCCCACCCCCCCCCAAAAAAAAAACAAAAAAAAACCCATAGATGACTGAGACTATTCTGAGTCAAACTCTCTCCCTTTGACTTATTTCACTCAGCATAATAGATTCCATGTACATCCATGTATAGGAAAATTTCATGACTTCATCTTTCCTGATGACTGCATAATATTACACTGTGTATATGTATCACAGTTTCTTTAGCCATTCATCTGTTGAAGGGCATCTTGGTTGTTTCTAGAGTCTTGCTATTGTAAATAGCATTGCAATGAATATAGCTGTGCAGAAGGCATTTTTATATTGTGTTTTTGTGTTCCTAGGGTATATCTCTAGGAGTGGTATAGATTGGATCATATGGAAGCTCAATGTTCAGTTTTTCCAATATAAAGAAATCTCCATATGTTTTACGTAGGGTCTGGACTAGATAGCATCCCCACCAGCAGTGAATGAGAGTTTCTTTCTCCTCACATCCACACCAGCACTGATTGTTCTTTTTTTTTTTTTTTTTTGGTTTTTGGGCCACACCCAGTGAGGCTCAGGGGTTACTCCTGGCTATGCGCTCAGAAGTCGCTCCTGGCTTGGGGGACCATATGGGACGCCGGGGGATCGAACCGCAGTCCGTCCTAGGCTAGCGCAGGCAAGGCAGGCACCTTACCTCCAGCGCCACCGCCCGGCCCCTGATTGTTCTTGTTCTTAGTGATATGTGCCAATCTCTGGGGCATGAGATGATACCTCATTGTTGTTTTGATTTGCATCTTCCTGATGATTAGTGATGTGGAGCATTTTTTCATGTGCCTTTTGGCCATTTGTGTTTCTTCTTTGAGGAAGTGTTTGTTTATTTTTCTTCTCATTTTTTGCTGGTGTTAGATTTTTTTTCTTGTTCAGTTTTGTCAGTACCTTGTATAGCTTAGATATTAGCCCCTTATATGATGGAACACCCAGTTTTTTTTTTTCCAGTGTGATCAGTTCCAACTATAATTGTCTCAGTCAAACTGCACTGTTGCACTCTTTAGGGAGAGCTTCCTACCTGGACTGGTCTGCCTGATCCTCATCTCTATTGTCTCTTCTATTATTACTATACTATCTTTTTCTTTATATACCACAAATTAATGATATTTTTATTTGTTTATCCCCATCACTCTCCTTTCACTCAATATAATACTCTCTATATCCCTCCATATATAAGTAAATTTCATTACTTCATTTATTCTAAGATCTGCATGGTATTCTATTGTGTAGATATGCCACAGTTTCTTTAGCCACTTATTTGTTCTCAGGTACTTAGGTAGTTTCCAGATACTGGCTACTTTAAATAGTGCTGCAAAGAACATAGGAATGAAGAAGACTTTTGGGGGGATCCTGGAGTATACCCCTAGGAGTGGTATTACTTGATCATATGAAAGATCAATTCTAGTTATTTAAGAAATATTCATACGGTGTTGCAAATAGGCTAGACTTCTTGGCATTCTCATCTGCAGTGAAGGAGAGACCCTTTCTCCCCTCATCCATATCAGCACTGGTTGTATTTGTTCTTTGTGATGTATGTGAGTCTCTGTGGTGTAAGATATATCGCAATTTTGATTGCAGCTCCCTGATGATGACTAATGATGTGAAGTATATTTTTCATGAGCCCTTTGGCCATCTTTATTTATTCTTTGAGAAATGGCTTTGCATTTCTTCTCCCCATTTATGGATGGGGTTATATTTTTCTAGCTGAGTTCCAGTTCCTTGATTATAAGAAAGTTATTTACTTGAAGGATTATACTCCAACCTTTGAGTTTGTGTTTGCTCTGAATATTCAAATGTGTTTCTTGCAGGCACCAAAATATTGGATTAAATTTTCTGATCCATTGGCCAATCTCTGTATCTTAACTGGTGCATTTAGTCTGTTATGATGATAGATATTATTGTCATGGAATTTTGTGCCCTTTTTTTTTTTTTTTTTTTTTTTTTTTTAGAAATTTAGTGTGTTGGAGCTGGAGCAGTGGCGCAGCGGTAAGACATTTGTCTTGCACGTGGCTGACCTAGGAGAGCCCATGATTTGATTCCCGGGTGTCCCATATGGTCTCCCAAGCCAGGAGCAATTTCTGAGCGCAAAGCCAGGAGTAACTCCTGAGTGTCACTGGTGTGGCCCAAAAACAAATAAATAAATGGATAGTTGATGTGTTTGTGGTGTCTTTCTTTTCTTAAATTAGATTCTTCACTTCTAATTTTAAATTTGGTTTTGAGTCAGTAAAGTTCCTGAGCTACTGTTTGTCCATGAAGCTGTGTATCTTTCCTTCAATCCAAAATCTGGCTGGGTGAAGTATTTGTGACAAGATATTCATTTCATTGAGTATTTCACTATATCCTACTTCTGGAAGGTTGCTTGCGATAAATCTGCTATCAATCTTAAGTTTGCTTCTTTGTATGTAATTTTCCTTTTTGATCTTGCTGCTTTCAGTTTTCCAGCTCTATGTGCGGTGTTCATTATTTTGACTAGGATGTGCTTTGTGTTCTTTTCTTTGTGTCTATTTTATCTGAAATGGTTTAACTTTTACCTTAGGCACCCTAGGATGTGTGTGCCTGACCTATTCAGTTCTAGGAACTTGTCAGTATTATCTTTAATTGTTGCTTCTTCAAAGGGCTTCCTTAGTCTCTGGTACCCTAATGATTCTTACATTGTTCCTGTTGAATTTATTTCAAAGGTCTATTGTCATCTGTTTGCTTATTTTGAGGATTTTTTTCCATTGTCTATTCATTTATTTTAAAGCTCTTTCCAAGTTCTTCTGTGGTAAGGAGGTGTTATGCAACTAATCTTCCAGCTCACTGATTTTGTCCTCAACAGTTGTTATTCTCCTAGTGGTGCCTTCCAGTGAGTTTTTCATTTTTCCTACTAAGTTTTTCAGTCCTGTTATCTCTGTTTGAATTTTCTGATTTCTACTTTCATATCCTCTTGATATGAGTTCTTTGAACATTCTCCACATTTCCCTCCAAAAAAATCTTTATCACAGAGGCTATATAGATGGCTGATGTTAGTTGAATCCTAAGAACTTCCATCTTCATTCACTAAGTGTGGTGGGATTCTGCATTCTTTTCCCATTGTGACCATTGCAGTGTGGTAGTGATTTTTATGTGTTGTCGTAGGAGCTCCTTGTAGAGAAGATATGTGCAGCCTAAGAGCAACGTGGATAAGCCACACTCTTCTCTCAGTGTGCTAGCCTGAGTTCACAAAGGCCCCTTTGATTCCAAAAGCTGCCCATAGTAACCACAAATGCTAGTCTCTGGTCTTGCCTGTCTTAGGGCCATGCTTTTCTCTGGGTGCAGGAACCTTAGTTCATAATACACCTTAGGCCAAGTCCCTGCCTGAGTGGCCTGGTAAGGGTGAACTTAGTCAAGAAGATACCTGCCTCTGAGGATTATTATAATAATCCTCAGAGACAAAGAGAGGAGGGCTGGAAGGTCCAGCTCACATAAAGAGTGGGGAGTGCAGTTATAGAAATAACTACACTGAGAAATACCATAACCATGTGAATGAATGAGAGAACTCGAAAGCCTGTCTAGAGTACAGGTGGGAGTGGGGTGGGGAGGAGGGAGATCTGGGACATTGGTGATGGGGATACTGCACTGGTGAATGGGGGTGTTCTTTACATGACTGAAACCCAACTACAATCATATTTGTAATTAAGGTGTTTAAATAAATATATTAATAAAAAAGAAGACACCTGCAAGCATTCCAGCCCTCTGGCTGCATTGTCACTGCTGACCGTCCTGTAACTTGCCATCTCATAGCTGTGTCACTGGTACCTGTAAAACTAAATCATGGGGCCCACCTGCCTCACTTAGCCTTGACCCTGCTGCACTACCTCAGAGCTAAGGCCTGCATCCCACAAGCTCAGGCACACTTGATGGGACTGTGCCTAGATCCATAACTGCAGGACCAAGCTAGGGTGCCACTCACTGCCACTCTGGGAACTCTCCTCTGAGAGCACCATAGAGTAGCCTCTTCCAGTTCTTCCTCTGTTGCTTAAAGCTGCCTCCAGCCTTTATTTCCTCCCTCTTTCCCTCCATCCCTCCCTCCTTCCCTCTGTTCCTGCAGTAATTTCTGCAGTAATTTCCCTAGGAGCTTGAGTTTCAATCTGGTAACTGACAGCCACTTCATCTACAGGAGTCCAGTGCCCCATTGTCAGACTCATGCATTTTGGGAAATTCATGCTTGTGGTTGTAATGGGGATAAGGTGTTCTTGGTGTCTCCAGACATGTGTGTGCTGCTGCTATGGCTGCTACTACTGGCTCTGTCTCTCTGCCATTTTGTCCTCACCACCAGTAGTATCATTTTTTTTTTTAGCAACAATTATTCCCTGCATTTGGAATTTGGTTCTGACAAAGCATTTAGAGGAAGAAAAAAAATGGTCCAACTACTCACTAATACTAGATGATTTTATGCCACTCATACATCTTTTGTGAGTTTTAGATACTTTATCATTGAAATGGAACTAAAGGTCCTCACTATTTCACACACGAAGCTTGTAAAAATAGTTGTGCAAATTCACAGTGCTAGATAAATGAAAAAAATTATCATCATTAACTTCATAATGGTCTTTATTTAAATTCTAAGTCAGCTTTTTGGAAAAATCAAGACAATAATACCTTGAATTAAATACTAATTGAATAATTTAATATTCAATAAACTTAAAAGACCTCAAGTATTCAATACTTGATTACCTCATCGTCAATATTTTAATATTTCAATAGTGTTTTAAATTTATATTTATAAAAGTTATATGCTATTCTAAATGATAGCATAGCAGATATTGTCTTGTATACTGCCATTCCTGTTTTGATTTCTGGCATCCCATACAGTCACCAACTACTATCAGTAGTAATTACTGAGTGTCGAGCCAAGAGTAACTCATGAGCATGAACAGGTATGGCCCAAAACCAAATCAACCCAACTGACCAAACAAAAAACGTTAGATACAATAATGACTACAGAGAAGATTTCAAAAATATTATCCTACTGTCAAAGAAAACAAAAGCAGAAACAAATGGGACTATGCCAAGTTTAAAAGCTTTTGCACAGCCAAAGAATTAATGACCAAAGTAAAAAGATATCCTAATGAATAGAAGAAATCTAAAGAAAAAAATAATTTCCAAGATCTGTAAATATTTTTCTTTCAAAAATCAATGACAGCAGAATAAAAACCATAATAAATGGGCATATAACCTCAACTACACTTCAACGACACATGAGATTGTCAATCAATTCAGAGGAAAATGTTCATCATTTATAATGTTTTAGTGTTTTAGCACAGAAATGCTAATCAAGGGACCAGAGAGATAGCATGGAAGTAGGGGTTTGCCTTGCATGCAGAAGGATTGCGGTTTGAATCCCGGCATCCCATATGGTGCCGTAAGTCTGCCAGGAGCGATTTCTGAGCGTAGAACCAGGAGGAACCCCTGAGTGCTGCCGATGTGATCTTCCACCAAAAAAAAAAAATGCGGATCAAAACAACAATAAGCAGTCACATAACCTAGTAAGAAGAGCAAAAGAAAGCAGTGTAAAGTGGACTATAAAGATCAAGGGAACTAAACTCAAGTTTACTGAGACATTTTTTTGGTCAGGTCTTTACAGAAAATGATATGGAGATGCTTCAGAAAGTTAAGAAGCTTCAGATGATTCAGCAATCTCCTTCTCAGCAGTTCTATTCAAGAACACTAAAACACTAATTCACAAGGGTATTGCCACACTAATGTTCACACATTTTGATATTTGGGCATTATACAAAATAGCCAAGGTTGGAAAATAACCCAAACACCCAAGAATATATAAAAGAATAGTGAAATTGTGCTGTTTCACACACAATGGGATATTACACAGATATTAGAAAAAATGAGGTTAAACAGTTTGCCATAATCTGAATGGAAATAGGGGTCATCAGGCCAAGTGAAGTGAATTGGAAGAAAAATAAAACATGATCTCTCATTTATGGAATTAAAAAAAAACAGTAAAATGAACTAGATAGTTCACAATGGAAACAAGCCCCAAATATTGTCAATAGAGCAAGTCAACTGAAGTTGGAAAGGGCAGGGATTAGGTGATGAAAAAGAAGCAACTTTCTGAAAATGGTGGAGGGTTATTTGATGTTGGGTGATGAAATATCTTGCAAGTATATAACAGGAAGGAAGGAAGGAAGGAAGGAAGGAAGGAAGGAAGGAAGGAAGGAAGGAAGGAAGGAAGGAAGGAAGGAAGAAAGGAAGGAAGGAAGGAAGGAAGGAAGGAAGGAAGGAAGGAAGGAAGGAAGGAAGGAAGGAAGGAAGGAAGGAAGGAAGGAAGGGAGGGAGGGAGGGAGGGAGGAAGGAAGGAAGGAAGGAAGGAAGGAAGGAAGGAAGGAAGGAAGGAAGGAAGGAAGGAAGGAAGGAAGGAAGGAAGGAAGGGAGGGAGGGAGGGAGGGAGGGAGAAAGGGGGAGGGATGGAGAAAGAGGAAGGGAGGGAAGGAAGAAGAGGAAGGAATAAGGGAGGGAGGAAGGGAAAAAGGAAATAAAGAGAAAAATAGTTGCCACTTCACTCTGGGAATTGAGGTTCTTAAAAACAGTAATAAGAAGTTAAAAACAAAGATTTCTTAAATGTCTTCTACTATTTCTCTTAATTTCCTCTACAGTGATTTTCTCATATTGCACATTTCATGCACGCTTTATATCATAATGACTATTTTATGAAATGATTATTCTTTTATGAAAAATGGTTTACTGTGTAATCAAGCAAAGAGTGAATTGTCTCAAGGTTCACTTACAAGAAATTCAATTATAAATTGCTAAATGTACTGTTCAAAGAGAGAAGATTGAAACATGTTTTTGGTTTCTTTGTATGTGCTTTTTAATGTGTTAGCAAGCATCAAGTCAGCATTTTTCTGCTTGTTAAGGTCAGCTCATGACTTCAAATTTCCACTAAGGAAATGAAATAACACTCTAAAGACCCATTTGTCTAATGATCTGTAATTAAGGATATATTTAATTGGAATTTAGCAAACATGTATAGACATGGCTACACTACACATAAGACACTATCTATAGGGAGTTGGGGAAGATAAAACTGCTGTCTTCAAAGGGATGAAAACTTAATAGAAAGAAAGAAATAAAACATGTAATGCTCAAATTGAGGAACACGAAACATAAGTAAGCTATGGGGAAGGGATACTGCATCCTAGTAAGGAACAGAAGAAACCCAGGCATTGGTTTTATAAAGCGTTCTAAACTTGAGGTTCCTGATAAATGATATTCATCCGTGCAGTATAATAAATGTTAACACTATTGAAACCATGTTACTTTAACAATAATAAAAAATTAAGTAAATAATAACCAACAAAATGTACTGAATGAGAAAAATTCACTTATTCAAAAGTTCTGAAGTCAACTCACAACACTTTTGATATGTCAAAATATAGAAGGGTTCACTTCTATTCCAATGACAAGAAACACTGATCAGAAACAAGAGAATTAAGCCTTTCCCCTGACCTCTCCAGCTATACTAGTATGCACATAGTTTATGTTCATCTTCAGCAAAATCAATACTAAAACAAATACTACTTGAAAATAAGCCCTGGCTAATTCAAGAATCTGTGATTTGCTGCAGTCTGAACAAGACTGAGTGAAAAGGCAATAGGGAGACAGTTTTTCTGCAATACAAATAATATCATCCCCTCTCTACCAATTCCTTATGTTCAGCTTCTCAGCCAGCTCTTCTGTGCAGGCTCAAGACTTGATCACAGTATATTAGAATTAGTAAGTTGGGTATATCATCTCTGAAAATATATCAGACAAACTGTGAAGCTAGTTCCCTTTTGGGAACTTCTGAAATAGTCATTGCATTTTCAGATCTTTTAGTCACCTAATTATGTTAATTAACTATTCATAGTTATTACATGATCATCTATTTTATTTACAATTCCCTCTGAAGAATTTACTGCTTGCACAGAAAAGATTCCAAACTTTTGCTCTGTAACAAGATAACAGAAATAAAATGATTATATATATATATATATATATATATATATATATATATATATATGCTAGAAAATAGCTCACTATAACTAACATAAAGCCTCCTTCCAGTTACTATTTGGAGTAACAACCTCATGATCTTTTGAAATTAGAAAATTTTTCTCAATTAGTTTAGAAAAATGGAATACCATATATTTAAAACATTCCCTAAATTCTATTGCTATAAGTATAATACTTATATAGGAAATGAAGGTTTGGAATATATAAACACACACGAGTTTAAATTTAAAACATATAAAACAATGGAGCATGGATCTTAATGAAGTTGCCATACCCTAGAAAGAGAATTATATTAATGATCAGAAGTAAAAATAACTTAAATGAATATAAATTTTAATAAGGAAGCATTAAATAATGGAGTTACCCAGGGATTTGAGCTGAGAATCTGAGTTAATTTTGTATTTTATGTATTATCTGGGACAGAAAATGCAGAGTACTAATTTTACATTTTGGAGTATAGAAACTCATCTGGATTGTAAGTTGTCAAATATCTGAAGAAAAATATGATACTATATGATCACAAAACATTGTGATTAGGACAAATATAGTAAATGAAGTATTTGAAAAAGCTTTATAAAGGAAAAGCAATGCCATGAGAAGTAAATAATAGATATCAAGAGTCATTGTTACTGATAATCATATAATTAAAATTTTCAAAATCCTTCAAAATAAATATTCTTTGTATTTTACAGAATAAGGTTCAGAAAGTTTGCCTGACTAATTCTAAAATTACTGAATGCTTACATGAATTGATCTGTTAGCATCAGTATTCCTAGCTAAAATCACTTTTTCAAATACCAAGATAAGACTTGACCCCCAATTTAAATTCTATGCAACCTTGATCAACCTTGAATAACCTTCATCAACCTTGAATAGAATAAATGTTTTCATTTAACAGCTTAGCCATTATGCATGATATTTATTAAATTTAAGTTTCTTGAAAACAGTAGTGCCAATTTTTAAAAATCTGTGGCATATGGGAAGCTAATATATAACTGAATTTAAATAAAAAACTACTTTAGGGCCAGAGAGATAGCACAGCAGTAGGGCGTTTGCCTTGCAGGCAGCGGATCCAGGACGGATGGTGGTTTGAATCCTGGCATCCCATATGGTCCTCTGTGCCTGTCAGGTGTGATTTCTGAATGCAGAGCCAGGAGTAACCCATGAGTGCTGCCAGGTGTGACCCAAAAATCCAAAACCAAAATAAAACAAAACAAAAAACTACTTTATTCTTATACTTAGTAGTTTGATTTCTATGGTTTAAAACCATATTCTTTATTAACAAATCAGCAAGAAGTTTGTAAAAAATGGGTTTATGGAGGAACCATAGTCTAAACAGACTAAAATTTAAAGATAAAAAGTGCTAAAGATCTCTTTGGAACTGTATATAAAACAATCAAAATCAGTCAGTGATAGTAGCAAATGTGTTACAGTGAAAGGGATTATATTTTAAAGTTAAATTTCCCGTTTTTTATTTTTGTAACAGAATTACCATGATATACACAGTTACAAAGTTGCTGTTGGTTGAGTTTCAATCATACAGTGTTAAAACATCAGTTCCTTCACCAATGTAATACCTTCCACCTTCATGTCCCCAGTTTATTTTTTTTTTATTTTTATAGTTTTGGATTTTTTGAGTCACACCCAGCAGCGCTCAGGGGTTACTCCTGGCTCTATGCTCAGAAATTGCTCCTTGCGAGTTCGGGGAACCATATGGGATGTTGGGATTCGAACCACTGTCCTTCTGCATGCAAGGCAAATGCCTTATCTCCATGCTATCTCTCCAGCCCCATATTTCCAGTTTCTTTCCTATCCTCCACCTGCCTCTATGGCAGACACTATGCTATTCTCTCTGTCAGTTTCTGTGTCTGTCTTTTTCCTGTCCTAACTCCACTTTTTCCCTCTTAGGCACTGTGATTTGCAATACTGTTACTGAAAGGGTGCCATGCATATCACTATCTACTTTCAAGGAAACGAAATTCCTGAGAAAAGTTTATGATCATATATTTGTTAACAAATCAACCAGCAGAGGGGGCTGCTAGAAAAATACAGTAACTATAGGCCCTAATTTATGAATCAATTGCATAATAGTCTGTTTAAACTCAGCAGTTTATAACACAGAATTCATTTTCACCAAAGGAACAGTTTCAAATTGAAATCAACTCTAGTTCACAAGAAATGCACTTCTCTGTTTTATTTTAAGTCCTACAAGCTAAGACTGATTTAAGTAAGTGAACAAAATAAAAAGATAACTATTATTTTATAGCACCTGAAAACTGTATAAAGATGAAATTTCAGTGTCTATTCACATAAAATTTTACTGGAAGACACTCTTGTTAAGTTTTTTTTTTTTTTTTTTTTTTTTTTTAGTTTTTGGGTCACACCAGCAGTGCTCAGGGGTTCCTCCTGGCTCTATGCTCAGAAATCGCTCCTGGCAGGCTCGGGGGACCATGTGAGACGCCAGGATTCGAACCACCGTCCTTCTGCATACAAGACAAACGACTTAGCTCCATGCCATTTCTCTGGCCCCTCTTGTTTATTTTTTATGTGTTCTCTATGGGTGCTTTCACATTTATTTTATTTTTAATTAATTAACTAATTAATTAATTTTGTCTTTTCATCCACGCCCGTTGACGCTCAGGGGTTACTCCTGACTATGTGCTCAGAAATCACTCCTGGCTTGGGGGACCATATGGGATGCTGGAGGATAGAACCGCGGTCCGTCCTAGGCTAGCATGCACAAGGCAGACACCTTACCACTTGCACCACTGCTCCGGCCCCGTGCTTAGCTAGACAGTTACAACAGACCTGTGTTCAGAAGACTCAAACACTCACAAAACAGATGATCCATTATAAAAAAAAAGTACCATTCCTCATTATCAATGATTACTGAATTCCCAGGTTATCCAGTAAAACCTAGCATCATTTAAAATAACTGTAAAGGTGTTAACAGCATCCCTCGTAGTCTATACTTTGAGCCCTTCTGAGACGTCTTAGCATTCCCCCTGAGAAATACAGAGATCAGAACTTTCAGAGTCCAACTTTTCTTACCTTTGCTTATGCTGGTCAGTTATCTTGAAATGTTCTTCCCCAAATAAAAGTAACAATGTTTTTCACCTAATAAATTTGAGTATTTTTTGTGGACTGATCTAGAGATAACCTGTGGAAGGTTTGAGTCCTTGCCTGGCACTGAATATGGTCTCCTAAACCATACCTGAACCAGAGTAATACTTGAGCACAGAGATAGAAACTTTGGGCACATCCAGGTGTGGCCAGATCCCCACCCCTTCAAAATAATATCACAGAAGGTGATTTCTTTTTATCACCATTCAAGCAGAAAGCCACAGCTCTATCCCCAGAACCACATAGGAGTGATACCTGAGTACAGAGCCTAGATATATTTTTGTTTTAAGGATTTTCTTTACAGAATAGTTGGTTGTTGTTTTCCTAGCTAATGGAATTGAATTACTGAAGATATCACTGAAGATCCACTGATAGAATGCTTTGTTTTCTTTGGAGCATTTTACAAATTTGGTTTTAAGAAAAATCTTTAATATATTATGAGTTAATTTTTGTACGTGATGTGAAATAATAGTCCTATGTTATTTTTTATTGTGTGAATGTCAAGTTTGACAGCATCATTTACTGAAGGTATCCTAGTTCCATTTTATAGTCTCAGCTCCTTTGTTTTAAATTAACTGTCCATATATCTGAGGGCTTAATTCTGGAATTTCAATTCTATTCTACTGCTCTGTATAATTTTATAACACTACCACAAGATTTTGAATATTATACTGTATTGGAAGTCAGGGAGTGCAATACCTCTCATCTTCATTTTTCTGAGAATTAGAATATTTTCTATATTCTGAGAGTTCTGTGATCTCATACAAATTTTAGTAAAATATGTCCTTTAAAAAGCCATTGGAGTTTTCATAGGATTTCATTAAAACTATAAAATGATTTAGGTAGGATGGCCATTTTTTAACAATGTTAATTCTTCTAATTCATGTGTTGAATATTTTTTTCTGTTTAACAGTGACTTACACTTTTCAATGTCTAAGCCTTTAACCTTCTGTGTTAAGTTGATTCCTAAGTGCTTACTTCTCAATACAATGGGAAAGTAATTATTTTTCTAGATTTCTTTTTCTTTTTTTTTTTTTTTTTTTTTTTTTGGTTTTTCAGCCATACCCGTTTGATGCTTAGGGGTTACTCCTGGCTAAGCACTCAGAAATTGCCCCTGGCCTGGGGGGACCACTTGGGAAGCCGGGGATCGAACCATGGTCCTTCCTTGGCTAGCGCTTGCTCACTGGCCCCAGATTTCTTTTTCTTTAATATTTATTGTTTGAATATAGAGCTGCAATAGATTTTTGTATAGTGACATTATAACCTGTCAATTTACTGTACTGGCCATTTTTTTCTAAAGTATTTTAATGGGGTCTTTAGAGTTTTTCTGCATATATTATTGTGTTATATGCAAATAATGTTGAATATTTTTCCATTTGGATGTCTTTTTTTTCTCCTAATTTCTCACTAGGGCTTCCAATACTACACTGAATAATAATGGTGAGAGTAGATATGCATGTTTTATTCTTGACCTTTCAAGTGTTTTTTGTTTGTTTGTTTGTTTGTGTTTACTTTTGGGCCACACCCAATGACTCTCAGGGGTTACTCCTGGCTCTGTGCTCAGAAATTACACCTGGCTTGGAGGACCATATGGGATGCCGGAGATTAAACCAAGATCCATCCTGGATCAGCTACGTGCAAGGTAAATGCCCTACCATTGCACTATCGCTCCAGCCCCTGATCTTTCAAGTTTTTAAAAAGCTTTCTGTTTTAACCATTGGGTATAATCCTAGCAGTGACTTAATAAACATGATTATTAATTATGTTGGCCTTTTACCAGCGCCTGAAAGAGCTTTTATTACAAATAAATACTGAATATTGTCTATAAAGGAAACAGACTCTTACGGCCCTGGTCAGCCATAAGCATCTGACTGTCCCTTTAAAGGAGAAGACTTTAGTTACCATAAGCCCGCCCCTTGTAACTACTGCAGGAAGGCAGTTGCCTGGGGGATTTACAAAGACTGTGGCTGAAGTGTTAGAGAGGACCAGAAGACTGCCAGATCACTCCTACTGGATGGTTGCTGCCAAATTGCTGGATAAACTGTTTAATAAACTCCTCTCTTATACTACTCCAGGCCTAACAATCGTTGACATACAGTGTCAAACATTTTTCTCTTTATCTAATGACCTGATAAATGATTTTTTGTTTTGTTTTGTTTCATTTGGGGGACATACTCTGGACAGTGATTAGGGCTCATTTCTGACTTTAAACTTAGTAATTACTCTTGACAGTGATTGGGGACCTTATAGGATGCTGGGGATTGAACCCGTCAGCTGCATGCAAGGCAAGTGCCTTACCTGATGTACCAGCTCTCCAATTTTATGGTTTTTAACTCTCCTTTGGTTGACCTAGTACTTTATATGTTGAGTCATCCTAACATTTCTGGGATAAATTCCAGTTGGTCATAAGGCATGATCTTTTGAAATACATTGTTTAATTTAGTTTGTTAAGATTTTATTGAAAATCTTTGTATCTATGTTCACATAGATTCTATATATTTGACGATATTATTTGAAAGTTCCATCTTCATTTTATAAATTTATTTTGCAAATGACAGTTAATAGTTTGTCTTTGAAGTCTTGATAACTCAATAGTTTAGCTATGTTGTATTTTCATTTGTCTTTGAGGGTTTTGATTAACATTTCAATTCTCTTGCTTGTTTTTGGCCTGCTCAGATTTTCTATTTCTTCCTAATTCAGTTTTAAAGGTTGTAGGATTGTAAGAATGTATTCATTTCTTCTAGGTTCTCTAGATTAGCAACATAAAGTTGCTCATAATAGTTTCTTAAGATTATTTGCATTTCTGGGCCAGAGCAATGGCACAGAGGTAGGGCATTTGCTTTGTAAGCAACTGACCCAGGACAGACCACAGTTTGATCCCCCAGAGACCCATATGGTCTTCCAAGCCAGGAGCGATTTCTGAGTGCATCGCTAGAAGTAACCCCTGAGCGTCACCAGGTGTGGCCCAAATCAAAAACCAAACAAACAAAAAAGATTCTTTGCATTTCTGTGGCATTTATTCTTGAGAAATTAAAAAAGGAATTTGACTTCTTTTTCTGTCTGATCCTATATTACATTTTTTTCAATCCTTTCAATGAGCAAAATCTTGATTTCATTGCTCTTTTATACTGTTTACTGATTAGTACTTTATTGTTTCTTCTCTAACTTTTATTACCTCTTTCTACTGGCTTGATATTTTTATTTGTGTTTATTTTCTAGTTCTTTAAGATGAGACTACATTAAGATTTTTATAGTATTCAATATTGCTAGATTATTATTTGTTGGAGATATTTTCCATCAATCCAATACTTTACATATATCATGTCATTCTCTTTTGGCTTATAGTGTCTAAGTAGTCTGTTGCTGTGTATTATGGAATTATTTGTGACTCCTGATTTTTTTGCTGATATGTTTATCATATGATTATAAACACCTATACATTTATCACTCATATGTCATTTAAATTATTATTTATTTTATTAGGCATCTATTTAGTTTTGTTTGAAAAATATTTAAGCATCCTGATCTGGTTACCTATCTCTTTCATTAATTTGAGTAAGTTCTAGGATATTATTTCTTTTTGTCTTTTTTTTTTTTTTGGGTTACCTTGGTGATGCTCAGGGGTTATTCCTGGCTATGCGCTCACAAATCACTCTGGCTTGAAGGACCATATGGAATGCTGGGGATCAAACCGAGGTCTGTGCTGGGTTAGTCACATGCAAGGCAAATGCCCTACTGCTGTGCCATCACTCTGGCTCCTAGGATATTATTTTTCACATAGAATACTTCCTCTCTTCTTTTTTTGGGATATTTATTTTTGTTTTGTTTTGGGGCCATACCCAGCAGCGCTCTGGGATTACTACTTGCTTGTACTCAGAAATTACTCCTGGCAGGCTCTGGACTATATAGGATGCTGGGGATGGAACCTGGGTCCAATCCATTCAGCCACTTGTAAGGCAAATGCCCTATTACAATGCTATCACTCCAGATCCTGGGATATTTTTATGCAAATGTGTTTCTCTTAAATTCTATAGATTTCATATGTGATCTTAGTTATGTTTCAATTTTCCTTTTTTCTTTCCCTTTTTGATTGTTTCTTCTACCTTATTTTCAAGCTCATTGATTTGATCTTCAGATTCAACCATATATCTGTTGTATTTTTTAGTTCAGCTACATTATTTAATTCAATGAATTATTTTAATTTTTTCATACTTTTAAAAAAATATAATTATTTAAGCACCATGATTACAAACATGATTGTAATTGGATTTCACCAGTGCAACATTTCCATCACCAATGTCCCCCGTCACCCTCCTCCCACCCCGCCTGTATTCGAGAATTCATAATTTCTCTGTCCTAGTTAATGTTAATTAATTAATGTTTATCTTTCATTATGTCACCATTTTAGCGAACCTCTTCAAATTGTTACATAGAAATCACCAGTTGACAGTTTGATGTGTTTGATTATGCCTAATGCTATGCAAGGTCTACATTCAAGATCTGTACTCCCTGGTGATCAGTGGTTCACAGTCAAACATCTAAAGAAGGGGCCAAGAAATAGCTCAATGGTCTGGATCACATACTTCCCAGACATGAGTCCTCAACTTTAATTACCATCACTGCTAATTTCTACTAGGCATAGCTTTGATAGTCTCCAGAATCCCAGATATAAGCTAAGCCCAAGCGCTAAACTATTAAACTGGCACACTGAGAAAATTTACCAGAAATTGCTTTTGAGAACTGCTTGGTAATCCACTCTCCCAAATTTCAGTGGCTGTGGCTGAAACTGTATGGGACAGGATGGTGGCCAGGAATCTTCAGTCATGCATATTTTGTAACAACTCTAGATGTGAGGTCAATTTGGTCTAGAGTGTGACTCAGGTTTCTCAATTGCTAATAGCCAACATTGTTTGTGGTGCTGGAATTTAGCAGATCTTGACAGTGACTAAGGGCTGACAGTCACTGACCAATAACCACTTTAGCACCAAGAAAACATGCATGACCACTCTGGAGCTTGTGTTTGTGAGCATCTGGCAGCTACTGTATTTCCAAGGTCAAGCAGAGTTAGGTGGCATCTGTGGTGCTAGAGTTTGATAGTTTGCAAAGGCCTGTGGCACTACATTTGAACAGGCCAAGCCTGTATGCAAATGCTAAAAATTGCTCATGGCCTGGGGTACCTACCTAGGAACCAAATTTCAGAAATCCAGGATAGCAACCAGAATTTTAAGCCCAGGAGTGTAGGTATCCAGTTTCAATAAGCCTGGGGCAGCATGAAATTTGTGATTTAATTGTGACTTGAACCTATGCCCAAAATTATTGCAGATGTGGATGATCAGTATTATGCACATGCATAGACCAGAGGACACTCTGTGGCAAGTTTGAATAGGCCTGAATAGAAACATGAGATATAACACTGCAAGTGCCCAGAGGTTAATCATGCACAAGTTCAAGTGCACTTGAGCTACAGAGACTAGAGGAGTTTATGAGTCCCCAGTGGTATCCTGCAAATTAAAGTAGATTTTCAGGAAGACCAAGGGTGCACAGTCATGAGTGATCAATGCCATCTTCTTGCTAAGATTGAACAAACCTGAGATGAACCTAATTCAATATGGTGAATGCTCAGTGTTGCCAGTGTACCAAAAGAAAAACTACCAGAGTGACAACCTGAGAGTTGCTGAAGTTCTCAGACTGCTTTTCTGTTGGCACTCAGGCCTTACCAGGGTAAAGAAAACTTTGTGTGTAGTGGGGTTTAAAAGAAGGTGGTCCTGAGATACTAAGCATGCCATATTGAAAAAGTTGGAACCAGCCAGTGTTGGTGGGGTTGTGGTGAGAAAGAAATTCCCCATTACTATGAATGGAAATGTTTGGTTAAAACTCTATAAAAAAACAATATGGAAATATCTAAAATACATATATAGGAATAGAACTACCATACTATTTCTTGGCATCACCCCCTAAAGCACAGAAACATTATGTTGAGCAACACTTAATATAATAGCCAAGCTATGGAGAAATCTAAGAGCCCAACTACAGATGAAGGAATAAAAAAATCTGTGGTATATATAAGATGGAATAATATTCAGCATTAAAATGGACACAAATTAGGGCATGTATCTGAGGTATTTTTGATCCCCAGTAACCCATATGGTCCTCATAAAGATAAAAATTAAAAAATAAATAAAAATATTTATGTGCTTAACAAACCCAAATAACTTAAAAAGAGAACAGAGTTGGAGGACTGACACCACTAATTTCATAAATTATCTTAAAACTATAATAATGAGATGATGTGATATCATAAAGACAAACATATCAATGAAGAGTCTAGAAATAAACCCACACATATATGCAAAACTAATTTCTGACAGATGCAATTGCCAAACCGTGAACAACAGTCAGTTTAATAAAGGAAGGGATTACAAGGGCACAAGAAAACTTCTGCAAATGATAGACATAGTCAGAGTTTTGATTGTGGTAATGGTTTTATGGGTATGTGCAAATGTCAAAAGTTATCAAATCAAAGACTTCAGGTATGTTCATTAAAACATGTCAGTTATGCCCCAATAAATTTTTTTAAAGAAAAACTTGAATAAAAGAACTTCGTCTGGGTAAAATTATATAAATTAGTTAAGCAAACTATAGGCAAGCGAAAATGGTAATGGACATAATTATTTCTTATCTTGGAAAATTTGCATACTTTGAAAACATTAAGGACATATGTTAAGTAGAAAGATTCATATTTTTAATGAATGCAATCAAAAGAAATTTGAAAAACAGGAAATAGTTTAATAAAGGCTAATAGAAATTGTCTCAGTCTTTAAATACCCTCACCAAATGTAGCACCCAATAAATTTCTTTTCAATGAATTTTAGATATTGGGGAAGTTACTGAGCATTTATGATGCGTTTTTCCCCCCACAAATGTTCTGTTTCTCCGAATGAACTGTGATTGGCAATGTTTTATTTACTTGTTTTTATTTTTCCAATTGACTTTTATTTTAGCAAATGAACCTCCCCTCAAAATATTGTTTGTAGGAAGTATTTCAGAAGTCTAAAGGATCCAGAAGACCTCACCCTGTTTTAATTGGAATCCTATATAAATTGAACTTTGTATATTAAAGCTTAAACAACTGGAATTTTAATTTGAAAAACACAAAAGGAATAAATGTGGAACACATTGTTCATTTTATTTGTTATTTGTGCCACATTGTAATATTTTGTTTAAAAGCAGAAGGTCAACATTTTTTATAAAAATAATTACATAAAGAAGAAATACATTCTTTTTAAGTGTCTAAAGCCACACAATAGACCTTCCTTAGTAAATGGCCACAAAATCTCTGCAAAGATCTATGATTTCCAATGGGAAAACTGCTATAGGCTGGATGCCAACAAATAAGAGATCTATGTACCAGTGGGTATATATTGAAGATTCACTCTGTGGTTATTATAATAAGAACCGACATGCTGAGGATTTGCTATAAACGGGGCTCCAGGATCAACATTTTGCATCTATTATAGCATTCAATATGTCAATTAAGTCATAAGAAGGTATTATTTTCCTAGTTTACTGATGAGCTATCTGAGTCTTAAAGAAGTTAAAGAATATAAAAGCAAGGTCATGCAACTAGAATATAGCAGAGTTGGAATGTAGATTCTGGCAGCCATTCTTAATGTTAAGTATATAAATAGAGAAAGATTTAGCTAAAACACACTTCTAGTTCTTTTAATTAAGAAACTTTATCAGAAAAGGACTCTCAAATTCAGTATATTCATAAAATACATACTTTATATTAAAGTTTCAATTTTCACAATAATAAGAGTCTTTATTGCTTAGATAAGATGCAATGGCCATATGTATTTGAAGGCAAGAACTTCCAGCACTATGTTGAATAGGAGTGATGAAAAAAGGCAGCCATATCTTGTACCAGATATTAGAGGAAAGACTTTTTTAGTTTCTCTCCACTGAGAATAATATTTGCCATTCTCTAGTGGTAGATGGCCTTGAATATATTGAGAAACGTTCCTTCCATTCCCCTCTTGAAGAGAGTTTTTCTTTTAATCAAGAATGGGGGTTGGGCAGCACCCTCTCTGTTGGCCCAGTAAGCATGTGGACCTGGGAGTCCGGAACTTTGAGCTGGTTTGAGACTGCTCCTTTCCCCTGCAGCACCCCCTCCGCGGGCCTGGTAAGTGCGTACCTGGGAGTCCAGTCGTTTAGGCTGATTTGAGACTGCCCCGCCCCAAGAGCACCCCCTCCGCCCGCAGGTAAAAGCATACACCTGGGTACTAGATCTTTGGACAGGTTTGAGACCTCCCGCTTCTCTTGCAGGACCAGGAAGTATATGTACCTTGGCCTGGGACCTTTGAACAGTGTTGAGACAGCCCTCCCCGCTTCCCCAGGACCATGATCTGAGCAAACACACGAGATAGTCTAATTTACAACACATATGTCCAGACAGCTCAGACCTAACACTCAATTTCCTCAGATAATCCTACAGCCCATTAAACAGGATAGCAAAACACTAAAGCATCTTGTGATATCCCTATCTTACTTAGACAAGCCACCAGGCTAAGGAAAAATAAAAAATAAATCAAATATATCTTCAAGCACCTCTATTACAATCAATACAGCAGACCACTTTATTAAACAACCAGAAAACTCAGCATTCAAAAACCACCACAGGCAAAGAAATATGGGTAAACTAATGAAGACACTAGAAGCTGGGGAAATGGAGAGAAATCCTATCGAGTTTCCAAGTCCACCAAAATGCACAAGCCCAATAGATGAGGACCTAAAAGCAGCAATGAATACCCTAGCAAGGGAAATCAAGGAATCACTAGCCTGAAAGATTAAGAAATCCACAGATGAACAATTCAATCAACTCAAGAAAGAACTTTTACAACAGATGAAAGAATTCATACAATTGGAACTAGTGAAAATAAAAAACATGTTAGCAAGCCATAATAGTAGAATTACAGTTAGAAGAATGCATAGAGAAACTTGAGGAAAAACTACAAAACAACAAGGACAAAGAAGTCAATAAGAAAGCAAGAGACAAAACACCAGAGGAAAAAGTTAGGCACCTAATGAACAAAGATAAAAGAAATAACCTATGAATTGTAGGAATACCAGAAGAGGAGGAAAAATGGAAAGGAGAAGAACAAGTGGTGAGGGAAATAACAGCAGAGAAATTTTCCACCCTTTTGAAAAAAAAAAACTGTACAAATCCAGGAGGCAAATAGAGTCCCCAATAAAAAGACCCTAAAATACCAACACCAAGATATATGGTAATGCAACTGGGAAAAAAAGAGAAAGATGAATTATTTAAAGCAATAAGAGAGAGAAAAACCCTTATATACAAAGGAAGGGACATAAGAATCAAACCAGACCTCCCACTTAAAACAATACAAGCAAGAAGATAGTGAAGTGACATATTTAAATTACTGAATGAAAGAAAATTCCAACCTATAGTACACTACCCAGAAAAACTCACACTATTTGCGCTAACTAATCTATCTCTAAATGAACTTCTCAAAGATGTTCTACACAATCCAAATCCCCAATTCTAACAACAACCGTTCTACTCAATACAATAGCACAACAACCCTCTCTGGTGGTAATCTCCTAAAATGTCAACTAAATGCCAATTTAAATGTCGATTAAATGTGCTAAATCCCCCCATTAAAAGACAGAGAGTAGAGGATGGATCAGAAAACAAAAACCAGACATCTTCTGCCTCCAAGAAATATACTTAAAAGAACAGGACTGGCACAGGCTTACAATTAAAGGATGGAAATCAATTATTCAAGCCAACAGAAAACAAAAAAAGGCCGGGACAGCCATTCTTATATCAGACCAAATTGTATTCAACCTCAAGAAAGTTCTTAGAGAGGGTCACTACTTACTGATCAGGGGAACATTAGATCAAGAAGTACTGACCCTGATAAATATTTATGCGCCAACTGTAGAATCAGCAAAATATGTAAGGCATTTGATCCCAAATCTAAAGAAACATATATAAGGAAATGTGATAGTAGTAGGCGATTTCAATGCTCCACTATCAATACTAGACCGATCCACAAGGCAGAAAACTAGAAAAAAACATAAGAGCCCTAAATGAGAAATTAGAGGAAACAGGACTAATGGACCTATACAGGGCTCTCCACCTCAAGAGAGCAGAATATACATTCTTCTCAAGTGGAAATTTCACATGGAAATTTCTCTAGAAAAGACCATGACATAGCATATAAATCTAACTTACACAAAGTCACAAACATAAGGATTATTAGAAGTTCCCTATCAGACCATTATGCAACAGAGATCAAGACGTATTGTAAAATGGAACTGTGCAGAAAATCCAACATCTGGAGATTAAACAACATGCTCCTCAACAACAGCTGAATCCTTACTGAAAAACAAGAAACTGGGTGGCATTTCTTTTCCTAACCTGAAGCTTTATTATAAAGCTGTAGTCATCAAAACATCATGATACTGGAACAAAGACAGATTATCAGACCAATGGGTGAAAACAGAATATCCAGAGATATACCCACAAATATATGGTCAACTGATATTTGACAAAGGATCCAAGAACCTGAAATGGAACAAAGACAGTCTCTTCAACAAATGGTATTGGAACAAGTGGATAACCACCTGTAAGAAACAAAAGGTTGATCCATATCTCACACTCTACGTCAACTCAAAATGAATTAAAGACCTGGAAATCAGACCCAAATCTATAAAGTTTATTGAGGGAAAAATAGGTAGAACACTACAAGACTTATCCCTCAAAAAAGTCTTTGATGATGGAATGCCAATGGCAAGAGCAATCGCATCAAACATAAACAAATGGGACTACATGAAACTAAAAAGTTTCTATATGGCGAAAGAAATGCTGGCTAACACTAAAAGACAGCTAACAGAATGAGAAAATATTTTCACACTCAAACATCAGATAAAAGATTGATATCTAATATATGCAAAGCACTCAGAAAAGTGAGCCCCACAAAACTCAATAAAGCCATAAAAATAGGTAGAAGAAATGAATAGACACTTTTCTAGGAAGATCAACAGATGGCCAAGAGACACATGAAAATATGCTCACCTTCACTCATCATTAGGGAGATGCAAATCAAGACAACAACCAGTGAGGATGGCACACATCAAAAATAATGGGACCAATCTCTGTTGGTGAGAATGTGGTAGGAAAAGTACTCTCATCCACTACTGGTGGGAATGCTTCCTGGTCCAACCCCTTATGGAAATCAGTATAGAGAGTGCTTAGTAAACTCAGAATTGAGCTGCCACATGGTCCAGCAATCGCACTCTTGGGTATCTAAACAAAAGATGAAAGAATATTCATACAAAAGTATGTATGCACTCCACTATTCATCACAGCATTCAGCACAATAGCCAAGAACTGGAACCAACCTCGATGACCAACAACAGATGAATGATCATGAAGATATGGTATTTATACACAATGGAATGCTACATAGCAGTTAGAAATGATATATTCATAGATTTTGCAGCAACATTGCTGGATCTACAAAATATTATGTTAAATGAAGTAAGCCAGAAGAAGGATAAATATAGAATGATAGCACTTCTTTGAGGTATTCAGAATATATACCACATTTGCATATAGTAATCTATGAACAAATACAAGGGTCAAAGGGTAAATTCCAAACACCGTAGCTACCAGATATAATAAGTGTTCAATGAAGTGGAAGGGGGGCAACAGAAAGACGTGAATACCCAATACGTGAATACGTGAATAACCTAAAGAATCCAGCAACAATGGAAGCAACAGTTTTGAGTGAACAGGTAAGCAATCAACACCTAACCACAAAGATCTATAATAATGTCTTAATGTACTTTTCACACAGAACCAGGTGCAGAATATGATTGGAAGCCTGGTCTTCCACTGCAGTGATTACTAACAATATGCTTTAATGCCTTAATTTTACCAAGTATAAAATAACCCTTCAGACTCTTTGTCCACAGGGGGCCTTGGAAACAAAGGGTAGACACCCTAATTTTAAACCTTGGTGGTCAATCATAATGGATATCATATACCGTGCCCATTATGGCAATGTCTTGATAAAATACTCTAATTTACCCACTTCCTTTTGTTTATGTCTTCTGTTATGACCCAAAGCATATGATCATTCAGACCACTGGAACAATCAATCAGTGGTGCACAATATACTTATACTTATGCTTGAACACATTTTGGCAAATCACTCCTTCCTTCCTTCCTTCCTTCCTTCCTTCCTTCCTTCCTTCCTTCCTTCCTTCCTTCCTTCCTTCCTTCTTTCTTTCTTTCTTTCTTTCTTTCTTTCTTTCTTTCTTTCTTTCTTTCTTTCTTTCTTTCTTTCTTTCTTTCTTTCTTTCTCTCTCTCTTTCTTTCTTTCTTTCTCTCTCTTCTTTCTCTTTCTTTCTCCCTTTCTTTCTTTCTCCCTTTCTTTCTTTCTCTCTTTCTTTCTCTCTCTCTTTCTTTCTTTCTCTCTCTCTTTCTTTTTCTTTCTTTCTTTCTTTCTTTCTTTCTTTCTTTCTTTCTTTCTTTCTTTCTTTCTTTCTTTCTTTCTTTCTTTCTCTCTCTCTTTCTTTCTTTCTTTCTCTCTCTTCTTTCTCTTTCTTCTTTCTTTCTCTTTCTTTCTCCCTTTCTTTCTTTCTCCCTTTCTTTCTCTCTCTCTTTCTTTCTTTCTCTCTCTCTTTCTTTTTCTTTCTTTCTTTCTTTCTTTCTTTCTTTCTTTCTTTCTTTCTTTCTTTCTTTCTTTCTTTCTCTCTCTCTCTCTTTCTTTCTTTCTTTCTTTCTTTCTTTCTTTCTTTCTCTCTCTTTCTTTCTTTCTTTCTCTCTCTTCTTTCTCTTTCTTCTTTCTTTCTCTTTCTTTCTCCCTTTCTTTCTTTCTCCCTTTCTTTCTCTCTCTCTTTCTTTCTTTCTCTCTCTTTCTTTTTCTTTCTTTCTTTCTTTCTTTCTTTCTTTCTTTCTTTCTTTCTTTCTTTCTTTCTTTCTTTCTTTCTTTCTTTCTTTCTCTCTCTCTCTCTCTCTCTCTCTCTCTCTCTCTCTCTTTCTTTCTTTCTTTCTTTCTTTCTTTCTTTCTTTCTTTCTTTCTTTCTTTCTTTCTTTCTTTCTTTCTTTCTTTCTTTCTTTCTTTTCTTCTCTTCTTCTTTTCTCTCGTCTTCCCTCTACTTCTTTTTCCCCTCTGTACCTTATCCTTCTTCATCAATTCAATCTATTTTAAAAAAAACTCTCACTGTCAGTTGCTCCTTAGGAGAGATACCTCTATACTTAAGATGCAGTGGACAATACTACATAGAGTAACCACAAATAACACTTTGCTTAGTACTCTAGATGTGAAAACTGTGCTTATCCTAAAAAGCTCCAGACACTATATAATCCTGAAACCTTTATTTAGCAAAGATCACCCCTATCAGTGATGAAGAGCCTCGAAAGTGGAAAACACTCCAACACCGATACACTGGCAATATATGCAGTCATGCCAAATCATTGTGCTGTATGACTTAAGTTCCCATATATGCTAATTATATCTCGAAACATGAAAGGAAAATTAATGACTGGGAGTGGGGAGAGGTCAACTGTATGGTGGGGGGGTGGAAGTTGCAATTTTGTTACAAATTAAAATGTAGTGTATTCTATTTAATACTTAAATTAGAATGATCTTCAATGCTTAGGGTCCTTCCAAGGCTTTTGTCATCCATTAATAGGTGGATTCCTACATTTCGTGACTGGTCTTGGAAGCTGCAGCAGGCATTTGACTACTATGCCCAGGTTGTTGATGAGCCGTTACCTCCACCAGTTGGTGAAGACACTTATAGTGGTGGTGCTGATGGTATCCACTCCATCTCTGGAGGAGAGTGTAGGTCTTGTTTGCTGAATTTCTGAGAGAATCTTAATCAGTTAGACTCCTTCCCAGATTGGGAGGCCAATGAAGTCCCACTCAGACTCCTAGCATTTGGAGGTGGGTAGTATGCAGTTTGCTCACAACTCTAGAACAATTTGTCACTCAGTTCCCTTTCAGGTACTAGAAAGTATTTTAATTAATGAAAATTATGTATGGAAGATGTCAAGTGAATAATTTTCCTTCTTATGAATTTCAATACCCTAATGAATGAAACAACCAATTGGATGATCTACTCTTTGAGATCCCATTCAGTTATCACCAGTTCACTCTTATACATTAATTCTAAAAGTTACTCAAAAGCATTTGATTCTTTTTTATAATAAAAATTCTTATTATTCATTAAAATATATACACCAATAAAGAGAAAATGTGCTTACTACCATTATCTTTTAATAAAAGCTCTTGTAAGACTTTGCTAACCTTATTTGCCACTGCTTTACTTTGTCTCAGTGTTGCCACCTAATGAATCCCCTTTTCTATCCAAATTTTATTGGACACGTGTCAATTGGTTCATCTCAAATTTTCCCTTTATGTGATTCATTTACAAACCACAAACTATATGGCATCCTCTTTCAGATATTGTGTGATGTTTTTCATTGCTGAGTATGATAATGTCCACTATTGCCATTATTTTGCCACATAATTCTTTGGAAGTCTTAGTTATGGCATTCGGGTAAAAAAAGGATATAAAAGAAAGCTGTTTTGAATATATGTATAAAACTATTACTATTTGTAGAAAACACGATAAATAAAATTGTGAAGATACAATAAAAAGATACAATAAAAAAGTTATAAGTAGTAATAAAAATGAAGGAAAATGTAAAACAAAAAGTAAACAAAGGAGCAAAACAAAATGAAAATGCAAAAACCCACTGCATTTTCATGTTCAGACAATTCAGGCATATTACACAATAGCAGAAAGATAAATAAAAAATAATAATCCCTATTAGAATCTCATCATAAAGTGTGAAAATTTGAGTAACCATAATAAAGGAAAGAACAATCTATAAGACAAAAATAACTATAAGATGTTTTAAAAAATAAATAAAAAATAAAAGAACTATTCATTCATGGAGGAAAAGAATAAACGTTTTCCAAGAAATACAGAGAACAGTTCTAAAATTTATATAAAACCACAAAAGATCCTAAAAAATAAAGAAAATTTTAACAAAAATAAGAAAAATGGATGTACCACTATCTCCAATTTAAAATTCAAATTAGTATGGGGGCCAGAGCTGTGGCGAAAGCAGTAGGGCATTTGCCTTGCATGAGCTAGCCTAGGATGAACTGCCGTTCTATCCCCTGTTGTCCCATATGGTCCCCCAAGTGAGGAGCAATTTCTGAATACATAGCCAGGAGTAACTTCTGTAATTCTGTAAATTACTTCAGTAATTTCTGAGATCACTGGTGTGGCCCCCCACAAAAACAAAAACAAAAAACAAAACCCAAAAATCAAAATAGTAGGTATGGTATTAGAATAAAAACAAACAGGTCAGTGGAATTAAGACTGAGAAACAAAAAACACAGTGATATGGAAAGTTAATTTATGATACAAGTCAAAACCACACAATGAATAAATAAAAGCCTCTTTAACAAAGGTTTTGGGAAACCTGGAGAATGACAAGGAGCAAATGAATCTAGAGCCATAATTTATCATCATATACAAATTTAAATCCATAAGATTTATATTTTGATATAAACATAAAATCATAAAATATATAGCTCTTAGCATTAACAGTAGATATATCTTTGTGGAGAAAACTCCAAAAGAAAACAAAATAAAAAATAAATGACAACACCACATTAGAAAATGTTAAAATAAAATAAACTATCACAGAAACAGACAACCTACTGGGTACAATAATATATTTGGCTATCATATTTTGATAAGGGGTTAATGTCCAAAATATATAAAGAACTCATTCAACTCAATAAAATCAATAGAATGGCATTTTTAAATGAGCAGATTTGTAGACACTTCTCCAAAGAAAATATACAGATGTTGAGCAGGCACACAGAACTGACTTCAATTATCAGAGAATTCAAATGAAAACCAATATGAGATATTAACTCACATCTGTGAAAATGGCCTGTTTCAAAAAGACTAGAAACAACATGTGTTGGTGAGAAAGTGCAGAGAAAAAGAAATTTTTGTAAACTGTTGTATAAATGTAAATCAGGGTAGTATCTCTGGAGGAAAAAATAGTGATTCCATTAAAAGCTAAAATAGGGACCTGGGAAATAGCCCAAAGGTCAGCATGCTTTGTATGCAAGAGACAGGATCAATTCCAGCACTACTTGCTCCCCTGAACACCTCTACAAGCAATCTCTGAGCACTAAGCCCTCAAGAACCACAATAAAATTCAAGACAAATAATAGAAATTAAATATCTGACAGCAGAAAGACTAAACTATCCAGTCACTCCTAGATCTTTATAGAAATACTCTGAAAACAATAAAATGAAAAATTATATCAATTTTTAATAATAACCAAGACACGAAATAAACTAAATGCCCATTCACATATGACACGATGCAAAGAAATACCAGTCAACATGTATTAAATTAAATTTCTTTACTTTAGACACTGATGGTTTACAAAATGACAATTCCTCTACCCTGTCACTAGTTTTCCAATATCCCGGAAATATTATTTTTGACCAAAGTGGATTACAAATCATTCACAGTAATATTTTAGGTACATAGTGACATTTAATCAAGAGCATTCCCACCACCAAAGTTGTCCTCCCTCCATCTCTGTTCCCAGCAAGCATTCCATATCCCCTCCTTTGCCCCCGGGCTGCTAGTAAGTGGTCCCCTCTGTGTCTAGCTTGTTGTAGATTGGGTATCAATTCTGTTGTCGTTGGCTTTGGACTTGGTATTTAAGTCTGATCATTTTTTATTTCTACTCAATGTTCATATGACTATTTGGTCTTCATACCCTCCATTTTCCCCCCTCAATTTTGTGAGGCAGAACAAGATGGTTCAAATTATGTGGTTCTGTTTGATGGAAAGAAAAAATTTGGGGGCAAAAATCAAACAGGCAAAAAATGGGAGGAGTTCTTCTAGAGGCTATAAATATTGATTTAAGAGAAGAAAGAGAAAAGGGAAGAAGACATAACAACAATACCAAAAAAAATCAAACAAAAAACCCGAAAAGCACCATAGCAATAAAAACAACCAAACAATAATCACAGTCCTGAAATAAAAACAAAATAGAGCACAAAAACATAAAACAAAAAACAAACAACAAAAACAACAATAAAAACTAAAAAATTAATTTGTGCATCTTTTTTTGCATAGGCACAGTAAATATTAGGAGATTAGAAAGGGAATTCCCTTGGCCTAAGAGATACAGGGTTTCTCTGACCTTAAAGTATACTGTCATGGGAATAACTATAGGCTCCATACCTGTTCTTTTACTCTCCCTTAGGTCCTTTTGTGGTGTCTGAAACCTTTCCACTTAGTCATGGATGATAAAATCTATAACTAGAGATCTTGGTATTTGCATAGATCATAGGGTGGAGCCTAGGATGGAGTCTTTCTTTACAGTTCTAGAAGTTCTATTCCATCACTGTTGTTTTAATCAGTCTTCTGTATTTGGTGATCTTGGTTTTTGCACCAATCATAGGATGAAGCCTAGGATGGAGTCTTTCATTATGTTTCCAGAAGTTCTGCTCAATTGCAGTTGTCTAAGTCAGACCTCTGGAATTAGAGATCTTGGTTGTTATAAAGATTGTAGGCCAAAGCCTAGACTAGGGTCATTTTTATTGGTCCTAGGATAAGTTCTGACCAGTCATGGTTGTCACAGTCAGTCTTCTGTAGTTAGTGTTCATGGCTTTTGCACATTCAAAGGATGACATGTCTTCTGATTTCATTTTGTCATTAGGTGGTGAGGTAAGACAACCTGCTCCTACTTCAGCAGGGTGAGGGACTTGTCTTGTCCCCTGAGGGGTGGGGAGCCAAGTCAGATCAACTGTGAGGCCAAAATATCTGTGAGTTTTACTACTTGGTGTGAATTCCTTTCGAGAGTTTGATGAGTCTATTTCAGCATTTTTTTTAAAAAGTAAACCGTTAACCTTTGTAAAAATAATGGATAAAATTCCTTACGTGTCTACTCTATGAGAAATATTGTATAAAATAAAAGACAATTACTATTCTATCATTTTTAAATAAAGATAATCAAAATGAACAAAACATAGCAAAAATAACTTAGAGCCTTTGAACATATGAAAGTTATCAGAGGAAGAAGAAGAGGATTGAGAGAAAAAGATAAAAGGAGATTGACAACTGAACTCTGGTGGTGGAATGTGTGATGAAGGTTATGTACATATAAAGTGTGAAGTATTCTCTCAAATTTACATATCATTGTAAAGTATATCATTGTAAACCTTTTAAAATGTTATTTTTAAAAACTATTAAAAATAATCCCCTATAGTATGCCAACATAGTAGCAATTTAGGAAATTGGAATTGGAATGATAGTACTGCTGGTAGAGTACTTGTCTTGCAAGCAACTGACCTGAATATGGTCCCTAGCATCCCATATGGCCCTACAAGCCATTCAGGACTAATTCCTGAGTGGAGTCAGGAGTAAGCCCCAAGCACTGCTGGGTGTGGCCCAAATCCTAAATAAATAAATAAACAAATAATTTAGGGAAATACAAGTGTCTCCTGAATTTCTTTCATTGGATAGGATAAGGTTAGGAGGTTAAAAGAAGCATAAAGCCACAAAGTTGTTATATATATGCATATATGTATACACACACATACATATATATATATATATATATATATATATATATATATGACTTTATACCTATTCCTATGAGAAAATTTTGTTTTAGTTACATCATGTTAACCATATAAAATTTTAGGAAGCTGTCCTCATAATTCACTGAACAAATAATTTTCTGTGAGGTACCATGTTATTTGAGTATGACAAAATACACCAGCTCAAAGATATTGATGTATCTACCCTAACCAGTACATTCATAAAAAAATTCAAATGTCAGTATCTGGTTAATTTCTCAGCCTCTCTACTAAAAATTAAAATTGCAGAATGGCAGCCATTTTTGTTTATTTGTTCTTACAACAGGCATGTTTTTATCTTATGGTCTCTGTCTTTTAGCTAATAACTTCTTTTTATATGCTTATGTCAGAGTATGACAAGAGAGAGTTAGCATGTAACCCTTAAACACAGTACCGTTATCACATCACATCACATCACCTAACATCATACCACAGAACATTCTGCAAGGGCAATAATTTCATGAGAATGTGGAACTTTCTAGTGACAATTCTTTGGCAAAATTTTATATTCTATTGTTAAAAATATCTTTCAAGGGCCCGGAGAGATAGCACAGCGGCGTTTGCCTTGCAAGCAGCCGATCCAGGAACAAAGGTGGTTGGTTCGAATCCCGGTGTCCCATATGGTCCCCCGTGCCTGCCAGGAGCTATTTCTGAGCAGACAGCCAGGAGTAACCCCTGAGCACTGTCGGGTGTGGCCCAAAAACCAAAACAAAAAAAAATCTTTCAGGGGCTGGAGAGGTGGTACAGCAGTAGGTCATTTGCCTTGCATGCGGCTGACTTAGGATGAATCACAGTTCGATCCCCTGGCATCCTATATGGTCCCCCAAGCCAGGAGTGATTTCTGAGCACATAGCCAGCAGTAACCCCTGAGCATAACCGGGTGTGGCCCCAAAAAACAAAAACAAATATATATATATATATATATATATATATATATATATATATATATATATATATATATATATATATATATATATCCTTCAAACTTGAAGTAGTTAGTAGAAAGTACAAAGCTATCTTTATTATGAGTTTTTATTTTTTTAATCATTAATTCTTTAAAATTAAACTCTGTCACATAATCTAATGGAGAAAACCAAGTATAGGAGGAGGAAAGATTCCTGCATATGACCCAAAAATAAACACAAATATAGTTTGTCTTGTGCATACTTGATATTTTTCTAGATTGCTGTGCATAGGCTTAATTTTATAAAGAATACAGAACAAAAGGTAAGCCTTGACACCAAAAAAACTATTAACCAAATTAATTTGATTTAAAAAATAAATCCTTAATGAATTTATTTATTTATATTTTATTATATATATTTATATTTATTATATAGAATCAAAGACCATCATAGGTGATTAAAATGTCTTCAGAGTGACTAGCCTAACAAATCCATTATATTCATAAAATGTTAAATTCTGAGAGAAACTAAGTGACTTTAATGAACTGAAGCCAAACAGATAATGTTTTCACTTCTCTGTCACATATAATTAAGCTATCTATTTCACAAGTCTGAATTATTATGGGATGGGGCATAGCTGCTGAGAGCATGACATAAGGTTCTTAATTATCATGTCGGTCTACGAAATTTCTAATTATTTGAACACTGGTAAACTTTATAGATTCCAATAGTTTTTATTAACAGAAAACAACAAATACCAGTTCGGATTCCTTTGGGTATTACACAGATGACATTTTTGAATAAGGCATATTGTATGTTGTGGTAAAGAGTATAGTCTTGGGCCCGGAGAGATAGCACAGCGGCGTTTGCCTTGCAAGCAGCCGATCCAGGACCAAAAGGTGGTTGGTTCGAATCCCGGTGTCCCATATGGTCCCCCGTGCCTGCCAGGAGCTATTTCTGAGCAGACAGCCAGGAGTAACCCCTGAGCACTGTCGGATGTGGCCCAAAAACCAAAAAAAAAAACAAACAAAAAGAGTACAGTCTTAGACATTACATTTCAGAGGGCCAAATCCCATTACCATAACCTGTCTACTACATAGTATTTGGATAATTTTTCTCTCTGTACCTCTGTTTCTGTCACTTGTAAAAGGGAGACAGCAATGGTATTGACACTGTGGTATTGTAAAGATCAAAGTTAATTATGCATTTAATTATAATTATCTGGGGGTAAATTGGGTCATTATTATTTCCAACTATATATATCTTTCATGTGTTAAAATGATGAATTCATGTTCTTTGCCATATATGCAAAGCCTCACCCATAAACAGAGCATATATCCCCCTTGCCCACTGAGTTTGTGCTTAACCAAATGACTTGCTTTAATCAATGGATTATAAATGACATAAGAAACTATAAATACTGCATATTCTTTGCTCTTATGCTATGATAATTTTCCATAAGAAAATGCTACAACCATCACAGTAAGCTGTATTACAAGTGTATATGTATTTCAAAGGGGAAAGGAAAAAAACTATAATCCCAGGGAGTCACTAGGATAATAAGACAACACACAAAGCAGAGTTTAAGCCAAAATGCAATCTGAATCCAAGTGTGAATGCAAGTCTGAATCAAAGTGATTCAAATTGTACATATCTCAGCTATGTACAGCAATCGTAACTGACTAACAGACTTTAAGTATAAAAGGTTATGCTCTAAGTAAGCCTCTGAGATTTTAATATCATCTGTGACTATACTGAGTAATTTAAACAAATACTACCTAACAATCTCTAAAAGTCTGTCATATGATAATAAGCATTTCTTTCTAGCTCTGAGATAAATAAATAAAAACTAAATTTTATTAAGTCATTAAATAAGCATTTATTTCTGCTGCTCTCCACTGGACTAACTCAAGAAGTTCAATCAATTAAGTGATTTACTCAAGAAGTTTCAGATTAGATCTAAATTTACCCCAGATATTTAGTACTGGGGCAATTGTCTAAGGAAACCCAACCAAGAACACACATAAAAATCTGTGAATCTTCCTGTTATATCTACTAGCTTACCAACAGTCAAAGAATTTATTTGCCCATATCCAAATTGAAAAGGAAGGAAAATAAACTTGGCAGACTATGAGCCCAATGCAACTACTGTTGAACATCAAAAAAGGATGAAAGTTTAGTCTTTTAATAAATTTGAGGGAGAAAAGAGTGAATATTTACTAAAAAAATATATTCTACCACAATCACAAGTCAAAAACTAATACAAATACCAAAGAGAATTATTATTTCCCCAATACTTATTGTACCTATGCAAAAAAAAAAAAAAAAAAGGTTTTTTTCTTTCCTTTTCTTTTTTTCCCCAATAAGAATCACATAACTTGAGTCATCCTGTTCTGCCTCATAAATTGGGAGGGGGGAATGAATGATACCAGGACCAAACAGTCATATGAACATTGAGTAGAAATAAAAAATGATCAAACTTAAACATCAAACCCAAAGTCAACAACAACAGAATCGACACCCAATATACAACAAGGTATACACAGAGGGTACCAGTTATACTAGCAGTCCAGGGGGCAAAGGAGGGAGATATTGGATGCATGCTGGGAACAGGGGTGGAGGGAGGACAACTCTGGTGGTGGGAATGCCCCTAATTCACTGTTACTATGTACCTTAAATATTACTGTGAAAGATTTGCAGTTCACTTTGTTCACAATAAAAATTAAAACAAAAAAAGAATGTTTGGGCCATAGAAACTGGTAAATAAAAGATAGCTTTAAATTAAACATGATCACAGTGGTGCACGCGGTAAGGTGTCTCTGCCTTGCCCATGCCAGCCTAGGACGGACCGCGGTTCAATCTTCTGGTGTCCCATATGGTCCCCCAAGTCAGGAGCAATTTCTGCACACGTAGGCAAGAGTAACCCCTGAGCATCACCAGCTGTGGCCCAAAAACCAAAAAAAAAAATAAAATAAAAATGATCTGGATGAATGAGATTAGCATAATTCTTCATTGTAAGTAAGATTTTTTTAGTTTACTCATCATGAAACTATAAACTTATTTATTATTTGGTTACAGGCATACACTAGGTAAGTTCTTTAAAAATACACCAAATCATTAACATTTTTCAACTTCACATCTAAAATCCCAGTTATTTTTTATATAAATTGATGCAAACATATCTCTTCCAATAAGATCACTTATCTTACTGTGTGCTTATGTTCATTTTGTATATTTTGGCTTTATCCTGTTCAGATATTTTGGGATCCAGACTTTTATACTTTTGTATCACAATATATTTTCCAGCTTCATCCAAGTCATTGAAAGAAATGTACAGATAGCATAAAGGGAAGGACTCAAATGAATCATATCTACCTAGGAAAGTCATGTAATCCCTACCCATAAAAACAGAGCTGACAGCTTCCAGCAATAATAGACAGACCTCTTGAAAACACTGGCAATTCTATGAGTTCATCTTTCTGCATTTTTCCTGTTTTCAGCCTGTGGAGAGGCTCTAAAACTGCTGAAAGAGAAAGGTGAATGCTGAAATCTGGAAACCTAAGCAAATAAAGCAATGCTTCTGGACAGAAATGAATGAGTACTACAAATTGTCTCTGAATAAAGGAGTAACAATGGAGTCCAGAGAGCAGCAGTCAGGATATGGCAGATTTTCTTTTGATAGAAAAAAGCTAGAAGGCAATCTTAACAATATCGGAAAAGACTATCTCCCCAAAGATTTTCTCACACCTCACAAAATGAGTGTTTATATTCATACTTGTTTTGCATTATTGTTTTTAAAAAGTAGTTACCTGAAAATAGAAAAAAATCAATAATACAAAAGAATATACAGTGAAATTTAAGTTCCCTCTTACCTTTGGCCAACCTCTAGAGGCAGTCTTTGTTATAGCTCTGCAGATTTATTTCCATGTAAATACAATAAAAAATGAATCAGAGGATAACAGTGTAATTTAATTTTGAATATTCATTTTTAGCAAACACAATTGAGTTATACATATGAAACTCCTGAGGTTCACAAGTACTAATTGACTTGCCAAGGTGATAAACCTAGAAAATTAAAAATCAGAATCTAATCTGAAAAGCCAGGATGAGAAAGTAAGACCTGAACCTTACTTACAAAGAGCATACACTTCCTCAAAGGAAAAGTACCCACCATATTTTAGGACAAGTGTTCCAAACCTGCAAAATAAGCTACAATAATTTAAAGGGGGCAAGAAAGGAGCTTTATAAAAACTTAACTGTGACTGTGACCGAAATCTATGTTCTACAACCTTACCCACACCATGGCAGCTGAAAAGAGTAACTGATTTTTTTTCACTCTGTGAGTTGGAGATCTGGTATTTCTCAAAACCCTAAAATATTCTAACTGAAAACTGTCCTAAGAAAAAGGAAATGTTTCAATTTGAAATCCTTAATTAAAACCACATTCATAATTCTAAGTATTTAAGGAGAAAGTTAAAGAAGAAATTTACTTTTGCACATCACAGAGATTATAATAAACACAGGACCTTGCCAAAAGACATGCCTCCAGCTGCACTGAAGAAACATCAGAGTAGACCAGCACTGCAGCTTCAGCAAGAGAAAGACTGAAGGCAAAGTCATGTATGGAAAGGCAAACAACAGTAATGTAAAACTCATGTTCCCTATTGGAACAGAATATGACAGAAATGCATCTTGAGCACACATACACATACAAACTGTTCCCCAAAATATAAACTCAAAAACTTTCAGCTGTAAGTCTATTTTCTTGAGGTCCACCAAGGCTCTAGGTGTTTGATCCATGAAACCATTGCCAATTTAGGGTCAAACACAATCAATTTGAGCCTGAAAATGATTCACAAGGGTCTTTACACTGCAGAGTTCATTATTTCAGGGATTTCCCAGAGCTCTACATTCCTGACTGCTTAATTCAAAAGGGGAATGCATATTTATTTTGCCAGTATTCACATCATGATAGAAGGAGAAAAAATCCTTTTACATTCCTACAATTCCTATATTTGAGAAAAATTTGCATCAAATATAGAATGATATACCTGTTTAAAAGGAAGTTGGGTTCTGACAGGTCATGAGTTGGAATTGGAATCATGCTTTCTGTCTTATCTATTAAAAGTATTGTGTTACATGCACACTATATAGATGTTTATAACAGAAGCTATAACAGAGAACTATTATAAAGACAATGAAAGATTAGTAGAATCTCATAGAATAAAGTGTATCTAAAAACCATAAAAGAGCTACTAATTATAGAGAGAAATTAAATACATACAAATATAATTTAAAAAGTTAAATATATACATGTGCACAGGGGAGCAGGGTTTCTTTATCAATACCCATGACTTCTGTTCCCATTCACATACTGAATCTACCATCTAAATGTCCTCCATCCTAACAATTGGCTCTTCCATATAGGGCAACATTCTACAAACTGCTGAAGTAGTGATGAAGAAGTAATCCTTGACTTCTACCTTTCCTTTTAATCTATCACCCTATCTAATGATTTACCCACCTCATTCCATCCTACTGCCAATACTGTAATCATGTAACCACAGTCTCTATAACCACTTTATGGGGCCTCTGCATTATCTCGTTAACTGATCCCCTGACCTCTTATCCATTCCACATTCAAATTCACTCTTGACTTGAATAATATAAATTTTATTCAACATTTTCTTTCATTAAAAGCATCAGTTGTTTAGCAACATGTTCTTTTTCAATTTAAAAATATTGAAATTTACTAAACAATTTTCAGGACACAATTTCACACCTCTTCAAAATATTTTACTATACCCTAACTACCACCAAAGCAATAGCCCTCTCCCACACACTGTTGGACTCCCTTTCCACTTCAACACTCTCTCTATTAACCTCAGTTCTGATGTCAGGGTCCAAAGATATATGTTCTTACTTTTTTGTTGTTATTTTTGGGTCACATCTGAAGTTCTTTGAAGCTATTCTCAGTCTTTGTGCTTAGGAGTAGCTCCTGGCAATCTTCAGGAGGCCATTAAAAGTCAATAATTAAACCACGTATTCCACATATGCTGGAACTACCCCTCCAGCCAAAATTTTTCTTTTTACTTTGTCTATTATTCCTGCTTTATTTCTCTATCTTACATATAGATAAGATGATCTAGTATCTTACCTACTTGTATGTCCCCCTTTAGTTCCATTTTATAGACAAATATTAAAATAAAAAGTAAGACTTCATCTTTTCTCAAGAATGAGTACTATTCTGTTGTTTTATATAGACCACATCTTCATCTGTTTATCCATGATGGGCACCTAGGTTTCCTAACCTTACATACTGCTGGAAGCACCACAAGAATATATCTTTTTGAATTGATTTTTTTTGTTCTTTGGTTAGTAATAACTGTTTTATATATTTATATACAAGTGTTTTTTTGAGGTGTGTGTACAAAGGGCCACAAGATCCCTATAATTCTCAGCTGACTAGGCCATTCCATTGATGATAGAATCTGAAGATGCAATGCTGATTGGGTCCTGGGGTGCCAAGGTACACCAGTGCACATCTGTAATGCTCAGAAACTTCCAGGGACTTACCTGGCAGTGTCAAGGAGACTCTGCAAAACTACACACAACACATATTCAGGGGCTATGTGGTACTAAGGAAAGAACCCAGGTTGGGCATATACAAAGCATATGGCCTAATTCCAGTATTGGTTTTTTTTTCCTCAGTCCAGACCTGATAGTTTTTATTTTAATTTTAGAAATCTTCATACTGTTTTCCATGAAACTGAACCAATTTACATTCTGACCAACAGTGAGCTCCTTTTGCTCCAGTTTCTGTTTCTGGCATTTTACATGTAAGCTATTGTTATTCCCTCTCCCCAACTTCCTGCCAATCTCATCTGGAAAGGGTGACCCTCCCACAACTGGGAGGAGTGTGTGGTTGGTAATTTAAGGGGTTACCTGGGGGTAGAGAGAGACAGACAGCAGCAGAGAGATGCACAAGGGAACAGAGGCAGAGGCAGCAAGATGGATGGAGGGCAGCTGAAGGAGGCTGCTTAAAAAGCTTAGCCGTGTGAAAAATATGCACATGGTAGTTAAAGCCTTGTAATAGACCTGATGTCTTCTGAAACTTCACCTGACTGTCAGTGGGTCATTTTTTCTCCATCACCCTGATACCTACAGACCTTCAGGCCATAGGGGCTGCAGGACCAGGGCGGCTGAGAAAGGCCTCACCATCCATCCATACAACCTCCACAAACTAGGACTTTATAATTAATAATACAACAAGCCATTCTCACAGATATAAAGTAACAGATCATTCTTTTTGATTCACACTTTTCTAATAAGTAGTGATGGTGAGAATTTTTTCAAGTGTTTTTTGGCCATCTGTATGTTTTCTCTGGTGAATGGTCAACAGTTCAACTCATCTGCCCCCATTTTTGTTGTCGGTTTATTGTGATTTTTATGTTTTTCTTTTACATAAAGTATGTCTTAACATATGTATGGTTGTTTTGTTTTAATATTACTTCTTTCCAAGTACAGAAGCTTTTTTAAGTTTAAATTAATTCCATTTATTAACATGAACTATAACCCTCTGCATATTCTAATCACTGAGACATTCTCCAGCATTATCATAGCTCCTCATCACATCTGACCCACTACAATCAGACTAAATATTTAATTTTTTGAAGAAACTGGATATCTCTTATTTCTGGACATAGAACCTTATTTCTTCATTCTAACTCCCATCCATCATAAACATTGTTCTGCTTATTTCTTATTTATCCTCAAAAAATAAACTCCATGAAAGCAAGTCACCTACACTCTCTGTCTTATTCAAATTTGCAACTATAACAATACATACAGATATAATAACCAAGAAATAATTTTTTTTTGCTTTTTGGGCCACAACTGGTGACACTCAGGGGTTACTCCTGGCTATGTGCTCAGAAATCGCTTGTGGCTTGGGGGACCATATGGGATGCTGGGGATCAAACCAAGGTCCGTCCTAGATTTGACGCATGCAAGGAGAATGCACTACAGCTGTGCTATCACTCTGGCCCAACAAAAAAATAATTTTGTAAATAAATGAATATTTTAGATCACAATGTAAATATCACTCTTTATAGGAAGACTACAATAAACTACATAAAAAGAATTTGAGGAGCTAAAATTATATAAGCACAGGTATTTGTCTTGAATGTGGCCAACCCAGGTTCAATCCCCAGCATACCATATGGTCCTCAGAGCATTAGAAGCAGTGTCTCCTGAGCTCAGAGTCATACCCCAAACACTGCTGGGGATGGCCCCAAAACAAACAAAAATTGACCCCTTTATTACACACTCCTACAATATACTATACATTGACTATGACTAGACTATAACTACACTAGACTATGACTAGAAACCACATCAAAGTGAAAAGTAGCTTCCTTTTACCTCTGTGGTCATAGTTCTATGTTGCCTGCTGACCAAAATAGGAAATCTATGTTTATTTTATACAGATTTTTCTGTTGTTCAAGTCAATATTATAACTCTAGTTTCAGTTATTCCATCCAGTTTTAGTTAGATAGTGGACTTCCAGATAAACAGTAAAACTCATATGAGCATATGTGTGTTTCACATGACCCTCTTCAAGCACAACAACACAAATGTGTATAAGATCACAAATAATGAGTACAAATTCTGCACACATGTGTACAAACACCTAGTCTAAAGTAGTACAAACATCAGTGAGTACTATAGCTGAATGTGTGAGCACCACATTCTGCTTTGTAAGCACTGGCAAGTTCTACAGCTAAAAAAATACGCAAGCATCATAGCCAGATAAACGTCACCCTGGTGACTACAACAAAACCTAATGAAAGGGTGACAAAAGGGAATTCAAAATTGTTTTTATCCCAGAAGACCTTCATTTACTGCATCTGTGCTACCCACTCGAAAGGTAGACATAGGCCTTAGCAAACCAGTTTTACAAATAACTGGTACACTGAGTTTCAAAGTGAAAAACATTTTACAATTAATTTTTAACTATTTAAATACTCTAGCAATTTATTCTTTGTAATGATTATATCTAACTTATTATTTATCTCATAATATTACTATTTTTAAAGGGAAACTTTAATTTTCAGTTATGTTTTGGCAAGAATTATTCCAAATATAAGATGATATAATGCTCAACAAACTTATAAAATGATGTTGATTATTATTCCCATTTAAGTTATGAGAAAATTAGGTATTTAAAAGTAAAATAAAACATTAAGATAAGACAGGTGGTGGTCAGCCACATGCAAAAAAGCGAATTTAGACCTCCATCTAACACCAGGCACAAAGGTAAAATCCAAATGGATTAAAGAACTTGATATCAGACCTGAAATGATAAGACATATAGAAAGCAACAGATAGGCAAAACACTTCATGACATTGAGACTAAAGGCATCTTCAAGGAGGAAACAGCACTGTCCAAACAAGTGGAAGCTGAGATAAACAGATGGAACTATAGATATTATAGTAATTCTTATTTTGATCAAAGTGGATTACAAATCATTCACAGTAAAATTTTAATAATGTTAATTTTTATTTTAATATTTTATAAGTAAAAGTGACATTGAATCAGGGGCATTCCCACCACCAATGTTGTCTTCCCTCTCTCCCTACACCCCCATCCCCCCGTTCCCAGCATGCATCCCATATTCTTCTCCTTTGCTCCCCAGGCTGCTAATATAAGTGGTCCCTTCTGTTTCTAGTTGTTGTAGATTGGGTATCGATCCTGTTGTCATTGGCTTTGGATTTGGTACCTAAGTCTGATCATTTTTTATTTCTACTCAATGCTCATACTGTTTGGTCTTGGTAACCTCTATTATTTCCCCCTCAGTTTGTGAGGCAGAACAAGACGGTTCAAGTTATGTGATTCTGTTTGAAGGAAATAAGAAAAAGAGAGAAAAAAAAGGAGGGGGGCAAAAATAAAACAAGAAAAAATGGGAGGAGTCTTTCTTGAAGCTATAAATATCTGTTTAAGAGAAGAAAGGGAAAAAGGAAGAAAAACATAGCAACAATACTAAAAAAAAAAATCCAAACTAAAAACCCTAAAGGCACCACAGCAATAAATACAACAACCAAAAAATAATCACGGTCCTGAAATAAAAACAAAACAGAGCTCAAAAACATAAATCAAAGCAAAGCAAAACAAAACAAAAACAATACAAAAAATAAAAACAACAATAATAACAAAAATTAATTTGTGCTTTTCTTGTTTTGCATAGGCACAGTAAATATTGGGGAGATTAGAAAGGGAATTCCCTTGGTTTAAGAGATACAGGGTTTCTCCGCCCTTGAAATATACTGTCATGTGCATAACTCCAGGTTCCATACCTGTTTGTTTACTCTCTCCTCGGTCCTTTTGTGGTGTCTGGAAAATATCTGCTCAGTCATAGATGATGAGATCAGGCCTCTGTAACTAGAGGTCTTACTATTTACATAGATCATAGGATGGAGCCTAGGATGGAGTCTTATAGTTTTAAAAGTTCTGTTCCGTCACTGTTGTTATAATCAGTCTTCTGTAGTTGGTAGTCTTAGCTTTTGCACGGATCCTAGGTCGAAGGATGGAATCTCTCACTGTGTTTCCAGAAGTTTTGTTCGATTGCAGTTGTCTCAGTCAGACCTCTGGAATTAGAGATCTTGGTTGTTGTACAGATTGTAGGTCAAAGACTAGACTAGGGACTTTTTTATCGGTCCCAGGATAAGTTCTGCCCAGTCATGATTGTCACAGTCAGACTTCTGTAGTTAGTGATCTTGGCTTTTGCACAGATCAAAGGATGACATGTCTTCTGGTTTCATCTTATGATAGTGAGGTAAGACAAACTGTTCTTAGATCAAGTTGTTGCCATTTCCTCATTGTCAGGATGTCATATCAAGTCTGGAGCATGCTGGTGTCAGAGCAGTACTAAGAATGTCCCAGAGGGAGTTTGATACCTGGAGCTGTTGCAGAGAACTATGTCGGTTCTATGTCTGGGATCTAGGGTTCGGGTTTGGATGGTCGATGTTTAATCACATGGAGTCTAAGTTGGGGCCACATGACATATGTTCAAGGTGGAAGGTGCCCTGTATTGTAAAATGTATGAGATCTTATCCCTATTAGAAAAGAGCTTGTTTCTATATGTAAAACTTCCCCTGTATTAGTATGCCCATACAAAAAGAATTGGTGTTATATTATATTGTTGGTGCATTTGGGTGTGAGCATGTCAGGCACCATCATCTCTGTGCCCTGGTTCTGACTTGAGCCTTTATCCCAGACAAGACTTTTTTTTTGTAGGTTTTTGTACCAATCATAACCAAAGTAGGTAGAGTTAAGGAAAAGAAGAAAACAAAAACAGGACAAAACATATTATATATAAAGGAAAAATAAATAAAAATGAGTCTAAAAAATAAAAAAATGAATAGGCTTGAAAAATTAGTTTAAAAGAAAAGTAATTAAGGGAACAAAGTGATGTGGAAACTACCTTACATTTGGATATGAACAGGTTAAAAGGTAGTGTTCTGGAGGTCTTAAACTTATAAAAAAAAAAAAAAGTATAGGCTTCCTCATTGCAGATAGAACTATATTAAGCCTAGAAGCATGTATACCTCAAAGAAAATAGTGACTACGATACAAAATGAGAAAACTATTCACCCAATATCCATCAGATAAGGGGCTAATAAGATATACAAGGCACAGATAACTTAACAAGAAAAAAAAGCATCTAACCCCATCAAAAAATGGGGAGAACAATGAACAGATACTTCCTCAAAGAAGAAATAAAAATGGCCAAAGGAACATGAAACAATGCTTTACATCACTAATCACCAGGGAAATGCAAATAAAAACAACAATGAGGTACCATCTCATGCCACAGAGACTGGCACACATCACAAAGAACAAGAACAATCAGTGCTGGTGGGATGTAGAAGTGAACGGAACTCTAATTCACTGCTGATGGGAATGTAGTCTAGCCCAGCCTTTATGGAAAACAATATGGAGATTCCTCAAAAAACTGGAAATTGAGTTCCCATATAATCCAGCTATAACACTCCTAGGGATATACCCTAGGAACACAATAACACAATACAAAAATGCCTTCTGCACACCTATATTCATTGCAGCATTATTTACAACAGCCAGAATCTGGAAACAAGCAACATGCCCTTCAACAGATGAATGGCTAAAGAAACTGCCGTACATATACACAATTAAATATTATGCAGACATCAGGAGAGATGAAGTCATGAAATTTTCCTATATATGATGGACATGGAATCTATTATGCTGAGTGAAATAAGTCAAAGGAAGAGAGATAGACATAGAATAGTCCAACTCATTTATGAGTTTTAAGAAAAATAAAAGCTAGTCTTGTGATAATACCCAGAGACAATAGAAATGAGGGCTGGAAGAACTGGCTCACACTATGAAGGTCACCATCGTAAATAGTGGTGGTTAGTGCAGTTAGAGAAAGAACTACACTAACAAGTATCATGGCAATATTTATGAGTGAGAGAAGTAGAAAGTCTGTCTCGAATACAGGCAGGGTTTGGGGAAGGAGGGAGATGGGGATATTGATGGTGGGAATGTTGCACTTGTAAAGGGGGGTATTCTTTGTATGACGGAAACCCAACTGCAAACATGTTTGTAATTATGGTGCTTAAATAAAAATATTATTTAAAAAATAGTAGGAAAATCTGTTCTGGTGGTGAAAAGTAACTCTAAAAATGATAAGACAGTTGAGACACAATAAAATATGATTTTAACATCTTTTTGAGTATGTGTACTTCATCACTATTTAAACACCTAATATTTCTACCACTTCAAACAATATTATAAATTTCTTAAAATAAAATTTATCACACATTTTTCTTAATATATATATATATAATAAAATTTGTGGAAAGTGGAAACATGCATTCTTTGGAAATCTGGACATATATGTATTATAAAAGAATACTAATTTTAGATTCAAAATTTCTAAGGAGTAGAGGGAAAACTCAATTAGTCGGTCAAATTAAATTTATATTTATAAAAAAGGGAGCAATTTATATTTTAAAAAGTACTTACTGGGGTTCAGAAATAGCATAGTGGTTAGAATGCTTCCCATGCACATGGCCAACCCAACTTCAGTCCTGCTTCCTAAATGGTTCCCAGAACCATTTTACAGAGTGCAGAGACAGGAGTAACCCCTCAGCATTGCTAAGTGTGGTCCAAAGTTTAGTAATATTTCCTACTTTAAAAAGCCATGCCATGTCAACAGGAGGTGAATCCCTGGTAATTCATATGGCCCTCTAAGCCCTGTACAGAGTAATTCCTGAACACAGATCCAGGAATAAGCCCCAAGTACCTCCAAGTATGGCTCCATAACAAAACAAAAATATAAAAAATTCATACCAGATAATATCAGAAGTGTAGCAATAACAACACTCAGTAAAAGACTGTAAAGATATAGTAAGTGAGTTTCAAAAATATTTTTTTTTTGTGGTTTTTGGGTCACACCCGGCAGTGCTCAGGGGTTACTCCTGGCTCCATGCTCAGAAATCGCTCCTGGCAGGCACGGGGGACCATATGGGACGCTGGGATTCAAACCGATGACCTCTTGCATGAAAGGCAAACGCCTTACCTCCATGCTATCTCTCCAGCCCCAGTTTCAAAAATATTTATCTTTTGGTTTCATTTGATCTTAGAATAGAACTTAAAATTCAAAGTAAAATAAAGGGAGAGAATATTCTTAGCCCATCTTTTTCAACAGTTAATTATTTCAGCTAAACTTGTAACAAAAATTGTAAGTGGCATTTCAGGACAAAGTTCTGTACAGAAAGCCTGCATTAAATATATTCTTTATGCAATAAAGATAGAAATAAAATCCATATGCTTTGAATATTAATTCATAGCTAACAAAGCTGTCATTATATTAAAAATAAGCTGGAAAAATCACTTAAGTCTGTTTAGAGATACGTTAAAGGATAGCTGAAAAAGAAGATTTTCTTTTCCTCAAAAGCAAAACAAAATGATGAATCTTAGATGAGCACATTTCATCAATCTTTACCAGTTATCTGCATTTATTATCCAACAAATATTTATAGAGAGCTTGCTACATGCCAGACTATGTTTCAAGTTCACAGGTCACAATAAACTCTCTGGTACAGTTTTATAGAACATTTGTTTTGGGAGGTACTGACTTTTGGTGGCTCTACTAGAAGTCGCTAACTCACTAATACCCTTTGTGCTAAAAAGAGATAACTGATATCTGAGTATTCTTTTTCTCAAAGTTTAGTCATCCACTGAATCTAGATATGATTTCCCTGCTATGTAGATGGCAATCACTTTGTATTTCTCCTATATGAACATTTTTATTTCTCAAAGATTATTTTAACAAAAATGTAATGTACAACTAAAACAAAAAACAAAAAATATTTCACACAATAAGTCATATTTATTATTTGCTACTACTTAAAAATTTTAAATTTTTGTTATTTTTGAATCTCATAAAGAGTTCCTTCCTTAGGCCCACATAACAGAAGACAGAGACAGAAAAGTGAAGTAAACTATTCAGTGGCTCAAAGTCAGAGAGCAGTAAGTCTAGTATTTTCAATCCAAGTTGAATAACACTTTATAAAGTATCAAGAAGATGGTATAAATGATTGGAATGAGAAACAGGTCCTGACTAATACAAGGATTATATCGCTCGTATATCATAAATCTGGTTGACCACCATAACTTGGCCTAACAATTTCTTTTTTTTTTCTTTTTCTTTTTCTTTTTTTTATTTAAACACCTTGATTACATACATGATTGTGTTTGGGTTTCAGTTATAAAAGGAACACCACCCATCACCAGTGCAACATTCCCATCACCCATGTCCCAAATCTCCCTCCTCCCCACGCGACCCCTGCCTGTACTCTAAACAGGCTCTGCATTTCCCTCATACATTCACAATATTAGGACAGTTCAAAATGTAGTTATTTCTCAAACTAAACTCATCACTCTTTGTGGTGAGCTTCCTAAGGTGAGCTGGAACTTCCAGCTCTTTTCTCTTTTGTGTCTGAAATTTATTATTGCAAGAATGTCTTTCATTTTTCTTAAAACCCATAGATGAGTGAGACCATTCTGCGTTTTTCTCTCTCTCTGACTTATTTCACTCAGCATAATAGATTCTGTGTACATCCATGTATAGGAAAATTTCATGACTTCATCTCTCCTGACAGCTGCATAATATTCCATTGTGTATATGTACCACAGTTTCTTTAGCCATTCGTCTGTTGAAGGGCATCTTGGTTGTTTCCAGAGTCTTGCTATGGTAAATAGTGCTGCAATGAATATAGGTGTAAGGAAGGGATTTTTGTATTGTATTTTTGTGTTCTTAGGGTATATTCCTAGGAGTGGTATAGCTGGATCGTATGGGAGCTCGATTTCCAGTTTTTGGAGGAATCTCCATATTGCTTTCCATAAAGGTTGAACTAGACGGCATTCCCACCAGCACTGGATAAGGGTTCCTTTCTCTCCACATCCCCGCCAGCACTGTTTGTTCTCATTCTTTGTGATGTGTGCCATTCTCTGTGGTGTGAGGTGGTATCTCATTGTTGTTTTGATTTGCATCTCCCTGATGATTAGTGATGTGGAGCATTTCTTCATGTGTCTTTTGGCCATTTGTATTTCTTCTTTGTCAAAGTGTCTGTTCATTTCTTCTCCCCATTTTTTGATGGGATTAGATGTTTTTTCTTGTAAATTTCTGTCAGTGCCTTGTATATTTTAGAGATTAGCCCCTTATCTGGTGGGTATTGGGTGAATAGTTTCTCCCACTCAGTGGGTGGCTCTTGTATCCTGGGCACTATTTCCTTTGAGGTGCAGAAGTTTCTCAACTTAATATATTCCCATCTGTTAATCTCTGCTTTCACTTGCTTGGAGAGTGCAGTTTCCTCCTTGAAGATGCCTGTAGTCTCAATGTCCTGGAGAGTTTTGCCTATGTGTTGTTCTATATATCTTATGGTTTGGGGTCTGATATCGAGGTCTTTAATCCATTTGGATTTTACCTTCGTACATGATGTTAGCTGGGGGTCTAAGTTTAATTTTTTGCAAGTGGCTAGCCAGTTGTGCCAACACCACTTGTTGAAGAGGCTTTCTTTGCTCCATTTAGGATTTCCTGCTCCTTTATCAAAAATTAGGTGATTGTATGTCTGGGGAACATTTTCTGAGTATTCAAGCCTATTCCACTGATCTGAGGGTCTGTCCTTATTCCAATACCATGCTGTTTTGATAACTATTGCTTTGTAGTAAAGTTTAAAGTTGGGGAAAGAAATTCCTCCCATATTCTTTTTCCCAATGACTGCTTTAGCTATTCTAGGGTGTTTATTGTTCCAAACAAATTTCAAAAGTGCCTGATCCATTTCTTTGAAGAATGTCATGGGTATCTTTAGAAGGATAGCGTTGAATCTGTATAATGCCTTGGGGAGTATTACCATTTTGATGATGTTAATCCTGCCAATCCATGAGCAGGGTATGTGTTTCCATTTCCGCGTGTCCTCTCGTATTTCTTGGAGCAGAGTTTTATAGTTTTCTTTGTATAGGTCCTTCACATTTTTAGTCAAGTTGATTCCAAGATATTTGAGTTTGTGTGGCACTATTGTGAATGGGGTTGTTTTCTTAATGTCCATTTCTTCCTTATTACTATTGGTGTATAGAAAGGCCATTGATTTTTGTGTGTTGATTTTGTAGCCTGCCACCTTGCTATATGAGTCTATTGTTTCTAGAAGCTTTTTGGTAGAGTCTTTAGGGTTTTCTAAGTAGAGCATCATGTCATCTGCAAACAGTGAGAGCTTGACTTCTTCCTTTCCTATCTGGATTCCCTTGATATCTTTTTCTTGCCTAATCGCTATAGCAAGTACTTCCAGTGCTATGTTGAATAGGAGTGGTGAGAGAGGACAGCCTTGTCTTGTGCCAGAATTTAGAGGGAAGGCTTTTAGTTTTTCTCCATTGAGGATAATATTTGCCACTGGCTTGTGGTAGATGGCCTTAACTATATTGAGAAAGGTTCCTTCCATTCCCATCTTGCTGAGAGTTTTGATCAAGAATGGGTGTTGGACCTTATCAAATGCTTTCTCTGCATCTATTGATATGATCATGTGGTTTTTATTTTTCTTGTTGTTGATGTTGTGTATTATGTTGATAGACTTACGGATGTTAAACCATCCTTGCATTCCTGGGATGAAACCTACTTGATTGTAGTGGATGATCTTTTTAATGAGGTACTGAATCCTATTTGCCAGGATTTTGTTGAGGATCTTTGCATCTGCATTCATCAGCGATATTGGTCTGTAATTTTCTTTTTTCATAGCATCTCTGTCTGGTTTAGGTATCAAGGTGATGTTGGCTTCATAAAAGCTATTTGGGAGTGTTTCCACTTGTTCAATTTCATGAAAGAGTCTTGCCAGGATTGGTAGTAGTTCCTCTTGGAAAGTTTGATAGAATTCATTGGTGAATCCATCTGGGCCTGGGCTTTTGTTTTTGGGCAGACTTTTGATTACCATTTTTATTTCATCAATGGTGATGGGGGTGTTTAGATATGCTACATCCTCTTCTTTCAACCTTGGAAGATTATAAGAGTCCAAGAATTTATCCATTTCTTCCAGGTTCTCATTTTTAGTGGCATAGAGTTTTTCAAAGTAGTTTCTGATTACCCTTTGAATCTCTGTCATATCAGTAGTGATCTCTCCTTTTTCATTCCTAATACGAGTTATCAAGTTTCTCTCTCTCTTTCTTTGTTAGGTTTGCCAGTGGTCTATCAATCTTGTTTATTTTTTCAAAGAACTAACTTCTGCTTTCGTTGATCTTTCGGACTGTTTTTTGGGTTTCCACTTCGTTGATTTCAGCTCTCAGCTTTGTTATTTCCTTCTGTCTTCCTATTTTTGGGTCCTTTTGTTGAGCACTTTCTAGTTCTATTAGCTGTGTCATTAAGCTACTCAGGTAAGCTCCTTCTTCCTTCCTTTCCTCTCAGTACTGCTTTTGCTGTGTCCCATAAGTTCTGATAGTTTGTGTCTTGATTGTCATTTGTTTCCAGGAAGCTTTTGATTTCCTCCTTGATTTTATCTCGGACCCACTGGTTATTGAGCATGAGGTTGTTTAACTTCCAGGTGTTAAAGTTTTTCTTCTGAGTCCCTTTGGAATTCACAAATAATTTCAGAGCCTTGTGGTCAGCGAAGGTAGTCTGCAAAATTTCTATCCTCTTGATCTTATGGAGGTATGTTTTATGTGCCAGCATGTAGTCTATCCTGGAGAATGTCCCATGTACATTGGAGAAGAATGTGTATCCATGTTTCTGGGGATGGAGTGTCCTATATATATCCACTAGGCCTCTTTCTTCCATTTCTCTCCTCAGGTCTAGTATATTCTTGTTGGGTTTCAGTCTGGTTGACCTATCCAATGTTGACAAAGCAGTGTTGAGGTCCCCCACAATTATTGTGTTGTTATTGATATTGTTTTTCAGATTTGTCAACAGTTGTTTTAAATATTTTGCTGGCCCCTCATTTGGTGCATATATGTTTAGAAGAGTTATTTCTTCTTGCTCTACATACCCCTTGATTAATATAAAATGTCCATCTTTGTCCCTTACAACCTTCCTGAGTATAAAGTTTGCATTATCTGATATTAGTATGGCCACTCCAGCTTTTTTATGGGTGTTGTTTGCTTGGATAATTTTTCTCCAGCCTTTTATTTTGAGTCTATGTTTGTTCTGACTATTCAGGTGCGTTTCTTGTAGGCAGAAGAAGGTTGGATTGAGTTTTTTGATCCATTTAGCCACTCTGTGTCTCTTAACTGGTGCATTTAGTCTATTGACGTTGAGAGAAAGAATTGTCCTGGGACTTAATGCCATCTTTATATAGAAATTTAGTGTGTCTTTTGGTTAGTCTTGTTTTAAATTAGGTCTTTCAGTTTTTCTCTTAAGACTGGTTTTGAGTCTATAAAGTTTCTGAGCTGTTTTTTGTCTGTGAAACCATGTATTCTTCCGTCAAACCGGAAAGTGAGTTTTGCTGGGTACAGTATTCTAGGTGAAGCATTCATTTCATTCAGTCTTGTCACAATATCCTACCACTGCTTTCTGGCATTGAGTGTTTCTGGTGACAGGTCTGCTGTAAATCTCAAGGATGCTTGCTTGAATGTAATTTCCCCTTTTGATCTTGCTGTTTTCAGAATTCTGTCTCTATCTGTGGGATTTGTCATTGTGACTAGGATGTGTCTTGGGGTGGTTTTTCTTGGGTCTCTTTTGGTTGGTACTCTTCGAGCATGCAGGATTTGATCACATATATTCTTTAGCTCTGGAAGTTTCTCTTTAATGATGTTCTTGACCGTTGGTTCTTCCTGGGAATTTTCTTCCTGGGTCTCTGGGACTCCAATGATTCTTAAGTTGTTTCTGTTGATCTTATCATAGACTTCTATTTTCATCTGTTCCCATTCTTTGACTAATTTTTCCACTGTCTGTTCATTTGCTTTAAGTTTTTTTCCAATCTCTCCTGCTGTATGGAATTGTTATGTATCTCATCTTCCACAGCACCAAGTCTATTCTCAGCTTCTGATACCCTGTCCCAGAGCTTATCCATTTTGTCTTTCACTTCGTTTACTGATTTTTTTCTGGCCTGTTAGTTGACATGTTATTTCAGTTTGGAGTTTTGTGATTTCTGTCTTCATATTTTCTTGATTCTTATTAGTGTTCTGTTCCACTCTATCCATGGTTTTTTTGAGGTCTTTGAGCATCTTCCATATTGCTACTCTAAAGTCCTTATCTGAGAGGTTGATTAGTTGGTTGGTCATTAACTGGTCATCAGAATTGTCATCTTCATTCTCTATGTCTGATGCTGGCCTGCGTTGTTTCCCCATTGTCACACTTGTATTGTGGGTTTTTCTACGTGTTGTGGTGGTATTCATTGGTTATATGATGCAGGCAGCACACTTCTCTGGCTCCACCCTTTCTGGATGGGCCTGCTTGCCTCCAAGGTAGGGGAGTCCTCCGTGGATGAAGCCTCACACAGGATCAAATCTTAGGCCCGAGCACGCAGCAGAGAAGGCAGTCTGGAGAGAAGTTCTTGCTTCTGTGATCCAACACAGTTCTTAGTGTGTTTTTTTTTTCTTCTTGTGATGGTGTTATTTTTTTAGAAAGAGCGCATGGCTGCGTAGCGAAGTGGAGCTAAGTGCCTTCTGGAGCCTCTTTTCAGCCCACTCTCAAGAGGTTCACGCAGCAGGATAGTAGAGAGACACACACATGCAGCACTCACAGTTTTTCACAGTCGGGCCCCACTGGACAGGCGTAGTTTTCACTCGCTTGCTTGGCAGCTTCAGAATGCTGTATTTTTGGGGTCGCTTCTCAAGACTCTGAGGAGAGTTGCTGGGTAGCTTCAGTTTTTGGGGGGTTTGCTTCCCAGGGCTCTGAAGTGAGCTTCCAGAGTTCAGGAAAGACAGAGAAGAGTAGGACAGGGCTCCCTTCAGGTCCTCAGTTTCCTCAGAAGGAGCACAGCCGGGTGGAGACTCTGCAGGTAGAGCAATCAGCACTCTGCCTGGAAACCCCCACATGCAGCCATTTCTTACTCACTTACTTGCTGGGTAGCTTCAGTTTTTTTGGAGTTCGCTTCCCAGGGCTCTGAGGAGAGCTTCCAGAGTTCAGGAAAGACAGAGAAGAGTAGGACAGGGCTCCCTTCAGGTCCTCAGTTTCCTCAGAAGAAGCACAGCCGGGTGGAGACTCTGCAGGTAGAGCAATCAGCACTCTGCCTGGAAACCCCCACATGCAGCCTTTTCTTGGCCTAACAATTTCTATTATTATTATTATTATTATTATTATTATTATTATTATTATTATAATTATTATTATTATTGGTTTTTGGGTCACACCCAGTGATGCTCAGGAGTCCTCCTGGCTATGTGCTCAGAAATCACTCCTGCTTGGGGGACCATATGGGACGCCGGGGGGAACGAACCGTGGTCCGTCCTAGGCTGGCACACGCAAGACAGATGCCTTATGGCTTGCACCACCACTCTGGCCCAAAATTCTCTAAATTGTAATAAAAGGCTATTCATTTTATTCACAGGCCTAGAGAAAAAAAAGAGTCATATGCTCTTGGATTTCTGTCATGCACAGGAATTCCATTGAACTTAATTTCATAGTGGGAGGAAACAAGGGGACCATCCTCTATTGAGTGGTGGTTCTTTGTCACACAGGCTGAGTATTTCATTCCCAATAATTGCATAGGGAAGTGCCTTGACTTTAGCATACAGTTTATACAATACATACAAAAGGAAAAGAAATCATCCTAAAAATCCCTCTCCCAAAACAGAGGTAAGAAAATAAACAAAATATGCATTTTAGTAGATTATCTATATTTGAGTCACAAATAACATAGTTTATTCTGTGTGTGTTTACTGTTCTGCATGTTCCATAAATCCCTAATTATCAGGTTTCAATTTCTATCACTGAGAATATGTTTTGAAAAGGAAATATTCTCCAGTTGTATCAGGAAAGCATAATGGAGTCCTGCTTACAGAGTTGTCAACTCTGTCAAAGAGTAACATCTCATCTGCCTATTTAGAACAGCCAGTTCCCTAAATTCTTTAGCTCAAGTCATTTCTTTGCTTAGAATGGTCTGTATGTCTAAAAAATCCTTCATTGGAGGTGCTAATTAAATAATACAATGCCTTATTCTCAACATGACTATAATAATTATTTGTTTAATCAGGGGGAATTATCTTAAATAAGAATAAAAGTTTGGGCTCAAAATGGTAGTATAGTGGGTAGGGCACTTGTCTTACACACAGCTGTCCTGACTATAAAAAATATAGTTTGGGGTGGGGGTGAAGAAAATATATATAGTCTCCTAAGCCAAACCTGGAGTTACAGAGCACAGAGCCAGGGATAAGCCCTGAAATCGCTGGGTGTGCCCCCGAAATAAGAAAGGATATAACACAATTATCTTAACTTTAAACATTATTAAAGCATAAGTACTTAAATTAAATATTAATCACTCCCACATACCCAAGAAACTCTTCTTTTAACTGAAAAGTACACAAGGTCTTTCTTTTCCCTTTAAAACAACATGATTCAGTAATTTTAGCACTTTGGTGATTGTGAAGAAAAAAATTGGATGACTTTATCCAGTTTCATGGCAAGAAGTTAAAGACTTCATTTGGGTGTTGCTCCTGATTGTACTCTCCATATCAACTATGCTGGGTGTAGAAGAGAGGGTTAAGTTTCACCTCTTTGACTCCTGAGAGTTTATTGGTTATAATCAGATGTCACAAGCCCTATGAATAAACGGGCATACAATTAAACTATTTATGAAGGAGCTGGAACAATATGGGCAGGGTGCTTGCTTTATTTGTAGGTGGCAAAGGTTTTATCCTATGTGGTCCCCTGGCAACACCAGACTAATTCCTGAGTGCAAAGCCAAGAGTTAACCCCTGAGTACTTCTGGATGCCCCCCCGACAAAAAAACAAGAATGAGTTTATTGAGCATCCACATCCACACTACAAGCTTCACATATACCTTCTTACAACAGTATTGTAAAGTAGATAGAATTATTTCCATCATCTACATCTGAAAATTGAGGCTTAGAGATTAAGGTCTCTTCCTTAAGGTCACTGAACAGAAATGAGTAAAGGGGTAACGATCAGGATGTAAAGACATATCAAATCAGACTCAAAAGCTATGCTTTTCCCACTATTGTACCCAGGGCTATGGAGTCGGTAGATATATGCTCCGACTCGGACTCCTCAGGTTTTTGTACTTCTGGTTCTGATTCTAACTCTGACTCCAGGTACCCAAAATTTCCTCCGACTCCTCCCTGATGGTACCCTGCTTTTAGGAATTTCTAAGGCACATTGTGTCTTCAGTCCTAGCTTCTGTTAAGATGAAATTTATCTTTGCCTTTTTAAAGAAGTAATGGGGCCAGAGCGGTGGTGCAGGGCGTAAGGCATCTGCCTTGAGCAAGCCAGCCTAGAACGGACTGTGGTTCGTTCCCCCAGCTTCCCATATGGTCCCCCAAGCCAAGAGCGATTTCTGAGCTCATAGCCAGGAGTAACCCCTGAGCATCAACGGGTGTGGCCAAACAAACAAACAACAACAAAAAAAAAAAGACCAGAAAATGTCAATGACAACAGAATCAAGAGATCCAAACTATAACAAGCTAAACACAAAATGGACCTGTTAAAATAGTAGTCCAGGGGGGTAGGGAAGGAGGTTTGGGATGCATGCAAAAAACTATGTAGAGGGAGGTGATGGTGGGAATGGCCCTAATTCACTGTCACTAAACACCTGAAATCCAACTGTGAAAAAGACTTGTAATTCACAATGACCTCAATAAAAGTATTAAAAAAAAAAAGAAAGCTTCTACAGAATTAAGAAAGCTGAAAGGAGAAAAATTAAAGCATATACTAGTTAGGATATTGAAATTCACCCATTCGACTAATAAAAGTGAGTTCCTAGTATATTTTAGGTTTAGTGCCAAAGAGAGATTAAGAGTAAAAAAGAATTGAATCAGGAAAAACATGAAAAAAGATGTATGTATATATTCAATGTATAGTTAATTGTATATTAATTCCTAATTATATATAATATGCCATGGCATGCATGAACTTTTAGGAGAGCTCAGCCCACCAGATGTATTCCCAGATTTTCCTGGTGGGGGAAACTGAAATAACACTCCTGTGGTTCCTCAAAAGGCCTGCTGTGGACGCCTTTTTCCCCTGCGTGGATAGTTGAGGAATTTCCAAAGGGACAAATTTATGCTTGGTATTACAATTTCTGTCATTATTTAGCTATCTCTCCTTTGTAAAATCTCAGGCAAATTTATGACCTCTATCAAATAATTTGGCTCAGAAATTTCAGTACCAAAGATTACTATTAGAACCCCTTTTCTGGATACTATTTATCACCTAAAAGCAAAGACTATTTGTTCTCTTTTTCAAATATGTCCTTGCAGCTGCAGTTTCTGTTAATCAAGGGCATAGTCAGAATGCAGATATTGACTCTCCTTAGAAAAATAAACCACAATTTAGGAGATTTGGCTCTTTCCTTTACTTGACCTCTAAAACAATAGAGGCCATCTCAGTGAAGACCAAATTCCTAGATAATTTCTACTTCCTAATAATCCCTAATTTTGCATTTGAAGTAAGTTTTGAAAGAGCTGCCTTGAGTTGTAACCTTCTCCTTTGTAATATAGAATTCTTATAGCTCACATCCATAGCTTAAGCATGTATACTGTTAAACTTTGCTTTGTGATTGTAATTATTCTTCTCTATACCTATGGCTGGCTTTATCCCTATATATCCCCTGCTTAAAAGATTGAACTTCTCACACTCCTGCCAGAAGATGTGTTGACCCCACATACTCTGTGTGGTTTCATTATTTTATTATTTCATATTTCGCTGCCCATGCAACCCACTCTCCCTAAAGTGGATTCATCAAAATCCCACTCATGGCTATAAGACAGAAGCTGCCTACAGCAATAATATAATGTATAATTCCTAATACTTCCTAATGCAACAGGACATGGGGAGTCAGTATGTATTTTAAGCAAGGGAGTGAGAGGATGAAACATAAATATGGAAGTTATAATAATATAAAAACTGCTTAAAAACCAAATTTCCAAATTTCAATGGTTCTCATTTACAGTTAGTTATATTCATATATAGAGCATAGTAAGGTTTTTTTGCTTTCTGAAGAATGCAAAACATATTCCTATGATTTGTCAGTTGTGGAATGAATTGTGAAGAAGCAAATTTTGTGGAGTTCTTTGATAATCAATAAAGAGCAAAAGCATCGAAGAAAAGTCCTACAATAACAACCTACTCCCATACCCCCCACACATCTATCATCCAGCACCCTGAAGAGACCACTGGAATGAAATAGATCATCTAGAAGCTAAAATTGGGTATAACTATAAAAATTTTTTTAAAAAATATTTTATCTTATTATCCTTTATAAAACTCCCAAGTTGTACTCAGGGATGGGGATCATTTCCAGTGATACTCAGCCCAGCAAGGCAGGACTGATAATTTAGTGCTCAGATCTGTGACATGAAGTACTGCATGGTCTAGTGATGATGAAATCCCCTAGGGCCCAACCCAGCAGTGCTCTGAAATAGAAGGGATACAACCTGAGACCTTGGGCTTGGAAATCATGTGCTCCAGCACTGAGCTAGTTCCTCAATTTCTGACTTAAAATTCTTAGTTTGCCTTTATTTCCCTATATCTAGACCTAGAATGCATCATAAATTAAGAAAATCTCAAAATTCCAATATATCTTTATTCCAGTTCAGTTGGGATGTTGGAAAGTTTCATGTGCCTATGTAAAAATAAAAGATGACAAGTGCTCAGTCTTTCACTATTATTTCAATGTAACTTGTCCATTTATTTGGATGCCCCACCTGCAAAAATGACAAAAACCAGATCACATTGCATATAGTGGGGAAGACACTAAGTAGAAATGTTACTTCTTCCTCCAGATACCCTAGACATAAAATGAAAAAATACGGGGTAGAGTGGTGGCACAAGGGGCAAGGTGTCTGCCTTGACCGTGCTAGCCTAGGACAGACTGCAGTTTGATTCCTCGGTGTCCAACATGGTCCCCTAAGCCAGGAACGGTTTCTAAGCGCCTATCCAGGAGTATTGCCTGAGCATCACTGGGTGTGGCTCAAAAACCAAAGATAAAAATAAATCGCCATTTAGTCCATCTAGCACTGGCAGTTTATTTTAGTTAATATATGGCAACCACAACGGGAACAGAGCAACCTTTCCCACCTGCCTGAATCACAGAAAGTAGGATCTGGTAGACTCCTAAATTAGTCCAGCTCCTTTGACGTTTTAGGAAGTACGTTGAATGTGCTCTCACACTATTTTTGGACATAAGTAAACTAATTTAGATCTCCTGATCAGGAAAACAAAAAGAAAAGCTGAAGTGGCATGGAGTTTAAGAGTAAAATAGATTTAATATAAGAAATATTCATAGAGGTGTGAAAAAAATTAATTGAAAAGATCTATTAAATGGGGGCATTTGTGGTGGGACTGTTGCACTGGTGAAGAGGGGTGTCTCCTTTTTTTATAACTGAAACCCAACTACAAACATGTTTGTAATCATGATGCTTAAATAAAGATATTAATTTTAAAAATACCTTAAAATGAGCCTGTAAACTGACAAGTTGAATCAGGGGTGGTGGCATTGGATTTACATTGGGAATATTAGTGGAGGGAGGTCAACAGAGGTGGTGAAATTGCCTCTGATACATTGTATGTCTGAAATCCAACTATGAAGTACTTTGTAAACCACCAAAAAAAGAAAAAAAGAAAAAAAAGATCTATTAAAAACAATAGTAAGCAGACAGGCTAGAAACAAGAAAAAAACAGCAAATAGTTTGCATCAGCATAAATGATACACTTTTGAACACCTAAAGGGATAACCTATTAAGAGGAAATGACCTCTGCCAAGCCTGGTGCAAAAGATCATTTGGGAAACAGGTAATATAAGATGTGTTAAAAAACATAACAGAAAATATAACTGAATCAGCTTAAATTGAAAGTGGGAACACAAAAATATCATTTGCAGAAATAAATGGACAAGGACAGACAGATACTTTAAGAAACATTAATTAATTGAAATGAAAAGTAAATGAGAATAAGAAAATACTCGATTTGAGATATCTAAAAAATAATTATAGAATTACTGTACAGCCCAATAATGCCACTTTTGTCATCTATCCACTAAAGATAAAAACATCAATTCAAAAAGATATATGTATACCTATGTTCATTTCTACACTTATTACAATAACCAGAATATGGCAACAACCCAAATACTCAACCTAAGATGAATGAATCAAGAAATGTAATATGTAGTAAGTTAACTACTATAGTAAATTAACTACTATATGTCGTAAGTAACCTACTATATATTGTATACATATACATGTATATGTATATAGTAAATCCAAAGAAAATGATCTCTATTTCATGTGTGGTATTTAAATATACATAGCAAGGTTCACGATGGGCCAAAGGCAACTTAATGAGAGAACTGGTCCACACAATTGCATTAGTGGAAGAAGGGTTAAAAGGAGAGGTGTTCACTGATCAAGAAAGTAGAAGCAGAAATAAACAAATGAAACTACATTAAACTGAAAAGCTTCTGCACTTCAAAGGAAATAGTAACTAGTATACAAAGGCCACTCACAGAATGAGAGAAACTATTCACCCAATATCCATCTGACAAAGGACTAATTCCTAAGATATATAAGGTGCTGGCAGAACTTAACAAGAAAAATAAATCTAACCTCATCAGAAAATAGGGGAAAGAAATGAACAGACATTTCCTCCAAGAAGAAATACAGAGGCCAAAAGGCACATGAAAACACTATTCCATATCACTAATCATCAGGGAGATTCAAATCAAAACAACAATAAGGTATCATCTCACACCACAGAGACCAGCACACATCACAAAGAAAAAGAACAATCAGTGATGGTGTAAATGTTGGGAGAAAGGGACTCTCATTCACTGCTGATATGGCATCTAGTACAGCCTTCTGGAAAACAACAAAACCTATTATTCTTTCAATCTGAATTACTTAAAATATAAATTACAAAATAAGTCATTTGGAATTTTAATCTTATCAGATATACTAGTTTCAACTCAATCATACTTTCTTTCAAAGCAATACAAATTTTTATTTTAGATTTCTTCTCTTGCCTTTTCCTCAATGTCAATGACCAGAAAGCTCAAAGTTGAGGTCCAAAGTGTGTGAAAAATATGCCTAGAAATGTGCAAATGCTTGGATCCGTGGCACTATTAGGCTTAGGTATGAAACCACTGAGCATAACTGCCAAGTAGACCACTGATGAGAATAGCCATCAGAACTCCACTACACCACTTGTGGTGATCCCTGTTTGAAATTAAAAAGAAAACAACTGAGCCAGAACAATAGTAACATGAACAGAGTGTTTGCCTTGCATTAATGGACCTAGGCTTGATCTGCAACATCTCATATATGATCTTTTCAGAAATAGTTTTGGACCCTGTTGAGATTGCCACTCTAGCAGGGCAGACTTTCATGCCTGCCAAATGGAGCCCATAAAAGGAGGCCTCCTGTAGGCCAAGTCCCAGTGGGGGAGAAGAGATAAGTACCTATTAGAGCAAACATCCTGCATGTCACAATGAAACCCACCTCCTTTGCTTTCCTCCGGTCAAGTAGATCACGTTCCTCCTAGTCAAATAGATCATGTCCCTCTAGTCACATATCACATTCCCCCAATCACATAGATCAAGTCTGCAGACCAGATACGCTGCACATACACTTGACCAGTAAGGACTGTAACCCTTCCCTTTGGTCAATCCTCCCATGCCGATAAAAGCTGTTGGCTGTATAATTCTTTACATACTCCTTCCCCCTTGGTGATAATCTTCTCACTGCAGTCATTCTAGGAGGTTTGATTCAGAACATTTGCTTTTGCTGCTTTCTTACCCACCTGAGTCAGTTTGTTACTTGTCCAGGACCTGACATCACTATCATCTACTATACCCCTGAGCCTAACTGCTGAGCACAGAACAAGTAGTAAACCCTGAGCATCGCTGGGTGTGGCCCCAAATGAACAAGAAGTTAGAAATAAGATTGAGGGGCCGGGTAGGTGGCGCTGGAGGTAAGGTGTCTGCCTTGCAAGCGCTAGCCAAGGAAGGACCGCGGTTCGATCCCCCGGTGTCCCATATGGTCCCCCCAAGCCAGGGGCGATTTCTGAGCACATAGCCAGGAGTAACCCCTGAGCGTCAAACGGGTGTGGCCCAAAAAACCAAAAAAAAAAAAAAAAAAAAAAAAAAAAAAAATAAGATTGAGCCAGTCTTATAAACTGGTTTTGTTTTTTGTTTTTAAGACAAACCCTTGTTGCTTAAAACAGTGAAGATTTTATTATCCATAGTTTTGATGACCAACGTAAAAAGTTATTTCATATTAGTTCCACATGTCAAGTTATTAACAAGTTATTACCCCCAAAGCCTTTGGTAAAATAACAGCTCCTTGCCTCTGCTAGCTTCTGGGGCTTAAGCATGCCTTGATTTGCAAAGCCTCCTCCAATCCCAGTTATACTGTCTTCTCCTCCATCTCTCTTTCACAGGACATATGATAACATTCAGGATAATTCAGAGCAATCATTTGAATTTAATTTAATTTATACTTAATTGGATTATCTTATCTTTTTTATTTTTATTTTTTAGTCTTGGGCTTGCTTTACCAAATTTATGGTTGGAACCTATGAACAGGAACCAACTGTGAATAACAAAAGAGATCAAAATAAGGAAGATACAGATAGCCTCATGGCAACAAAATAGACTTCAACAACACACTAGTCCAAGGCATCAAGTGATCCCTTAATCAGGACCAGGTTAATCTTGGACAAATTACTTTATTCCTCTAAACTTGAATTTACTCATCAAAAATGTGCATACTAAGTAGCATTTCCTTTTATTAACAAACGGGCTTGAGATAGGGCAAGGGGATTATAGAAGACATAACCTTTTCCAAGGTTCATGAGATTCTATATTCTCATTCATGGCTTGGGTGGATAGGATAGGGCTAAGAACAAAATACAAATGAATATAACTCTTTAGAAGAGCAATCCAGAATGTGAGACTCACACTGTGGTTCCAAGTTGCAGTCTCTAGTTTTCAGAGTGGCAGGGTTCCAATGCCCATTTAGTAAAGTTGGTTAACATAGTTATCTCATCTGTAAAATAAAGATAATAATGTAGCTATTTGAAGGGGTTTAAGCAACCATTAAATTAAATTAAGGTAAAGTCCTATTCCACTTGCAACCTGGTATATGGCAGGTACTAAAGATAAGTATTGTTCTAAATTATATTTTGGTCCATTAATTTCAGTCCTTGGATCAGTCTAAAGCAGGAAGAAACAAGAGATGTAATAATATCATATATGGTATCACTGACTATCAATGGGGGGAAAAGCTCAAAATACCAAATATTTAACAAATGAAAAGTATATTTTAAAAATCCAATAAAGATTTAAGAAATAATTTAAAGTATTTTAAGTAAATGGAAAAAGTAATGGGAAAATATGGATGACATAAATATGAACCAATTTCTTGTACATCATTCAAATATATAAAATAAACATGTGTTTATAAAATCTAGAAAAGAACACATATAAATTATTTGGTAAATTTGAATAAATTGAGTTAAAGTATATGCTTCTTTTAAAAATGTTTCCAACATTAGTGTGGCATTACTAAGGAACAGATTTTAAAACTTAAGTCACTGGACAAAAATGCACAAATAAATGAAGGAAATCAAAGGTTTAAGTTAAAATATAATATCAATAAGTGAGAGTTCTGGCTCAGCAGGGTTGTGAAAGAAACAACGAATTCTGGACACCCTAACTATGCAATACCTCATACCTCTATTGTTATTTGATTAGTTGATGTGATTTTTACATAGACCTTTTCTAATATTAATATATTTCAAACTCTTCTGTCACTCCACCAAAGCACCCCAAATATCAATTTTGATATCAAGTATTTTTCCTGGGATTCCAGTTTATGAGCTAAGATAAAGAACTAGATAAGGAGATAGCATAAAAGAACAGGCACATGTCTTGAAAGTAGCCAAATTAGGTTTGATTCCTGTGTTTACAGAAGAGATTTGGTAACTACTAAGGGTCACTCCTGAGCAGAAAGTAATAAATAATCTCTGAGTACTGCTGGGTCTGGCCCAAACAATGACCATCAACACCCCCAACAAAATAACAATCACTCACAACTAATTATCAAAAAAATAACCATAAAAACCATTAAAATTACAGCATGATCCCATAAGCATAGAAAGACTAAGAATAAGCAATAAATGATCCACCTAGATTCTGTACAAACACCCAAAGAGTAGAACATTTTCCCCAACTGACTCATGAAATGCAATGCAATTAAGAGTTCGTTACATTTGAAAATCAAATGTGGCTTTCCACTTATGGAAAACAATATGGAGATTCCTCAAAAACTGGAAACTGAGCTCCCATATGATCGAGATATACCAATCCTAGGGATATACCCTACAAACACAAAAACACAATGCAAAAATGCCCTCTACATGCCTATATTCAATGCAGCACTATTCTGTCTTTCTCCCTTTGATTTATTTTACTCAACATAATAGTTTCCTATGCATAGTATTTCATCATGTGTATGTACCACAGTTTCTTTAGCCACTCCTCTGTTGTTGGGTTGTTTCCAGATTCTGGCCATTGTAAATAGTGCTGCATTTTATTTATTTATTTATTCATTTATTTATTTTTGGTTTTTGGATCACACCGGCAGTGCTCAGGGATTATTCCTGGATCTATGCTCAGAAATCGCTCAGAAAGGCTCGGGAGACCATATGGGATACCAGGATTCGAAGCACTGACCTGCATGCAAGACAAATGCCTTACCTCCATGCTATCTCTCTGGCCCCTTTGTTTTATTTTTTATAATATCTTTATTTAAGTGCCATGGTTACAAACATGATTATAGTTAGGTTTCAGTTATGAAAAAGAATACTCCTTTTCCCCAGAACTGGGGAATACTTCCCCTTCCCACCACTAATGCCCCCAGTATCCCTCCTCCCCTACCCCCTGCCTATATTTGAAATAGGCATTCTATTCTCTTACTCATTACCATTGTCATGATAATTGTTAGTGTATTTATTTCTCTAACTGCACTCACCACTCTGTGGTAAGCTTCATATTGTGAGCCAGCCCTTCCAGCCCTCATCTCTGTTGTCTTTGAGTATTATTACAATACTATCTTTTATTTTACTCAACATAATAGTTTCCATGTCCATCAATGTATAGGAAAATTTTATAACTTCTTTTTCCTGACAGCTGCATAGTATTCCATCATGTATATGTACCATAGTTGTGGGGAGAGAGGCTGGGAAATAATGAGATTTCTGCAATCTGGCCTTGAATATAAAAGAAAGTCTCTGTTTAGAAACTTGTGTCCCTGCTGTTATGAGTGCAGGAGAAAGTCATCCAGGTCAAACAACCTGTCTAGGCTAATAGTGCCATAAGCATTACAACCGCTATCTTTACATGCTTCCTGATTTAATGATGCTATGAGCATTGCTACCCTATATTTGCATACCATCCAAATCAATGATGCCATGCACCTTGTGACTGTTGTCTCTGCATACCATCTTGTTGCTGTAATGTCTAAATTGTATTACCCACATTCTGTTTCCCGCCAAAAGTTTGCTCTGAAACACCTTGTCCCTACCTTCAATAAACGAAGTCCATTGCTCTGACAATGCTTCCCTGTGGTTCACAGTCTGCCCTCTATTTGCAGAATCTGACCTGAAGGCCAAGGGCTGAAAGAGACCCTTACCTACCCTTGCATCGGCCTCGTCTGGGGCCTGGTGCCAGAACCCTTCATAAAGGTCAATGCTTTCAAATAATTAGAGAGTCCTTGACATTTGGTAACACTAATATTTCTACTGTAATATTCAAATTGAACTGTCAAAAGTTAAAACCTAATGTAACAAACAAGTCCCATCAAAATTTCAAAGATCCTTTTTATTGGCAAATGGGGTGCTTTGGGCCACATCCAGTGGTGCTATGGCTAGCTCCTGGCTCTGAACTCAGGATTCAAGCTTGTCAGTGCTCAAGGGACCACATATGGTATCTTAAACACTTGCAAAGCCAAGTGCTTTATCTGCTATACTCTTTCTGTCTCCAAACACAAATATATCAAATTAGTTACATAAAAAACTTTAGAATTAAAATTCTCTGATCTAACAATATAATCATTTATCTTTTGCCCATTTCAGCAAATGTTTACCATGTGCTTATCATGTTCAGAGTATAAAAGTCTAAGAAATCTAGGAAACCAGAAAAGAACCAGTAGAAACCTCTCTTTCCAGGGTGCCCAATTTATGAACTCATTTTCTTAAGCAGAATCTTAATAACTTTATAGAATTCTTTGGGAACAAACCATTTTCAAACTGGGCCACTGGGCCAGTGCTCTTTCTATTAGAAGAATTTCAATCTTAACTTCTAAAACCACAAACTAATAATTTATCAATCAGATAACTATTTGACAGCTAAAATAAATTGCCTTATGACAAGTCTTTTTTCTCCTGAATGATTTTAATTATCCTTGAACCCAAGAACTGACTAACTTCTGTGACAGAAGTGAGGAGTGCATTGTTGAAAAAGCTATTAACACCATTATACTTTGGTATTAAACTTATTCTTTCTCCAGGACTAGGGTGAAGGGGGTTAACTAACTTGAGTACTTACCAAATGTCTAATGCTTTATGTATTATTTCATTTAACTATTGTGAATAATACTATAAAGTATATATAATTATCACCCATTTTAGAGGTATAGTAACAGGTGAACTGTCACAAGAAATTTCTTTTAGAAAACAAGGTGTGTATTTTGTACAAACATTTGAATTAACAGATTCCAATTACATTAGTGTCGAGCTAAAATACCAAATATTAAGAGTATTCCTCAAGTCTGTTTTCAGTCAGAGAAATGAAATGCCCTAAATATGACTTAATCTGCAAAAAGATTAAAATATGAATAAAATAAAAACCTGCTGTGGACTTTCATCATAATTAGATAAAAGTCCCTGAAGCAAACCTTAGTGGGTTTATTTTTCCACTGGGAATCAAGTGGTGCACGAGCGGATGAATATGAAATATGAATTATGAAATATGAAATAAATGAAACCACACAGAATTACATGGTGAAAACAAGCGGTGAGGGAGAGGCCAGAGAGAGTTTATTTCTTGAATCGGGCCTTATATAGACGAATTTTTTGGGCGTAGCCAGGGAGAAAAGAAAAGGGGATGAACCAATGAGATCAGAGCTAAAATTAGCATATGAAGAGACAGGTAAAGAGAAACCAGATACCTTTAAGGAAATGGAGGGAGAGAGAGAGATCACAAAAGAGCTCAGCAGGAGACTTTTGGCGGGCTTTGATACTGACATTTCTTTGTCTGTAGGAGAGCTGAGGCTGGATTTCTATAGTGGCCAAATAGAGAAGGATGTAATGTTACAGCCATGTTGGAATTACCGCCAATGATCCACGCAAAGGGTCAAATGATTGACTTTGCTAAGCGGGCCTTTTGGCAAATAATTCTTTTAGAAGAGGAAAGCCCTGCACCAGGGAAGGAAAAGACCACGTCTGGTGCGTGCTTTCCTTAGATGGGATGTAACAAAAACCATCTTGCAAAATACATATCTGGGAAGAAAGAAAAAAGAAAAAAGAGCCAGAAGAATTAATGTATAGAAAAGAAAGCAAGAACTAGATCTAAAAGTGCTGGGAGCAACTATCAATGCATGGAGAACTTTAATACAAGGATTATTCTATTTCTAATTAATTACAAGGACATGAGAAAAAGTTCTAAGCTTTTTCAAGACAGGATATCAGGTAAACAATTCATGCACAAAGTCAAAATCTCAAGGGTTGTGCCATAGTAAAAGCAATAAATTTAGTATCGAAACTAAAATATTTTCATAAATTAACATTATCAAGTATAAAATGTGACAAATTTATGTCGAATAAATTTTGTAAGTTAAAAAATAAGGCAAATTTGATTCTGAGCAATCTCCAGCATCACTTATGGTCTTTTAAGCACTGCTAAGAATGATGCCTGAACACAGAGCCAGCAGTAAGCTCTGAGTATCTCTAAATGGCTCAAATTTCCTATCCAGCCCTTCATCCCATGCTTGTTTTGGTAGTACATATACTAAAAAACAAAGAGATGATTTAAAAAGCATCCAGAGATAATAGGAAACATTGGTGGTAATGAAGACATACTTTCCATGCTACAGACCTCCTAACTCAATCCCTGGCACCACAGGTCCCCCACTAAGCATTGCTGGAAGTAGCCACAGGCCCCAACCAGGTCATCAGCAGCATCACAAGGTATACTGAGCAATACTATAGTATATTTTTGGCCCCTCACAATGGATCACCACAAGTCTAGAATCAATAGAAAGATTCTGGGCCTCCTGAGCACCACTTGGCAGGTCCCCCCACATCATCATTCCCTCAAAAAGGGAAATTTTTGAAGGATGGCACACATAGGAACAACAGATGATCATCTCAAAACAACTTAAGTATTAAATAGCATGACTGAATAAAGAAATTGTAATTTATACATAATAGAATATTGCTTATCTATAGGTAAAGATAAAATCTTGCCTTTTGCTACAACTTGGATAGAACTACAGAGTGCCTTAATAAATGAAGTAAACCAGAAGGTGAAAAATAAATGTGGCTGATCTTATTCATATATGGTACACAGAGAAACAAAGTAAAATAAATAAACCTTGTTCAGTGTAAATCAAATCCTTGAACTCTGACAACAAAATGAGGTTAATGGAAATAGGCAAACTAGAATGTAGGTTCCCACAGAGTATTATAAGTTGCTACACTATAAGTAGTTATAGTGTAGCTAGTGTACCTCAAATCTTTTTAATACAAAAAAACCCACATTTGGCATATCATTACTATTATCAAAGGTCAACTATCTGGGAGCCAAAGAAATAGTATAGGGACTAAGGCATTTGCCTGCATATGACCAACTCCAGTTCCATTCCTAGCAACACAAATGATCCCCCAACTGATGCCAGAAGTGGCTCCAAAGCATAGAGGCATGAGTAGGCCATGAGTATCTTAAGATGTGATCCATTGTACTACAAAAGAGAAATGCTTATGGGAAAAAAGGGACAGTTATGCAAAAAATAAAAATCATATATCCCAATAATGATTTATGCAATATTTTTAAAGCACTAATATTTATAGCAATAAAAATAGAGGTAATAGATTTATATTATTGATATATATAGTAAGATACATGACTCATTTTTGTTATGTTAGATATCATATGAGCATACTACGGTTTCTTTAGTAATGGACATTTAGGAGACTTATGGACATTTAAGAGCTCAAAGAGATAGTAAAATGAGCAAAACACTTGTCCTGCATGAAGCTAATCTGGGTTCAACCAAATCATGGTATGAGTGATCCCTCAGCAAAACCAGTAATCCCTGAGTACTTCCAGGTAATACCCCCAAAGAAAACTAATAAATATACTAAAACAGTTAAAATGTCCACCAATAGATGAATGAAAGTTATGGTATAAGTATACAATAAAATACAACCATCAATAAATATAAATATTTGGATTAATATAAAAACAATTGTGTTAATAAAACAAAACAAAAAGTATATGTTGTAATATTTTACTTTTACTCAATTCTATGAAATGCAAGTCAATTTCTAATAACTTAAAGTGTTTTTTATTATTGTAGTATAGAAACTATATTTACAATAGTGTTAACATTTAAATTTTACTATATAATTGCCACACTATCACTACCCAAGTGTCCAATATCCTCCATCAATTTTTTTGGTTTGGTTGGTTTTGGTTTTGAGGTCATGACACCAGTAGTGCTCAAGACTCCTGACTGTGCTCAGGGATCACTCCTGGAAAGATTCAAGGGTACATATGGGATGTTGGGGGATCAAAAAGGTTAATCTGCATGCAAGAAAAGTGCCCTATACACTGTACTATCTTTTTAACTCCCATTTCCAATATCCTTATTTTTACTTATAATTTGCTTTTCCATTCCCCCACACTCCTCATATTTGGTAATTTCTATTTTATAATACAAGGCCAAAGGTTTGTCATCATTTAATATTGTCTATTCCATTGTTTAATTTCTCTATATATCACAGATAAGTGACATTACCTAGTACTGTCCTTTTCCTTCAGCCTTAATTCACTTAACATGATATCCTCCAGTTGCATCCAAGTTGTAATGAATTTGATAATTTAATCTTTTCTTATCATTGGATATGGATAACTTCTTAATCTGTCACTGGATATTTGAGTTGTTTCTATATCTAAGTTATTGTACTAAGTGCTGCAATGAACATAGGTATGTATATATCTTTCAAATTAATAAAATAATAAATTAAAGTATGCATATACTAATTCAAATATATATTTCAAATTAAGTCATAAAAGTAGAATCACTTGGTTGTTGGAAGCTCAATCCTACTGTATTTGAATAGTCTCCATCCTGTTTGCCATACAAAGTGAACAACATTCTCAAATAAAACCAGACAACATTCCTAACAGCAGTTAAGTAACATTTTGTTATTACATCTCTATCAATACTGCTTCTAGTCATTTTGATATGTGCTAGTCTCACTTATAATATATCATTGCTGGAAAATAGGTGTCACTAGGGATAGATAGGAAGGCATGAGAAATGGATAAAGTTCCTCTACCAGGGAAGACCCTACTGCTGCTCTGACATCGATTTACTCAAAAGAGTCTTCCCTTAACACTGAGAAGATTTAAACAACAACAATGACCTGCGTACTGGACAGGGCTTTCTTCATTGCCTGTTAATTGTGAGTTGAAATTAGATGCCGCTCCGCACCATCCTGACTTCAATGTAGGATATACAGATTCCAGGACCTTCAATACAGAAACGTGAGTTCAACAACAGAGACTGTGAAAAAAATAATTGTATGGGCACTACAGACAATGACCGGGATTGGACAAACTAGTTTGCCTGGAGCCTAGAAATGGTCTTATGTCAGGAAACTTCAGGGGTAGGGTCTCCTTGTACTTAGGCCAAAGTTTTTCCTTTCCATGACCCCCATACTTTGGTGGGCCCTTGCAAACGATGATTGCCACATTAACATTGGTTTTACAGTGCTCCTTTGACTCCAAACCTTTAAGAAACCACTAGTAAAAATATCTGGAACTGCAAAAAAAAAAAAAAAAAAAAAAGGTTTACATTAGTGTTAACATATATGCTTTTAGATGCACTAGCATTCTGGGGGATAAAAGAGGGAGATAAGGAATATATGCTTGGGAACAGGGATGAAGGGAGGACAACACTGCTGGTGGAAAGGTCCTCACTTATTGTCACCATATACCTTAAATATCACTGTGTAAGATTTGTAGTTATATATTCTAATAAATGTCTGTTATTTAAAAAATATTCTAAAGCAAATGGTGTACTAAAATATTTAATAAACTATAACAGAATAATAAAAAAAGAGAAATGAATAAAGTTTTTGCAAATGGGCATAAGTCAAATTTTGCACATGAAGGTTATTTTGTACAACATCTCAGTTGTAATGGTGGTTCAGAATTGTATGTGTATGACAAACCTTATCAAGTTGAATAATTTAGAGAAATGCTATTTGTTATGCAATTATACCATAATAAAGCTATTATTAAAATATTATAATAGGGGCCGGCGAGGTGGCGCTAGAGGTAAGGTGTCTGCCTTGCAAGCGCTAGCCAAGGAAGGACTGTGGTTCCATCCCCCAGTGTCCCATATGGTCCCCCCAAGCCAGGGGCAATTTCTGAGCGCATAGCCAGGAGTAACCCCTGAGCATCAAATGGGTGTGGTCCGATAAACTGAAACAAAATTATTAAAATAAAAAGAACTTATCTATTTAAAGAACATTAAATGTATAAAATTACAAAGATTTATAAATACTGGGAAAGACACAGAATACTGGAATTTTCATACTTTGCTACTAAGAATTTAAATTATACAAAACTTTGAACACAGTATATTTTTATTGTTTGTATTTTGTTTAGAAGTCACTTTCAGTGAAGCAAAAGGCTTAATTGGCTCTGTGTTCATGGATCAATGACTCCAGGGGACCATCAATTACATTGGAGATCAACTGGGGTCAGCTACAAGCAAGATTCTGCTTTCCCAACTATACTATCTCTGTGGTCCTCATCTGAGTGTCTTACATTTATTCAACAATTCATGAATTCTACTCCCAGCTATTCACTGAATAAAAACAAAATACATAAAATATGCACATAAATATTCATTAATTTTATGTATAACAGCACAAACTGCAAGCAACCTGAGTATCCATAACTAAAGAAACTATAGTATAATATCTAACAATAAGAATGAGTTACTTATTTTACTATATGCATGAATAATATAAACTAATTACCTCATAAATTATTTAAAATATTTTAAGAGAGACAAAGAAAACATCTTAACCGGCCTCTGCTTGCTTTGCACCTGCATGATTTCTTTTCCACTGCTGGCCTCTTAAAACCCTCTCTGAAAAAAAATCTCCACCCATGTCAACAAGGGTCTCTCCCCACAAAGGCAACTATTATTCTCAATGGAGATAAACTAAAACCTTTTCCTCTAAGTCTGATACAAGATAAGACTGCCCTTTCTCACCACTCCTATTTAACATAGTGCTGGAAATTCTTGCCATAACAATTAGGCAAGAAAAAGATATAAAGGGCACCCAGAAAGGAAAGAAAGAAAGTTCTCTTACTGTTTGCAGAGGACATAATACTATATTTAGAAAATATAAGGACTCTACCTAAAAGCTTCTAGAAACAATAGATAAATACAGCAAAGTGTCAGGCTACAAAATTAACATGCAAAAATCAATGGCCTTCATGCCTGGAACCTGTAGTTGGTCTTTTGACAGTATGATTCATGGGTGGTGACACTGTGTATCACTTAGAATGGAATTTTTTCTAATTTCTCTATTGTTTGATGTGCCATTGCAAAATAAAAGCCACACACACCTGCTCCTCCACCCTTTTTTCTTCTCTTCTTTTAATTTTACTTATATTCTAAAGAGGGGCTCTCGCTTTTCAAGAGAACTTGAATGCCTTTGTTCTGTGTTATATTTCTATGTCTTTTTATAAATTGCATAAAGGAAAAAAAAAGTAGATGGGGCCCAGAGGCCATGTGATCTTAGGAACATTGAGTGGAAAAACAAAAGAGGTCAGATCTAAATACCCAAGCCAAAGTCAACGACAGCAGGATCAAGAGACCCAAATTATAACAATCTAAACACAAAATGGACCTGTTACACGAGAAGTCCAGAGGGCTAGCGGTGGAGGTTTTGGATGCATGCGGGGAACTATGGTGGAGGGAGGTCAACCGTGGTGGTGGGAACGGCCCTAATTAACTGTTACTATGTAACTGAACTACAAGTATGAGAGTCTTATAATTAACATTATTCTCAATAAAAAATCAATGGTCTTATTATATACCAATATTGATAGAGAAAAATTGGACATTCAAAAAGACCCATTCACATTAGTGTCACACAAACTCAAATACTTTGGAGTCATATTAACTGAAGAACTGAAAGACATAAACAAAGAAAACTACAAAACACTGCTTCAAGAAATAAAATAGGACACAAGGAAATGGAGACATACATCCTGCTCACAGATTAGTAGGAACAACATCATTAAAATGGCACTACTCCCCCCAAAATTTAATGCAATACATCTATGGATACACATGCCATTCTTCAAAGAAGTGGATCAAAAACACCTAAAATCCATGTGTAACAATAAACACCTATGAATAGCTAAGCAATCATTTGGAATAAGAATATGGTAGGCATTAATTTCCCTACTTTAAATCGTATTACAAAGCAATAGTCATTATAATATCATGGTATTTAAATAAAGACAGACCTTCAGATCAGTGGAATAGACTTGAGTATACAGAGAATGCTCCACAGACATACAAACCAGAAACAATTAATGTATATGAAATAACATGTAGGTAAAACACTCCTTGGCATTGAGACTAAAGGCATCTTCAAGGAGAAAACACTCTCCAAAAGAGTAGAAGCGGAGATAAACAGATATGACTATATTAAGCTGAAAAGATTCTGCACCTCAAAAAAAAACAGTGACTAGGATTCAAAAGCTACCCACTGAATGGGAAAAATATTCACCCAATGTCCATCAGATAAGAGGCTAATATTGAAGATAAGTAACTGACAGAACTTAATAAGAAAATAATATAACCCCCTCAAAAATTAGGAGAATAAATGAACAGACACTTCCTCAAAGAAGAAACACAAATGACCCAGAGGCATATGAAAAAATGCTCCACTTCACTGATCATCAGGGAGATGCAAATCAAAACAACAATGAGGTACCATCTCATACCACAGAGACTGGCACACATCACGAAGAACAAGAACAATCAGTGCTGGTGGGGATGTGGAGAAAAAGAAGCTCTCATTCACTGATGGTGGGAATGCAGTCTAGCCCAGTCTTTATGAAAAACAATGTGGAAATTCCTCAAAAAAATGGACATTGAGCTACCATGTGATCCAGGTATAACACTGCTAGGAATATGCCCTACGAACACAAAAATGCAATACAAAATATACCTTCTGCACACCTATATTCACTGCAGTGCTATTTACAATAGCCAGAATCTGGAAACAACCAAAATGCCCATCAACAAATAAATGGCTAAAGAAACTGTCATACATATACACAATGTAATATTATGCAGCTGTCAGGAGAAATAAAGTCATGAAATTTTCCTATGCATGGATGGACTTGGAAACTATTATGCTAAGTGAAATAAGTCAGAGGGTGAGAGATAGACAAATAGTCTCATTCATCTATGGATTTTAAGGGAAAAGACATTATTGTAATAATACCCAGAGACAACAGAGATGAGGGCTGGAAGGATCTGCTCACTCTGTGAAGCTCACCACAAAGAGTGATATGTGCAGTTAGAGAAATAACTACACTAACAACTATCATGACAATGTTAATGAATGAGAGAAGTAGAAGGCCTGTCTCATATACAGGCAGGGAGTGGGTGGACAAAAAGAGAGATGGGGAGCATTGGTGGTGGGAATGTTGCACTGGTGAAGGGGGAGTATTCTTTTTATGACTGAACCCCAACTACTGACATGTTTACAATCATGGTGATTAAGTAAAGATACTATTTTTAAAAATTTTTAAGAGATTACTGTGGATGGGGAAGGTAATGCACAGATCATCTGACAGGGAAAGGGTGAGGGGAAACCTGATACAGACCCAGACCTGTGCTTCACCATTACCTTGGCTGGGGAAGGCGGTGTGAAGAGGTGAACTATACTGTCTGACAGGCAACGGGAGAAGGGAAACCTTGCCGCGGTGGAGCAAAGTGGATGGGACTTATACTTTCTGGCACGTAAAGTGAGGAAGGAGACTTAAAGGCTGGGCCAAACCTCAGCAACTGCAGCCATCATACCCACCTAGGGCCTCACTTCAGAGAAAGGACCCAGCCCCATGCCACAGGTGATAAAGGAGGGCTGAGATCCGAAGGCAGAACATTCCAAGCCAAAATACCAAATGCAAAGAAATATGGGTAAACTAAGGAAGACACTAGTAACCAGATATATAGAAGGTAATGCTAGCACATTTCTAAGCCAACAAAAATGCATGGGCCCAATAGATGAGGACCTGAAGGTAGCATTGAAAGCCATGGCTATAGAAATCAAGGAATCACTAGTGAGTGACTTCAGAAATCAATTTGGACAAATCAACCAACTCAAGAACTTTTACAAAAGTGAGAGACTCAATACAAACAGAATTAAAGAAAATAAAAAACATCTTACCAAGCCATAATAGTAGAATTGCACAGTTGGAGAATCGCATAGAAGAACTTGAAGAAAAACTACAAACTAAAAATGACAAAGAAGCCAATAAGAAAATAAGAGGTAAAGCAATGGAAGAAAATGTTAGGTACTTAATGAACAAAGACAAAAAAATAACCTACGGATTGTAGAAATAACAGAAGAGGGGAATTAGGGAAAGGGGAAGAACAGTGGTGAGGGAAATAATAGCAGAAAACTTTCCCACCCTCTGGAAAGAGGCTCCAGTGCAAATCCAAGAGATAAAAAGAATCCCTAATAAAATAGACCCTAATAAAACAACACCAAATGGCAAAAAAAAAAAAAAAAGAAAAAAAGAAAAAGAAAAATGAACTCCTTAAAGCAATAAGGAAGAAAAAAATCCTCAAGTACAAAGGAAGGAATATGAGAATCAAACCAGATCTCCCATTTGAAACAATTCAAGCAAGAAGACAGTGGAATGACATATTTAACCGACTGAATGAAAGTAACTTCCAGAGTCCACTACCCAGCAAAACTCTCATTCATCTGAGAGGGAGGACTAAAAATATTCTCAGACAAAAAGAACTCACATTTTATGTGCAAACAAAAACGACTCTAAATGATCGACAGATATGAAATTACACAATACAAACACCCAATTGTAACAACAACCACCTTACACAATACAACTGCAAAAGGGTCCTCTCTGTCAATAATCTCCTTAAATGTCAATGAACTAATCTCTCCTATAAAAGACACATAGTAGAGAGTTGGATCAGGAAACAAAAACCAGATTTCTGCTGCCTGCAAGAAACATACCTAAAACTACAGGATAGACATGGGCTAAGAATAAAAGGATGGAAATCAATTATTCAAGCCAATGGGAAAAAAAAAGTGGGCCAGTCATTCTTATATCAGATCAAATTGCATTCAACCTCAAGAAAGTGATCAGATACAAAGAGGGTCACTACTTACTGATCAGGGGAACACTAGACCAAAAAGTACTAACTCTAGTCAACATTTATACACCAAATGCAGAGCCAGAAAAATATGTAAGTCATTTGCTCACAAACCCGGAGAAACATATGGAAGGAAATGTGATAGTTGTAGGAGACTTCAATACTCTACTGTCACCACTGGACAGATCTACCAGACAGAAAATTAGCAAAGAAATAAGAGCCCTAAATGAAAAATTAGAAGAACTGGGACTTATGAACTTATATAGAGCCCTCCACCCCCCTTAAGCAGAATATACATTTTTCTCAAGTGCCATGGAACCTTCTCCAGAACAGACCGTGCCTTAGGATATAAATCTAACTTACACAAAGTCACATATATAAGAATTATATATATGCACCCTATCAGATCACTATGCAAAAATATCAATATTGAATGTAAAAAGAAGCTATGGAGAAAATCAACACCTGCAGATTAAACAACATGCTGCTCAACAACAGTTGTATTCAAAGAGGAACTCAAGGAAGAAATACAAATATTCTTTGAGACAAACTATAACAAAGAGACATATTGTCAAAAATCTGGGAAACACAGCAAATACAGTAATTAGGAGGAAACTCATAGCAATACAGGCCTATGTCAGGAAAGAGGAAAATGACTAAATCAACAGTTTAAATGGACAACTAAAGGAGCTGGTAGAACAGAAGCAAACACAACCAGAAGACAAGAAATAATAAAAACCAGAGCAGAAATAAACAACATGGAAACTAAGAAAACAACACAAAAGTTCAGGAGATCAGGAGTTGAGTTTTTGAAAGAATAAACAAGATAGACAAACCACTGGCAAGACTCACCAAAAAAAGAGGGAAAACACCTGACAATATGTTTAAAGCCTTAATATCACTAGGTATAAAATAGCCTTTCAGCTTCTTTGTCCACAGGAATTCTTGGACACAAAAGGTGAACACTAATTTTTTACCTTGGTGCTCAGTGATACTAGATACCACATTCAGTTTGCCTTATGATATTGTCTTGATAAAACACTCCCTCATACCGTTTTCCTTTGGTTTATGTCCTCTACTAGGACTTGAAGCATATGATCATTCAGATCACTGAAACAGTTGACTGTGAACCACAGATTTACAGGACCTATTCATCAACATGTTTTGGCAAATTAACATTTCCTTTCTCTCTCTCCCTCTTTTCCCTAATTCTTTCCTTCTCTCCTTTCTTCTTCCTCTTCTTCTTAATCATCATCAAATCAATCTATGTCAAATAAAACCCACGCTGTTAGTTTCTCTTTAGGAAAGGAACTTCTATACATAAGATACATCGACAATACTATATAAGGTAGCCACCTACATAGGTAGGCCTCAATATCACATTGGTTAGAACTCCAGACACAAAACCTATGTGTATCCTAAACACTCCAGCCACTATTTAACCCTGAAACCTTCATTTAGCAAGGCCCAAACCCATCACTGCTTAAGTACCTAGAAACAAGGAAACCTTCCAACTCCTACACACCAGCCTAATCTCTTTCATTTGACTTACTTAATTTTTTTAAATTTATTTTTAATATATTTACTTTTCTCCTTTTTCTTATATTTTGTTCTGCCTTCCTTTCTTTCCTAAAATATACTTAAGCTAATTATTTATCTTAATTCAACCAGTCCTTAAGAGCTCAGACCCATCCTATTAGAGTCAGACCTCTAACAACAATTTAAGAAAATATCAATAATGTATGTCTTTATCTGGTCATGAATACATACAGAAAGAACTCCTGTCTGAGTATGAAACATAAATTGTAGACAATCCATGCCTATAGTGTATATAGCCTCTCTTATATACTATCCCTCCTCCCCACCTTCAGAAATCTTTCTATCCCTTCATCCCTTCACCCCCTTTCCCAATCCGATAGCCCTCATTAATGGTCTTTACCCTCAGTTCTTAACCCATTAGGTATCGAGAAGATTTCCTGTCCCCAATAAGCCATTACCCAACTCCAAAGCGAAAGAACATACTCTCAGCCCCACATCTCATCCTCTGGCAAGAAACTACAAGCAACACTCCTACTGACTCATGCTCTGTGGTTCTCTTTACTCCCCCAAATATGGATGGTTGCTTGATAATGGATTCAGTTCCAGAAGAACCCCCAGTGCAAGAACTCTACCCAAGCCCTTTTTGCCACAAATCATTTCTCAAACTCAACAAGACCAGGGTGTATGATGAAAATGTGCCCTGGATTCCACCCCAACACAGAATATCTCAAAAGACAATGGGGAAGCCTATATTTCCTTTATATGTTTAATACCTATATAATACTACCTCTTAACCTGTTTATTTCCAAATGTAAGGTAGTCTCCTGCATCACTTTTTCTCCTTAATTACTTTTTTAAATTTATTTCTTCCTATATGTGTGTGTGTATTTTTGTCTTGTTTTTGTTTTCTTCTCCCTTAACTTCACCTGTTTTGGTTCTGCTTGGTACAAAAACCTACAAGAAAAAGTCTTGCCTGGGATAAAAGCTCAGGTCAAAACCAGGACACAGAAATGATAGAGCCTGACACTCTCATCCTCAAATGCACCAGCAATATATATAGCATCATTTTTTTTGCAAAGGCATATTAAAAAAGAGAAAATTTTACACATAGAAACAAGCTCTTATCTACTAGGGTTAAGATCTCATAGATTTTACAGTACAGGGGCACCTCCCACCTTGAACATATGCCATGTGGACTGAAATTAGATTAATTCCATGTGAGTGATAGCCTGATCCCTAGTTCTCATACATAAATTGACATACATAAATTGACACAGTTCTTTGCAACAGCTCCAGAAACCAAACTCCTTCTGGGACATTCTTAATACTGCTCTGACACTAACATGTGCCAGTTTTGATATGACATCCTGACAATGAGAAAATGGCAACAACTTGATCTAAAAGCAGTTTTTCTTATCTAATAACCTAATGCTAAGATAAATCAGAAGACATGTCATTCTTTGATCTGTGCAAAAGCCAAGATCACTAAATACAGAAGACTGTCACAACCATGACTGGGCAGAACTTATCCACGAACCAATAGAGAATTCCTAGTCTAGGCTTTGGCATACAATTTGTACAACTACCAAGATCTCTAATTCCAAAGGTCTGACTGCGACAACTGCAACTGAGCAAAACTTCCAGAAACATAATGAAAGACTCTATCCTAGGTTTCATTCTAATATTGGAGAAAAACTCAAGACCACCAATTACAGAAGAATGATTAAAACAACAGTGATGGAACAGAATTTCTAGAACTGTAAAGAAATAATCTATCCTAGGCTTCATCCTATGATCTGTGAAAATACCAAGATCTCTAGTTACAGAGGCTAGATTTTATCATTAACAACTGAGCAGAAAGTTTCCAGAAACCACAAAAAGACCTAGGAGAGAGTAAAAGAGCATGCATGTAGTTATTTCCATGACAGTATACTTCAAGGTGGACAAGCCCTGTATCTCTTAGGCCAAGGGAATTCCCTTACTAATCTTCCCAATACTTACTGTGCCTATGCAAAAAAAAAAAAAAAAAAAAGCACAAATTTTTTCTTTTTATTTTGGGCTCATGATTATTGTTTGGTTATTGTCTGTACTGTGGTGGTGCTTTTTGGGTTTTTTGGAATTTTTGTCATTGTTTTTTTGTTTTTTGTTTGTTTTCTTGTTTGTTCTTTGTTTGGTATATTTTGTCTTTTTATTATGTTTTTCTTCCTTTTTCCCTTTCTTCTCTTAAATTGTTATTTATAACCCTCTAGATGGACTCAGGTTTTTTGCCTTTATTTCTTTCTCTTTAAACAGAACCACATAATTTTAATCACCTAGTTCTGCCTCATAAATTGAGGGGAAAAATGGATGGTACCAAGACCAAACAGTCGTATGAACACTGAGTAGGAATAAAAAAAAATGATCAGACTTAAACAGCAAATCCAAAGCTAATGACAACAGAATCAAAACCTAATCTACAACAAGCTAGATACAGAGAGGACCACTTATACTAGTAGCCTGGAGGGTAAAGGAGAGGGATGTGGGATGCATGCTGGGAACAGAGGTGCAGGGAGGACAACATTGGTGGTGGGAATGTCCCTTATTCAATGTCGCTATGTACTTAAATTATTACTGTGAAAGATTTGTAATCTACTTTGGTCAAAATAAAAATTTAAAAAAATACAAAAAAAAGTATAAAATAGAAGTTGTTAGGATAAAAATAAATCACAGTAATATTTTAGGTACATAGTGGCATTGAATCTGGGTCATTCCAACCACCAGTGCTTTCCTCCCTCCACCTGTGTTCACAGAATGCATCCCATATCCCCCCCTTATGCTCCCCGGGCTGCTAGTATAAGTGGTCCCCTCAATATCAAGTTTGTTTTAGATTGGATATTGATTCTGTTGTTGTTGGCATTGGATTTGGTGTTTAAGTCTGATCATTTTTTTTATTCCTACTCAATGTTCATACAATTGTTTGGTCTTGGTACCCTCCATGATTTCCCCCTCAATTTGTGAGGCAGAACAAGATGGTTCAATTTATGTGGTTCTGTTTGAAGGAAAGAAGAAAACAATTAAAATAAAATGGGGTAAAAATAAAAAAGCAAAAAGTGGGAGGAGTCCTTCTAGAGGCTATAAATATCAATTTAAGAGAAGAAAGGGAATAAAGGAAGAAAAACATAATACAAAGAAATAAAACAGGGGCCGGAGAGATAGCATGGAGGTAGGGCGTTTGCCTTTCATGCAGAAGGTCATCAGTTCAAATCCTGGCGTCCCATATGGTCCCTTGTGCCTGCTAGGAGCAATTTTTGAGCATGGAGCCAGGAGTAACCCCTGAGCACTGCTGGGTGTGACCCAAACACCACAAAAAAAAAAATCAAACAAAAAACTCAAAAAACACCACAGCAATAAAGACAACAACCACACAATAACCATGGTACTGAAATAAAGACAAAACAAAGCACAACAACAACAACAACAACAAAACCAAAATAAAATTAATTTGTGTTTCTCTCTCACTCTCTTTTTTATTTTGCATGAGCACAATAAATATTGGGGAGATTAGAAAGGGAAATAATTCCCTTGGCTAAGAGATACAGGATTTCTCTGCCCTTGAATTATATTGTCATGGGAATAATGACAGCCTCCATACATGTTATTTTACTCTCCCCTAGGTTCTTTTGTGGTGTTTGGAAACTTTCTGCTCTGTCATGGATGATAAAAATCAGGCCTCTGTGGCTAGAGATCTTGGTATTTGCACAGGTTAAAGGATGGAGCCTATGATGGAGTCTTTCTTTATGGTTCTAGAAGTTCTGTTCCATCGCTGTAATTTTAATCAGTCTTCTGTAGTTGGTAGTTTTGTTTTTGCCCTGATCCTAGTATGAAGCCTAGGATAGAGTCTTTCATTATGTTTCCAGAAAATATGCTTGGTTGCAGTTGTCTGTCAGACCTCTGGAATTAGAGATTTTGGTTGTTGTACAGATCTTAGGCCAAGACCTAGTCTTAGACTAGGTTTTTATTTATTGGTCCCAGGATAAGTTAGTCATGGTTGTCACAGTCTTCTCTAGATAGCGAACTTGGCTTCTGTATAAATCAAAGGATGACCTGTCTTCTGATTTCATCTTATCATTAGGTGAAGTAAGACAACCTGCTCTTAGACCAAGTTGTTGCCATTTCCTCATTGTCAGGATGTCATATCAAAGCCGGCAAATGTTGGTGTCAGAGCAGTATTAAAAATGTCCCAGAGGAAGATTGGTTCCTGGAGGTGTTGCGGAGAACTGTGTCAGTTCTGTGTCTGGGATCTAGGACAGTCACTTTCTAATCACCTGGAATCTAAGTTGGGTCCACATGGCATATGTTCAAAGTGGGAGGTTCCCCTGTATTGTACAATGTATGAGTTCTTATCCCTAGTAGATAAGAGATTGTTTCTATATGTAAAATTTCCCCATTTTCAGTACGCCTTTGCAAGAGGAAAATGTGCTATATCATATTGCTGGTGCATTTGGGGGTGAGAGTGTCAGGCTCCATAATCTCTGTGCCCTGTTTTTGACCTGAGCTATTATCCCAGGCAAGACATTTTCTTGTTAGTTTTTGTTTCAAGCAGAACCAAAACAGGTAGAGTTAAGGAAGAAAAGAAAACAGAAACAAGACATCTATCTATCTATCTATCTATCTATCTATCTATCTATCTATCTATCTATCTATCTATCTATCTATCTATCTAACTATATATATATATATAAATATACATATATATATGTGTGTGTGTACACACACATATATACATAGTCACATATATATATATAAAGTAAAAATAAATTAAATAATTTTAAAAATATTACGGGAACAAAGTGATGCAGAAGATTACCCTTACATTTGGGGATAAACAGGTTAAGAGGTAGTATTATGGAGGTTTTAAACTCATAAAGGAAATATAGCCTTCCCCATTGTCTTTGAAATATTTTTGTGAAGAGTGGGATGCAGGGCACATTTTCATCACACACCCTGGTCTTGTGGAGACTGAGAAATTATTTGTGGCAGAAAATGCTTGGGTAGAGTTCTTGTACTGGGGATTCTTCTGGAGCTGAGCCTGGTATCAAACAACAGTCTACATTTGGGGGGAGTGAGAAGGAGAACCACAGAGTATGAGTCAGCAGGGGTGTTAGTTGTAGTTTCTTGCTGGGGGAGGCAAGATGTGGGACTGAGAGGATGTCCTTTCGCTTGGGAGCTGGGTGATGGCTTATTGGGGCAGGAGGTCGGTCTTGATATCTAATGGTTTAAGAACTATGGGCAAAGAGCATTAATAAGGCGGGACATCAGAATGAAAATGTGAGGTGAAGGGACAGTAGGATTTTTGAAGGGGGGAGGAGGGATAGTATATAGGAAAGGCTATATCCACTATAGGCATGGATTGTCTACAATTTAGGTTTGGCTCTCATAGAGGATTCCTCTCTCTATGTACTCATGCCCACATAAAAACATACAATAGTGATCTATTCTTAAGATGTTATTAGAGGTCTGACCCTAATAGGATGGGTCTAAACTCTTAAGGACTGGTTGAATTATGATAAGTAGCTTAGGTATAACTTAAGAAAAAAAGAAGGGAGAGCAAAAGATAAGAGAACAGAAAAATAGGTAAATATAGTCAAAATAAGGTAAAAAAACAATTAATAAATCACTAAGAGAGATTTGGTCAGTGTGTCGGAGTTGAAGTTTTTATCAGTTACTAGGCATTTCGTCAGTGATAGGGTTGTACCTAAATGAAGGTTTTAGGGTTAGATAATGGATAGAGCAGTTTAGGATACACAAAGGTTTCACGTCTCGAGTACTAAACAATACTAAATACTAAATAATACTAAACAATACTAAATACTAATAAATAATAAATATTAAAAAATAAAAAACTAAATAATAAACTGACATATTACAGGACCCACTCATTGAAAATGTTTGGACAATTTAACATTTTCTTTCTCTTCTCTCTTCTCACTACTTCTTTCTTTTTCCCCTTTCTTCTTTTACCTCTTCTTTCTCATCATCATCAATTCAACCTATGCCAAATAAAACCCACACTGTTACTTTCTCTTTAGGAAAGGAATTTTGAAACATAAAATGCAGCAGGCTACATAGAAGGCTACATAGGGTAGCCTTCTACATAGGTAGGCCTCATTAACACATCATTTAGTACTTGAGATACTGTGAGAGATTATTAATTCACTTTGGTCACAATAAAAATTAACAAAAAAAGAAAAAATATATAAAAAAAGAATTTTTAAAAGAATCTTGCCTCTAAGACCTATATGAAACGTGAATAAATCTCAGAAACACAATGCTGAGTAAAATAGCCAGAAACCAGCATATATTACAAATTTACATGAGACTCTAGAAAAGACCAATCTAATCTATAGTTAGAGAAGCAGATTATTATTTGCTTCAGGCTAGAGGCTAAAGGGTATTAATATGTGAGAACCAAAATGGAACTTTGAGGACAATAAAAACTTTTTTAGCTTGGTTTTGGTTGTGGTAATAACAGTAATAACACTGTTATTTAAATTTGTCAAAAATTTACAATTAAACTGTATATATTAAAAAACACTATATATATTGTCTGTAGGTATTAAATAAAGATGGCATACTATTATTATATTTCCATATCAATAAATTGATATATATAAAATTAAATTTCTCCTAGTGAATGCAATCTCTGAACAAATCTAATCTCTAAGTATTTGCAAATATTGTCTGAAAAGAAACTGTCAAAATTTCTTATATCTGAAACTTACACATGGCTACCTTGCCTAATTCATGAGAATTCTGTCAGAAAAATTCTCATGCTGAATCCAAATATGCTTTCCTTTTATTATTTTAATGTTTTATTAAAACCATTATGATTTACAAAGTTCTTATAGTTGGGTTTCAGACATAAAATGTTTCAGAACCAATCCACCACCAATGTCGACCTCCCTCCACTAATGTTTCCAGAGGGCATACTATGCCACCACCCATTGCTGCCACCCCCTAGCTTACCAGCATAAAATGCCCATTTTTAACACAAATATGAAAAGGTGGGGGCAGGAGCGAAGAGGTCTCAGGTGATTTGATTGCGTTAAGAAAAGTCAGAATTAAATAGCTAAACAGAGTCAACAACGATGAAATCATGAGACCCAAACCTTAAAGTCATATTTATTTCAAGTAATGCCCTCTGTAGCTACTCTAATATTTATTTGTAGGGAGTTTTGAATAATCATCCACTCACTAGTTTGGCGACTTAAATATTTTGTAACATGAATTCTGTGTTTTGACAGATCTGGAATTTAACTCTGTCTATATTATTTATGAATGATAATAAGCAAGTGACTTACTATCCCTAGGCCTCTGTTTCCTTTAGTATTAAATATTCAAAATATAACTATTAGGATTAATTAAGTAATGCATACACAGCACTTCTCATAAAGGCTGGGATACTTCACATCCTCAATTACTTTGATGAGTTTTCCTGATCTTTTTACCCGGGATAATCAGCACCAATTTTCTCAGCTTGTAGGTATTTAACATCTAGATTTATCTCACAGTATTTAACATTCAGATTACCTAAAAAGTTATAATTTATGTAATTATAAGCAATTCATATAGTCATCCATGATTACTTTCAGCATTAAGATGCTTTAGAAAATGTACTCACTATCACAAAATGTATGGTTTATCAGGTATTATTTGAGATAAAGAATAATGTCTCTTTAATCCTATTAAAGACATGCAAAATAAAGTTTTAGTAGAAGTAGTCCTTGAATATGATTTTGCAAGCTAGAAAAAGTATGTAAGGTTGATTGAAGAACTGAGAATTTAATTTATGTTCTCTACTGAATTTTAACTTATTGTGTCTCAAGAAGTTCTCTGAAGGAGAACAAAATTAGTTGATAAAGAAAATTCTACTTCATTTAAGCTATGTACAAAAATCATGAGTTATTTGTGTCTTTAGATTTTGAAGCACACCTGGTGATGCTCAGGGCTTACTCCCGAATCTATTCAGGGATCACTCCTGGGAGTAGGGAATTTTGAGGAACCAAAAGCAGAATTGAGGACCAAATCTGGGCTGGCTACTTAAAAGACAAATGCCCACCCCACTGTACTATTGCTCTAGCCCTCAAAAACCAATGAGATCTTTAAAAATAATTATATTAAAAATAAGATCATTGTCATATTAGGAATTTTTCTTACCCATCATAGCAACTACTGATCTCAGATACAGAGCAACATAGAATCTAAGATCTGGATGATAATACAAATGAAGAAAAAAACTAAATTCGTGTTCTATTCTTCCCTGAATTTTGAACAAGTTACTTATACTTGCCATAAATTTTCAACCTATAAAATACAAAGGTGGAAGGAAGTTTTAAAGTTTGTTATTACCTAAGATCTTATAACATGTATGTGCACATAAAATTCAGCAACTATATATCTATTATTGCACTTCATTGTGACAAATTTTGTGTGAAAGAAAATGTATGTAAATAATAAATTTTAGAAATATGCATACTAAAATGTTTCAGGATTAACTAAAATATAAGCATAATTTTTGCACCTGACATAAAATACATCAAAAATAAAATAAATGAATCAATATGTATTGATGATAAATAAGGTGTACAAAAGAGGTTAATAGTGGCTGGAGAAATAAGTGAGCTGCTGTGCATGCAGCCAACCCACGTTAGAAATTTGTCATCATATATAGTCCACCAAAACCCACCAGAAGTAACTCCTGAGTGCAGAGCCAAGAGTAACAACTTAGCACTGCTGAATGTGGCCCCAAAACAAACACAGAAACAGAATGGGATAATCTAGATACTTTTTTGAATTTCATAATAAAATGTTGAAAGTGCAATTAATTTTCAAGTATCATAAAATATATAGTAGCCTTAATTTCTTCTTATATATTCAAAGAATATTATCCTATAAATTCTAAGCATATGTCAAGATTTCCTTCTTTAACATTTTTTTTGTTTTGTTTTTGGGCCACACCCGGCGGTGCTCAGGGGTTACTCCTGGCTATTTGCTCAGAAATAGCTCCTGGCAGGCACGGGGGACCATATGGGACACCAGGATTCGAACCAACCACCTTAGGTCCTGGATCGGCTGCTTGCAAGGCAAACGCCGCTGTGCTATCTCTCCGGGCCCTTCTTTAACATTTTTATATATAAAAACGAAAGGCTGACACTAACAAATTTTGAAAACAATATGAAAAAATCGAAACTTTTGTATAATAGCAATGGAAATGTAACCTAGGGCAGTCACTTTGGGATTAGATTTTTTCAAATGATTAAACATAAAACTAACCATGTGATCTGATAATGTAATTTCTAAAGAAATACCCAAGAAAAAATAAATATATGCCCAAATAAAAAGTTTAGCAAAAGACTCAATTCTACATTATTATTTTTCATAGTAAATAAAATGTGAAAATAATCTAAAGGTTCATCAATTGATAAATGGTTAAACAAATGTTTATGATTTGGATTACATATTTGGAAAGTTGTCTAGTATTTACACATTAGAAAATAGTTAAGGACTAAAATTTTCGCCTTTTAATAATATATGCTTTCATATTTATACTTGCTTATAAATTTGCATATTAGGATCTGAGATAATTAAAGGTATTATTTAATTTCTCTTAATACATAGGAGAGAATGACTAGCTAACATAAACAAATTATAGAATTAGAGGGGTCTATAATGTATCATGTCAAAGAGTTAATGATGCCTTTTTAGATAAACTGTATCCAGAAAAACAAATCATTAGCAAGATTTATATATTTTTTTGTTGATTAGAAAAACTTTTTGTTGAGCCGGGTCAGAGTGATAGCACAGTGGGTAGGGCATTTGCCTTGCATGTGGCTGAACTTGGGTTTGATCCCTGACATCCCATAGAGTCCCCAGAGCCTACCAGGACTAATTTCTGAGCACAAAGAAGGAGTAACCCCTAGTGCTATCAGGTATGGCTAAAAAAGCCCACCCCCCAAAAAAAGAAAAAGAAAAACTTTTAGTTGATTAGAAAGAAAATTTCAAGGTGTTATATTAGGAAACTTGTATTACTAACAGAAAACTGCTATAAGTGATCAGGAAAACCTGGGGATAAAGACAATGTCCTTGAGAATAAAGACAATGTCCTTTAAAAGTCAAGTCTTGGGCTAGAGAGATAGTTCAAAAAGCAAGAGGCAGAATATCCAAGTAGAGTCCTACGTTCAATTCCTGACACTTCATGGTGCCCATGTATTGCTAGAATTGGCCAGTGAACACTTAACAAGTAGTCCTTGAGCATTGCTAGGTGTTGTTCTACCTCCTGTCACCTCCACACCCAAATTTAAAGTTAAATATGTACACAAATTATTTAAACAAACAGAAATTCATTTTTCTGGGAGACTGTCAAGGAGACCAAGTTCTGACTAGATCCTCTTTTAGGATGTAGTCAGGCATTTTTCTTCAGAGTGGAAAATTATGTATTCTCTTTGAAGTCTAATTCTTTTCGAAGGTGGCATAGGCTCCCTTGAGATTTACAGGATGCATAGAGTCGCTCATGCTTATGGTAATTCTTAGTCTGCCAGGCAGGTCTTTCAATGTAAAACCACAAGAATATGGTGCAGTGCTGTAGATTACCTGGGCCACACCTAGAAATGCCACGGAGGACTCCAGGCCTCAACTTAGCTAATGGGGGACCATGCAATAACAAAGATTAAACTGGAGTCAGTCCTTTCAAGGCATATGTCTTGCTTCTAGACTACCTCTTTTAAAAAGACATTAAATCCAAATCTAGCTACTTTCCAAAGTCCCCCAATTCACATTGCTGTGCCCTGTATCTCAAACGCTTAAAGGAGAATTACAGAAGAGATCTGACCAACATTTCTCTGAGAGAGAAAAATTACAAATCTGTTCAGCCATTGGCATTTGAGGGTTTATATTTTACCTCAGGAGATGATATGGTAAACTTTTGTAATCTTTCTCTATTCCTTTTTTCTGTTTTTCTCAAAAGCCTACATGGAAAATGTAATACATATATAATCAAGGGGAAAAATCATCTTTTGAAAAGCATGCCTTTGAATCCAAACATTTCAATTTGGTAAACAGCCTAAATCAATAAACAAGTGCAAAGTTATGCAAATGTTTACTTACTAAACGATTACTCAGATAGTTTTAAAAAAAGAAAGTGACTTAGATGTCATTTATATAGAAACTGATTTAGTAAATTTTATCCATGTGTTAGAATATTAGACAGCTTTTAAGATAATTAAAGAATCTTAATGAGGAGAGCCTATACCTTATAATATTATATTAAATAAAAAGCTAAATAAACTAAAAAGTGTTAAAGTATAAGATAAACAAGTCAAGAGAAATACAATTACTCTGCCAGCTTATTTTATATTTTACATTTGAAATACCTTTATTAAAGCATTATAATATACAAAGTTATTAATACTTGAGTTTCAGATTTACAATGTGCCAGCACCAATCCCACTATCAGGGTCAACTTCCCTCCACCAGTGTCCCCAGCTTCCCTCCCACCATTGAGACTGCCTCCTTGAATAGCAGCACATTGTAAAGTTTGGTTACTGCACTTTGGATCTCATGCTTAAAATATTATGTACATATACTTCACCTCTTGACACCTATGTCCCTGAGGTCCCTAACCATGGCTTCTGTCACTTCCTACTTTCCTCTTCTTGCTTTTCCCCTAGATAGATAATTGCTTACTTAATACTCTTTTCTATAATTCAGAATCTTCCAATTTTTCTAGAAAGAGGCTATAATATACAAAAAAAGATTATGCATACACATGCAAAAATCTCTAACAGAAAGTCACCAGCAAGATCACTAATGCATATGGGACTTAAGATCCATCTTCTTGCTTCCCCAAGAATAGAAATAGAAGATGACAATTGTGAGAGAGAGGACCTTACCCTACCCTACTCATTGACTCGATAGAGCCTCCTTTTTTATATTGGGCCATTATGAGATTAAAAGAAAGTGGACAAGAGACAACTCAAACACAAATCAGAGCCCACCTTGCTGGTGGCAGAGACATATCAGGAGATCTCTTTACTGCTCTCAACCCTGGGACAAACTCAAGTTTTATTGAGGAGATACTTCTCTAGAGATAATTCTAGTCATGAGCAGCTGGAACTCCACTGAGTCTACAGAGCACCAGAAACGATGAAAATAGGGGAAAAAATAATTCAACTACATCAATAGATGTCAAAAAATGCCAGTAAGATATTCAACTACATCAAATATTTTTAAGTTGGCTGAAGACCTTAAAAAAACTTTCTTGGGGCTAAAGCAGTGGCATGAAGTGGTAAGGTGCTAGCTAGGATGAACCGTGGTTCGATCCCCTGATGTCATATATGGTCCCCGAAGCAAGGAGCAATTTCTGAGCATGTAGCTAAAAGTAACCCCCAGGGGCCGGGAAGGTGGCACTACAGGTTAGGTGTCTGCCTTGCAAGTGGATGGACCGCGGTTCGATCCCCCGGTGTCTCATATGGTCCCCCCAAGCCAGGGGTGATTTCTGAGTGCATAGCCAGGAGTAACCCCTGAGCATCAAACGGGTATGGCCCAAAAACCAAAAAAAAAAAAGTAACCCCTGAATGTCACCAGGTGTGACCCAAAAACCAACCAACCAAACAAACAAACAAAAAACACAAGCAAAAGTTAACAAGCTGGATTATATCAAACTACATACCTTCCTCACAATGAAAGAAGCTAGCACTAAAACAACACTGAATGGTTGAAAATACACAGATATCTGAAAAAGAACTAATGTCAAAAATATATAAAGCATTCACGAAATTCAAGAACAATAAAAATAATCCCATAAAAATGGGAAAAACTGAATAGACAATTAAAAAAAAAGGCAGGGCACACATATGGTCAACAGGATCATGATTATCATCATCTCTGGGATAGAAATTAAAATGATGAGCCATCATCTACATAACTATTAATGGCCTCTATCACAAAGGCCAAAAACAAGTGTTTGTAGTGACAAGAAATAAAGAAAATCTTCAATCACTGTTCATCTGAGTCAAAAAAAAAGAAAAAAAAAGAATAATGACTTCTTAAAAACTTAAAAGCAGGGCCCAGAGAGATAGCACAGCGGCGTTTGCCTTGCAAGCAGCCAATCCAGGACCAAAGGTGGTTGGTTCGAATCCCGGTGTCCCATATGGTCCCCCGTGCCTGCCAGGAGCTATTTCTGAGCAGACAGCCAGGAGTAACCCCTGAGCACCGCTGGGTGTGGCCCCAAAACCAAAAAAACCCAAAAAACAAAAAACAAAAAACTTAAAAGCAAAACTGACACGTGATCTGCTTATTCCATGCCTAGACAACTATCTCAATAATGACAACCAAAAGCAAACAAACAAACAAACAAACAAAAACAAACCACCACTAATTTTAAAAGATATAGAAATCTACATTAATTAAAAAACTATAATAGCCAAGATCTGGAAACAATCCAAGTACTCAACAACAGATGGAGTACATGTACCCAATGAATTAATAGAAATACTACTTTCAGCTATAATGAAAGATAAAATCTTGTGTTTTGCTAGATAGAACTAGATACAAGATAGAACTTGATGGATGTCATGTTAAGTGAAATAAACCAAGAGGATATATAAAATTACTTAATATTCTCTCTCTGACACTATATAATAAAAACATATCCTTAGTGCTACTTTGACAGTTAGCATCACCAAAATTCAATTTGGCTTTAAAAAACATAATCAACAGCTTAACACTTCTCCAGTCTCTAGTCTTTCTATATATGCTTTTACTATGCAGATTTGATTAAAAAATGCTGACAATAAACTCATTTTATTAAAGAAAAAAGTGTGAGTAAAGAAAAAGAAAAGAAGCAATTTACCCTTTGAGGAGGAAAGAGTGTTTGGAAAGGGTACTATGGAAGCACTTAGACAAATATGCATAATTAAAAATGCATATAAAACTCCAACTGAGATCCAATTGAAGCTAGCCTTCCCAACAGGAAGAAGAATATGGGTAGATTATAATGGACAAGGGAGAGCACAATACAAAAGAAAAGAAAGCAATAAACATACAGACATAGTATATGTGCCTTTTTCTTCACATAGGATTCACAACATTCCTCAGAAAATTCAATTTAGTTGCCCTGTTCTAGCTTGCTAACCAGAACCAATTTAATTTTAAATCTACACGCAGAGCCAAGGGGGACGAAACATTTTGCAATTACTTTTAGCTCCCTGTTGGAAGGCAGAATAAGATTTAACCAGTTCTGCTCCAACTGCTATAACCATCCAGGTTTGTCAAGAGGCCTAAATGGTGTCTTTTTGGTTGAGGATTAGAGAACAGAAAACTCTGTACTACAATTACTTGCTTTGTTTAACAACTTAATGGGGATGAATTTTTGAGAATGTGACAAATTGCTTTTGATTTATCTGCACAGGGCATGAAATACTGGTGCAAGAGAGCAATTTGTTACACAGACAATGTCTACCTCTTGCTATAAATCTGCCCATTGTCACACTCTATTTGACATCCAGTTAGGTGATTTTCTCAAAACTACTTTATTACTATATTTAACAAAGAGCAGAAAACTGATATATGACTCTCCTGTTGTTTCTCAGCTACCAAGAACATATTTCTCAGATATCATTCTATGCAAGCATTTCTGGGTTATAGTCTATTGTGACAGGTAAACAAGCTGATAAAATCAAGTGTTTTCAAAAAGGAAAAGTTATTATATTTATGCATGACCCTGACTTGTCATGAAACTCAAACAGTTTCTGTTTCTGCTTACCATCTGCATAGATTTATTCCAACTAACATAACAAAGTTTGTTTCTTGATTTCTTTCAACATAAATAGAGCCATTAGGATTTGGGAGTGTTTATATTCGGGAAGATAATCAGATCATATATTCTGATTAGCCTTAACACATAGTCCTGGGCTCTGCCTCAACGTAGTGCACAGTCCTCCCTCCTGTCATCAGTCAGAACTTTCAGCTTTTGAATTTGTCAGTATCTCCAGAGCATGTATCTTCAGAATCATTTCTTGCCTTGCCTCCTACTGGGAGGAAATGAGGCTGCTTTGGGTCTGACTGCAGTTCCCATTGGGCTACATTGTGGTTTGTCTTTTTATTAGAGGAAAATAAAGGCCTCACTTGGGGACTTGGCTACTATTCCAAATTGTGCCAGGTTTTTTGGCCCTTGCTTTTTTGATCGAGGAAGTAGAGAAGGGGGAAGTCATCCATAAATGTAACATAAACATAGATCCACCCAAGACTATTTTATCATTGTCAATTTAAATCCAAACATTCTTTCCACCATTCCAACTTACCATCATCCAATTAAAAATGAAAGGAATTGTTGAAAGAGGCATTTTTGTTGTTGTTTGAATGGTGACCACATCTGGCAATACTAAGGGCTTACTTCAGACTCTGTGCTCAGGAGACCATATCAGATATCAGGGGTCAAACCTGGATTGGGCACCTTCAAAACAAGGTGTACTATCTCTACCTGTGTACTATCCCTCCAGATTCTCTACTAGACCTTTTAATAGAAACAATATACTTATTTTTATTTAATAAGTGAAGAATTTTTATTAAAATTTCAATAAATTTATATACGAACAAATCAAAACTATAACCAATCTAAATATCTTAACACGTGATGTTCAACCAATAAGTGTTGAATTTATTTCAGATTTTATTTTGCATGTCATTATTTAATTTAGAAGTTGGTATCATCAGATTCCTGAATTGAGTAGAAAGAATCCTCAGTAATGTGAATTAAAAAGCAATATTCAGGTAATTATGGGTAAAATTTTTTTTTCTTTTTCTTTAAATACCATGGTTACAAAATTGTTCATGATTGGGTTTCAATCATAATGTACACCATCCTTCACCCCTACACATTTCCCACCACCAATGTCCACAGTTTCCCTCCCACCCTTTCCCCCAGGCATTTTATTCTCCCTCTCTCTTTTTTTTTGTTCTCTTCTTCTTCTTTCTATCTTGCCTTTTTGACACTGTGGCTTGCACTATTGTTAATGAAGGGGTATTATGCCCAAGACTTTATTTATTGTCCTGCATGGTAAGTTCCAAGTATCATTGTCATAGTTATTCCTCTTCTCTACCCACTATTTGTGGCAAGCTTCCTACCATTGCCTGGTCCTCCTGGATCTCATCTCTATTGTCTCTGGATATTATTACCATACTATCTTTTTCCTCTTATATCCCACAAATGAGTGAGATTATTCTATGTCTATATTTCTCCCTCTGACTCATTTCACTAAGCATGATACTCTCCATATCACAAATTTCATGACTTCATTTTTTCCTAATAGTGGCAGAGTATTTCTTTGTGTAAATGGGGCATAATTTCTTTAGTGACTCATCTTTTCTTGGGCATTTGGTTTGTTTCCAGATTCTTGCTATTGTAAACTGTGCTTTGATGAACATAGGAGTTTAGAGGGCTTTTCTGCACTGATTTTTGGGTTCCTAGGATATATACCTAGGAGTGGTATTGTTAGGCCGTCTGGAAGCACACGTTCTAGTTTTGTGAGAAATATCTGTCTTGTTTTCCAAAAAGGCTAGAACCAGCCCACGTTTCCAAAAGCAGAGAATGAGAGTCCCTTTCTCCTTGCATCAGCTCTAGTTGTTCTTGCTCACTAGTCTTAGCAAAATATTCTTAAATGGATCAATCAAATCAGTTCAAAGTGCTAACTTCTGCTTTCAAATCTTATTCCCACCACTTCTCTGAGTATTCAATTTTCCATCTTTAAAATTAAAATGGGGCTGGAATGACAGAACAGTGAGTAAGGTGCATGCCTTGAACATAGTCAGCCTATGTTCAATCCCCAGAATCCCATTTGGTATTCCATCTTAAGGAATTATCCCTGAGCACAGTGTCAGAAGTAAACCCTGAGCAGTGCCAAATGTGTTCCAATATCAAAAAATATAAAATAAAATAAAATATATATTTTTTACCTCACAGAGCTGTTCTGAAGATTAAATCTTCTAGTGTTGTCTCAACAAATATTTATAACTAGCAGCTATTCCTATTATTACTATATGGTTATTATTTCTCCCATTGTATGCTTTTACTTATCACTGTAGTCTGTAACATAAATGAACAATTGTGAGTAAATGAAAATGAAGGGAAAGAAAAAAACAAGTAAGCATTTAGTGTATCATTTATTAGCTACTCTGGCAGATATCTAACAAGAAAGTTTCATTTTCTTTATTTTGTTTAAGTACTTCTTAAGACAATGCTCCTGGGGAATTTTAATAAAAGCCAGTCACATTTTACTATGCACATTTTTTCTGCATATATAATCCCAATAATTGGTAAAAAAAATACATATTATAGAGAAACAAAAATGAGAGTAAATCAAGGCCATGTTGCAACGTAACTTGGGGAACTCATTGCCTATTGCATCACCACATTTATGTATATATGTACAAATATGATACAATATAAAGTGTGTAAACTCCTGCAGTGAGGTTATAAGGCAACTATTCTTGAGTAATAAAAATTAAAATGTAAATATTAGCACATTTATTTAACAAATATTAAAATTGAGTTTTCCAATAGTTCCTTCACTATATTTTCATTTTATTCACTTACTCTTATCACATAAATATTTGTTCAAGGAAACTGTTATAGACACTGTTGGCAATACATAGACAATAACTTCAGTTACATAGATAGTAACAGGACAGACAGTACAGAAGTTACATAGACAGTAACTGCAGTTCAGTTCAACATAATTTATTGAGCACTGATCACAAGCCAAGTTCTGTGCTAGGAACAAAGTTTTAAGGAGAAACAATCTATGACCTGACCTCTCAAGAATGGATAAAAATATTCAAAGTATACAAACAAAATATAAAGTTTAAATTGTAGACTAGTAGGAAATGCAGTAGAAATATGAAAGAAGTGATTAACTTTGGCCAGAAATCAGAAAAGCTTCAAAGAGAACGTAGATTTTAGTAGCAATGTGTCAAGTGAACACAAAAGTCTATTCTAGACAAAGAAAAGGGTCTATCATGGGCAGACAGTGTGCAGAACTCTAATTGGTTCCATATCATTGCGATAGAAAACATATGGGGGTGAAAAGCAATAAAGCTAGCAAGGTGTGCAGGGAAAAATTAGAAATAGCTTGTTTCCCCCCCCACTTTCAATACTAGTAATTCATTGAATGTTTCTTTTTTTTTAGTATCTAAACTATAATGAATACTGTATTCTTTTCTTTTCTTTTTTCTTTTTTTTCTTTTTTTTTTTTTTTTTTTGGTTTTTGGGCCACACCCGGCGGTGCTCAGGGGTTACTCCTGGCTGTCTGCTCAGAAATAGCTCCCGGCAGGCATGGGGGACCATGTGGGGGACCATGTGGGACACCGGGATTCGAACCAACCACCTTTGGTCCTGGATCAGCAGCTTGCAAGGCAAACGCCACTGTGCTATCTCTCCGGGCCCTCATTGAATGTTTCTAAAAAGGTCATATTTGACTATAGGGTATGTGTAAGCCTGAGTTGGTCTCATGCAAGAATACTTTATGGGTAAGGTCCCCTGTTTTTAGGGCAAAGGTTTTTCCTTTCGATTTCTCCCAAATCTTTCTGTGGCTATGCAAACAAACAACTACCACACAAACATCCTTTTTCAGTCTATCTCCTATCTTAAAAAATGGGGGAGCTTATTAAACCCTTTGCTATTGTATTATTTATTTTATTGGTGATACAATAATCTTCATGAATATACTTGTTAATGACTTTTTTGTCTTTTTTGTCCATATTATTTTTTCTTTTTGTATTTTTTAGATTTTCTATTTTATTTCTATTTTGTATTTATTTATTTTTTATTTAACCAACTTTATTACATACATGATTGTATTTGGGTTTCAGTCATGTAGAGAACACCACCCATCACCAGTGCAACATTCCCATCACCAATGTCCCAAATCTCCCTCCTCCCAACCCAACCCCCGCCTGTACTCTAAAGAGGTTTTCTATTTCCCTCGTACATTCTCATTATTAGGATAGTTCAAAACGTAGTTATTTCTCTAACTAAACTCACCCCTGTTTGCAGTGAGCTTCATGAGATGAGCTGTTACTTCCAGCTCTTTTCTCTTTTGTGTCTGAAAATTATTATTGCAAGAATGTCTTTCATTTTTTTAAATCCATAGATGAGTGAGACCATTCTGCGTCTCTCTCTCTCTTTCTCTCTCTCTCTCTCTCTCTCTCTCTCTTTCTCTCTCTCTCTCTCTGACTTATTTCACTCAGCATAATAGATTCCGTGTACATCCATGTATAGGAAAATTTCATGACTTCATCTCTCCTGGCAGCTGCATAATATTCCATGTGTATATGTACCACAGTTTCTTTAGCCATTCATCTGTTGAAGGGTATCTTGGCTGTTTCCAGAGTCTTGCTATGGTAAATAGTGCTGCAATGAATATAGGTGTAAGGAAGGGGTTTTTGTAATGTATTTTTGTGTTCCAAGGGTAGATTCCTAGGAGTGGTATAGCTGGGTTGTATGGGAGCTCGATTTTCAGTTTTTGGAGGAATCTCCATATTGCTTTCCATAAAGGTTGAACTAGATGGCATTCCCACCAGCAGTGGATAAGAGTTCCTTTCTCTCCACATCCCTGCCAACACTGCTTATTCTCATTCTTTGTGATGTGTGCCAATCTCTGGAATGTGACATGTACCTCATAGTGGTTTTGATTTGCATCTCCCTGATGATTAGTGATGTGGAGCATTTTTTCATATGTCTTTTAGCCATATGTATTTCTTCTTTGTCAAAGTGTCTGTCCATTTCTTCTCCCCATATTTGATGGAATTAGATGTTTTTTCTTGTAAATTTCTGTCAGTGCCTTGTATATTTTGGAGATTAGCCCCTTATCTGATGGGTATTGGGTGAATAGTTTCTCCCACTCAGTGGGCGCTATTTCTTTTGAGGTGCAGAAGCTTATCAGCTTAATATAGTCCCATCTGTTAATCTCTGCTTTCACTTGCTTGGGGAGTGCACTTTCCTCCTTGAAGATACCTTTAGTCTCAATGTCCTGGAGTGTTTTACCTACATGTCATTCTATATATCTTATGGTTTCAGGTCTGATTTCGAGGTCTTTCTTCCATTTGGATTTAACCTTTGTACATGATGTTAGCTGGGGGTCCAAGTTCAATTTTTTGCAAGTGGCTAGCCAGTTGTGCCAACACCACTTTTGAAGAGGCTTTCTTTGCTCCATTTAGAATTTCTTGCTCCTTGATCAAAAATGAGGTGATTGTATGTCTGGGGAACATTCTCTGAGTATTCAAGCCTATTCCACTGATCTGAGGGCCTGTCTTGATTCCAATACCATGCTGTTTTGATAACTATTGCTTTGTATTACAGTTTAAAGTTAGGGAAAGTAATTCCTCCCATATTCTTTTTCCCAATGATTGCTTTAGCTATTCTAGGGTGTTAATTGTTCCAAATGAATTTCAAAAGTGCCTGATCCACTTCTTTGAAGAATGTCATGGGTATCTTTAGAGGGATCGCATTAAATCTGTACAATCCTTTGGGGAGATTGCCATTTTAACGATGTTAATCTTGCCAATCCATGAGCAGGGTATGTGCTTCCATTTCCATGTGTCCTCTCTTATTTCTTGCAGCAGAGTTTTATAGTTTTCTTTGTAGAGGTCCTTCACATTTTTAGTCAAGTTGATTCCAAGATATTTGAGTTTTATAATCCACGGTTGATATAGCATATCTAAACACACCCATCACTATTGAGGAAATTAAGACCGTAATCAAATATATTCCCAAAAACAAAAGCCCAGGCCCAGATGGATTTACTAATGAATTCTTTCAAACCTTTCAAGAGGAACTACTACCAATCCTGGCAAGACTCTTCCATGAAATCGAAAAAACAGGAAAACTTCCAAATAGCTTTTATGAAGCCAACATCACCTTGATACCTAAACCAGACAGAGATGCTACCAAAAAGAAAATTACAGACCAATATCACTGATGAATACAGATGCAAAGATCCTCAACAAAATCCTGGCAAATAGGATTCAATGCCTCAATACGAAGATCATCCACTATGATCAAGTAGGTTTCATCCCAGGAATGCAAGGCTGGTTTAACATCCGTAAATCTATCAACATAATACACAACATCAACAAGAAAATTAAAAATCACATGATCATATCAATAGATGCAGAGAAAGCATTTGATAAGGTCCAACACCCATTCTTGACTAAAACTCTCAGCAAGATGGGAATGGAAGGAACCTTTCTCAATATAGTTAAGGCCATATACCACAAGCCAGAGGCAAATATTGTCATCAATGGAGAAATATTAAAAGCCTTTCCTCTAAATTCTGGCACAAGACAAGGCTGTCCTCTCTCACCACTCCTATTCAACATAGCACTGGAAGTACTTGCTATAACGATTAGGCAAGAAAAAGATATCAAGGGAATCCAGATAGGAAAGGAAGAAGTCAAGCTCTTATTGTTTGCAGATGACATGATACTCTACTTAGAAAACCCTAAAGTCTCTACAAAAAAGCTTCTAGAAACAATAGACTCATATAGCAAGGTGGCAGGCTACAAAATTAACACACAAAAATCAATGGCCTTTCTATACACCAATAGTAATAAGGAAGAAATGGACATTATGAAAACAACCCCATTCACAGTAGTGCCACACAAACTCTATTTTTTAATAACTTCACTTTCTGTCATCCTAAAACAAATGTATTATGATCAGCTATGTCAACTATAAGTCACACTTTCTTTAAATAAATAAATTTTAAAAAGATCATATTTGTGTTTTATCCCTGTACAGAAGGTGAAATAAAACATCAAGTCAGATGCAGAAAGGAGATGGAAAGTTACCTATATAATCCAACAGGTGAAGATAAGAAACTGAGCTTATGTAATTGCATAGGAAATGGATAGAACAAATAAATTTCACTATATTTAAGAGATGAAATTAATAATAATTTATGTCAGTCTATATATAGTAAAATATATGTTGAAATCTATACAAGTGGGTTTATCAAGTCACATCAGATTGGCACAGAAATGTGAAGCATTTAGAAAAATTTAATTATATAAAATGAAAGTGACAGATAAGATTCCAGAAAAATAAAAACAAGCTAGATAGTTGACTATATCTAGAAAAAAGAAATAAAGGAATTGTTATTTAAAATTTACTCTAATATTAGGGTATTTATAATTTAAGAGGAGAAAAAAATCACTGAAATATAATGTCTGTTTTGTGGTTCACTTGACAGTAGCAGTAAATTTGTGGAAAGCACACCAGTTTAGCGTGGCAATACGTTACTGCAGTAGACAGAAGATGCCTGCTTAGATCTCCCTTCAAGAGAACCTGCTTGCTGCTAGCGCTCTGATAGCCTCCAGCTGCTGTACCTTTAGATCTACAGCATCAGTCACTCTGAAGCTATGTGCCTCACCCCTGGCCCAATCCCTGACCCTATGCTGCTCCCAGGCTATGACTATGAATTGGAGGTAACAACCAATGACTATAAAAGGAACTTTTGCCTGAAGACTCTCCACCAGCCCAGTCAATATATTCTCAGAATTGCACTTCCTGTCTAGTTTTCTATCCTCCTTCCAGTCCTTTAACAAGTGTCAGGAATGCATGACACTCTGAAGGGCCTTTCTCCCAGCATTTTCTTGCTTCCTTAATCAAAATGTTTCCCAAATAAAACTTGCTTAATCCTCCTCCTAGTGTCTGCTTCTCAAAGGACCAGAACTAGCAGTTACAGAACACATAGATAGTGTATAAGACCCTTAGTCCATTGCTGGCACCAGTGAATAAGCACAAAGAGCCATGAGAACCTGGAGCCTTTCTCAGAAAACCTTACATCTATGTCACCTCTAGGCAAGGAAAATGAAAGTTGTCCTACAGATTTTCCAAAGATTATACAAAAGTCCAGTGTTTAAAAGTCCTCACTGTCAGATATTCTATTCCAAAATTGCCACCTCCCTTGGGTCGTATGTTCCATTCCAACTTCCAGAAAATCTTTTACTAACATTTCATATAATTGAATTAAATTAGATTAAACCGCCCATAAAAACCAGATTGAACTAAAAATAGTGAAAACTCTATCCATAAGAATTTTGTTTTGAACTAAGTTAATTTTCAACTTAAATAATCAGTCTCCTTTTTGAGCCCCAAGGGCACAAGTAATTCAGGCAGACAATATGGTCTTCTCTGGGGTACTATGGTTCATCCACTTCTCAAGAGAATTTGCCTTTCCTGCTACAAGCAGCTTCATCCAGCTGCCAGGAGACCATTTGGATGACAGAGCCTTAAAGTCAACACACAGAATTCTATACAAGGGAGACAATCTTGGCATGACAGCGACAAGTACAGGCTTTATGCTCCTATACACATAGGTCTAAATCCTGGATCCACCAGGTGCTAAAAAAGAGTAACCTTAGACAAGGTTTTTTCCTCTCTGATCCTGTTTCCTCATTGTAAATTGATCATAGTAAGTGCATATTATTTTGGGTTTGCTGTATTAAATGCACCAAAGCAGCCAGAAAATTTAGCACAGTTCCTGGCACATCCTAGTATTTAGTAACTAGAAATTAATCTTATTTATGCCAGTGCCTCAATTAGTAACATTTTTTGCTCTGGGAGTGGAGAGGGGTGCTCTTCACAATGGAGCAGTCAGTAACTATAAAAAGTGATCTGGCATCTTTTAGGACCAGAAAGTTGAGAAGCTATGTCAGTGACCACACATTAAGGCTCAGCCTTCACTTACAGCAGCTAAAGAAGCTGGCCTTTCTAAATAAGGGGCAGACAGCTGGAGAGGGCCAAGAACAGGATTACCAGAAGATTACGATGGTCAAGGGAAAGCTGAAATAACTATTTTAACAGACAATTTGCGCTCCAATTACCATCTAAATGTTCATGGTAAATAAAGTTCCATAAAAGCACATCTGTAAAACCCCAACTTTAGTGACTGGGGCTTTGCATGGTTCATTAGCACATACTACTTTGCCCAACTGTGACATCACTTATCAGCACAGACCTTCCCTTTGCAAAGTCTATTCCCTAAGCAACTGGAACCAATGTCCTATGAGGGGATTTTCTGAAACCAGTGTGTTCAGAGAACTCCTTTCAGGGATGCAGAAGAACATTATTAAGGAAATATTTTCCATGATACTCTGCCAATGTTCCACAATCTCTCCCTTAAGAAGGTTGGAATCTAAAATGTAGTAAGTGACTACTTATGACTACTTATGAGGGAAGACTAAAATCTATAGTGCATTTTCACAACCAGGATACAGGTATTTGTATAGTCCAGATACAGAACATATTTATCATTACAAGGATCCTTCATATTCTCCTTTAGGCATATGCCTACTCCCTTTCTAGATCAACCCACCCAGCCCAATTTAATCTGTTCTCCAATTTGTATCTCTGTTACAAAATTAGAATCATACCATGTACTACCTATCTGGATTACTTTTCTTTTTCTTCATGCAACATAATTTTCTGGAGATTCACCCAAGTCCAAGAGTTCATTCATTTCTAGAAGTCAGTTTGGTTCCAGCTCATGGTATGGATGCATCACTATTTGCTCAACCATTACTCACTGAGAGACACATAAGTCATTTTGAATTTTAGGTCACTAAAAATAAGCTAGCATAAACACTGTGCATATGTTTTGTGAAAACATGCATTCATTTCTCTGGGATAATGTCCAGTAGTGGAGTGGTAATAACATGTTTTATTTTTTCTTTTTTGGAAATTGCTAGTGTTTTCTAAAGTAGCAGTGTTATCTTATATACTCAACAGCAATGTATGTTTCTTTGCATCTTCGCCAGGATTTGTTGCCACTATTTTAACTTTTGCCAATCTTATTATATCTCTTGGTTTTAAATTACATTTTACTGCTGGCTAATCATACTAAGCAACTTTCCTTTGCATAACCTCTTTTATTTGTATTGGATCACCGTAAGAGAGCTAAAAAGTTGTTGATGGTTGAGTTTCATAAAATATTCTAACAAACATCCCTTTACCATTTCCGGCCACAAATATCCTCAGTTTCCCTCTTTTTCTCTCTCCCAGCTTGCCTGTTCTCCAGATCCTTTTTATCTCCCTCCTTCCCCACCCTCTTTCTTTTTTCCAATTGCTTTATTTAAGGGTTTCAGTCATACATTGTATACTATCATCCTTCACCAGTGCACCCTTTTGCATCACTGATGTCTCCCTCTTTCCCACCTTCACCCCTGCCTTGCTCTAGTGCAATTTGCTTCTCTGTCTCCCTGCCTCTCTGTAGCTCTCTCTGTCTCTCTCCCATTTGTGCCACTGTGATTAGCACTATTGTTAATGAAGTCATTTCAGTGCCATTCTTGCCCAGAGTCATTAGTTCCATCTAGCATTGTCCCAGTAGACCCTTCTCTACTCTAGTTACACTCACTGCTCTTTGTGGTGAACTTTCTACCCTGGGTTGGACCTCCTGGCCTTTGTTTTTATTGTCTCTGGGTATTATTACCATACTATCTCTTGTTTCTCTTACATCTCACAAAGTAAGACCCTTTCCCCTTGGCTCAGCATAATAGTCTCCATGTTCATCCATGTATAAGAAAACTTTATGATTTAATTTTTCCTAACATCTGTATATTGGCACCATGGTTGTCATTCTGTTACTGAGAGGGTACTTTACCCCTTTCAGCACCCAGTTCTTGTCTAGAGTGATAATTTCCAATTATCATTGTCATAGTGATCATCTCTGTCCTAACTGCACTTTCATGCCCCGCTTTTGTGGCAAAAGGAATGATTCTACAAATGAGTGCAATCATTCTATGTCCCTCATCCTCTCACTCATTTCACTCAATATCATATTCTCCATATCTATTCATGTATAAACAAATTTCTTGAATTCATTTTTCCTAACAGCGGCATAGTCTTCTATTGTGTGGATTTAACAGATTCTTTATCCACACCTCTGTTCTCATGTATTTAGGTTGTTTCCAAATTCTGGATATTGTGAATAGTGCTGTGATGAACATAGGAGTGCAAATATCTTTTCTGCATCGTGTTTTGGGGCCCCCGATGTTATAATCCCAGGAGCTGAATTGCTGGGCCATAATGGAAGCTCACTTTCTAATTTTTTGAAGAATGTTCATATTGATTTCCAAGAAGACTGGACTAATCTACATTCTCATCAGCAGTAAATGAGAGTTTCTTCCTCTTTGCCTCTTAACAGCACTGGTTGTTCTTGTTTTGTTTCATTGATAGATGTGTGCCGGTCTCTATGGTCTGAGAGTATAACTATTTGTATATCTTCTTAAAAATGAAGTACTGCTCGTGGCTTTTGTTAGTTTTCTAATTAGACTATTGACTTCTTTATTGTTGTTTGAGAGTTCATTACATAATCTAGATACTAGCCTTGTGTGAGATGTGTGTTTTGTAATTGTTTTTCCTACTCTATAACTTGTCTTTTGATTCCTAATTTATATGTTCTTGAACTATTTGTTAATAATTTTAACATTTATAATAATGACTAATTTGGGGCTGTACTTTAACTTATATGTTTTTTCATTTTATAACCAAATAACACATTTCAGAAGATGAACTGAACTAAAGTCATAAAATAAATGTCTTTATTATTTAGGGGAAATAGTAAAGAATTGCTATGAACTCAGTAGAATTCTCCAATAAAATAATCTTGGCATAAAAATTTCTTTCTAAAAGTTTTCATTTACAATTTCATTATATTTAGTTATGCTGCTATTTTGACTTAGCTAATTTACATAAAATAAGTTGTGGTAATTTATGTTTTTGAGATTTGGCCATTTATTTTTAACTGGTCAAATTTATATAGAACATTTTTTTTTAATTTTTGGGCCATACCCTGTGATGCTCAGGGGTTACTCCTGGCTATGCAGTCAGAAATCACTCCTGTTGGGGGACCATATGGGATGCCAAGAGATCAAACTGCAGACCATCCTAGGCGAGTGCGGGCAAGACAGGCGCCTTACTGCTTGTGCCACCACTCTGGCCCCAAATTTATATAGAACTTTGTTTGTTTTTGGGCCACACTCAGCCGGCAGCGCTCAGGAGTCACTCTTGGCTCTCTGCTCAGAAATCACTCGTGGCAGGCACAGGGGACCATATGGGATGCTGGGATTTGAACCATGTTTGGTCTTGGGCCAGCGCTTCCAAGGCAAACGCCTTACCGCTGTTCTATCTCTCCGGCCCCTATAGAACTTTCTTAAAGATAATCTGTAGTATTCCCTTATATTTGTTTATCTGCAAGGACTATGATGATACGCTATTTGATTCCTGATATGGTAATTTATGTTTCACTCTCTGTTTGCTTTGTCTTATCAGACAACAAACTTTATTGCTCTTTTCAAAGATGCAGTTTTTTCTTTCATTCATTTTTCTATTATTTTATTTTTTCAATATTGTAGATTTCTGACCATTACTTCTCCCTTCCTTGAAACTTATTTCATATTTTAATAAATATTTAACATTTAAGTTTAACTGTTGGAAAATTTTCTCCAACAACAGTTTGGAACACAGTTTCTATATGCCATATTGACGAATTTCATTCAAAATATTTTTAGCATAATTTAGTGAATAAATATTAGAGAGAGTGGCCTACAGAATAGGGGAAAAGAAAGTATGTCACTTGAACATCAAGTTTTTAATTCCCTGAGAATTACCCAAGTATTACTATATTGTCTATTATTTATTTTCCAAGTATTCTGATTTTGTGTTTATCCTTCTGTTATTCATTTCTAGTTTCTCTAATATACAATACATGGTACTTCTTAGTTCCCTTATATTAGCTTCGTATCCCAAAATATAATCTATTTTTGTATATGTTCTGAGAGCACTTGAAAATAATTCAAAATGTACTATTTTTCAGTGAAATCTTCTAAAAATTTTCAACAGATTTTAATAAAAAAAATCTATCTGGATATAAAATAGTATCACCTGAATAGACATAAAATTCAATATAAATTAAACATTAATTCATTATTTAAAAGTATAAAAAGTACTTAGCAAACTAGAAATAAACAAATGTTTTTGAGAGTTTCCACACCATACAATACTCAGTCCTTATTCCTGGCTCTCCACTCAGATTCACTCCTGGTGGACTCAGGAAACCATATGGGATGTTGAAGACCAAACTCAAGGATAGCTATGTACAGGGCAAGCTCCAAAAGAGACTTTTATTAATCTATAAAGGATGAGTATACTTATATATGAGCTTATATAAAGTTATATATAAGCTTATATATAATTATAAATAGTTATATAGTTACACATAAACTGAGCTTGTCTTTTTTATGGTTTTGGGGGTCACACTCAGCTGCGCTCAGGGATTACTCCTGGTTCTGCACCAAGAAATCACTCCTGGCAGCCTCCAGGAACCATATGGGATGCTGTTGTCCTGAGTTGGCTGCATGCAAATGCCCTACCACTGTGCTATCTCTCCAGCCCCTGAGCTTGTTTTTAAAGAAGATATTTTAACACTTCTTATAAAATTGTCTTCAAGGCTATGAGTTCCCTAAGATTTTGCCTCTCTATAAAGTTTTGTATTATTCCTTCAAATCTGAATAATATTAGGAGAGTATTCTTTGTGAGGTCTTTACTTTGATGAGATTATTATTATTATTATTATTATTATTATTATTATTATTAATATCACACCATTCTCTCTGGCTTGTCAAATCCTATTTGATAGGTGTACTTGTGAATCTTACGGTTTTCCTTTGTGTGTAAAATCCTTTTCTAAACTTTCTGTTTCAATATTCTTTGTCTTTGAAACTCGTCATTTTGGTTTCAATGTGTCTTGGATTTTTACAGTTAGGGTGTATTGAACTTCTATCATTATTTAATGTTCTCTTTCTTGTAATTTAAAATTCTATTTTATCCAATTATTTCCACTTTAAATTAGCTAAATTGACAAAATTATAATGTATTTAAAGTATACAATGATTTATATAATAAATTTATGCAGTGTGAAAAATTTCCTATGGTTACAATTTTACATTCTTCTACATTTGTTTTCAACCTGCCTACATTACTATATTTAAATGCTGAAAAAACAGCATATAGTCAGGTTGTATTTTAATCCACTTATATCTGTCTTTAGTAAGCACATCCATTAATATGTCAGGGCTTAAAGCTCACTTTTTTCCATTTATTCTCTGATTTTTGTTCACTGCTATATTTTCCCATATCTTACAAACTTTAGACTTTATTTATAATATATTGAGTATATTTAAGAGTTGCTCTAGGTATTATATTCTAATACTTAGCTTATTATATATAGTCTATGCTGTGGTTTTCCAATATAAATGAAGTAATAGAGCCCTTTCTTCTCTTTATATTTCTATATCAATCCTCATTATAAATCGTCTACTTACACTATAACACTTAAGACAATATTAAAGTTTTGTTTTTAGGAAACTCATTTAAATATAGTACTGTAGACAGGGTGAAAACAAAGGTAGAAGTAAAATTGTAACTATAGGAAATTTATAACAGTTAACCTTGTACCCAAATACAAATTTAAAAATTAAGCTAACCGGACATACAGACTTTTATTTATCTAATTACCACAAATTCATTCCTCCTTTGAGGGATGTGATGCTTTCTAGTAAGGTAAGTAAAAAAGAGATTTTTACACTAAAAATTTGAATTTAATTAAAAAACCATGGTTTAAAAGTTATTTATAGTTGAGTTTGAGTTTTAGACATAAAGTATTGCAACACCAATCCCACCATCAGTTTCAACTCCCAGCACCAGTGCTCCCATATTCTGTCATCCCCAACAAACCTTCTTCAGCCCCTGCCTGCCACTTTGGCAGGCACATTAAATTTTAGTGTTTTCAGCTTAGATCTCATTTTCAGTATTGTTGAGTTTATGCTTTGGATGTATAGCTATACCACTCTCCAACATTCCCAATATAACTGAAGCCCAGATTCTTGTTTTCCCAATACTTCCCTTTCTCACCTTCATCGTTTCCTCCTTGATATTTTTTCTGCTCTGTCCTTTCTAGGCTCTGGGGTCAAGAGTGATCTAGGCATCATTCTTTATTACATTACATTCTTAATATAATTTTATATTTTCCTAATATACTTCTTAATACAATTTTATTTTTTCTGAATACAATTTTATTTTATTTTCTAGTAACATTTTATTTAATATATAACATATAAGGGAGATCATCCTGTGTTTGTCTTTCTTCTTCTGACTTACTTTACTTAAGCAGTTCCAACTAGGGTGCAGCAAATTGCATGGTTCCATCATTCTTTGCAGCTGCATAAAATTCCAATGTGTATACATACCATAATTCATCTGTCAGAAAAATAAAATCTAGCTTGTTTCAATACCAGAAAATTGTAATAACTATAGCTAGTAAAAATGCAGTTCCAAATCAGGTAATATGATACCTCCACATTTCTTATTTTTCAAAATGGCTTTGGCTATCTTGAGAAAAGTTCCCTTGACCCCTGTTTCATTGAGATTTTTTGGGGGGGTCACACCCGGCAGCGCTCAGGGGTTACTCCTGGCTCCATGCTCAGAAATCACTCCTGCCAGGCTCGGGGGACAATAGGAGATTCTGGGATTCGAACCAATGACCTTCTGCATGAAAGGCAAAACTCCTTACCTCCATGCCATCTCTTCGGTCCCTCACAGAGAATTTTTAACATGATTAGGTGATGGGTCTTGTCAAGACATTTCCTGCATCAATTGATATGATAATATGGTTTGTGTATTTCTTTTTATTAATGTGGTAAAATATGTTAATTTATTTGCATATGTTAAGCCATCATTGCATTCCAGGGATGAACCCCACTTGATCAGGAATTTGCCAACTAAAATTTTGTTAAAAGTTTTGGATTTGCGCCCTGCACAGGTAGGCTTGTCTCTACCCACAAAGATGGGAACTGGATCCCGCCTGTTTGAGCTAACGGGGTCTCTATAAAAAGCAGCACCAGTGACAGCTTCCTCATTCTCAGTGAGTGACAACCAAGGAAGACCCCAACAAAAAAGTCGACACTACCGCCAGCAGTAAGTGGGAGTCAATTTCTCCACACCAGCAGCGACACCAGCACCGGCTGTTTTTGTTCTTTGAGATGTGTGCCAGTCTCTATGGTATGAGATGATATTTCATGGTAGTTTTGATTTGTATATCCCTGGTGATTAATAACAGGAAACATTTTTTCATGTTCCTGTGATCTGTATTTCTTCTTTGAAGAACTGTCTATTATCTTTTCCCATTTTTTTTCCTTTTTTTATTTATTTATTTTATTTTTTTTATTTTTTTATGGCTCTGAAAAGAGCCTTTGGAATAAAAGCAGGGACTGAACCTTGCAGCTTATGCCCTCTCGCCCCGGATGCGGCGGGCGAGCTGGATGTCCTTGGGCATGATGGTGACGCGCTTGGCGTGGATGGCGCACAGGTTGGTGTCCTCGAAGAGCCCCACGAGGTAGGCCTCGCAGGCCTCCTGCAGCGCCATGACGGCCGAGCTCTGGAAGCGCAGGTCGGTCTTGAAGTCCTGCGTGATCTCGCGCACCAGACGCTGGAAGGGCAGCTTGCGGATCAGCAGCTCGGTCGACTTCTGGTAGCGGCGGATCTCGCGCAGCGCCACGGTGCCGGGCCGGTAGCGGTGCGGCTTCTTCACGCCGCCCGTGGCCGGCGCGCTCTTGCGGGCCGCCTTGGTGGCCAACTGCTTGCGGGCCGCCGGTGGACTTGCGGGCGGTCTGCTTGGTACGAGCCATCTCACAAGCGTTGCTTTCAGAACAAGACACTCTCTTTTCCCATTTTTGGATGGTGTTAGAATTTTTTTTTCTTGTTAAGTTCTACCAATATCTTGTGTATTTTGATATAATTCCCAAATAATAATCAGTTGGTTATTGAGTGAATAGTTTCTCCTATTCTGTAGGCAGACTTTGGATCCTACTCACCATTTCCTTTAAATTACAGAAGCTTCTCTCTCTTTTTTTTTTTTTTATTGAGTCAGCCAGCTTTATTCCAAGGCCCTATACGCCATATGCTTTTCCTCACATGGCTTCTATGCTAAGCTTAATCCAAGCAGCTTCCTCGCTGCTGCTTCTCCTTTAGCTCTCTGCCTCTTTCTGCTCTCTCTCTTTCCCCCAGCCAGACTCTTTCTTTTATTTCCTCAAAATATCCTGGACCACCCCAGATGTGGGCAGATCTGACTCTTCAGGTGGAATTAACATCAACAGGAAACCCAGACTAGGATCTTGAAGGAAGGTATATCCCACAGTCTTGTAATTATGTCCATAAGAAACCATTGGATTTTTTTAACCAACTTTATTACATACATGATTGTGTTTGGTTTTCAGTCATGTAAAGAACACCACCCATCACCAGTGCAAGATTCCCATCACCAATGTCCCAAATCTCCCTCCTCCCAACCCAACCCTCGCCTGTAATCTAGACAGGCTTTCTATTTCCCTCGTACATTCTCATTATTAGGATAGTTCAAAATGTAGTTCTTTCTCTAATATTTCTCTTGTATCCTGGGCACTATTTCTTTTGAGGTGCAGAAGCTTCTCAGTTTAATATATTCCCATCTGTTAATCTCTTTCACTTGCTTGGAGAGTGCAGTTTCCTCCTCGAAGATGCCGTTAGTCTCAATGTCCTGGAGTGTTTTGCCTATGTGTTGTTCTATATATCTTATGGTTTTGGGTCTGATATCGAGGTCTTTCATCCATTTGGATTTAACCTTTGTACATGATGTTAGCTGGAGGTCTAAGTTCAATTTTTTGCAAGCGGCTATCCAATTGTGCCAACACCACTTGTTGAAGAGGCTTTCCCTGCTCCATTTAGGATTTCTTGCTCCTTGATCAAAAATTAGGTGATTGTATGTCTGGGGAACATTCTCTGAGTATTCAAGCTTATTTCACTGATCTGAGGGCCTGTCTTTATTCCAATACCATGCTGCTTTGATAACTATTGCTTTGTAGTACAGTTTAAAGTTGGGGAAAGTAATTCCTCCCATATTCTTTTTCCCAATGATTGCTTTAGCTATTCTAGGTTGTTAATTGTTGCAAATGAATTTCAAAAGTGCCTGATCCACTTCTTTGAAGAATGTCATGGGTATCTTTAGAGGGAGCGCATTAAATCTGTACAATTCTTTGGGGAGTATTGCCATTTTAATGATGTTATTCCTGCCAATCCATGAGCAGGGTATGTGCTTCCATTTCCACGTGTCCTCTCTTATTTCTTGGAGCAGAGTTTTATAGTTTTCTTTGTATAGGTCCTTCACATTTTTAGTCAAGTTGATTCCAAGATATTGGAGTTTGTGTGGCACTACTGTGATGTCCATTTCTTCCTTATTACTATTGGTGTATAGAAAGGCCATTGATTTTTGTGTGTTAATTTTGTAGCCTGCCACCTTGTTATATGAGTCTATTGTTTCTAGAAGCTTTTTGGTAGAGTTTTTAGGGTTTTCTAAGTAAAGTATCATGTCATCGGCAAACAATGAGAGCTTGACTTCTTCCTTTCCTATCTGGATTCCCTTGATATCTTTTTCTTGCCTAATCGCTATAGCAAGTACTTCCAGTGCTATGTTAAATAGAAGTGGTGAGAGAGGACAGCCTTGTCTTGTGCCAGAATTTAGAGGGAAGGCTTTTAGTTTTTCTCCATTGAGGACAATATTTGCCTCTGGCTTGTGGTAGATGGCCTTAAATATATTGAGAAAGGTTCCTTTCATTCCCATCTTGCTGAGAGTTTTGATCAAGATTGGGTGTTGGACCTTATCAAATGCTTTCTCTGCATCTATTGATATGATCATGTGATTTTTATTTTTCTTGCTGATGTTGTGTATTATGTTGATAGCTTTACGGATGTTAAACCAGCCTTGCATTCCTGGGATGAAACCTACTTGATCGTAGTGGATGATCTTCGTATTGAGGCATTGAATCTTATTTGCCAGGATTTTGTTGAGGATCTTTGCACCTGTATTCATCAGCGATATTGGTCTGTAATTTTCTTTTTTTGGTAGCATCTCTGTCTGGTTTAGGTATCAAGGTGATGTTGGCTTCATAAAAGCTATTTGGAAACATTCCTGTTTTTTCGATTTCATGGAAGAGTCTTGCCAGGATTGGTAGTAGTTCCTCTTGAAAGGTTTGAAAGAATTCATTAGTAAATCCATCTGGCCTGGGCTTTTGTTTTTGGGCAGACATTTGATTACTGTCTTAATTTCCTCAATAGTGATGGATGTGTTTAGATGTGCTACATCCTCTTCATTTTACCGTGGAAGATTATTAGAGTCCAAAAATTTATCCATTTCTTCCAGGTTTTCATTTTTAGTGGCATAGAGTTTCTCAAAGTAGTTTCTGATTACCCTTTGAATCTCTACCATATCAGTAGTCATCTCTCCTTTTTCATTCCTAATGTGAATTTTCAGTTTCTCTCTCTCTCTTTCTTTTTGCCAGTGGTCTATCAATCTTGTTTATTTTTTCAAGAACCAACTTCTGATTTTGTTCATCTTTTGAATTGTTTTTCGGGTTTCCACTTCATTGATTTCTGCTCTCAGCTTTGTTATTTCCTTCTGTCTCCCTATTTTTGGGTCCTTTTGTTGAGCACATTCTAATTCTATAAGCTGCGTCATTAAGCTATTCAGGTATGCCCGTTCTTCTTTTCTGATGTGTGCTTGCAAAGCTATAAATTTTCCTCTCAGTACCTGCATTTGCTGTGTCCCATAGGTTCTGATAGTTTGTGTCTTCATTGTCATTTGTTTTCAAGAAGGTTTTGATTTCCTCTTTGATTTTATATGGAACCCACTGGTTATTCATTATTAGGCTGTTTAACTTCCAGGTATTAAAGTTTTTCTTCTGTGTCCCTTTGTGGTTCACATATAATTTCAGGGCTTTGTGGTCAATGAAGGTAGCCTGCAAAGTTTCTATCCTCTTGATATTATGGAGGTATGTTTTATGTGCTAGCATGTAGTCTATCCTGGAGAATGTCCCATGTACATTAGAGAAGAATGTGTGTCCAGGCTTCTGGGGGTGGAGTGTCCTGTATATATCTACTAGGCCTCTTTCTTCCATTTCTCTGTTCAGGTCTAATATATTCTTGTTGGGTTTCAGTCTGGTTGATCTGTAAAGTGTTGGCAATGCCATGTTAAGGTCTCACACAATTATTGTGTTGTTATTGATATTATTTTTCAGATTTGTCAACAATTTTATTAAATATTTTGCTGGCCCCTCATTTGGTGCATATATGTTTAGGAGAGTGATTTCTTCCTGCTGTATGTATCCCTTGATTAATACAAAATGTCCATCTTTGTCCCTTGCAAATTTCCTAAGTATAAAGTTTGCATCATCTGATATTAGTATGGCCACTCCAGCTTTTTTATGGGTGTTGTTTGCTTGAATGATTTTCCTCCAGTCTTTTATTTTGAGTCTATGTTTTTTCTGACTATTCAGGTGCATTTCTCATAGGCAGCAGAAGGTTGGATTGATTTTTTTGATCCATTTAGCCACTCTGTGTCTCTTAACTGGTGCATTTAGTCCACTGACATTGAGAGAAATAATTGTCCTGGGAGTTAGTGTCATCTTTATATCGAAGTTTGGTGTGTCTGTTGGTCAGTCTTGTCTTAAAGTAGGCCGTTCAGTTTTTCTTTTAAAAATGGTTTTGAGTCTGTAAAGTTTCTGAGCTGTTGTTTGTCTGTGAAACCATGTTGTTCCTTCAAACTTGAAAGTGAATTTTGCTGGGTGCAGTATTCTAGGTGAAGCATTTATTTCATTGAGTTTTGTCACTATGTCCCACCACTGCCTACTGGCCTAGAGTGTTTCCGGTGACAGGTCTGCAGTAAATCTCAAGGATGTTCCCTTGAATGTAATTTCTCTTTTCAATCTTGCTGCTTTCAGAATTCTGTCTCTATCTGTGGAATTCGTCATTGTGACTAGGATGTGTCTTGGGGTATTTTTTCTGGGGTCTTTTTTAGTTGGTAATCTTTGGGCATGCAGGATTTGATCGCATGTATTCTTTAGCTCTGGTAGTTTCTCTTTAATGATGTTCTTGACCGTTGATTCTTCCTGGATATTTTCTTCCTGGGTCTCTGGAACTCCAATGATTCTTAAGTTGTTTCTGTTGAGCTTATCATAGACTTCTATTTTTATCCGTTCCCATTCTTTGAGTAATTTTTCCATTGTTTGATCATTTGTTTTAAGGCTTTTTTCCAATTTCTTCTGCTGTATGGAATTGTTATTCATCTCATCTTCCAGTGTACTAATTCTATCCTCAGCTGCTGTTAACCTGTGGAAAAGCTCATCCATGTTTTTCTTCAATTCATCTACTGAGTTTTTCAGACCTGTTATTTGACGTGAAATTTCAGTTTGAAGTTTTCTGATTTCTATCTTCATATTCTCTGATTCTTATTAGTGTTCTCTTCTATACTTTGAGTTCTTTGAACATCTTCCATATTGCGACTCTAAACTCCTTATCTGAGAGACTGACTAGTTGGATGGTCATGTTCAAGTCATCGTAATCCTCTATTGTCTGGTGCTGGCCTGCGTTGTTTCCCCATTGTCACACTTGTATTGTGGGTTTTTCTACGTGTTGTGGTTGTATTCATTGGATAAATGATGTGCACGACCGCGAAGCGGAGCAGCTGCGCTCCTCTGGCTCCTCCCTTTCTGGGCATGTAAACTCACCTCCAGGGAAGGTTAGCCATCTGCAGATGAGCCACACACAGGATGAAATCGGGCCGAAAATGCAGCACAGCACAGAAGACAGGCAGATAGGGGTGCTGGCATCTGACTCCACAGAAGCTTCTCAATTTAATGTAGTTCCATTCATTTATCTTTGCTTACACTTGCTTGGTTTTATTCTTGAAGAAAGATGCCTTGTGTTTTATTCTTGAAGATGCCTTCAGCTTCAATGTCATGAAGTGTTCTACCTACCTTTGTCAATATGTATCTTATGCAAATTCCAGGGAAAATGTCATAAGTCTTTAATCCATATTGATTTGACTTTTGTGCATGGCATTAAAAAAAAGGTTTGACTTCATTTTTTTTTTTTGATGTAGCAAACCGGTTTTCCCAACACTACTCATTGAAGAAGCTTTCCTTACTCCAATTTGTATTTCTTGCCCCTTTGTCAAAGATTAATTGATCTTTGGTAAATACATGAGGGTTTGTCTCTGTATACTGAAGTATATTCCACTGAACTGAGGGTTAATCTTTTTTCTAATTCCAAGTCTTCAGGTAATTAGAGAAATAATTCAGTGTTTAAAAGAATTATTGGGATGGTGTGGGGCTTGAATGGGGATTGTTATGTACTATCAAGGCAAATGGATTGTGATGGAAAGAGAGAAGGAATGAGAGATGGACTGCAGCAAACCTCACTTTATTTTTCTTTTTTAATAAATTGACATCAGTGTGCAAGAATTTAAATGTTTATGTGATTCAGGGATACCATTTTACCACATCATACCATGTACCAAAATGCCAACATCATCCTAGAAGATACTAAAATTTTTTACCCACTTTCCCTCACTCCTGCTTTCAGAAAACTCAATTCTGTGGCTAGATCATAGGGGTTTATACTGGAGAAGTCTGTTCACGTGCTTTGTTTATATGCTACATAACACAGAGATCACTTTGAATTTGTCTTTATCCTTCTAATTTATTTTTGCTTAACACAATCTCCTATAATTCTATCCATGTAGAAAAAAGCATGCTTTTATCTTTACTAATGGCTAGGGGGAAACTCATTGGGCATGTATACTTCATTTTAGTTATCCACTATCTATCCTTAGGCATTTGGGTTATTTCCAGATCTTGATGGCAATGAATGTAAGTGTTCATTTATTTTTCCAAATTAGTATTTTGTGTTCTTAGGAAAGATACTTTGGCATGGTTGGGTCATATTATAGTTCTATTTTTAAATTATAATTTTACAATGTTTCTTCCAGGACTAAAAGATAATTTAAGCAAAGTATCAATTATAGTGTTAAAAATTATAAGTACTAAATACTTATATTTATTTTTAAAATACAAGGAAAAAGAAGCAGTAAGGTTTTTAGACGGCTATACACAGTAAAGTAGGAAGGTCTAAAATCTTCATTTCACTTTTCCATTTGTTTGAAGCCTTTATAGTATAATTTTTATAAAAATATTTTTGACTAAATACTCATGATAGCAAGTTACAAAAGTTTCTCAAAACCTGCATTAACAGAATTAGAAATAAAATATTAAACTTCAAACTTGAAAAGTACAAAGTGGCTGAAATTATGTAGACATTTCTGAAAATTATTTAATTTCTTTACATTTACTTCACTAATAAAAAGAAATCTTCAAATTGACTTTACTATTTAACAAATATCTTTTCTACAGTTTTGGAGTTTTGTTTGTTGGTTAGTTGATTTGGAGGCTATAACCGGCAATGTTCAGGACTTAGACCTAGCTTTACATTTAGGGATTCATCTTATGTGTGGTCAATAATTGCATCAAGAAAGGTTATTTGCAGGAATGTGGTCTACCCTCTGGGCTGGAGTTAATCCCTTTTCTATAGCTTTGGTAGATATATAATACTCCTTGCTGCATTTTCTCACTAATAAAATTCTAAAGTCACTTTCTTTTACAACCCATCCTTATCCTTATACATCTAGACATCTTAGAGCCCAAAAAAAGAGAAGGGGAAGAACAGATGACTTTTTTTTTCCTTTTAGAGATTGTTTTCAAAGTGCCACATTACACTTTGGCTTACATTTTATTGGCCAGAACTTAGACCAGAAGCAAGAAAGTTTGGATAATATAATCCTCTGGCTTGTACAAAAGGAGAGAAAAGGTTGGAAAGAAAATACTATTCTTGCTAAGGGTGGTCAAGGAAGACCTTTCTGAGAAGTTATCATGTGGCCTGAAGCCTCAATAATGAGAAAGAGGTAGTATTGGAAAGATCTGAAAGCAGAACATTTCAATCAAAGGGACAAACAGTGCAAAATTTCCATTGGGAATAAATTCTTATTATCTTTGGAATTATAAAGTTTGAACTCTGGCAAATATAAATAAGGGAAGCAGTACTACAGTAAAGTCAGTAAATTGGCATAGTTGAAACCATGAAATACTTGCTTTATCTAAGTTCCCTTGTTGGGATGTTTGCCTACACAGCATCTCCTTCAATAAAGTGACTTGTGACCCTCTGAGTCTCTATCTCCCTTCCCTTTCCCTCAGCAGATTTTCCTAATTATTTAGAATAACTAGACTCTAAGATGATCAGGCAAAAATGTCTTGGAAAGAGATGCAATTCAAGGTACTTAAATCTTACAATCGCTCAAAATCAACATTTTGGTTGAGTGATATAAAATTTCATTCTTAGCTTCCAAGAAAAATATTCAAAAAATACTCCTTAACCTTTGTTTGCAATAAAATAAACAGCTCAACAGTTTCCCTTCTGCTTCTCCCAATTTCATACAGGCTGGTGGGGGATTTTTGTGGGAAGAGTTCACATCTGCAGAGAGAAGAAAGGGAACAGCTGGAAGGAATGTCTCTTCTTCCAGCATTTGCTCTCTGTAAACTGACAATTTGAGCCACCTATCTTCCAGAAAATGGAGCTATTTAAAGATGGACCTGTATTTTTAAAAGATCAGTGGTCTGTTAACAAAATAATGCTGGATTAAGGCTAATGTCTCAGAGCATCATAAATTTTCTATATATATATATATATATATATATATGATTCATTCATACACTTAAACACATATACAGCAGGCCATTTATTTTGTATATAATTTTTTTCTTTTGGGGGGTAATTGGAACTTGGGGATAGACCATACCTAGTGGTGTTCAGGGATTAGTCCTGGCTCTGTACTTGGATCACTCCTAGAATGCTTGGAAACCACATGAAGTGCCAGGGATCAAAAATCAGGTCAGCAATGTGGAAGTCAAACATGATACCACTGTACTATTGCTCTGGCCCCTGCATGTTACATGTTTTAACACATATGTAAAACCTGGCTATTTATATTAAAGATCAAGTTAAGTCAAGGATTCATCAAGTTGTGGGTTTTTTGCTTGTTTACTTGTTTGTTTTGTTTTGGGGACCACACCCAGTGACGCTCAGGGTTTACTCCTGGCTATACACTCAGAAATCGCTCCTGGTTTCGGGGACCATATGGGATGCAGGGGGATTGAACCTCGATCCATCCTAGGCTAATGCCAGCAAGGCAGTCAGAAGCCTTACCACTCTGGCCCCAAGTGTTTTAATTTTTTTTTAAAAAGATCACACAGAGAACTAGGAAACAAAAGATAACTGACACAGTAGAAAAGACTAGCTTCAATTAAATAAATTAATAATAGTAACAATTAGCATTTTCTATTCATTTTAAATCATGCATTACAAGCGAGGCAATTACTATGTCTATTTAATAATAATAACCTTACTCTTAAGTAATCACAGGAAGTGTGATTACAGTTGATTTATTATTTTAAAAAATGAGGCCTAGAGAAATTAAATTTCTTGTCAAGTCTGAGAAACAATCTATGATAGAGCTGTATTCACTCAAGATTTATCAGATTTTAAAGCTTGTATTTGAACAGATTCTTATTCTCATAGAATCCCCATATGTCACAGTGGGTTAGAAAGAAAGAGGAACATGAAGTTACATTAATACTCAAGGTTTTAAATATTTCTACTAAATTACATTCAGGACATACAGAATATCCAAAATTTAGAAAATAAATCAAAATATTTTTAAAATTTCGAGTTAGAAGTACTCATCCTCACCACCTCCAAATATGTAATACTTGCTAGTTTTATAATATTCCTATTTCAGTTGAGGTGAAATCAGATATAAGTCTAGCTAAAAACCAATATTAGACAAAAATGTTCCTTATCTCAAAGTCTAAAGATAATAAAATAATAGTATGTCTTCAGTTTATCTTCCCCTCAAATGTCTAAAGAACTATTGTCCTTACTTGTCCTTCCCCAAAACACCAACCCTACTTTGTGTAGGTTTGAAGATAATGTAACCAAGAAGGTCCAGTTTCATTTCCACTAGAGTATGTGTCAAATAATCAAGCAAGAGACACCATGAAAGGTAGAGAAAAACCTTTAGTTGTTACAGTTGGCAGAGTGAAAATTAAAGAACTCATGTTCTTAAATTATCTTACATTCACAGTCACAATAAGGTGTTTGTAATAGAGAAAAAGAAAAGGGAACCATATATTTAAGAAGAGTGGCTTTATAGGCTGGTGGGAATCAGGTAATCATACATTCATTCAGGGGCTGATCCCCTGAGCTAAACATCTAATAACGATTTCTTATAAAGGTGTCAATCCTCTTATCCTGTAGGAAAATCTAAGAGGGACATTCTAAACATCTTTGACCATCCTTAACTAAACAATTTTCCAATTACTTATATTGAATATCCATTCTTGCTTCTTTTCCTGTAAAAGGCCTTTTCATGACCCTATGGAAAAGATAGCTGCTGAGAAGACATGAGTCCAACACAATCTAACATTTAAATTTGGTGCCAATATTGGTCCACCACATTGACTCAAAATTTATTAACTCTCTATTGGATCTGAACCTTTGTGGTTATATGCATAAAGTGGAAGACAGATTCTAGTATATATGAAGAGAAGAGAGCACTAACATACAGCAATCAATGCCTAGTATTGTTCCTAGTGGAGGGCCATAGGATATTGATCATATTTTGTGAACATGAATAATTTTATTATTATATCTTTAAGTACAATTTAATGCTTATCAAGATTAAAGCTGGGTCTTTGCAGATAAATAAGATAGCTCTTAGAAATTAAGTAATTTCACATTTCCAAAGAACTGAAAGTGATTTTTTCCAGAATCCTTTTGCCTAAAATTTACCCTGAATTAAATTGCTAATCAGAAAGAAGACCCAGTGGCTGCTGGTGTTTTGCCAAATCCAACACCAGTATCTCTTCAAAGGTCTCTGAACAATGGACAATAAGAAATACTACTCTGTCTTGACTGATGGCATTTATCTTATATGTCAAAGAATCAAAAGACTGCTGTGCCAAGGTATTTTGTGAAATCATACTAAATGTGTTCAGTGATCTATATATGAAAGGTTGTGTTTTTAAAGCTGATAAACTCCAGCAAACCCCACGAGTTAAGTCCCTTTCACCATATAAATGTCAACTGCATTTGAAATGGTTCCATTATGTACATCAAAAGAGACATTTATAGTCTAAAACAGATTCACAGAAGATTTGGGGGCAGAGAACTTCATCTAGATATAGACAACTGAAAAATTGCATTATAAGCTGGAGGTTTCATCCTTAACTCAAGACGCAAAATTAGTTCTGGGGGCAGAAAAATTAGAAGCATGTATTTCTCCTACTACCACTAGAGAAATGAGCAGATATCTCTGCATAGTTTACCACAGTAATATCTTGGTCTCAAATACTACTAACTAGAGGTCTTATACTCTTTTTTCTATAAAATTGAACTCTTGTCATTGAGATTAAAACTGTCAAGCTTGCTTCTTCTATCTCCAGAAGCTCCCCTGAGAGGGCTAGGAAGGGCCCAGCAAAAATTGTCTCCTGGAGGCACCAGGCCAAAAGGCCAAGAAAGGGTGAGTGAATACCAGATACCAGAGGCACTAGGCAGAGAGGTGGCTCCTTTGTCTGTGAATGCAAGAGGGGTCTCCCCTGCTGTGAAATTGGCGACTGGGAGAGACTGAGGAGACCTATCAACTTTGCGCATTTCTGTCTCCTGAAGCTCTGCTGAAAGGGCTAGAAGGGCTCAGCAAAAACTTCTCCAGAGTGAGTAAAAACTGGCTAAAAGAGACAGCAGGCAGAGCGGTGAATCCTTTGTCTGTGGATGCGGGAGGGGTCTGCTGCTGCTGTTAGACTGGCTACTAGGAGACTGAGGGGACCTGTTGGCTTTGCATGTTTCTGTTCTCTTCTGTCTCCTGAAGCTCTCTTCAGAGGGCAAGGAAGGGCCCAGCAAAATCGCTCTCTTAGAGACTTGAGAAGAGCATGGCTGCTCCACTTCGCTTTGCGGCCGTGTGCTCTTTCTAACTAATGAACTCCACCATAACACGCAAAAAAAAAAAATCACACTACAAGCTTGACAATGGAGAAACCTCACAGGCAAACACCATGCACAGAGAATGAAAGTGATAGCTGTGATGACCCAAAAATTACCAATCATTTAATTAATCTCTCAGAGAAGTTTAGAATAGAAATATAGAGGATACTCATTGAAATCAAAGAAAACAAAGGTCTAGCTGAACAGAACACAAAGACAGAAATCAGAAATCTTTAAACTGAAATAACATCTGAAAAACACAGTAGCTGAAATGAAAACCTAAATGGAAAGCCTCTGTAACATGGTAACAGCAGCCGAGGTCAGAATCAGTGAACTGAAAGATAAAATGCAGAACAACTCCACAGAGCAGAAGAGATTGGAAAAGAACCTTAAGGCAAACAATCAGACAATGGTAAAAGTACTTAAGGAATGTGAATAGATGAAAAGTCTTTGATAAACTCAACAGAAACAACGTAAAAATCATTGGAGTCCCAGAGGACCAGAAAAGAGATACACAGGAAGATTCACCAGTCAAAGACATCATCAAAGAGAAGCTCTCAGAGCTAAAGACTGCAGGCAATCAAATCCTGCATGCCCGAAGAGTACCAGCTAAAAGAGACCTGAAGAAAAACATTGCAAGACATATCCTAGTCATAACGACGAATCCTACAGATAGAGATAGAACATTGAAAGCAGCAAGAACAAAAAGGGAAATTACATTCAAAGGAGCACCCTTTATTATTATTTTTATGCAAAAGTTCAACCTTAAATATTAATATTCATACTAAATACAAGAGGTTATAGATCATTTTAAAGTGATGCAATGAATAGTTCTGTAAATATTTTCCTACCTCCTCACTTATTGAATTGTTTATTTTATTTATTTATTTATTTATTTATTTTTATTTAAAAAACCCTTCACCAGTGCAACATTCCCATCACCAATGTCCCAAGTATCCCTCCTCCCCACCCTACACCAGCCTGTGCTCTAGACAGGCTTTCTACTTCCCTCATTCAGTCACATTTTTGTTATGATGATTTTCAGTGTAATTATTTCTCTAACTGCACCCATCACTCTCTGTGGTGAGCTTCGAGTCATGAGCTGGACCTTCCAGTCCTTCTCTTTTTTGTCTCTGAGAATCATTGCTTAAATGTCTTTTATTTTCTCAAAACCCATAAAAGAGTGAGGCCATTCTGTGTCTATCTCTCTCCCTCTGACTTATTTCACTCAGCATAATAGATTCCATATATATCCATGTATAGGAAAATGTCATGACTTCATCTCTCCTGATGATTGCATAATATTCCATTGTATAAAAGTACCACAGTTTCTTTAGCCATTTCATCTATTGAGGGGCATCTATGCTGTTTCCAGAGTCTGGCTATTGTACATAGTGCTACAATGAATATAGGTGTGAGGAAGGGATTTTTGTATTGTATTTTTATGTTCTGAGGGTATATTCCTAGGGGTGGTATAGCTGGATCGTATGGGAGCTCTATTTCCAGTTTTTGGAGGAATTTCCATATCACTTTCCATAAAGGTTGGACTAGATGGCATTCCCACCAGCAGTGAATAAGAGTTCCTTTCTCTCCAGATCCCCGGCAGCACAAGCATTGCTTGTTCACATTCTTTGTGATGTGCGCCAATCTCTGTGGCATGAGATGGTACCTCATAGTTGTTTTGATTTGCATCTCCCTGATGATTAGTGATGTGGAGCATTTTTTTCATGTGCCTTTTAGCCCTTTGTATTTCTTTTTTGTCAAAGTGTCTGTTCAGTTCTTCTCCCCATTTCTTGATGAGGTTCGATGATTTTTTTCTTGCTAAGTTCTGTCAGTGCCTTGTATACTTTGGATATTAGCCCCTTATCTGATGGGTATTGGGTGAATAGTTTCTCCCACTCAGTGGGTGGCTCTTGTATTGGGGGCACTATTTCTTTTGAGGTGCAGAAGCTTCTCAGCTTAATATAGTCACATCTGTTTATTTCTGCTAACACCATGTACTGAGGTAAAATACAAATGGATTAAAGACCTTGATATCAGACCTGAAACCATAAGCTATATAGAACAACATGTAGGTGAATCAGTCCATGACATTGACACTAAAGTCATCTTTAAGGAGACAACAGCACTTTCCAAACAAGTGGAAGCAGAGACTAACAGATGGGACTATATATGTATGGGACATGATGAAGACCTAGAACAAGCAATGCTGGTGGGATTTGGAGAGAAAGGAACTTTATTCACTGCTGGTGGCAATGCCATCTAGTCCAACCTTTATGGAAAGCTATATGGAGTTTCCTCCAAAATCTGGAAATTGAGTTCCCATACGATCCAGCTATATCACTTTTAGGGATATACCCTAGGAACACAAAAATACAATACAAAAATCTCTTCCTCACACCTATATTCATTGCAGCACTATTTACAATAACCAGATTCTGGGAACAACCAAGATTCTCTTCAACAGATGAATGGCTAAAGAAACTGTGGCACATATACACAATGAAATATTATGCAATCATTAGGAGAGATGAAGTCATGACATTTTTCTATACATGGAATCTATTATGCTGAGTGAAATAATTCAGAAGGAGAAAGACATAGAATAATCTCATGCGTCTATGGATTTTAAGAAAAATAAAAGACATTTTTGCAATAATTCTCAGAGACAAGAAAGGAGCACTGGAAGGTCCAGCTCACGACAGGAAGCTCAACACAGAGTGATGAGTGTAGTTACAGAAATAAGTACTTTGAGAAGTATCATAACAAAGTGAATGAATGAAGGGAGTAGAAAGCCTGTTAAAGTACAGGTGGGGATGTGTGGGAGGAGGGAAATTTGGGACATTGGTGATGGGAATATTACTGTACTGGTGAAGGGAGGGTGTTCTTTACATAACTGAAACCCAACTACAATTATATTTGTAATTAATGTGTTTAAATAAAGATATTAATTTAAAAAAAGTAGTAAGTGCAGCAATGTAAAAAACAAACATGACAAGCCTAAATGTCTGAACTTTGATTTTCTAAAGAATTTCCAAAAAATGTCTGGTACCAAGAATAATAAGATGCTATTTATTAACATTGAATCACAAAAAGAAAGCTAATCCCTTTTAATTCTTTTTCTAATACTCTGATTTGTTAAAAGGCAAGTTTCAGGAACATGCTAATATGTCATTAACATCTCTCCAACACTCTGCTAAGCTCCCTTTTATAAGGATTAAGTGTCAGAGCCAAATAACAGGCAACACTACCTAGATAGAATTCAATAACACTATTCGTTTATATCATCTTTATTTTTAGGTACTGTCTTCTTACAGCAAGTGAACTGGTTTTCCATTTATAGTAGTAGGATACAGTTTACTTTCTTAATTCATTTATTTGAATTATTGAAGTTTAAAAAAGCATAACTATAAGAGCATATGTAGATATGGAAAAACTATGACCATAAATTAAAAACGATTAAATTTGGCACACAGTAGCATAACCAAAACAGAATTTAAAAAATATTAAAGAACTATGATTTACAAAGTTATACAGAATTAAATTTTAGATATATTTTGTTAAAGCATCAATCTCACCACCAGTGTCAACTTCCCTCTACCAGTGTTCTACATACCTTCCCATAATCCCCTCCTAGCCTAACATTTTGACTGACATGCCTTTAAATTCAATTGTTAAACTTTGGGTCTCATGATTTCAGTGTTAGTGACTCTCTGATTTGGATACTTGGCTCTATCATTCTTTAACAATACCATCAATGTACCTGAATCTTTTTGATCCTTGCTTCCTTATATCTCATCTGAAAACAGAAATTTTTTTAATGTTTCCCTCAACTACCCAAGACACAAGTAATTTCCCCTCATCTGAAGTTCCACAGCCCTGTTTGTATCACCAATGAATTATGAATTCATTATATATGAACTAGTTAGTTATGTATATTTCCAAATTTCTCTAAATGGACTATTAGCTCATAGAAGTCTTTCGTTTTTTGAAGTTCCTCTTTATATTATTCTCTATGTTTGTCAACTTTGGAATTTGACTCACTTTGATCCTCTCTTACAGAGCATTGGTTGTCACCAAAAGATATTCAGGAAACAAAGACATTATGATTTTTCTATAGCAAATGATTTTCACTATATATTTAATATCAATAATAACAACCAATTATTAAACATCCATCATGTTAAAGTCTTCTGGAATATGCATAAAAACTAAAATTATACTTTAACAGTTTTATAAAAATAAAAGCTTATATCTGATTCCCAGTATACAGCCTCAAATCAAGGGGAAAAAAACTAGGTCCTGAAAATATTCACCTCCTGTCTTCAAGTTGGGCTCTGTTCCCAGAATCTCATCCATATATGAATGAGTGGCTCCAAGTAGACCTGGATAGGAACTGTAGAAAATTTAGACAATACTAAAAGCAAAGGCAAAATATTATTAAAAATGAACAATTCCTACATCTAAAGACAAGTACCAATATAATCTGATATTTTTCTCCAATCTTATCAGAATTAAGAATACATTTGTATATTAAGTTGTGTTCCTGATTACCTAATCTCATTTATCCTAAATTCACTCTTGTTTTGCATCTTCATTTTATGTGATTATAATAATATGAGTGAATAGTATTGTAGAAATATCATGATGGATGGGAGGGAAGATGAAAGGGAAACTCACATAGACATTGGTGATGGAAAATGAGGACTCACTGGTAAAAGTTGTACATTGTATGACTGTAACTCAATCATGAACAACTTCACTGTGAAGAAAACTGTAATATGACCAACCTTGTACCATAGTGTTTAAATAAAATAAATAAGTAAATAAAAAAGTACAGATGTATGGATATAAATGCTCTCTTAAAACCTTTTGCCCAAAGGAACATGGACTAAAATTAGAAAGCAGCTAATTGAATGGGAGAAAATTTTTGCATTCAACACACCATATAAAGGTTTGATCTTTAGGATATACAAAGTACTCACAAAGGTTACTTCCATAAAACCCAAAAAATCCTTATCAAAAAAATGGGGAAAAGAAATGTACAGGCACTTCTCTGAGTAAGACCAACAGAGAACCAATAGACACATGAAAAAATGTTCATCATCATTAGGGAAATACAAATCAAGACAACAATGAGATATCATTTTACACTGGTGAGGATGGCACATATCAAAAATAATGGGAACAATCTCTATTGGTGGGGATGTGGTGAGAAAGGAACTTTCCTCCATTGCTGAACATCTCCATTGGGAATACTGCCTGATCCAACCCGTATGGAAAACAGTGTGGAGGGTTCTCACTGAAATAAAACTTGAGCTGCCATATTACCCAGTAATCCCCTTTAAAGTATCTATCTCCAGGACATAAAAAACATTCATCCAAAAGAATGTACGCACACTGATCACTATTCATTGCAACATTCAATACAAAGCTATGACTTGGAATCAACCAAGATGTCCAAAAACAGTGTATTATGAAGATGTGGTACATATATAAAAAGGAATGCTACATAGCTGTAAGGGATAATCCAATCATGCATATTGCAGCAACATGGAAGGAAATGGAAGATATTATGTTAAATGAAGTAAGATAGAAAAAGGATAAATATAGAATGATATCACTTACATGTGGTATTTAGAAGAACTGCATGAAGACATGCAATAGTCTAAATGGTAGTTGTCTCAAACACCATTAGCCCCAGAGTATAGAAATGAGAAGAGAAGGAACTGAGTGGAAGAGATGAAACACAAAACCTTATATTCTCTTCCATACTTCAAAGAGACCCTCATCAACAAATACAGCTGTCTGGATCAATCTAGATTAATTATAATTAATTAATTATAGATGTCTATAATGTTCTAATGTTTTTATCCACAGAAACAGGTGCAGTACACATTTGGAAGCCATGGGTTCCCACGACCGTGCTCACTGTATGGATTTTAGTGTCTTAATTTTAATATGTCTATGTTGTATATAGTCTTTGTCCTTGTTATATATAAAACCCTTCCTACCCTCACCTCACTTAGCACTTTACACATCCTTTTCTATCCCTTCACTGCCTCACCCACATATGTTATTTCTCTCTATTCAGCCGCCTTTACCCTCAGTTCTTTACTCCTCAGGAACTAGAATGTTCCCCACACCCCAACCAACTGCCAACCAGCTCCCAACATGAAAAGACAGCTTCCCAGCCTGCTTTGTTTCAGTTTCTCTTGGGTTCTGAGTTCATGTTAGAACCAGGTTATAGGAATTATTTAGCTTATTATTTTTACCCCCATATGCATCAGTAGTATCATGTAGCATTGTTCCTTTTTGCATAGGCACATTAAAATGGGGAAAATCTTATGTATGGAAACAAGTTCTTATCTAATACAAATATGAACTCATAAATGTTATATTTCAGTGGGGCCTTTCACCCTGAGCATTGTCATAGTGACATGACTTAGGCCTCAGATGATCGATCAATGGCTATTCATTCCTGAACCTTGAATTCCATCTATGGAACTAACATGGTTTTCTGCACTAGCACCAGCAATTAGACACTTCTACTGGGGAAGGTCCTAATGCTTTCTTGCATTGACTTGTCCCAGAGTGGTTTCATAGGACAACTTAACAACAACTTGAAAGCATCAATAACTTGCTTTTTTGGGCAGGGTTCCCTGCTTCAATGAATCTAGAAGATACTCTGTGACACCTTGACTTCAATGTACACTGGATCTGTGCAAAAAAACCAAGATTTCTAATTACAGAAACCTGACTGTGACAACCATGATTGAGAAGAACTTTAACTGGGATCAGAAAGAAAGACTTTGTAAAAAAAAGAAAAGAAAACTGCCACACACACACACACACACACACACACACACACACACCCTTTTTTGTTTTTTCCTTTTTGTTTAATTTTTCCTTTTTATCTTTTAAATAGGGGCTCCTGCTTTTTTTCATAGAAACTTGGGACACAAAACAATTTTTTTTCTTCATATTTCTGCATTTTTCTATAAAATTAAGAAAGAAAAAATGAAATGATAGGGGCCAACGGCCAAGTGGTCTCAGATACATTGGTGGATAAGAGAAGGACTTAATTAACTATCCAAGCCAACATCAACAACATAAAATCTAGAGACCTAAACTTTAACAATCTAAACTTAAATGGGCCTGTTATACTAGCAGGTCAGGGGGCAAAGTGTATTGGTACAGGATGCACTCTGAGATCATTGGTGGAGGGAGGTCAACACTGGTGGTAGTAATGGCCCTGACTCACTATATATCTGAAATTCAACTTTGCAGATGACAATGGTTTCAATAAAATAAAATAATAAAAAAAACCTCTTGCAGGTTGGCACACATCACAAAGAATGAGAACAAGTAGTGCTGGCGGGGATGTGGAGAGAACAGAGCTCTTATCCACTGATGTTGGAAATCCGTCTAGTCCAACCTTTATGGAAAGCGATATGGAGATTCCCCCCAAAACTTAGAAATTGAGCTCCCATATGATCCAGTTATACCACTACTAGGAATATACCCTAGCAACACAAAAATACAATACAAAAATCCCTTCCTTATATCTATATTCATTGCAGCACTATTTACAATAGAACAATCAAGATGCCCTTCAACAGATTAATGGCTAAAGAAACTGTGGCACATATATGCAATGGAATATTATGCAGCCATCAGAAGAGATGAAGTCATGGCATTTTCCTATATATAGCTGTACATGGAATCTACTATGCTGAGTGAAATAGGTTAGAGTGAGAGAGGCAGACACAGAATAGTCTTACTTATATATGGGTTTTAAGAAAAATGAAAGACATTCTTGCAATAATTTTTAGAGATAAAAGAGAGGAGGGCTGGAAGTTCCAGCTTGCTACATGAAGTTCACCACAAAGAGTGATGAGAGCAGTTAGAGAAATAGTACATTGAGAACTATCATAACAATATGAATGAATGAAGGAAATAGAAAGGCTGTCTAGAGTACAGGCGAGGGTGGGGTGGGGAGGAGGGAGATCTTGGACACTGATGATGAGAATGTTGCACTGGTGAAGGGAGATGTTCTTTACATGACTGAAATCCAACCACAATCATGTTTGTAATCAAGGTATTTAAATAAAGATATTAATTTAAAAAAAAACCTCTTGCCCAGTAGTCATTTACGGTGACTTTAAAAAAACAGAAGGATTTTTAAAAGATCTTTAAAATTTATTTTTCGATGGTGAACATCATGATAGTTATTTCTAATTAAGTATTTGTAGAACCAAAGCTTTATAGGTTATTCAAAAGGCTTCAAAACTGTATTTATTCATTAGGGACTAAAGTTTAAATAAAATTAATGACTTAGCAAAGAACATTCATTAGAAAAAGCAATATCTATCACCAGTGTCAGATGGAGATAAAATACTTCCCATTATAACTTAATGGAAATGTTCACAAAACTTGAGATCACGTCTAATGCTAAATGAGCATAGATCACTGTAAAATTGAATCCATACAAAGTTTTTCATGCCCTAATGACCCTCCAGGAGTTTATAATAATCGTCATCCAGAATTTGGATTTTACTCTTCTTTCAACTGCATACCCTTTCCTAATTTTGTGTGGTTTTCATTTATATTCTATTTTATTTCTGGTGAATATGTAATTAAGCAATCTTGTTTTAAAACTTTGTGTATAAATATCTAAGAGGAAAATAACTGTTACACAATAAAAATAAATAAGTTTGTTGGAAGTGGAATTTGAACCAACTACATGTTATTCCTTAGCACACTATTTTGGCACTTATCCTAGTGAATAGCTTGATGCATTAATAATAACTAAGAAACTTCATGATCTGCAAGTTTCAAGCACTGACACTGCTACATTGTTAATTATACATAATAAGATATTCTTAAAATGTCTTCATTATTAGAGTATCCTTTAGCCTGGATCTTTCATCTCATTACTATCTTAGAGAATGTTTACTTACTTCTTCTCACTTCCTCCTCCCTAACTGTTCCACTGCATAACTGCTACCATATTCCCATAAAACCTGGGGTGCATGGAACAGAAATGGAATAGATGACTTGGACACACTAATTTCAAGAAACAAAGGAGGAGTTAACATATGGTGAGTCTCCCACAAGAGATACATGTAAAACCATATCAGAGAAAACTTTTCTCAAATCTAAAATGAAGCCCTTTTACCCTTTTATTCTCTGCTAGGTTAAGATTTATATACAGTAGTTCTCAGGGGAATATCCAAGCTCTATGCCCAGCAATCACTACTGACAGTGCTTAGGGGACCATATGTTGTGCTGGATATTGTACTTAGGTTTACCACAGCAAACAAGCACCTATAGCTGTATTCTATCTTCCCCTGAATTCTTTTTTATAAGCCCCAAAGCTAAGATCATGTGGGAAATGTAGCAGGACTTCTTCCTGGATTCCTTTTTGTCTTGCAATCCTCCCTATGAACAAGTATGTCCTTTCAATAAAGCCCACAGCCCTCTAGTTTAATTCTTTACAGGGAAGGGGTTATTAATAAAGAACCCACCCCTGAGTCTGGAGAAATGTGTCTATAACATATTTACCACTGTTATCTCAGTAATATATCCCTTCTCATACTTCCCTATTAGCATTCTCAAAACATCTGTTCTCAGCTCACTTTTTTGCCTCTAACAAGACCCCTTACTTTAAGCGATTTCATTTGCATTTCTGTATTTGTGACATCTTATGCTTCAAATTCTCTTTTAAAACACTTGTCATATTTTTAATATGACTAGAGAACAACTAAAACTATATCTTGCTAGAATCCTATGAATAGCTCATTTTTATTACGTCTCCCTTCAACCTTATCCCACAAATCACTGTCAATCTTTAGATTGCTCTTCTCTCTTAATTGCAGCAAACCAGTCTCTAGGATGATTCTAAACTTTGAAATCATTCTCTGGTTTCTTTCCTAACCTCACGAATTTAGCTTAATCCTTTCTAAATTCTGTTGGATATTCTTTGATCCTTTCCTAAAAAGAAGTGACAATACCACCAGCAATTAATTTCATGTTTTCTCCCCACCCCCACATCTATATCAACATTTGTTGTTTTCATTCTTTGTGATGTGTGGCAGTCTCTTTTGTGTATTGTGATATCTGACTGTGTTTTCATTTGCATTTCCTTGAGAATGAGTGATGCATAATATTATTCATTTACCTATTGGCCAGCTTCTTTAAGGAAGTTCCTGTTCATCTCTTACTTCCACTCCCCAATTTAGTTGTTGCTAAGTATTACCAGTCATTGGCTATTTAGCAGGTAAGTTGTGGGCAAATATTTCCTGTCACTCAGTGAGACATCAATTTATTCTGTTGTTTCTTTTGTAGTGCAGAAACTTCTTAGTTTGAGGTAATCCCTTTTTATTTATCATTACTTTCATTTAGTTAGATCAATGGCATTAAGTTACTAAAGATATCCCTAGAAATGTTTGTTTCTAAGGTATCTAAGGTATTTCTAAGGTATCTCTGTCTATATTTACCTCAATATAATTTTTGTTTGTTTAGTTTTGTGCACTGCGGTTTTCAAACTGTTATTAGTAGGATTTCATACATGAACTATTGAAGCACTATTCCTCCACCCAGGTGTCCACTATCCTCCACCATTGTGCCAGGGTCCATCACACAGCCTTTCCACCCTAACATTGAGCTTCCCACTAAAGACAAGGTTCACAGAAAAAAATTCTTGTGTGTGCCTAAAAAGATAGAACAGTAGGCAGGGTACTTGACTTGTATGTAGCTGATCAAAATTCAATCCCAGCACTCTATAGGGACTTTTTTTTCTATTAATATTTTTATTTAAACACATTGATTACAAATGATTGTAGTTGGGGTTTAGTCATGTAAAGAACACCCTCCCTTCACCAGTGCAACATTCCCATCACCAATATCCCAAATCTCCCTCCTCCCCACCCCACCCCTGCTCGTAATCTAGATAGGCTTTCTATTTCCCTCATTTGTTCACTTTGTTATAATATTTCTTAATGTAGTTATTTCTCTAACTGCATTCATCACTCTGTTGTGAGCTGGACTTTCCAGGCCTCCTCTCCTTTGTCTCTGAGAATTATTGCAAAAATGTCTTTTTTCTTAAAACATATAGATGAGTGAGACTATTCTGCATCTCTCTCTCCCTTTGGTTTATTTCACTCAGCAGAAAAGATTCCATGTACATCCATGTATAGGAAAATGTCATGACTTCATCTCTCCTGATGGCTGCATAATATTCCATTGTATATGAGCCACAGTTTCTTTAGCGATTCATCTGTTGTAGGTCATCTTGATTGTTTTCAGAGTCTGGCTATTGTGAATAGTGCTAAAATGAATATAGGTGTGAGGAAAGGATTTTTTATATTGTATTTTTGTGTTCCTAGGGTATATCCCTAGGAGTGGTATAGCTGGATCATATGGGAGCTCAATTTCCAGTTTTTGGAGGACTCTCCATGCCACTTTCCATAAAGGTTGGACTAGACAGCATTCCCACCAGCAGTGAATAAGAGTTCCTTTCTATCCACATCACCACCAGCACCACTTGTTCTCATTCTTTATGATGTGCGCCAATCTCTGTGGCATGAGATGGTACCTCATAGTCTAATATGGTCTTTATACACCGCCAGGAGTGATGCCTTAGTATAGAATCAGGAATAAGGTTTGAGCATACATAACGAGGTGTGGACCAAAAACTAAAAGGAAAAAAAATCTTGTGTAACAGTTCTCAGATCAAAAATAGTTTGAAAAGAGATAGAGAGAAGAGAGTGTTAGTGAGAAAGATAAGATAGAAAAACAGGGCCTGTGAGGTGGTGCTAGAGGTAAGGTGTCTGCTATGCAAGCACTAGTCAAGGAAAGATCGCGACCGTGGTTTGATCCCCGGCATCCCATATGGTCCCCCAAGCCAGGGGCAATTTCTGAGCGCTTAGCCAGGAGTAACACCTGAGCATCAGACAGGTGTGGCCCGAAAAACAAAAGATAGAAAAACACAGATGGACCATTTTGAAGCAGAATAAGAAGTGAGATAAGGAAATAGTATCCCTTAATTGTAATTAATAAAACTGTCACTTTTTAAAAAACTGTCATTTCAGAAAAACTAACAATATACTGAATTATGACTGCTAACACTAAATGAAAAATTGCAAAGGTAGCAAAGGTACTTCAAAGATAGTGGTTTCCAGAGTAATACAGCAAGAACACGGTTCAACCACAGTTCTTTTTAAGTCACGATATTCCATGATTATCCCTTTTCAGGACCCAGTTCTTGTCTAGAGTGATCAATTCCAACAATCATTGTCACAGCAGACACTTTATTTACAATGTGAAAACCACAGTGTTAAAAGAAACACACATATATATGTATATATATATGAGATATATATATAGAGAGAAGAGATAGAGAAGCAAAATGCTGGCCCCAGAGACAGATGGGGAGAGTGAGAAGGAAATTGGAGACAACGGTAGTAGGAAGTGTGTACTGGTAAAGGGTGATGTATTCTATAACTGAAACTCAATCATGAACAATTTTGTAACCATGGTGCTTAAATAAAGTAATTAGTAAAATAATTAAAATAAAAAGGAAATGACCAAATAAATTTTGGGTGGGGGAAATATGACAATATTCCTGAGCAGGAGATACAGCTCAAGGGGTAGAGTACATGCCCAACATGTGCAAGGCCTTTAGATCCCTGGTACTATATGCTCTCTGACCTCTGTTGGAGATTGTTCTGGAAGCCTCACAAACTGATAGATGTGGTTTCAATTTTAAGAAATCGTTTTTAGGGGCCGGGCGGTGGCGCTAGAGGTAAGGTGCCTGCCTTGCCTGCGCTTGCCTTGGATGGACCACAGTTCGATCCCCTGGCATCCCATATAGTCCCCCAAGGCAGGAGTAACTTCTGAGCGCATAGCCATGAGTAACCCCTGAGCGTTACCTGGTGTGGCCCAAAAACCAAAAACAAAAAAAAAAAATCATTTTTAACCCCATTCACAATAGTGCCACACAAACTCAAATATCTTGGAATCAACTTAACTAAAAATGTGAAGAATCTATACAAAGAAAACTATAAAACTCTGCTCCAAGAAATAAGAGAGGACATGCAGAAATGGAAATACATACCCTGCTCATGGATTGGCAGGATTAACATCATTAAAATGGCAATACTCCCCAAAGCATTGTACAGATTTAATGTGATCCCTCTACAGATACCTGTGACATTCTTTAAAGAAGTGGATCAGGCACTTTTGAAATTCATTTGGAATAATAAACCCTAGAATAGCTAAAGCAATCATTGGAAAAAAAGAATAAAGGAGGAATTACTTTCCCCAACTTTAAACTGTACTACAAAGCAATAGTTATCAAAACAGCATGGTATTGAAATAAAGACAGGCCCTCAGATCAGTGGAATAGGCTTGAATACTCAGAGAATGTTCCCCAGACATACAATCACCTAATTTTTGATCAAGGAGCAAGAATTCCTAAATGGAGCAAAGAAAGCCTCTTCAAAAGTGGTGTTGGCTCAACTGGCTAGGCACTTGCAAAAAATTGAACTTAGACCTTCAGTTAACATCATGTACAAAAGTAAAATGCAAATGGATTAAAGACCTCGATATCAGACCCGAAACCATAAGATATATAGAACACGTAGGCAAAACACTCCAGGACATTGAGACTACAGGCATATTCAAGGAGGAAACTGCACTCTCCAAGCAAGTGAAAGCAGAAATTAACAGATGGGAATATATTAAGCTGAGAAGCTTCTGCACCTCAAAGGAAATAGCACCCAGGATACAAGAGCCAAATTCACCCAATACCCATCAGATAAGGGGCTAATCTCCAAAATATACAAGGCACTGACAGAACTTTACAAGAAAAGCATCAAATTCCATCAAAAAATGGGGAGAAGAAATGGACAGACACTTTGACAAAGAAGAAATACAAATAACCAAAAGACACATGAAAAAATGCTCCAAATCACTAATCATCAGGGAGATGCAAATCAAAACAACTATAAGGTAACACCTCACACCACAGAGATTGGCACACATCACAAAGAATGAGAACAAACAGTGTTGGCGGGGATGTGGAGAGAAAGGAACTCTTATCCACTGCTGGTGGGAATGCTGCCTAGTTCAACCTTTATGGAAAGCGATATGGAGTTTCCTCCAAAAACTGGAAATCGAGCTCTCATACAACCCAGCTATACCACTCCTAGGAATATACCCTAGGAACACAAAAATACAATACAAAAATCCCTTCCTTACACCTATATTCATTGCAGCACTATTTACCATAGCAAGACTCTGGAAACAACCAAGATGCCCTTCAACAGATGAATGGCTAAAGAAACTGTGGTACATATACACAACAGAATATTATGCAGCTGACAGGAGAGATGAAGTCATGAAATTTTCCTATACATGTATGTACATGGAATCTATTATTCTGAGTGAAATAAGTCAGAGAGAGAGAGAAAAATGCATAATGGTCTCACTCATCTATGGGTTTTAAGAAAAATGAAAGACTTTCTTGCAATAATAACTTTCAGACTCAAAAGAGAGAAGGGCTGAAAGTTACAGCTCACCTCATGAAGCTCACCACAAACAGGGATGAGTTTAGTTAGAGAAATAACTACATTTTGAACTATCCTAATAATGAGAATATATGAGGAAAATAGAAAGCCTGTCTAGAGTACAGACGGAGGTTGGGTGGGGAGGAGGGAGATTTGGGCCATTGGTGATGGGAATGTTGCACGGGTGATGGGTGGTGTTCTTTACATGACTGAAACCCAAACACAAACATGTATGTAATCAAGGTGTTTAAATAATATATATATAAAGTAATAATTTTTAACAACTAACCTATAGCATTTTAACCACCAATAGTCAAGCTGTCCATTATTTCTCTAACTATCCTTTAACTGAACATATCTTTAAATCCATCTAAACTGTGATTGAATCACTGAGTCCTTCCAGATATGAAAATCTAGAGTTTTACACAAATAAATTGATAATCTAGTTTGCATTCTAAAATCACCAACTTCCATGTGAACTTTGCTTTAATGAAAAGAAACATGTTTTTTTTAATGTTGACTGAAAACTTTTTTAACTTTAGCTAGCAATTATCAAGAAAGTTTAACTAAAAACAATGATCTAATACCATAGCTGATCTAAGCAAAGAGGCAACAAACTGCTTCCATAAGAACTTAGTCATACACACCCATATTAACCACACCTCAGACATGTCCCAAACGTAGTTCTGTATTATGTTTATGATAAAACAAAGTGTTATAGTAGCTATAGAGTTTTATTTTCTTCTTTCCACTAAAACTATTGGTATCCATTGACAGGTTTGTCACTGACCTAATCATTCAGTCACAAGAATGAGATTACTCTCCAAGCCATGTGAGACTCAAACTTTCCTATTCTTTGTCTCAGCACAAATACACTTTCGAAGAAAGTCTGAGGAAAACTCATGAAATATTTGTATGTTTTGTTAAGTTTTTCAAGTGAAAAATAAAAACAATAGACATTTCTATTTCAAAAGAAAAACATATCAATTGACTCTTATATACAAATAACTCAAACCAGCTGACCTTTAAAATGTCAAACTTCACATGTGGTCAAGCCTCAGATAGACTCTAAGCTAAGTTTGGGAGAAAATCATTTAAATAATGAACTGATAAAGCAAATAAAGTAAAATATTTGGTTGATAATTCAGTTGAGTAACCACTAGTGACCCCAAACTACCACTTGTTATGGAGGGATACCTCATAAGATTTAACTTGGGAGAGTTCAGAAATAACCCAATTATAGTGGGTATCTTTCCAAATAGACCAGGGGCTAGAATCAAGAAGTATCTAATCTATTCAAACTTGAAATTCTGAGGCCTTAGGAATGCTAAAAAAAAGTCTATCACATACATGACTCACTTATTCCTGGCTCAAATAATTATTTTTTCAGATTAAGGATTAAGATCTCTACAGGACTAAAAAATACAAATTTCTCCACTCTGACAAATCACACCATTCAATTCATAAAAATATATACAATACTGGCCTGAATGAAAAAGAAACATAAGAAAACTAAACAAGAGGCTGGAGCAATAGTGCAGCGATAGGGCATTTGTCTTGCAAACAGCTGACCCAGGATGGACCTCGGTTTGATCCCCAACATCCCATGTGGTTCCCTGAGCCAGGAGCAATTTCTGAGCGCATAGCTGGAGTAATCCGAGTGTCACTGGGTGTGGCGGCCTCCCCCAAAAAAAGTGCTAAACAAATTTCTGAGTTTTCCATGGTGGTCACTTTCATGCTTTTAATACATACATGCACACAAATTTGGTGTGACTGTTTTCATTAGTATCTGAAACACATGCTTAATTTTTCTTTTGGGTAGTCAGTGCAGTGTACATCCCCATAGCTATGTTTTTTAGGCTCTTATGATTAATATTCTCTCACTTCTATACAGTTAATAGTGTGGAAATTTTTATGTGAGTAGGTTTTTTAAATAAGTAAAGCACACTACATCACCAGATAGATAATTAAATGGTTATCTGTGAGTATGTGTGTGAGACAGTGAACGAGAGAGAGAACAGAGATAGAAAGACAGAAAAAGGGAGTACAATTTCCCAACGAGACTCCTGTCAGGTTTTCTCGTTCCTCACACCACAAACTACTCAAGACTGAACATGATGTATATGTTTATATACCATGAAAAATTTATCTTGGCTTATGAAAGACAAAGTAAAGCCAAGTTTATACAAGTCAAGTCTTAGTAACCCAAGGATTTTCTATACTAACCTTTCCTTGTTCCACCTGCTCTTCAGCACCAGAAAGGAAAATTTCAATTTGTTCTTAATTCAGTTAGTTAAGTTCCTTGGCCTGAAGTCCAGGACAATCCAATCAACCCTGAAGTTCACTTATTTTATAAGAGAAAAAAATCTTCTGGCCCTCAAAATGCAAACACATAAGTCTGTACTTTTCCCTTCTCTATATATTTCTACCTACATAATTAAAGGTGAATGTTCATATTGGAACATATATTGAAGGTGACGTAGTATTTGCCCTTGAATCAATACAGAATGTATTATGGATATAAGCTAGACATATTTCCACACAGCTTCAGTGCCTAATCAGTGATCTTAGAAATCCCTTCAACTCTGATATTTTATACTTATAGATCCTTTTCTACTTCTTAAAGATGAGGATAGAATTAAATTAATGGAAAACTTAATACTCTGTGAGTCTGCTAGAGCAAAGTGAGTTAATACTAAAAGCACATTAACTCAAGTAATGCATGTTTTTCTCTTTTCATTGCATCTCTTAAATCCAGTACAGTGCTTAACACACACACACACACACACACACACACAAAACTAAACAAAATATAAGGGAAATTGTTGGTAGTAAATGAGTGGGGAAGGTTGGGTATTGGAATGCTCTAAGATAGAAACTCAATTATCTTATCCTTGTTTTGATTTGGATCTCCTTGATGATTAGTGATGTGGAGCATTTTTTAATGTGCCTTTTGGCCATTTGTATTTCTTCTTTGAGGAAGTGTCTGTTCATTTCTTCTCCCCATTTTTTGATGGGGTTAGATTTTTTTCTTGTTAAGTTCTGTCACTACTTGTATATTTTCGATATTAGCCCCTTATCTAATAGGTATTGGGTGAATAGTTTCTCCCATTCTGTGGGTGACTTTTGTATCCTAGGCACTATTTCCTTTGTGGTGCAGAAGCTTCTCAGCTTAATATATTCCCATCTGTTTATCTCTGCTTCCACTTGATTGGAGTGTGCTGTTTCCTACTTGAAGATGCCTTTAGTCTCAATGTCATGAAGTGTTTCACCTAATATTGTTCTATATACTTTGTGGTTTCAGGCCTGATATCAAGGTCTTTCATCCATTTGGATTTGACCTTTGTGCATGATGTTAGATGGAGGACTGAGTTCACTTTTTCTGCAAAAGACTAACCCGTTGTGCCAACACCACTGAAGAGGCTTGCCTTGCTCCACTTTGCATTTTTTGCCCTTTATCAAAGATTAGTTGATTGTATGTCTGGAGAACATTCTCCGAATAGTCAAGTCTATTCCACTGATCTGACTATCTGTTTTTATTCCAATACCATGCTGTTTTAATCATTATTGCTTTGTAATACAATTTAAAATTGGGGAAAGTAATGCCTCCTATAGTCCTTTTCCTTCCACAGAGACCAGAACATATAACAATCAGTGCTGGTTGAGATATGGAGAGAAAGGAACTCTTATTCACTGCTGCTGGAAATGCCATCTACTCCAGTCTTGATGGAAAACAATATGTAGATTTTTCCAAAAACTGGAAATTGAACTCCCTTATGATCCAGCTATACCACTCCTAGGGATATACCATAGGAGTACAATTAGAAAAATCCTTCCCTCACACCTATATTCATTGCAATGCTATTTGCAATTGCCAGACTCTGGAAACAACCAAGATGTCCTTCAACATATGAATGGCTAAAAAAAACTGTGGAATATATACACAATGGACTATTATGCAGCTGTCAGGAAAGATGAAGTCATGACATTTTTCTATACGTTGCTGTACATGGAATCTATTATGCTGAGTTAAATAAATCACAGAGAGAAAGATAGACACAGAATAGTCTCAGTCATCTATGGGTTTTAAGAAAAATTAAGGACATTATTGTAATAATGTCCAGAGACAATAGAGATAAGGACTGCACAGAATTATTCCTGGCAGCTCAGGGGGCCATACGAGGTGCCATATGGAATGCCAGAAATCAAACTTGATCGGCCCCATGAAAGGCAAACACTCTATCTGCTGTGTATTACTGCTGACCCCGCTAATTTAATTTTTTATTGTTAGAATACTATATTATTTGTTTTCTTGTGCTATTAAGAAATAAAAGCTGAGTTAATTATACTTAGCTCATAATACAATATCACCATTTATTTTTACAAAACTTCACTGCATTAAATTTCATTTATCTTTATAATCATACCACATTCAAGTCTACCTTTTCTAGAGATAATAACCTAATGCTTTTCTGGTTTTTTTGTATGTGTTATTTGTGAGCATGTATTTATAATTTATGTGAATCTATTATGATCACTATTTTTCTTTCACAACACTTTTTTATATTCCAGCCATGTTTTAATAAAAAGGTTTGTTTATTGCATAAGACTGTGCAGTTACCACATTTCCACCTAAACTGCCCTAACTCCCTTCAATACAAATAAAGTAGTAGTAAATATTCTTATATATGTGCTTTGATGGACCCACATAGGAGTTTTCCATGCACACAAAAAACACACCAGATAAGTTGTAAAGTGAGAGAATAAAGAAACTCTTCATTTGCTCTCCAGAACAAGCTATTCTACAACCATCTTAGCAGTACATGAAAGTTGTCTTCCTCATGATTCCTAACACTTTTTCACTGAACTTTCTAACTTTTAAGTCTAACAGTAAAAAAGGCTACTGGTATTTAATAATGCTTATCCTCAAGATTACTAAAAATTTGAAGCACATATTTGCTAGTTTTTAGAATTTTCTCCTATAATTTTTATATTCTTATTTTTTTTACCTAATATCTCTTGTTGATTTCAGAAGTTACATATATACACAAGACAGTAATCTTTGGTTAACTGTATATATTTCTAATACCCTTTCCTGTTATAAGTCTTTGAATTTTGATTCCAGAGGCTTCATTGTATACAAACCCTAATGCTAATTCATTGGCTAGGTTATAAAATACTGTTGAGGGCAAGAGAGATAGGACAGAAAGTAAGGCCTTTGATGCTCAGCACTACATATGATCCATCAAGAACAGCCAAGATTGACCACTGAGCCAGAGCCAGAACTAAGCCTTGAATACTGTTGCCTTTAACTACAAGACCAAATACATATATAAACATATATTGGTGAAAAGCCATATAACAAGCATTTAAAATATAATTAAAATTTATTATAATTTATTCTACTAATTCTACTAATAAATTCTAATTATTCTACTAATTCTACTAAATCATTCTACTAAAAATTCTTATTATTTATTCTACTAATTAATAGACTCATCTTTCATAGAGGTCTACTGATCTATGATGCTATCTTCTCATCTATAGTAACATATATACATGAATCTTTATTAACGATCTCTGTTCTGCTTCACAGGTATGTTTTATATTATTTCATCATTTATTTAAAAAATCTTTACTACTATTTTTCCTTCTATACCCTAATACTTAGTTTAAACCATCCTATTAACCCCTGTACCAAAAAGCTTAAGACTGTCATCATGAGGAAGATATCTCAGTTCTATTGATTTACAGCTAGTTTTAGTAATCCTAATCAGTAATATAGAAAACATTTACTCCCCAAAATTTCTGTCATTTTCTTCAGTCATGTCTCAGTGCATTTATAAGTTACATATTTAAAGGGAACAACTACAATTAGGCAAGTTTCTTGTTAAAAATAAAAAACACCTCTTATATAGATTATTTTTAAGATGATAAATTTTACACATTGACTCTTGAATGATGTAACAGAATCATCATGTTTAAACATGTATGTTTGTAGATAAATTTCACTAAGCAACAATAACAACCAAAAAATTTGAGCTTTGTTTTCTCGCAAGAACTACAGCTGCTTCAACATAAAATATGGTTCTATAAATATTTATACAAATGAAGTAGAAATAATAATAAACTACACTAATAAACAACAACTTCAAGGAAAATTATACCTTGTGTCAATCAGACACAGCAGAAATACTTGTGCCAAGTAAGCCTTCAACAAAGCTGAAACACGAAATTGACAGTGTTTGCCATTTTCTGCACTGAATGATATTACCATGATTACAATTCTATTAAAACTATATGAATAAATAAGCAGTCTTCGTCTAAACCAACTGAAAGTTACAACTTTGAGACAAAAAAAATCTCAAAAGAATATGTGACCTGGGTAAAAGCACCAAAATACTTGTAGACTCTTCATAAAATCCTTCCATCATCAACTGAGAATGCCCAAAGAAGTTCTTTCTCAACAAATACCTTGGTCTCTGAATATGGATTATCATACGTAGTGAAAATTCTGTCTCCAAAGTAAAATACTCTTATCTACAAAATTTAAAATAGTATCAGTGTGTAAACAGGCATCTGAACTAGATGATCTGGGTTAGAACATATCCTTTTTTTTTTTTTTCTCCTCAGAAAACAAGTATTCAACTTGCATTTATTTAGAAGTAATAAGAGAGGGAGGAATGGATGAAATTCCTTTTGTTTCCCTTCAGGAACCCCAAGAGAGACTTTCTTGAAAACAAAAGGATATCCAATGCAAGAAAAGAAAAAGAGAAAAAGAAAGATAACTTCAAATTTATTTTTTATCAAACTCTTAGGAATAAGAATGTAGCATTCTTTTCTCTAGGAAAACATGCTTTTCATTAAAATATTTCAGAATATTAAGGTAATTTTTAGCTTTCCCTTCTACTTATCTATGCTTTAAAATTTGCCGATAATAAATAAAAATAATTAAAATTTTCTTTAGAACAAAGCAACCATTCATTCGCATCATCTTCTATTTCTCCCTAAAAATATCACCACACACATACAAACAATAACAAAGGAGAAGCTCACAATGCAGGGAACTTGAGAGAGAAAAAAAAACATTATTGGCAATGCCAAATAAACACCTTAATACTATTGTATTTTATTTTTTTAAATATCTATATTTAAGCACCATATTAAAAACATGTTTATAGTTGTATTTCAGTTATAAACACCCCCCTTAACTAGTGCAACATTCCCACCACCAATGTCACCCAACTCCCTGCTTCCCTACCCCTAGCCTGCATTCCAGACAGGCATAATACTTCTCTCACTCACTACCAGTCTCAAGATTGTTGTCAATATACTTATTTCTCTAACTGCATTAACCACACTTTGTGGTGAGCTGGTCCTTTCAGCCCTCACCTGTGTTGTCTCTGGGTGTTATTACAATAATGTCTTTTATTTTTCGATGAGTGACACTATTTTGTGTCTTTCTCCTTCTGACTAATTTAACTCAGCATAACAGTTTCCATGTCCATCCATGTATAGGAAACTTTCATGACTTCATTCTTCCTGACAGCTACAAAGTATTCCACTGTGTCTATGTACCAGTTTCTTTAGCCACTCGGCTGTTGAAGGGCATCTGGGTTGTTTCCAGAGTCTGACTATTGTAAATAGCACTGCAATGAATATAGGTATGCAGAAGGCATTTTTTCTATTTTGTTTTTATGTTCCTAGGATATATCCCTAGAAGTGGTATAGCTGGATCACATAGTAGCTCAATTTCCAGTTTTTTGAGGAATCTTCATGTTGTTTTCCATAAAGGCTGGACTAGATGGCATTCCCACCAGCAGTGAATGAGAGTCCCTTTCTCCCCACATCCCCTATAGCACTGATTCTTTCTGTTATTTGTAATGTGTGCAGTCTCTGTGGTGTGAGATGGTACCTCATTGTTGTTTTGATTTGCATCTCCCTGATGACTAGTGAAGGGAAGCATTTTTTCATGTGCCTTTTGGTCATTTGTATTTCTTCTTTGAGGAAGTGTCTGTTCATTTCTCCCCATTTTGTGATGGGGTTAAATGTTTTTTTTCTTTTTAAGTTGTCAGTGCCTTGTATATCATAGATATTAGCCCCTTTCTGATTCATATTGGGCGAATAGCTTCTCCCATTCTGTGGGTAGCCTTTGTAACCTCTTCACTATTTTCTTTGAAGTGCAGAAGCTTCGCAGTCAGCTATAGTCCCATCCTTTTGTTTGTTTCCACTTGTTTGGAGAGTGCTGTTTCCTCCTTGAAGATGCCTTTAGTCTCAGTGTCATGGAGTCAATATCATGTTCTTCTATAGACCTTATGGTGATGGGTCTTATATCAAGGTCTTTAATCCATTTAAATTTAACCTTTGTGCATCAAGTTAGATAAAGGTCTGAGTTTGCTTTATTGCATGTGGCAACCAGTAGTGACAACACCACTTGTTGAAGAGGCTTTTCTTGCTCCATTTTGCATTCATTACACCTTTATCAAAAATTAATTGATTGTATGTCTGGGGTGACTGCAGTTATTTTAAGAGAGTTGTTTGTTTGGATGTTTCTCCTCCAACCTTTAATTTTGAGTCTATTTGTTCCTCTATTCAGGTGTGTTTCTTGTAGGCAGAAGAACGTTAGGTTCATCTTTTTGATCCATTTTGCCATTCTGTGTATCTTAACTGATGTTCAATATCTTAAGTGATGTTCTCAACATCCACTAATGTTGAGAGATAATTGTCATGGAAATTAGTGTCTCTTGATCTGTCTTGTCTTAAATTAGACCTTTAGTTTTTCTTTTAAGGCTGGTTTTGAGTCTGTAAAATATCTGAGCTACTGTTTATGAATGAAGATATGTATACCTCCTTCAAACCTGAACATGCGTCTAGCTGGGTGCAATATTCTAGGTGAAGCATTCATTTCATTGAGTTTTGTCACTATATCCCACCACTACTTTCTGGCCTTGAGGGTTTCTTGTGACAGGTCTGCTGTAAATCTTAAGGATGCTTCTTTGAATGTAATTTCTTTTTTATCTTCTTGCTTTCTATATTCTTTTCCTATCTGTGGGATTCGTCATAGTGACTAGGATGTGTCTTGGGTGCTTTTATTTGGGTCTTTTTTAACTGGTACTCTTCAGACATGAAGGATTTGGTTGCATGCAGTCTTTAGCTCTCGGAATTTCTCTGCAATGATATTCCTAACTGGATTCTCCACGGGGATTTTCTTCCTGGGTTTTTGGGACTCCAATGGTTCTTGTTGTTTCTGTTGAATTTATCAAAGACTTCTATTTTTGTCTGTTCACATTCTTTGAAAATTTTTTCCACTGTCTGATCATTTGCTATAAGGCTCTTTTCCAACCTCTTCTGTTGATTGGATCTGTTATGCATCTCATCATCTAGCTCACTGATTCTGTCCTTGGCTGCTGTCTACTGAGTTTTTCAATCCTGTTATTTCAGTTTGGAATTTTCTTATTTCTATCTTCATATCCCCCTCATTCTTATTTGTGGTTCATTCAGCTCGATCCAGGCTTTCTTTTATTTCTGTGAAGATCCTCCATATTATTATAATTTTATTAGTGGGGAAACTTAATACTATTATTTTTAGTATTTTGTACCTAACTATATTGATGAAAATTAAGATTTATTGTTTTTGTATAAGTAACAACCATATAGGTTGCACCATGAAAGAAAAAAAATTATAATTTGGGCCCGGAGAGATAGCACAGCGGTGTTTGCCTTGCAAGCAGCCGATCCAGGATCTAAGGTGGTTGGTTCGAATCCCGGTGTCCCATATGGTCCCCCGTGCCTGCCAGGAGCTATTTCTGAGCAGACAGCCAGGAGTAATACCCCTGAGCACCGCCGGGAGTGGCCCAAAAACCAAAAAAAAAAATTATAATTTAATTTTAATTTTATCTTTCATTTTATTTTCTTAGTGAATTCCTATTTCACTTTTGTTTGGGTAATTTTTTTTTTCATGAAATTTTATTTGTTTTAACAGAGAAAGTGCAATTGTTTCTGAGATCTTAATGGTATTATGTCTGATTTCAGAGAAATGGAGGCAGTCACACAGACTAGTAGAGGGGTCCTCTTCGACTCACAAGAGCCATTTTTACCACAGGTAGGGTCTTCCAGAAACCCCAGAGGTACTCTACCCAGCCACAATATCCCAAGAAATAAAAGCAGGCAGAAATGTCTCAGAAAAGCATTTTCACTCCCAGAACAGTGTGCCCAAAAAAGAATCTGGCCACTCTGCTTTGCATCTGCATTGCCAGTCTGATAAGGACTTTAGGGAGGAAATATAGAGATTTTCAAAAAACTCAAAGAAACCATGGAATGGACAACCGAGAAGACTCAAAATGGGGCTCTGCTTGGCTGGACCTTGAATCATCCAGCCCAGAAGTTCCCTGAGGGCACTTCTTCAGAGGTGAGCTATAGCAACCTACCAAGGTTGATTCCTGCAGCAAACAGCTGCCATTGTTACTTTGTCTGCTCTGCTAGGCTAGACCTTAAACCATGCCACCCAGAAGTTCACTGAGGGCATTTCTTCAGAGGTTAGCTGACCCTACCCACCAAGAGGGGAGCCAGAAGAGCACAGCCACTCTGCTAAGTGGCAGCGCACATTTCCTAACCAATGAACCCCAACACAGCATGAAAAAACAGCACACTACAAGTGTGACAATGGTGAAACAATGCAGGTCAACACCATGCATAGAGAATGATGATGGCAACTATGATGACCTGAAAAACCCCAGTCACTTATTTAGCCTTTCATAAAAAAATTTAGAGAAGATATATGGAAGATCTTCACAGAACTCAAAGAAAGCTTGGATCAAGCTGAACAAACCACAAATAAGGAATAAGAGGATCTAAAAATAGAAATCAGAAAACTCAAAACTTCAAACAAGTCTGAAAAACTTTGCAAGCGAAATGAAAATCTCACTGGAAAGACTCAACAACAGAGTAGCAGCAGCTGATATCGATTCAGTGAGCTGTAAATGAGTTTCCTAACAACTCCATACAGCAGAAGAGATTGAAAAAGAGCCTTAAAGCAAACAGATTTACAGCAGACCTGTCACAAGAAACCTTCAAAGCCAGAAAGCAGTGGTGAGATATTGTGACAAAATTCAATGAAATGAATGCTTTGCCTAGAATACTGTACCCAGCTAAGCTCACGTTCATATTTGAAGGAAGTATACTATCTCCATGCATAAATAGCAGCTCAGATATTTTACAGACTCAAAACCAGCCTTAAAAGAAAAACTGAAAGGTCTAATTTAAGACAAGACAGACCAAGAGACAAACCAAAGTCCTACATAAAGAGACACTAATTTCCATGACAATTATCTCTCTCAACATCAATAGATTAAATGTACCAGTTAAGAGAAACAGAGTTGCAAAATGAATCAAAAAGCTGAATCTAATATTCTGCCTACAAGAAACACACCTGAGGGGCCATAGACATAGCATGGAGGTAGGGCATTTGCCTTGCACGCAGAAGAATGGTGGTTTGAATCCCGGCATACTATATGGTCCCCAGAGCCTGCCAGGAGCGATTTCTGAGTGTAGAGCCAGGAGTGACCCCTGACCGCTGCTGAGTGTGACCCCCCAGAAAGAAAGAAAGAAAGTAAGAAAGAAAGAAAGGAAAGAAAGAAAGAAAGAAAAGAAAGAAAGAAAGAAAGAAAGAAAGAAAGAAAGAAAGAAAGGAAAGAAAGAAGAAAGAAAGAAAGAAGAAAGAGAAAGAAAGAAAGAAAGAAAGAAAGAAAGAAGAAAGAAAGAAAGAGGGAGGGAGGGAGGGAGGGAGGGGAGGGAGGGAGGGAGGGAGGGAAGGAAGAAAGAAAGAGACAGAAAGAAAGAAAGAAAGAAAGAAAGAAAGAAAGAAAGAAAGAAAAGAAAGAAAGAAAGAAAGAAAGAAAGAAAGAAAGAAAGAAAGAAAGAAAGAGGGGAGGGAGGGAGGGGAGGGGAGGGAGGGAGGGAGGGAGGGAGGGAGGAAGGAAGGAAGGAAGGAGAAAGAAAGAAAAGGAAAGAGAGAAGGAAGGAAGGAAGGAAGGGAAGGAAGAGAAGGAAGAAAGAAAGAAAGAAAGAAAGAAAGAAAGAAAGAAAGAAGAAAGAAAGAAAGAAAGAAAGAAAGAAAGAAAGAAAGAAAGAAAGAAAGGAAAGAAAGAAAGGAAAGAATGAAAGAAAGAAAGAAAGAAAGAAAGAAAGAAAGAAAGAAAGAAAGAAAGAAAGAAAGACACCTAAATAGTCAGAACAAACATAGAATCAAAGAAGAAACAAAATCAAAGGTTGGAGGAAAATCATCCAAGCATACAGCCTGTAAAAAAAGCTGAGGTCATCATATTAATATCCTATGACACAAAATTAGAAAACGTAAATGGTTAAATAGGGGCCAAGTGGTGGTGCAGTGGCAAGGCGTTTGTCTTACGCATGGCTGACCTAGGACAGACCACTGTTCCATTCCCCCAGTCAATCCCCCCGGCGTTCCATATAGTTCCCCAATCCAGGACCAATTTCTGGGTGCATAGCCAGCAGTAACCCCCAAGAGTCACTGGGTGTGGCCCATAAACAAACAAAAAATAATAATAAAGAAAAGAAAAGTTAAATGGATTAAAGATTTTGCTATCAGACCCAGACAATAAGGTATATAAAAGAACAAGTAGGTAAAACATTATATGACATTGAGACTAAAGGCATCTTTAAGGAGGAAACAGTGCTCTCCAAACAAGTGGAAACAGAGACAAACCGATGGGACTATATTAAGCTGAGAAGCTTCTGCACCTGAAAAGAAGTAGTGATGAGGTTACAAAGGCCACCCACAAAATGGGAGAAACTATTCACCCAATACCCATCAGATTAGGGGCTAATATCTATGATATACAAGGTACTGACAGAATTTAACAAGAAAAAAATATAACCCCATCAAAAAATGGGGAAAAGAAATGAACAGACACTTCCTCAAAGAAGAAATAAAAAAGGCCAAAAAAGCACATAAAAGAATGCTCACATCACTAATCATCAGGGAGAATGAGGTACCATCTCACACCATAGAGACTGGCTCACATCACAAAGAACAAGAGCAATCAATGCTGGCAGGGATGTGGGGAGAAAGGAACTCTCATTCACTGCTGGGGAAAATGCCATATAATCCAGCCTTTATGGAAAACAATATGGAGATTCCTCAAAAACCTGGAAATTGAGCTACCATGTGATCCAGCTATGCCACTTCTAGGGATATACCCTAGGAACACAAAAACGAAACAGAAAAAATGCCTTCTACCCACCTATATTCATTGCAGTGTTATTTACATTAACCAGACTCTGGAAACAACCCAGATGCCCTTCAACAGCTGAGTGGCTAAAGAAACTGTGGTACATAGACATAGTGGAATACTTTGTAGCTGTCAGGAAGAATGAAGTCATGAAATTTTCCTATACATGGATGGACATGCAAACTGTTATGCTGAGTGCAATAAGTCAAAAGGAGAGAGATAGGCTCAGGCCAGTCTCACTTATCAATGGGTTTTAAGAAAATATAAGATATTACTGCAATAATACATAGAGACCATAGAATGAGGGCTGTAAGGACCAGCCCCCGATGTGAAGCTTACCACAAAGAGTGGTGAATGCGGCTAGAGACATAACTTACACTAACAACTATCATGAGTAATTGAGGGAAATAGAATGCCTGTCTTGAAGACAGGTAAGGGGTAGGGAGGAGGGAGTTGGGGGACATTTGGTGGTAGGAATGTTGCACTGGTGAACTAAAACCCAACCATAAACATGTTTGTAATCATGGTGCTTAAAAAAATAGAAAAAAAAGAAAAAACTAACACTGCACAAAATTAAAATCATAATTGATTGAAGAATTTGATATCATACCTGAAACCTTAAGGTACATAGAGGAAAACAGAATACTCCATGACATTGGAGGTAAGACATCTTTAAGAAGCAAACTGGCCAAGAAAATGAAAACAAAGATAAACAAATGAAACTACATTAAACCAAGAAACTTGTACACCTCAAAAGAAACAGATACTAGGATGCAAAGACTACTCACAGAATTGAAGACACTACTCATTCACCCAGTACTAATTTGATAGAATTTAGCAAAAATAACCAATCTAATCTCATCCAAAAGAAGAAATTAACATATATTTCCTCAAAGAAGAAATACAGAGTCCCAAAAGGCACATGAAAAAATACTCCATATCACTAATTATGTTTTGAGATGTAACTCAAAATAACAATGAGATATCATCTCACACCAAAGAGACTGGCACACATCAGAAAGAACAAGAACAACCAGTGCTGGCATGATATTCTGTTGGTAGGAATCTTGACTAGTTCAGCCTTTTTGAAATACAACATGTATATTCCTCAGAAAAACTAGTAATTGAGCTCCCATATGACCCAGCAAATCTACTCATAGGAACAAAATCTAGGATACTTAGAAACACGATGTAAAAAAAGCTGTGTACACTCCTATGTTCACTGCAGCACTATTTCCATTAGCCAGAATCTGAAAACAACTCAAATGCCTGAGAACAAATGAGTGGCTATGGCAATTGTGGTACATCTACACAATGGAAAACTATGTGGCTATTAGTAAAAATGAAGTGATAAAATTTTCTCATAGAATATGAAGAGTATTTTGCTGAGCAAAATGAGTCAGAGGCAGGGGGATAGGCATAGAATTATTTTACTTATTTGTGTAATATTCAAAAATATATTATGATAATAATATCCAGGAAGATCAGTACATGGTAAGAAGATTGCTACAAATAGCAGTATAGTGTGATAGGTCAGATAATGGACCCACTATGACGGTGATCATTTAAAATGAAAATTCTGGGCAAGAGTTGGGAACTGAAAGGAAATAATGTGATATGCATGATAACATGTAATTAACAGCAGTGCACACAACAGCATCTAAAAGAAAAAAAGTAAGAGAGAAAGACAAAAATGAAAAATATCTGCCACAAAAGCAGGCAGGGGAGAGAAAAAGGGGGAAGACAGGAAGGAAGCGGTCAATCTGGTAAAGGGTGTTGAAAATCCCCTTCACTTTTTTGAATAAGGTTAGAAGCTTTTCCTTGTTAAATTCTATCTAGTGGGTACTGGGTAAATGAATAGTATCTCCCATTCTGTAAATATATGACTTAAAACCAATCAAGAAAAACAACTTTGTGACAACTTTGTAACTGTGAAAGAAACTATATTATGAACAACCTTTAAAACCAAGAAGTTTAAATAATTTTTAATTAAAAATAAGTTGATATGTCTGGCAAATCTGTGCTTCACACTTCCAAAGTAGAAAAACTACTGTGAGAACACATTAACTATCTAAAAAGAATGTACAGTCATCTCTTTTCACAAGACTGTTTTTCCCCTAGCTCTTTCTCTGTATTTTCATGAAGTGACAAGATTGCAGAACAATAATACTTTATAGAAAAATATAAACCCCTGAATATAAACATATTCAGGGAGTTCTCGCTCATGTAAATACTATTTAGACACCATTCATGTACTTCAAAAGCAGAATGTTTCAGTGGTGGGTAAATTCAAGAGACTAATTCAGACAATAATATAAGTTGGACTTCTGGCACTCAATACACTGTAGAAAATGTTGTTTCTTGGCAATTCCTTTAAAACTCAGAAGAATTCAGGGGCCAGTGCGATAGCACAGTGGTAGGGCATTTGCCTTGAACGTGGCCACCCAAGATGGAACTGGGTTCAACCCCAGTGTCCCATATGGTCCCCTGAGCCAGGAGTGATTTCTGAGCACATAGCCAAGAGAAACACCTGAGTGTCACCAGGCGTGGCCCAAAAACCAAAACCAAAACAAAACAAATAAACAAAAAAACTCAGAAGAATTCAGATTCAGAATATCCAATTGAGGAAAATCTTAAAATTTACTAATACTTATAGAGAAACAGTAGAAGTAATGAAATCAACCTAGATGACCAATAATAGATGAGTGAATCGTGAAGATGTACATATACACACTGGAATACTGCATAGTGGTAATAAATGATACAATTGTGCAATTTGCAGTAACATGGATGGAACTAGAAGTTATCATGTTAAATGAACTAAGCCAGAGAAGGATAAATACAGAATTATATCACTTATGTGTGGTATTTAGAAACCTTGGTGAGGTTTCACCAAGAAACACAATGATATAAATGGTAGATATTCTGAACACTGCAGGTACCAGGGTAGAGTGAGAAGGAAACAAATCAAGTGGAAGAAGACAAACCCAGGTGCCAAGTGGTCTAAGGTTCATTGGGTAGAAAAAATAGTCAGATCTAAATACCCAACCCAAAGTTAAAAAAAATACAGTATAAGTAATGAACATTTTTTATTCTCTGATAACAAGGCAACATGATATGGCTAAGTCTTGACCTGTTTTTCTGTTAAAATTCTCCTGGTTTACTCGATCTTTTATCCCACTCCCTAGATAAATCTTAATTTTGGTCTATTAGAACTAGAATTCAGCTATGTTAGTCCTTTCATATGATTTTTCCTCAGTATAGTTTCATGTATTTTGCTCAAGGAAATAGACCATATCTTCTTTCTCCTGAAAAACAACAATAGTTACACTGTTAATATTATGGACTAATTGCTTACTATATGCCAGGCTCTGGTCTAAATGCTTAATATGTATTAACTCATTTAATATTTATAACAATTCATTGAATATAAATACTGCTGTAATTCATATTTTATAGGCAAGAATTAGCCTTTCCCATATAACTAATAAATTATGTGAATAGTGTAGGAATTAGAGCAACAAATAGATTCCAGAGTCTGTTTTCTACTCTTTCAAGAAACAGAGGGAAATGAAAGGAAACTTGATATTAAATTTCTCAACAAGAACTTAATGTGGGAAGTAAGAAAGATATTCAGAACCTAATATAATTTAAGACACAAATCCTTAGTATTGCTAATCTGTATTTTGTATGTATTTCTACCTCCCTTTCTTATAACTGGTAATATTCCTCACAACTAAAGTAAGGAATAATTTGTACCCTCATAAAAATAGATCCTACAGTACAGTTATCTATGGTAAATGATCCTTCAAAATATTCATGTCACATCTCTGGAACCTATAAACATTACTTATTTGTTTATAAAAGGTATTTGCAGATGTAACTAAGTTAAAATTTGAGACAAGATCATCTTGGAATGGAATTTAAGTACAATAAGAAATGGAAGAGTCACACAGAGTACAGAAGAGTAGAGGATGTACAGAAACAGAAATAGCATTGACTAGTTCAGCCATTAGGCAAGGAAGTTTTTTAAAAAAAAAAAAAGGTTTAAGAAGAAACAGACTCCCTAAAAATCTTTAAAGAACAGAGAGATAGCACAGCAGTGTTTGCCTTGCAAGCAGCCGATCCAGAACCTAAGGTGGTTGGTTCGAATCCCGGTGTCCCATATGGTCCCTCGTGCCTACCAGGAGCTATTTCTGAGCAGACAGCCAGGAGTAACCCCTGAGCAACGCTGGGTGTGGCCCAAAAACAAACAGACAAAAAAAAACTTTAAAGAAATGGATTCTGTTGACACCTAGATTCCCATCTTTGGGCTTTCATCACTATAGGTGAATAAATTTCTATTATGAGATGCTCCCTTTCGTTTTTCATTATACTCAGAGGAAACTAATAAACTAGCTGCTTACTATCTATAATAGACTTTAATATCTCTGAAAGTAAAAATATTTTGCCAATGTTTAAAAACTTTATCTCTTTCCATCTAGATTAGTGCTGAAGAAGTGGGTACAATAACAATAATATTAGAAAATGAGAGCAAAATGGGGAAATATTAAAATTGACTACATAAAATCCGTGTAACTTTGGCATTTAATCTATACACTCAATAACCATAAAATGGAAACCTATAATCTACCAGCAATATCAAGCAGCTAAGAAATCTAACCATGAAGACAGCAAATAGGATACTTGTTAATAGATCATTTAACTGACTTAACTTGAAATCAATATTATAAAATTCTAGTCTAGTGAAAAGAACCATATTCATTAGTAATTCACAAAAAGAACAGCTAATCAGACTCATGACAGTGGAAACCTGAAAGAGAATTACCTAATTCCACTGAGACTTCATTTAAAAAAACAAATAATAAAATAACAGAGGTAATATAAATACTATCTACATTAGCTGTTAGTTCCTATTTAAAATAGGTATACTTTGTAATGATGATGCATCATTTTTATGAAATTTATATGTACCTACAGTTGTACTTTGCATTTTATTATCACATTTAACTCACACTATCTTAATAATTTTTATTATATTATTAATTTTATATAAAATAATTTTAGCATGTATAAAAATACTACTATTTCACCAGTTTTTCAAATAGAGTAAGAGGAATAGATTTAGGAATGATATATATCATCCCCAAAGCTAAACAGCAAAAGATAGAATCAACATCTGAACAAAGCTTAATTTCACAGCTTACGGTTTTAACAATTTTATAATTGTTATGCGAATGTTAAAAGTTGAAAACACTAATATAAAACCTTCAGAAAGAATTTGTTCAAGATGAACTTTAAACAATTATATGTCCTCAAATGAAAAAAAGTGAAGGTCAAAATAACCTGACATCTCTTGCTATCTTGCCACAGTTATTTCTGACTAAACAATAGCTCATCCCATGATTTGAAAATACCACTTTATTTCAGTTTCAATTTTTAAACAGTAATCTTAAAATAAATTCAAATGTTTACAAGCTATTCTAGGAAATATTAAATATTTATTTAATATATATTTATTGTGGTAATTTTTACTTTGATCTTCCTGATTACAAGCATAAAAAGAATTCAAAATAGTGTAATGCACTAAAAAAGAAACAGTGGTTTACAATAAATCCAATCACAGCTGATTCTTTTTTTATTAAATAATTTTTATTTTGACCAAAGTGGATTACAAATCTTTCACAGTAATATTTTAGGTACATAATAACATTTAATCAGGGGCATTCCCAACAGCAGTGTTGTCCTCCCTCCACCCTGTTCCCAGCATGCATCCCATATCCACTCCTTTGACTCTCGAGCTACTAGTATAAGTGGTCCCCTCTGTGTCTAGCTTGTTGTAGATTGGATTTCGATTCTGTTGTTGTTGGCTTTGGCTTTGGTGTTTAAGTCTGATCATTTTTTTTCTACTCAATGTTCATACAACTGTTTGGTCTTGGTACCCTTCATTATTTCCCCCTCAAAGTGTGAGGCAGAACAAGATAGCTCAAGTTATGTGGTTCTGTTTGGAGGAAAGAAAAAAGAAAAAAAAGGGTGTGATCAAACAAGCAAAAAATGGGAGGAGTCCTTCTAGAGGCTATAAATATCAATTTAAGAGAAGAAAGGTAATAGGAAGAAAAATATAAAAAAAAATACAAAAAAGTCAAATACCGAAAAGCACCACAGCAATAAAGACAACAATCAAACAATAACCACAGTCCCGAAATAAAACAAAGCACAGTAAAAGAAAAAACAAACAAACAACAATAACAAAAAATTAATTTGTGCTTTTTTTTTGCATAGGTATAGTAAATATTGGGGGAGATTAGAAAGGGAATTTCCTTGGCCTAAGGGATACAGGGTTTCTCTGACCTTGAAGCATACTGTCATGGGATTAACTACAGGCTCAGTAAATATTCATTTACTCTCTCGTAGGTCCTTTTGTGATGTCTGGAAACTTTCCGCTCAGTCGTGGATGATAAAATCAGGCCTCTGTAACTAGAGATCTTGGTATTTGCACAGGTCATAGGATGGAGACTAGAATGAAGTCTTTCTTCATGTTTCTAGAAGTTCTGTTCCATCACTATAGTTTTAATCAGTCTTCTATAGTTGGTGGTCTTGGATTTTGCACTGATCCTAGTATGAGGCCTAGAATAGAGTCTTTCATTATGTTTCCAGAAGTTCTACTCAGTTGCAGTTGTCTCAGCCAGACCTCTGGGATTAGAGATCTTGGTTGTTGTACAGATCCTAGACCAAAGCCTAGACTAGGGCTGTTTTTATTGGTCCCAGGATAAGTTCTGCCCAGTCATGGTTGATTGTCACAGTCAATCTTCTGCAGTTAGCAATCTTGGCTTTTGCACGGATCAAAGGATGATGTGTCTTCTAATTTCATCTTATTGTTAGGTGGTGAGTAAGACAACCTGCTCTTAGACCAAGTTGTTGCTATTTCCTCATTGTCAGGATGGCATATCAAAATTGACACATGTTGTTGTCAGAGCAGCATTAAGAATGTCCCAGAAGGAGTTTGGTTCCTGAGCTGTTGCAGAGAACCGTGTTTGATCTATGTCTGAGATATAGAGTTCGAGGTTGGACGGTCGCTGTCTAGTCACATTAGAGTCTAAGTTAGGACCACATGACATACGATCACAGCTGATTCTTGTTATCCCTGATCCTGTACTTGCAAATTGATCTATTTGCTAAATTTACTTGAGGTACAATCAATATCATGGTGTTGTTATATAAGCATGAGAAGAATGGTAAAAAAAAAAAAGATCGTCACTGTACACCCAACTAAAAGCAAATACAGTGTATATTTTAATTATAATTATAAACTAATATATTTTTCCAAATTCATTCCATCCTGTATTCTGGAAAGTTTATGCTTAATATTTACTATTGAATCAGACCTTCAAGCATAGTGGTGAAGTGTTCTCTGGTGTTCTTAAGTGAATATAGATAGAATATATAGATAAAACAAAACCAGGAGAGCTTTTTGTAAGGTAAAGAAAGGGGCCGGGAAGATCCTTCACACAAATAGCAGGAGAGGGGCTGGAGAGATAACACAGTGGTACCTTTTAGAGGAAATAATTCTTATTCTATTGTTCTTATGTTCAACACCAATGAATCAATCATCAGTACCACCAGAAACAAGTACTTAATATAGAGTGTTAGCATGAGGCTAACACAGATTTGATCCATGACATTTTATATGGTCCCCAAGCTTCATCAGAAGTGATTCATGAGCACAGAGCCTGAAGTAATCCCTGAGAACATCAAGAAGTAAAAGGAAAGAAGGAAGGGAGAAAGGAAGGAAGGAAGGAAGGAAGGAAGGAAGGAAGGAAGGAAGGGAGGGAGGGAGGGAGGGAGGGAGGAAGGGAGGGAGGGAGGGAGAGAGGGAGAGAGGGTGGAGGGAGGAAGGGAGGGAGGAAGGGAGGGAGGGAGGGAGGGAGGGAGGGAGAGAGGGTGGAGGGAGGAAGGGAAGGAGGGAGGGAGGAAGAAAGGAAGGAAGGAAGGAAGGAAGGAAGGAAGGAAGGAAGGAAGGAAGGAAGGAAGGAAGGAAGGAAGGAAGGAAGGAAGGAAGGGCGGGAGGGAGGGAGGGAGGGAGGGAGAGAGGAAGGAAGAAAGGAAGGAAGGAAGGAAGGAGAAGGAAGGAAGAAAAAGAAAGGAAGGAATAAAGGAGCGACAGAAAAGGAAGAAAGGGAGGAAGGGGAAGGAAGAAGGGAAGGGGTATGGAGGAAGAAAGGTAAGAAGGAGGAGGGAGTAAGTCAGGAAGCAGGGAGGGATGGAGGGAAGGAATTAAGAAAGGAGAATCATATCATTCTCACTTGATATGCTGTTTCAAACATTCTTCCAAAAGAATATAGATAAAACAAAACCAGGAGAGCTTTTTGTAAGGTAAAGAAAGGGGCCAGGAAGATCCTTCACACAAATAGCAGGAGAGGGGCTGGAGAGATAACACAGTGGTAAGACGTTTGCCTTGCATGCAGCTGACCCAGGACGAATGGTGGTTCGAATTCTGACATCCCAAATGGTCCCCCGTGTCTGCCAGGAACTATTTCTGAGCTATTTCTGAGTGCAGAGGCAGAAGTAACCCAAGTGCTGCCGGTGTGACCCAAAAACAAAAACAAAATAGGAGGAGAGTACAGTTAGGGTAAAGAAAGAAACACTATGACAATAATAGTTGGAAATGATCACTCTGGGCAAGAACTGGATGCTGAAAGGAGGTGTGATAGGTATGTTACCTCTCAGTAACCATAATGCAAGACTGTCTAAAAGGGGTGAGGAGAGAAATGAAGTGTGTGTGTGTGTGTGTGTATGTGTGTGTGTGTGTGAGAGAGAGAGAGAGAGGAGAGAGAGAGAGAGAGAGAGAGAGAGAGAGAGAGAGAGAGAGAGAGAGAGAGAGAGAGAGAGAGAGAGAAGAAAATTGTCTGCCCCAATTGAAAGGCATTGTAGAGGGCAGGTTGAAAACTAGGGACATTGGTGGTGGGAAATATGTACTATTAAGGGTGTTGTAAATTACATGACTGAAAAACATAAATAACTTTGTATCTGTGAGAAATAAAAAACCAACAGTATTATGAATAATCTTATATCCAAGTGTTTAAATAAAGTAATTATTTTAAAAAACGAGAAAAGGGCGACAGAATAAAGAAATTCTAAAGTTAAAGTCACATTGGGAAGTTACAGTTCGAGAGCAAGATATTCATTTTAACATATCTCAATAAAATCAAAATAGCACATTCCATTTAAGATGAATACCACAGCCAATTCTTAGATGTGTGTCTTTATTTTTATAATTCTTCACACAAATTCAATGTGATCTAGAGAAAAACAGCATTTTGGTCTGAAAGTTCTGTTTTCAATATAAATTCTGGTTGCCTTTCAACCTATGGCAATTCTTAATATATTTTTACCTGATCACTAAAAGTTGTAAATGATTTTATCACAAACTCTTTTGAGACAGTATTTTGCACATGAATAAAAATTAATGATGCCAATAAATTATTTTTATTTAAAATTACAGAATGTAATTTTAATCATGTTTTTAAAATCATGAAATTATCATTTCATGGCTGACCATTATGTTAGTTAATGTTAAATAGATATTTATACAAATTTTATGTCTAGTAGTTACAAACTCTAATTAATCAAAATATTTACCTTTTTGACCTATTTTTTGCTGCAGTTTGAGAGCTAATCAGAAGTATGATGGAACATTTTAAGATTCTGTCAATTTGGGGCCGGGCGGTGGCGCTGGAGGTAAGGTGCCTGCCTTACCTGCGCTAGCCTTGGAAGGACCGCGGTTCGATCCCCCGGCATCCCATATGGTCCCCCAAGCCAGGAGCGACTTCTGAGCGCATAGCCAGGAGTAACCCCTGAGCGTCACCGGGTGTGACCCAAAAACCAAAAAAAAAAAAAAAAAAAAAAAGATTCTGTCAATTTCAGTAGGCTATCCCTTGTGGAATATTGACCAAACATGGGCATATGATTATGATTGGTAGTAAAATTCCATTATACTAAGTATATAAATAATTGAATTTAACAATACTTGATACTAAACTATTATGAACAATCAAATAGAATTAGTTCCACATTTGTATAAACTGGATTTGAAGAGCCAATTCCCAGTCAGATGTTCACAATATCAAAGCTATTTCCTCTTCTCTTTCTTATACAATTTAACTTTTCCATGCTCTCCACCTACCTTCTCATTACCAAATCACTATTCTCTGTACTTTAGTGGTGGTATCTATAACACAGTGGTGATCAAAGGACTAGGTCACTTCCAATAATGCTCAGATACCACCAGGGACACCCCGGCCAGTGATGGAGGAGAAAGGCATACGGTGCTAGGATCAAACCTGGGACCTCTAACATGCAAGGCATGGATGCCACCATATGAACTACATCACTGACCCTCTCCTTCTGGTAGTTTTTAATCCTTAAAGTACCATTTCAGCTTTTCCTTTACTATACATCACAATCAGTGTGATATAAATGGGAAGATAATAGCTTTTTTTAAACAACAAAATACTAAGTTTAAACCTGGCTTTCTCATCTTGTAATTAGTCTGAGACTTTTGAACAAATTCCTTAATTATCTCATCTGGAGAGTCATTTGAACAGCATTTGTGAAAGTTTAGAATAGTATCCAATTTACTATTAGTTTCAAGAAATGTTAATTCCTCCTATTTATTTTCCCACTGGCCCTATGCAGAAATGCAGTTTTTCATAAAAAAAATACTTAAAATTTCTACTTATAATATTAACTTCTCTTCTAACTTCAATAACTCCTAGCTATGTCTACCTCTATAGCCTTTCTCCTTCCCATTTCCAGTACCTCTAAAATTATATTACCTCTTGGGCACCTTATTTCATTTTTATCTATAGCTACTTCTAGTTCTTACATAAAACTCTTAAAAATAATTCCTTTTATTTTTGTATTCATACTTCTCTGATGTTTTCCTAATAACTCCTAACACTAATACTTAATCCCTATATTAAAGTAGCACCATCCTTATTGGTCTCTTTTCCTCTAGTTATCCATTTGGCTTACCATTTACTTGGCACTAATTTTATGGCACTCCTTCCAAATAATCTTCTACACATTTCCTACTAAAAATAGTATTTTATATATATTAATAAATATATGTTTTCAAGTACTTTGAAAGCAATGTTTATTCATATCATAAATTCAGGCAAAGAGACAAAATACCATCGACATTTCTTTAAAATTCTGCAAATTTTAATAAATCACCTGAAGTTTTTTAACTGCTATGTAATAGTTATAGAAATAATATCTTCTCATAAAATTTTCCTATACATGGATGTACATGGAATCTATTATGCTGAGTGAAATAAGTCAGAGAAAAAGAGAAAGACGGAGAATGGTCTCACTCATCTATGGGTTTTAAGAAAAATGAAAGATATTTCTCAACAATTTTCAGAGACATAAGAGAGGAGGGCTGGACATTACAGCCAACCTCATAAATCTCACCACAAAGAGTGATGAGCTTAGTTAGATAAATAACCACATTGTGAACTATCCTAACAATGAGAATATATGAGGGAAGTGGAAAGCCTGTCTAGAGTACAGGTAGGGGCGGGGAGGGGAGGAGGGATATTTGGATCATTGGTGATGGAATGTTGCACTGGTGATGGGGGGGTGTCATCTGATATGACTGAAACCCAACCACAATCATGTTTGTAACCAAGGTGTTTAAATAAAAAATATTAAAAAAAGAAATAATATCTTCTGAGCAATATTAGGTAGTGAGAAGAGAGACAATATAAAATCAATAAGCTTTAAGAACTTTAAGTTAATGAAAAAATAGTAATAAACAGATAAAAAAAAAGCTGGCACAGGAGAAGGGCACCTTATGAAGAGTTTGCTCTATGAACTCAATAGATTCCCAACACTTACAAAACTGTCATAGAGATTTTAATTCCTGGCTCAGTTTTAGAGTAAATTCACTTACTGTCTGATATCTACGGGCAAAGAAAATAAATTTCATTACTTTTTGAAAAAAAATGGATAAAAGAAAGTCAAGAATCAGGAGAAAAAAAGCTTTTCAACAACTAAAACCAGATGTGGCTTTCCAATGTCAAAGTTGCTGGTAACCTATCAAAAGAAACTAAAACAAAGTTATAGTAAAAAGAATTCACTGTGCCTTCAATTCTATTTTATTCTTTGCTTTTTGATTTTTGGGTCACACCTGGCAGTGCTCAGGGATTACTCCTGGTTCTATGCTCAGAAATCGCTACTGGCAGGCTCAGGGGACCATATGGATGCCGGGATTGGAACCACTAACCTTCTGCATGCAAGGCAAATGCCTTACCTCCATGCTATCTCTCTGACCCCTCCTTCAATTTCATTTTCATCCAAAGTATATTCATGTAGTTCTTTACATTTAATACTATATATATATATATATATATATATATATATATATATATATATATATATATATATATATATATATATATTGGTCTTTGGGTCATACCTGGCAGCGCTCAGGGATTACTCCTGGCTCTACGCTCAGAAATCGCTGCTGGCAGGCTCAGGGGACCATATGGGATGCCGGGATTGGAACCACCGACCTTCTGCATGCAAGGCTAATGCCTTACCTCCATGCCATCTCTCTGGCCTCAAAATATCTATTTTAATAATATAATGAAGAAAAAATATTTGGGGGAGAGGGCACACCTGGTGGTGCTCATGACTTTGCTCTTAGCTATGTGCTCAGGAATCACTCCTCGCAGTTCTAGGATGGGCATAAGTAATATAAGAAATCAAACTGGGTTTGATCACGTGCAAGGCAAGCACTCTCACCCCAGTATCTGTTCTCTCCAGTCCCCTAAATATAAGGAAAATGTTAACTCTAGATTGTGTGGTTATCTGTTGCAATTCAGCCCCTGAAGAGGTTGACTGATGGAGGGATGGAGGATGAGGTCTTTCCCCTCCAGCTCGGAGCATGCGTCTGCCACCCTGTCTAGCCCACGGTTCTGAGGTGAAACGGCGGGTAAACAGCTCGCAGACAGTCAGGCTTGTGGAAATATTAGCTTTATTCGGTGGACAAGACTGAAGTCCAAAGACTCAGCATAAGTTCCAGCCAAAAGCCCCTCGCCTTCCACAGACCCTTGTTTTTATCCCCCAGAATCAGGTACCACCCAATGGTGGGATCAGATACCACCCAATGGTGGAAGCAGAATCAGGTACCACCCTAGGTGGGGGCAGAATGCCAGGTCACACCCTAGGGTAGGGCACAATTACCAATCAAGGTAGGGTCAGTAACATAATAATCCCCTAAAATATTTACATACACAACAGTTATCCCTTCAATTACATGCTGCAAAGAAACTAGAAATGGTAGTTGCCAAAGACAAGAGTAGAGAACTATGCTGTTGGGCAAGCTTACAGTAAGTCACCAAAAATCTTTGAGACTTTTCACGTAACAGTGTTCATGCAACTGTCTGCAAAAAATGCCAGGTGATGTGCTAAATAATAGTTCTTGCCATAAAAATCACCAATGTATCATGGTTTGTACTTTGAACAGAAAAATATTAAGTATGCCTTTCAGTTCAAAAATTAAATTTACTGAGGAGTCTCCAGCTGCCAGGGCGAAGTCCCTACTGCTCTGACTCAGGAGAAATTTGCAGGAACTGCTCATATACCCTCTGTCCAGAAAACTTCACAGACCCTAGCTTGGCAGGAGTGGGGCCCAGGGACCCCTGAAACCCCATTCAAACTTCCAGAGCAAGTTTAAAGGAGCCCCTTCCCCAACCATCCTCCAAGGAGGCTTCAGCCACCAGCTGCGAAGCCTCTACTGCTCCTACCCAGAAGAGGTTTGAGAGAACTGTGTATATACCCTTCTCTGCCCACCAAACCTTGTGGACACTTCAATTTATACCAAAAGGTTCTAGGCATATCAGTCCTAACATTTCTTTCCCTTAGAAAATATATAGCTCAAAAACCAGAAGAGCAACCCAATAAACTAGTTTGCAATATTTTTATCATACTTGGATAATTTCACTTACCTAGAATAAATAAACTGTAAAAAAGACAGATCTCTAAGCACCTCTATACAATTAAACAGACCACTTTTTTAAACACCTGAAACTCCAGCACTTTAACCTACCAAATGTAAAGAACAATGAAGACTAAGGAAGACACCAATAGATGGGGATATGGAAAGAAAGCCTAGAGAATTTCCAAGTTCTCCAAAGAGCCCAACACTTATAGATGAGGACATAAAATCAGCATTTAATGTCTTAGCAATGGAAATCAAGAAATCACTAGCCAGTGAAATTAAGAAATCCAAAGATGAACAATTCAACCAACTCAAAGAAGAACTCTATCAGAAGATGAGAGAATCCATGCAAATGGAATGAAGAGAACCAAAAAAAAAAAAAACATGCTAGCAAGACATAGTAGCAGGATCACGCACATGGGAAATCACTTGAAGACAAAATATAAGCCAGAAACAACAAAAAAGTCAATAAAGAAACGAGAGACAACACATTGGAAAAAAAGTAATGTACTTAATTAACAAAGACAAAAGAAATAACCTACAACTTACAGGAGTAGCAGACTGGAAAAAAAAATAGGGAAACAGGAAGAACAAGTAGTGTGGTATATAATAGCAGAGAATTGTCCCACTCTGGAGAGAGGCTGCTATACAAATCTAACAGGCAAAAAAAAGTACCAAACAAAATAGACCCTAATAGAACAATACCAAAACATATAGTAATCCAAATAGAAAACAAAACAAAACAAAACAATGCCCCCCCTAAAAAACAATAAAACACTAAGGGAGAAGAAAAACCTCAAGTTCAAAGGAAATAACATAAGAATCGAACCAGATCTTCCATTTGAAACAATCCAGGCAGGAAAAAAATGGAATGATATATTTAAAGTACTAAATGAAAGAAACTTTCAACCTAGGATCCCTATCCAGCAAAACTCTCATTTACATGGGAGATAGTGTTAAAAACATTCTATGACAATATCACAATATCTGCATTACCAAATCTACTTTAAATGAATGACTCAGATATCAATTACACAAACAAAATATCCAATTGTAACAACACAACCTTACACAACATAACAGCACAACAATCCTTTCTGTCAATAATTTTCTTAAATGTCAATGGACTAAACTCTCCAGAGTAGTGGGTTGGATCAGAAAATAAAATCCAGACATATGCTTCCTGCAGAAACACACTTATAGTTCAGGATAGATACAGGCTCAGAGTAAAAGGATGGAAAACAATTATACAAGCCACGGGGGGGGGGGGGGGGGGGAAGCTGGGATAGCCATTCATATGAAACTGCATTCAACCTCAAGAAAGTACTTAGAGATAAAGATGGACAGTACTTATTGATCAGGGAAGCATTAGGCCGAGAAGTACTAACTCTGATAATCATTATGCACCAAATGTAGAGCCATCAAAATATGTAAGGCTTTTGCTCACAATCCTAGAGAAATATATGAGTAGAAATGTGATAGTATTAAGAGATTTCAGCATGCTATTATTCCCACTAGACAGATCGACTAGGGAGAACACTAGCAAATACAGGAGATCCCTAAATGAGAAAGTAGAAGAACCAGTACTAATGGATTTATATTGGGCCTTCCATCCTCAGAAAGCTGAATATACATTCTTCTTAAGTGCACTTGGAACCTTCTTAAGAATAGCCTATGTTTTAGGACACAAGTCTAACTTACATAGTCACAAATATAAGAATTATAATGGCACCAGAGTGGTGGTGCAAGTGATAGGGCATATGCCTTGCACACACTAACCTAGGATGAACCACGGTTTGATCCCCCAGCATTCCATCTAGTTTCCCAAGCCAGGAGCAATTTCTGAGAGCATAGCCAGGAGTAACCCCTGAGCATCACCAGGTGTGGCTAAAAACCAAAAACAACAACAATAAAATTATATCAACCACCCTATCAAACCAAAATGCAACAGAGATCAAGATAAACTTAAAAAGAAGATGTGGAGAAAATCTAACACCTGGAGACTAAAACATGCTACTCAACAACAGCTGGATCAAAGAGAAATTAAGGAAGAAATAAAGATTCACTGTGACAAATGACAATGAAGGAACAAAATACCAAAAGCTATGGGACACAGCAAAAGCAGTAATTAGGAGGAAACTCAAAACATACAGGCCTGCATTAGAAAGGAAGAAAATGACAAAATCAGCAACTTAAAGGGACACCTTAAGTATCTGGAAAACCAGCAAAGGAACCCAAAGGCAAGTAAAAGAAAAATAAATACTAAAAACCAGACCAGAAATCAACAATATAGAAACAAGAGAAAAAAAAAAAAACCAACACAAAGAATTAATGAGACCAGGAACTAGTTTTGAAAGAATAAACAAAACAAACAAAACACTGGAAAGACTCACAAGGAAAAACAATCAAATAAATTGGATCAGAAAAGAAAGGGGACAGATTACAACAATACCCCAATAAATACAAGACATCAAAAGCGCTTATTATGAACAACTGTACTCAGTTAAGTTAAAATGGACAGAAGAAATGAACAGATTTCTGGATAAATATCATCTCCCGATACTTAATAAGGATGAAGTTGAAAGCCTAAACAGGTAAATCACAACTTAGGAAATTAAAACAGTAATTAAGAAACTCCCCAAGCACAAAAGTCCTAGACCAGATGAGTTTACATGTGAATTATATCAAGTAGTTAGAAAAGAGACACTACCATTGATCCTTAGACTTTTCCAAAACATTGAAAGACAAGAATCCTCCTTAACTCCCTTTATGATGCTAATATCATGCTCATAACCAAAACTGGCAGATACCGCCAAGAAAAAAAAAAAACTACAGACTAATCTCACTAATAAACATGGATACAAAAAACCTTAACACAATCTTGACAAACTGAATCCAACAACACATCAAAAATTATTATACATCATGACCAAGTGGGTTTCATTCCAGGGATGCAAGAATGGTTCAACATATGCATATCCATCAATATCATATACCACATCAACAAAATGAACAAAAACCATATGATCATATCAGTCGATGCAGAGAAGGCATTTGACGAAATCCAACACCCATTCATAATAAAAACACTCAGCAAAACAGGGGTGGAGGGAACCTTCCTCAAGATAGTTAAAGCTATCTATAAGAATCCCACAGCCAACATTATCCTTAATGGTGAAAAACTGAAAGCATTTCCATAAAGGTCAGCACTAGGCAAGGCTGTCCACTGTCTCCACTCTTGTTCAACATAGTATTAGAAGTCCTAGTAATAGCAGTCAAACAAGAGAAGAGAATCAAAGGTATTCAAACAGGGGACGAGTCATACTATATTTATTTGCAAATGATATGATGATATAAATCAAAAACCCTAAAACGTCCACAGAAAAGCTCCTAGAAACAGTAAAGCAATATAGCAAAGTGGCCGGCTACAAAGTCAATACACAAAAGACAATTGCATTCCTTTATACAAACAGTGCATCAGAGGAAAAAGAGAGCAAAGAGTCTATTAATATCTAAGACTATCAAGTACCTAGGAATCAACATAATAAGAGAGGTGTAAAACCTATACCAAAAAAATTTCAAAACCCTTCATAAAAAAAATAGAATAGGACCTAAGAAAATGGAAGAACATTCCATGCTCATGGGTTGCAAGAGTCAATATCATCAAAATGACCATTTTACCTAAACTACTATATAGATTCAACACAATCCCTATTCAAATTCAGACTTCACTCTTTAAGTACTTAGATCAATCAATTAAAAAGTTCATGTGGAACCATAAAAGACCTAGGTTAGCCAAATCCATATTTAAAAAACCAAAAAACAAAAAACAACTGGAGGGATCTCTTTACCTAACTTGAAGCTTTATTATAAAGCTGTAGTGATCAAAACAACATGGTACTGGAACAAAGACAGAGTCTCAGATCAATGGGACAGAATAGAATATCCAGTAACAGTATACAAGCAACTAATCTTTGAATATGAAATGGAACAAAGACAATCTTTTCAACAAATGGTATTGGAACAATTGGATAATCACTTGTAAGAAATTAAAGATTGATCCATACTTCACACCTTAGTCAATTGAAAATGGTTTAAGGACCTTGAGATCAGATCGAAAGCCATAAGTTCATTGAGAAAAACATAGGCAAAACACTCCAAGACTTACACCTCAAGAAAGTCCTTGATGATCGGATACCAATGACAAGAGCTACAGCATCAAATCTAAATAAGTGGGACTACATCAAATTAAAAATGTTCTGTATGGCAAAAACAACATGGGAAAAAATTAAAAGACACTAGCTGACTGGGAAATAATTTTTGCACATAACACATCAGATAAAAGTTTTGATATCTAGGATATACAAAGTACTCACAAAGAGTAGGTCCACAAAACCTAAAAAATACATAAAAATGGGTAGAGAAAAGAAAAAAAAAAACAGACCGGCAACTTCTTAAAAAAAGGTTGTTTCTTTCTTTCTCTTTCTCTCTTTCTCTCTTTCTTTCTCTCTCTCTTTCTTTCTTTCTCTCTCTTTCTTTCTTTCTTCCTTCCTTCCTTCCTTCCTTTCTTTCTTTCTCTCTCTTTCTTCCTTCCTTCCTTCTTTCTTCCTTCCTTCTTTCTTTCTTTTTCCTTCTTTCCTTCTTTCTTTCCTTCTTTCTTTCTTTCTTTCTTTTTCTTTCTCTTTCTTTCTTTCTTTCTTTCTTTCTTTCTTTCTTTCTTTCTTTCTTTCTTTCTTTCTTTCTTTCTTTCTTTCTTTCTTTCTTTCTTTCTTTCTTTCTCTCTCTCTCTCTCTCTCTTTCTTTCTTTCTCTCTCTCTCTCTCTCTCTCTCTCTCTCCCCCTTCCTTCCTTCCTTCCTTCCTTCCTTCCTTCCTTCCTTCCTTCCTTCCTTCCTTCCTCCCTCCCTCCCTCCCTCCCTCCCTCCCCCCCTCTCTTCCTCTCTCTCTCCCGGCAACTTCTTAAAAAAGGTTGTTTCTTTCTTCTCTTTCTTTCTTTCTTTCTTTCTTTCTTTCTTTCTTTCTTTCTTTCTTTCTTTCTTTCTTTCTTTCTTTCTTTCTTTCTTTCTTTCTTTCTTCTTTCTTTCTTTCTTTCTTCTTTCTTGTTTTTGCTTTCGGTATTTTATTTTTATTTTTTTTGATTTGTTTGTTTCTTCATAGCTGATGGTTTTGGTTTTTGGTTTACTATTTTTTTTCTTAATCCTTTTTGTACTTCTTTTGTTACTCCCTTATTGGTTTTTTTCTTTGTCTTGTTTTGTTTTTGTCTTGTCTCATTTTGTTGTTACTATTTTCTTCTTTATTCTTCTTTCCCATTTCTTCTTCCAAAGGGATACTTACAGCCCCTAGATGGACACCTCCCAAATCTCTTCTTCTATCTACAATAGAGCCACATAACTGGAATCACGTTGGTCAACATCATAATTGGAGGGAGAAAAATGGATGGTACCAAGACCAGACAGTCGTATGCCCCTTTGGTGGAAATAAAAAATGATCAGACTCGAACACAAAATCCAAAGTCAACAACAACAGAAACGATACCCAATCTATATCAAGCTGTACATGGGGGAAACAGTTACACTAGCATTATGGGGGGGGGGGGGTGGGTAGAGAAGGGAGAAGTGGGATGCATGCTGGGAACAGGAGTGGAGGGAGGAAAACACTGGTGGTGGGAATTTATTATTACTATGTGCCTTAAATATTACTGTGAAAGATTTGTAATTCACTTTGCCCACAATAAAAAACCTAGAATTGTCAACATAGCTTTATAAAAGAAAATCCGTAAGTTAATAACACAAAATCTTTAGTCACCTAAAAACTGAAAACCATAATAAGTGGAAAAGTTAAAACCTAAATGACATTAAATAATACAACTGAATTAGATATTAGAACCAAAAGAGTCATTCATAATAAAATTTATTAGATACAAAAAAGTTTAAAGTATATAATAATGTTAATTATTATCAATTTACCAGGGTAATATAAAATGTTCAATTTTTTCAGTGCCAGGAATAAAACCCAAAGCCTTACATGCATGGCAAGCATCCTATCTATCACTGAACTACATATCTGGCTCCATAAGATTTTAACATTGAGAAAAACTTGACAAATAATTTATATTTAAAGCTTTCAAGCCCAAGCTTAAAATTTTTAATAGTAAGGGCTGGGAGATAGCACAGCGGTAGGTAGGGCATTTGCCTTGCACGCAGCTGACCCAGGACACATGTGGTTCAAATCCTGGCATCCCATATATTCCCCCATGCCTGCCAGGAGTGATTTCAGAGCACAGAGGCAGGAGTAGCCCCTGAGCGCCACCAGGTGGGACCTCCCAAAAATTGAAATAGTAATTAAGGTACCTCTTTACACTATTTGAATTGGCAAAATGTAAAAATCATAGAAGTTGAAAAAAAAATTGAAACAACTCTCATACATTATTGTAGAAGTAAAAAATTATAGAACCACTTTTGAACATAATTGGTAAATTCTAAAAAAATATAAGCACTGTGTCTATAATTCAGTTGTTCCAACCCTTGATTTTATATAAGAAGCACTAAAATCTATATTTAAAATAATTTGCAGAAAAATCTCATAGAAATCTTAATAATAAATTAAAACTGAAAACAGTCTAGATACTCACCAACATGACAATAAACTGTCATGTTTTCTTATAGTGGAATACTTCTCAGCAACAATAACAATGAAACAAGTTGCTGGTTCAAACAACAACTCGACTTGATCTCAAAATACTAGTCTTAGTGAAAAAACCCAGAGACAAAAAAAAAGTGCATAAGTCATAGATCTATTTACTTAAAAATATAAAATAATTAAGCTTATTAGATAGTGACAGTATCAGATTCCTCATTGTAAGGATGAGCCAGGTTGAGCACTGTCTAGAAAGAGTCATAAAGCAGCTGAAGATGATAGAAATATACTGAATGCTGATAAGAAAAGAATTGGATTACACAATGGTATGCATTTGTGAACAAACCATTCATTTCAGGTCTTTGTACTTTGTACATCACTCTATATATATGTCAGTAAAAATTTTTGTTTAACATTTTAAGTGTATACTTGTAACAAAACAGAACCTTCTCACTCCAAAATTGATATAATAAGCACTATATCTTAAATATTTTTGATTAGAAAACTTCTTTTAGATTTTTATAAATTTAAATTGGATTATATCCATGTATTTCCCTTAAAACAGCTACCGATATCTTCACTATCAGGAGGCTGAGGGACTATAGTATTCCCTTCTTTGCCTTTTATACTTTGGCACATTTTTCACACACAATTTAAGAATATACAAATAGACCTCTTATCTGAGGGGATCCTAAGTGTTTTACAAACCTTCAAAACATATTTTTAAAATATCTAATATTTTATTGAGGGAACATTTCATGCACACTAAAGTACAAAAACATCTGGCCTGCAACCTGGCAGCTGTTTAACAGCCATGACACCTCACAAAAGTTTAGGAAAGGAAGTGAAGAATTCTATGGCCAATCAAATCTCTCTCTCCTCTCTCTCTCCTTCCTCTCTCTCTCTCTCTCTCTCTCTCTCTCTCTCTCTCTCATACACACACACACACACACACACACACACACACACACACACACACACACACACACACACACCTAGAAAGACCTCAGAAACAGGTTGAAATAGCTTGGGCTGGAACACATCCAGCATATGTGGTTAACACCTCTGTTCTAATGAAAAACACAAGTGTCATTAGTGGTGAGAGAGCCTCATCTCACAGAAGGCATGCCCCACAGTATAGTGACCTCTTCCTTCCACCAAGAGTGCTGGTTTTCTTTAGTTTAGTTTAGTCACTGTGATTTACAATATTGATAATGGCAGGGGTTGGGACAAAAAAATTCTAACCACACACTCCACCAGAGTCCCACTGTCTCCCAAATGTCCCAATGCCCCCTTCCACTCCTATCCCCATGGTAATACTCCTCCTGTTAAAACCTGTTCTCAGTTTCTGTTGCCTTTGAGTATTTGTTGTTTCTTTCACTATATTACATTATATACTACATGAGGTAGATAATTCTGTACTTGTACCTCTTGTTCTAACTTCACTCAGTATAATACTCTCCGGATCTATCCATGTAGCCCCAAATTACATAACTTTATTTTTTCTTATCGCTAAGTAGTATTTAACTGTGTATATGTACTACATTATCTTTATCCAGTCATTGGTTTTTTTTTTTTGAGGAAGTTACTTTGTAACTTCCCAATACTCATTTTTAAAAACATTACTTTACATAAGCACCATGGTTACAGAAATTGTTCATTATTGAATTTCTGTCATACAATGTACACCTTCCTTCACCAGTGCAATTTTCCCACCACCAGTGTCCCCAGTTTCCCTACCATAACCACCACCACGACCATGACCCACTGCTGCTGGCCTCAAGGAAAAGCACTTTACTTTATCCATTCTCTCTCTCTCTCTCTCTCTCTCTCTCTCTCTCTCTCTCTCTCTCTCTCTCTCTCTCTCTCTCTCTCTCTCTCTCTCTCTCTCTCCTGCACTCACCTTTTTGATTTTTTTGTGATTCACTCTACTGTTAATGAAGGGGTATATACAGTAAAGGTATAAAGTTATATCACTAAAATATATCACTTTATACCTTTCAGCACCCAGTTCTTGTTGAGAGTGCTTAGTTTAAATTACAATTGTCATACTGAATCCTACTCTACACTAACTGCACTCACCAATCTTTGTAGCAAGCTTCCTAGAAAGAACTGGTCCTCCGGGTTCTCATCTCTATTGTCTCTGGACATACTATTATCCCAAACTTTTATTTTTATTATATCTTACAGATGAGTGAGATGATTTTATGTCTAGTCCTATTCCTCTTACTCATTTCACTATGTTCAAATAATGAAATAGAAGACAAAATTAAAAAACAATACCAAGGTTTATGAATTCCCCCCCCCACCCTCACCCAGTTCCCAGACCACAAAAACCCCCTCTCAGTGGGGGCACCCCTGAAACTCCTGGGAGTACCACTAGGAGTATCAAAATCCCCCTAAAAACACCCCACACATTAAATGCCTTCATTTTGGAGAAAAAGGAAAAAAAAGAGCTCCACCGGGAACTTCCGTCCAGGCTCAGGTTTGTGAACTCCACCCTCCCCACCCCCTTGCGGTCCTCAGATAATTTTAAATTACATCATATAGTTCTAAACAAATCGGACCTAACATTTCTTTCCCATAATCCATAGCCAAAAAAAAAAAAAAAACAGAATAGCAAGACAATGAAGTAGTCTGCGATACCTCTTTCATACTTAAAAAACCTCACTTGTCTAAGAAAAATAAACTCAAAGTCGGATATACCTCTAATCACTTCCAATGCAGTCAGTTCAGTAGACCACTTTATTAAATACCCTGAAACTTCAGCATTCCAAACCACCAAATGCAAAGAAATATAGGTAAACCAAGGAAGACACCTGCAACTGGAGATATGGAGAAATCTTAGCAAATTTCCAAGGCCACCAAAACGCATGAGCCTAATAGATGAGGACCTATAATCAGCAATGAATGCCTTAGCAATAGAAATCAAGGAATCGCTTTTTTGCAAGTGGTGAACCAGTTATGCCAACACCACTTGCTGAAGAGGCTTTCCTTGCTCCATTTTGGATTTCTTTCCCCTTTATCAAAAATTGATTTTATGTCTGGGGAACATTCTCTGAATACTCAAGTCTGTTCCACTGATCTGAGGGTCTGTATTCCAATACCATGTTGTTTTAATAACTATTGCTTTGTAAAACAATTTTAAATTGGTGAAAGTAATGCCTCCCATATTCCTTTTCCCAAGGATTGCTTTAGCTATAAATTTTAGGAGTGTTTGATCCACTTCTTTGAAGAATGTCATGGGTATCTTTAAAGGAATTGCACTAATCTGTACAATGCTTTGGGAAGTGTTGCCATTTTAATTATGTTACTCCTGCCAATCCACGAGCAGAGTATATATCTCCATTTCCTTGTGTCCTGTCTTATTTCTTGAAGCAGGCTTCTGTAGTTTTCTTTGTATAGGTCCTTCATTTCTTTAGTTGACCCCAAAATATTTGAGTTTATAAGACACTACTGTGAATTGGATCATCTTTTTTTATATCTTTATTTAAACATGTTGCTGTATCCCATAGATTCTGATAGTTTGTGTCTTCATTGTCATTTGTTTCCAGGAAAGTTTTATTTCCTCTTTGATTTCATCTCAGACCCACTGGTTGTTCAGTAGCAGGCTGTTTAATTTCCAGTTATTAAAGTTTTTTTTTCTTCTGTGTCCCTTTGTAGTTCACATCTAATTTCAGAGCCTTGTGGTCAGCAAAGGCAGCCTGCAAAATTGCTATCCTCTTGATTTAATGGAGGTATGTTTTATGTGCCAGCATGTGCTCTATCCTTGAGTATAACCCATGTACATTGGAGAAGAATGTATATCCAGGTTTCTGGGGATGGAGTATCATATATATGTATAAATGTAAATATGTATATATGTATACATATATATGTATAAGTGTATATACATATATGTGTATATATACACACTAGGCCTCTTTCTTCCATTTTCAGGACTAGTATATTTTTGCTGGGTTTCAGTCTGTTTAACCTATCAAGTGATGAAAGGGCCTTGTTGAGGTCTCCAACAATTATTGTGTTATTGTTGATGTCTTCTTTCAAATTTGTCAATAATTGTATTAGATAATTTCCTGGTCTCTCATTGGGTGCATATATGTTTGGTAGTGTTATTTCTTCCTGTTGCACATATCCCTTGATTAGTAAAAAGTGTCCATCTTTGTCCCTTACAGCTTTTCTGAGTCTAAAGTTGGTGTCATCAGATATTAATATGGTCAACCAAGCTTTTTTAAAGGTGTTGTTTGCTTGGATGATTTTCTTCCAGCCTTTGATTTTGAGTCTATGTTTGTTCTGTCTATTCAGGTGTGTTTTTGTAGGCAGCAGAAAGTTGGGTTCATCTTTTTAATCCATTTTCCCACTCTGTGTCTCTTAATTGGTGCATTTACTCCATTGACATTGAGGGAAATGATTGTCATAGGATTTAATTCATCTGTGTGTATAAGTTTGGTGTGTTTGTTGGTCTGTCTTGTCTTAAAGTAGACCTTTCATTTTTTTCCTTTAATGTTGGTTTTGCATTTGAAGTTTCTGAACTGTTGCTTATCTGTGAAGCTATGTATGGCATGCCCATTACATTTTTCAAAGACATGGATAAAAGACACTTGAAGCTCATTTGGAGCAATAAATGCTTATGAATAGCTAAAACAATCCTTGAGAAAAGAAGATTGGAGGCATCACTTTTTCCAGCTTTAAACTGTACTATACAGCAATGGTCATTAAGATAGCATGGTTTGGAATAAATACAGATCCTCACATCGAAGGAATAAAGTTGAGTATTTTCAGACTTACCCTCAGCTAGCTGTACAAGCAATTCATTTTTGATAAAGGGGCAAAAAATAGAAAGAAAAAAGAAAAGTCTCTTCAACAAGTGGTGTTGGGAAAACTGGTCAGCTACATGAAAAAAAAATTAACAGTAAACTCAGACCTCTCTTTAGTGCCATGCACAAAGGTCAAATAAAAATAATTAAAGACCTTGACATTCATGTTGAACCCCTAAGGTAAATATAGGCAGAAGACACCATGGCATTGAAAACAAAGGCATCTCCTAGAAGAAACACCAATGGTAAAGAAAGGGAAAACTGGTAAACAAATGGTATTACATTGAAGTGTCTGCACTTCAAAGGAAAGTAAGTGACTAGGATACAAAGACTACTCACTAATACAAGACACTATTCATTCACACAGTACCATCAGATATTTAAGATGCAAAAGGTACTGATAGAACTTAGTAAGAAAAATCATTTAACCATATCCAAAAATGGGGAGGAGAAATGAACAGACATTTTCCTCAAAGAAGAAATACAGATGACCAAAGGCATATGAAAAAATGCTTCGCATTATCAATCATATTGGAAATGCAAATCAAAACAATGAGGTAACATCTCACAGCACAAGACTGCAGCAGAAGAACAACCAGTGTGACATAGATACAAGGAGAAAGGGGCTCTCATTCACTTCAGGTGGGAATGTAGACTGTGTTGGATCTTTTTGGAAAACAATATGAGTATTCATCAAAACACTGGAAATTGTACTTCTTTATGATCTTCAATATCACTCCTAGGGATATACCCGAGGAACCCAAAAATACTATGAAGAAAAGCCCTCTGCATTCCTAAATTCGCCTCAGTACCTTTTTGAATAGCCAGAATCTAGAAGCAACCCACGTGCCCAACACAGATGAATGGCTATGAGAATGTGATAAATCTACACAATGGAATACTATGTAGCCATTAGATAAATGAATTCGTGAATTTTTCTTATACATGGATGGAGATTATTAGGCTGAGTGAAAAGAGTCAGAGGAATAGGAATAAACAGAATTATCTCACTCATCTGTGGGATATAATAAAAAAAAGACAGTATGGTAATAATATTCAGTGGCATTAGATATGTGATTAGAAGGATCAATCCATGAAAGCAAGCTTGTCACAAAACACAGAGAGTGTAGTTATAGTACAGAATGGTCTACTATGATAATGACAGTTGGAACTAATCATCTGGACAAGAACAGCATGCTGAAAGGGGACAATGTGGCATGCATGGTATCTCTTAATTAACAATACTGTATTATAACAACAGTGTCAAAAAAGATAAGATCGTGATATTACTTAATTAACAAAAATGCATTATAACCACAGTGTCAAAAAAGATAAGATAGAGATAGAGAATATTCCTGCCCCACTGGGGTGGCAGGAAATATGCACTATATTGCAAATTAAAGTACTAAAATAAAAAAGGAAGAAACTGGGGATATTGGTGGTAAGAAATGTGCAGTGGTAAAGTTTGGTGTACATTTTATGACTGTAACTCATGAATAACTTTATCTGAAAAAATTATGAACAACCTTTATTATGAAAAAACTTGTAATAAATGTTTAAATTTTAAAAATGGTGTGGAGTGATAGCACAGTGGTGGAGCATTTGTCTTTCATATGGCTGATCCAGGATGAACCTCGGTTCAATTCCCAGTGTCCCATATAGTCCCCTAAGCCAGGAGTGATTTCTGAGCACACAGCCAGGAGTATCCTCTGAGCATCACTGGGTATGACCCCAAAACCAAAAATTAATTAATAAATTAATAATAAGAATAGAAACATAATGGTAGAATAATAAATGCCAAAGACAATAAAAACAAAGAACATGGCTAATATTCAGTAGTTATTTCTGGGCTCATAGCCAGAAGTAATCCCTAAGCATCATTTGGTGTGGCCCAAAAAAAAACAAAAAAGAATTGATATTCAGTAGATATTATTTTGAAATTTTTCCTTTAAATTATAAGACTGCTGACATAAAAAACACTTTGTATCTATTGAGGTACCCAAGTAAGCAGCACATGCTAAAGAAACATACATATAAAACTAGAAGTTTTTGGAAATAGCCAGTTAATTATACCACGGTGATTATTCTCCAGGGTCAAGATCATAGGTTAATGGAAAAAATTGACAAAAATCCTGTAAATTATATTCCACTAAATTACAGCAATGGTATATTGCTGGGAAATACAGAAAATTGCCAATAGAATAGGTAAGCATTAATATTTTAGGCCATGCAGGCCATATGTTCTTTACTGCAGTGACTCAACTCTCCCATTGTGTTGCAAAAGCAACTTTAAAGAGCATGTAAAAAAATAAATATTTCTGCGTTTCAATAAAAGTCAATTTACAAAAATAGTTGGCAAAGGAAATGTTCAACAGTAACAAAAAAAAAAAACCCAAAAATACAAAGATAGAATGCATCAAAGAGACATGGAAGTAACCTGAAAGAGTTCCCAATGGCCAAAACTGAAACAATTTGATCAAATAGATATACTATTTGCTCACAATTAAAAGAATGAAGTCAATTGATGAACTGATACTTAAGAAAAAACAAGGCATAAAAATCCCTCCTATAAAATAATACAAATAATTAATCCAACTATTCCATTCTGAAGAAAGTATTAAAATCCTCACTCTTTCATATGGCTGCACTTAGGACTCTCAGAAAAAGTGGGCCCAGAGAAATAATGAAGGAGCTAAGGTGTCTGCTTTACATGCAGCTGACGCTTGTTCAATCTCCACAAACACATATGGTCCCCAAAACTCTGCTGAATGTGTTCCAACCCCACTACCACTGCAAATAAAAATTTAACTCACTGGGGCCCAAGCAATAGCAGAGCAATAGGGCTTTTGCCTTGCACGTGGCTGACACAGGACGGACCTGGGTTGAATTCCTGGCATCCCATATGCTTCCTTGAGCCAGGAGCAATTTCTGAGCACATAGCCAGGAGTAACCCCTGAGCTTCACCCGGTGTGGGCCCCCCCCCCAAAAAAAAAAGAAAGAAAGAAAATGTAACTTCTTACAAAAATGAGCAGGGATTGGGGAAAAGAATAACTTTATAGTGAAAAAATATGATGAGAATATCATGCACTGAATAAGATGTAATTAAAATGGCAAATTCCCTCTCTGGTTTTCATTCCAGAATTTGTAGCACTAGACAAACCATGAGTAGAAAATTATGTAAGTATCAAGAGATATTATCTTAAAATTCTTAACCATTATACTACCCCAAAAATTCAAAATTATTGTGTTATTCTAGATTCTAGATGAGCTATTGAACAGGATAAAAGCATGTGTAAAAACTAAATTAATCTGAATAAAGTATGAAATTTTACTCACTTAAAAAAAAACAATACATGGAAGGCCATATTTGTCTTAGGTTACCCTGGGTTAATTACTATAATCACAATAGGCCATGGTCATATCCCACAGCACAAAATCTAATATATAAACAGATGACAGAATAAGAGATGGGCCTTCAGAGAATCTCTGGTCAAGCCCCTTATTTTACAGATGAGAAAACAGGAGCAAGGAGGTTAATTGTCTTACCGAAAACTATCCAGCATGCAGCAGTGTACCTAAAACTGAATGTGGTGGTCTAATTTTCTGGCTAATGCTCTTTAAACTACACTGTGCTGTTGCCCTCTTTCCTTTTCCCTGTATATCTAATAATTCCAAATCAATCCAGAAATAAAGAAATATATTGGCAGCTCCTCTGACTTATGTTCTTCAACCCACACCCACACCCGCACTCTTACCCCCAAAAATCCAAGCTTTCTTGCTTTCTTTCTATTTCTATAAAGTATTTCCCCAACACTTCTACAACTAAAAGCTAAAATCTAGGAAACATCAGGGCCTTTAAAGACTAACTCCTTACTGCTTTCCATCTCCTGAACATGTTTACATTTGTTTGTCTGCAAAAATTTTAATGGAATAAGAGAAAATGAGTACTTTAATTTCTCAATAAAATCTGTGTAGCAGTATGAGTCATTGTTTTCTTTTTTATACTAGCCAGGGCAAAGCCTTCTGGTTTTAATAAGTAATACTTCTGAGTTCAATAAAAAGCACTTAATTTAATTTAATCCAAACCTTGATCAATGCCAGCTTCCCCTGGAATTTTATCTTTGTTTTAATTTGAGTCTCCATGTTCAAAAAAATAAGATGCCAAAAGGAAAAGAACAGAAGTCAATTAGCTTTTAGGCTTGTTTCTAGGCAAAGGACATGAAAATACAAGATTGACAGGTAGACTCCAAGACTAGTGTTTCTGTCCTCTTGGACACACTTTTCCTAGAAGAATTAATGTTTTCTTTAGTCCTGCATTTAAAAAAGAACTGAACAAGTCACAGTACCATTTGAAAAATGTTTTTTAAATAAAATATCCCAAACCTAATTAGTATCATATTTCTAAGTTAGAAGAATATTGCCTTTAATGTGCTAATAATAGAGAGATATGCTACTGTAAAAATAGATATAGAATACTTCCAGAGTCTGTTTGGTTCTCACAAAATCAAACTCAGCACTTGAGGGACTGTAATGGATATGAAAACTGAAATGGAAATAGAATGCGGCAATACTGAGAACAATTTGATAAGCTTTTCTTAAGTGGTTATTTTATTGTTGCAATAGAACTTAATCCTATATCTGAAAGCATAACTCAGTTTAAAAGAGCTGCCATTTACTATTATTAACTAATACTACTTCCTTAACTTTCACCTGAAAGTTTCTGTTGCCCTATAAAGTGTGAACCAAAAACTTTCCAAGGGTTGAGAGAAATTGTAAAAGATTTCCGTTTTGGTTCAATTAAGTGCAAAAGCTTGTTCAGGGCAAAAGCTTTCCAAGTGTGCTTAGGGAACATAAAAAAAAAAAAAAAAAAAAAAAAAACTGAATTCCAAGACTATCTTTAAATCTTACTGGTAGTCACATGTCATTGACATTATCGTGAGATACTGATTCAAAAGTAGAACGCAGGAACAAGGTGGTCAGTGTTTTAGAGAACTCTAAATAAATTCTTCTTGCACCTGGGTCTTCCATAGGGGTTTAATATTAAACCCTGAACCAGCTACAATTCACAGACCTAGAATGTTAATCCTGGGAGGAAACCTAAAGACCATCTAATTCACGAATCCCCTAGTTATGGAATTCATAAAACAGTTAATATTTCAATTAATTCGGAGGACACTAAATCACACTCATGTATTCACTCACAGTCATTTGCTTTAGAAAATATAAATATCATTAAACAACTTATATCAATTATCAGAATAATTTCAATGCTATAGGCATGTTATAATGTCTATCTTCCTAAGATTAGTATTTACTTGGAAATTTAAAATTAAATAAATTTAGCCTCATTAAAATCTGACCATATTGAGATCATGGTATTGGTTCAAGAGACTAAAGCACACACTTTCCATGAAAAAGTCCAATTCAATCCCCAGAACCATATGATCCCCAGTACCCATAAGCACCACCATGTGTGGAAAAAAACCCAACAGAATAAATGTACCATATTACTTTTATTTTCTTATTTCATCCTAACTTCTGGAAACTTCATCTAAAGCTGTCATTTATCTCAAAATTATTGGAGAAGCAGCTAATTAGTCTAAGCTCTTTTACTTTGATGAGAAGAATGCAGTTTATTTTTAATTAAATCACCATGAAATACAGAATTAAAAAAAAGTTATTGATAGTTTAATTTTGGTAATACTATATTCCACTACCCATCTCCCCAGAAACCCTCCCATCCACCCCCATCTCTACCCTGAACCTGCCTCTATGGCAAACATTAAGCTTTCTTTTAAAATTATAATTATTTTATTTAAGCAAAGTGAATAATTGTTTATGACTGAGTTTCATAAAAGGTACACCACCCTTCACCAGTGAACATTTCCAACTACCAATGTCACCAGTTTCCCTTCCACACCCACACTCACCTTTCTCTGGAGCAAGCATTTTAATCCTCTTTTTCTCTTTATTTATCTCTCTTCATTTTTTGACACTGATTTGCACTATTGTTAATGAAGGGGTACCATGCTTATCATTTTATTAATACTTAGCCCTAGCTCTTGTCCAACATGATCAGTTCCAACTGTCATTGTCTTAGTGGTACCTTCTCTACCTTAACCACACTGCTCCACTACTTGTGGAGAGATTCCTCTGGATTGGTCCTACTGGCCCTCATCCTATTATCTCTGGATATTACTACTATACTATCTTTTTTTAAAAAAATCTCACAAATAAGTGAGATTATTCTATGGATAGTCCTCTGACTCATTTCATTCAGCATAATACTCTCCATAGCCATCCATCCATGTATAAACAAATTTCATTACTTCATTTTTCCTAACAGCTGCATAGTACATAGCCCCTCATCTATTCTTGGGCACACATCTGTTCTTGGGTGTTTCCAGATATGACTATTATATAGTGCTGCAATGAACATAGGGATGCAGAGGGCTTTTCGGCCTAATGTTTTTTGTGTTCTGAGGGTATAACTCTAGTAGTAGTATTGCTGGATCATATAAGGGTTCAATTTCTAGTCTTTTGAGGATTTTGTTTTCCAAAAAGACTGGACCAGTCGACAGTCAACCAACCATGAATGAGAGTCCCTTTCTTCCCACATCCATGCCAGCACTGATTGTTTCCCTGCCTCTTTATCTTTTTTCTTTAAGGCACTATAGTTTGCAACACTTTTGCTGAGGGATATCGATTTCAAATTCTTATCCAGAATGTTCATTTCCAACTATTATTGTCAAGTGGTCCCTTCTCTATCTTAACAGCACACTTTCCCCTCAAAATTTCTATTGTCTTTGCATATTATTCTTACTATTTTTAATATTCTGCAGGTAAATGTGATAATTCAATGTCTGCCCCTCTCCCTATGACTTTTTTTTTTTTTTTTGGTTTTTGGGTCACACCCAGCAGCACTCGGGTCATTCCCGGCTCTACACTCAGAAATCGTTCCTGGCAGGCTCAGGGAACCATATGGGATGCCGGGATTTGAACCACTGTCCTTCTGCATGCAAGGCAAATGGCTTACCTCCATGCTATCTCTGCGGCCCCCCATGACTCATTTCACTCAGCATAATACTCTCCATATCTATCCATGTATAAGAAAATTTAATGGGGCCCGGAGAGATAGCACAGCGGCGTTTGCCTTGCAAGCGGCCGATCCAGGACCAAAGGTGGTTGGTTCGAATCCCGGTGTCCCATATGGTCCCCCGTGCCTGCCAGGAGCTATTTCTGAGCAGACAGCCAGGAGGAACCCCTGAGCACCGCCGGGTGTGACCCAAAAACCAAAAAAAAAAAAAAAAAAAAAAAAAAAAGAAAATTTAATGAGTTCATTTTTCCTTTCAGTAGCATAGTATTCTATTGTGTAGATGTACCATTGTTTTTGCCCATTTATCTGTTCTTAGGCACTTGAGTTGTTCCAGATTCTGGTTACTATGAAGAGAGTTTCAATAAACATAGGAGTGCAGGTGTCTTTTCTTAGAATGCTGGATTTCTGAGAGATAGGAAAAAATTCAGAAATTAAACCGATGGTAGAGATTAGACTAGAATCTAATTCTGCATGTTCTTCCTTTTTAACTTTATTTGGGAGCTATACCTAAATATCCTTCCTTTTAATGGTGGTAGAACAATGAATGGCATTTCCTGATCACATACCACATATTTTTGGAAAAGTTTTGAGAGGGGGAATAACTTAACAATTTGTGGTCAACATGAGGTCAACTACACAGCTCACTCTTTTCTCAGGAGAAGTAAACCAAGCTGTGAATATCATGGGCACACCAGTCATGCCACAGAAAGCTGGCAACCTCAAAAGGAAAAGATGGGCTAAGCCCCCTGTGCAGAAGCCATGCCTGCTGCATCCATAACCCAGAATCACCACTTTACCTATGGACCAGCCTTACCACACCTCTACGATTTTCTTCAGGGATACCAATCTGACCAAATTTCAGTTATGCCAGTATTTGGGCTGATATATCCAGGGCTTTTTGGAGCAAGTCTGAGCACCTTCTCCCATATCCTGCTTCTTCCAGGAGTCCTGGAAACTGAGAACATGCCCTAAAAACCACAATATCAGTAATAGTGCCTTCAATTTCCAGACAACTTCATTTGTTTGATGATCTCTTCCCTACAGGAACACACCAATTGAACAGAATGGACAACTAACATTAGGAGTTTACTAATACTTCTGCCATTGTATCAATAACTTCATTGAAATGCATTAATTTTCACAAATATTCTTGCAATTGTACATCTTATTCTTTCATTTTTAAAAATTTTCTTCTCTTCCTTTTCTTATTTTTTACATTCTTTTTTATAAAATAACTTTGCTCTCAATTAAAACAACTATGAGGGGGCCGGAGAGATAGCATGGAGGGTAAGGCGTTTGCCTTTCATGCAGAAGGTCATCGGTTCGAATCCCGGCGTCCCATATGGTCCCCCGAGCCTGCCAGGAGCGATTTCTGAGCATGAAGCCAGGAGTAACCCCTGGGCACTGCCGGGTGTGACCCAAAAACCAAAAAAAAAAAAAAAAAAAAAAAAACAACTATGAGGTACCATCTCATGCCACAGAGATTGCACATATCACAAGGAATGAGAACAAACAGTACTGGCGGAGATGTGAAGAGAAAGGAACTCTCATTCTCTGCTGTGAGAATGCTATCTAGTCAGCCCTTATGGAAAATAATATGGATATTCCTCACAAATTTGAAACTGAGCTCCCATATGATCCAGCTATACCACTCCTAGGGGTATAAATGGCTAAAGAAACTTTGGTACATAGACATAATGGAATATTATGCAGCCATCAGAAGATATGAAATCATGAAATTTTCCTATACATGGATGTACATGTAATCTATTCTGCTGAGTGAAATAAGTCAGAGGAAGACAGACACAGAATAGTCTCACTCATCTATGGGTTTTTAATAAAAAAGTACATTATTGTAATAATCTCAGAGATAACAGAGTTAAGGGCCAGAAGGGCCATTCCACAATATGAAGCTCACCACAAAGAGTGATGAATGCTGTTTAGGGAAATAACTACACAATTAACATGACAAAGTTAATGAATGAAAGTAAACTATCTCGAATACAGGCAGGAGTAGGAAAGGATGGAGATCAAGGGCATCGGTGGTGGGAAGGTTGCATTGGGGGAGGGTGTTCTCTTTATGACTGAAACCCAACTACAATCATGCTTGTAATTATGGTGCTTACATGAATATTTTATAATAAAAAAGAACAATTGTATGGTATCTAAAATTTTATTAAAGGATAGTTAATCATAATATAAAGCAAAAGAACATTAACAATATCATTCAAGTGAGTAATGATTAATCAAAAAATCTATTTTGTATTTATATGGGATAAATGTAATTCATATATTAAGTTCAGGTAATTTTTTTTTTTGGTTTTTGGTTTTGGGGTCACACCCGGCAGTGCTCATGGGTTACTCCTGGCTCTACACTCAGAAATCATTCCTGACATGCTCGGAGGACCATATGGGATGCCAGGATTCAAAACACCACCCTTCTGCATGCAAGGCAAACACACTATCTCCATGCTATCACTCCGGCCCCAAGTTCAGGTAATTTGATGGATTTCTTACATAAGAATTTGATTTAAGCTATTGCCTATAAAAGTTGAAAAGTAAAAATAAATAAATAAATAGCTTTGTTTTCACTTATCTGGAAACAAATGTACTATAGACAACTATGCAATGAATTTTCTTTAAATAAAGTGAAAAACGAATAAAAGAATTTATTGGGGAGCCAGAGTAGTGGCACAAGCAATAGGGCATTTGTCTTGCATGCGCTAACCTAGGATGGACAGTGGTTTGATTCCCTGGCATCCCATATGGTTCCCCCAAGCCAGGAATGATTTCTGAGCACATAGCCAGGAGTAACCACTGAGTGTCACCAGGTGTGGCTCAAAATCCAAATAAATAAATAAAAAATTTATGCTGAGGCAAAGGTAAGTTACCAACTTTAATTTAGAGAAAAATGTAATGTGTAGGAAGATTCAGACTGCTATAACAGTTTTAGCAAAAGAAGAGTACACTTATTGTTGGTGACTTATAGACAGCTTTATAGAAAATAAAGTAGGCTGAAGAGATAAAATAAAACCAGTAAAGATGATCATACTTTAGTACAGGTATGCATACCAAAATTAATAGAAATCAAGTTAAGAATTTATGATGGAGGGCCCGGAGAGATAGCACAGCGGCGTTTGCCTTGCAAATGGCTGATCCAGGACCAAAGGTGGTTGGTTCGAATCCCGGTGTCCCATATGGTCCCCCGTGCCTGCCAGGAGCTATTTCTGAGCAGACAGCCAGGAGTAACCCCTGAGCAATGCCGGGTGTGACCCAAAAAACAAAACAAAAAAAAAAAGAATTTATGATGGAGTAACAAGTATTTTAATTAGGCAGTTTAAATGTTGATAATAAGAGCAAGAAAGTAGTTTGAACATTTAGTTAGATGTTAAATGGCAATCTAAGAAGTCAACATGAATGTATCTAAACTGTAAATATGTATAAAACCCTCATAAAATTTAGCATAATAAAGATTATTGCAACCAAGGACTAATCCAATCGGTCTTTAAAAGGCCTGAGAATTAATTTCCACAAGTTCCTATATATGCACCATAGAACTTACTGTAAATCTATGATATTCAATAATATTTAGACATAATTGAAACAGTTATAGCTGAGATATTTTGAAGAGGAATGATATAATCAATATTGTCTATGCATTCATTATGTACTTTTAAAAGGACCTCCCAAAGAGCAATTATTAATTTATAATTCTTTATTACTACAGGTAATCTCATAAAGTATATCAAAAATTCAGATTCTCTAGGAACAAAATTTCTTATTCTGATTAAAAAGGATATAAAATCAAAGCTTGTCTATTATTAAAAGTAACAGTATGATAAATTCAAAACCATGGCCCCTCAAATGCAGTTGCCAGGTCTGCATGTCACAAGCCCCATAGAATCATTCTATTCTCAAAAAAGATTATATACCAAGCCATGAAAAATCATGGACATACCAGCCATGCAACTGAAAATGGTAATCTCTATAGAAGAGGGAGGCCCTCCCTGTTGAAGCCACAACAGCTGCACCCACTACCCACAACTGCCCCTTTGCCATTGACCCAGCTTCACCACTCAATCACAGAGCTCTGCAGAAATGCCAAACCAACCAAAACTCCAGGTATGCCGGTATTTGGGCTGACATCCTCAGGTTTCTTTTTAATTTATTTAAAAGAAATATATCACATAGTTGACACAATTGATCATAATACATTTTTCAGTAAGAACAAAGGCAAAGTTATTCAAAAAAAATTGAAAAACTAACAAGATGAAAGAGAAAGGTTCAGTAGCAGGTATATTTTTGAAAATCATCGAATTATCAATTAATTCATTAAAGGCCTAGCAGAAGATTTAATAAACTTTTCTTATATTTTTATGAGTAAGAGTTAAAGAAGTATAGCAAAAACAATGTTAGAGTGGCAACTGTTGTTTGCATAGGCACAACAAAATATGGGGGACATGGAAAGGAAAAGCCTTGACCTAAATACAAGGAGACCTTACCCCTGAAGTTTTCTGGCATAAGACCATTTCTAGGCTTCAGGCATATTAGGTTGTCCAATCCAAGTCATTGTCTGTAGTGCCAATAAACCTTTTATTTTTTTCCCCGCACAGCTGCTGTTGTTGGTGTCAGGTTTCTGTAGTTTAAGATCCTGGAATCTGTGCATATCCTCCATTGAAGTCAGGATGATGTAGAGCAGCCTGTAGTTTCACCTCACAATTAGAGGGCAATGCAGATAGCCCTGCCCTGAAAGCAGGTTGTTGTTGTTGTTATGTCTTCTCTATGTTAAGGGACATCTCTTTGGAGTAGGTCGATGCTGGGGCTGCGGTAGTGTCTTCTGTGGTAGAGGATTACTCCCAGGTGATGTTATAGACAACTGTGGTTGTTTTGTAGATGGCATCCTGGTTCAGGGGTGAATGGACAATACCCGTTCTTCTGAGGCCAAAACCAGGTCATTATGACAATGTTTAGGGTGTAAGGTCCCACTGCATTACAATATTTGTGTGTTCCTATCTCTATTATTCTATTATATAAGAACTTGTCTGTATGTATAATATTTTCCCATTTTAATGTGCCTATACAAAAGCGGAACAATGTCTCATGGCGTTATTGGTGCATATGGGAACCGCTGGAACAAGTCCAACAATCCACGTAACTTGGTTCTAACATAAGCTCTAAATCTAGAGACTCTTCTATCAGAATTCCTTATTGAACAGATCACAAAGAGAAGAACACATACACACACACACACACACACACACACACACACACACACACACAAAACAGTGGGAAAAATCATCATGGTATAAGGGAATATTCAGTAAGGGTTATAACTGTTAAGGGAATACATACAAGATATTTAAAAGATATATATGTTTCCCTATTATGTCTCTGAAATAGTTGGGGGTGTGTTAAATCCAATGCATCACTTTGGTCTGTGATTTGGCTTGTGCAGTCTGATAAACAGCTGGTGATATAACCTTATCAGGAAAAATCTTTGAGTTGTGACTTTTCAGAAACTGAGTCTCAGCAAGCAAAGGCCCATGATGAAAGAGGAGGGAAGGAGTCCTCTGAGAGTAGATCAATAGCAACAGAGTATTTGGATCTTCTTGGGCTGAGAGTCAATCATGTCACTTAGTGTGCGTTTTGGCTGATGGCTTTGTGTGGGGATAATGATCTGCTACTTGAGTAAACAAGAACTGAAGCTAAAAAGGGTTAAATGTGGGTTAATGACAGTTGAGGTGAGGGAGTGAAGGACTAGAAATGAGCTTGTAGGGTGGTAGGCAAGGGCAGACTATAATATGGACATTCTGCTTCTGCAAAACATACATTAATCTTAGAAAATCCTATTGATTTATATCATATGCATGGAGGCACTAGTCCCCACACAGTTTTGAAAATGGAGACCAGTGAGAAAAAGTTGCTAGTGATTGCCCCAGCCCAACCCTCTTTAGAGTCCTCCCCAGAACCCACCTTTCTGGCTGCCTGGACCAGCACCCAGGCATGCCCCCTGGAGTCTGGGAGGAAGGGGGGAGATGGCTGGGAGCTTCCCTGGCCTCCTAGAACCCTCCAAGCTAGGGAGAGGGTTTCGGCCTGGGGTCTCCCCACACATGCCAGCCAGAGCTATCCTCCAGAACAGAAAAGGATTTGGTCTAGAACCGAAGGCTAGAAATCCGCCCGTCCCCTCCCTAATCTCTTCCCCCCATGTGCTAGGTGGGGGCGGCGAATAGTCCTGGGGTCCCGTTTAGAGTCCTCCCTGGCACCCACCTTTCTGGCTGCCTGGGCCAGCACCCAAGCATGCCCCTGGAGTCCAGGAGGAATCCAGGATTTTTTTTAATAGCGGATGCAGGCATCTCCCCTAAGCCCCCACCACTCTTTCATTCTCATACTTCCAGAAGCCCTGGAAGCTAAAATCACAGCCCACAAAAACTGTAATATCAACCACAGAGCTTAGAATTCCTTGACTGTGCAGCTACATGTGCATGGTACATAATTTTCAATACTGTCAACCCAGTAGAAACATACCAATTTAGATGTCAATATGGATTCAAAACCACTTAGTGTTTAAAATTAAACAACAGATCAACTAGCAACAAATTTCTTAGCAAACCTTCTAATAATAACTTAATGATCTCATTATAAGTTACATTAATTGTATCCTCCAATTTTAAAAATATTTTGAACTACACCTGGTGGTGCTCAAAGGTTATTCCTGCCTGTGTACTCAGGAATTATTTCTGGTGGTGCTTAGGGGACCATATGGGATGCCAGTGTTGAACTCAACTAGTAATATGCAAATTAAGTACCCTACCCACTGTACTATCACTTTGGCTCCATACTGTCCAATCTTGGGTTAAAAAAATAATTAATGAATTATAATTCTGTGGAAAATAGATTGGGTTTGATTTCTAATATGTTAGGAATTCAAGCTATGGCTAATGGTCAGAACATGTTTTTAAAAATAAAATTTTCTAAACCTGGGGCTAGAGAGGTGGCACAGTGGTAAGGCGCTTGCCTTGCACAAGTCTGACCTAGGATGGACCACGGTTTAATCCCCTGGTGTCCCATATGGTCCCCCAAGCCAGGAGCGATTTCTGAGCACATAGCAGAATTAACCCCTGAGCGTCATAGGATGTGGCCCCCCCAAAAAACCTTTATAAACCTAGAAGTGTTTTAAGTCAATATTTAGTAAGTAAATTGTTGGTTTTATTGTAAAGGGAAATCAAGCAAGGTTCAGACAGTATATTGGCCTAGATGGCCCCTAAGAAGTTAGCCAATTCTAAATCTCAGATTCTTTTACCTTGGCCCCTAAAAATTTTATGGAATAGTACCTCTTGTATTTTAAAGATGCCTACTCTACTCTGTAACTAAAAGGATGAGTTAGTAATAACAAGAAGGAAAAGTAGAAGAAACAGGAAACTATTTGAAGAGAATGACATTTTATAAATAGTTCCCCACAATTTGATAGTTCGTGATGCTCCATCACCAAAAATCCTATCCCTTGGTTCTTGGAGATTTGTGTTAAAGCACATATATCAAAAACCAAGTTTTTGTGAAAAGAGAAATAGAATTATTGTTCCCCCTTTAGACTTCAACTTTCAAATATATGAAGTAAGTAATTTCTGATAATATGATATCCATGATCTCCAGCATGAAAATCTAGGACATATTAGGCCTATACACCAGAAAACAGGAGCAGTTCTGGTTGAGTTTTCAAGGCTGGCTGCATAGAACTGAATGTTAAAATCACAAATACTTGTAATGATAAAATCCTCTCCTAACTCTGAAGTTATAGTGAAAATGTAAACATGCCTCTAACCTCAAAGGAAATTATTCCCTTTGTGTTGTTGGACAGCTTTGGGCTAATAAAAATTAAACAAATGAACATTAAAAATGGTTCTATCCCTTTACAAGAAAAAAATTCTAACTCCATCTAAAAATGGGGAGAAGAAATGAACAGATACTTCCTCAAAGGGAAAAAAAAACAAATGGTCAAAAGACACATGAAAAAATGCTCCACATCACTAATCATCAGGGAGCTGCAAATCAAAACAATTATGAGGTATGATCTCATGTCAAAGACTGGCGCACATCACAAAGAACGAGAACAAGCAGTGGTGGTGGGGATGTAGAGAGAGAGGAACTCTTATTCACTGCTGATCTAGTCCAGCCTGTATGGAAAACAATATGGAGATTACTCAAAAGACTGGATATTGAGCTCACATATAGTCTGCTATACCATTCCTAAGGATATATTCTAAGAACACAAACATAAAATTCAAAAATCCCTTCCTCACACCTATGTTCATTGCAGCACTATTTACAATAGCCAGAATCTGGAAACAACCAAGATGCCCTTCAACAGAGGAATGGCTACATATATACAGTGAAATATTATGCAGTCTTCAGGAGAGATAAAGTCATGAAATTTTCCTATATATGGAATCTATTCTGCTGAGTGAAATAAGTCAGAGGGAGAGAGACACAGAATAGTCTCACTCATATATGGGTTTAAAAAATAGTAAAGACATTTTTGTAATAATCCCAGAGACAATAGAGTAAAGAGCTGCAAGGACCAGCTCACAATATGAAGCTAACCACAAAGAGTGGTGAATGCTGTTAGGAAAATAACTACACTAACAACTAGCATGACAACAATAATGAATGAGAGAAGGAGAATGCCTGTCTCGAAAACAGGCAGGGTTGGGGGAGGAGGGAGATCCGGTGCACTGGTGGTGGGAAGGTTTCACTGGTAAATGGGGGTGTCCTGTTTATGACTGAAACCCAATTACAATCATGCTTGTAATTATGGTGCTTAAATAAAGATTTAATAAAATAAAAATGGTGCTATCCAGTATCCTAGGAGGCTAGTTTGCTGTTAATATTGTTTTTTTTTTGGTTTGGTTTGGTTTGGTTTTAGGGTCACACCCAGCAGCGCTCAGGGGTCACTTCTGGCTCTACACTCAGAAATCGCTCCTGGCAGGCTCAAGGGGCCATATGGGATGCCGGGATTCGAACCACTGACCTTCTGCATGCGAGGCAAATGTCCTACCTCCATATTATCTCTCTGGCCCCTGTTAATAGTGTTTTTTAAGCCCTAAAAGGATTTTAATTTACAGAATACTTGCATCTCCAAACAAAGACCAGAGCTTTAAAAGACATACAGGTGCCAAAATTAAGGGCCAAATTATAAATCTGTTTTAAATGATGGTCTGGGAATGCTCAGTCTAACAAGGAAAATGTATGACAAATAATATATCTTCAATACAAAGGAGAAGTTCCTTGAATTTATTAGAGAAATGTGTTGTCTCTTTAGATTTTTTTTTGCCCACTCCCCACAGAGGTAATTATTCAAGTAGAATGGAAGATACAGCTAATAAAAAATGACCTTTTAAGCACAAAATAAGTTTATTTTTAACTAAAACAATTTTTATGTCAGCATTCACCAAAACTTCTGAGATCTTAGAAATTTGAAGGAAATACACATTCCATTAATATCAAAACTAGGTGCTTCCATGATATGGTAATGCTTACTCAACATGTGCAAAAACTTTAGCCAGAGTAAAGCCGGCTGCCTCTCTACCCACCAACAAGTTTAAAGAATTGCATTGACAGCCCTGCTGGATGACAGCAGAATGACTTCCTGTCAAGTAACCTCCATTCTCAGAGGTGACAGGAAATGGGTTTAAACACTGGTAATATCACTAATCAATTTGAGGGAGCACATGTTCCCAGCCTGCAATTGTAAAGTTTGGTTGCAATGTGTTAGCTGCTTGCTGGGCCATGTGATTCAGCATAATGACAGATGAAAGGAAAGGTCAGATTTACTAAGTGTTGAAGAGGTGTCATCAAGAGCTGCACATTACTTCAAGATGTCCTCCACATCAGAGACATCTTATATATAGGAGTTGATTTCTCCTACAGAATTCTTCAGTTTCTCAATTACTTTTATAGAAGCTACCAAATTTATTTCAACACATAAAGAACTGGATTTCTCTCATTCCTTATTGAGATGAACTAGTCCAATCCAAGGTATGGATCTCACTTTAATCTTTAAGATAAGTAGCTTAATTAATAAACTTACAAACTTTCCCAAATTTACACTTGTCAAGTTTAAATAACAAGGTTTCCTCAAAATTTCTGTCTAGTATCCCAGTTTCAGGAAGGAACTGAGATTGTCTCCCCTCTCAAAAACAATGGCATTTGTAGTTTGTGTTAAAGAAGCATAATTCATTTATATTAATGAGGCATGAGGAATATATTTTTTCTTTTAGTTATAGAACTAAAGGGAATCTTAGTTATTAAATTCCAGAGCATAATCATATTATAGATTTATTGCTATGATCAGTTTATAGCACATTTTTGTTTTGGGCCCACACCTGGTGGTGTTCAGGGCTAATTCTTGGCTCTGCACTCAGAATTTACTCTTGGCAGTCTTGGGGGACCATATGAGATGCCACAGATCAAACTCATGTTGGCCACAAACAAGGCAAATACTGTGCAACCACATCAGCCCTTTAGTACATTCTGAAACTGTGCTGATGTTATGATGATAAGTGTAGCCTGATGTGTTCCTTAGTCTCCCCTAAAGTCATTCAAACAATAAAATATTAAATATTCACATAAGTACATTGTTAATAATTAAATATTCATAAGTATAAAATCATTCAACTGATTTATAATTATTAGCTGGGGAGGAGTAATGTGACATTGAAAAGTAAATATTGAAAGTAAAGTGGTTCACTAAAGTCCCAAAATATTGATCTCTTAGCTCCCAGCCAGTTCTTTGCCACTGTATCCCAGGGCATATCACTATGTGTCCTTCTCCTGGACTGAAAGATTGATCTGATGTTTTATACCCAAGGCAGTCTAATGACAACTTCTCTACTGCAGAGCTTTCTAAGCTTTTGACATCCTACCACAATTATGAAATGTTTGCTTTTTTCTCACATTATAGTAAAAAATGAAAAAGTGGAGTATAAGTATATCTTTGTGTGTTGGAGAGGTGATGCTTCTGAAAATAAAAGAGAATACTACCCATGTAGTTTAATTATACCTGAGGATACCATTTGAAATAATATTGTATGGTTCTTAGAGTCAGAAAACAATATGTATATGACTTGAAATATTAGCAAAATCAACTATGGGGATGAAGTGGTGGCGCAAGTGGCAGGGAATTTGCCATGCACGCACTAAAGTAGGACGGACTGCAGTTCAATCCCCTGGCGTCCCATATGGTTCCCCAAGCCAGGAGTGATATCTGAGTGCATAGCTAGGAGTAACTCCTGAGCATAACAAGGTGTGGCCCAAAAAGCAAAAAAAAAAAAAAAAAAGAAAGAAAGAAAGAAAGGAAGGAAGGAAGGAAGGAGGGAGGGAGGGAGGGAGGGAGGGAGAGAGGGAGGGAGGGAGGGAGGGAGGGAGGAAGGAAGGAAGGAAGGAAGGAAGGAAGGAAGGAAGGAAGGAAGGAAGGAAGGAAGGAAGGAAGGAAGGAAGGAAGGAAGGAAGGAAGGAAGGAAGGAAGGAAGGAAGAAAGAAAGAAAGAAAGAAAGAAAGAAAGAAAGAAAGAAAGAAAGAAAGAAAGAAAGAAAGAAAGAAAGAAAGAAAGAAAGAAAGAAAGAAAGAAAGAAAGAAAGAAAGAAAGAAAGAAAGAAAGAAAAGAAAAAGAAAAATCAACTATGATGACCTAGGATGATATTTCTTGACTAGGTAACTAACTTAAGGACCTCTAAAACATTTCTTTTTTTTAAGTAAATATGAACTGTCTTATTTATTAAGTCAATAAATTAGTTAAACAAGCAGCAGTCCATTATCAAAGATAGTGTTTATATCTGGGATTACATATGCAAAATTAAAAAGCAATGGAAAATATGTATGAGGTAGTAGCCTTAATGCTCTTATTATCTACCATATTGTATCAGCTCTTAATTTATATCATTTTAATTAATAATTTAATTACCATGAGGTACAGTTACAAAGCTGTTTATGATTTTCAGTCATACAATGCTCCAATCAGTACACATTTCCCATTCTCCGATTCCTCCCTCTCCTCCTCGTCTCCTCCCTTTCCCCCCTCCCTCCTCCTCTTCTTTTTTTTAGAATAATACCTTTATTTAAACACTGTGATTACAAACATGACTGTAGCTGGGTTTCAGTCATAAAAAGAACACCGCCCTTTACCAGTGCAACATTCCCATCATCGATGTCCCCAACCCTGCCTATATTTGAGACAGGCTTTCTACTTCCCTCACTCATTGACATTATTATGATAGTTCTCAGTGTAGTTATTTCTCTAACTGTACTCACCACTCTTTGTGGTGAGCTTCATAATCATGAGCCAGTCCTTCCGGCTCTCATCTCTGTGAATAATTTCAATAATGTCTTTAAGTTTTTCTTAAAAGTCAAGGTTGGAAAAGAGAAGTAATATTGTGTAGAGGATGGTGAAGCCATTAAGTTACTTGTCTAGCATCCTATGTATCACTGATTTTGCATCCAGAACACCATTTGGGTGCAGCTCCACAGGCCCCAGAGCACCATCAAACCAGATCTTGAGAGAACAAATGATGTGAGTAAAAACATCCCTCTGTATTAGTGAATATTAATAAACAATAAGAGTTTGGCAAGCACTTTGTGACAGCTATATCCAGCTACATGAATGCTATGAATAAATTGTCTTACTTAATTTAATAATCTTGCATGACAGCTAAAATTATTACTTCTGATTCATAGATGATGAAATAAAAGAAGTTACTGAGGTTAAATAGCCTACTCAAGGTTATGCAGGGAAATTAAAAGAGCTTAGTGTAGGTCTGGTATACTTCAAAGATTTTACTGTAGTATGATATACTTCAAACCCAAGTTCCTTATACTGGTCATTATATTTATTATTTCATTATAGGGAAAATCAAGGTATACAACATTTCTGGGGCCAGAGAGATAGCACAGAGATAGGGTGTTTGCCTTGCATGCAAAAGAACGGTGGTTCGAATCCAGGCATCCCATATGGTCCCCTGAGCCTGCCAAGAGCGATTTCTGAGCATAGAGCCTGGAGTAACCCCTGAGTGCTGCCAAATGTGACCCCCCAAAAAAAACAAACAAAAAAGATATACAGCATTTCACTACACTATCATAATTTTATTATCTGTTTTGCTTTGTATGGTCACATCCAGCTGTGCTCAGAGCTTTGACCTGGCTCTTTATTCAGAGATCATGTCTTGTTGTGCTTGGAGGACCAAATGAGCTGTCAAGGGTCAAATTGTGTCAGTTGCATGTAAACCAGGCACCTTCCCACTATCTTATCTTTTGGCTAACAAGGAAAACTGCAGCAACAAACAGCAAGAAAAATCTTGTAGCATACCTGTATGCAGAATTTCACATAAAAAAAGGTTTAGGGCTTGAGGGATAATACAGTGGTAAGGTGCTTTCCTTGCAAATGATCGATACTTGTTAGATTCTAAACACCACAGTGTCCTCCAAGAACAGGCAGTAGTGATCCCAGAGCACAGAGCAAGAATCAGACCTGAAAAAAAAAAACTGAAAAAAACTAAGACATAGAGAAGATCTGAAGTGTTTTTAGGATAGATTAATTCATTCAGTGGTGTCTTTAATAATGAAAATCCTTTCCAATTTCTACAACATGCTTTATTTCCTTACAATACAATTTTTTTGTTCTCACAGTGGCAATAAAATGTCTAGAGATGCTATAAATATTGCTTTTATATATTATTTTGTATGAAGTCACAAATAATGCTCCATTTGTTATTTCATTGTCCATTTACAAACCAATCGCTTGTAAGGAGAACAGAATGAACTATTATTATATTAAAATAATTAAGGTTCACCTATTTAAATTAAAGAATCAGCATCCTCTGGGGCATCTGTAGCTGCATGATCCTGAAGAAAACAGTTGGAAATGAATAGTAAATACCACATACCCAAACCAAACCAAAAGTGAAACTAGAAGTTATATCAACTGAGGCATTTTCTAACCACTGCCAAATACTAGTTGACAAATGCTTTCAAATCTAGTTATGTTCAAAGGTAAAACAGTGATCAATTCCAATCTTCTAGGACTTTTAAATAAAGGAAATTATAGAAACAGTTAAAATAATATTTTTTCAATAAATCTGATATTGAAGAAAAGAAACCATGAACTGGACATTATCCAAACTGTATACAAAGAGGAAAAAAACATGTATAGTAGTCCCCATTTTACCATAATTTCACTTTCAAGTTTTGCTCATAATGAACCAGAAATTTTGAATATTTTGTATATACTTTGTAATTTATAATTTCATAAACGAATGTATTAGGTATATGTTTTGGATAAAATATGTACATAGTGTTTGGTACTTAAAATTTTAGGAACTGCCTGCAGAGAGGAGAGAGGACTAATGCTGCATCAACAGTCCAGGTAAATTCTGAGTACATAATCATGTATCAGATTTTCTTTAGGTAAAAATGTTTCTATCTATTCATTCCTAGAAATTAACATTGCTTAATTAATGTCTCTTGCACTAAATTTAGAGATAGTAAGCTCTGATCATATAAATAAGAGTTCTAAGATAACATATATAAAAGTTCTTAGCAATATTTAAAATTAGCTTCTACTGAGGTATCATAGTTTACAGTACTGACAATGATGTTTTATATCTACAGTACTATCACATCATGTCTACCACTAGAATGTCAATATCCCTTCATCATTATCCCCAGGTCCCTTCACTCCCTCCTAACATCATCAGTACATGTTTCTCTCCCAACATTATAAGTTTCTGCTTCTATTGACCATATCTCAGGGTTTATCTTCACTGGGAATTATCCAGTCCCCTTCTTTGTTTCTTTATATTCTGCACATGATTACAATTATCTGGCATTTGTCTTTTTCTTTCTAATTCACTTCATTTAGTATGACATTCTCCAATTCTATCCAAGTTACTTCAACTGCAAGGGCTCAACTTTTCTCATAGCTTAGTAGTATTCCACTATGTATAAAATAGCATACTTTATCATCTTGGGTTCATGTTATTTCCATATCTTGGCAATTATAAATAATGCCATGATGAAGAAATTCATTATTTTTAATTTAAAAGAATGGCTTGAAAAAAAACACATAAAAAAACACACAGAAAAATATCTGCACTCCTATTTCATTGCAGCACTATTCAAAATCTGAAAACAACCAAATGTCCACAAATAGATGACTGGATAAAGAAATTGTGGTACATATACAATGAAATACTATATAGTCATTAAAATAAAGTTATGCAATTTTGTATGTGGCTGGATCTAGACAATATCATGTTGAATGAAAGCAGAGGAAGAGAAACAGAATCATAATAATATCTCCTATGTGTAACATAAACAAACTTCCTAGAGTAATATCAAATGCCCAAAGGCAATAGAAATGAAGAGCAGGAGAATTGATATTCAGTAGGAAGTCTGCCATTGTATCAAGGAGCAGGAATTGGAGCTTGAAGAGGAGAAGTTATGGAAGGAAGCACTAGGTCAATTGCAAGAGGGCGGGGAATGTGCCTGCCATAGTAGCATGTAGGATGGCAGAAAAGAAACTGAGGACTTTGGTGGAGAGTAGTGGACACTGGTGAAGGGACTGGTGTTGGAACACTATATACCTGAAACTAATTCACAAATATATTTTTAACTTTGTAATTCACAGTAATTCAATAAAAATAAATAAAAAATTAAAAGAATGGCTTGAGGTTCCAGTTTTAGACAGGACTTACATAGTGGTGCTGAACATATTTTGCCCCAAACATGGCTTTCTGAAGAGCTTTAGTTAAAATTTATAGAAGAGGGATAAAACACTTGTTCATAATACTTCCCTAACTTATTTGGGTGGGGTGGAGAGGTAGTCAGAGCCACAATGATGATGTCTCATGGTTACTCCTACCTCATGCTTGGAAGATGCTTCCAGCAGTGCTCAGGAGACCATGAAGTAAGTACATAGGTATCAAATGTAGGTCTCCATCATTAAAAGGATTTACTTGTCCCACTTAATCATCACTCTGACCCACTTACCTTGCTTGTGGGACACAGCAAAAGCAGTACTCAGGGGGAAACTCATAGCAATACAATCCTATGTCAGGAAAGAGGAAAACGACAAAATTAGCAGCTTAAAGGACCATCTTAAGGAGCTGGAACAACAGCAACAAAGAAACCCAAACACAACCAGAAGACACGAAATAATAAAAACCAGAGCAGAAATAAACAACATAGAAACTAAGAAAACAAAACAGAAAATCAATGAGACCAGGAGTTGGTTTTTTTTTTTAAAGAATAAACAAGATAGACAAACCACTGGCAAGACTCACCAAAAAAAGAGGGAAAACACCCAAATAAGCAGGATCACAAATGAAAGGGGATAGATTACAACACAAGTCCAAGAAATCCAACACATCATAGGACATATTATGAACAACTATACTCAGTTAGGCTAGAAAACCCAGAAGAAAGTGACAGATTCTTGGAAAAATACCAGCTTCCAAGACTAGAAAAGGAGGATTTAGAAAGCCTAAACAGGCCAATCACTTTGGAGGAAATTTAAACAGTAATTAAGAAACTCCCCAAGAACAAAAGTCCAGGCCCAGATGGTTTTACAGGTGAATTCTATCAAACATTCCAAAAAAAATTCTTCCACTGGTCCACAGGCTCTTCCAAAATATTGAAAAGACATGAATCCTCCCCAATTCCTTCTATGAGGCTAATATCACTCTGATTCTCAAAGAGAGTAAAGATACCACCAAGAAAGAAAACTACAGATCAATCTCACTAATGAACATAGATGCAAAAATACTCATCAAAATCCTAGCAAACCAAATCCAGCACTACATCAAAAAGATTATACTCCATGACCAAGTGGGTTTCATCCCAGAAATGCAAGAAATTGCAAGAAATGCAAAAAACTCAGTATAATAGCCAAGTCTTGGAACCAACCTCGATGTCCAACAACAGATGAATGGATCATTAAGATGTGGTATCTATACACAATGGAATACTACATGGCATTCATAAATGATACAATCACAGACTTTGCAGCAACGTGGATGGACCTAAAATATATTCTGTTAAATTAAGTAAGCCAGAAGATGAAAGATAAACACAGAATGATAGCACTAATTCTGAAGCACCTAGAACATACACCTAATATACAACTAATACTCAACAATCAAATAACAGGGTTTAACAGGGTAGAATCTCCAAACACTGTAACAGCCAACATATACCGGGATCAGTGCCCAAAACACATGAAAGAGGAACAACACAAAATCTTTTTTTTTTTTTTTTGGTTTTTGGGTCACACCCGGCAGTGCTCCAGGGGTTACTCCTGACTGTCTGCTCAGAAATAGCTCCTGGCAGGCACGGGGGACCATATGGGACACCGGGATTTGAACCAACAACCTTTGGTCCTGGATCGGCTGCTTCCAAGGCAAACGCTGCTGTGCTATCTCTCCAGGCCCCAACACAAACTCTTGACTACACATTATACCGCAAAGAAACCAGCAACAACAGAAACAGCAGCATAGATAGAACAGACATGTAATCAGCCTTCTACTACAAAGGCCCATAATAATCCCTTAGGGATCTTATACAGGATTACAAGTAAAGAATACCATGGGAAATCAATGACTCCAATGGAAGCATTTCATAACAATATGTTTTAATGCCTTAATCTTACTATATTTAAAATAACCTCTCAGCTTTTCTGTCCACAGGCGTTCTTGGATACAAAGGGTGGACAAACTAAGGTGGCATCTCGGGGTTCAGTCACACGAGACACCATACCCAGCTTGCACTGCGAGAATGTCCTGATAAAACTCTTTAACATACCCTTTATCTCTGGGTTATACCTTCTTTTAGGACTTGAAGCACGTGACCAGCCAGACCACCGAAGCAGCAACTATGAACTACAGACTTATACTACAGGCCCTACTCATCGAACACATTCAAGCAAACTAGCATTCTCTTGCTCTTTTCTCCTCTCTTCTCACTACTTTCTTTTTTCTTTTTTTTTCTTTTTCTCTCCTTTTCTTTTTAATTTATTTTCTCTCTTCTTTCCTGCCCCTTCCATATACTTTCCCCTTTCCCCCCTTTTGGAAGTCCCCCTTTTTCTCTCCTTTTCTTTTTAATTTATTTTCTCTCTTCTTCCCTGCCCCTTCCATATACTTTCCCCTTTCCCCCCTTTGGAAATCCCGTTTACCCCTCAATCCCATCCAGATTTCCCACCTTATTAAAACTCTTCACCCTCAGTTCTTAATCCATTAGACATCAAGACTGACCTCCTACCCCAACGAACCAGTACCCAGCACCCAAGTGAAGGGACAACCAGTCAAACCCACCCCTCGTTCCCTGCAAGAAAAGGCAACCAACTCCCCTGCTGACTCATGCTGCGTGGTTCTCGTTACCAACTCTTCCTAACGTGGACTGTTATTTGAAATCAGACTTAGCTCTAAAAGTATCCCCAATGCAAGAACGCTTCCCAAGACCTCCCTGCCACAAATCTTTTGCCAATCTCAAGAGGGTCAGGTTGTGTGATGAAAAAGTGCCCGGGAACCCACACACCACAAGAAAATCTCAAAAGACAACAGGGAAACCTATACTTCCATCATAAGTATAAGACCTGTATTACATTACCTCTTTACTGGCTTTTCCCCAAATGTAAGGAAGTCTCTTGCATCACTTTGCTCCTTTAATTACTTTTTTATTTCATTTTTTAAAATCGTTTTTCTTTATATATATATATATATATATATATATATATATATATATATATATATATATATATATATATATATATATATATATATATATATATGGGGGTGTGTGTGTGTGAGCACATATATTTTTATTTCTTTTTTATCTTTTTTGGGTGTGTGACCTGTTTTTGTTTTCTTCTCTTTCCATCCCAAATGCACCAGCAATATAATGTAGCACCATTTCTCCCTGCAAAGGCACACTAAAAAAAAGGAAAATCTTACGTATAAAAATGAGCTCTTACCTACTAGAGATAAGAACTCATACTTGCTTACAATACAGGGCCATCTCCCACCTTGAAAATATGTCACGTGGACCTAACTTAGACCCCAGGTGATTAGACACCAACTGTCCAGCCTTGAACCCTGTATCCCAGACATAGAAACGACACAGTTCTTCACAACAGCCACAGGAAACAAATCCCATCTGGGACATCCTTAATACTGCTCAGACACAAACAAGTGCCAGCCCTAATATGATATCCTGACAACAAGAAAAATGGGAACAACTTGACCTAAGAGCAAGTTATCCTAGCTCACCAGCTAACGATAAGACAAAATCAGAAGACTTGTCACCCTTTGGTCTATCCAAATGCCAAGATCGTGGTTTACAGATGACTGGCTGACAGAACCATGACTGGACTGTATGTATCCTAGGACCAATAAAAAAGCCCTTGTCTAGGGTTTGAGCTACGACCTGCACAACAACCATGATCTCTAGTTCCAGAGGTCTGTATGAGACATTTGCAATGGAATGGGTCTTCTGGAAACATAATGGAAGACGCTATCCCAGGCCCCATCCTAGGATCAGCGCAAAGACCAGGACCACCAGCCACAGAAGACAGATTAAAACAACACTGAGGGAACAGAACTTCTAGAACCACAAAGAAAGACTTCATTATAAGTTCCACTCCTTGACCTGTGCAGATACCGAGATCTCTAGATACAGAGGGCTGATGTTATCACCCAGGACGGAGCAGAAGTCTTCCATACACCACAAAAGCACCAAGGGGAGAGAGTAAATGAACCTGAAAGGAGCCCTATAGTTAATCCCATGACAATATACTTCAAGGGTGGAGAATCCCTGTATCTCTTAGGCCAAGGAAATTCCTTTTCAAATGACCCCAATATTTACTGTGCATGTGCAGGAGGGAAGAAAAAAAAGGCAAAAAGCACAAAACAATTTATTTATCTAGTTTTTGTCGATTTCTTTGTTTTGGTTTGGCTATTAAAGTTGTTGTCTCCATTTATATTTATTTATTTATTTTCTTCTTTTCTTTTCTTCCTTTATGTGCTCTGCCACTTTTTTTTTTATCTCAATACCATGGCTTTTATGTGGTGCTCATCTATTTTTTTTTTGGAGTGCTCACTGGATATTTTATTTGACACCTCTTTTTCTACTGTTGTGGTGTTTCACCTCCTTTTTCCCCTTTGTCTCTCAAACCTAGATGAGAGCCACTAGAGGTACTCAGCCCAATTTCGGTGTATTTGATTTTTTCTCTTCTTCAAACAAAACCACATAACTTGAAGTATCTAGTCCGGCCTTCCAATTAGAGGGGGAAATAAGGGAGGTACCAAGACCAAACAGGTGTAAGACCACTAAGTAGTAAGCTAGGCACAGAGGGGACCACTTATTCTAGCAGCCCTGGGGGTGAGGGAAGAGGATATGGGAGGTAGGACGGGAATGGAGGTGGAGGGAGGACAATTCGGTGATGGGATTTCCCTTGATTTTATGTCAATATGTACCTAAAATATTATTGTCAATGACATGCAAGCCACTATGATTAAAATAAAAATTATATTAAAAAGTAAAAATGTAAAATAAAAAGAAAATCCCTTCCTCACACCTATATTCATTGCTGTGCTATTTACAATAGCACTCATTTACAATAGACTCAATGGAATATTATGCAGCCGTCAGGAGAGATGAAGTCATGAAATTTTCCTATACATGGATGTACATGGACTCTATTATGCTGAGTGAAATAAGACAGAGGGAGAGAGAGGTACAGAATAGACTTACTCATCTATGGTTTTAAGAAAAATAAAAGGCATTTTTGCAATAATCCTCAGAGACAAAGAGAGGAGGGCTGGTAGGTCTAGCTCATAACATGAAGCTCACCAAAAAGGGTGCTGAGTGCATTTAGATAAATAACTACACTGAGAACTATCATAACAATATTAATAAATGAGGGAAGTGGAAAGCCTGTCTAGAGTACAAGTGGGGGTAGGGTAGGGAGGAGGTAGATTTGGGACATTGGAGGTGGGAATATTGCACTGATGAGGGGGGTGTTCTTTACATAACTTAAACCCAACTACAATCAGATTTGTAACCAAGGTGTTTAAATAAAGATATTTTTAAAAAAGCTGATAATCTCTGGATGAGAGGGCAAGCCAAGTCTCTGCCCTACTGAAGCTACATCTACTGCATCCACAATCCCTACTTCCTCAATAGCCCTGCTTCACCACTCAACTATGGCTCTCTGCAGAGACTCTAATCTGACCAAAACACAGGTGTGCTGATATTTGGGCTAACATTATCAGAAGTGAATGTGTGCATCATACCCTTTCCTTCCTGTACTTCTAGAAGTTCTGACAGCCAAAACATGCCCCATAAAAGCTAAAATATCAGCAACAGTGTTGGAATTTTTGGACCATGTGACCACATTTGTGGTCAAACAGCAGTTCTATTATATTCTTTAATACTGTCATCATCATGTATCTGAGCCACCTAATGTTAAAAAAAAAAGTTATAGAATGATCCACTTAGTAACAATAGTTTATTAAATCTTCTGACAATTAATTGTAATATAATATTTTTCACAAATTTTCTTGATGCTGTATTTTTTATTCTTCTCTTTTCCTTCTTTTCTTCTTTTTATTTTTTAATAAGTTCACTCCCACTTTAACTGGAAACAAATGTACTATGATCAACTACATAATCTTTAAATAAAGTAATACTTATAAGGGGCCAAAGCAGTGGTGCAAGTGGTAAGGCATTTGCCTTGCATGCGCTAGCTTAGGACGAACCGTGGTTTGATCCCCCATTGTCCCATATGGTCTCCAATCCAGGAATGATTTCTGAGTGCATATCCAGGAGTAACTCTTTACTCTGAGCCCCTGAGTGTCACCGAGTGTGGCCCAACCCCCCCAAAGTAATACATATAAGAATAAAAAATAATTTGAAAATATGTAATCTTGCTTCTTACATTAGACTGGCAGTTTTAAATGCAATAAGATAGTTTGCTGTGCCCCTTTTCTCTTTTTATTTAGTCATCATGAAATGACATGGTAATTTATTTAAGCTATTCATGACTAGGTTTTAGGTATTGAATGCTTCAACACTGATCCCTTAACTACTGTGCACTTTTCTCCACCAATGTCCTCCACCCCCATTTACCTCCAACCAACCAATCTGCTCAATGAGAAATAGCTTTGTTTTTAATTTTTGCAATGTAGTTTACATCAATATTGCTAATAAAATTTTATACCTAACACTTTCCTAACTTTTAGCACCATCTTCTCTTCTCATTTTAATGCTTCCCTCCCAATAGATGCTGCCCCTCCTTGTCCTATGCCACAGACCTCTCAAGTGACATGTTTCTTACTGAATACCAGTTTTCATGTTCTTTATTTTCATAGTCTTTGGGTATTTGTTATTCACCATCATGTTTCTTTATATCCCACATATGAGAGAGATCATTTTGTGTTGGTTCTCTCTCCCGCTGAGTAACTTCACTCAGATAATACTCGCTAGGTCCCTCCATGTAGCACAATATGAATCACTTTGTCTTTTCTAATGGCTGAGTAACATTCTATTGTGCATGTGTACCAAAGTTTCTTTATCTAGTCATCTATTCTTGGATATCTGGATTGTTTCCAGACTTTGGCTACTGTGGATAGTGCTGCAAGGAACATAAAGGTACATATATCTTTTCTTCTTTTTATTTGAGAGACAAAGTTGCTGGGATAAATGGAAGCTCAATTACTAGACCTTTTTTTGTTTTTTTTAGGAATATAGTAACTGTTCTCGACAAATGCTGGACCAGTTGGCATTCCTACTAACAGTCAATAGGGGTTGTTTTTTCCCTTTTTCTATGCCTTGTTGTTCTCTTATAATAAGAGTCAGTCTCTTTGGCATGAGGTGCTACTCATCGTTTGTGTTTGCATCTACCTGATGATTAGTGACTTTAAACAATTTTTCCTATGTCTTTTGTATTTCTTTGAGGAAGTTTCTGTTCATCTCTTCTCCCCATTTTTTGATAGGGTTGGAATTTTTGTGTGTGTCACACGCTTTTCTTTTTCTTTCTTTTTTTTTTGTTTCTGTTTTTGCTTTTTGAGCCACACCCAGTGACACTCAGGGGTTACTCTTGGCTATGTGCTTAGAAATAACTCCTGGCTTGGAGTTCGAAGTCCATCCTAGGTCAGCTGCATGCAAGGCAAACACCTTATTGCTGCACCACCACTCTGGCCCCTGTAACACACTTTTCTAACACATCTTTTCATCTACTAATTTCCCAAATCCAAAGAAGGCCTCATTGACTTTGTGACTATTTAGGAAGAGAGAATTAGTCTCTATTAGTCTCCCAAAACATATTCTTCAGCTCAGATCAAACTAGTCTGCTAGTGATCCCAGATGTTATTAATGAACATTTTCCAGGAGAGGCCTCTCTTTACTACAAGTTGTTTTGTTTACCTAAATTTCCCTGTAATTTTCTTCCCACAGTTCTAAGGGTTTCTAACAGATTTGCTGTACTAATCATTGTCTTCACAATGAAAATTCATTTTAAGCCAATATGTCAGTTGTTTCTCAAATGTAACAAAAATGTAAAAAAAGTAACAAAAATGTAAATGTGTTTAAATTATAATGTCTTTAAATATAAACTATTTTAATATAAACTATTATAAATTGCTTTTATAATACATTCTAATAATGATTAGCAAGTTATCCAAATCAAGGAGTTCATATTTCCAATAACTTCTCCTACTTCTCTACTCATACATATAATACAACAGAATTAACAAATAATAGGTTACCATTAGCATTACCCATGCTGAAGGGCCACTCCCTGAACCCCAAAATGTCTGGTTTAATACTGTTTTCTTTCTGTACTAGTATAAATTTTCAAAACAGTTTTTATTTCCTGAGTGGTTCTTCATTCCAGAAGCATTGGAGAAGAAGGGGTAAGCGTTCCCCTTGAACTACAGAAGCTCTCAGGACTTGGAAGAGAGCATATCCTTTAAGGAAAAAGGAATAAAATGATGTTAAATAACTATTCTTCCAATTAATAATAATATTCTGAGGCAATTTCTTTCTTCCTTTATTGGAGTTTTTATAATCCTAATTCTTGCCTGTCCTCTCTGTTTTAAATTAGTTTTAAATTTACGATGTCCTAAAGGCAGTACTTATTTACAAAACCCTTCTACAACCATATCATGAACAAAATGAACACAGATCACATCCCATAAGTAACAAATCACACATTCAGACCACAAACACACAATTTTCCAGTATTGTAGAATTCTGATTTTTCTATATCTTTTCCAATACTTACTATTTTCCATTTTATAATTTATTATTAATGTAGCAGAACCTTCCTAGTAATAGTGAATTAGTATTTCATTTGAGTTTTCATTTGCATTTCCCAAATGATACTCTTCCCCCTCTCTCTTCTGTCTTCCTTACCCTCTCCCTCTCCTTCTCCCTTTCCCTCCGTGTGTGTGTGTGTGTGTGTGTGTGTGTGTGTGTGTGTGTGTTGGCTTCTCTGAGTAATACAAGCTTATAAATAACCAGGGGAGTTTACATCAAGATTCAAGAAATAAAAATATTTTTAAATATGCCTGTTACCCTTTAAATTAAGTTCTCTTGTCTTAAAATAGCAGTCAGACATTCTTAGTCATTTCTGTCAGTCACTTGACTTTTGTATCCAAAAAATATGTTAGTTGGCTGAGCTCAAGATTTTTTTTTGGGGGGGGGTTTTGGGCCACACCCGGCAGTGCTCAGGGGTTACTCCTGGCTATCTGCTCAGAAATAGCTCCTGGCAGGCACGGGGGACCATATGGGACACCGGGATTTGAACCAACCACCTTTGGTCCTGGATCGGCTGCTTGCAAGGCAAACGCCGCTGTGCTATCTCTCCAGGCCCCAGCTCAAGATATTTTTTAAAAACGGGAAAAACCAGAAAATTTGAAAAGGAAGAGAAGATTTAAAAAAAAGGTAAAATATAAACTAATATTAGAGCCAAAATTAGAGCCATTTGAGTCTCTTTTAATTATCAAAACAACTTTATTAAGGTACAATTGATATGTAAACCGACATATACTTAATGTTGCAATTTTACATATTTTAAAATATTAGTATATATAAGATCACACCCAGCTATTAACCCAAAACAAAGGGATTCCCCCATCTTCCTTTTTCCTTACACTTAGTCCTTTCACATGTAAAAGTTCACCTGGATCTTACTCCACCCTCCCCCACTCAGTTGAAGTTGTACTGAGAATATTAAAAAGAGCAGTTTGGCTTTGGTGCACAGAGATGCCATGAGATGAGAAGCAAACTGACTCCATAATTATCTCCTGACTGGCTTGGTTTATTGATCCTTCACCACTACCCTGATTCTTCAGATCTGTCCACCTGGGGTTAGAAATATGGTGCTTAGTGTAATCTCACAACAAAGGGATTTATTTTATAACTAAATACATAATAAAGTATCACTACGATTAAAAAAAAGAACATAAATTGCTCATGAAGGTTTTCTTGTGCCTCTTTATAATCCTACTGTTTGTGCCCAGGTAACCACTAATCATATTTGTTGCTATAAATTACTTAATGTTTTGGGTAATTTTAAATATATAAACATTTTTAGGTTTTCTGAGCCAAACAAGGTGACTTTTCACTTAATATTGATTTTATGAAATCAATGTTGATAAAATACCCCCTAAAATTTATATTCAATGGGGATATTTAGCTGGTCATTTAACACCAAACCTGCATAAATCCTGCAAAATGTTCACTTAGCATATTTAATATAGACATTTCTGATTCCTAATGTTGTCATTACCTACTGAAAACTGTAATCTACTAGTTGAAAACTTACTGGAGACCCTAAGATGTTCGGGTTTAGATGTGAACTATATCCACACCAACAACCCTGGACTCCCATTCCATCTCCTCATTTCAGGGAAACCACTAGACTTACTCATGCTTCCATACTTTTAGCTAAGTCTGAAAATTCTTTGAGTAGTCAATTATACAACCATAAAGCTTATTTCGTTTGCTTCTGTTTCTCTAGGGTCACTGTCCTCCACCATCTAATGTGCTATCTTCAAAATAATACTTCATATGTTTTGGCCTAGTACTATAAAAGTCGGGTAAGAAGATAATTCAGCTACTTTTGCTCTTCTTGGTCAAAATCATAAGTCTTCACAAAAAAAAAAAAAAAAGAACCATCAATAGAGCTTGCTTCCTTTACTGTACTTCTCAAGAAAGAATCATTTAGATATTTAGAATAATCTCAGAAACAAGATCAACTGTTCCCTTCTTTGTTCTACTTCATAAGTTCCTAAACCTATTTGGTACACCACTCCCTTATCAAAAATGAAAATCTACGTTCTTTAAGCAGACAAGCAGAAAGGGCCCTACCCCACAACCACCCCAACCCAAAGGCATCAGAAGCTACTAATGAATCCATCCATCCATCCATCAATCAATACAGCACCCTCTAATGGGTGATACCAATAATTTTAGGAAACAATGTTCTAAAGCACCATCTTTTTTTTGTTTGGTTGGTTTTTGGTTTTGGGGCCACACTCAGAGGTTATTCCTGGCTATGTGCTCAGAAATCACTCCTGGCTTGGGGGACCATATGGGATGCTGGGATCGAACTGAAGTCCATCTTAAGTCAGCCGCTTGCAAGGCAAATGCCCTACCACTGTACCACCGCTCCGAACCCTAAAGCACCGTTCTGAAACTTTTGCCACTAACTGCTCCTTTTCCCTAGAAAAAAATTTATGGTATCAAAGGTATACAAATATATATACAAATAAAATATTAATGATAATAAACCAAAAAAAATTTAAATGTCTTTTTCAACTGCCACGTTTATTTACACACTCATTCACATGAGGTCCTGACCTACAACTTAAGGAGCTAGTTTCTGTACACGATAAATTATTATTATTATTTTTTTTTGGTTTTTGGGCCACACCCAGCAATGCTCAGGGGTTACTCCTGGCCGTCTGCTCAGAAATAGCTCCTGGCAGGCACGGGGGACAATATGGGACACCGGGATTTGAACCAACCACCTTTGGTCCTGGATCGGCTACTTGCAAGGCAAACGCCGCTATGCTGTCTCTCCGGGCCCCACACGATAAATTAACACTAACAAAAAGAAAATGTTTATTTCTTTGAAACTTTCATTTCAAATACATGAAACATAAGATGTTATGAATAAAAATATTTTGATACAAAATAAAAGAGACATTTAAACAATAAAATCAAGTCATCAAAACTGATTTACAAATATAAAAAAAATCTTTCTATGTAGGTGAGTCCATGTAAATTTCTCTAGTTTTTCTACAGAAATATTATATATATACATATATAATCTTAGAACTTAAACTATATAGTAAGTCCTAAAGAAATAGGAAAAAATAAGAATATCCTACCTCAAAGTATTTTAAGCACTCATATTTGTAGAATATATTAAATAGTAAACGAATCTATGACAAATTCCTTTCTATTCATTAGGAGTAAAATGTTCTATGCTAAGAGATAAAATTTGCTTGCACCTCTATAAAATGAGTGAGAGGCTGAGAGAAAATTCTAAATAGAAAAGGAACAAAAAGAAAAAGGCACAAATATATAGAATCAGAATACATCCAATTTTGATAATACTTGGATGATAAATAGGATTATATCAGGAGGCAAAGCAGAGAAGACTATTAAAGTCCTCAAATATAAGGAAGTTTGTATAAAATTAGTAGGGTCATCTCTAAGGTAAATGCAGCATGTTGAGAAAAAAGGGAACTGGGTCAGCACTTTCTAGGGTTATGAAAAGAATGCCAGAGGTTCAAATATGGCACATTATTAGTCAGTGATTTTTGTACCTAAAATTACCTCTACCTTAAGTACAAAAGCAACCACACATTCACGAAATATGCACGAATCAACCTAAGCTTTTAATCTTCGTTTGAGTTTCTGTATCAATTACACCACATATATCTGACTTAAGTATAAGCATGATAACCTTAATCTCCACTTGCCACATCATAAATAAGACAATGTTAGGGGTGTTTTTCATAGATACTGCTGAATGTTTGGAGCACATCATCAGGAAGTGAGAAACAGCTGTTGTATCTAGGCTCAGCAGACAAATTTCACATCAGGCAATGCTTAGAAAATGTCTATGGTCTGTCCCATTTACTTCTTGAGATCAGGAGGTTCTCCTTTCTGTTCACCCTCTACTTCATGAAAGAAGTGGAATGATAATAAATATTAGTAAATATGGAAGTATCTCTAAAGCAAAAAAGTCTAGTACTATTCAACCGTTAAAATTAGTAATATTTAGGAATTTGAGCTGTAGTAAAACAGGTAGGGTGATTGCCTTTCATGTGACTGACCCAGGTTCAATCCCCATAAAGGATTCCTTTGAGGCCCAACAGGAGTAATCTCTGAGTACAGAACCAGAAGTACACCTTGAACATTGCCAAATGTGCCCCAAAATCTGAAAAAAAAAAAAAATAAAGTGCCAAATCTGTTAGCAATAATACTATTTTACTTTAAATAAATTATTTACTATAAATATGACTATTTTCCCAGGAGATATAATTGAAACTAGAAAATGAATACTAGGATATTAGTCAAATATCAAATGACCCTTTAAATGCTAGATATATTATTTTTTATTAAATGATACATTTTTCAAAATGCTTTATTTTATTTTTATTCAATAATCATTATAGAATTTCAAAAATTTAGTTTCATATCTCTACATGTCTATAACAGTTACTTTACACCTAATGCCAAAGATCCAGTGCCATCCCTCCATTAAAAATACTCCTTGAAACTGAAGAGTTATAGCAGTGTATAGGGTGCTTGTTTTGCATATAGCCAACTGGGGTCAATCCCCAGCATCTACTATGGTCCCTCAAACACCTCTAGGAGTAATTCCTGTCTGAAAAGCCAGGAAAACCCCTGAACATCACTGGGTGTTGCCTAAAATCAAAGCCAAACAAAAAATACTCCTTTGGGACAGAAGCAATAGTACAGAAGGTAGGATACTTGCCTTGCATGCAATTACTAACCAGTTCTATACCTGATACTCTGAGCCCTCTCCAAATGCAAAACACAAAGCCTGTACTAAAAATTTCAACAAAGGAGCTTAAAAAACATTGGAGTCATTCCAACAAAAGAAACAATAAGAAACAAGCAATACTCAAAGGCAACAGAAATAGAACTGGTCTTTAATAGGAAGCATATTACAGTAAAGGGTTGGATACCATGATACTGGGTTATGGTGGAGAGAAGCTACAACTCTGGTGGAAGGTGTGCAGTAGTGTTTTTTGCATGAAATATTACCACTATCAATATTAAATTTCATAGTGTCTACAATAAAATATTTTTAGGAAAGAAAATTTAAAAGTATTTAATTCAACACATACTTTATACTAAAAGATTTTTGGTAGGAGATCCTGTTGCTATCCCCTCCTCCCCCTAAAAAAGGAGGCCTAATTTCCCTGGTGAAAACTGGAGACTAGTACTGGGAGTCATACAATATTCTGGGATTCTTTCGAGATCTTAAAAAGGAAAAGAGCAACAGTAAAGGTTGGATGCTGTACTAGAAATCGAACACTGATAATTATAGAAAATTTAGTGTTTATCTCCACTGTCCAAACAAATGAAAGCAGAGACAAGCACATGAGGCTACATTAAACTGAGAAGCTTCTGAACCTCAAAGGAAAAAGTTACTTAGATAGAAAGGCCACCCACAGAATGGGAGAAACAATTCACCCAATACTCATCAGATAAGGGGCTAATATATAAGATATACAACTTAACAAAAAATAATCTAACCCCATCAAAAATGGGGAGAAAAAATAAAGACATTCCTCAGAGAAGAAACCAGATGGCCAAAAGGCACATGAAAAAAATGTTCCACATCACTAACCATCAGGGAGATGCAAATCAAAACAACAATGAGGTATCATCTCACACCACAGAAACTAGCACACATCACAAAGATGAAGAACAATCAGTGCTGGACAAGATGTGGGGAGAAAGGAATTCTCATTCACTGCTGGTATAAATGCTGTCTACTCCAACCTTTCTGGAAAATAATATGGATATTCCTCAAAACATCTGAAAATTGAGCTCCCATATGATACAGCAATACCAGTCATAGGGATATACTATAAGAACACAAAAACACAATACAAAAAAATGCCCTCTGCATGCCTATGTTCATTGCAGCTCTATTTACAATAGCCAGAATCTGGAAACAACCCAAAGGCTGAACAAAAGACTAAAGAAATATGGTATATATACACAATGGAAGACAATGCAGCTGTTAGAAAAAATGAAGTTATGAAATTTGTCTATACCTGGATGGACCTGGAAACTATTATGCTGAGTGAAATAAGTCAGAGGTGGAGAGATAGATACAGAATAGTTTCAATCATCTGTGGGATTTAGAGAAAAATAAAAGACAGTATGGTAATAATACCCAGATACAACAAAAATGAGGGCCAAAAGGACCAGCCTTTTTGAAGCTTATGACAGAGTGCTGAGCATATTTAGAGAAATAACTACACTAACAACTATCATGACAATGAAAGTGAGAGAGAAACAGAATTACTGTCTCAAACACAAGCAGGAGGAAGGAAATGGGGAAATAAGTAGTGGGAAAGTTGCATTGGTAGAGGGAGGTATGAACATGTTTGTAACTATGATGCTTAAATAAAGAAATTATTAAAAAAAAAAAAAGATTAAAAGTAGAGGCACCAAAGTGGTAGCACAGCAGTAGGGTGTAACTTCACCCTGGATTTAGGTGTATCTACTGAGACCCGCCCATTCCTGGGAGGGCTCTTGGGAAGCAGATATTGCGTGTATCTTTACCTGCAAGACCCCGCCTTTTCCTGGGAGTGGTCTTGAAAAGGTAAGATAAGGCCTTTGACCCAGGGGATTAGTGTCTTTTGGTCTTTTGCCAGCATGGAGGTCAAAGGGAAGATGGCTGAAAGGAGTTAAGAAACAGGGCTAGGTAAGAATGGCTGAATGCTTAATTGGTTATGATATAGGCCACACATGTGGTGGATAGGGTATGAATAAAGCTGATACTTCCTGAAGCCTGACTGTGAGTGAGATTTCTACCTGCCACTCTCATGAAGCTCCAGACCCAACGGCTGAAGGGGGTTGCAGAGCCACATGGCCTGGGATGGCAGAGAAAGATCTCTCCATCCATCCATCTCCATCCAGCACCATCATTAATTATTTAACACTACAGTAGGGCATTTGCCTTACACTCAGATGACCTGAAACAGACCCAGATTCAATCCCAACCATCCCATATGGTCCTCAAACCTGCCAGGAGCAATTTCTGAGTGCAGAGTAAGGATTACGTAACTCCTGAGTGCTGCCGGGTATGACCCAACCCCCCCCAAAAAAATTAAGAAAGAAAATTTAGTGTTTCAAATTAACACACTCTCTGACATGGACACACACACACACGTCATCATCATCATCATCATTATTATTAAATCTCCAACTCAGCCTCAAGAATTACATTTGCCACCATAGCAGATGAATCCAAACTGCTGAGTTTGCTTTAAGCAGAATAAAAAGGTACATATTTTCATGTGAGAAGATTGAAAGTAGCTTTTAAGGCAGCAATCTGTAGCTAGAAAAAACTTGCAACAAATTTTTATAGCTCAAATCGTGCAGAGGGAAGATGTGGCAAAAAAAAAAAAAAAAAAAGGAAGTTGTATATACCCACTGCATCAGACTCACACAATTGAGCCTACAGGAAAGCTCTATTTATCTCAGACAAAGAGTATAGCACCAAACAAATGGGTATTCCTATTGGACTGTATGCACAGGATGTTGCCCCTAATACTGGACAGGAAATACTAGACAGGAATCTCCCTCCAGATACCTAAAAAATAATATTCAAGTAAGAGTCTTAGCGCCTCCTAGTGGAACAACAAACGAAATGCCAAAAAAGTTAAATTCAATAACAGAAATTTCTTCATAAATCAACCTGAGTGTCATGGATATTAGAAGTTAAATGTGAATTTGAAATAGAAGTTATTATGAAAAATCAGTGAAATATATAAAATTAATATTACTAAGTATGATGTCTATGCTATTTAAAATAATAATTATAATTTGAAAGTATTCAAAAATGAGATGGAAGCTATTAAAAACTTCCAAATAGAGCCGGAGCGGTGGCGCAAGCGGTAGGGTGTTTTTCTTGCATGCACTGACCTAGGACAGACCTCGGTTCGAACCCCCGGCATCCCATATGGTCCCCCAAGCCAGGAGCAATTTCTGAGTACATAGTCAGGAGTAACCCCTGAGAGTCACCGGGTGTGGCCCAAGTACCAAAAAAAAAAAAAAAAAAAAAAGCAAAAAAAAATTCCAAATAAAGAAAGTAAGAGATAATATGAGGGGCAAGATGCCTTCTTCACATGAGGGCCAAGCACCACAAATGCCCCCCTTAGCATGACTTGGAGTGATTCCCTGAGCAGAACCTGGAGTAAGCCCTGAGACACAGCCATATGTGGCCCAACCACCTACTTAAAAAAGAAAACTTTCAAGAATATATACTATATACGAAAACCACAAATAATTTAATAAAATCCTACATGTAAGGCATCTAAAATGGGCTTCTCACATGTAAAACATAAGTGTTGCTGAAGATAAAATCCCAGGAACAACTTAAATGAACAAAAGAAATCAGATTCAATGAAATGAAGATACCTCAGAGAAGTATCAGACTCTATTAGAAAATGTAATTATAATTATAATAAATACAGGTAATCAAAAAGAAAAGAGAACAGTGTGCTAAAGTAAAGAAATAGCTGCTGAGAACACCCCAAATCTAAGGACTTATCATAGAAGACAAAGAAAGGAGAGAATACAAAAATTTCTGAATAAAAAAATTATTGCCGGGGCCGGCGAGGTGGCACTAAAGCTAAGGTGTCTGCCTTGCAAGCGCTAGCCAAGGAAAGGACCGTGTTTGATCCCCCGGTGTCCCATATGGTCCCCCAAAGCCAGCGGCAATTTCTGAGCACTTAGCCAGGAGTAACCCCTGAGCATCAAATGGTGTGGCCCAAAAAACAAAAAGCAAACAAAAAATTATTGCCATGATACATCACTGTTCAATTATAAAAAATCAGTGATAAGTATTAAATATTAGTAGGTGAAAAGATTACCTGAATCTAATTTTTCAGCTACAATTTTACAGGCTAAAAGAGAATGAAATGACATATTTACAACTTCTAAAAGACAAAATTTTCATCCAAGATTAGTCTACCCTGCAAAATAATCACGCAAAAATAGTGAAGAATGTAGGTTTTTCTAGGATTAAAAAATGATTAATGAAATTTATCACCAGCAAGCTTATAAGAACAATTAAAGGATTCCTTTAACAGAAAACAAAAATAAAGTATTTAATCTTCATCAGTGTGACAAATAGTGATACTGAGTAGTAAGATTAGCAAGAATAAACTTAGTAAACAATAAAACATCAAAGAGTAGAAAGAATAAAGGAGAATGTTTAGTCTAAATGTGAACAATAAATATTAGCACAAAAGACTATCATAAATACAGGGAGGTTTTATAGTCCTTATGATAATCACAACACAAAAAATTTAAAACAAAAGTACTTAGAGGGAAATATGACAAAATGGAGAGAATTACATTTGAAAACCATCCAAGTCAATACATATATTTAAAAATAAATAGGAAAAGAACAAAAATATATGATAAGCAGAGGAGAAAAAGGAGTATAATAGAAGCAAGCTGTTACTCATATTATCAATAATCAACAAATCTAAAATCACCCATCAAAAGACACAGAGTGGCTAGGTGTATTAAAAATAGCAAAATTCATCTATACTATTTATATAAGAATGTCATGTACAGGGGCCAGAGAAACTATATATCAGATAGTGCAATTGCCTTGCAGAAAACTAACACAAATTCCATCCCAGCATTCCATATGGTCCTCCGAGCACTGCCAGGAGTGATCTTTGAGAACAGAGTCTTAAGTATGCCCTGAGCACTACTGGGTGTGGTCCAAAAATACAAAATTAAAAAATCTTGCATAAAATATAAATAGAGCTGGCTCAGAGTAAAAGACTGGAACATGGTATTTCAATCCAATAACACAGGAAAAAAGGGCAAGGGATGCTATTTTCTGATCTGATAAGATATACTTTCAATGAAAAAGATAATGAGATAAACAAGCTATCATGATCAAGGAGATACAATAGTATCAATGCACCTAACATGGAGGCAACCAAATATTCAAGACAATTAATAGACTTCAAGGGATATATTAACAGTAATAAAATGCCTATAGAACACCACAACATACCATAATAAAGCACAGAACATTAAGAAAAATATGTAATAAGGAAAGAATGACACTCAATGAAAAATAACTGATACTTTATAAATAATGGGTACATTTCCACCCTAAAATAAATGAATGCATACCTTCCAAAAGTGTACATGAAACATCCTTTAGGATAAACAGAATTCTCAGAGAAAAATAGAAATTTTTGTTTTTTTATTGAGACACTGTGAATTACAAGTCCTTCATAGTTATATTTCAGAACATATAGTAACAGTGAAATAGGGCCATTTCCACCTCCAGAATTAGCTTTCTTCCACCAGTTTTCCCAGCATGCATCCCATACCTCCTCCACTTAACTTCCTGGCCTACCAGTGTAACAGATCCATTTTAAATTTAGCTTGTTATAGTTTGGATTTCTTGATTCAATTGCTGCTGACTTTGGCTTGGGTGTTTAGTTTTGACATTTTTTTTTCCACCAATGCACCTGAGACCTCTTGGCTCTGGGCCCCATTCACTTTCTTTCTTTTTCTCAATTTGTGGAAAGATGCAGAAATACGAGGTAAAACAAATTAATTCATGTCACAAAGTTCTATGAAAAAAGCAGAAGCCTTTATCTAGAAGATACAAATAAAAAAAATTTTAAAGTGGCAGGGTGGTTTTTTGGTTTCTTGGTTGTTTTGTTTTGCATTGGCCTATAAAAAACAAGGTGTCTCTACCCATGAAGCATACGGTCATGAGATTGACTACAGGCTCCAGGCATAGTAATTGCTCAATCCCAAAGTCTTTTTTCATGGTACCAGAAAAGTTCTACTCAATTGCAATTCTCACAGTCAGTCTTCTGTAATTAGAAATCTTGGTTTTGGGGGCTGGAGTGGTGGTGCAAGCGGTAGGGCATTTGCCTTGCATACACTAACCTAGGATGGACTACAGTTAAATCCCCCAGTGCCCTATATGGTAACCCAAGCCAGGAGAGATTTCTGAGCGCATAGCCAGGAGGAAACCCTGAGCGTCCCTGGGTGTGGCCCAAAAACCAAAAAAAAAAAAAAAAAAGAAAGAAATCTTGATTTTTGCACAGATCATATGTTGAAGCTGGGATGTCACAGAGTGTCTTCTGATTTCATCTCACTGTTAGGTGATGAGGCAGAGAAACCAGCCCTTAGGGCAAGTTGTCGCTATTCCCTGGTCATCAGGGTGCAATATGAACCTACCCCAGAGCAAGTCAAAGCCAGTGCAGCATTAGGGCCCTCCCTGAGGAGTTTGATTCCTGGTGCTGGTGCAGAAAAACGTGCAAGGTTGGGATTCAAGGTTCAGGGTTGGAAAGTTGATGCCCAATCAACTGACGCCTAAGTTGAGTCAATAGAGATTGTTTAGTTTGTTATTTTTACCCCTATATGCACCAGGGGTATCAAGTGACATTACTACATTTTTGCATAGGCACATTAAAAAGGGGAAATCTTATACAAAGAAAGAATTTCTTATATAATACGAAGAAGAACTCATAAATTTTATAGTGCAGAGGCACCTTTCACACTGAACACTTGTCATAGTGACTCAACTTGGGCCTTTGTTTAATAAACAAAAATTGTATTGAAGAGAAATTGTGATGTATCAACACAATAGATATGATAGGTACAAAAGGGGAGAAGGCAGGATGAGATGAGAAGTATGGCCCTAACAAAAGTAATTATTAGAAAAGAATGTCATAAGAATAAGTCAAGGATGAAGACACTAGACAACCAGTCACCAGAAAATAATAATCTCAACATGTTTTACTAAGCTCACCTACTTTAAACTCCAGGGAAAATGCTCACAACCTCCTTTTGTTTAAAAGGTCTCTACCTTTCTCTGAAATCTTACTTACCTCTCTTATAATCCTGGATCTTCTTTATATTATTTTCTTTTCCTTTCCATCCTCTTTAAATCTTCTGAATCTGGCCATCTGATCTCTCATCTCTTGCTTCCAGTTTTGACTGCTTGAGAAGAACTTGAGTACCCATACCCACTATATCTGAGACTTAAATAAATAACAAGAACTGTCTCAAATAAAAAAATATAACCTGACATCTGAAAAAACTAAAAATTATGAACAACAACAAAAATATCAAAAGTCAAGAGAATAAAATAGTAAACATTAGAATGGAAATAAATGAAATAGAAACCAAAAAGGCAATGAAAATCAAGAGCTTTTATACTTAAGAAATAAAAATGATAAATCCCTCACTAGGGTTACCAAGGGGGAAAACTGCTTTTTTTAAAGGATTCATAAGTTAAAGAGGTAAAATTACAAGTGATACTGCATGAATTCTAAGACTCATTCAAAAAAATTGGACAACAAAAAAAGAAAAGGAAATATTTTAACTCAGATAACCTTCCAAAACTGAACAAGAAATTAATTGAAAGATTTAGCAGGCCAATCATAAATATAGAAATTGAAACAGTCATCAAAAAATCTCCCTAAGAGAGAGACACACACAGAATAGTCTCACTCATCTATGGATTTTAAGAAAAATAAAAGACATTGAAATAATTCCCAGAGGAAGGGCCAAAAGGGCCTCCTAGTCCAACCTTTATGGAAAGCAATATGGAGATTCCTCCAAATCCTGGAAATTGAACTCCCGTACGATCCAGCTATACCACTCCTAGGAATATATCCTAGGAACACAATAATACAATACAAAAATTTCTTCCTTACACCTATATTCATTGCAACACTATTTACCATATCAAGACTCTGGAAACAATCAAGATGAATGGCTAAATAAACTATGGTACATATACACAATGAAATATTATGCAGCATCAGGAGAGATGAAGTCATAAAATTTTTCTATACATGGATGTACATGGAATCTATTATGCTGAGTGAAATAAGTCAGAGAGAGAAAGAGAAAGACTCAGAATGGTCTCACTCATCTATGGGTTTTAAGAAAAATGAAAGACATTCTTGAAATAATTTTCAGAGACAAAAGAGAGGAGGACTGGAAGTTCCAGCTCATCTCATGAAGCTCACCACAATGAGTGATGAGTTTAGTTAGAGAAATAACTACATTGAGAACTATCCTAACAATAAGAATGTATGAAAGAAATAGAAAGCCTGTCTAGAGTAGAGGCGGGGTGGTGTGGGGAGGAGGGAGATTTGGGACATTGGTGATGGAATGTTGCACTGGTGATGGGGAGTGTTCTTTACATGACAGAAATCCAACCACAATCATGTTTTTAATCAAGGTGTTTAAATAAAATATTGTTTAAAAAATATATGAATCTCACCACAAAGAGTGGTGAGTGCTGTTAGAGAAATAACTACACTGAGAACAATCATAATGTCAGTGAGTAAGGGAAGTAGAAAGTCTTTCTCGAATACAGGCAGGGGGTGGGGAAGAGTGAGATGGGGGCATTGGTGATGGAAAGGTTGCACTGGTGAAGTGGGTGTTCTTTTTATGACTGAAACTCAACTACAATCATGTCTGTAATTATGGTGTTTAAATAAAGATATTGTTTTAAGAAATCTCCCTAAAAGCAAAAAATTTCCCTAAGAGGACCAGATATCTTATCAGTGGAGTTATATAATTTTACAAAAAATATATACTATTAATATTCATCTTGTTCAAATTCTTCCAAGATACAAAAGAAAGGGAAATATTCTTACTTTCTACAAGATCTAAAAACTTTAATCCCCAAATCAGGAGAAGACAATACTAAACATAACTCTAAGTAATGGGTTGGAAACACACACACACACACACACACACACACACACACACGAAAATAGTTTCTACAGCTGTGGTAACTGTTAACATCAAAACTACAAATATTAACACTATCATACACAAGATACAAATTTTTTAAATTTTTATATAAATAGATATAAATATTTAAAGCAGGGACCATCATACTTAAGACAAAACAGATTTCCAATTAAAAATGGTAGTAAGAGACAGAGGTGAATATTAGATAAATGAAAAAAACAAAATATTCAGAGAATGTTAAGTCATTAATGTCAATTTAAAGGAGATAAATCAGGGGCTGGAGAAATAGCATGAAGGAAGAGTGTTTGCTTTGCATGCAGAAAGACGGTGGTTCGAATTCCGGCATCCCATATGGTTCCTCAAGCCTGCCAGGAGTGATTTCTGAGCATAGAGCCAGAAATAACCCCTGAGTGCTTTCGGGTGTGACCCAAAAACCAAAAACCAAATACCAAAAACAAAAAAAAAAAGAGGAGGAAGAAGAAAAATCATTTTTAAAAATGGTAACAGAGCTTCATCTGCATTTGGACAACATGACAGCACTTAGCACATAATTGAGTCTTAAAGACTGTGGTAGAAAATTATTTGAAGAAATGATGGTGAAAAGCTGCCGATTTTGATGAAAAATACCAACTGTAAATCTAAAAAATCAAAGAATGCAAATTTTAGTAATATGTTCTCTGACAAGAAAATTATAAACTATCTAGGAAATCCCTAATACCCAGAAATTAAATAATTCTAAATAGCCCATTGAAGAAAATAGAAGAAATTTTAAAATACTTCATGTGGCTGGAATTATAATATAGGAGGTAGGGTGTTTGCCTTGTATGTCATCAACTCAGAACTCCATATGGCCCTGAGCCCAGGTAAGAATGATCCCTGAGAGAAAAGTAAGGAGTAATCTTTGAGCACTGCTGGGTTTGACCCCAAAATAAAAATATGTGAATGCAAATGTACAGTCCTTAAAGAAAGAATTATGATTTCTAATTTATATATTAGAAATAAGAAAAATGTTGAAATAAATCAGCTGTTTCTATCTTAATAACCTAAAATATGAAATCTTAAGTGGCAAGATAGGAATAATTTTTAAAAAGAGCCAATATCAGCAAAGAACAGAAAAAATTAACAAAGCCAATGGCATTTTTCTTTTAAAATAATAATAAAAATTGAAGCTGAAGTAATAATACAGCATGTAAGACACTTGCATACATTTTACCAGGGTTCATTCTCCAATATACTATATGGTTTCCTAAACTAGTCAGGAATGATTCCTGAGTGCAGAAACAGGAGTAGGCTCTGAGCACTGCCAGGTTTGGCCTCAAAACAAAATAAGTAAATATATAAATTATTAACAAAAAGCTATAATCACCTAGCAAGAATAATCAAAATCAAAGAAAGAACCAAAGCTAGCAACATTAAGCATAAAAGAGAAGAAGCATCACTGCAGATCCTATAGACATACAGTTAAGCACACAATTAAGATAAAATTCTGAAAACTTTATGCTAATAACTTCAACAACTCTGATAAAATGAAAACACATTTTTAAAACTTAATAGGAGTTAATAAATAGAAAATATGAATATTCTTATATGTATTAAAGGAACTAAGCTTATAATAAAAATTTACCATAAAGAAAACTTCAGGCTTACTTGGGTTCACTAGTAAAATTCATCAACCCTTATTAAAGATTTAATATCAATATTAAACAACTTGTTCAGAAAATAAACAAAACAAAAAATCTTTCTGCCAATTGGATAAGACAGTTCAATCTTCACATCAAAATTCTGACAGACATTAGAAAAAATTAAATTATTAAATGCAAAAATGATAGCCTTTTATTTCAATAAATAAATAAATTTTGCTGAAATTATTAAACATGTAGACAAATGAACATTAATATAGCCCCAAAAAACAGTATGAAATTAGAGCCCTCAATGTAAAAGACTAATGTAATAAAATGTAAAGAAGAAAAAATGGAACCAAAATAGGATTTGACAAATATTTACTCAATGGAACACAGAATATCAACTCTATGAGAACATTTTGATAAATTTACAATTAAATTTCTGCTCTAAAAAAATGAAAACAAAATTAAAGATAGAGCATTAAAGAGAGAGCATAAGAAAATTGTGGGATATTCATACAATGAAAAACAACTAAAAATTTTAATGAACTACAGATACATATAACATGGGTGAATACTGGAAACATTTAAAAAAGGCATAAAATGTACAGATGAGGTCAAGAACAAGCAAACTAATCTACTGTGATAGAAATCAGACGGTAGTTACATTTGAAAGGTGGGAATTGACTGAAAGAGACAATCAGGGACTTTCTGGGGGGTGAAAAAATATTCTAGATATTGTTTGAACTACTCATCAAGTTAGTGTAAACTTTCATCATAAGAAATCAAATTGAAAAAAAAAGAAATCAAATTGTATATTTAAGATCTTTACAGTTGACTATGTGTTACATCTACTTTTAATGATAAATAAAAAGAAACTTTTATTTCTGCTAATTATGTAATTCTCCATCTTATTTCAAAAGGCAGCAATTACCAAGTAAAATTAAACTCAATTGACCCAGGCATCTTGCCCGAAAAGTTCCCAAATTTACCCATTTAAAGGTAACAGATTAGAAAGGCATATTCACAAGCAAAGTAATAGGAAGTCAACAGCATGGTGTTTTACCTACTATCAGTTTCTTCCTTCACCTCCATAGACAGTCCATGGAAAGTTCACCTTCCATAGAAAGTCGACCTTGAGTTTCTAGAGATCAAACAATGCTCTTAAATTATTTGAGCCTTGAAAGTATAAGCTAAGAATCACTCCAGATGAGGCTTATCATCAATACAATTCAAGATTATTTAAGTCAGTGAAACTAACTTTTCTCAACATTAACCCAGGATTCTAATCAAGTTGACATAGAGATGAACTTATTTTGTCCTGCTAGCTACAAAAACATATGCGTGAATTTTTTTTCTCACTCACCCTCATGCAAGCTTTTCCCTCCCTTCTTCCTGTTTCTTTTCTTTTTCACACATGCACAAATAGTCACGTCGTCATATGAGAAGTGAACATTGAATCTTATGGGTAAAAAAAACAGATGTTTTCCAATTTTCCTTCACAAAAACCATATTTTATATCGGTTCTTCTATGGATTTATAGCCAATGAAGAGATGTTACTACATTAGCTCATGGAGGGGGATGATAAAAACTGGAAAGGAAGAGTCAGACAAGGCAAAGAGAAGCTATCCAGAAGGCTGCAATTGGAGAAGCATGACAAATGGGCAGCACAGTTTTAGAGGGTTCCGGCAGAAAGGCAGATTGCCTGACTGGGAGATATTCTCCACAGCTGGAGCATCGCAAACACCATCTGGAATTTTTTAAATCTGCTTCCCCCAGGTGATCTGATTCTCAGAGTGCCAGTGGAGATGAGAAAAGAAGTAATTGTATAGCTCAGAACAGCTCCAAATGCTCCCCAAATTAGTTAATGAAATCTTGTTTGAATCAGTTTCAGCTTCTCCTCCAAATTGAGCCCTGTTAGTGTTGTGCTTCCCCACAAAGAAACTGAATGGTAGTTTAACCCCTGAAGGTTTTCTGTACAGTAGAACAAACAGGATTCTTAGTACAGTGGTCAAACATGGCCCTCAGTGTGCTGGATCTGGTCCAAATATTCCAATACAGGCCAATAAACCTTCATTTTCAGTCTCACTCCTCTTAAGTACTCTTAGTACTACTTTTAGCTTTTGCCAAATGGAAAGCCTACATGCTGAGATTCCCCAGCTCTCCTTCCTAGATAATCCATACCTCAGAAAACAATAAAGCAGCAAAACAATAAAAAGACATTAAAATTTTTTTAATGCAGAGCAACCGCAACCCCTCAGAACGATAGACTTTGGTTCTTTATTTAACAACATATGTATTTGTGAATACAAAGGTGGGGTGCACTGCAGAGATAGAGATTTTTCTGGGAATCTTCCCTGCTTAAAAGGGGAGGGGAAGGAAAGTGATAATACATGTGAATAGGGCATTTACCTTGCACGTGGCAGAAATGTGTTTGACCTCTATATGGTCCTCCAAGTCCACCAGGAATGATTCTCAAGTTCAGGGTCAGAAGCCCTGAGCACCACCAAGTGTGCCCTCATGCAACACCCCTTCTCCAAAATAGAACTTGGAAGAATAAAAAGGACAAGAGAAGAAATGAAAAACAGGAAAGAGATTTTTATCCCTATCATTACTACTGTTCACACCCACATTTTTGTTTGTTTTTGGATTTAAAACACACAGAGTGGTGCTTGTGGCTTACTCCTGGTTCTATTCAAGAATCACTTCTAATAGAGTTCAAGGGGCCATATGAGATTAAACCCAGGCACATACAAAGCAAAGCAAGCACCACACCCTTGTACTATCTCATCAGGATCACCCAAATCTAATTTAAAAAAAAAAAAACATTATTCCATACCTAGCTTTAAACTAGGAATGGATTTTTGTTGATTTATTATAGCTTTACAATATTGTGAAAATTTTGGGCTTTAGTTTGACACATCTGTTTGTATATATCACACTCAGCACCAAAATTCCAGTGCCATTCCACCACCAAAAAGACCTAAAAAAAAAAAAATTCTCAGTCTGTTCCTCTCACCCCCTTCTCTTTCCCTTCAGTAACAAGTAGTATAATTTTCGCCAAGTCAGGCGTAGGTTCTTTTTTTTTTTTTTGCCAGCTCATTAGCCTTAGTTATTTATGTCTATTTAAGTAGATGCTGAATTATTATCACAATTGAATAAAAGCATCTAGTGACTATGTTTTACTTCATTACTTGTTTCACTTAGAATAAAAACATGAACTTATTCTGCACTCTGATGTCACTTTAATGGGCCCGGTATGGCTTGGGGGTCTGGTGGTCTCTGATATCACAAGGCCCTAATAATACCATATCCTTGAGCCCTCATGTGCCAAAGCTGTTCAGTCCAGTTGGCAGAGAATCATCAGGAGTGACCTCCAGTCTTTCTGAATACCACTCAGGGGCCAAAGGAAAGAATTCAGGATCTTTAAGAGCCTGGTGACAGGTAGGGGTGACAAATAATTGAGGAACTCAAAGGAGGCTAAGAACTGGACTTATGTTGCAGACTAGAGTGCTATGCAGAGAGTCCTTCTATCCTGGGATGTAAATCTGGGTGACTCAAAACACAGTGATGATGGAAGGGATATAGTCAAAAAAGAAGAGTTACTTCCCTTGCAAAGGAAGTTCATCAAATTAAAAAATATTTAATGTTAGACCAAAAGTCAAATATATAATTTTATATCTCCTCTATTATGTAATCTATTTATAGTAACAATCAATTAGCATAATCAAAAGTTGATTGGGACTAGAGCGATAGCACAGCAGTAGGGTGTTTGCCTTGCACACAGCAAACCTAGGGCAGACCTGGGTTCGATTCCTGGCATTCCATATGGCCCTCAATCCCAGAGTGATTCTGGGGCACAAAACCAGGAGTAACCCCTGAGCATCACTGGGTGTGACCCAAAAACCCCAAAAAAGAAAAGAAAAGAAGTTCTTTGAGTTGATCAGAGGTTAATCACTAATTTTATCTAGAATGGTGAATTAGTTGACACAAAATCAAATAGTGAGTTGTGGACAGATAGGACACCAGCCCTGTGTCCTACCTTATCCTCCTGATCAGGGGTCTGCAATTTTAAGACATAAAGAAACACTTGGACTCATTTCCTAAGGAAAGCAAAACCTGGGAGTGCAAAACCATTGTGGCATTTAAAACAAATGTAGTGGACTTCTGCTGTGTCTCTAAAGCACAGCAGACATCTTTGGACTTCCCTCTGCTTGCTTCGGCCTAAGATTTGATCCTGTGCGGCATTATTCCCTGAGGTCTCCTCTTCTTTGGAGGTGAGTCATCCTGCCCACAAAGGGTAGAGCCAGATGAGCGTGGCAGCTCTGCTTTGTTTCATGGCTGTGCACATCATCTAGCCAATGAATACCACCACAACACAAAGAAAAACCCACAATACAAGTGTGACAATTGGGAAACAATGCAGGCCAACACCAGGCATTGAGAATGGGGATGGCAACTCTGATGACCCGAAAACGGTCAACCACATAGTTAGTCTTTCAGATATGGAGTTTAGAGAGGAAATATGGAGGATGTTAACAGAATTCAAAGAAAGCATAGATCGAGTTGAAAGAAACACTAATAAGAATCAAGAGGTTATGAAGATACAAATCAGAAAACTCCAAACTGGAATAACAGGTCTAAAAAACTCAGTAGATAAATTGAAAACCTCAGTGGAAAGTCTATCTAACAGGGTAACAGCAGCTGAGGATACCATCAGTAAGCTGGAAAATGAGATGCATAGCAACTCCCTACAGCAGAAGAGATTGGAAAAAAGCCTTAAAGCAAATGATCAGACAATGGAAAAAATACTCAAAGAATGTGAACAGATGAAAACAGAAGTCTTCAATAAGCTCAAGAGAAACAACTTAAGAATCATTGCAGTTCCAGATACCCAGGAAGAAAATCCCCAGGAAGAAACAACAGTTAAGAACATCATTAAAAATAAACTACCATTTTAGGTTTCCGCTTCCGCTTTCCCGCTCCGTCTCAGTCCCGTTAGCGTCTCTCCGTCCGTCCTCGTCTCATCCTAGGCGCTGACCTCGCGCGCGCGGGGCCTTTCCTTTTCCCGCCCGCCCTGCGCGGCCCCCGCCCGCCTGCCCCGCGCGGCCTTCCCGGGGGAAAAAAAAAACAACTACCATTTTAAAGTTGGGGAAAGTAATTCCTCCCATATTCTTTTTCCCAATGATTGCTTTAGCTATTCGAGGGTGTTTATTGTTCCAAATGAATTTCAAAAGTGTCTGATCCACTTCTTTGAAGAATGTCATGGGTATCTTTAGAGGGATGGCATTAAATCTGTATAATGCCTTGGGGAGTATTGCCATTTTGATGATGTTAATCCTGCCAATCCATGAGCAGGGTATGCGTTTCCATTTCCGTGTCTTATTTCTTATGTCTTATTTCCGTCCTCTCTTATTTCTTGGAGCAGATCAGTGGAATAGGCTTGAATACTCAGAAAATGTTCCCCAGACATACAACCACCTAATTTTTGATAAAGGAGCAGGAAATCCTAAATGGAGCAAGGAAAGCCTCTTCAACAAGTGGTGTTGGCACAATTGGATAGCCACTTGCAAAAAATTGAACTTAGACCCCAAGCTAATCAAAACAACGATGAGATACCACCTCACACCCCAGAGAATGGCACACATCACAAAGAATGAGAATAAACAGTGTTGGCGGGGATGTGGAGAGAAAGGAACTCTTATCCACTGCTGGTGGGAATGCCGTCTACTTCAACCTTTATGGAAAGCGATATGGAGATTCCTCCAAAAACTGGAAATCGAGCTCCCATACGATCCAGCTATACCACTCCTAGGAATATACCCTAGGAACACAAAAATACAATACAAAAACCCCTTCCTTACACCTATATTCATTGCAGCACTCTTTACCATAGCAAGACTCTGGAAACAACCAAGATGCCCTTCAACAGACGAATGGCTAAAGAAACTGTGGTACATATACACAATGGAATATTATGCAGCTATCAGGAGAGATGAAGTCATGAAATTTTCCTATACATGGATGTACACGGAATCTATTATGCTGAGTGAAATAAGTCAGAGAGAGAGAAAAAAACGCAGAATGGTCTCACTCATCTATGGGTTTTAAGAAAAATGAAAGACACCCTTGTAATAATAATTTTCAGACACAAAAGAGAAAAGAGCTGGAAGTTCCAGCTCACCTCAGGAAGCTCACCACAAAGAGTGATGAGTTTAGTTAGGGAAATAACTACATTTTGAACTGTCCTAATAATGAGAATGTATGAGGAAAATGGAGAGCCTGTCTAGAGTACAGGCGGGGGTCAGGTGGGGCGAAGGGAGACTTGGGACATTGGTGATGGGAATGTTGCACTGGTGATGGGTGGTGTTCTTTACATGACTGAAACCCAAACACAATCATGTATGTAATTAAGGTGTTTAAATAAATTAAAAAAAAATAAACTACCAGAGCTAAAATAAATACTCAACAAAATCCTGAATGCCCAAAGAGGACAAGCTAAAAGAAACAGATGAAAAAACACCTCAACACATACTAGTCACAATGACGAATATCACAGATCGAAAACGAATACTGAAAGCAGCAAGATCAAAAAGGGAAATTACATTCAAGGAAGCATCCTTAAAATTTACAGCAGACTTGTCACAACAAACACTCAAGGCCAGAAGGCAGTGGTGGGACATAGTGACAAAACTCAATGAAATAAATGCTTTGCCTTGACTACTGCACCCAGCAGAACTCACTTTCAGGTTTGAAGGAAGTATACATAGCTTCACGGATAAAATACAGCTCAGAAACTTTACAGATGCAAAACCAGCCTTAAAAAAAACCTAAAAGGTCTAATTTAAGACAAGACTGACCAACAGACACACCAAACTTCTACATAAAGATAGCACTAAATCCCATGACAGTTACTTCTCTCAATGTCAATAGACTATCAGGGGTCTCAAACTCAATTTACCTGGGGGCCGCAGGAGGCAAAGTTGGGGTGATCCTTGAGTGCAAAGTCAGTAGTAAGCCTTGAACATTGGGGGATGTGACCCAAACAACTAAAACAAAACAAAACAAAGAAAGATTCCTCTAGGGCAGGGCCACAAAATGTACGGAAGGCCACAACGGCCCGCGGGCCGCGAGTTTGAGACCTCTGGTAGTCATTAAATGGACCAGTTAAGAGACATAGAGTGGCTAAATGGATCAAAAAACTGAATCCAGCACTCGCTGGGTGGCAGGTGTCGGCAATGGAGTGGCCACAGGGAGCTGAGAGTGCGGGCGCCTGCGCCTCCTTGTCCACCTCGTCCTCCTGCTGCTGCCGCCACCTTCCACCGACCTCGGCCTCCACCGGCTGGACTCGCCGCCATCTGCGCCCTTGGCCCAGTGCGCTGGCCCTGGCCCGGATGCCCGCTCCCCCTACACAGAGGCCGTTGGCCTCCTCTCCTACTTGGATAACTGTGGTAATTCTAGAGCTAATATATGTCGACAGGCACTGACCTCCTTCATGGGGGAATGCATGCATATATCAGATCAAAACCAACCCAGTCAGCTTCCCCTTGGCTCCAGCCATGGGGCAGGCGCCGCGGCTTTAATAAAAAAAAAAAAAAAAAAAAACTGAATCCAACCTTCTTCTGCCTACGAGAAACACACCTGAATAGTCAGAACAAACAAATACTCAAAATCAAAGGCTGGGGTAAAATCATCCAAGCAAACAACACCCTTAAAAAGCTGGAGTGGCCATACTAATATCAGATGATACAAACTTTAGACTCAGAAAAGTTGTAAGGGACAAAGATGGACATTTTGGACTATTCAAGGAATATTTACAGCAAGAAGAAATCACTCTACTAAACATATACACAACCAATGAGGGACCAGCAAAGTATTTAATACATATGTTGACAAACCTGAAAAAATATCAATAACAACACAATAATTGTGGGAGACTTCAATGCTGCCCTGTCACCCCTTGATAGGTCAATGAGGCTGAAACACCCCCCCCCAAATATACTAGCTCTGAAAAAAGAAATGGAAGAGAGTGGGCTAGTAGATATAATATAGGGCACACCATCCCCAGAAACCTGAATATACATTCTTCTCCAATACACATGAGTCATTCTACAGAATAGACCACATGCTGGTCCGTAAAATGTATCTCCATAAAATCAAGAAGATGGAAATCATGCAGACTACCTTCACTGATCACAAAGCACTGAAATTAGATGTGAACTACAAAGGGACAGAGAAGGAAAACTTTAATACCTGGAAATTAAACAGCATATTACTAAAAAACCAGTGGTCAGAGATGAAATCAAAGAGAAAATCAAAACATTCTTGTAAACAAATGACAATAAAAAGACACAAATTATCAGAATTTATGGAAAACAACCAAAGTGGTATTGAGAGGAAAAGTCATAGCCTTGCAAGCACACATAAGGAAGGAGGAAGGGGCCTACATAAATTGCTTAATGACACAGCTTATAAAATACAAAAATGATCAACAAATAAAACCAAAAATAGGTAGGCAGAAGAAAATAACAAAGCTTAGAGCAGAAGAAAATGAAGTGGGAATCCAGAAAACAATCCAAAAGATCAATGAAAGCAAAAGTTGATTCTTTGAAAAAATAAACAAGATTGATAAACCACTGGCAAAACTCACAAAGAAATTGAGAGAGAGAAACTTGATAAACCAGATTAGAAATGAAAAGGATGAGAACACTACAGACATTGCAGAGATTCAAAGAGTAATCAGAGATACTTTGAGAAACTCTATGCCATGAAACATGAGAACCTGGCAGAAATGGACAAATTCTTGGACTTTTATAACCTTCCATGGCTAAATAAGGATGAGGTATATATATCTAAACAGCCCCATCATAGTGAAGAAATTAAAAAATGGTGATCAAAAGTCTTCCCAAAAACAAAAGCCCAAGCCCAGAAGGGTTCACTAATTAATTCTTTCAAACCTTTCAAGAGGAACTTCTACCAATCCTTTTAAGATTCTTTCATAAAATTGAAGAAACAGGAATACTTCCAAATAGATCTATGAAGCTAACATCACCTTGATACCAAAACCAGACAGAGTTGCTGACTAAAAAGAAAATTACAGACCAATATCCTTGATAAACACAGATGTAAAAATCCTCAACAAAATTCTGGCAAATAGAATTCAATGTATTATCAATAAGGTCATCCACCATGACCAAATAGGTTTTATCCCTGGAATGCACATAGCCAGGAGTAGTAACCCCTGAGTGTCACTGGGTATGGCCCAAAACTCCCCAAAAATTTAATTAAAAAATTAAATAAATATTATCATTTAATTATTTACATGGTGCAGCCTTCTTTGCATTCCTTAGGGGAGCGCTTGGGCCACTCACAGCAATATTTGATTCAGCTCTGTGAACCTTAAGGTTTGTTGCTTTGGCAGTAATGGGCAGCTGGGGGTCACTAGAGCAATATCTGGTGGGTGCTCAGAAGACAGTCTGTTGTCACTGGTCAAATTCGGAATCATAACACACAAGATCTATAAATGATCTCTTCAGGTCCTCATTCAATTTTAATTAACATAACCCTATATACAGATATGGACCACAAAACACATTTCACACAGCTAACATGGGTATTGTGGGGGAATTACAGAGACTCTGCTCTTAACCATTATTTTCTGTTTTGTTTTTGATGGAGAGGTGTTTGGGGCCACACCTGCAGTGTTTAGGGCTTACTCCTGGTTCTGCATCAGAGATCACTCCTGCTGGGCTCAGAGAACTTATGGGATGCTAGATACTGAACCCAGTTTGGCCATATGCAAGGAAAATGACCTATCTACTGTACGATTTCTCTGGCCCCCGCTCTTTTTTTTATATAATTTTTTATTTTGATCATAGTGGTTTACATGTTGACAATAATATTTTAGTTAAATATTTACATAACATCAGGGGGGATTCCCATCACCAAATTGTCTTCCCTTCACCTCTGTTTTTGTCGTATCTCCCATATCCACTTCCTTCACCCCCAGGGCTGCTAGAATATGTGGTCCCCTATGTACCTATCCTACCACCTAGTAGTCTTGCATCTGATTGGTCTAGGTGTCTCCCTAATTTCCCCCTCTAACTGGGAGGTAGGCCTAGCTAGTTAAGTTTGCGTGGTTTGGTCTGAAGAAGAGAAAAGTAGTAAACTGGGGTAAAAGTCTAATACTCCAAAAGTGGGCAGAGTCCTTCTAGAGGTTCTCATCATCGATTTGGGGTGGCCCCTAGCTCTTAACCATCTTAGTTGCCATGCTGTGATGCCTTTCATATGCAAAGGTATAAAAGAGGGTGATATTTCACTTAACAATAGCTAACATTTATTAAAGTTAATATTTACTTAAGGTGTGCATACTGCAGTTCATTTAATTTACTATATGCTTTACATGTAATACACTTCTTAATCTTGACATTTTTTTTTGTTTCAGGCACTATTGTTAATATCTACCTTATAGATATTGAATGTGAAGTTTAAAATGGTTGACTTAATCAGGGTCATAAACTGACAAGGTGAATTTTAAGCATAGGTAATATGCCAAAATAGATTTTTAACTATCCTCTATATTTATTTAAAAATACCAAATAGTGAAAACATAGGAACTAAATTTAATCTCTTAACCCATTTGCCTCTAATTAGGAATTTAGTTACTGAATGTATTGTTTGAAGATTTCTGATTTTGGTCCAGGGACTGACCTCTTTTATTTGAGGACTGATATGGAGGAGTGAGAGTCAGTAGACAGTTCACTGGACCATCTGGAACAGGTGTTGGCAACTTGCAGCTCTTTTGAAGCTTTGCTGCAGCTCCAACATCAGTGTCGATAGTAGGGTGACACTATCACTTACCTCCACCACTTCCCGACACTCTGTGGCAGGTTGCCTTCGATTTGGCATTGCGAGGCAAACACAGCCATCTTATCCTGGCCCAGCCTCCTCCCTCACATTATAGTGTGTGATGTCACTGAGGGCATGCTAAGCAGGCATCTCTGTGCTGGAGAGTAGGAGACTGCTGTGAGGGAAAAGAGATGTTGCTAATAGAGGGGACACTAAAAAAAAATAATAATAAAGCAAGTAAGAGAAAAAAGGGTGAAAGAAAAACAAAAAGACAGAGAGGACTGGAGTAAGTGAAAGAGAGTGCTTACAGCGTGACTGTTACTGGGAGTCAGGCCAGTACAGTAAGTGGAGGACAAGAGTCTGAAAGAGAAAAAAAAGCCAGGTAAAAAAAATTAACTGATACTAATTTTTATTGTTGGTTAAGCATGGGAGACAGGTCCTTTTGTAAGGTGATACTGTAGGAAAGCTGTGGCTATTATATTAAAATATTTTTAATAAATTAAATTATTATTTACATTTTATATTCATATATGTATGTGAGCAGGTCTTTTCCAACATTAACTATATTAAAAACAAACACTGATCACATCTCACAGATGATAGCTTACAAGCCTGTGTGAAAATGAAGGTAATGTCTTACAGCCCTGATGTACAGACACTGTGCACTGATATTCAGGAGCAAAAATCTCATTAATCAGGTAAATTAAATATTTTAGTTAGCTATTAATTTGCACAAATATATTTTACATTGTTACATGAAAAAGTTTTTTTTAGATGGACAGCTAACTGTACGATCCTGTTATAGCGTTAAGATAAGAAACAATGTATTCAGTACTATATTTGTTTTATTTATTTATTTATTTTATAATAATTTTTGGAGCTCTTTATTTGGTATGTTAGTTCATTACCCTGATTAAGTCAACCATTTTAAACTTCACATTCAATATCTATAAGGTAGATATTAACAATAGTGCCTGAAACAAAAAAATGTCAAGATTAAGAAGTATATTACATATAATGTACATGTACATGAAGTACAGTATGCACACCTTAAGTAAATATTAACTTTAATAAATGTTAGCTATTGTTAAGTGAAATATCACCCTCTTTTATACCTTTGCATATGAAAGGTATCACAGCATGGCAACTAAGATGGTTAAGAGCAGGGGCCAGAGAAATCGTACAGTAGATAGGCCATTTTCCTTGCATATGGCCAAACTGGGTTCAGTACCTAGCATCCCATAAGTTCCCTGAGCCCAGCAGGAGTGATCTCTGATGCAGAACCAGGAGTAAGCTCTAAACACTGCAGGTGTGGCCCCAAACACCTCTCCATTGAAAACAAAACAGAAAATAATTGTTAAGAGCAGAGTCTCTGTAATTCCCCCACAATACCCATGTTAGCTGTGTGAAATGTGTTTTGTGGTCCATATCTGTATATAGGGTTATGTTAATTAAAATTGAATGAGGACCTGAAGATCTTGTGTGTTATGATTCCGAATTTGACCAGTGACAACAGACTGTCTTCTGAGCACCCACCAGATATTGCTCTAGTGACCCCCAGCTGCCCATTACTGCCAAAGCAACAAACCTTAAGGTTCAGAGCTGAATCAAGTATTGCTGTGAGTGGCCCAAGCGCTCCCCTAAGGAATGCAAAGAAGGCTGCACCATGTAAATAATTAAATGATAATATTTATTTAATTTTTAATTAAATTTTTGGGGAGTTTTGGGCCATACCCAGTGACACTCAGGGGTTACTTAATCCTGGCTATGGGCTCAGAATTCACTCCTGGCTTGGGGACCATATGGGACACCGTGAATTCGTCCTGGGGTAAGCCATGTGCAAGGAAAATGCCTTACCTCTGTGCTATTGCTCCAGCCCTTTAACTAATTTTTAAAGGGTAGAGGGTCTGGGTCACAACCTGTGGAGCTCAGGAGTGATGCCTGGTGTACTCAAAGAAAAATTTGTAACACCAGAGATTTGAACGAAGGTCAGCAGCATGCAAGGCAAGAGTCCTAATCTCTTACTATCTCTCCAACCTACAATAGCTTTTTATTAAGGGATGATTTTAAGTATGTTTATTAATTAAAAACTGTAAAATTGGTATTTTCAACTGCTAGGAAAGATAAAAAAAAAAAGATGTTTGCCTTTTCTCATGAATGGGGAAGTGATTGAGCTCGGGGCAGTAGGAGAATGTAGAGAAAAAAAAACTGCTTCAGGACTTCCATCAGTTTGTCACGAAAATCATTACCATGTGGTTTTCTGTTTCATGGGTTGTATTAGCCTGGGTGGAATTTTACCACTTCTGAATTGGAACTTTAAATCAATATTGGGTAGATAATATCTTATTTAATAATAATATAGTTCATAATGGCTTATATTATACACAACGTTCGGCATTATTTTTTATTTGACAAAAATTTTCATTTCAGGCACTAAAGATAGTAATGGAGGTAAGAAGCAAGCCTCGTGTGCAGTCAATCTGTTTGATCCTGGCACCAAATAGCTCCCAGAGCACCACAAGGGGTCTATCTGTCACAGAGTCAGAAATATACCAAATGCTGTTGGATGTGATCCAGCACTCTCTCCCAAAAGAAAAAAAATTATTTTCTAGATTTGAAATTGGCTAGGATGTATTTTATAAGGATGGCATTTTTTTTACTTTTCTAGGTTAATACATTTAAATTAATTTATCATCAGTTTTCAGTTCTCTAGAATTTCTTTGAGGAGGGCACACCCAGTGGTACAAAGGGGTTACTCCTGGCCCTGTGCTCAGAAATCGTTATCGCTACTGGCAGGCTCATGGGACCATATGGGATGCTGGGAATCGAACGCAGGTCCATCCTGGGTTGGCCACATACAAGGCAAATACCCTACTGCTGTGCTATTTCTCTGGCCCTCCAGTTCTCTAGAATTTCTAAAGTATAGTGTTATGTCTCTGTATGCATACAGGACTTAACAGATCCAAATTCTCACTGTCATCTACCACCAAAAATATCCATCCCACCTAACTTTCCCTCGGATAAACACCATTATTTTCCCCCCATCTAGGAATTAGTTGTTTTGTTTTTACTTTACAGTTCATTTACTCCACGTGAATAGTAAAAACAAGAGTAATATTTTTACTTCTTGATTTATTATTTCACATAATCACCTGAAGTTCCATACATTTTGCCTTAATAATATGTCAAATTTTTCATGAAAGAGATTAATACTCTGTAGTGTGTACATGCCATATATGCACTATACAAATATTTTTAGTTTATACATAGTGTATATTTATTTAAGCTTTTTTAATTCAGTAATCTGGATGGGGCCACTAGGTTAACTTTGTGTTTTGACTATCAAGAACATAAGAATGCAACCATCTTTTCAAGTTAGAATTTTAGGGGTCAGAGTGATAGTAGAATGAGTAAGGTATTTGCTTTCTATACAGTCAATTTGGGTTCAATTCCTGGAATCCCATATAGTGCCACCAAATCCCCACCAGGAATAATCCCTGAGTACTGCTAGATGTGGTCCCAAAACAAACAAAAATAAAATTAGCATTTTATAGCTTTTGTATAAATTCTTACATGTGTTATTACTGAATTATATGGTATATCCTTTTGTGAGTGTGTGTGAAGGGGACAGTCTCCCAAGTCAGACCCCCCAACTGGCAATTCTCAGCCAACCTAGCTGCCAAGTCAATACAAGGGCCCAATGCTGCAGGGCTGCTGGTGCCAGAAATAATCTGAACCTCTGGAAACACTTAGACACCTCTAAGGTTGCACTCAGCGATGTTCATGGACCATGTGATACCAGATGGCTGGGGTAGGTTATATGAAAGGCATATGCCTTATCCCCTGTTCTATCTACCCAATCTAAACATTTGGGTATGAAAAGGTTATGCCATACCTGGTAATGTTTGAGCTACACTGAGCTCTGTGCTTAGGGATTGTTCCTAGAAGTACACAGGGAACCATGCAGTGCTAGGGATCAAACCAAATTTAACTACATGCATAGCAAGGGCCTTAACCCCTATGATATTTCTTCAGCCCTCTACATTAAAAAGAAAAGAATTCATACCTATTTTAGTAGATGCTGCATTAATTTTGCATTGCCATTAACAGTATGTATATCAAAGTTCATTTATATATACATACATAAATGTATATATCCTTGCTAATACTTGTTTTTTGACATAACCTGTTCTCACAAGTACAAAGTGATATATCTCCTTTGGGTGCCACATCTGACTTTGTACTGGCTCTGTGCTCAAGAATCAATGCCAGCCAGACTTGGGTGACCATTATATGGTGCTACGGATCAAACCTGGGTCAGTCACCTGCAAGTCAAGCATCTTACCCACTATACTATTCTTCAGCCCTCACTGTAATATTTATCTGAAGTTCCCTAATAAGTGATTTTTTTTCATCTATCAATGGGCCATCTGTTTGGCATCTTTGGGGAAAATATCTATTCAAGAGTGAGAGAATATTATGGAAAATTTGCATGATTTCAATATATACTAATAAAAATAAGAAAATGTAGGACTCTCACAACGACTCCAACTTCCTCAGAAATATTACCAACAAGTACCTAAATTTTCTCATGAAACATCTTGAGGGCATTTCAAAATAATGCCCTTAATCTGCACTTCAAAACTGTAAATCTATTAACCATCAATACAAAGGCCTAAGAGCATCACACTGACCTTCAACTGTGCCAAAATCCTAGATCTGGAACCAGGATCAAAGTTCAGGGGATCCACTGAGTCAGTGATTACTGAGTCAATCAGTAATCTATCCATTAACACAGCCAGTGGTTAGAGCCAAAAATCATGAAGTAAGCAAGTTAATATCCAAGATCTGAGTCAAGAGTCATCAAACAAAGTTGGCAGGGAGAGGTGAGAAGGGAAAAGTGTCAAATCTAAGCCAAAGGAGTTCCAAACACCTCGTATCACCAGAACCACCCAGAGGCGACAACACAACTATTATGGCTACTTTAGGCACAGTTTACTTAAGTGAAGACTATTGACCAAAATCTGGCCCTAAAGAGCAATGAATTTGGAAGGAAAACATTCTCTTTTGTGGCTTCTAGTTTGTTATGTTGTTCCTAAACCTGTACTTTTAATCTCTAGTATTACCTTGTCAAATTTATATCCCTAGTATATTTTTATCTTAGATGTGAAATCCCTTGCTACTTGAGACAGTCATTTAAGTTCTATAAGCCTTAATTAGATTATCTCTATAATTATAGTTATTTTTGCCTTCATAGATTCATTTTAAGAATTGTATGAGAACACACAGACATTTGAAGATTTGACTACACAGATCTGAATTTTTGGTAAGACACTAAAAACAGTTAAAGACAAATATAAAGGTAAGAAAACAATAAAAATTTAACAAAAATCTTAATAATATCTCAAGTAATTTTAAAGTCACCCAATACATATAAAATTACAAAAAAAACACATGAAAATAGCATACATAGGTAAATCACAGAAGTAAACTAAGATACGCAGTCTCACAAGAGATCATGAAATGAAAAGTAAAAGGGAAATACCATTTTAGCTTGGCAAAAATTAAAATGATTAATAATATGCCTGTTAACAAAGTATATGAAAATTATAAGCACACAGTTTGAGAAAGTATATATCCTTAGATAAACAATTTGCAAGTAAAATTTTAAATGTGAATAATCTTTATTCTATTGATTCTAATGCTGATCAGTTATAAATCACAAATACTATCACAAGAGTTATTTAGAACAATGTGTCTCAACCTTTGTCAAGCATTACCCCTTTCCAACCTTACTTAGTTCTCATAGTTCCCTGGTCCTAGTAGTTGACCTGTAGTCTCATTTACACTATTTTCACCTGAAGAATATCCTGTGGTCATCAGGAGGGGGCATATAGCCCCAGTTTATAAATTCTGGATTAGGTGATGAATGATAACTAGACCTTCAGTGGTGGGCATGGAATGGTATATTTGTCAAGGTATTAAGCTGCAGTCCTGAAATATATGTTTCTATAAACCAATGTAACACCAATAAATACAACAAAATTATATGCAAAATTAAATACTATAATATAATTTTACAAAACTCATCTCCATGATCTATATTCAAATAGCTAATGTAATTGTGATAAATATGTTCATATGTAAGTATTTTGTACCCCTGCTATTTATAAATATAAATGTTTATATGTGAAAGAAAAAACATATAGAAGTTTAGACAACTGTTGGTAACAATTCTAAGAAGTAGACTTAGAGAACGTGGGAAATCTCCTATTTGTAAATATATGTTAAAAATATATATGTCCTAAACTTTTCCAACTATGTGAAACATCACTATTTTAAAAGAAAAAAACAGAAAAGTTCAGTGGATCATAAAGTAAAATGCACTTAAGTTATACTTTGCAATCAAAATTAATTTAAGGTAGCATACAAAAATATGTTTACAAAAATTTTACTAAAATTACTTTTGAGTCAAGATGTAAAAACCGAAGTTGCAAACCAGTGTCCCCTCAATTTTTATTTAAAAAGCTTTGGGGACATTGAAAAGACAGGAACCCTTCCTAACTTCTTTTATGAGGCTAATAACACATTCATTTCCAAAGATGGCAAAGGCACCACCAAGAAAGAAAACTACAAACCAATCTCACTAATGAGCATAGATGCAAAAATCTTCAACAAAATCTTATCAAACCGAATCCAACAATACATCAAAAATATTATACCATGACCAAGTGGGATTCATCCCAAGGATGCAAGGATGGTTTAACATACTTAAATCAGTAAACATCATACACAACATCAATAACAAGAAAAACAAAATCACATGATTATATCAATTGATGCAGAGAAGGCATTTGACAAAATCCAACACCCATTCATGATTAAAACACTCAGCAAAACAGGCTGGAAGGAACCTTCCTCAAGATAGTTATAGCTATCTATAAAAAGTCCACAGCCAACATTATCTTTAATGGCAAAATGCTGAAAGCATTTCCACTAAGAGCAGGAACTAGGCAAGGCTGTCCACTGTCTCCACTCTTATTCAACATAGTTTTAGAAGTCCTGGCAATAGCAATCAGACAAGAGAAAGGAATTAAAGAAATCCAAATAGAGAAAGAGGAAGTCAAACTATCTCTTTTTGCAGATGATATGATGATATACATAGAAAACCCTAAAGAATCCACAGTAAAACTCCTAAAAACAATTAATCAATACAGCAAAATGGCCAGCTACAAAGTCAACATACAAAAGACAGTAGCGTTGTTCTATATAAATAACAAAGTAGAGGAAAAAGACATTAAGGAGTCAAAGCCATTTAAAATAGTATCCAAAAATATCAAGTACCTAGGAGTCAACCTTACAAGAGAAGTGAAGGGCCTATATCATGAAAACTTCAGAACACTTCAAAAAGAAATTGAAGAGGACATAAGGAAATGAAAGAACATCCCATGCTCCTGGGTAGGTAGAATCAACATCCTCAAAATGGCTATCTTACCTAAACTTCTATATAGATTCAATGCAATCCCTATCCAAATTTAAACATTTTTGTTTTTGTTTTTTGGGTCATACCGGCAGTGCCCAGGGATTACTCCTGGCTCTATGCTCAGAAATCGCTCCTGGCAGGCTAGGGGAACCATATGGAATGCTGGGATTCAAACCACTATCCTTCTGCATGCAAGGCAAATGCCCCACCTCCATGCTATCTCTCTGGCCGCAAAATTCAGATATTTTTAAGGACTTAGAACAATTAATTTTAAATTCAAATGGAACCACAAAAGACCCAGGTTAGCCAAATATATACTGTAAAACAAGAATCTGAGTGGCATTTACTTAACCTGAAGCTTTACTATAAAGCCATAGTAATCAAAACAGCATGGTACTGGAACAAAGACAGAGTCTCAGACAAGTGGATTAGAATATCCAGATATATACCCACAAATATATGGTCAACTAATATTTGACAAAAGAGCCAAGAACTTGAAATAGAACAAAGACAGTTTCTTCAACAAAAGGTGTTGAAACAACTGGATATCTGTAAGAAAATAAAAATTGATCCATACCACACACCTTATACCATAGTCAACTCAAAATGGATTAAAGACATTGAAATCAAACCCAAATCTATAAAGTTCATTAAGGAAAAAATAGGTAAAGCACTTCAAGACCTATATATCAAAAAAGTCTTTCATGATAGAATGCCAATGTCAAGAATTTTTGCATCAAACCTAAATAAATGGGGGCTACATCAAACTAAAATGTTTCTGCATGTCAAAAGAAACCCTGGTTAAAGCTAGAAGACAGTTAATGGAATGGGAAAAATTTTGCACTCAACACATCAGAAAAAGGGTTGATATGTAGGATATACAAAGCACTCAGAAAACTGAGCTCCAAAAAGACTCCAATAAAGCCATAGAGAAGGAGCCAGAGAGATAGCATAGAAGTAGGGCGTTTGCCTTACATGTAGAAGGATGGTGATTTGAATACTGGCATCCCATATGGTCCCCTGAGCCTGTCAGGAGTGATTTCTAGGCATAGAGTAATCCCTGAGTACTGCCAGGTGTGATCCAAAAACCAAAAAAAAAAAAAGAAAAGAAAAGAAAAAAAGCCATAGAGAAATGTGGAGAAGAAATGAATAGGCACTTCTCAGAAAAAGACTGAAAGATAGCCAATAAGCACATGAAAATATGCTCACCATCACTCATCATTAGGGAAATCCAAATAAAGACAACAATGAGGTACCACCTTACACCAATGAAGATGTCACACATCAAAAATAACAGGACCAATCTCTGTTTGCGGGGATGTGGTAAGAAAGGAACTCTCATCCACTGCTGGTGGAAATGCTGCCTTGTCCACTGCACCCCTAAGGAAAACAGTATGGAGAGTGTTCAGTAAACTCAGAATTGACTTTCCATATGACCCAGCTATTTCACTCCTGGCTATCTCTCCCCAAGACACAAGGACATTCATTCCAAAGTATGTGTGTACTCCACTATTTATCATAGCACTCAGTACAATAGCCAAAATTTGGAATCAACTTCAATGCCCAACAACAGATAAGTGGATCATGAAGATGTGGTACTTATACGCAATGGCAATACATAGCAGTTACAAATAATGCAATCATGGATTTTGCAGCAACATGGATGGATCTAGAACATATTATGTTGAATGAAGTAAGCCAGAAGAAGGGCAAATACAGAATGATAGCACTTATCTGAGGATCTAGAATATATACCACATATACATGTAATACTCCATGAACAAATACAATGGTCTAATAGGGTAGAAACTCCAAGCACCATAGTTGCCAGCATTTAGGGAGAAGAAGTGCTCAAATCAAGGCAACACAAAGCCTCAAGTATCCATTATACCATGAAGAAACCAGCAACAATGGAAACAGTGGTTTAGAGTAAACAGGTATGTAATCATCCTCTAACTACAAAGCTCTATAATAATGTCTTAAAGTATTTTACTCACAGAGCCAGGTGAAGAATAGGATGAGAAGCCAGAGGCTCTAGCTGCAGTGATTACTAATAATATGTTTTAATTTTACCAAGCATAAAATAACCCTTCAGCTTCTGTGTCCACAGCGGTTCTTGGATACAAAGGGCAGACACCCTAATTTTACACCTTGGTGCTCAGTTATACTAGATACCATATACAGTGTTCATTATGATAATGTCTCTATTTGTTTATTTGTTTTTGGTTTTTGAGTCACACATGGTAGTGCTCAGGGGTTAATCCTGGCTCCACACTCAGAAATCGCTCCTGGCAGGCTGGGGGACCATATTGGACCCTGGGATTCGAACCAATGACCTTCTGCATGAAAGGCAAATGCCTCACCTCCATGCCATCTTTCCAGCCCAAATAATGTACCCATTTTCTTTTCTTTATGTCTTCTATTAGGATCTAAATCATATGACCATTCAGACCACAGAAACCGTCAATGGTGCACCAGAGACTTACGTTATAGGTCCTACTCATCGAATACGTTTTTGCAAATTACCATTTCCTCTCTTTCTCTTTCTCTCTCTCTCCTACTTCTCTCTCTCCCCTTTCTTCTTTTTTTTCTTTTTGCCCCCCCTTTCTTCTTCTTATTCTGCATCAACTCAATCTAGGTTAAACAAAACCCACTCTGCCTGTTTCTCCTTAAGAAAGGAACCATGATACCTAAGATACAATGAACAATATTAAACAGGGTGCCAACTCTTATAATCCTCACTACCACATTGCTTAGAACTCTAGACGCAAAAACTATGCATGTTCTAAAATGCTCCAGCCACTATCTAACCCTGAAACCTTCATTTAGCAAGGTCCACCCTCATCAGTGATGAAGTGCCTAGAAATAAGAAAACCTTCCAACTCTGACATAATGGCCAAATTTTTTTTTGAGTTATTTCTACTGTATCTACTCATTTTCTTTTCTCTTCTCTCTTATCTTTTGTTCTCCCTAATATATATCTAAACTAATTATCTTTAATTAATTCAATTATTTCTTGTTTTGTTTTGTTTGGTTTGGTTTTTGGACCACATCCAGTGACACTCAGAGGTTACTCCTGGCTATGTGCTCAGAAATTGCTCCTACCTTTGGGGACCATATGGGACACTGGAGGATCGAACTGAGGTCTGTCCTAGGCTGCGCGCCACTGCTCTGGCCCCAACTTAATTCGATTATTTCTTAACAGCTCAGACCCATCCTATGAGGGTCAGGCCTCTAACAACTACTTAAGAATAAATAGATCGCTAATGTCTGTATTTATGCAGGCATGAGTTTATAGATAGTGGACTCCCCTCTGAGTGCCAAACCTAAATTGTAAACAATCCATGCCTAAAGTTTATATAGCCCCTTCTATATACTATCCCTCCTCCCACTTCAGAAATCCTTCTATCCTTTCACCCCCTGATTATGATACAATATCTCTCTTATTTAAATCTCTTCACCCTCAGTTCTTAACTCATTAGATACTGAGACCAACCTCCTGCCCCAATAAGCCATCACCCAGTTCCCAAAGTGAAAGGACACTTTCTCAGCCCCACATCTTGTGCCCCAGAAACTACAACCAACATTCCTGCTGATTCATGTTGTGTGGCCCCTTTTCTCACAGCCCTCCAAATGTGGACTTAGCATCATACTGGATTCAGCTCCAAATGAACCCCCCAGCACAAGGACTCTACCTGATCTCCTTCTGCTGCAAATCATTTATCAAACTCAACAAAACCAGGGTGTGTGATGAAAATGTGCCCTGGATATACACACACACACACACACACACACACATACACACACACATAAGAATATCTTAAAAGACAATGGGGAAGCCTATATTTTCTCTATATGTTTAATATTTCTGTAATAACAACTCTGAGCCTTCTTATTCCCAAATGTAAGGTAACCTCTTACATCACTGTATTTTCCCCAATTACTTTTCTTAATTTATTTTCATTTATTTCAACTATTACATATAAAATTATATAATATTATATAATTATATATAATTTTTTCTTTTTCTCTTTAACTTCACCTATTTTGGTTCTGCTTAGTACAAAAACCTATAGAAAAAGGGCTTGCCTGAGAATAAAAGCTCAGGTCCAAACCAGGGCATAGAGATTGTGTAGCCTAAATGCTCTTACCCCCAAATGTACCAGCAATATAACATGGCATCATTCCTTTTTGCAAAGGCATACTAAAAAAGGAGAAAATCTTATGTACAGAAACAAGCTCTATCTACTAAGGATAAGAACCCATAAATTTTATAATTCAGGGGTGCCTCCCACTCTGAACATGTGTCATGTGGAGCCAACTTAGACTCCTTGTGATCAGACAGCGACCATCCAATCCCAAACCCAGACATAGAAAGGACACAGTTCCCTGCAACAGCACCAGGAACCAAACTACCACCGGGAAATTCCTTATACTGCTCTAGCACCAACTTGCACCAGTTCTGATATGACATCCTGACAAAAAGGAAAGGGCAACAACTTGATCTAAGAGCAGGTTGTCCTATCTAATCACCTAAAGGTAAAATGAAATCAGAAGACACGTCATCCTTTGATCTGTGCAAAAACCAAGATCGCTAACTACAGAAGACTGACCTTGACAACCTTAAGTGGGCAGAACTTATCCTGGGACCAATAAGAAAGACCCTAGCCTAGGCTTCATTCTAGGATTTGTATAATAACCAAGATCTCTGAATCCAGAGGTCTGACTTTGACAACTGTGACACAACAGATCTTCTGGAAACATAATGAAGGACTCTATCCTAGGCTCATCCTAGGATCTATGCAAAAACCAAGACCACCAATTACAGAAGACTGATTACAACAACAGTGATGAAATAGAACTGTTAGAACCTTAAAGAAAGATGCTATCCTAGGCTTCATCCTATGACTTGTGCAAATACCAAGATCTCTAGTTAGAGGCCTGATTATGTCAGTCACAATTGAGCTGAAAATTTCCTGGCACCATAAAAATTCCTTAGGGTGTGAAAAGGAGTGTATACAGAGCCTGCAGTTATTCCCATGACAGTAAGCTTCAAGGGTGGAGAAGCCTTGTATATTTTAGGCAAAGGAAATTCCCTTTCTAATTTCCCCAATATTAACTGTGCCTATGAAAAAAAAAAAAACAAAAAACCTTGCCACATCAGTTCTCCCTTCTTTTATCTTTTTTTTTCTTTCCCTCTTTTTTTTCTTTTGGCCTCGTGGTTATTGTTTGGTTGTTGTATTTGTTGCTGTGGTGCTTTTTAGTAGTTGCTGGTTTTGGTCCTTTGATTTTTCTTTTTTGTTTTGTTTTGTTTATTTTGTTGTTTTAGGGTTTTGTTTTTTGTGTTTTTATTTTTTTTTATATTTTTGATGAACTCCTCCCAATTTTTATTGTCTGTTTTATTGTTTTGTTTTTTATTTTTTTGGATTTTTGGTTTTTTTTTCTTTTTTCATTTTCTTCTTTTCATTTCTTTTTCAAACAAAACCACATAATTTGAATCATCTTGTTCTACCTCATAAATTGAGGGGGGGGAAAATGGATGGTACCAGAATCAAACAGTCATATATTGAGTAGAAATAAAAAATGATCAGATTTAAGCACCAAACCCAAAGTCAACGACAACAGAATCAATACCCAATCTTCAACAAGCTATACACAGAGGGGACCAGTTATCCTAGAAGTCCAGGGGGCAAAGGCGAGGATGGGATGCTGGGAACAGGGTTGGAGGGAGGACAACACTGGTGGTGGGAATACCCCTAATTCAATGTCATTATGTATCTTAAATATTCCTGTGAAAGACTTGTAATCCACATTGGTCACAATAAAAATTATTAAAATAAAAACTAATTTTGTAAAAAAAAATAAAACAGGATTATGAAACCACAAATTTTTATGTAATTCAGGAGTGTTATTTTAATATAAAATATAATGTCTAATGGAAAAAAAGCTTTGGGGGTGGGACCAGAGTGATAGCGCAGAGGTAGCATGTTTGCCTTGCATGGAAGTAGCTGACTCAGGACAAACTTCAATTCAATTCCTGGCATCCCATATGATCCCAGGAGCAATTTCTGAGCGCATAGTCAGGAGTAAACCCTGAGCGTCACCGGGTGTGACCCAGAAAAAAAAGCTTTTGGGGAGCGTGGGAGGTATGAGATGGACTCTAGAACATTGGTGATTGGAAGTTGACACTGAGGTTGGTGAGATAGGTGTTGAAACATTGGATGTCTAAAACTCAACTATGAATAACTTTATAAATGACAATGCTTTAAATTTTAAAAATTCATAAAAACAAAAAGGCTTTCTGGAAGGCTAGAGAGACAGTATCACAGAGAGGGTATTTACCTTGCATGCAACTGACCTGTAAACAATCCCTTGCACTTCTTCTGGCTCTCCAATTCCTCACAGAAATGATCCCTAAGCACAGAGCAAGGAGTAAAGGAGAAACTCCTAAAAATAGCCAGATGAGTTCAAAAATAAACAAAATCAAAAAGACCTTCTAGGCTGGAGAGAGATAATATTTGGGTTAATATCAGATTTTCCACTCCACATTGCCATGTGTGGCTCAAAGACCAAATATATAAATAAATAATCTTCCACATAAATAATAATGCAATAATTTTAATTTGCAATAATGAATTCTTATTCCTTTATAAAGGTTCAATAAGATAAAAGTTTTTGTAAATGTTACTAATTCTTACTTTTTTACTATTATATTCATGTTGAAAGGATACTACATACATTAATACAATTTATGTATACCATATCTGACCTATTTGTCTTCTAATTACTCCAAACTTGGAAATTCTCTTTTATATATTTCTCTCTTCTTAGTTTTTCAAATCACTTTCAATTTTAATATTTTCTCCCAAACATATGATCAGAACTTCATTTTTGTGAACTATAGGTGCCTCACATTTCGTTAGAAGAATAGAAAAATGTTATAAATTTGTTTACAATGAAAATAAAGCATGTTATTCTCACCTGCAAAGCTATTGATTCAATGCAATTTGCTTTACCATGTCCTTTCCTATGCCCTCTTCTTTTATGTTTCTTGTGATAATGCAAACTCACTGCCCCCAATAAAGCATGCTTTTAGGAAAGAATCTGAAATCTAAATTTACTTTAGTGAGTGAAAAGACATATAAAGAAACAAAGATATTAACTGCTACATTTCAGAAATCAATTGTTGTTATTTCACATAAGTACCCAACACTACCAGATACTGATTACAATGTAAACCAAATTGATGGACCATACACTCAGAGAGCATGAAGAATAAGTAAATAAACAAGCAATGAAACTAAAACGTGAAAATTGCTATAAAAAAGATAATACCAGTTATCATGAGAAGGAAAGTCTAACCAAGCACTATAATAATTCTCAAAGAAATATCTAAGCTAATCATTAAAGTGTGAGCATCAACCAAAGGTCAATAGAAAGAAAATATTTAAAATGCCTTCCTGACTCCTCTGAAATCATACAAATGCATGTGTGACCCTTATGAGTAATAATATTGAGAACATAATTCAAGCTTTCTTTAAAAATCTAGCTCCTTTTCTCATTTGAATCCATAATCACATTTTACACAAAAGTGAATTAAAAGTGGATCAAAGACCTTGATATTAGACTCTAATCCAGAAGCATTTTTCCTTTTTGCATAGACACATTAAAATTTGGAAATATTACATATGTTAACAAGATCTTATCTAATAGAGATGGGAACACATAAATTTTATATTGCAATGGGGCCTTACATGATGAACACTTGTGATAGTGGTTTAGCTTAGGCTTCAGAAGATAGGACATTGACCATTCACCCCTGAACTTTGGATCCCATCTATGAAAACAACAAAGTTTGCTACACCTAGCATCAAGAATCAGATTTCTGCCAGGGAAGGCCCTAATGCTGCCCTGGCATCGACATACTCCAGAATGGGTTTATATGAAACCCTGACTTGGTAACAGCAAACAATCCTGCATTCCGGGCAGTGTTCTCTGCATTGCCACCAAATAGTGAAATAAAACCAGAAGACACTCCACATCACCCTATCTTTGACATAGGATCTGTATAGAAACCAGGATCTCTAACCACAGAAACCTGATAGCAACAACCATGATTGTGAAGAGCTTTTACTGAGACCAAGAGAAAGACTTCTGAGATTAAAACAACTTAGTATGCCTGGAACCTGTAGTTTGTCTTACTCCAGGATACTTTATGGGTAAGGTCTCACTGTTTTTTAGGCCAAGGGCTTTTCCTTTTTATTTTCCCCATATTTTGTTGTGCCTATGCAAACAACAACAACTGGCCACACACATTTTTTACTGTATTTTTATCTCTTATCTTTAAAATAAAAAAGAGTTGACCTTCTTCTATTTTTAATGATTTTATTGGCAGATACAGTAATTTTCAAAAATATACTTGCAACTGAATTTTTTTTTCTTTCTTTTTTTCTTTTTCTCCCATTTTATTTTTTAATTTTTCCTTTCTATTCAATAAATTTGCTTTCCCAGTGCATTGTTGCCCAATGTGTGTTCTTCTCTACTGATCTGTCTCCTGAAGCTATCCTGCGTGGGCAGAGACGGGCCCAGAAAAACTGCTCTCCTAGAGCTGACCAGGCTGAAAGCCAAGGATTGAATCCCTGAGTGAAAACCGGCTATCAGCAGTAACTTGCAGAAAGGCAGACACTCTGTCTGTAATGTCAGGCTGGAAGAATCTTCCCCTGCTGTATGATTGCCAATTGGGAGAAGCTGTGCATGTCACCTGTGTGTGTTTTCTCTTACGGTTATGTCTCCTGAACTTCACTGCTAGTAGGACCGAGAAGGGCCCAGCAAGATCGCTCTCCTAGAGGCTCCAGAAGAGCACAGCTGCTTTGCTTTGCAGCCATGCACTCTTTCTAACGAATGAGCCTCACCATAAAACGCAAAAAAAAAAAAAAAAAATCACATTACAAGCATGACAATGGGGAAACCTCACAGGCAAACACCATGCACAGAGAATGAAGATGATAGGTCTGATGACCAAAAAAAAAGAAAAACTGCCATCTGATTAACCTCTCAGATAAGGAGTTTAGAATAGAAATATGGAAGATCCTCATGAAAATAAAAAAATGTATAGCTCTAGCTGAACAGAACACAAAGACAGAAATCAGAAAACTCCAAACTGAAATAACAGATCTGAAAAACACAGTAGCTCAACTGAAAAACTCAGTGAAAAGTCTCTCCAACAGGGAAACAGCAGCCGAGGACAGAATCAGTGAACTGGAAGATAAAATACAGAATAACTCCATACATCAGAAGAGATTGGAAAAGAACCAAAAGAAGACCCTGGAAAAGGCAAATGGTCAGACAATGGAAAAAGTGCTCAAACAATGTGAACAGATGAAAATAGAAGTCTTTGATAAACTCAACAGTACAACATAAAAACTGTTGGAGCCCCAGAGGCCCAAGAAGGGGATCCACAGGAAGAATCAACACTCAAAGACATCATCACAGAGAAACTCCCAGAGCTAAAGACTGCATGCAATAAAATTCTGCATGCCCGAAGAGTACCAGCTAAAAGAGAGCCGAAGAAAACACCCCAAGACACATCCTAGTCACAATGATGAATCCTACAGATAGAGACAGAATATAGAAAGCAGCAAGATCAAAAAGGGAAATTACATTCAAAAGAACATTCATAATATTTACAGCAGACATGTCACAGGAAACTCTCAAGGCCAGAAGACAGTGGTTGGATATTGTGACAAGACTGCATGAAATGGAGGCTTCACCTAGAATACTGCACCCAGCCCAACTCACGTTCAGATTTGAAGGAAGAATACATAGCTTCACAGATAAGCAACAGCTCAGAAACTTTACAGATGCAAAACCAGGAAAAACTGAAAGGTCTGCTTTAAGACAAGACAGACAAACAGACATGCCAAACTTATACACAAAGATGACATTAAATCCCATGACAATCATCTCCCTCAATCTCAATGGACTAATTGCACCAGTTAAGAGACACAAAGTGGCTAAATGGATCTAAAAAATGAGTCCAACCTTTAGCTGCCTACAAGAAACACAACTGAATAATCAGAATAAACATAGACTCAAAATCAAAGGCTGGAGGAAAATCATCTAACCAAACAACACCCTTTAAAAAGCTGATGTTGTCATATTAATATCAGACAACACAAACTTTAGACTCAAAAAAGTTGTAAGGGACAAAGATAGACACTTTGTACTAATCAATGGATATGTGCAACAGGAAGAAATCACACTACTAAAAATATATGCACCCAATGAGAGACCAGCAAATTATCTAATACAATTATTGACAAATTTGAAAGAGGACATCAATAATAACACAATAGTTATGGGAGACCTCAACATGGCCCTGTGACCTCTTGATAGGTCAACAAGACTGAAACCCAACAAAAATATACTAGTCCTAAAAAGAGAAATGGAAGAAAGATACCTAGTAGATATATATAGGATACTCCATCCCCAGAAATCTGGAACATATTCTTCTTTAATGTATATGGGTCATTCTCCAGGATAGACCACATGCTGGCACATAAACAATACCTCGATAAAATCAAGAGGATAGAAATTTTGCAGGCTACCTTAGCTGACCACAAGGCTCTGAAATTAGATGTGAACTACAAAGGGATACATAAGAAGAATGTTAACAACTGAAATTAACAGCCTGCTACTGAGCAACTAATGGGTCTGAGATGAAATCAAAGAGGAAATCAAAACTTCCCTGGAAACAAATGACAATGAAGACACAAACTATCAGAATCTATGAGATACAGCAAAAGCAGTACTGAGAGGAAAATTTATAGCTTTGCAAGCACACATCAGGTAAAAGGGGCATACCTCAATAGCCTGATAAATTAGAAAATGATCAACAAAAGAAACCAAAAATAGGGAGACAGAAGGAAATAACAAATCTCAGAGCAGGCGTCAATAAATGGAAACACAAAAACTATCCAAAAGAGCAACAAAAGCAGAAGTTGGTTCTTTGAAAAAATAAACAAGATTGATAGACCATTGGCAAAACTCACAAAGAGAAACTTGATAACCTGTATTAAAAATGAAGAGGAGGAGATCACTACCGATATTGCAGAGATTCAAAGGGTAATCAAGACTACTTTGAGAAACTCTATGCCACCAAATATGAGAATCTGGAAGAAATGAATGAATTCTTGGACTCCTATAACCTTCCACGGTTGAATAAGGAAGGTGTAGCATATATAAACACCCCCATCACCATTGAGAAAATTAAAATGGTAATCAAAAGTCTGCACCAAATCAAAAGCCCAGGCCCAGATACATTCACTAATGAATTCTTTCAAATCTTTCAAGAGGAACTACTACCAATCCTGGTCAGGCTCTTTCATGAAATTGAAAAAATGAGAATACTTCCAAATAGCTGTTATGAAGTCAAAATCATAAAATGATTGATATCAAAACCAGATACCAAAACTCGATACCAAAACCAGAGAGAGATGCTGCCAAAAAAGAAAATTACAGACCAATATCTCCGATGAACACAGATACAAAGATCCTCAACAAAATCCTAGTAAATAGGATCCAATGCCTCATCAAGATCATTCACTATAATCAAGTAGATTATACATCCCAGGATGCAAGGATGGTTTAACATCTGTAAATCTATCAACATAATACATAACATCAACAACAAGAAAAATACAAATCACATGATCATATCAATAGACACATAGAAAGCATTTGATGAAAAAAAAGAAAGAAAGCATTTGATACGGTACAACACCCATTCTTGATAAAAAAAAAAAACTCTCAATAAGAGGGGAATGAAAGGAACCTTTTTCAATATAGTTAAGGCCATCTTCCAAAAGCCAATGATAAATATCATCCTCAATGGAGAAAAACTAAAAGCCTTTTCTCTAAATTCTGGTACAAGACAGGGCTGTCCTCTTTCACCACTGCTATTCAACATAGACCAGGAAGTACTTGCTATAGCGATTAGATAAGAAAAAGATATCAAGGGAATCCAGATAGAATGGAAGAAATCAAGCTCTCACTGTTTACAGATTACATGATACTCTACTTGGAAAACCCTAAAGACTCTACCAAAAAGCTTCTAGAAAAAAAATAGATTCATATAACAAGGTGGTAGGCTACAAAATTAACACATGGGGCCGGCGAGGTGGTGCTAGAGGTAAGGTGTCTGCCTTGCAAACGCTAGCCAAAGAAGGACCTTGGTTTGATCCCCTGGCATCCCATATGGTCCTCCCAAGCCAGGGGCAATTTCTGAGCGCTTAGCCAGGAGTAACTCCTGAGCATCAAATGGGTGTGGACCTAAAAACCAAAATAAAAATAATTAACACAAAAAAATCAATGGCCTTTTAATACACCAGTAATGATAGGGGAAAAATGGACATTAAGAAAACAACACCATTCACATTAGTGCCACACAAACTGAAATATCTTGGAGTCAACTTGACTAAAGACGTGAAGGACCTATACAAAGAAAACTATAAAACATTGCTTCAAGAAATAAGAGAGGGGGCCGGAGAGATAGCATGGAGGTAAGGCGTTTGCCTTTCATGCAGAAGGTCATCGGTTCGAATCCCGGCGTCCCATATGGTCCCCCGTGCCTGCCAGGAGCAATTTCTGAGCATGGAGCCAGGAGTGGCCCCTGAGCACTGCCAGGTGTGACCCAAAAACCACAAAAAAAAAAAAAAAAAAGAAATAAGAGAGGACACTAGGAAATGGAAACACATACCCTACTCATTGGATTGGCAGAATTAACATCATTAAAATGGCAATACCCCCCAAAGCTTTGTACAGATTTAATGTGATTCTTCTAAAAATACCATGACATTCTTTAGAGAAGTGGATTAAATACTTCTGAAATTCATTTGGAACAGGAAACACCCTCAAATAGCTAAAGAACTCCTTGGGAAAAGAAATATAGGAGGCATTACTTTCTCCAACTTTAAAATGTATTATAATGCAATAGTTATCAAAACAGCATGGTAATCCACTCAGATCAGTGGAATAGTATTAAGTATGCAAAGAATATTACCCAGACATACAATTACCAATTTTTGATAAAGGAGCAAGAAACCCTAAATGGAGCAAGGAAAGCCTCTTCAACAGCTGATGTTGGCACAACTGGTTAGCCACTTGCAAAAAAGCAAACTTATACAACATGTATGTATGTAAATTCCAAATGGATTAAAGACCTTAATATCAGACCTGAAACCATAAGGTATATAGAACAACATGTAGGTAAAACACTCCATGACATTGAGACTAAAGGCATCTTTAAGGGGAAAACATCACTCTCCAAACACGTGGAAGCAGAGATAAACCGAAGGGAATATATTAAGCTGAAAAGCTTCTGCACCTCAAAGGAAATAGTGCCCAGGATACAAGAGCCACCCACTGAGTAGAAGAAACTATTCACGCAATACCCATCAGATAAGGGGCTAATATCCAAAATATACAGGTCACTGACATAACTTTACAAGAGAAAAACATCTAATCTCATCAAAAATGGGGAGAAGAAATGAACAGACACTTTGATGAAGAAGAAAAACAAATGGCAAAAGGAACATGAAAAAAATGCTTCACATCACTAATCATCAGAGATGAAAATAAAAACAACTATGAGGTACCATCTCATGCCACAGAGATTGGCACACATCACAAAGAATGTGAACAAGCAATGCTGGGGGGATGTGGAGAGAAAGGAACTCTTATCCACTGCCAGTGGGAATGCCATCTAGTCCAACCTTTATGGAAAGCAACATGGAGATTCCTCCAAAAACTGGAAATTGAGCTCCCATATGATCCAGCTATACCACTCCTGGGGATATACCCTAGGAACACAAAAATACAATATAAAAACCCCTTCCTCACACCTATATACATTGCAGCGCTATTTACAATAGCCAAACTCTGGAAAAAAAATAAGATACCCTTCAACAGGCAAATGGCTAAAGAAACTGTGGTACATATAGACAATGAAATATTATGCAGCTGTCAGGAGAGATGAAGCCATTAAATTTTCCTATACATGGATGTACATGGAATCCATTATGCTGAGTGAAATAAGTCAGAGGGAGAGAGATAGATACAGAATAGTCTCACTCATCTATGGGTTTTAAGAAAAATAAAAGAAATTTTTGCAATAATTCTCAGATACAAAGAGAAGAGTGCTGGTAGGTCCAGCTCACAACATGAAGCTCACCACAAAGAATGATGAGTGCAGTTAGAGAAATAACTACACTGAGAACTATCATAACAGTGTGAATGAACGAGGGATGTGGAAAGCCTGTCTAGAGTACAGGTGGTATGGGGGGGTGGAGAGGAGGGAGATTTGGGTCATTGATGGTGGGAATGTTACACCAGTGAAGGGGGGTGTTCTTTTCATGACTGAAACCCAACCACAATCATATTTGTAATCAAGGTGTTTAAATAAAGATATTAATATAAAAATTGATTTCCCTTATCTTGAAACAATTGTATTATGATCAGTTATGTCAACTATATGATATGTTTTCTTTAAATAAAAATGATTTTGAATAAATAAAGGTTGCAGAAAACTATAGAAAAATAAAAATATTAATTATTCCATAATATTGTGAGTTAGCAATCTACATTTCAATTTCCACATTTCATTTTCCTCCAAATATCTTGTATACATTTTCTTTCTTCCCATTTAATCAACTATATTAACAAGTGCCACACATAAAAAAAAATTAAGACATATAACCACAATGAATGAAATGAGGTTCATCACTCAACCTACAGAGATAGAAATAATTATCTGAGAATATTAAAATGCCCTGTAAATATTGGCAACTTATATAAAATGAGTAAATTTCTAAAAACATATTTGACCCAAATTTCTATCTCTCCAGATTCTAAATGAATTATTAAAACCAGCTAGAAAACTGAAGATGTTCTCCAACTAGGTCTCAAATATCCTTTAAATATTTAAGGTCACCTGATGGAGAAATCGAGAATAGCTACTTTAAAATCCATTGTAAAATTTTTAGTTATTACTTAGACCCCATGATATTAGACACCAACCTCCAGCCTTGAACCCTGGAGCCCAGACATAGAAAAGACACAGTTCTCCACAACAGCTCCAGGAACCAAATCCCCTTCGGGACATCCTTAAAACTACTCTGGCACCAACATGCGCCAGTTCTAATAAGATATCCTGACAATGAGAAAATGGGAACAACTTGATTGAAGAGCAGGATGTCTTACCTTACCATCTAATGATAAGACAAAATCAGAAGATATGTCACCCTCTGATACATGCAAAAGCCAAGATCTCTATCTACAGATGACTTACTGTGACAATCATGACTGGGCACAACGTATCCTGGGACCATTAAAAAACACTAGTCTAGGTTTTGGTCTACATTCTGTACAACAATCAAGACCTCTAATTCCAGAGGTCTGTCTGAGACAATTGCAACTGAATGAATCTTCTGTAAACATAATGTAAGACTCTATCCCAGGCTCCATACTAGGATCAGCACAACGACCAAGACCACCAACTACAGAAGACGGATTAAAATGACAGTAAATGAACAGAACTTCTAGAAACACAAAGAAGGACTTCATCATAAGCTCCATTCCCTGACTTGTGTAGATACCAAGATCTCTAGATACAGAGGTCTGATTTTATCACCCATAACTGAGCAGAAGTCTTACAATCATCACAAAGGCATCGAGGGGAGAGTAAATGAACATGCAAGGAGTCTATAGTTAATCCCATGACAGTATGCTTCAAAGGAGGAAAAACCCTGTATCTCTTAGGCCAAGGGAATTCCCTTTCTAATGTCCCCAATATTTACTGTGCCTATGAAGGAAATAAAAAAACAGCACAAAATAATCTTTTGTATTTATTTATCTATTTAATTATTTTTTTGACTTCTTTGTTTTTGGTTTAGATATTGAAGTTGTTATCTCCTTTTTTTTTTTTTGCTTTCTGTTTTGCGCTCTGCTATGGATTTATTTCATGATCGTGGTTATTACGTGGTGCTTGTCTTTATTGCTGTCATGCTCACTGGGTATTTTATTTGATATTTCCTTTTGCATTGTTGTGATGTCTCACTTCCCTTTTCTATTTCCTCTCTCAAACTGACGTTGAGAGCTTCTAGAAGGACTCCGCCCATTTTCGGCTTATTTGATTTTTACCCCATTTTTATTGCTTTTCGTTTCTTTAAACAAAGCCACATAACCTGAACTATCTCCCAACTCTCAAATAGATAGGGAGATGGTGGAGGGTACCAGGCCCAAACAGTTGTATGATCACTAAGTAATAAGCTAGACACAGAGGGGACCACTTGTACTGGGAGCCCGGGGGATGAAGGTTGGGGAAAGGGGATGCAGATGGGAATGGGGGTGGAGGGAGGACAACTTTGGGGTTGGGAATTCCTCTGATTCAATGTTAATATCGACCTAAAACAATATTGTGAAGGGTATGTAAGCCACTTTGGTCAAAATTAAAATATATATATAAAGAAATGAAAAAAAAATTTAGTTCTCCTTATATCTACTTTGAACAGTTATTTACTGAAATACTCTGGCTTACTGAAATACCAAGCACCACTACAATCCAATTATCATTGTTCTCAAAACACTTTATAAGTTTTGTTTGAAATGGCTTTTGATTATATGTCTTATTTGGGGACCACACTCAGTGATATTTGGGGATCACTTCTAACAGTGCTATGGGGACCATATGAGACACCAGGAATCAAACCCTGGTTGAAATGTGCAAAGCCAATGTCCTACTGGCTCTGGTCCAGGTCTGGGGCATTTTATTTAATATAGGTGCATAGGTGAGGTTACCACATCTATGGAAAAAAAGTAGCTTTGCATTTTTTCTCCCCACCCCCTTTTATTTTGGCTTTGCATTTTTTTAAAAAGTCATAAAAAATATGTTCCAAAAAGTAATGCTTTCTTCTCTCCCCTCTTATGTGCTTCTTATTGTATAGTCATTTCTATATAGAACAAATATAAATATTACTACTATAAGCAAAGCTAAAAGGTATTTAGCTAGACCAAAAATGATAGTCATATCTAACATTTAGTTAGCAACCAGTGAAATAAAGTATGAGATTATGTAATATCCACTGTGCTTAATCTAGAGAGGTTTGAAGAGATAATCACTATAATCATAGCAGTATTTAATTTAATAAAACTTTTCTTTAAAGCGATGTATACCTTAACAAATGTGATTGAAATGAGTGTCTATAGCAAAGAGAGAAAAGTTAGGAAAATGGCAGATAAATAAAAAGTCTGTGTTTCTAGCTATTGAGAAGATTTTGAGAAAACATATAAAGTATGGTTCTTTAGCACGTGTCCACAAAGTCAGAGATATTTAGAAGTTTTTTATGTGTTTTGTTTTGTTTGGCTTTGGGTTTTGAGCCACACTCAGCAATGTTTAGGAGTTACTCCTGCATCTGTGCTCAGGAATCACTCCTGGCATGCTCAAGGCATCATTTGGGATGCTAGAGATTGAACCTGAGTCTGATGCATAGAAGGGAAGCACCCCTCCTGCTGTACTATCTCTGGCACCAAGCTTTTCATAAATTTATTATTTGTGTATAAAAAATGAATATAACAATGCCCCAAATAAAACCATTAAAGAAAAATATATTAGGGGCTGAAATCATTGAACAATGGGTAGGGCATTTTCCTTGCATGCAGCCTGCCCAGGTTTGATCCCTGGTATCCCATAAGATTCCCCAAGCCTGCAGGAGTATTTCCGGATCATAGAGCCTGAAGTAACTCCTAAGCACCTCTAGTTGTGGTTCAAATTATGTTAAACTGGAAGTCATATGAATTAAGAACTTTATTCTTTGAAAGAAGACATTGTTTAGAGAATAAAAATGTAACTCAGTTGGGATTAAATATTTATAAATCACATATAGAATTATGAAGAACTCTCAAAATTCAACAATAAAAATTTTAATGGGCTAAATCTGTACTAAATGTTTTGGTTTGGGGTTCACAGTGATGAGTTAGGGTTATCCCTTGCTCCTAGCTCAAGAATAACTCCATATTGGGTTTCAAGCTTGGATCAGCCATGTACAAGATAAGTGTCATATTGCACTATCTCTCCAGCCCCAGGGCTAAATATTTTAACAGGTACTTTTATAAAGAGAAACCTTTAAATAAGTATTTTGTGGAAATTATATAATCACACTCTGTAAATGTAAATTAAAACCATAATAAGTGCACGTGGTTGATTTAGGTTTGATCTCTGAGCACTGCCAGGAATGATATCTGAGTGTGCCCCATAAAGCAAACAACAAGAAATATCAATATCTTATTTATTACAAAGCTAAATTACAAACATCATACCAAGTTTTGACAAAATATGGAGCATCCCTGTAATACTACTGTAATAGACTTATTACAACTACTTAAAGAAATAATTTGACAATTTTTTAAGTTTAATCTTGATTTAAATGAGTCAAGATCACATTTCATTTTGTTTTAAGTTATCTCAAATGTTCCTTGTGAAATACAACTTTTATGTACCAAATATAAACTATTTTGATGAAAAGTACATAAAACTAATATCAAAACTCTTATGTGTTAATTCTTTAGTAAACAGTATAAATAAGCCATGTCTATTGTATATAAAAATGATGATTTTGGGAATAAATACCATAATGCATTTCCATCTTAAAACCATGGATTCTATATCAGGATAAGGGTATCTTTGGCACTGGTTCTGGACAAGGAATGAAATACTCCTTGGTATGTGAGAAAATAATGTTTAGAGTCCATCACATTATTTTACTTGGCATTATCCTGACACTGCTCAATCATTTTGTAAATCTAAGAGATGCCAAGTCTACATGTTTCTGATTTAGTTCCACTTAGCAAATCAAAGTGCTGTTTTATGAGTGCTGTTTGAGATTTAAGGCAATACTCAAGTGGTATCCTTTGAAATAAGGAGACTGAGTCAGAAGCCATCATTCAAGTGGCAGATGGGTTAAAGATGCTTTATACAAACCAGCTCTATCAGTTTCCACTGAAGTCCATGCTCTTGCCAAATGCATTCTCTTAGAATATACAATGAGGGTTTTTTTTTTCACATTTATAGGCTAAAATTCCTCTTGCAGTCACATCTTGCTTTAGTTTATTTGGAATAAGTTTCTATCTCTTTTATATAATGCTAGTTGTAGAATATTTAAAGTCATGTTGCTTGCATTCTGGTTGAGGCAGAAAAGTGGTAGAGTTAATAGAGAAATGAAGTATAGAGAACACAAGACTATGGTTAATAGAAGTACCTAAATTTAAAGGCAAATTTATGAGAAATAAATAGAAAGACTTGGAAATATATACAATCACAGATCTTTCTTCTATGAAAGTAGCTCAGAAAAAAAGAGTAGTAATGACTGAGGTATCTATAATTTTTAAAATAATGTCACTAGCTCACACAGCTAAATCAAAAATTAAATTTTAATTTTACCTTCATCTTTTAAGTTTTTCACCCACATTCATATTTCTCTCCAATTTTCTGAAAACATAACCCTGTTCAACACTGATAAAAGCCGGTTCAATGAACATTCAGCAAAGAAGAGGAAGAAAGACTGAAGAGAAGGTGCCAATAATTAGAAATAAATGTAAATGGAGGGACTGTAGCAATAGTCCAGTGGGCAGGGCCTTTGCCTTCATGCCACTAACCTGGGTTCTATCTACAGAATCCCAGATAGTCCTCTCAGCTTACCAGGAATGATCACTGAGCACAGGGCCAGGAGTAAGTCCTGAGCACTGCTGGGTGTGGCCCATAAATAAAAGAAAAGAAAGAAGACATGAGGAAAGAAGAATATGAAAATAGCTGAGTACTGATAAGCTAAGTACTGAGGGAATTTTAAAACATAGTCCCATGGTGAGAGGTAATATAGAGCACATAGCACATGTCTCAGACATGGCTGATTTGAATTCAATCCTCAGTATCACATATAGACCCCTGAGCAATACCAGAAGTGATCCTTGAGCACAGAATCAGGAGTAAGTACTGAATGTTGCCAGGTGTATCCCTAACACTAAATAAAAATATTATATAAATCATGATCCCAACTTTTCTGACACCTTCCCCATTAGAAAGTACTTTCTGTGTCCCTTCCCTTTTAACTCAGTCTGGGCTTTTGACTGCTTCTACCAATAAAATACAGCAGAAGTAATCATCTGTTTCATTTGGAATATTTGTCTTTTTTTTTCTTTTTGGGGGGTCACACCCGGCAGTGCGCAGGGCTTACTCCTGGCTCTACGCTGAGAAATCGCTCCTGGCAGGCTCGGGGGACCATATGGGATGCCGGGATATGAACCACCGACCTTCTGCATGCAAGGCAAACGCCTTACCTCCATGCTATCTCTCCAGCCCCCTTCATTTGGAATATTTGTCTTAAAGATCTCTCTAGGACACTTTTGGATATTATACAACCACAATTTTGAAAGAAGCCTAATTCACATTAAGAACCATAAACAGGTTCTCTAGTACAAAGGCATTTAAACTTTTTCTGCATACTAGTTTTTACAAACTTTTCTTATGCTCTAATATGCTATCTATCCTGGAGAAGACTCTTTGTGCATTACAAGAAGAATGTGTATTCTGCTTTTTTGAGTATGGAAAATCCTGCTAATTCCAGCTCTTCTAGTTTCTCATGTAGGGTTATTGTCTGATAGTCTGTCTAGTAGATCTACCCAGTGGTACAGTGAACTGTTGAAGTTTCATACTATTATTGTTTTCAGTACTAGCCTTAGAATTTTTTAATTCAATCAGCATGAGATAGTTCAATAATTGTTGACAGTTGAGTTTCTGTCATATAATGCTCAAATACCCATCCCTTTACAACTTTTCATTTCCTTCTACCAAATTTCTCCAGTGTTCTACCACCAAACCCCAGCCAGCCTCTATGGCAGACACTTTATTTTTCTTCTCCTCTTCTCCTCCCCTCCCTCTCCCTCCTCTCTCCTCTCTCTCCTCTCCTTCCTTCCTCTCCTCTCCTCTCTCTCCCTCCTCTCCTCCCCTCCCTCTTCCTCTCCCCTCTCCTCTCTCCTCCCCTCCCTCCCTCCTCTCCTCCTCTCCTCCCCTCCTCCCTCCCCTCTCTCTCTCTCTCTCCCTCCTCCTCCCCTCCTCCCCTCACTCTTCTTCTCTCTCTCTCCCTCTCTCTCTCTCTCCAGTCCCTCTCTCCCCCCTCCCTCCTTCCCTCTCTCCTCTCCTCTCTCCTCCCTCCCTCCTCCTCTCTCTCTCCCTCCTCTCTCCTCTTTCTTCTCCTCTTCTCTCCTCTCTCTCTCTCTCTCTATATATATATACATATATACATACATACACACACACATATATATATATATATATATATATATTCCTCTATCTTCCTCCCTCTCCCTCCTCCTCTCATGCTCCCTCTCCTCCTCTCTGCCTCCATATTTTTCCTTTTTAGGTACCATAATTTTCAGTACTGTTATTGAAAGGATATCATACACAATACTTTATCTCCTTTCAGTATCCAATTCTTGTCCAGTTATCATTTTCAACTATTATTGTCATAATGGTCCCTTCTAGCCCTAATTCTACTTTCCCCATCACCAACACCACTAAACTGTATTTGGGTATTATTCTCATACTGTTTTTTTATATCCTACAAATGAATATGATCATTCTGTCTGTCCCTCTCCAACTTATTTTAGTCAACAAACTCTTAATTCTTAATTCATGTAAAAGCTTGAAAAAATTTTATGCAACAGTGATACAGGTATATAAAATAGATATGCAAATAACTTATAGATAATAAAATTTATTTATTTTAAAAAAAAATTTAAGTTTTTTGAGATGCTCACATAAAGTTACATGACCCCCATATGTCATTGTAGCTCATAGTTTAAATAGGTACACTGTAATCAACATGCTAAGATGAGACATCTTTCAGTATTCCATTCCAGGCAGCAGAAATGTAGATAAAGAAGCCAAGACTAGCACCAGGGGGACCACATTCAGAAGCACTTTGTTTGACTTAATCTAGTGGTTTCCATCTTAAATTTCTTAATGATTGTGAATTCTAAGACAAAATATGCTGTGTATGTAACCTGTTATTGTGTACTATTTCTTTGTAATGTAGTATAGCTTAAGGTCCAACTTGTGCCATCTCAAATTTCTGACCACATAGCATAACTCCTCTCCTGAGTGTCCCTGGGTGTGGCCCCAAAACTGAAAACCAAAACAAATCAAAATTCTTAATTATTGTGTTAAACTATATATTTTGTAGGTGAAATCTGAAGGAGAACTAGAACATGTGCATTAAGTAGAGAAGAGATGAACAATATATATGTAATATATATTCCCCAAACCTGTCTTCATGAAGCTCTATGAATATAGAGTCATAATAGATCAGAGTATGTGAGAGTTCATAAAGACCTAAAGCCAAGCTAGTATAGTCTTTTACATCTAAGACTGAGTAAACAGAAATATTAATGCTCCTCAGGTGTCACTATTCATTCAAACGTATATGCTTAAACTTATATGCTAAAAAAATGGACAACCAAAAAACCAAAAACCTCATTCTTTCCTACTCATGTTCCTTCCTCATCATCATAGCCAATCAATTAAAATAAATATAACACGGAAAGTAAGAGAAAAAATTCAGTCACTTTTTCCTATGATATTTTCTTATTGGTCAGTAAGTCAAAGGTAGAGAATGTCAGTTGGATGTGTAATTTAACAAAAATAAAGTAAAAACCAGTGAGATGAATGACAGAGCATTTCCATTATATAATGAGAAAGTACAAATACTCAGGCATGTGTGGACTACTTGAAGAAAAACAATTCATGCATCTCTGTGGTTCTTTACATAATTAAATGCTGTTGTTTTTGCCTTAAAAACTCACTTTGTCCAATACAAGATGAATAGTGCTATACTTTATGTGGTATGGGCATTTAGCCTATATGTGGAATCAGCAACTCACAATCTCTAAGTCTCAAGTTAAAACACAAATATTTTACAAGATGATCTGAAAGTTATAAATAAAGTCCTTAAATCTTCACTCCCTTGACAAAAAAGTAGATATCTTAAAAATATTTACAATGAAAGATACTTCCCAAAGTGGTAAGTACCATCCCATAGGGGTTCTGAGATAACTGGGTGGGCAGTACTAGCCTTACGTACAACTGGGATACTTTCTGTTTCCTTTACAAAAGGTGAATTGCTATGGAGATACTGAGTAACTTTTTTCTCCTGGAAACCTCATAATGATAATAATTCAATTTCCTAAAGTTACCCACACATTTTCATGTAGCTTTATTGCAAAGTTGTTCAATATAGTGAACTAAAAATATGTCTTTTTTTAAATTTTTGTCAAACATACCATATTAGCTCTAGATGTATTAAAAGGTTCTAAAATTAAAACTCTAAAATAAAAATTATTTTAGAGACAATGACAGGGTCTGTCCATTTTGCAAACTAAAGAATTGGTACACAGTCAGTCTATCTTTGCTAAGGCTGAACACTAAACAGTAAGATAACTTTGCTTCCTTAGAAATCCACATTCATTCTGCATCATAATTTTTGTTCTAGCCAAGTGTTCATCTTTTGGTAGTTGTAGTTAAGGTGACATGTTTACAATAATATTAACATTCATGATTTTGAAGTAGAGTTCCCACACTTCGTCACCATTAAAGTTTCCAAGACTTTCCACCAATGTCCTTATATTCATCTCTTCACTGCTCCTCACCTCACTCATAATTAATCTCAGTCTTAAAATCCTTATATATCAAGTTATATGTAGCATATATAATATATCATCCTTTTATAACAAGTGTTTGCATAATTCAATATAATCTCTTCCCTTGTTTAGTTTCTCTATATATTGAAAGAGTAAGATCACTTAGTATTTGTCCTCTCTCTGACTTACTTTAAGATGATATCTTCCACTTCTATCCAAGTTTTAGTAAACTGCAAGATTTCATCTTTTTCTACAACTACATAGTACTCCGTTATGTACATATGACAGTTTCTTTATCACTTAATCTGCCAATTGAATATTTGGGTTACTTCCATATCTGAGCTATTGTAATAAGTACTGCAATAAACATAGGTGATAGCAGAATGCTTGCTTAGACAAGTATCTTAGATAGTATCTTGCTATCATTCATCTTATATAACTTAGATAAGCTATATTCTTAGGCCATATTTCAACTTCATAAATAGAGAATCTTAAGTTCTTGGCAATATTGTTTCTATTTGCTAGTTTTGTTAGCTACGTTTGTTAGCTTCATTTCTCATACCTGGCACATACTAGATATACATTATTTGTTGGAAAAACTTTTTAAGTATTACTCACTGTAAACATTAAAACCACAAGTTCACCTTCAGTTCACTTTATTTTCAAGAAAACTAAAAATTCATTAAGTCCCTAAATTAAAGCTTTAACATAAAAAATAAATAAGTCAAAAACTATATTAAGTTACTTAGCAGTGAAATATAAACTTTAATTGGTATATGTTGAAGCATTAAAAAGAGAAATTAGAGAGAAAATTTTATCTTTTAGCATCAAACATGCCTTTAATTTCAGAGCTCTGCTTTAGAAATTTATGATTAAACAAGACTTGAAAAACTGAAGTGATGTTCAAAAAATAAAACTTTAGAAAATAGTCACTATCTAGAAATTCAAAAGAAACTAGACATATTTGAAATAGAGAACTTCAAGAATGTAAAGAACTATTATATTAATAATGATGAAATACTTTGTTTCCATTATAATGGAATAAAAAGAACAACTTCAATTAGAGCAAAGATCGTATATTAAAAAATCTAAATTCACTTGTCAAGAGATATGAAACATTCACAAAGGCTGCCCAAAAGAAATACAGATTATTCTATCCAAAACTTCGATGAAAAGTGTATCCCTCTTTCTAAGATAATTTAAGTAGATTTATCTCCAACAAAAAGTGTGAACTAGATAACTTCAAGGTCACAGTATACAGTTGTTAAATCAAAAACATCTGTAGAAAAGGGCATTTCTAAGTATCTAAATTTATATTTATAGGTCTAGAGATTTTCTTAATCCATCTTTTCATTTTTCCATTTTATTAAATAGAACTTCATGGTGTATTATGAATTTTTAATACTTTTACTTTTTACTTTTTCTTCACTGAAAAGAAGTGTTTGCTGAGAATTCAAGTTTCTATTCTCCTAATAACCTTTTTTTTTTTTTTGGTTTTTTGGCCACACCTGGTGATGCTCAGAGGTTACTCCTGGCTATGCATTCAATTGCTCTTGTTTTGGGCGACCATATGGGACTCGTGGTCCATCCTAGGTCATCTGCATGCAAGGCAAACACCTTACCTCTGCGCCACCACTCTGGCCTCTTCTAATAACTTTTGAGGTTAACAATAGAAAAATAAAAGATCTTGAAAGAAAAAGAACAAATGTCAATGAAGTCTATAAGAATTTCTCTAATAAGACTTGGAGAAAGATAGTCAGTGACTTAGAGCACATACCTTGCAAATATATGGTCATATATTCAAATCCCCAGTGTACCAAACATGCCTACCATGATCCTAGAATCTTTGCTTTTTGAGCCTGTCAGCTCTATGGTCTGTGATTTGGAATATCACAAGTGATTTTTCCAATCAATCAGATGTTCATGATAAAGGCCGTGTGGCCCTTATCAAGCACAGAAATTAAAATAACATTAATGTAATACAGAAATAAGACTTCTGGCAAATATTGTGTGGGTACCACAGGAAGGAAGGAAGGAAGGAAGGAAGGAAGGAAGGAAGGAAGGAAGGAAGGAAGGAAGGAAGGGAGGGAGGGAGGGAGGGAGGGAGGGAGGGAGGGAGGGAGGGAGGGAGGGAGGGAGGGAGGGAGGGAGGGAGGGAGGGAAACCAAGAAAGGTCTTGCAGAGGCCAGAGAAGTGGCGCAATGGTAGGGCATTTGCCTTGCACTCCGCTGACATAGGACACACTATGGTTCGATCCCCTGGTGTCCCATATGGTCCCCCAAACCAGGAGCGATTTCTGAGTGTATAGCCACGAGTAACCCCTGAGCACCACCGAGTGTGACCCAAAACCAAAACGGAAAAAAAAAGATCTTGCAGGGTGTAGCTGAAATAAACAAATAAAAAAACTGAATGATGGAACTTTAAAAAATACACCTTAAGTTTACTTAGATCAACTCCCTAGATTCAAATATTCAAAAGGAGGTCAATATAAACAGTAATTTATCCAACTATGTCTGATATAAAGGCCAAAGATTATTTCCCAGCATCACAGTGGTTGGACTATCCACTTTATCATCTAAGTAAGAGAAAACCACACTGAGCTTGTATGAGCCTTAAGTTCCTTCTTTAGAACCTTTTTCTCTCAAACATCTTAACCCACATTATAATTTAAAGTCATTGTATGGCATCCACGAGACTGATTCATACACCATTTTATGGAATACTAAAACTTTACTAGATGGTAATCATATTTCTGAAAATTTTTTGAAAAAATGTTATAAAACACTAAATGTGAGTCTATTTTTATTGAGAGAAATGACTGAAATTTTACCCTGGTATAGACAGAAATTGGAGAAATGCATTAAAAAATGTAAAGTCGGGCCCAGAGAGATAGCACAGCGGCATTTGCCTTGCAAGCAGCCGATCCAGGACCAAAGGTGGTTGGTTCGAATCCTGGTGTCCCATATGGTCCCCGTGCCTGCCAGGATCTATTGCTGAGTAGACAGCCAGGAGTAACCCCTGAGCAACGCCGGGTGTGGCCCAAAAAACAAAAACAAAAACAAAAAGTAAAGTCATTTTAGAACAAAATACACATTTCTAGTTCAACATTCATTGGTCCCATTACACTATCTCCATGATTATTACTCAACTCACTATGATCTAGCCAGACCAGATATCTCACCATTTCCCAATATCCAGATCAAGCACTCATCTAATTCTTTGTTCAGACTTATCACTCTTTTTTATCACTTTTTTATTTAATTTTTTATTTAAACCATTGTGATTTACAAAGTTATTCATAATTGGGATTCAGAAACACATTTCAGGACCAACTCCATCACAAGTGTCAACCTCCATGAGCCAATATTCCCAGAGGCCATCCCATGCCACCACCCTCCGAACCAGCCTGCCATCATAACAGGCACCTTTAGAAGTTTGCTTGTTAAAGTTTGGGTCCCAGGATTTCATTGCTGTTGACACTGGCTTGTATATTTAATTCTGTCCTTTCTTTACTTCTTTCCTTTTTGTTTTGCTTTTGGGTGAGACCTGGCAGTGCACAGGAGTTACAGCCCTGATTGTATTCAGAAATAACTCCTGTCAGGTTTGGTAAACATACGGGATGCTAGGGATCAAACCTTTATCAGTCGTTTGCAAGACAAATGTCCTAACCCCTGTGCTATTGCTCTGGTCCCTTCTGTTATTTCTTAACACTACCAATGCACCTGAGACCCTTTAATCTCTGTCTCCTACCATTTCATAGGTGTCTTTCTCCTCCTCCACTCAATTTCTTTCCTTTGCTTCACTATATATATTCTGGGCCTAGGATGTTCTCAACAATTCCCATTTAAACCATTGCATTTCTTCATGCGATATTCTAAATACCACATATAAGAGATATCATTTGTATTTATACTCCTTTTTCTGGCTTACTTTATTTAACATAGTATCTTCCAGTTCCATCTTGCTGCAGTGAATTGCATGATGGCATCATTCCTTACAGCTATGTAGTGTTCCACTGCATATATGTACCACATCTTCATGATCCACTCCAGACTTATCACACTTAAAGTACTGTTCAAGTATCCTACCTCTATCACCAAACAAAACTAAATTCATTTTCGAACTCTATCACAGATTATCATGGATAGTTAAGCTTAAAAGGATAAAGAGAGAGAATGAGAGGGAGAAAGAAAAAAGAGGGAAAAGAAAAGAGGCAGGCAGGAGAGAGGGTAGGGAGGATGAAAGAGAAATTGGGAACATTGGTGGGAGGAAATGTGCACTGGTAAAGGGATGGTTGTTGGACAGTGATGACGGAAACTCAGTCACGTACAACTTTGTAACTATATATCTCATGGTGATTCAATTAAAGAATTTGTTAAAAAATTTTAAGTGATCTTACCAAAAACTTCTAGAAAATTTGGACTTTTCTTTATCACTCTTTGGCTCCAAGTATTTTATTTATATGTCTTTACAGAGATTCCCACCTTCTATATTCTGTAAGTAGGTTCATATGTCTATTCCTTCAAGTAATGCCAAATCCCAATAGCTGGGACTGGGCTGTAAACCCAGAATGACAGCCTAAAAAGCCTAAGAGAGTCACACAAGGAAAGTTTGCTTAACGGAACTAATAGTTACAGAAAAGTATTATTAAGGTAGGTTGTGTGCCTTGTACATAGCTAATCTGGGATCAATCCCTGGAATCCCAAACGGTTCCCTCACCCTTGCCACAGCGATCCCTGAGCACAGCGTCAGGAGTAAGCCCTATGCATAGGCAGGTGTAGGCCAAAATCACCCAAAAAGAAAAGAAAAGGTATTTTTAAACAACCTAAATATGGTTGCACAAACAGTTTTTCTATGTGAAGAATATAGTTGATTATGGTCTCTAAAAGAGTACAGAGAAAAATTTCCCATACTTCTTGGAGTAGATAATCAAAACAGTATCAGAGGAATTATCAGGTGAAAAAGACCTTTTCCATTCCCTATGTATTAAATGATCTAAGTAGGAATGAAGACTCCTATTCCAGTGAGGAAAATGAGGGTACAGGGAATCTGCACAGGAATGGAAACTCAAATGGGGGAAGGGAGTGGATAATAAAAGATTCTCTGCTGGGGCCGGGCGGTGGCGCTGGAGGTAAGGTGCCTGCCTTGCCTGCGCTAGCCTAGGACGGACCGCGGTTCGATCCCCCGGCGCCCCATATGGTCCCCCAAGAAGCCAGGAGCAACTTCTGAGCGCATAGCCAGGAGTAACCCCTGAGCGTCACAGGGTGTGGCCCAAAAACCAAAAAAAAAAAAAAAAAAAAAAGATTCTCTGCTAAGAAATGGGACGGGGTCTGGGGCTTCAAAGAGAGAAGGGGACACACATGATAAGAGAGGCTAACTTATATGATGAAGACCATATGCTCAGTAATTACATGTTTTCTCTGACATATAAAGAAATACAGCTCTCAGAGAAATATATCTACTTCTGTATGTAAACCTAATGATTGGTAGTAATAGCCCCACTCTCATTCTTCTAGTTAGTTAAGAAAATGGTAAAAGTTTCTCAGGAGACTGCATGCCTCAAATAACCTCAGCTCAAAATAACTCTCATGGGGGTTAGAGAGGGGGATACGGGATGCATGTTGGAACGGGGGTGGAGGGAGGACAACTTAGGTGGTGGGAATTCCCCTGATTCAATGTCAATATGTACCTAAAATATTACTGTGAAAGATATGTAATCCACTTTAGTCAAAATAAAAATTATTATATTAAAAAGGAAAAAGAAAATATAGAATTAAAAATAGATGGAAAAAGAAGGGGATAAAGCTCATTAACAGTTATATTTGTGAAGATTATTGGATCACCAATAAAGTAGTTAATACAATAAAAAAATTCTCATGCCAAAGTGGCATATCTTAGAATATTTTGAAAAATCTTCGGGAGACTTGTTTGGAGCACCTTTAACTCTGTATATATTCAAATTAGATTTCTTATGGAAAACAAATTATTTGAAAAGAGCAAATGTGTTCTTTATGTTGTGACACAGTCTCAAATATTCTATTTTATTTACTACTACGCAAAAAGGCCTATTTCTCACAGAAGTTCAACCTCCAACCAACCCCCAAATCAGAAGATCAAACTATTACTTTCTCATTCATTGAGTCCAGAAGATGCCTAGCAGTTCTCAAACTCTGCACACCTCCATTGAGAAAAGTGCATCCACCAAAATTTGAGATGCAGCACTAGTTTGAACAATGTTTATCTTTCACTGTATTATTCAAAGATTAAAATTGTAGAATGACAGTGATCTTGGAATGTAAGCATTTAGAATTGTAATTGCACTATATTTTAAAGCATAAAGAAGCAAAGAATGAAAACTTCACTAGAGTTATTTCCTGCATGTTTGAAAAATCATGTGGACTCTTGAAAACACATTTGCAGATCATAATGTTTGTAAACTTAAGCAGTACTGGGCAGGGCCCATATTTTGCATATCCTTGGTGATCTTAATCCATCAGTGTTGAAATTACTACTGAAAAACTTCCCTTTCATGGTTAGTAGCTTGTCCCTCTCAGCAAATCATGATAGTTTTTGGCATCCCACACAGGGAATTATTTAATTGAATTTCTAAGGACCAGATCCTGCCCTTGGATATGTGTGAGCACTAAGTACTGACGTCAATGGAAATTCTGGGTGTGCATTTGAGGGCAGACTATGGCCCTCTGCATATTCCTAATGTGACTGCTAAAATCCCCTTTGTTGAGAATTGCTTGGCTTTGGCTCTTTCCTCTCAAATCTGCACAAAATACCAGAAGTAATGCAAAAAAAGATTTGATCATAAAAAGAGTTTCACAGTCAGGTAGGACTTGTGTGACCTTTTAACAACCTAAGGAGCTAGACTTTAAGTCGACATTCATGTGCATGATATTATCCTGATGACCAGTCAGAGCAAGTCTTTATTTCCATAATTCCATCTCCTTAATTAAAGAGAAGAAAAAACAAATTCTGGTTATTGCTGATAATTTATAAAAATAGTTACTAATAGTATTCAAATAAAAGCTGAACTCAGTTCCAAAGTAGTTTGACTCTGTTAATTTATATTTTTCTTTTTCATTCATTACTTTTCACGACTCTGTTAATTTATATTTTTCTTTTTCATTCATTACTTTTCACTTAACTTTAAATGAATAATTCCAGGGCATTTATGATCACAAATAAAATTTAAATACAACTAGAAACAAATAATTTGGCAATATAGGCTACTCATAATTCTAAGGCTTATCTAATTGCACTTTTGATTCTTCCTAGTCTAACTCCATCTTCACCTTCCTCCCACCACCCCCTTACATACACACAAGCACAGACATCCACATTCAATTACCAATTGTCCTATCTATTAATATCTCAAGGTTCTCCCTTTCTCTTCAGTTTCAAACTCTTTAGCCCTTTTTATCCCCACCCCTCAGACAATTCCAACCATTTCATGGTTCTAGTAACACTTCTATCACCCTATCCTGAATATTACTCATTCACCACAGGTGGTAATCAATCCATTAAAACTCTATAGTTGGGCCCGGAGAGATAGCACAATGGTGTTTGCCTTGCAGGCAGCCGATCCAGGACCAAAGGTGGTTGGTTCGAATCCTGGTGTCCCATAGGGTCCCCGATGCCTGCCAGAAGCTATTTCTGAGCAGACAAGCCAGGAGTAACCCCTGAGCACTGCCGGGTATGGCCCAAAAACCAAAAACCCAAAAAAAAAAAAAAAAAAAAAAAAAAAAAAAAACAAAAAAAACAACAACTCTATAGTTAAGAATAATAGTCTCATTAATAAAATTCAATGGCTTTCCATTGCTTTGAAGGAATACTTAACAGTACCTTATCTAAAACTGTCCCAAAATAGCAAGTTCAGTAAAACTATCTAGATTCCACTACCAGTTGATCAGGTTATAAAACATTCAAAAGCTATGAATTATGCTTTGGTTCCTTTATAATTTTAAGTCCTAAATTTGAAGGGAAAAACCTTTCTAATAATAACATTACTTGGTAGAAAAGATACAATAATAAAAAAACTAAAATATGCAATTTAAATTTGTTTTGAAATGATCTTCTTCAAAGGCAAGGCTACTGTGATTGTGATTGTGATTGTGATTGTGAGGTCTTAAAATTAACACAACTAAGGACCAGGAATTAAAATCAAGAAATGGTTATCAAAGATTTACTGAACTTTGACACTATCATAATCATTTTCTAATCATGATCTCCCCAAATTTTTTTTTATTTTTTGGTTTTTGGGTCACACCCAGCAGTGCTTAGAGGTTACTTCTGGCTCTTCACTCTGAAGTCCCTCATGGCAGGCTCAGGGGACCATATGGGACGCCGGGATTCAAACAGGGGTCTGTCCTGTGTTGGCCATATGCCTTACCACTGTGCTATCACTCCAGCCCCTCCCCAAAATTCTTAACAAGCCTATTTCAATCTTGAACCCCATTTCTGACAATTCATCTAGAAATGCATCTCAGATCAGAGAATATTTGTTAAGTACATTTGCTGGTTTAATTAAGAGAAATAAAACATTTTTCCTGGTCTCAAATATTTTTTACATTAATGGTCTTGTGTGGCAATTCTTAACCAGATTAAAAAAAAATCTTAAATTACTGTAATGCATTATAGTGACTTTGGTATTATAACCAAAAAAATTACCTAGGTCATAAACCATCAGTGTTCTTTCATTTTATCCCTAACTGGCTAAATTCCCCCTCCTCATTAACCCATTGAATCTACCTCTCTGCTATAGACCCCTTGCTTATACTTCTCTCCTGCCACCAGGGATTCCTGAACAAGAAAGTATTCTAGAATATTGATGGTCTCTGTCCATACTCAATCAATCTGTCCATTCTCTATACTACATTTAATTACTGTATTATTCGGTACCCAATCCCCATCCCCTGACCCCATCTCTGACTTGAGGTATTATGCAAATAACACTTTCCTTTCTTTCTTTCTTTTTTTTTTTTTTTGGTTTTGGGGCCACACCTGAGCTGTGCTCAGGGCTTACTCCTGGCTCTGCACTCAGAAATCACTCCTGGCAGACTCAGGGGACCATATGGGATGCCGAAAATCAAACCTAGGTTTCTGGCCCACAAATATCACTTTCCTAATTTTTCCTTCTACATCCTCCTTATAATACCTTAGTTTCCTCTTGCACTTTCTTTTTAACGTGAAACAATCAGCATCATCTAACAAACATTTATTCATTTTGGTTTTTATCTTCCCTTCTAAACAAGTCATTGTTATGTTCTATAACAATTAAAAACTATTTCTAGCACTCTGAATTCTCAATAAATATATCCTAAATGAATGAGAAAATTTGTTCAAAAAGTACACTAAGCTATTAGGAAATTCTGATATAGTAAGGCTGTCCACACAGTAAATTAATACTAGAATACCTACTTTTACAACTATAAATGTAAAAACTTATAAAACTAAGTAAAATTTAAATATATATATATATATCTTTAAATGAAAGTACATGTGATAAAATGTTTTCAATTAATGTGATAAATAAACTAATATATCTCAAAAACCATTATTTTATATGTATATCATTAGTATATCTTATTCCCTTATTACAATGATAGTTTGATAATGTTGTAACTCTATATTTTCCAAATGTGATTAAAAGTCTATTTTAATCAAAAGTATCTAAAGTACTTACTGGAATTTCCTGTCTCCACTCAAGAACTTGGACTATAGTCTAAGAATTCTCATTTTTCTACTAGGTTCTCTAGGGAATACTTATGTTTATTTAAATTTCAGATTTATTGCTTAGGCTATCAATCCATAAAACTGACTGCATGGCTGGAGATACAGTACAGTTGGTAGGATACTTGGCTTATACACAGTCAAACCATATTCGATCCCCGACAATACATATGGTTCCCAAGAAGACTCATACAATCCCTGAGTGTAGTGCCAGGAGTAAGTAAACCCTGAGTACAGCAGGTGTGGTCTAAAAATCAAAATAAACAACCCACTGCAGGTATCTGTCCTTTTTCCCACAAGATTGTCAGAGTTCAGATAATCATTTTGTTTGTTTGTTTGTTTGTTTTGGATCACACCCGGCAGCGCTCAGGGGTTACTCCTGGCTCTATGCTCAGAAATCGCCTATGGCAGACACAGGGAACCATATGGATGCCGGGATTCGAACCACCATCCTTTAGATAATCATTTTTATTCAAACACTTGGATTCAAAACTAATTAGGAAGACAACAAAACTAGATTTTATTTTTAGACTGTAATAAAGATATGCTATTTTACATGTGAAGATTTCTATCAGTTACAAAACTATTCATTTTTAAGTAGGCATTAGCAAATTCTTGTAATCTATAAGGATGAAAATGAAATAGAAATTCTAAAATATCTTAACCTTCTTTTAGACAACGAAAGAGATACAGAACTACAATTAAATTAATTTAAAAATTATTAAGTTCACTACCTTGTTTAACCCAAACCCTGTGAAGCACAGGTAAATAACACTGCTGTCTGTATCTGCACTAAGCTGGTACCTGCAAAACAAGAACTGAGCCCTGGTCTCAACACTTATTTTGCAAATACTCATCATTTCATCTAGTTACAAATAATAGTGCTTTAAAGTCAACCCTCTATTTTCTATGACTAGAGACCAATTTTCTGACTCCTTAAAAAAATTCAACTGCTCTAATAAAAATAAAGAAAGGGCACAATGTCTCCAAAACATCCTTCATTTGGTATTCTGTGCTTCATTCCTTATTGTGATATTTCTTGATAGTTCTGCCAGCCTAGTCTTCTGTCCCAGCTGCTTCTAATTTACTCTTTTATGGGGGCATGAATGTCATTACTATGTCCCTTATTTCAAATGCTCTTGATGTTGCAGTTCTGCCACTCTGGATTTTTTTTTCTGGTCCTTTTATCATACTCTTTCATTAAAAGACATGTTACTTTGTTCATTAACTTAAAACAAAATTCACTATGAGTTCTTAATTTTCTTTGAGCTTTCTTTTAAGGATTCTTCTATTTAACTCAAAAGTTGCTCTCAATTTGTTACAACCATGAGTTCAAATGCTGAGATTCTGAGGTTTACAAACAATTTCTTTTATATGATGTGTCTTAAAACATATTCTTTAGATCATCCCAGCCCCAAAACATCAGGAGAACATGGGGGAAGAAATGGATAGGATAAATGTAGCTGATCAAATAAGCAAAGGCCACATCCTAGGGGGTGCTAGAAGGTAGTAAGTAAAGTGTTATTATGTATGAAACCATATTAGTAATAGTATAGCAAACCACAGTCCCTATTAGAAAGAAAAGGTAGTTGCCATAGATAAAGGATGGGAGATGGGAGAGGATTAAAGACACTGGTGGAGGGAGGTGGACACTGATGAAAGAACCATCATATGCCTGAAACTGAGCATCACTGGGTATGGCCCAAAACCAAAACAAATATAGATAAATAAAATAAAACTAAAGAAATGGACAGCTCACAGAAGAAAGAAAAATTGGCATGTCAAAATTATTAGTTTCACTAGTAACTAAAAAATATGAGGAAAAATTATGAACTGTGTTCTCTGATACATCTTAATGTAAATTTTAACTAGAATATTCATTCTGGAAGTCCATTTACTATATATCAAAATTGTAAAAATGCGTTCATTTTTGGCATATTATTCTTCTCATGGTGCTTAAATAAAGATATTATTCAAAAAAAATTTTAAATGGTACAGTCTGAGAGGGCCAGGAAGGGCTGTCTCCTAGAGCTGCTCAGGCCAAAAGGCCAAGAGAGACGGAGAGAGTAAAAACTGGGTATAAGGGATGCCAGGCAGAGGGGTGACACTTCTGTCTGTGAAGGGGTCAGCCCAGATGTGAGATTAGCGACTGGGAGAAGCTGAGGGGACCTCTCGGCTTTGCATGTTTCTCTTCTCTGGTCTCCTGAAGCTCCCCTGAGGGGGCCAGGAAGGGCCCAAAAATTTGTCTTCTAGAAGCCCCAGAAGAGCACAGCCGCTCCACTTCATGGCAGAACTGTTTCTAACAAATGAACCACACCATAACACACAGAAAATAATCACACTACAAATGTGACAATGGGAAACCTCGCAGACAAACACCATGTACAGAGAATGAAGATGATAGCTCTGATGACCCAAAAATTACCAAACATCTGATTATCCTCTCAGATAAGGAGTTTAGAATAGAAATATGGAAGATCCTTGTGGAAACCAAAGAAAACATAGCTCTAGCTGAACAGAACACAAAGACAAAAATCAGATAACTCCAAATTAAAATAACAGATCTGAAAAACACGGTAGCTGAACCGAAAAACTCAATGAAAAGCCTCTCCAACAGGGTAACAGCAGCTGAGGACAGAATCAGTGAATTGGAAAATGATATACAGAATAACTCCATACAGCATAAGAGATTGGAAAAGAACCTTAAGGCAAATGATCAGACAATGGAAAAAGTACTCAAGGAATGTGAACAGATGAAAATAGAAGTCTTTAATAAATTCAACAGAAACAACATAAGAATCATTGGAGTCCCAAAGGCCCAGGAAGGAGATCCCCCAAAAGAATCAACAATCAAAGACATCATCACAGATAAACTCCCAGAGCTAAAAACTGTATGCAATCAAATTCTGCATGTCCAAAGAGTACCAGCTAAAAGAGACCGGAAGAAAAACACTCCAAAACACATCCTAGTTACAATGACGAATCCCACAGATAGAGATAGAATACGGAAAGCAGCAAGATCAAAAAGGGAAATTACATTCAAAAGGGCATTCTTAAGACTTACAGCATACATGTCACAAGAAACTCTTAAGGCCAGAAGACACTGCAGAAGATACTGTACCCAGCCAATTCACATTCAGGTTTGAAGGAAGGATACATAGTTTCACGGATTAGCAACAGCTCACAAACTTCACAGACTCAAAACAAGCCTTAAAAGAAAAACTGAAAGAACTACTTTAAGACAAGACAGACCAACAAACACATCAAACTTATACACAAAGATGACATTAAATTCTATGACAATCATCTCCCTCAATGTCAATGAATTAAGTGCACCAATTAAGACACAGAGTGATGAAATGGATCAAAAAGATGAACCCAACCTACTGCTGCCTAAGAGAAATACATCTGAATAGTCAGACCAAACAGACTCAAAATCAAAGGCTAGAGAAAATCATCCAAGTAAACAACACCCTTAAAAAGCTGGGGTGGTCATATTAATAACTGATACACAAACTTTTGACTCAGAAAAGTTGTAAGGGACAAAGATGGACACTTCATACTAAGCAAGCGATATATGCAAAGGTAAGAAATCACATTACTAAACATATATGTACCCAATGAGACCAGCTAATTATCTAATACAATTATTGACAAATTTGAAAGAGGACATCAATAATAACATAATAATTGTGGGGCATCTCAAAAGGGCTTGTCAACACTTGATAGGCCAACCAGATTGAAACCCAACAAAAATATACTAGCCCTGAAAAGAGAAATGGAAGAAAGAGGCCTAGTAGATATATATAGGACATTCCATCCCCAGAAACATGGATATACATTCTTCTCCAATGTACATGGGTCATTCTCCAGGATAAACCACATGCTGGCACATAAAACATACCTCCATAAAATCAAGAGGATAGAAATTTTGCAGGCTACCTTCGCTGACCACAAGGCTCTAAAATTAGATATGAACTACAAAGGGACACAGAAGAAAAACTTTAACAACTGGAATTTAAACAGCCTACTACTGAACAACCAGTGGGTCTGAGATAAAATCAAACAGGAAATCAAAACTTTCCTGAAAACAAATGACAATGAAGACACAAACCATCAGAATCTATGGGACAGCAAAAGCAAAAGTGGTATTGAGAGGAAAATTTATAGCTTTGCAAGCATGCATCAGAAAGGAAGAAGGGGCATACCTGAACAGCTTAATGACGCAGCTTATAAAATTAGAAAATAATCAACAAAAGGAACCAAAAGTAGGGAGACAGAAGGAAATAACAAAGCTTAGAGCAGAAATCAATGCAGTGGAAACCCAAAAAACAATCCGAAAGATCAATGAAAGTAGAAGTTGATTTTTTGAAAATATAAACAAGATTGATGGACCATTGGCAAAACTCACAAAGAAAGAGGGAGAGAGAGAGAGAGAAACTTGATAATCCATATTAGAAATGAAAAGGGGGATATCACTACAGATATTGCAGAGATTCAAAGGGTAATCAGAGACTACTTTGAGAAACTCTATGCCACTAAACATGAGAACCTGGAAGAAATGGATAAATTCTTGAAAACTTATAAACTTCCACGGTTGAATAAGGAGGATGTAGCATATCTGAACACCCCCATCACTACTGAGGAAATTAAAACAGTAATCAAATGTCTGCCCAAAAACAAAAATCCAGGCCCAGATGGATTTACTAATGAATTCTTTCAAACCTTTCAAGAAGAATTATTACCAAGCCTGACCAGGCTCTTTCATAAAATTGAAGAAAAGGGAAAACTTCCAAACAGCTTTTATGAAGCCAACATCACCTTGATACCAAAACCAGACAGAGATGCTGCCGAAAATGAAAATTACAGACCAATATCCCTGATTAACACAGATACAAAGAGTCTCAACAAACTCCTGGCAAATAGGATCCAATGCCTCATCAAGATCATTCACTACTATCAAGTAGGTTTCATCCCAGGAATGCAGGATGGTTTAAGATCTATAAATCTATCAACATAATAAACAACATCAACAACAAGAAAAATAAAAATCACATAATCATATCAATAGACACAGAGAAAGCATTTGATAGGATCCAACACCCATTATTGTGAAAAAAAAAAAAAACTCTCAGCAAGATGGGAATGAAAGGAACCTTTCTCAATGTAGTTAAGGTCATCTACCAAAAGCCAATGGCAAATATCATCCTCTATGGAGAAAAACTAAAAAAGCCTTCCCTCTAAATTCTGGTACAAGACAAGGCTGTCCTCTCTCACAACTCCTAATCAACATTATACTGGAAGTGCTTGCTATAACGATTAGGCAAGAAAAGATATCAAGGGACTCCAGATAGGAAAGGAAGAAGTCAAGCTCTCACTGTTTGCAGATAACATGATGCTCTACCTAAAACCTAAAGACTCTACCAAAAAGCTTCTAGAAACAATAGATTCATATAGCAATGTGGCAGGCTACAATTTTAATACACAAAAATCAATGGCCTTTTTATACACCAATAATGATAGGAAAGGAATGGTCATTAAGAAAACAACCCCATTCACATTAGTGTTCACAAATTCAAAAATATTGGCGTCAACTTGACCAAGGACGTGAAGGACCTATACATAAAAACTATAAAAGCATGCTCCAAGAAATAAGAGAGGTCACACTGAAATGGAAACACATACCCTGCTCATGGATTGGCAGGATTAACATCATTAAAATGGCAATACTCCCCAAATCATTATAAAGATTTAATATGGTCTCTCTAAAGATACCCATGACATTCTTTAAAGAAGTGAATCAAACATTTCTGAAATTTATTTCGAAAAAATAAACACCCTCAAATAGCTAAAGCAATCCTTGAGAAAAGGAATATGGAGGCATTACTTTCCCCTACTTTAAACTGTATTACAAAGCAATAGTTATCAAAACAGCATAGTATTGGAATAAAGGCAGACCTCAGATCAGTGGAATAGGCTTAAGTACTAAGAGAATGTTCCCCATTCTAATTTTTTAATGGGATTAGATGTTATTTTCTTGTAAATTTCTGTCAGTTAAAATTTAAAAATCACCTAATTTTTGATAAAGGAGCAAGAAATCCTAAATGCAGCAGGGAAAGCCTCTTCAACAAGTGGTATTGGCAAATTAGTTAGCCACTGGTATAAAAGTGAACTCAGACCCCCAGCTAACATCATGTATGCAGGATTAAAGATGGATTAAAGACCTTAATATCAGACCTGAAACCATAAGGAATATAGAACAACATATAGGTAAAACACTACATGAAATTGAGACTAAAGGCATCTTTAAGGGGAAAACAGCACTCTCCAAACACGTGGAAGCAGAGATAAACAGATGGGAATATATTAAGCTGAGAAGCTTCTGCACCTCAAAGTTAACAGTGCCCAGGATACAAGAGCCACCGATTGAGTGGGAGAAACTATTCACTATTGGCTAATGTCCAAAGTATACAAGGCACTGACAGAACTTTACAAGAAAAAAACATCTAATCCCATTAAAAAAAATGGGGAGAAGAAATGGACAGACACTTTGACAAAAAAGAAAAACAAATGATCAAAAGGCACATGAAAAAATACTCCACATAACTAATCATTAGGGAGATGCAAATCAAAACAACTATGAGGTACCATCTCACACCATAGAGATTGGAGCACATCACAAAGAATGAAAATAAGCAGTGCTGGCGGGGATTTGGAGAGAAAGGAACTCTTATCCACTGCTGGTGGGAATGACATCTAGTCCAACCTTTATGGAAAGCGATATGGAGATTCCTCCAAAAACTGGAAATTGAGCTCCCATATGATCCAGCTATACCATTCCTAGGGATATACCCTAGGAACACAAAAATACAATACAAAAATCCCTTCCTCGGGGGCAGAGAGTTAGCATTGAGGTAAGGCATTTGCCTTGCATGCAAAAGGATGGTGGTTCAAATCCCAGTATCCTATATGGTTCCCTGAGCCTGCCAGGAGCAATTTCTGAGCATAAAGCCAGGAGTAACCTCTGAGCCCTGCCAGGTGTGACCCAAAAACAAAAAATTTAAAAAAACCTTTTCTCACACCTATATTCATTGCAGAGCTATTTACAATAGCCAGACTCTGGAAACAACCAAGATGCCCTTCAACAGATGAATGGCCAAAAAATCTGTGGTACATATACACAATGGAATATTATGCAGCCATTAGGAGAGATGATGTCTTGAAATTTTCCTATACATTATATACATGGAATCTATTATGCTGAGTGAAATAAGTCAGGGGGAGAGAGATAGACGCAAAATAGTCTTACTCATCCATGGGTTTTAAGAAAAATAAAAGACATTCTTGAAATAATTTTCAGAGACAAAAGAGTGGAGGGCTAAAACTTCCAGCTCACAACATGAAGCTCACCACAAAGAGTGATGAGTGCAGTTAGAGAAATAACTACATTGAGAACTATCATAACAATGTGAATGAAGGAAGGAAGTAGAAAGCCTGTCTATAGTACAGTTGGGGGTACGGTGGGAAGGAGGGAGATTTGGACATTGGTGATGAGAATGTTGCACTGGTGGGGGGGGTGTTCTTTTCATGACTGAAACCCAACTACAATCAGGTTTGTAATCATGGTGTTTAAAGATATTAATAAAAATTAAAATGTCACAAAGATACATGTGCAATAGATGTACACATGTGTTACACATGAAACAGATAAAATGCAATATATTACAGTATAATAATGTGAACATGAAAATAATATAAATTTTTACTTGATATAGAAGGACATACAAAAAGTATAATTAAGAAAAGCATATTAAACTTAGTCCTATACTGTTCTTTCCTGGTTTGGGAATTTCTCTCTGTTCCCTTCTACTTTTCAATAAGCCTTTCTATTTAAAAAAAATTAAAAACAAAAGCATAGTATACAGATGAATATGCATAAATAATAAGACACCCCACTGAATGGAAAAATATTTACACACAATATATCAAATGTGTATTACAAATCCAGGAGGCAAAAAGAGTGCCAAACAAAATAGACCCTAACAAAACAACACCAAGATATATAATAATCAAAATGGCAGGGGAGAGAGAGAAAGAGAGAGAGAGACTCCTTAAAGCAGTGAGAGAAGAAAAACCTTAAGTATAAAAAATTAAAACATAAGAATCAAACCATATCTCCCATGAAATGCTCCAAGCAAGAAAAGAGTGGAATAACATATTTTAATTACTGAATGAAAGAAAATTTTAACCTAGAGTCTACTACCTAGCAAACCTCTCATTTTTATGAGAGGTAGGGATAAAAATGTTCTCAGACAAAAAAAAAAAAAAAGAACATTCAACATTGCAACATTCATGCAAACCAACTAAATGAACTACTCAAAGGTCACATAAACCTAATACCCAATTATAATAGCAACCTTACACAACATTATAGCAGAACAGCTTTTTCTAGGATAGCACATATTTTAGGATATAAGTCTAATTTACAAAAAATTCAGAAACATGAGAATTATACCAAGCATCCTATCAGACAAAAATGCCACAGAGATCTAAACTGATTGTAAAAAGGGGATGTGGAGAAACTGATACCTGCAGACTAAACAATATGCTGCTCATTAACAACTAGATCAAAGAGGAAATCAAGGAAGAAATAAAGAGATTCCTTGAGACTAATGATAATGGAGAAACAAATTACCAAAATCTATGGAACACAGCAAAAGAAATAATTAGGAGGAAACTCATAGTGATACAGGCCAATATAAGGAAAGAAGAAAATTATAAAATCAGCAACCTAGAGGCACACCTTAAATATCTGGAAAACTAACAACAAAGGAGCCCAAACACAAGCAGAAGACAAGAAATAAACCAAAAAAACAGCAGAAATCAATACTACAGGAACAAAAAATAGATTTTTGAAAACTAATTTTGTCATCAAGCAAATTATCTGCTGTCCAGAAAACAGAAAACAAAATTTGTTCAATTATGCACATGCACTTAGACAGTTTTAGTTTCTTTATTGTAGTTATTCTGAAATTTGGTAGGGAGGAGAAAAGATACATTTGGGGAATCTAATAAATTAGAAGATTCACCCCCCAAAAAAACACACACACACTTCGTGTATAATACAGGGAAATCTTGATCTGTCAGGAGTAATAATTCAAAGGCAATAAAGAATAATTATTTTTGTTCAAATAGACTTGGAAAATATGCATTTCAAATACAACAAACTGAAGTCAGTGAACCATTACTTGAAATTTCCAACAGAAGAAAATTCTGTCATCCCCACCCTGTCAAAGCCACGCATTCTGCCTCCGTCACCCAGAATCACCATTTTCCCAATGGTCCCACCTCATCATCCCTCTTTGACTCACTTTAGGGATACCAACTAACCAAACTACAGGACCACACCAATTTAACAGAATGAAGAGGTAACAACAAGAGTTTACTAACTCTTCTGCTATTTATCAAGGACTTCTGTGGAGATATAATAGTTTTCATAAATGTGATTGCTACTATGCTTTTTCATTTTTCTTTCTTTTTAACTTATATTCTCTTCTTTATTATTTTCTTCTATTTTGTAATAGATTTGCTTTCATTCATCTAGTAAAAAATGTATTATAATTATATAATGGCAACTATGCAATTTTTTAAATAAAGTTTAAAAAAATTAAAAAAAGAAAGTAACAGGAAAACTTCTATATGACCTAGCAATTTCACTTCTTAGAATCACCTTCCAAATATAAAAACTTTATTCAAAAATATATGTGCACACATGTGTTCACTGTGTGCTTGATATAATACTATATTGTGGAAATAATTCAAATGTTCTATGATAGATGAACAAAGAAGTTGTGATATATATATATTTATATATATGTTACAATGGAATACTATGTAGTCATAAGAATGGAGGAAATCAATACAGTTCAGTGCAACTTCAATGGAAGGTATCAGGTTAAATTAAGTCAATCCAAGAAAGACAATACTAGATAGTTGCATTCATCTGTGATAAATAGCAGTCAAAACAAAAAATGGAAGATATTATATGATAGCAAATTGGCCTTGGATTAAAGAACTGAAACTGCCAAGTAAGGGGGAAGTAAGTATGAGAATGATATCATAAATTAATATAACATAAGTACTTCGACTGAGATACATTGATGGTGATAAAGTGAGGTAACTGTATATGTCAAAATCATAACTGTTAAAATTATTATAAACATATGATGCAAAATGTAATATCAGAGTTTGTTAAGCCAGTGAAGTGGGGAATAAGAGGAGATCTTGCTACATGGGTGGAGGAATGCTGAAACAGGTGAAGTTGGAACATGATATATCTGAAATTGTCATTTACAGCATTGTAAATAATGGTCCCTATATACAAATTGGGGTGATGAGAAAGCATATTTTTAATTTTTTAATTCAAACCATTGTGATTTACAAAGTTATTTATAGCTGGGTTTTAGACATAAAATGTTTCAGGACCAATCTCACCACCAGTATCAACCTACCCCACCAATGTTCCCAGAGTCCATATCATGCCACCACCCTCTGCCCCAACCTGTAATGATAACTAGCCCATTTTTAATTTCAGTTATTAAAGTTTGAGTCTCATGATTTAGTTGCTGTTGACTCTTGCTTGGATATTTAATTCTGTCCTTTTTTTAACATTACCAATGCACCTAAGACCCTTTTGCCCCTATCCCCCATCATTTTGTATTTGTGTTTCTCATCCTCCTCACTATCCTTCTCCTCACTGTATTTTGAGGCATAGAGTGTTCTCAACAACCATATTTAAACCACTTTATTTCTTCATGCATTTATTATAAATACCACATATAACTTATATCCTCCTGTATTTATTCTTATTCTTCTGCTTAATGAGGAAACATATTTTTAAAAATTAGTCACATATTATATTACTTGGCTTGTCTGAAAACTTGTGAATTTTCTAATTACTCATTATTTGCATATATATGTGTATAGGTAAGAACAAAAATTTCTAAAATATTAATCGAAATAGATTAATTAATAGATCACTGTCATAATAACAATTGTCATTTCCAATTAAAATATGCTTTAAATTTAAAGGTGTTAGTATTAGTGAATATTTAGTTGTTTAAGAACATGAAATAGTGATGCCAGTTTATTAAAATCATGTGAAAACCAACTATTGATCCTATTTTAGTAGTGATTTAGAGGTATTTTTGCTTTTTTTGGTTGACTGGTTAGTTGATTTTGGAAGTTTTCACACTGGCAGTGCTCAGAAGATCAAATGAGATCATCAACATACAAGAGAAGACCTTAACCCCTGTTCTATATATCCTGCAAAATTTGTAATTTTTTAAATAAAAAATGGAACCTGAGGAATATATGAAGGACAAAGAACAAATAGTGGGGAGGTGCACTATGACAATTATAGTTGTCATATCTATAATGGTTATAGAACTGAGTGATAAAGTAATATGTATGTTACCCCTTGAGTAACAGTATTGCAAACTGCATTTAAAGGGGGGGGGGAGAAAAAGAGAAAAAGAAAAAAATGTTTTCCACAATAGTAGTATAGTAGAGGGCGGAGGGGGGGGGCGTCAGGAGGGAAATTCGGAACATTGATGTGGGAAATGTGCACTGATGAAGAGTGTTTTATATTATATGACTGAAACTCAATCGTGAACAACTTTGTAACTGTGGGGGGGGGGGGAAACAACTGTATTATGAACAACCTTGTAAACCACGGTGTTTAAACAAAATAATATTTTAAGATCTCAATTTAAAAAAAGTGAGATCACAAGTTCATCTCCAGTACATCCCAGAAGAGCTGATATGCTCATAGTCCTAGCAATTCTACTGTCTGGGAACCCTGGTCCGAAATAAGAGTGTGTGATATTCAGCACCATAACTAGAAGAGTGCTACTTCCAGAGATCAAAACAACCAGAATAGGGGCCGGAGAGATAGTATGGAGATAAGGTGTTTGCCTTGCATGCAGAAGGACGGTGGTTGGAATCTGGCATCCCATATGGTCCCTCGTGCCTGCCAGGGGTGTTTTCTGAGTGTAGAGCCAGGAATAACCTTTGAGTGCTGTCGGGTGTAACCCAAAAAACAAACGAACAAAAAAACCCAACCAGAATATATGTAAGCACCTAAGCCAAAGGAGTGTGACATTACTCCAGCAAAAACAGTACTAACACTGCAACTTAAGTGTGGGACCCCCAAAAAGTATCACAATAGTGTTCAAGTTCCACAACTAAATATACAATCGGGTAAAGTACCACAACCATATGTGGAAGTACCATAACCAAGCATGTGTGTGATCCCAATAACCATAGCAAAATAACAGAATAGAAATTAATTAGTTAAATCAATTAAAAGAAAACTAACTCTAGAAAAGGAACAAATCTAACTTCCTCTGAGGACTGTGTACCTTAAAATCCAAAAACTTCTCTTAATATTATAAATAAGTCACACACAAAAATTTACTCTCGAGGCCAGAGAGATAGCATGGAGCTAAGGTATTTGCCTTTCATTCAGAAGGTCAGTGGTTCGAATCCCAGCATCCCATAGGGTCCCCTGAACCTGCCAGGAGCGATTTCTGAGCATAGAGTCAGAGTAACCCCTGAGTGCTGCCGGGTGTGATCCAAAAAAAAAAAAAAAAAAATTACTCTGGACATCAGTAAAGGTATCAGACACTAAGTAATTAATTTAACAAAAAAGGTATGGGGAAATTACAAAATATTATCAAACACATAAAAAGAAGATAACTCATGTTCCAACATGAAAGATTCAAAGATCTTTCTGGAGCCGGAAAAATAGTATGCTTGTCTTGCAAATAGCCAACCTAGATTCGATTCCCAGAACCACATGTAGTTTTCCAAACCCCTCCAGAGTGATCCCTGAGAACAATTGGGTGTGCTCCCTCCCCCAAAAAAATGTAAAAGAGGGGCCGGAGAGATAGCAAGGAGGTAAGGTGTTTGCCTTTCATGCAGAAGATCATTGGTTCAAATCCCGGCGTCCCATATAGTCCCCCGAGCCTGCCAGGAGCGATGTCTGAGCGTGGAGCCAGGAGTAACCCCTGAGCACTGCCAGTGTAACCCAAAAACAAAAACAAAAAATGTAAAAGAAAGAGAAGTAATAAGAAATAGAATTCAGGGTCAGAGAGATAGCACAGCAGTTGAGCATTTGCCTTGCATGCAGCAGACCCTGGATGGAGGGTGGTTTGATTCCCGGTATCCCATTCTGGTCCTCTGAGCCCACCTGACTTTTAAGCTCAGAGCCAAGAGTAACCCCTGAGCGCTGTCGGGTGTAACCAAAAAAAAATTAAATTCAGAAATAGATATAAATACATGTGAGGGTATAATATATAATAATTAATAGGATGTTTCAATTCAGTAGTAAAAAAAAGTTTTATTTTAAAAAGAAGATTATGTAAAACTGTCTAGTTACTTGGAGGAAAATAATATTAAATACTTATATCACACTATATAGATACATAGATTCCAGCCATAAATAAAAGTTCTAAGTTCTAAATTCAAAACAGAATTGCAAAATAAAAAGTTAAAGAGAAAAATAATTCAATAGACAAAAGATTAACATTGCCAATGCTTTTTTGTTTTTGTTTTTGTTTTTTTTTTTGGCCACACCCGTTTGATGCTCAGGGGTTACTTCTGGCTAAGCGCTCAGAAATTGCCCTGGCTTGGGGGAACCATATGGGACGCCGGGGGATGGAACTGCGGTCCTTCCTTGGCTAGTGCTTGCAAGGCAGACACTTTACCTCTAGCGCCATCTCACCGGCCCCAACATTGCCAATACTTAAAGAGCACTTATAAACTGGTAAATCAACACTCAACTTTTTAAAAAGTAAAGAATATGAATGTGTAATTTATAAAAATGGAAAAATAGCAATCACTAATTAGAATATGTGAATAAAATTACCCTGGTTATAGTCAGATTAAAAAGAACTAACAGCTCTAATATTCAGTGCTAATAAGAAGTGCTATAATTGGAGGCTGGATTGATAGTACAAGTAGGTAGAGCATTGGCCTTGAACATGGTCAACCTGGCTTCAAACCCTCTTACCCCATATAGTCCCCCACTCCCTGCCATGAGTGATTCCAAAAGCAGAGTCAGAAGTCCTGAGCATAATTGGGTGTAGCCCAAAAGCAAACAAAAAGCACTGGTTTAATCATTTCAGAAAATAATATGGCAAATGTATGAAAAATTAATGAGTACTTAAAAATATTAAGGACTTGGAGTCCAGAACATGTAAGAACTCTCAAATCTCAATAGTGAAAAACGTCAAATTTCCTAAATGGGAAAAACCATGATCAGACACTTCATCAAAAAAGATGAAAATATAGAGATGGCAAAAAAAAAACAACCCATATTTAGAGTTAGTATCATTAATCATGAAGTTAACTACAATTAAAACTATTCAATACTACTAAGACCAAATAAAATTCAATTGTTGGCAAAGATCTAAAGGAATTAGAACTTTCACACACTGTTGATAAAATGCAAGCTACTTTGGTAACTACTTTAGAGTGAAAACAAATTGTGATTTCTAATAATGTTAACAATGAAATCAAGTAATATATTCACAGGTACTTAGAAAAATGAAAACATCAATAAATAAATCAGAAAACAAATGCTCTGGTGAATTTACTCATAATCACTATATATAGAAACAAGTTATTCATAGCAAAAATATTACTCAGCAATAAAAAGAAATGAAATTCTGGTATAGGCAGCAAGATGAAAGAATCTATCAACAATATTTAAGTCAAAGAAATAAGACAAATTTTTATCACTTATTATTCCATTGACATCTAGGTACAGATACTGAATTCAGCTAATGATTTATCATTATATAAAATAAACTGACTTCAAAATGAGACCAGAGAACTTTGTGTGTAGTACCCGAGATCAGACTAAGTATCTCACATTAAGACTAGTGTAATACCATTCAAAAATGAAAGCCTAGTTTCTTTTTTATTAACCTTTATTTAAACAACCTTGATTACAAAATAATTGTAGTTGGGTTTCAGTCAAGTAAAGAACACCCCCCTTCACCAGTGCAGCATTCCCATCATGATGTCCCAAATCTCCCTCCTCCCCACTCCACCCCAACCTGTACTCTAGACAGAGAAAGCCTAGTTTCTTAAATTTTTTTTCTTCTTTTGATTTTTGGGTCACACCTGGCTGTGTTCAGGGGTTACTCCTGGCTCTACACTCATAAATTGCCCTGGCAGGCTCAAGGGACCATATAGGATGCCAAGATTCAAACCACCATCCTTCTGTATGCAAGGTAAATGCCCTACCACTATGCTATCTCTCCAGCCCCTAGTTTCTTAAAATATAATGAATACTTTGGGGCCAGAACAGTGGCGCAAGTCGTAAGGCATCAGATGCCTTGCACGCGCTAGCCTAGCACGGACCGCAGTTCGATCCCCTGGTGTCCCATATGGTCCCCCAAGCCAGGAGCAATTTCTGAGTGCATAGTCAGGAGTAACTCCTGAGCATCATTGGGTGTGGCCCAAAAACCAAAAAAAAAATGAATACTTCAATTAGATTAAATTCAATAATAGTAACTAGTTTCCATTAACTAAACTGTCAACAAGAACTATATAGTGGCATCACTTTATTAGTGTCAGAGAACCCTCAAAGGGAGAAAATCATTTGTCTGCATTTAAGGGTTCTTGTTTAGCAGTGATCAGTAGCTACCACATAGAACATGAAGACATGACTTTCAACTCAATGCTGTCAGTCATCAGCTAGAATAAATGACTAAGAATTAGGGCTTGCTTGTTTGTGAGGTAGAGGGAAACAGCTATCTTTTTAATCTTGCATTAACCATGTGACTCTTCAATTATATTATTTTTACTATACTAATACTCCCATTGTTTTGAGGTTTTTATATATTTTGATTTAGTTGTCCAATATTAAAATGAAAACTATGCCACTAACTATCCAGAAAACAACTGCTATCCATACTCTTGAAATTCTGTAAATAATTGGGAAGAGGGAGGGAAGGCAGAAGCATGATAAAGCCAGGCCACAGCAATTTTTTTTTGCCACAGCAATTTTTGAAGACCAGTTTCCTCAACCCATTCCCAAGTAAATCCATGCAAAGAACATCTTTTAAACATTATTCCAATGTTATATAAAGTAAGTGGAACATCACCAAGCAGAAATTCTAAAGTAGGTGTTGTAAAAGTGTTGGTAAAGAAAGTCACTTCCTTTGAAAGGTCTCTGCCCCTTCAACTTCACCCTCCTTACCAATATACATTCATCACCGAAAAGGGAAATATTTACAAAAGTTAGTTTAGTTATGTTTAAATATTATGTTTAGCTGTCTGGAGACTATGTTCTCAAAATTTATACAAGAAATCAGGATTAAACTTCATAACAATTAGAAAACCACACTGTGTAAAATCAAAGACTTAGTTAAAGAACATTAAAATAGTTTCGCCATTGGTACTAAATTGAAATGACTCCCTTTCTTCCCAACACCTGGAACAAGAACCTTTTGAACTTTCTTGTAAACAAACCAGGGCACACCAAATGCTCTGTCTACTGCTAGGTACCACCTCTGCACAGGCATTTAGGTGAAAAATGTGGAAAATGCCTGAGGACTCTTTGAAGCAGCTTGGGAGAAGTGAGAGCAGGAAAGAGGCTCTTCTCTAGGCTAAGTTTGTTTAGCAGAAAGTAAGCAAGTTGTCAGGGTAAAAGTTGACAATGTTGATTCCAACAGTTTGAATTGAGAATAAACATCCAAAAGGATTATGTTACTGAGAATTAGAAAAGATTCCATTGAACTCAATAAAACACTTGTGTTTTCAAAGATAATATGCCTTCAAGCCACACTCTGGACCCACAGTTTAGGGTTAGAATTACCCTAAGCTCTTTCAATGCCACATTAAAGAACATGAGGTTTGACCTTTTTAATATGTGTCTAAAAATATTAGACTAAGAATATAATAAATATTTTATTTCTAATAATAGGATGGAAAAGCACTAATCATATATACATTTGTATATTTAAAGTTAATGAACAAATTTGGAGGAAAAAAACCTAGTTCAAGTACAATTTCACTGACAAATTTAGGAAAAATATATGCACTGACCATAAATTTCTTAATTTTCCCCCATTAGTGCCCTATCAAAGAGCAAAACGCAGGGCCTCTGATTATGCAATCTATAATCCACTTCTCTGCTCACCAAAGTCATACTTAAATCTGGCTTTCATCTTGTACTGTTGGGATTTCCACCAGGTAAAAGATGAAAAGTTGAAAGTGCTTTTTCAAAAGCAAAACATTTTGGTTGCCACTCAGTAATTCCTGGCAAAATGCCAAAAAGCCTATTAAAAAGTTAAAATTTTTGTAACTTGGAACTACAAAAATAAATGTAAGCTAATCATAGCCTTTCAGACATTATATAATGTTTAATATTCATAAACAAAGAAAAACACACTTAAAGACTGTTAAAGTTTATTTGGATCAATACAATGCCTTACATGTCCTCAAGAGAATAGAAGTAATTTCAACAGTTCTTAATTCATTTAAATACTTCATGACCTTCATGAGCCTCACATTAGAATCTATGAGAATCTTTTCCAACATTTCACAAAAGCATGCAACTTACACAGTTTTTTCCAGTAAAGTTTACAGGCAGTCTTACGAAAACTGGAGGCTGGAGTGATAGTACAGCGGTAGGGTATTTGCCTTGCACATAGCTGACCTGCAACGGACCCGGGTTTGATCCCCAATGTCCCATATGGCCCCCTAAGCCTGTCAGGAGCAATTTCTGAGCATATAGCCAAAATTAATCCCTGAGCGCTGCCAGGTCTGGCCCAAAAACTAAATAAATAAATAAATAAATAAATAAATAAATAAATAAATAAATAAGGAAAACTTTCTCCTTGGATTTCTGACACTCACATCCCTCTTCAAGTCATGGATGCAGAGAATAAGGCTCAAGTTTTGTAGCCTTTTTGCTCAAGTTCTATAGCCTTTACTCCTCTTAATAAGAAAATCAAATTCCCTAAATACTTCCAATTACCAGGAATAAAATATTCTCAGTTTTTTTCTGTGAATAATGATCTATTTTATACTTCATCTTTATGTTCACAGAGTTTGTAGAGAAGAGATATACAAAAAGAAGAAAATAGTTACTCTTTTGACACCAAATTTAGTAGTTCTCAAACTAGCACTCATCTAAAAACTCATCTACGTTTTTAAAACTTCATCATATTTTCACTGGTTCTGAAGAACACACATATTTTCCCATAACCTTCAGTCAAAATACATCGGCAAACTAAAAGAAATGTTTCTGTAAAAAGACAATGGTCAGGGCTGGTGAGGTGGCGCTAGAGGTAAGGTGTCTGCCTTGCAAGCGCTAGCCAGAAAGGACTGCGGTTCGATCCCCCGGCATCCCATCTGGTCCCCCAAAGCCAGGGGCGATTTCTGAGCACTTAGCCAGGAGTGACCCCTGAGCATCAAACGGGTGTGCCCCCCCCCAAAAAAAAACAAAAAAAATATTAAAAAAAGACAATGGTCATCACAGTTAAAAGAGATTAAAAGTGGATGAACACAGAGAATTAAGCTCATTTGAACCCCCACTCTAGCATTTTCCACACATCAAGTTGCTAACTGATGAAGTCCATCAACTTACAGTGCTCTAATATTTCAGCTGACTCCAATTGCCTTACCTGTTAATATGAGATTACTGTAAGTATTAGAAAATTGCTCCTTTAGAAGAACCAGGTGCATCTGAGCAGCTTTCTCCCTTTGCAGCTCCAGCATGATATCAGGATGTTGGGCAATCTTACAGCCTTTCTGCTTATCCAATGCAACATCACTTCGAACAATATCTACAAGAAAAAAAAAGAGGTTAGGTTGGAAATAAAAGCAAGCACACACACACACACACACACACACACACACAATCAGACTAAAAAGATTCAAAGTATAGCTGAACTAACTCTATTATACATTCTGCAAGTTTCCACTGGTCATATAAAATCATGGAAGGATTGTTTCTTATCTTTTTAGCTGACCTGATTTAAATTTATAGCTTCTCCATTACTATTCTCAATTTACCTCCAGGAACTTCTTCCTGTAGTCTGTTTTTAACATTCATCATTTATTCTTTGTATAAAGAAAACTATGCAACACAGAATACTAGAGATGAGGATGTCATTTCCTCTACCACTTGCCATTCCACCAGGTAATTAGAACCAGCATGTATATTTAGGACACTTGACCTGTTTTCAAATTTACACCTACTCAAGCTCTTTAAGCACAATTAGGACTGCTATTCTGTGGGAAAGATACTAGGGATTTCCTCCTGCTTTTTTTCCATGTTTTTCTAGATCGATTTTGAATTAGTGATCACTCTTTCAACCTAGAAGTATTTTGTGGGTCACTGAAGAATATGAGAGTAGGAATCAAGTCACTGCATAGCTGCCACTTTTTCAATTATTTTCCATTAGCAAGAAGCTGCTTTCAATACTTCAGTATAATTTCACTCAAAGCAGATGTATTCTCCAGAAAACAGCCTTCTCCAAACAGAAACATTCATCTACAATGTGTCCCATATTGAAGAGAGCTTTTATGCCTTAAAGTTGTTCATTTTTTACAAATTAAAATGTAATTCATCTGATTATCATAGAAATAAATAAAACTATCAATAATAATCTGAATTATAAATCTAGAAACTTTCCTTTATTCCACAAATCTAGAAACTTTCAAGTTTTACATAGCAGAGTTAAAAAGGGTTGAAAGGAAATTCTGAGGGAAAAATACTGTCAATATACTATTGGGAGCTTTGTAAGAGACAAATAATATTCATTTTAATAATACAAATATGAAATATTTGGCTCTTTAAGCAACACTCAATGACCTAAGAGAAAATAGGTCACAAAGCACAAAGAGTTGATTATCATTCCAATATGCCAAACATTTAAACAGTAACCAAAAGATATACCCTACTATTCCACAAAATCTGAATAGGCCAGAGAGATGAAACAAGAGATGATAATGCATCTTCTGACCCTAGTTCAAATCCCTGGCACAACATATGGTCTCCCAAGCACTGCCAGGGGTCACTGCTAAACACAGAGCCAGGAACAGTACCTAAGCACCACCAAAAATGACCGAGTCACTCTTTCCCCATCAATACTAATCTGTAACAAAAGAGCTATAATATAAGGAAAAGGGAGGAAAGTTGGATGGAAGGTTTCAGTGTACTGTGGTGGAACAATATTAACTAACACCTTTACAATGGGTATCTTATAACATATATGTTACATATATATCATTTATAATATATCCCTAAAGCACGTATATGTTTATTCTTATAAATCAATATTACCTCAATTAAAAGTAATCAATTAGGGGCCGGGCGGTGGCGCTGGAGGTAAGGTGCCTGCCTTGCCTGCGCTAGCCTAGGACGGACCGCGGTTCGATCCCCCGGCGTCCCATATGGTCCCCCAAGAAGCCAGGAGCAACTTCTGAGCGCATAGCCAGGAGTAACCCCTGAGCGTCACAGGGTGTGGCCCAAAAACCAAAAAAAAAAAAGTAATCAATTAATATTTCAGTAAAAAGTAAATCAAGAAGACCTAGTGAGAGATTAATAAAGAGCTTCCATGCTGAGAGATTAATAAAGAGCTTCCATGCATGCAAATGTTCCCAGTTCAAATCCCAGTTTTTCATATGATGTCGATGTAATGCCAAGTGTGATCCCTGAGCACACTTCCAGGAGTAAGCCCTGAGCATAAAGTAATTAGATTTGTTTCTCTCACTTTGAATATTTTTTAAATATTTTTATTGTGACCAATGTGAATTACAAGTCTTTTACAGTTATATTTAAGGTACATAGTGACAATGAATTAGGGCCATTCCCACCACCAGTGTTGTCCTCCTTCCACTCAGCATGCATTGTCCTACTTCTACCCAGCATGCACCACATAACACACTCCTTGCCCCGTGGACTGCTAGTGTAATAGGTCCCCTTTGTGTATAGTTTGTTGTAGACTGGGTTATCTTGACTCTGTTTCATTGACTTTGAGTTTGGTGTTTAGATCTGATCAACTTTTTTTGTTTTTGTTTTTCAGCGGTGACGCTGAAACACCCGGTGATGCTCTCGGTTACTCTTGGCTATGTGTTCAGAAATTGTTCCTGGCTTGAGGGACCATATGGGACGCCGGGGTATCGAACCACAGTCCGTCCTAGGCTAGAATGTGCAAGGTAAACGCCTTACAGCTTGTGCCACCACTCTGGCCCCTGATCAACTTTTATTTCCACTCAATATTCATGTGATTGTTTGCTTCTAATACCATTCACTCTTTTTTCCCTCAACTTTTGAGGCAATGCATATTTTTGAGAAATTCTTTCATGGTACTGAATCTATGAGAACATCATTATTTTTTATTGTTGAGTAGCATTGTTATGATTAGCTCACGTTTTTTATTCAGTCATCTATTGATAGCTTATTTTCTGTTTTTATGATAATGAGTTCAGGCACTAGAAACATTTGTTTTCTGATATATTTGTTCAAGATGCTTTCATTTTTTTTAGTTAAGTACCTATTGCTTGAAATAAAAATCTTCTTTGAAAAAATTATTATTTCAGACTTTAAAAAATAAGCAAAGCTTAAAATGCACTGGAAAGTGCTCACTTCAGAGCACATATACTAAAACTGGAACAATACAGACAAGATTAGTACGACACTCATAAATTCATTAAGCATTTTGTATATTAAATGAATAAATAAAATGCACTGAAAGATCAGAGGCTGTAACAGAGATCAACAGAAATTACCTAATATGGAAAAATGGGAAAGAAAAAATAAAAATACAGAAAAACGTGCAAGAATTATAGAACAAGATCTTAAAGAAGCAATCCATTACAATAGATGGCTAATGAGAGTGTCAGGTAAAGAGAAAGGAAGGAAGGAAGGAAGGAAAGAAGGAAGGAAGGAAGGAAGGAAGGAAGGAAGGAAGGAAGGAAGGAAGGAAGGAAGGAAGGAAGGAAGGAAGGAAGGGAGGGAGGGAGGGAGGGAGGGAGGGAGGGAGGGAGGAAGGAAGGGAGAAAGGAAGGAAGGGAGGGAGGGAGGGAGGGAGGGAGGGAGGGAGGAAGGGAGAAAGGAAGGGAGGGAGGAAGGAAGGGAGAAAGGAAGGAAGGGAGGGAGGGAGGGAGGGAGGGAGGAAGGGAGAAAGGAAGGAAGGAAGGAGGGAGGGAGGGAGGAAGGAAGGAAGGAAGGGAGAAAGGAAGGAAGGAAGGAGGGAGGGAGGGAGGAAGGAAGGAAGGAAGGAAGGAGGGAGGGAGGGAGGGAGGGAGGGAGGGAGGAAGGGAGGGAGGGAGGGAGGGAGGAAGGAAGGGAGGGAGGGAGGAAGGAAGGAAGGGAGAAAGGAAGGAAGGAAGGAGGGAGGAAGGAAGGAAGGAAGGAAGGTAGAAAGAAAGAAAGAAAGAAAGAAAGAAAGAAAGAAAGAAAGAAAGAAAGAAAGAAAGAAAGAAAGAAAGAAAGAAAGAAAGAAAGAAAGAAAGAAGAAAGAGAGAGAGAAAGAAAGAAAGAAAGAAAGAAAGAAAGAAAGAAAGAAAGAAAGAAAGAAAGAAAGAAAGAAAGAAAGAAAGAAAGAAAGAAAGAAAGAAAGAAAGAGAGAAGAAAGAGAAAGAAAGAAAGAAAGAAAGAAAGAAAGAAAGAAAGAAAGAAAGAAAGAAAGAAAGAAAGAAAGAAAGAAAGAAAGAAAGAGAGAGAGAGAGAAAGAAAGAAGAAAGAAAGAAAGAAAGAAAGAAAGAAAGAAAGAAAGAAAGAAAGAAAGAAAGAAAGAAAGAAAGAAAGAAAGAAAGACAAGATTATTTGAAAAAAAGTGATTAAAAGTACTCCAAATATGTGGGCCAGAGCAATAGTACATCATGTAGGGCATTTGCCTTGCACACAGCTGACCCAGATTTGATTCCTGGCATCCTATATGGTCTCCTGACCCGGCCAGGAGTGATTTCTGAGCATAGAGCCAGAGTAACCCCAAGCACTGCTGGGTCTGGCCCAAAAACAAAACAAAAAAAGTATTCCAAATATTATGGAAAGTATTTATCCACAAATTCAAGAAGTGTGATACACTGTGTCAAAGAAATATACATTAGGATATGTGATAAAAATGCTGAAAGCCCAATTCTAAAAGAAAATCTTAAAATAATATAGGGAGCATAGCAATATAATTAACAACTAAGTGTTATTGTTGTTGTTGGATCACACTTGGCAGTACTCAATGATTACTTCTGGCTCTGCACTCAGAAATAACTACTGGCAGGTTCAGGAGACCATATATATGGACTGCCAGGGATCAAACACAGGCAAATGTCTTGCCCACTGCACATCTCTCTGGCCCCTAACACCTGACTTTTAATCTAAAACAAAGGAGGTCAGAAAGCAGTACACTGCATATTCAAACTGCTACAAAAAGTACTTCTGATAACAAACTTCTTTATAAAATAAAACTATGATCCATAAATATAAAAAATAACACTTCCATATTTTTTGGTTTATTTGGGCCACACATGTAGAAAAACCCACAATACAAGCATGACAATCAGAAACAACGCAGGCCAACACCAGGCATAGAGAATGAAGATGGCAACTCTGATGACCCGAAAACGGCCAACCACCTAATTAGTCTCTCAGATATAGAGGTTAGAGAAGAAAAATGGAGGATGTTCACAGAACTCAAAGAAAGCATAGATCAAGTTGAAAGGAACACTAATAATAATCAAGAGGATATAAGGATAGAAATCAGAAAAATCCAAACTGAAATAACAGGTCTGAAAAACTCAGCAGACAAATTGAAGACTTCGATGGAAAGCCTATTCAACAGGGTAACAGCAGCTGAGGATAGCATCAGTGAGCTGGAAGATTAGATGCATAACAACTCTCTACAGCAGAAGAGATTGGAAAAAAGCCTTAAAGCAAATGATCAGACAATGAAAAAATTACTCAAAGAATGTGAACAGATGAAAATAGAAGTCTCTGATAAGTTCAACAGAAATAACTATGAATCATTGGAGTCCCAGAGACCCAAAAAAGAAAATTCCCAGAAAAAAATCAACAGTCAAGGACATCATTAGAGAGAAACTACCAGAGCTGAAGACTACATAAGACCAAATACTGCATGCCTGAAGAGTACCAGTAAAAAGAAAACCAAGGAAAAGCACCCCAAGACACATCCTAGCCACAATGACAAATCCCACAGATAGGGATAAAATATTGAAAGCAGCAAGGTCAAAAAGAGAAATTACATTCAAGGGAGCATACTTCTTTAAATAGTAAAAGTAGTTTAATTTCTATTTTACTAATTTCCTCATTGTCAATAGAATGATAAACATGTGCTATTTAGAATAGAAACTAATAAAAAGTTTTAAATCAAAACCTTACAGTAAATTAATACATAAATTTTAGTAAAAATTAATAATAAAATTATTTGTGGGATTAATGAGATTTGTCTCTTTCTTTTTTATTAATAGCTTAATTAAATACCTTGATTACAAACATGACTGTAGTTGGGTTTCAGTCATGTAAAGAACACTCCCATTCACCAGTGCAATATTCCCATCACCAATGTCCCAAACCTCCCTCCTCCCAACCCACCCCCGCCTGTATTCTAGGCAGGATTTCTACTTCCCTCATTCATTCACATTGTTATGATAGTACTCAATGTAGTTATTTCTCTAACTTCACTCATCACTCTTTGTAGTGAGCTTCATGTAGTGAGCTGAAACTTCCAGCCATCCTCTCTTTTGTCTCTGAAAATTATTGCAAGAAAGTCTTTTATTTTTCTGAAAACCCATAGATAAGTGAGACTTTTCTGCATCTATATCTCCAAGTGAGCATCTTTAATATTTACAGCAGACCTGTCACAAGAAACACTCAAGGCCAGAAGGCAGTAATGGTATATTACTCAATGAAATAAATGCTTCGCCTAAATACTATACCCAGCAAGATTCACGTTCAGGTCACTGGATGTGCCCCCACCCATAAAAAAAGAAAACATTGACACAAGAGACAAATCAATGACATAAAATGTCAGTTATTTACAAAGTAATCAATAAATACAAAACAAACCTTGAGCTAGATTGACAAAGAAGATACAAATTACTAAAAACATAGGAGAAAAGACCATCTTAAAAGTTAATAAACTATATGTTTCATGTATGTTACTTTTTTAAAGTAAAAATGTTTTTATTGGAGGATACTGAGGAAGGGTAGGAAAAGGATCCAAAAAAGATACTACTACTACTACTACTACTACTACTACTACTACTAATAATAATAATAATAATCTGCTCAGGAAGAGTGCAGACTTCTCCAAAGGTGGAGAGAGCCCCTGTATACAAACCAGCATGAACATAGGAAAGTGCACACCTCAAAAGGGTTGACGCAGATGATAGGTGCTTGAGCATCATGTGCATGGGACAGGGGATGTACCTGTAACAATTTTTAAATGCCAGAGCTATTGGGGTAATTAATACATAAGAAACAGATAGCATGAGATCATAGCAATTGTGTGATTAGTTTCAATGTTATATTAGATACATACATGTGTAATAAAGTTTTGGGGAAATACAGATATATACTGTGAAGGGAAACAGACACCCTGATGGAGGGTGTGGTACTAGAATGTTTTATGCATAAAATCCTACCATTAACAGTATTATAAAAATAATTCCTAATTTTTTAACTTTAAAATAATCTAGAAGACTACCAATATTATAAATTAGACTTAATTACATGTATTATTACATGTATCATCTGAAGAATAACACATTCTTCATAAAGGAATTTGTAATGTTCCTCAGGAGAGCAAATTCAGGTCCCTAAATAAGTTTCAATAATTATTAAAAATTGAAAAAATCTGATCACTGCTATTAAAATTAATAATTATATTCCTTTGTCTCTGAGCCAAAAAAACTATCATATCTTTTGCAAGTCTCTTTGAAATTTAGGCACATTACCTTGTTATGGAGCAAATGGAATTAATCTTCAGATATTTCATAATTATTGTGATCACTGTGTTAACTGAAACTTCCAGTACAATGTGACCTGTGGGTATTATAGGCTAATTCTTGATTATAAGTGAGATGATGCTAAAGTTTTGCCATTAAACAAAAAACTGATATATATATACACATATATATATGTATGTATGTATGTATGTATATCCTTGGTAGAAATATTTCCAAATTATGGCCATAATTTAAACACATTTTAGGGCTAGAGTATTATACAATGGTAAGGTGTTTGCTTTGCATACTACCAACTCTGGTTTACTCTCTAGCATTGAATATTATCACCCATGCACTTCCAGGCATGATCTCAGCCTACAGAATTTCTAGGTATCAAGATGCCTCTCAAGAGACAAATCTTCTAAAACTGGTTTAGACTGTACAGAAACAAGGCAACAGACTTCAATACCAATTAAAGTCAATGACACAACATATTTGTTGCTCATTGAATAGCAATATTCTTCGGTGATAATTTCACTGGAATCCAGTATATTCATTCAGTCTTTAAACTCTAGGGGCCGGAGAGATAGCTAGGAGGTAGGGTGGTTGCCTTGCATGCAGAAGGACGGTGGTTCTAATCCCCGCAGCCCATATGGTTGCCTGATCCTGCCAGGAGCGATTTCTTAGCATAGAGCCAGGAGTAACCCTTGAGCGCTGCCGGGTGTGACACCCCCCACCCAAAAAAAAGAGAACTAAACAAATGTCAGGCAAGGATAAAAGCCAACATAGACTGGCTGGGGGTGTGCAGAGTTGGTGGCCAAGGTTTCCATGGCTGGAATGAACCATGCTCTGAGCGGAGGCAGGGGAACCCAGCCGGACCCAGGGCCAGCACAGTGGTAGCATCTGGACTGACCATTGCTGCTGCAGGATTTTCAGGCCACTGTTTGGCAAGCTATGAAATACATGGAACCTCAAATAAAACAAGTTTTCCGAAGTCGACTAAAGTCTGCTATTAGTAGGGGTTATTACAGGGGTGTATTTGAAACCTAAATGACAAAATGGGAAGTTGCATTTACACTAGGCATCAGTTCTACTGTCAATAAAGAAAAAATAAGAGATGTTCACCAACAGATTATGCTTTTAAATCACCCAAAGGAAGATCTCCCTATGTAGCAGCCAAAAATCAATGACGCTAAGGAGTTATTAAAAGGCCAAGCTGAAAATAAGAAATATACTTAAATTTTAAGTTATTTCTTACTAGTTTATGAATGAGTACCAAATCTTTAATAAAATGTCAAAACTAAAAATAATAATTAAAAATTTTAAATCAACAAATAAATTTAACTCATGTCTTTTTTATGAAGAATAAAAAATACTTAGGCACTAGTCAATACTCCCTGCCTTCATTCTATGCCTGAAAAACCATAATTCTGTAACTTCTTTGAGAATAGACTTTGACACATGGTATTAACAAAGACTAGAGGCTTAGATCCTGGATTCTCATCATTTAGATATGTTCTCCAAAGAACAGTATAATCCAAGGCTAATAAATTTCAGAGTAACAAGAAAACAAGTCAGAGTTCTTTTAAAAATAAAAATCACCTATGAATTTTTGACAAGGCATTGTCAAGCATCATCAATTCCTTGCCTAACTTGGAAGCAAACCAAATATCCTCATGTGGATGGCTTTGGAGCCTCCTAGTGGCAGCCTCAGGGGACCTACAGAACTAGGAGTCTTGAAAAGGACCAGGTTTTCAAGAGTGTAAATTATATACTCCAGCAATCAATTCAAACAAATACATCATCTCCTATAATATGTGCAATGATCAATGTGAATCACTAGGAATGCTAAGATGAATAAATGTTGGTTCCTCCGTGTAAAACTCATCAGCCGAAAATAAAAATAACTTTGTAACTCCTTATACATTAATAAGGATGGAATTAATATTTGGGGTATATATGTATCAAAAAGTGAAATCTAAGCCAAATCTTTAATAAAGAATAAGTTCAGGTCATGTAAAATCAAAATATATTATATTTTCCTGCCTTTACCAAACTTCCTCTTGTTTGAAATTTCCCTTTTCCAGGTAACAAACTTAGAATACAGTAAAGGTGGGAAGAAACTTGGGAAGAAAGCTGGAAGCACATTTACAAGTGCTTTTATAGACTGAGTTTTATTTTCCATGCTCTAACGAGGAGCTGAATCAGATAAGATATCTACTAAAGGCTACTTTCTTAAGGAATATTCAGTCTATAATAGAAAAGCTAGGAGCAAATTTATTGTCTGCCATAAATGGTTACCAGAAGAAACTGAGGCAGAAAACAGAGTAGCAGTTACCTCTTTGTATTTCAAACCATTTTCACACCCAGATCAATGCACCCTGAGAAAAGTGTGGCTGCAGAGCTAAGCAGAGTGCATTTCTTCTAGTCAACGAGCCACACCACAACACATAATAAACATTTTTAGACTACAACTGTCACAATGAAAAAGCAACAGATACATATATCCTAAGGCTTAATGAGCAAAGATGGTAACTCTAAAAACCCAACCATTATCAGTCAACTTTATACCCTCACTGAAAAAATTTAGAGGAAACATTGAGGAAGTTCAAGAACCACAAAGAAATCATGGAACAGGCAGCCAATAAGATTCAAACGGATGAGCCAGAGAGAAAGTACAGCACATAAAGAATATCTCTTGAACATGGCCAAACCGATTCAATCCCCAGCATCACGGATGAACCCTTTAGGTCTGCCAAGAGTGATTCCCAAGAACAAAACCACAAGTCCTGATCACTGTCATGTGTGGTCCAAAATCCATTTAAAAAAAAAAAGACTTAAGATGGTATGTGAGCAGAAATGAGAAAATGTCGAACAGAAATGACAACTAAAAAACTTGGTAGGTGAGATGAAAACCTACTTAGAAGGCCTCACCAGCAGAGTTGCTGAGAACAGAATTGGTGAGCTTGACTATGAGCCATATAGCTAACACCTATTAATAATAGAAGATGGAAAAGAATCTTAAAATAAATGAACAGCTGACAAGAGAATTTTGGAATGAATTCACGAGAAACAACATAAGAATCATTGATGTCCCAGAGCACCTGGAGGACAACCCATATGAAGAAGCAAGAGTTAAAAATATCATTGCTGAGAAGTTTTCAGAACTGAAGAGTGCATGCACTCACTTTCTAGATGTGCATAAGACACCGACAAAACAAGATCCAAATAGAAATAGAAATATTCCAGGACACATCCTAATCAGAATGAAGAAAAACACAGGGCCAGAGAGATAGGCCTAAGCACTGCCTGGTGTGACCCAAAAATCCAAAAAAACAAGCAAACAAAAAAAAAAACACAGATGGAGAGAGAATACTGATAGCATCGTGATAAAAAAGAAAATCACATGCAAAGGATTTACAACAGATTTGCAACAGATTAAGATTTACAACAGATTTTTGTTTTTTTTTTTTATTAATTTTTATTGTGGCCAAAGTGAATTACAAATCTCTCACAGTAATATTTAAGGTACATAGTGACAATGAATCGGGTGTTACCACCACCAGTGTTGTCCTGCCTCCAACCCTGTTCCCAGCATGCATTCCATATCTCCCTTCTTTACCCCACAAAATACTAGTGTAACTGGTCTCCACTTGTCCAGCTTCCTGTAGATTGGGTATAGATAGATTCTGTTGTCATTGACTTTGGATTTGATGTTCAGGTCTGATCATTCTTTTATTTTCACTAAATGTTCATGCTAGTGTCTGGCCCTGGTACCATCCATTTTTCTCCCTCATTTTATGAGGCTGAACAAGATGATTCAAGTAATGTGGTTCTGTTGGAGATATAGAAAAAGAAAAAAGAAAAGGAAAAGAAGAAAAACTACGAGGAGTCCCTCTATGTGTTATAAATATCAATTTAGAATAGGAAAGGGAAAAAAGAAGAAAAAGGTAACAAAAAAAGCAATAACAATAAAAATACAAAAAAAAAAGAAAAAAAAGAACAAACAAAAAACCAGCAACTATGAAAAAGCCAGCAACTATGAAAAAGCAGATCCCGCCCCCCCCCCAACAAAAAAACCACCTCTTCCTCCTCTTCCTCCTGTTCCTCCTTCTTTTTGCAAAGGCATAGTAAGTATTGGGGGAAGTTAGAAAGGGAATTACATTGGCCTAAGAGATTTTGGGTTTCTCCGCCCTTGAAGCATACTGTCATGAGAACCACTATAGACTCCATACACACTTTTTCTCACACCCCAAGGTCTTTTAATGGTGCTAGGCATTTTTCTGCTCAGTTGTGGATGATACAATCAAGCCTCTCTAACTCAAGATCTTGTATTTACACAGGTCATAGTACAAAGCCTAGGAATAGTCTTTCTTTATAGTTCTAGAAGTTCAGCTCCATCACTGTTATTGTAATCAGTCTTTTATAATTGGTGGTCTCAGTTTTTGCACAGATCCTAGGACAAAGCCTGGAATAGAGCTTGTACATTATTATTCTAGAAGTTTTATTCCATTACAGTTGTCACAGTCAGACCTCTGGGATTGGAGATCTTGGTTTTTGTACAGATCCTAGGCCTAAACCTAGGCTAGGGTCTTTTTTATTGGTCCCAGGGTAAGTACTGCCCAGTCTTGGCTGTCAATATCAGTCTTCAGTAGTTGGCAATCTTGGTTTTTGCATAGGTCAAAGGGCGAAGTTTCTTCTGATTTCATCTTACCATTAGGACATTCTGCTCTTAGATCAAGTTATTGCAGTTTCCTCTTTGTCAGAATGTCATATCAAAACTGGGGCAAGTTGGTTCTAGAGAGGTATTAGAAATTTCCCAAGGGAAATTTGGTTCCTGATGTTGTTGCAGAAAACTGTGTCAGTTCAATATCTGAGGTCTAGGTCTCAGGATTGGACAGTCACTGCCAGGTCACATGGAGTCTAAGTTGGGTCCACATGACACATGTTCAGGGTGGGAGATGCCCTAGTATTCTAAAATGGAAGAGTTCTTATCTCTAGTAGATAAGAGCTTGTTTCTGTACATAAAATCCTCCCCCCCTTTTTAGTATGCTTTTGCAAAAAATAATGGTGCCATATTATATTGCTGGTGCTACAGAATCTTTGTGCCCTGGTTTTGACCTGTGCTTTCATCCCAGGCAAGACTTATTCTTGTATGTTTTCATACATACATATTTACCAAAGGCAGCTGTCCAATCCCAAGGCTGTGGTGGGTTATAGTGAAGAAAACCTCAATGAATACCTCACCAAAAATAATTTACCAGCCAAATACTCATTCATGCTTTAAGTAATGATATACAGCTTCAAGGATAAACCAGAGCTCAGAAATTCTATAAACACAAAACCAACTCTAAAACAAGAACTGAAAGGGTTACTTTAATAAAAGACAAACCCCATAAACACAGAACTACTACAAAAAGATGGCACAAAATACCAGCAAAATAACCTCTCTCAATGTCAATGCACTAGGTATGTACCAATGAAGATACACTGAGTGACAAAAATAGTTTAGAAAACGTAATCCAACATTCTGCTACCTATAAAAAACACATTTAAATAGAGCAAACACAGATTCAAAGATTAGAAGATACTCCTTCAGGAACCATAGCAATACTACAGTGTAAGGCTTTTGCCTTGTACATGGCCAACACAGGATGGATCCCAGTTCAAATCCCGGTATTCCTATATGGTACCCCAAAACTTCCAAGAGTGACTTCTGAGCACAGAGCCAGGAGTAACCTAAACCTTCCAGGAGTGACTTCTGAGCACAGAGCCAGGAGTAACCCCTGAACACCACTGGGTGTGACCCCCCAAAAAAAAACAAAAAGCAAAAAACAGAAAAAAAGGAAGGCACTCCTTCAAACAAGCAACTCCCTCAAAAAGACTGGGGATGTCTGTTAATATTAGTCAACACTGACTTCAGGCTCAGAAGAGTGATAAGTGACAACAAAAATTATTTCTTAATAATCAATGGAGGCCATTTTAAACTGAACTGAGGTGAGTAAGCCCAGGTGGCCAGAGTAAGCAGCCTGTGGGCATAATTTGGACTAAAACACCGCCATTTTGAACAGAACTGAGTTGAGTAAGCACAGGTATCCAGAGCAGCTACAGCCTGTGGGTAGAGTTTGAACTATAATAGAACCATTTTGAACTGATCTGAAGTGAGTGAGCCCAGGCAATAGCATGGCAACTCTACTTCACTCTGCAGCTGCACATTTCTTCTCATCAAGGAGGCCAAATACACCACTTTTATATAAAGAACCACCACACTAAAAATGAAATAAAAAAAACAAAGCGGGGGCCAGAGAGATAGCATGGAGGTAGGGCGTTTGCCTTGCATGCAGAAGGATGTTGGTTCAAATCCCGGCATCCCATCTGGTCCCCCAGGCCTGCCAGGAGCAATTTCTGAGCATAGAGCCAGGAGTAACCCCTGAGCACTGCTGGGTGTGACCCAAAAACCAAAACCAAAAAAAAAAGAAAGAAAGAAAAGAAAAACAAAGCAGAACCCCACCATTCCCAGTGACTGAAAATGAAATTTTGAAAATTCAACTAACCACATCTATCTCTCTGATGAAGAATTTAGAGTGAAATGTTAAGGCTGTTCAAAGAACTTAATGAACCATGTTAAAAGACAGTCCATAGGACTCAAGAGGGTATGAAAGTAGAAATGATAAAACTTCAAACAATTATCAGGGTTGAAAAATTTGGTAGGTGAAAGGAAAAACTCACTGGAAAGCCTCACCAGCAGAGTAACAGCATTTGAGGACAAAATAGGTGAGCTGGAAAATGAGCTGCATAATACCTCCAATCAGCAGAAGAAATTGGAAAAGAATCTTAAAATAATTTAACAGAAGGTGGGAAATATCCTCAAAATAAGTGAACAGACTACAGGACGCCTTTGAAATACATTTAACAGGAATAACATAAGAATCATTGGGGCCCCAAAGGAACAGAAAGAAAATTCCTATGAAAAAGCAATGGTCAAAGACATCATTGCTGAAAAAATCTCAGAACTGAAGAATGCTTGTACCAACATTCCGAATGTCTGAAGAGTACAAGCTAAAAGAGATCCAAATAAAAGCACCTTAAAGGACATCTAGTCACAATGATGGAAACCACAGTGATAGGTAGAATATTCAAATAAGCAAGATCTAAAAGGGAAATTATATAGAAGGAAACATACTTAAGATTTACAGCAGAATTATCACAAGCAACCCTCCAGGCCCAAAAACAGTGGTAGATGTCATGAAAAAAAAAAATCAATGAAATGAAAACCTCATCAAGAATACTTCACCCAGCCAGATTTTCATTCAGATTTGAAGGAAGGATACAATGATTCAAGATAAACAAATGCTCAAAAACTTTACAGACTCAAAGCAAACCTTAAAAGAAGTATTGACGAGTCTATTTTAAGACAATACAAAACACACCAAATGTCTACAAAAAGATGGCAAAAAATATGATGACAATCATCACTCTCAATGTCAACAGACTAAATGCACCAGGTAAGAGAAACAGAGGGGCAAAATGGATCATAAAATTGAATCCTTGGAGCACAGCGGTAGGGCATTTGCCTTGTACACAGATGACCCAGAATGGACCCAGATTTGATCCCCAACATCCCATATGATCCCGTGAATCTGCCAGGAACTATTTCTAAGCACAGAGCCAGAAATAACCACTGAGCACCACCAGGTGTGGCCCTCCCAAAAATTTCTTTTTTGAATCTGACCTTTTTCAGCCTGCAAGAAATACACTGAATAGTCAGAGTAAACATTAGTTAAAGTCAAAGGTTGGAAGACAATCCTTCAAGTACACAACTCCCTTAGAAAGTCTGGGATAGAGGCCAGAGCAATGGCACAGCAGTAGGGTGTTTGCCTTGCATGTGGCTGACCCAGGACGGACCTTGGTTCTATTCCCTGAGGTCCCATATGGTCCCCCCGAGTCAGGAGCTATTTCTGAGTGCAGAGCCAGGAGTAACCCCTGAGCGTCACCAGGTGTAGCCCAAAAACCAAAAACAAACAAACAAAAAAAGCTGGGGTAGTCATACCAATATCAGATGATATAAAGGCTGGGGTAGTCATACCAATATCAGATGATATAGACTTCAGGCTTAAAAAGGTTAAAATAGACAGAGAATGTCATTTCTTTTCTTTTTTTTCTTTTTTTTTTGGGGGGGGTGGGTCACACCGGGCAGTGCTCAGAAAGGAAGGAAGGAAGGAAGTTTCAATAGTTTCAGCATAATATATGATATCATGAGCACTACTAGGAGTCAATCCTGAGCACAGAACCAGTGTGATCCAACATCGTCCTCAACAAATCAATTAATTATACTCCTTAAATATACTACTTCAATATGCCTACTCCTAAGAATCATTAAAGTTTTTAGGTACAATAAATATGATATAAGTCAGAAATGTGACTATATAAAATCAAGAAAATACAAGTAAAACATGTTTTACATTATTTTTTTTTGGTTTTTCGGGCCACACCAGTTTGATGCTCAGGGGTTACTCCTGGCTAAGCGCTCAGAAATTGCCCCTGGCTGGGGGGGACCATATGGGATGCCGGGGAATCGAACCGCGGTCCTTCCTTGGCTAGCGCTTGCAAGGCAGACACCTTACCTCTAGCGCCACCTTGCCCAAGGCCCCATGTTTTACATTTTTAATGAGTCTAAGAAATAGATTAATAAATCAAACAAAAATAAAAACAATGAATTTTGTAAAGAGTATATGGGAATGAAAATGTAATGTTCTGACCATGTATGAAAATATATATTTGAATAGTAATTGAAGTTATATTCTAATCATTTAAAACTGTACTTGTGAACCCTAGACAACAAACAATACAAATGTTTAATGACGAGACTTCATCAAAATTAAAAAATTTTAAAGTCAAATTTTAATACAACTAAAAAGGCAAACTATATAAACTTAAAATATTTTTAACAAAAGTATTTTAAAAACTGTAACTAAGGGCAAGAGCAATAGACTAACAAGTAGGACATTTTCCTTCAAGTGACCAATCAGATTTGATCCCTAAAATCCAATCACTGCCAGGAATGGTACCTGAGCACAGAGACAGAAGTGAGGCCTGAATGTCATGGGAAGTTGCCCAAAAACAAAAGCAAAAACAAATTTTATTCAAAATGTATTTTTAAAACTTTGACTTAATAATACAACATATCTAAAGATAAATAAAAGATTAAAAGAAATTTCTACAAATAAAATATTCAGTAAAATAAGCACATAAAAATATTTAGGCCAAAGTGATAGGTAGGGTGCTCACTTTCACTCAGGTTCAATCTCTGAGCACCACCAGAAATAATTCTTGAGTGCAGAGCCAGAAGTAAGCCCTTAGCCCAATCTCTACACCCCCAAAAAATCAACATTACTAATCAAAGGTAAACAGAATTAAAACACAATGAGATTACTACATACAACTAAAATGTATCACTACATATAAGTATCACTACAACTAGAATGTATCACTACAATGTAATATTGCACACAATTAGAATAGCTCAAGCAATAAAATAAATGGACATAATAAGCTTTGATGAGGATGTGAATTAACTGGAATTCTCATCACTGATGGTGGCAATGTTCAATGGTACAATCACTTTGATAAAAAGCACCATAATTTATGAAAAAAATCTAACCATATATTTACTATATAATCCAGCAATTCCACTTTAACATATCTATCCCAATTAAACATAAACATACATCCATGCAGAGACATGACTAATAATGATTTTATTCATAATAACCAAAAAATTTTCAAGAATCCATCAAGAAATAAATGGAGGGGCTGGAGTGATGATGCAAGTGGTAGGGTGTTTGCCTTGCACATGCTAACCTAGGACGAACTGCAGTTCGATCACCCAGCATTCTATATGGTCCCCCAAGCCAGGAAAGATTTCTGAGTGCATTGCTAAGAATAACTCCTAAGCGATACAAGGTGTGCCCCCCCCAAAAAAAAAGAAATGGAACAAAAAAGAAATGGTTAAGTGAAATATAATGTATCCATCTGATCAATGAAACGTACTCAACAATAAAAATAAACAGCGATTTATATACACAACAGCACTGATGAGTCTCCAAAGCTTGTAACTCAGCAAAAGAAGCCCATCATAAGACTATCTGCTACAGTCTCTTATTTAAATAATATTCTAATAAATGTAAAAGTATAATGACACCTTCCTGGGAGCCGGGAGTCTAGCAGGAGGAGGTTTGGCAGGCCCACGCCATGCCGGAGGCCTGCTTGGCCAGGCCTAGGGGGTTGCGGGATTTGGGTAACCCCAGCACCCCTCTGCCGCCTTGCTCCAGATCTCCAGGGCTTCCCCGGGCCACACCCCTGGGCAAGCCGGTGAGTTGGGTCCCTTGGTGGAGCTTGAAGGACCCTAGGCCTTCCCCCACTATCCATGCGGCTCCTTAGGGAGGGTCTGGGTGGGGCTCTGAACTTCTGTTCTCCTAGCTTCTTGAAGGATCTCTCCTTCCTGGGAGCCGGGAGTCAAGCAGGAGGAGGTTTGGCAGGCCCACGCCATGCCGGAGGCCTGCTTGGCCAGACCTAGGGGGTGTGGGGGATTTGGGTAACCCCAGCACCCCTCTGCCGCCTTGCTCCAGATCTCCAGGGCTTCCCCGGGCCACACCCCTGGGCAAGCCGGTGAGTTGGGTCCCTTGGTGGAGCTTGAAGGACCCTAGGCCTTCCCCCACTATCCATGCGGCTCCTTAGGGAGGGTCTGGGTGGGGCTCTGAACTTCTGTTCTCCCAGCTTCTTGAAGGATCTCTCCTTCCTGGGAGCCGGGAGTCAAGCAGGAGGAGGTTTGGCAGGCCCACGCCATGCCGGAGGCCTGCTTGGCCAGGCCTAGGGGGGGTGCGGGATTTGGGTAACCCCCGCACCCCTCTGCCGCCTTGCTCCAGATCTCCAGGGCTTCCCCGGGCCACACCCCTGGGCAAGCCGGTGAGTTGGGTCCCTTGGTGGAGCTTGAAGGACCCTAGGCCTTCCCCCACTATCCATGCGGCTCCTTAGGGAGGGTCTGGGTGGGGCTCTGAACTTCTGTTCTCCCAGCTTCTTGAAGGATCTCTCCTTCCTGGGAGCCGGGAGTCAAGCAGGAGGAGGTCTGGCAGGCCCACGCCATGCCGGAGGCCTGCTTGGCCAGGCCTAGGGGGGGTGCGGGATTTGGGTAACCCCAGCACCCCTCTGCCGCCTTGCTCCAGATCTCCAGGGCTTCCCCGGGCCACACCCCTGGGCAAGCCGGTGAGTTGGGTCCCTTGGTGGAGCTTGAAGGACCCTAGGCCTTCCCCCACTATCCATGCGGCTCCTTAGGGAGGGTCTGGGTGGGGCTCTGAACTTCTGTTCTCCCAGCTTCTTGAAGGATCTCTCCTTCCTGGGAGCCGGGAGTCAAGCAGGAGGAGGTCTGGCAGGCCCACGCCATGCCGGAGGCCTGCTTGGCCAGGCCTAGGGGGGGTGCGGGATTTGGGTAACCCCCGCACCCCTCTGCCGCCTTGCTCCAGATCTCCAGGGCTTCCCCGGGCCACACCCCTGGGCAAGCCGGTGAGTTGGGTCCCTTGGTGGAGCTTGAAGGACCCTAGGCCTTCCCCCACTATCCATGCGGCTCCTTAGGGAGGGTCTGGGTGGGGCTCTGAACTTCTGTTCTCCCAGCTTCTTGAAGGATCTCTCCTTCCTGGGAGCCGGGAGTCAAGCAGGAGGAGGTTTGGCAGGCCCACGCCATGCCGGAGGCCTGCTTGGCCAGGCCTAGGGGGGGTGCGGGATTTGGGTAACCCCCGCACCCCTCTGCCGCCTTGCTCCAGATCTCCAGGGCTTCCCCGGGCCACACCCCTGGGCAAGCCGGTGAGTTGGGTCCCTTGGTGGAGCTTGAAGGACCCTAGGCCTTCCCCCACTATCCATGCGGCTCCTTAGGGAGGGTCTGGGTGGGGCTCTGAACTTCTGTTCTCCCAGCTTCTTGAAGGATCTCTCCTTCCTGGGAGCCGGGAGTCAAGCAGGAGGAGGTTTGGCAGGCCCACGCCATGCCAGAGGCCTGCTTGGCCAGGCCTAGGGGGGGTGCGGGATTTGGGTAACCCCCGCACCCCTCTGCCGCCTTGCTCCAGATCTCCAGGGCTTCCCCGGGCCACACCCCTGGGCAAGCCGGTGAGTTGGGTCCCTTGGTGGAGCTTGAAGGACCCTAGGCCTTCCCCCACTATCCATGCGGCTCCTTAGGGAGGGTCTGGGTGGGGCTCTGAACTTCTGTTCTCCCAGCTTCTTGAAGGATCTCTCCTTCCTGGGAGCCGGGAGTCTAGCAGAAGGACGTTTGGCTGGCACTGGTAATCTCTGTCCAGTCTACATTTTCAAAATCGCGCGGGGGCTATTGCCCCGCGCGCACAAGAAACATTAATAGTACTCTCACAAGAAACATTAATAGTACTCACTATCATTGAATTATGTTTTTATGTATGCAGAATGTCCATTTTGTACTCTGCCCTTTTGCATACCCCTTCATAAAGTTCATATTTCTCTTTAACTTCTTTAACTCCTATCATCATTACTCCTTTTTTACCCTTTCTAACTTAAGTACTCTTGAGTCCTAATTCACAGACCAAAGTGTTGCCCTAGAGTTAACACCCACACAACTATTTTAAAAGGCATAAAAAGGGCACATATCTTTTCAACATTTTACGGGTGTTTTCTTTGACGGCTATAACTTTTGCTAAATACTTTCTTATACAGTGATGATGCCCCCCCATTTTTTTTTTATCTTCTCTTTGTGAACTGCTCAATATGGAATTTGGTGTGAAAGAATCCCTCAGTTTAATACTTATGTTTGAACCAAGTCATGGGTCTTGTTGGAAATGTTCTTATGCCCCCATATATCTGATAGCACCACGTGGCTTTATATCTTGTTTGCGTAGGCACACTGACATGGGAAAATACTATACATACCAATAAGTTCTTATCTAATAGAAATGGGAACACACAAATCTTGTAGTACAATGAGACCTTACACCCTGAACATTGACATAAAGACCTGGCACAGGCCTCAGAAGAATGGGCATTCTCCATTTACCCCTTGATCTACAGAAGACATTTACAAAACATCCAAGGTTGTATATAACATCACCCGGAGGCATTCCTGTACCAGGGACGACCCTACAGCTGCTCTGACATCGATCTACTCAAAAGAGACATCCCTTAACGCTGAGAAGACAACAAGAACAATGACCTGTTTACTGGACAGGGCTTGCTGTATTGCCCCTTTATGGTGAGGTTTGTCTATAACATCACCTGGAAGCAATACTCTACCACGGAAGACCCTACCACTGCTCAGACATCGTCCTGCTCAAAAGAGACTTCCCTTAACACTGAGAAGACTTAACAACAACAACAACCTGCTTATAGGACAGGGCTTCCTGCATTCCCCTTTCATGGTGAGGTGAAACGAGAAGGCACTCCTCATCATGACTTCAATGTAGGACATGCAGATTCCAGAATCTTTAATACAGAAACATGAGACCAACAACAGAGACTGTGTGATAAGTGTGTTGGCGCTACGGACAATGTCTTGGAGCGAACGATAACTTTCCTGAGGCCTAGAGCTGGTCTTATGCCAGGAAACTTCAGGGGTAGGATCTCTTTGTATTTAGGCCAAGGCTATTCCTTTCCATGCCTCTCATATTTTGGTGGGCCTATGCAAACAACAATTGCCACTCTAACACCGTTTTTACTGTGCTCCTTTGACTCTAATCCTTAAAACACACCCACTTAAAATTTGAGGTTAACTTAAGCTAATATGCATGTACATGGAAATGTAAAAAACACTATGCCTCTAATGTTTAAGGAGTTACGTAAGTTTGATGGCTTTAGATTGCCTTGTGTGCTGTTAAGAAATATTATAATGTGCTACAATCTGGGGACTTGAGGGAAAAAGTAATTGCACATGGATTCTGTTTTATTTATCTTAACTTTCTTTGGTGAAAATTCAAAGTTAAGATATCAGCAAGGGGACTTCTTCTGATAATTATGTTATGGGTGATTGTCCTTCCACTGTAACTTTACCTTATCCTCTTTCTTTGCATCTTTTGTTCTCATAATTCATAATAAAAAATTATAAAAAAAAAAGTATAATGACAAAAAATATGGTTAGTTGTTTATTATAAAGAAGATAGAAGAAACTTTTTGTGGTAGAAGTCAACAAATTAACATATTTTCAAAACTCATCTTTAGTTGTACATTTAAAGTTGTCAATTTCACCCATCAATTTAAAAAAAATGTTTTAAATTTTTATTGTGATCATAATGGCTTTCATATCTTTCACAGTAGTATATTAGGTACATATTAACATTGAATCAGGAAAATACCCATCACCAAATTTGTTCTCCCCCACATCCCAGTTCCCTTTCTGCAACCCATATACCCCACCATCACCCCCAGGCTTCTAGAGTAGGTGGACCCCTCTTTGTCTAGCTTACTATTAGTGGTCATATATCTGTTTGGTCCTGGTACCCTCCCTTGTTTCCCCCTCTATTTAAGAGGTGGAGCTAGATAAATCGAGTTATGTGGTTTTGTTTGAAGGAAAGAAAAGCAATAGAATGGGGTACAAAATAAGAAGAAATAAAAAATAAATAAATAAAGAAGTCAAATACTTTGAAAATGGGCAGAGACCTTCTAGAGGCTTTCAACCTCAGTTTGAGAGAGGACATGAAAAAGGTAATTGAAACACCACAACAATACAGAAAGAAATATCAAATTAAATATCCAGTGAGCACTACAGCAATAAAGACAAGCATTACACAATAGTTCTTAATTCATTAGGCATCAAGACCGACCTCCTACCCCAATGAACCAGTACCCACTACCCAAGTGAAGAGACACCCACTCAATTTTTAAAAAATTTAAAAAAATTTTCTGAGGACTTTTCTTTTCAAACCACTTACAAAGGTGCACTAGATCTATCCTCATAGGATAATGATTTACCCTAAGGTAATTAGAAAACCTGCTAAATATGCCTGAAATACCAGCAAATAATACAAAATGCTCTAAAAGAAAAGAAAAAACATATAGTTAGTATCTCCCCAAAAGAAGGTCTAATAAAATCCTTAAAATAAGAGAAAATTTGGAGTAAAGAAAGGTGGGACTTTAAATATCTGGGTAAAACTACAACAGAAAAACAGAGTCTTCAGAAAACTAAAATAATTTGAGAATATCAAATAAAAATCCCTATGTCAGCTGAGAAACTATCCTTGGAAAAAGTCCTTGGATTCCTGATGGGTATCCTCATGGATCAATTGGTCTCTGCTCCTGACATTCCAATCCTGACAAGTGGAAACTCTCTGCATGAGTCCTGTTCTTCTGCATGACTTTTCCCCCTTTTTAACACAAGAGACATCTCATTAACTTTTCTGCCACATGCAGCTGGCACCAAAGGAAACCAAGCTGTGGGGTGGCTGACCCAGAATTACGGATGAATGTTCAAAGTAAACACATTTTCAGCCAATCTGGAATGGGATATTTCTGAGAGGACAGAGAGCTCTTAAAATTAATTAAGTCATCCGGACAAACCGTCCATCCAGAGGAAGATTTTCTGTAATGAACATCAGACCACAGATCTTCCTGCAGCTGAGCTTGTTTATCATTCAAGGAGACTGCTTGCTTCTGCATGTCTCATGGATAGCTTCATGATTTTTATTTTCACTGTCTTCTGGCCTCTTATATTTATAAAAAAAAAAAAAAAAAAAAAAAAAAAACAGGCCAAGAAAACAAAATACAAGAATGTAAGTTTAAATGGAAATCTCACATTTCCTCAAAAGGTACTGACACCTCCCTTCCTTTCCTTTTCTATATGTCAACTTAGATAAGTAGGTGGGGGATAAAACCATATTTGGAAGGGAAAAAAGAGGACTTTTTTAAAAAAAAGAAGAGTGCTTTTGTCATAGTAGAGATGCTAATTAAGTGAATAAAGTGCTCTCTGTTGCAGCTTGATGATTGCCTAGTGGGGGTTATATCCAGAGAGCCCTCAGACCAACATGAAGTCTGCATCTTATCTCCACCTCAGGAAGCACAAAGTGATTGCATAAAGTGAAAGAACTTGTTTGCCTGCAGGGTTCACATAACCAATACAATGTCAGGCATTTTTCCTAATGATTTGCTTGCTTGTTTATTTTTGTTTATGTAGGGTCTTCTGAATGGGCTCTGACTGGTTTGACAAGGAGCAATGAATCTCACGAGTTTGTTGTAAAAGAGAGGGGGAAACCCTACAAATAACTTAGAATTCCTCATTCTTAATTAACACAAACTAATGGGAAGTTCTTGCTGTTTTCTTAATCACAGGAGGCACATGATATGCTCAGGTCAGTTAGGGAAGGATAAAGAATCTACCAAGCCTCTGAGAAGCAATCTCAATAGATGGTGTGTTTCCCATATGAATCTGCCTGCATCTCTGTGTAGCTTTTCTGATTTTATTCAGTACAAAAGTTTCCCATCACAAATCACTTTATGGAGCATATTGATACATCTAAAAAAAGTAATTAGCATTTCTTAAGTATTTACTATGCATTAGGTACTATACTGATACCTTATAAATATATCTGTGTGTGTGTATATATATATATATGTTCTTTAATATTAGAATACATAGGGTCATATTCTGTTAAAACACGATGTCACAGTTTATACAAGTTCTGGGGTTAGATCATCTGGATTAAGTTTCTTACATCACTACTTATAAACAGAATAAATTTGGAGAAGCTGTATAATCTTGTTCCTCAGTTTTGTACATCAATAAAGCAGAGAAAATTAAGGAATCTATTTAATACAATTTTGAAGTTTAAATGAATTATTTAATAGACACTAGTTTATAATTTCTATTTTTACACATAAAATATATCCTGACAGATGCTGGGACCTGCCGAGGCGTGCAGGCATAGAACAACCCAATGGTTTCTAATCCCCAGTGAAAATCAAAGAAAACACAGCAAAATCAGCTCTCAAGTGCCTAACCTCAGGTAGACGTGCCTCCACCCACAAGGACTGGGGCTAATTCCTGCTTGTCTTGGGCTAAAGGGGACTTTTTAAAAAGTGGCACCTGGGATTCTGCTTCACTCCGCGGCTGAACACTTCTTATAGAACATGAACCCCATCGCAACACAGAGTAATAATAACACTTCTGATCCTTTTCCGGTTCATAAGCATGATGATCGGGTTTTCACACGTCTGTGTGATATGTGCCTCCTTTCAACCTCATTACAATGTCGGCACATGACCCTTCTGACATGGAACAAAAAAAGAATAACATTTCAAGTGTGGCAATCGGGAAACAACGCAGCATGCATAGAGAATGAAGATGGCAGCTCTGATGACCCAAAAAATAACAACCACCTAAAAAAGCCTGAGTGGAATAAAGAGACTGCCTCAGGGGCAGAGGTGCAATTCAAAGGGAGTCAGTAGGAGAAGCCTCAGGAGAAAGAGGCAGGATGGAGAGATCAGAGATGGTAAAAAAAAAAAAAAAAAAAAAAAAAAAAAAAAAAAGCTGGAGTGGCCATATTAAACAAAATTTAAACTCAGAAAAGTTATAAAGGACAAAGATGGTCATTTTGTACTAATCAAAGGATATGTACAACCAGAAGAAATCACACTTCTAAACATATGTGCACCCAATGATGAACCTGCAAAATATTTAATTCAACTCTTGACAAATCTAAAAGAAGATATTAATACCAGCACAATAATAGTGGGAAATCTGACACTCGTTGATAGGTCAATCAGGTTGAAACCCAACAAGAATATATTAGCTCTGAAAAGAGAAATGGAAGAAGTGGAATAGCAGATATGTATAGGGCAATCCATCCCCAGAAAACTGTATACACATTCTTTTCCAATGCACACTGCTCATTCTCCAGGATAGACTACATGCTGGCCCATAAAACATATCTCCATAAAGTCAAGAGGATAGAAATTGTACAAACTACCTTCACTGACCACAAGGAATTGAAATTAGACGTAAACTACAAAGAAACACAGAAGGAAAACTTTAACACCTGGAAACTAAACAGTTAACTACTGAACAACCAGAGGGTCAGAGATAAAATCAAAAAGGAAATCAATAGATTCCTGAAAACAAATGACAATAAAGACACAAATTGTCAGAATGTATGGGACACAACAAAAGCAGTACTAAGAGGAAAATTTATAGCCTTGCAAGCACACATCAGAAAGGAAGGGCCTATATAAAACCTTAATGACACAGTTTTAAGAATTAGAAATGACCAACAAACAGAACAGAATATAGGTAGAATAAATTGATAAAGCTTAGAACAGAAATCAATGAAATAAAATCCAAAAGAATCGAAAGATCAACAAAATCAAAAGTTGATGGTTCCTTAAAAAAATAAACAAGATCGATAAACCACTAGCAAAACTCACAAAGAAATGGACAGAGAGAAATCATATACACTGGATTAGAAATGAAAAGGAAGAGATCACCATAGATACTGCAGAAATTCAAAGGGAAATCAGAGACTACTTTGAGAAACCCTGTGCCACAAAGTATGAATAAAGAAATGAATAAATTATTGGACTCTTATAATCTTCCACGGTTAAATCAGGATGACCTTGCATATATGAACAGACACATCACTACTGAAGAAATTAAAATGGTCATCAATAGTCTTCCCAAAAACAAAAGAACAGGCCAAGATGGATTCACTAACGAATTCTTTCAAACAGTTCAAGAGGAACTTCTACCAATCCTTTTCAGGGTCTTTCATGAAATTGAAAAATCAGAGACAGTCCTAAACAGTTTTTACATCACCTTGATACCAAAACCAGACATAAATGCTGCAAAAAAGAAAACTATAAACCAATATCCCTGATGAACACAGAATCAAAGATGCTCAACAAAATAATGGCAAACAGAATCTAATGACTCATCAAGAAGGTCATTCACCACGACTAAGTAAGTCGTGGGAATGCAAGGATGGGTTAACATACATAAATCAATCAACATAATACAACATATCAACAAAAATAAAAATAAAAACCATATGATCATATCAGTAGATGCATAGGAAGCATTTGATAAGTAGTCTAACTCCCATTCTTGGTCAAAACTCTCAAGGTGGAAATGGGAGAAACTTTTCTCAATATAGTAGAGGCAGTCTACCAAAAGCCAATGGCAAATATTATTTGCCAATTGAGAGAAACTAAAACTAAAAGCCTTTTCTCTGAATTCCAGTACAAAACAAGGCTGCCCTCTCAACCCTACTATTCAACATAGTGCTGAAAGTTCTTGCCATAGTGATTAGGCAAGAAAAATATATTAAGAGCATCCAGGTATAAAAGGAATAAGTGTAGCTCTCACTGTTTACAGATGACATGAAACTATATTTAGAAAACCCTAAAGACTCTACAAAAAAAAATACTAGAAACAATAGATTGACATAGCAAAGTGGCAAGCTACAAAATTAGCATGCAGAGATCAATGGCCATATAAACAATAATGATAGAGAAGAAATGGATATAAAAAAAAACAATCCCATTTACATTAGTGCCACATAAACACCAATACCTTAAATACCTTGAAGTCAACTTAACTAAAGATGTTAAGGACTTATACAAAAAAAACTACAAAATCCTAGTTAAAGAAATAAAAAAGGATATGTGTAAATGGAGGCATCCTGCTCAAGGATTGGGAGGATTAACATCGTTAAAATAGCAATATTAACCAAGGCATTGTACATATTTAATGTAACTCCTCTAAGAATACCCATAACATTCTTCAAAGGAGTGTATCAAGCACTCCTGAAATTCATCTGGAACAATAAACACCCAAAAATATCTCAAGCAACCCTTGGGAAAAGGAGTATGGGAGGCATCACTTTTCCCAACTTTAAATTGTATTACAAAGCAACAGTTATTAAAACAGCATGATATTGGTATAAAGACAGACCCTCAGATCAGTGGAATAGACTAGAGTATTCAGAGAATGCTCCCTGGATATACAATCAATTAATCTTTAATAAAGAGGCAAAATGGAGTAAGGAAAGCCACTTCAACAAATGGTGTTGGGACAACTGGTCAGCCACTTGCAAAAACAAACAAACAAACAAACAAACAAACTCAGACCTCCAGCTAACACCAGGCACCAAGGTCAAAGCCAAATAGATTAAAGACCTGAAACCATCAGACCTGAAACCATAAGGTATATAGAACAACAAGTAGTAAAACACTCCAAGACATTGAATCTAAAGGCATCTTCAAAGAAGAAACAGCACTCTCCAAAGAAGTCAAAGCAGAAATAAACTAATGGGACAATCACTATATTAAGCCGAAAAGCTTCCGCACCTCAAAGAAAATAAAGCCTAGGATACAAAAGCCACCCACAGAATGGGATAAGCTATCCACCCAGTACCCATCAGATAAGGGGCTAATATCTAAGATATACAAGGCACTGATAGAACTTAACAAGAAAAAAAATCTAACCTCATCAAAAAATTGGGAGAAGAAATAAACAGACACTTTCTCAAAAAAAAAAAAAAAAATACAAACGGCCAAAAAAAAACACATGAAAAAATGCTCCACATCACTAATCATCAGGGAGATGCAAATCAAAACAACAAAGAAGTACAATCTCATACCACAAAGATTGGCACACATCATAAAGAACAAGAACAATCAGTGCTGGTAGGGATGTGGGGAAAAAGGAACTCTCATTCACTGCTGGTGGGAGTACCATCTAGTCCAGCCATTATGGAAAACAATATGGAGACTCCTCAAAAAACTGGAAATTGAGCTCCTATTTGATCAAGTTATACCACTCCTAGGGATATACCCTAGGAACACAAGAATACAATACAAAACTCCTTTCTTCACATCTATATTCATCACAGCAATTTTTATAATAACCAGACTCTGGAAACAACCAAGATGTACTTCAATGAAGGGCTAATTAATGTCTAATGAAACTGTGGTACATATTCACAATGGAATATTATGCAGCTGTCAGAAGAAATGAAGTCATAAAATTTTCCTATATATGGATGTATATCAGGGGTCTCAAACTTGCGGCCAGTGGGCTGTTTGCGGCCCTCCATACTACATTTTGTGGCCTGCGGCCAGCCTTCAAATATCACAGTATTCGCAATTATTCACTTACCAAATAATCGCAATAAAAATCGCATTAGTAAGAAAAACATCGCATTAAACATTCACAAATCCTGAGCAGTTCCATTCGGGGTATGCAAATGTTTAATGCGATTTTTTGCAATTTTTTTCTGACTAATGCGATTTTTTATTGCGAATATTCGGTAAGCGAATAATCGCGAATACTTTGCGCCTAGCGCAGACGTCATTTCCGCTGCTCCTGCCCGCTTATCTCTTGCATTATCGGAGGCCTAAGGGAGAGAAAGGAGAGAAGTTTATTACAGAATTAGATTTTGTCATACCTTCATCATGACTTATTCAAAGCCTGCAGTGAAAAGAAAGATTGATGACAAGCACAGACAATTTAAGGAAAAGTGGGAGACACAGTATTTCTTTGTTGAGCACAGGGGCATCCCCACATGTCTTATTTGCTCAGAGAAAGTTGCAGTGCACAAGGAATACAACTCGAAACGCCATTATTCACCTAACATGCTGAGGAATGTGCAAAATATCAAGGAAATGAGAGAGAGCCAAGCAGGTTGCCAGTCTTAAAGCATGTCTAATGAGGCAACAAGATTTCTTCAAGAAAGCAACCAAAGAGAATGTTGCATCAGTCGAAGCTAGTTACATGGTTAGTGAGATGATTGCTAAGGCAAGGAAACCATTCACAGAAGGAGAGTTTGTTAAAAAATGCATGTTACAGGCTGCAAGTATTATCTATCTGGAAAAGAAAGGTCAGTTTAGCAAAATCAGCCTTTCTGCCAACACTGTAGCAGAGCGCATTTCTGACATGTCAAGTGACATTTATCATCAACTGTGTGAGAAAGCCAAATATTTTGATGCATACTCAGTTGCTCTTGACGAGGCCACAGATATAACAGATACTGTGCAGCTCCCAATTTATGTCCGTGGTGTTGATTGCAATTTTGAATTGACAGAGGAACTGCTCACAATAATTCCAATGCATGGCCAGCTCACCATTAATGAGATATTTTGGCATCTGTGTGATGCCATTGAGAATGCAGGTTTGCCATGGAAGAGGTTTGTTAGAATAATAACCAATGGAGCACCATCGATGTCAGGGAGGAAAAATGGAACTTGTTCAAAAAAAAACTTGAAGAGGAGGGTGTAGAGAAGGCCATTGCTCTTCACTACATTATCCATCAGCAGGCCCTTTGCAGTAAATGCCTACCGTGTGACAATGTGATGTCTGTTGTTGTGAAATGCATCAACCAAATCAGATCCAGGGGCTTAAAGCACAGGAGGTTCCGTGCTTTTTTAGAGAAAATGGAGTCAGAATATGGAGATGTGCTCTGTTTCACCGAAGTATGTTGGCTCAGCAGGGGAAATGTCCTGAAAAGATTTTTTGAGTTGAGAGAAGTGAAAGCCTTCATGGAGAAGGATGGAAATGCCGTTTCTGAGTTGAGTGATCACAAATGGTTCATGGACTTAGCTTTTCTTGTTGACATCACACATAAGCTGAATGTACTAAATAAGATGTTACAAGGCCCAGGGCAGCTTATCAGTGCTGCCTATGACAGCATGAGAGCATTCTCCACAAAACTTGTTTTATGGAAGTCCCAGCTCCTCAGACAAACCTTTGCCATTTCCCAGCATGCAAGGAACTTGTGGATGCAGGCATATCATTCAGTGGTGAGAAATATGTTGATGCTATTTTTAAGCTAGAGAAGGAATTTGATCACAGATTTGCAGACTTCAAAAAGCACAGAGCCACTTTCCAAATTTTTGTGGACCTTTTTTCCTTTGATGTACAAGACGCCCTTCCTGTGCTTCAAATGGAGTCATTGATCTGCAATGCAACTCTGATCTCAAAGCCAAGTTCAGGGAGATTAGTGGAAAAGCAGACATGCATGGGCAATTTTTGAGAGAATAGCCCCCAGCTTCCCTGAGCTTTCCCTAATGTTCAAGTGCACCATGTGCCTTTTTGGGAGCACATATTTGTGTGAAAAGGTATTCTCCACATTTAACTTCAATAAGTCCAAGTACAGGTCTAGATTTAATGATGATCATCTTCAAGCCATACTGAGGGTCTCAACTGCTTCCTCTCTAAAGCCAAATGTGGTTCAGATTTGTGAGAAGAAGCGCTGTCAAGTCTCTAGCAGCAAGGAATGGGCAAAAGATGCCATGTTCAGAAGAACTGTTCATGATCTTCACTCAATATTCTATTCATGTCGGAAGAAATAATTAAAACTATTAATAATGACGTTTGAGGACTTTTTTTTTGTGAAATCCCTTATGCGGCCCTGCCTCACCCCAACTTTGCCTCCTGCGGCCCCCAGGTAAATTGAGTTTGAGACCCCTGATGTACATAGAATCTATTATGCTGAGTGAAATCAGAGGGAGAGAGATAGACACAGAATAGTCTCACTCATCTATGGGTTTTAAGAAAAATTAAAGACATTGAAATAATTACCAAAAATGAGGGCCAGAAGGACCACTCAAGATATGAAGCTCACCACAAAGAGTGGTGAGTGCAGTTAGAGAAATAACTACATGAAAACTATCACAACAATGTCAGTGAGTGAGAAATGTAGAGAGCCTATCTTAAATACAGTTGGAGTATGGGGAAGGAAAAAGATGGGGGCATTGGTGATGGGAAGTTTGCATGGTGAAGGGGGGTGTTCTTGTTATGACTGAAACCCAACTAATTATGTTTGTAATCATGGTGTTTAAATAAAGAAATTATTTAAAAATCTATCCTAAGAAAGATTAAATGGTTTGTCCAAAATCACAAACCTAGAATTTAAACATAGGTTATCCTACTCTACAGCCAATGTCCTTACTGTAGTTGAGTGTTCTTGCCTTGCAAGCACATGATCATGAATTCAAATCCTTTCAAATCCATCTATGCCTATTGTGTATCTTGAAGCTCTATTGTCTGTGATACCTTGCTACAAACACACAATCCCTATTCCTAGCATAATCCTGTCAGCTGTGTGTGAACTCTTGTCACATATATACACACACCTGGTTTCAAATCTTATTGACTACTTCATCTCATACAACTCAGTACAATTTCAAATCTCAGATAACTCATCATTAGGTAAATAATAATAATTTCTTTTCTTTTATAACTATTTAAATAAAACAATCTATAACAAAAATGCAACACTATCTGAAATAATAAATACTGGTATGTTTAAAACTATTGACCTATCAGTTGGAGGCTGATAGCCTTTCCTGATATTTAATAAATCTTTCCTTTAATAAAAGTACTGATGATCTACTGTGTGATTCTCTACCTCTTAAATCACTGGATATTAATAAAATAAAAGACAAACTACTCTCAGAGAGCTCCAATGACTTAGGATGCCAAAATTCATCACAAAGAAACCATGATATAGGCATATAATAAAGTTTAAAGTTTTATAATATTGCTATGATAGAAATACTTTTATTGTGGTAAGTATATAGAATATATGATGAACCCACTTAAAATTTAAGAGTATATCATAATGTTACAGATGATATACAAGGTTTTACAGCAGATCTTTAAAACAATCATATTACATAGCTAAAATTTTATCCATTGAATAGGAACTCTTCAAGTCTGTTTCTACAAGTCCCAAGCAAACCACATTCTGTACAGTGTGTTTTACTCTTATAGACACTTCAGATAGGTGGAATTAGGCACTATTTGTCATTCTATGACTAACTTATTCATTAAGCATAATATATTTTTGTGTAGTTATTTTTCTTTTTTATATAAAATTTTTATTTAAGCACCATGATTACAAGCATGATTGTAGTTGGGTTTCATTCATAAACATAACACCCCCCTTCACCAGTGCAATGACACCCAGCAGTGCAGAGATTATTCCTAACTCTGCATTCAGAATTATTTCTGGCTCTAGGAACCATACAGAAAGCTGGAAATCAAACCCCAGGTCAGCCATATGAAAGGCAAGCACCCTACCCACTGTACTATCTATCCATCACTAAGTAAAGTATCTTTATGATTCAACCATGTTTTCCAGATGGCAGGATTTCATTCTTTTAAGGCTGAATAATATTCAACTATGTATATAGCACAATTTATTTATTCAGTAATTTTTCAGTAATCATTAAGAGTTTTTCCATATCTGGATATTATGGATAACACTATAAAGAATTTGACAGTGCAAATACCTTTGCAACTCTTATAGTATTTCAAATTCTCATGCATATATGTGCACCAATGATTTGGTATCTCCCAAGCTCTAATTCTTTTTCCTGCTGCCATTGTTATATTGCTTTGTGTTTAAGGTTCCTCCATTCTACACGTTTTTAATAGCCTCCATTTTTCTACAACAGCTACAGAATACTACATTCCACAACATTATCATACAAAATTTGCAATTTCTCCAGTTCCTCACCACACTAGTTATTCTCATTTCCTTAGTAGTAGCCATCTTGACAGGATGATATCTCATCCTCTCAAATGATCTTATTTTACAGTTTTGATTTGCATTTTCCTGATGTTTAGTAATATTAATCATTATATATTTGTGGGTTACTACTATATCTTTTAGACATTTGTTATAGCTTCAGTAAATATATAATCAAGTCCTCTGTCTAGCTTTAAATCAGTTTATTTGATTTTGATTTAGTTTTTGAGAAGCTAATTAATTTGAAAATGCTCCTTGTATTTTTTATTTTGTAAACCCACCTCTTATCAAATACATAGTTTGCCAAAGCTTTTTCCCCAATATAAAGGTTGCCTTTTCAATTCTTCTTCTGTGCAAAAACTTTTAGGTTTGATAGAATACCACTGGTCTATTTTGAATTTTGGTTTGAGCTTTTAGTATCATATCTAAATCATGTCATTACCAAGACCAATGTAATGAAATTTTGTCTCTATGCTTTCTTCTAGGAGAGTTAAAATTTCAGATCTTATGTTTAAATTTCTGGTTTTTATTTGATTTGTCAAATAACAGTCCAATTTCTCTGGCAACAACTTGATCTAAGAGCAGGTTGTCTTACCTCACCACCTAACGACAAGATGAAATCAAAAGACATGTCATTCTTTGATCTGTGCAAAAGCCAAGATCGCTATCTACAGAAGACTGACTGTGACAACCATGACTGGGCAGAACTTATCCCAGGACCAATAAAAAAGGCCCTAGCCTATGATATGTACAACAGCCAAGATCTCTAATTCCAGAGGTCTGACTGAGATAACTGCAACTGAACAGATATTCTGAAAACATAATGAAAGACCATCCTAGGCTTCATCCTAGGATCAGTGCAAAAACCAAGACAACCAACTACAGAAGACTGATTAAAACAACAATAATGTAAAGAAAGACTCCATCCTAAGCTCCATCTGATGACCTGTGCAAATACCAAGATCTCTAGCTACAGAGGCCTGATTTTATCATCCACGACTGAGCGGAAAGTTTCCAGACACCACAAAAAAAAAAAAACCTAGGTGAGAGTAAAAGAACATGTAGGGAGCCTGTAGTTATACCCATGACAGTATACTTCAAGGGCGGAGAAACCCTATACCACTTAGGCCAAGGGAATTCCCTTTCTAATCTCTCAATATTTACTGTGCCTATGAAAAGAAAAAAGGAAGCACAATAATTATTTTGGTTTTGTTATTGTTGTTGTTTGTTTTGTTTTGTTTCTTTTATTTGTTTTGTGTTTTGTTTTGTTTTTATTTCAGGACTGTGGTTATTATGTGGTTGTTGTCCCTATTGCTGTGTGTTTTTCAGGTTTTTGTTTGATTTTTTTGTATTGTTATGTTTTTTCTTCCTTTTTTCCCTTTCTTCTCTTAAATTGATATTTATAACCTCTAGTCTAGAAGGACTCCTCCCATTTTTTGCTTGTTTGATTTTTGCCCCATTTTATCTATTTCCTTCCTTCAAACATAACCACATAATTTGAACCATCTTGTTCTGTCTCACAAATTAAGGGGGAAATAATGGAGGGTACCAAGATCAAACAGTCATATGAACATTGAGTAGAAATAAAAAATGATCAGACTTAAATACCAAATCCAAAGCCTACGACAACAAAATCGATACCCAATCTACAACAAGCTAAATACAGAGGGTACCACTTATACTAGCAGCCCAGGGCTTAAGGTGGGGGATATGGGATGTATGCAGGAAACAGGGGTGGAGAGAGGACAACATTGGTGGTGGGAATGCCCGATTCTATGTCACTATGTGCCTAAAATATTACTGTGAAAGATTTGTAATCCACTTTGTTCAAAATAAAAATTATTTTAATAATAAGAGTTCAATTTCTCAATATTTTGCATCCTTATTGAAGATAACTTAACCATATAAATAGATTTAATTTTGGGTTTATATTCTGTTTCACTGGTGTCTATATTCTGTTTCACTGGTGTCTGTATTCTGTTTCGCTGGTGTCTGTATTCTGTTTCACTGGTATGTATGTCCGTATCATACAAATTAAATTGCTGTATCTAAAAAAATTACTGTATATTTGTAATATGCTTTGAAATCAGGACATATGACACCTCTGTTACTGTTTGTCAAACTAGTTTTGAATATTTGGAGTTCTGATAGTTCCAAATGTTAGGACAGATTTTCCCCTTGTTTTAATGAAAAATATACCAAACACCACTGGGAATTCATAGAGTCTACCTTCAATCAACATACCACTTTAGGTCATGCAGACATTTTAACAGTACTGCCTTTTAATACAAGGACATGGGATCTCTTTGCATTTCTGTCTTCTTTCATTTTTTCACTGATATTTTATAGTTTTTAGTATATATACCTGTTTCACTTCTCTAGCAGTTTGACCCTAAGTATTTTACTCTCTTAAATGCTATTGCAAATATGATTTTTTTCATAATTTCTTGTTTACATAGCTCCATACTAGCAAGTAAGCAACTAATATTTATATGATGATTTTTAACCCTTACCCCTTCTCTTCCCTAAAAGTTGTTGCCATGACTAGATCACACACACAGTTGGTTGTGCTGTTCACACTTTTAGTTTTGGTTTGTACTGAGGCCACATATAATGTTGTATGGCCATACATTCAGCCACTATGTTCACAGTTAATCACAACACTCATTAGTTGGGCTACTCATAGGCATTCTGGATCTAGTGCCTATCTAGGTTTAGCACTAAATAAGTAGTGATGCTCACACATGTTCACTGGGTGTCACAGTTTTGACATCAGTACTCAAACATCTTTTTGTTACAGTGCTTGTCTAGACCTTTAAGTTGTTGTAACTGCACGTAGCTGGCTGTAGTGCAGGTGGTTAGAAGTTAATTGTGGTATCAGGGATCATAGACAAAAGAGCTACCAAGTACAAACAGTAGTCTTCCATCTTTGGGCTTCTTGTAAGAGGACAGACCAGAGATTAAACTCACAATAACAAATTGTGAGGGATTAAACCTCACAACAGCAAATTAAGCACTTTAGCCACTGAGCCATTCTCCTAGCCTCTATATATGTTGGTTTTTATAAACATGAAACATCACTGAATTAATATTAGTCCTAAAATGGTAATGTTATGTTGCAGATAGTGTGCTTTTTTTGTTATGTAGCAAAGTGGTAGTGTCTCAAAACATGATATCAACTATTTTGTAAACAATAAATTAGCTCTATAAGATTTTATTTGTAGGCACAATACAATAATACTGCTGATTTTTAGTTCCAAATATGATGATCCCATCTTTTAGAAATGTACTTGGAAGTGTTTATCAGATATATAAAAACTTGGGGCCAAAGTGATCTGCATTTCAGTTCTGACATATACTAGCTCTACAATCATGATTTTTATTCATTTGTTTAATAATAATAATAGTCATAAAATTAAATAAAAATTAAATATGAAGGAAGTACAGTGCCTACCTCATAGCTATTTGGTAATGATAATAATGACACTTATCCCAATTTATAAGAAAAAGATAATTCTAGGACAAAAGGACAGATTTAAGAGTGCAGTATTATTTAAAAGACTTTGCCTCATATGTAGCCAGATTCGCACAAACCTGCCACACGAGATGTCATATATTGTTGTGTATGCAAACATTTTAATGGGATTTCCATCAGTCAACCTCTTCAGGGGCTGACTTGCAACAATATATATCTGAGGATTCTGACATACAAAAATTGATACTACCCATGAATAAATACTTGTAAACAAATTGTCTAATTTTATTTGCCTTTTTTAGAAAATTCAGGATGTAAAAAATGAAAAGGGAGAACTGTTTCCAGGTAAACTGACAAAATCAAAAAATTCATTCTTAGAGTGTTTCAAAAATTAAATTTGACTCATGCAAATGCTATAAACCCTCAAAGTCTAAGTATTGTTGTATCCCAGTGAATCATTTTTTAACTCTCATGTATATGTTAGAACTGGACTACAAATTAATTATAATGGTTTGTATCCATATCAAATCAATTACCATATCCTGTCAACTTTTCCTTTGTGAAGACAACCTAACAAATCTCACTAACGTAATCTGTACATCTTTAATTCCCAGATATCTTCACTAGCCTTTTTCTAGTCCTCTGTACTACTATTGTTCTAATCTGCTATCCTATGATATATAAATTGATATAAAATATATAAATTATTAAATATAATTTTATTAATCATAATCCTACTTTGATTCTTTGTCAGCAAAAGCAGAGGTTCCCAAACTTATTTGGCCTACTGCCTGCTTTTCAGGGGAAAAATCATTCAGTACCCCTTTCTTAATCTATTTATTTAAGCAAGCAAACAGTAAGTGCCTCCTCCCTAACTACACCTGAGGTTACTATTGCCCCACTGAATGATTACATCACCTGAGGTATCATGATATCATCACTTTGGTATGGCCCACTTTGGAAAACACTAATCTAAAGGATAAACTCTAAACCTCTTAATTCTGAAATTAATTCTCAAATGATCCTCAACAACCTGATCCCAAATCCTGATCTAAATTTCATCTCTCAAAGAAAATCTTTTACAACTGATTCTCAACTAACCTGGTAAATTGGAAACTGAATTTTTCAATAGCACGTTCCATAGTCTTTATTCAATTTCAAAACCAAGCTTGTGAAGCAAAACAGAAGAGAGTTGTTTCACTTACAAATACTCCTGAACTGTGCTTAAAATCTCCAAAAACTTAGCAATATAGTTACTATAAATTGAACAAAAATCCATCCTTCATTCCCCCCAAAAATTCCTAGATCCAATAAGCCAAAATGGCTGGCAGGTGATGAGCATAATAGCACTATTCTCCATTACAAAAATACATTAGCCTACCATTATCATGCAAGTTTCCCAATACTCACTTCCAAACCTCCAAGGCCCTCCTATGCTAGTAAAGAAAATAAGATTAAGGAAAGGCCCATAAACCAAAGTCTAAGGGTTATACAGCCAATCAGTTGCTGTCATGAGAATGAATTTCAGGATGAAAGTGGTAGATTAGAGAGAACAAACAAGAGATAGAGGGTCTCTCTTGGTGATAGTGAAGGTGCAGCATCTTTTGTTTATCAAAACCTTAACACTAGTGTAATCATGTTACTAAATTACAATAATAATTAAATAAATCTTTATCTCAACAATGTTTCATTGTAGTCATAAAACAAATAAAACATTTTAGGGGATAGGCTGGATCTCAAAATAAAGATAAATCCTTTCCTATCTTAAGAAAAACTGGGTTTCTAATGAAAAAAAGCAGGGAAGAAAAGATACTCTTGGAGTGGCAGAGCATTAGCATGGCAGGCAGGGTGTTTGCAAAGCACGCAACTGATGCAAGTTTGATCCCTGGCACCCCAAGCCTGCCAAGAGTAAAACCTGAGTAACACCAGGTGTGGCCCAAAACAAACAAGCAAAAAAGATATCCTTGGGATAAAATATTTTGTCATTAAACTTTAGTAAAACTGGAAGCTGAAACCATGACCCATGAATACAGTCACCATGCCTGCCTTTGGTCAATGCCATAAACTCAATCTATTCACATAAGAGATGCAAACCAAACTGAAAAATTATAGGTACACCAGTCACAAAGTTGAAAGCTGGCAAACATGTAGGAGAGGATGAGCCAAGGACCCATCCTGCCAAAGCCACACGTGCTGCACCTATCACCAATAATCATAGCTTCATCAGTAGCCTTGCTTCACAATTTCATCTATAGCGTTCTACAGAGAGAAAAATATGACCAAAATTCCAGATATTCCAGGATTCAGGGTGACATAACCAGGGTATTTCAAAATGAGTGTGGATAACCTTGCCCTTCCTTCTTGTACTTCCTTGTACTTCCAAAAGGCCTGGTAGCCAAAAATATGCTCTACAAAAGCTGCTGTATCAGCAATACTTGTTGAAATTCCTGGACCATGCAACCATATTCACATACTCACAGCTGCACAACTCCACTTCTTTAATATTGCCATTCCTATTTGAACACAATGTAAACTCCAAAGTGTATTAGAAGCCACCTAATGTTCAGAAACAAAAGAAGTAACAGAATGATCAACTAGCAACAAGAACTTAATAAACCTCTGACAATGATTTAATGACCTCATTATGAATACAATAATTTTCACAAATTATCTTGCTGCTGTAATCGTTTTTCTTTTTTCTTCTTTTTTTTTTTAATAATTTCTCTATCATTTACCTGGAAACAAGTGATGATCAACTATGTCAACTATTGTGATACATAGTCTTTAAATAAAATTAATTAATTTATCTAAATTTTAATAATTAAAAACTTTAGTAAGAAGAAGAAAAATTCTCTGTATATTTCAATAGTTGTGAACTCCTTCAAAAGCAACAATAGAAATGGACTCAGTGATAAAGGTAATGTAATATATGTGGGTTGATTTTCAAAGATGCAGACCTAAAACCTATGTTAAAGTGAAATGTTATGTAAATTTTAAATATAATTTTAAAAATCCTAACAAGATAGAGGATATTGCTCAGAGGCTGTATAATATGCAGTGAGACTGGAGAATATGCACTGAATGCAGGAAACCTGGGTTTGATCCCTAAGACTACATGCTTCCTTAAGCACTGCCAGAAGGGACTCCTAAGCACAGAAATAGGAATAGGTCCAGAGTACCAATGTAGATCTGTAAAAATATCAGATTGATTTGAAATGTGTTTCACATTATATCAGTGTTTCCCATAAATATTTTATAATACAGAGGCCCATTCCTGGTAAGAGTCATTCTCTTACACACACAATCATCAGTAAGTATCAGAGATTTGCTTCCCTGTTGAGTAATTCACTTACCTAGGCTAGGATACTAGGCTAAAGGATAGGAACAATTTAGGTCTCTTAACTGACCTGTGCCTTGTCAGAGAGTATACAGTTTGTTTTAGAAGTTTAATATACTATACGTGCTTTCCTAGCCCTTAAGGCTATGTGTTAGACCATGATTGCTAACTGAAAATTTTCATAGTAAGTTGGCATTAGATACCTGAGTTTCTCCCTCCCATTCTTAAAAGTTAACTGGGATGTCCATGAGTTAAACTGTTAAGTCTACATGATTTTTGATATTCTAAATCTCTTGTATATCCTCCTCTCTCTTCTCAGTTCTACTCTTTCACCATAGAGATAAAATAGAAACAACAGCAGTGTTTACAAACAAATAGCCACCAAAATTTCTAACATTCTTGCATGTATACATACATTGGTGTAAAATATACATACATAACAATCTCCTTGTAAGATATGCCTATTATTTGAAAGATACAAAAAGCTAAAAGAAAGTAAAGGACAATGATGGGCTTTTCTTTGAACTCTTAGAGGTCCAAAGTAGGCTGGTGGGTTACAGAATATGCTGAGATTCAATAATATTGGTAATAATTTTATTTTCATTGTAGTTTCTTATTCTATAGTCCAAGATTTTAATGCATCTCTAAATATTTTGGACCAATGTTTGACAAACTATTAATCATTTATAAGTTTGATAGATTGTCTCAATCTGAACTCAACTAATACAAAGAAAATACTAATGCTCTGTTCTCACAGATTTTGTGAGAGTTTAATATTTACTTTAAAAGATTTCAAGGGCCCGGAGAGATAGCACAGCGGTGTTTGCCTTGCAAGCAGCCGATCCAGGACCAAAGGTGGTTGGTTCAAATCCCGGTGTCCCATATGGTCCCCCGTGCCTGCCAGGAGCTATTTCTGAGCAGACAGCCAGGAGTAACCCCTGAGCACCACCGGGTGTGGCCCAAAAACCAAAAACCAAAAAAAAAAAAAAAAAAAGATTTCAAGGGAGCCTGGGAATAGATCAGAAGAATTTAGTGCAAGTCATGCACATAAGGCCTCAAGTTTGATCTCTAGTACCACAGAACCTCATGATACAGATCTGCTGACCCCAGTACATTTATTTATCCCCATGCAGTACCATATAACCAAGTCTCTGCATGAAACAGGTCCAACTACCCACAGTGCCAGTCAATTACCCAGAGTACACCTTGGCTCTCAAGTACTCCTAAAGAGGGCCCTCAAAAGCAAAGCAAGAGATTTCAGAAATGTAAATACTAAAATTAATTTTTAAAGCTCTTGAAACATCTCATCAAATATCCTCCCCAATGTGTACAGCTCATTTGCAATCTACCCTTCTACTAACCAGGTGGTAGAGAAAATAAAGTTCCCTCTGTACCATAAATGCTGTTAGCAAAATATATTAAATATAGTACAAGTATTCCTTAGCATATATAATTTCTACTAATTAGAAATTTTATCCTAATTTAAAATATAATGAGGTACAGCCAACATTCCCAAATAGAAAGAGCCTATTTGTTTTTACAACCTATGTTCATAGCCTCCTGTAATCATAGCAATGCTCACCAAAACCTGGATTAAAAGACAAAGAAAATGACACGAAACCTTAACAAAATTGTCACAACAAAAATATAAAAGCCAGACATATTGCCAACAGAGAAATGACCTTTCCAAGAAATAACTCTATTGTGGGTTAGGTGCAATCAAGAGATTTTTTAAAAGGTGCATATTTTACCTAGAGAATCAGGGTGGGTACACCAAACACCAGGCAGCCCAGTCCTACAACTCTATTCTTACAATACTAGAAGCAAGAAACTAGGTTATAACCAACAAGCGTTAGATCTGGCAGGCTACATCTAGGTGACCTCTAGAAATCTTGCTGATAGCTGTGATGGTGGAGGACACTGTGAGGATCTCATACTGCACTATAACAGACCCCCTGGAGAGCTCCACCACCAGCTAGCAAAGAGCAAAGATAGCTGGTGACAGGAAGACAATTATTACCAATAGTGATTGCTCCTGGCCAATAGGCCAGATCCCTAAAAGTCCACTTCTGACTGATAGTAAACAAGCTATATCTCTATGGACAAAATAACCACAGACATACAAAAACATAATCAGTGAACAAAGGAAGCCTACTGTCTGCTATGCTCCCTTGATGGTTTATTGCCAGCCAGATTCCTTCCCAGCCTCAGAGAGCACATTCTGTCACTAGCTGAAACTGAGGCCCCAGATTCCTCTCAAGCCATGTAGACATGCATTCTTCAATCAAGACACAGGCCTGTGTAGTCACTGTTAATAATAGCTGCTAAGTAAGTATGATGCTGAATGCCTTGTTACCACCCAGGCACACCTGAACTCAGCACAGAGGTTACCATTCATTTGAGACTGGGATCACTTGACGCCAAACCTGTAGGGCCTTAGTGCAGATACTGTGAGGTGTTTCTGACCTCAAATCCTTGGTTATCTCCCAGGTTACCTGAGCATAGAACCATAGACTCTGTCAGGCACATGTGACTATACACCCATCGTTGCCACAAAGAATAATGACTTCATTCCACAGTCACTGTTGGGCTCTTGTGACTCCCAGTCCCATCATCATTATCCAGGTTCACAGTCTCTGACAACCACTAGTAATGGTAAACCCCAAATGCTCTCTAGTGCCACTTCACTTTGGTGCTGCTAGGCAGTCAAAACTGCAAGGCTTAGGTTGCTACCCAAAACTGCTTTAGCCTGGATGCCTCAGCAGCAAACCACTTTTTCTATTTTAGGACCATAATAATTCAAGCTATCTGACACTCACCAGGGAACTCTCCACTTCCATTTGAATATGGAACAGTCCACACACTCAGGTAGCATCAGACATAATAATGAACCAGGAAAACTCATACCATGGATGATGAAAACAAAAGCCAAGAGGAACACTGAGAATCAGATAAACAAGAAAAGGTAATGGAAAGTATCAAATGACAAACCCTTGGCTCTGAATTACAGTACTGAAGATGTCAGGAAGGAAGCCTGTGGATGGCAGGGAATGGGGAGGAAGACTGAAAGGTGTAGCCTGAAAATCATAAAATTAAAATAAAAATCCCATATATTGACACCAAAAAATTGTATAGAAATGTTAACAGTATTGTAAGTGCCAAAGGCTAGAAATCCAAGTGCCAACTACACTTATGAGTGGGTAAATAAAATATAGCATACTATATAGTAGACTATCACTAAGCAAATACAAAAAAATAAAATATAGGGACCAGTACAATAGTTAGTAGGTAAGGTATTTGCCTTGCATGCATCTGACCTAAGTTCAATACCCAGTACCCCATATGGCTCCATGTAGTCCATAAACAAAAAAACACAAGAGATAAAATATTGTTATATTTACAAGGATAAACCCTGAAAATATTATGCTAATTTAAACAATTCAGTCTCAAAGAACCATATAGTGTATAATTCCATTTGTATAAAATATTTAGAATAGACAAACTCACTGAAACAGAAAAAGTAATAGTAGTTTGTCTAAGTGTAAGCTGGGTGGGTGGAAGTATAGAGGAGTTTGGGGACATAAATGACTGCAAGGTTTCCTTTTGGAAAAACAAATGTACTCTAAAATTTACTGTTGTTATTGTTACACAATAGTGGATATACTTAAATCACTGAAGTATACATTTTTGATGTTATGTGAATTGTACTAATGTAAATTACATTACAATAAAACTTTTAAAGAAGATTAAATGAAGCAATAATTGTAGCAATATGGAAGTGCAGTAAATGTAGGTGATAATATTACTGGTGTTGCTTTCAGAAAAAAATATATTTAATCCCAAGTTTTTCAAACATGTTATTGATTAGAATCATCTCCAGGGGTCCTCAAACTTTTTAAACAGGGGGCCAGTTCACTGTCCTTCAGACTGTTGGAGGGCCAGATTATAGTAAAAACAAAAATTATGAACAAATTTCTATGCACACTGCATATATCTTATTTAGAAGTGAAGAAACAAAATGGGAATAAATACAATATGTGGCCCGTGGGCCGTAGTTTGAAGACCATTCTAGACCAATAATCTCAAAATTAAAAAACTATTTTCTAATACAGAAGAAACTTTAAGAACTGTAATAACCAGGGGTCTGGAGCAATAGCATAGTCTTTGCCTTGCACGTGGCTGTCCCAAGTTCAATCTCCGGCATCCCATGCAGTCCACCGAGCCTGCCAGGAGTAATTTCTGAGCACAGAACCAGGAATAATCCTTGGGTATCACCAGATGTGGTCCAAAATCAAATCAAACGAAAAAAAAAAAAAGAACTGTAATAACCAAAACTCTCATACATATGAAACTACTACAAGAAATTAATTTGTTGACAACTAAGCCTTCCTCAACTACTTTAGCTAGTTTACTGCTACTTTCTGCTATTTGTCTATTAAATTTTAATACTAGTATCTATTATTTATATCATATAATTTTTACCACTAAAGAATTAGTTCTATCAAGGCAGGGACTATGTTCCATTCATTTTTATATAATATAGAAATAGACTATACAGCTGTGTTACTGCCCCAAGTAAGATCCCTGAACCAGCAGCATAGGTGACCATGAAGTCTATCAAAAATTCAGAATCTCATTTTAAACCGACCAATTCATATTTACACTAAAGTTTAGACCTACAGAAGTAGCTATGAGTGGGTTCAAAATTTGGAATTCTAAATTTGAACTCCACAACAGAACAGTCAGGGCATCTTTAGCAAATCAGTTCACCAAAGGTTCTTAACCTGGTGTGCACTTTAGACTCACAAAGGGAATTTTTTTTAAGTTATAATTGCATAGTTTCCACCCAGGAGACTAATTTAATTGGCCTGAGGCCCAATAGTTTTTCAAGCTTCCTGCCTAATTGTAATGTACGGCCAACGGGACTGAGAACCACTGATTAATTTCCTTAAGCTTCTATCAAATGGAACAATTAATAGTACCTGCCACATGGGATTGTGAAGGAAAAATGTGATCACCTTTGAGAAGTCCTTGGCCCAGTGCTTGGTATGTTTAAGTATTCAATAAATGGCAGGTATTATTATCATAATTGGAAACCTGGAAGTGAACTACCTTATATTATTGCAAGGATAAAAAGGACCAGGTTCAAATGTACCATCTGACCTCATTCTACAGGTAAATAAATACCTGCCAAACTCAAAAGAAAGGACACAAAATATATATTTCCCAGGATAAGTTTCTCCAAGCTGTTGATTGAAGTATCAAGGAAGCTACATAGAGTATGTCAGGTAAGAGGCAATGATCTCCGCAAGAAGTGAGAAAGGACAGTACCTTCATTTGGAATTTATTGAGAGGGTGGGGAGTATTATTTCAGCAGTTCTGTAACACAGGAAATCCCCCTTACCACACCTTCCTGATTTACAGTGATTCTTGATACACACCACATGTGTCCTCAACTCTCATTTCCCCTCCCCCCAATTTCTCAATGGTTTTGTTCCATGTCTAGGTGATGAAAACTTAAAACCTGTGGTTATAACTTCTATGAGAAATTTCATTTTGAAAGCTTGCTAAATTTCAACTTTATTGCCATGAGGAAAACAGAAGAAACAAAAGACCTCAGTCATCCACTAACACAAAAACCTCTAGTGAAGACATTCACTAAGTATAAGTTTTCTGTTGCAAGTTGTTGAAAATTCTGACCTTTGGACTAGAATGTCATTCATTTGTTTCTGCCAAAATCCTATGAAACAATAGCATTTATTTTTCTAATGGTTTTAGGTTACATGTTTAGTTTCACCTATGGATTTTAACTTGGCTAAACCTGGCCTGCAGTTTCCTTTGAATCTACATCTCACTGGATTAAACTTGAATCTACTCTTCCAAGGGAATTCATAATGGCAAATAAGTCACCACAATCTGGTTTTCCAACAACTGCAAAAAATAAACATTTAGATGAAAAAAATATAGTTATTAACTATAACTAAAAATATTAGTTATTATAGCTATTTTCTCAGTCTCTGTTATTTATTCTTATTTATATTAATGTATGCTCATTAGTATTAATATTAGTTATTAGGACAGTGAGAGATATACAAAGATTCCCTCAATGGTAAGTGCATGACTTTTAAGGTGTGCATCATTTTGGGACTATTACTGGAAGGTCCACATTCCATTTACAGCATTTCTGCTTTCTCAGTATAGGCATTCTCTCATAAGAGAAAGAGGCTTCCTTTTCTTTCACTGGGAGTATGGTCATGTAAAATGCAGATCAGTAGTGACAACTCACATTTTTGGAAGCCTTCTCAGTACTCCTGTCATCTTGTAAAGTATCTTTTTTTTGGGGGGGAGAGCATACTCAGTGATGCTCAGGGGTGCACCTGAGCATCTGGCTATGATCTCAGAAATAGGTCCTGGCTTGGGGGACCATATGGGATACTGGGGGATCAAACCGTGGTCCATCCTAGGCTAGCACCAGCAAGGCAAACACGTTACTGCTCCGTGCCACTGATTCGTCCCCTTGTAAAGTATCTCTTATCCTTTGTGTCCCATACTGGAGTTTCAAGTCCAGCCTTGCAGAAATCAAGTTCTATATGTCTAAGAATGACATATTTTGGCCTGTAGGAGTCTGTCAATGAATTATTACAGCCCCAAAAGATGGAACTAAACTGGATTGCAGCATACCTACGAGTACACATACATTCCAGTCCTTCATGCTATCTTCTCAGTCTCTGTTATTTATTCTCATTTATATTAATGTATGCTTATTAGTATAAATTAATAAAAATATAAATATGTCAAATAATAAGATATATATCAAATAAATTTAATAAAATATATATCAAATATCCCTAAACTTTTTTTCACAGATACAACTACTTTTAATAGACGTGTATCTCTTCAGGTCTTTTTCTATGCATACAAATAAATATCATGATTAAGCACATACTTATAATGCCTATATTATTGTACAACTAGCTTATGTAACTTATTTAATAACTATAACATGTTCTTAATAACAAAAATAATCTACATGTGGATAAGCTTAATCATTGTATATTTCATTGGAATCTTTTTTCAAGAATTTCTCTATATTTTGGTTGTCTATAATTTCTAGCAAAGTAGTGCTAAAACATACTTTTCTCCATAATGAAACTCAAACTAAACTATTTATCGTCCCTAACAGTTTTAAACAGCCATTTCCATCTTTTAGCCACACCAAGCAAATGTCAAGAAAACATAACAAACTAACCCTATGTGTCAAAGTATGATTCCTCTTGTAAAACATGTTTCATAAAGTTTTAGATACAAATAGAAAAAAACATTAAAAAATTATTTTAGCTTGGAGCTGGAGAAATAGCACAGTGGTAGGGTGTTTGCCTTGCAAGCAACCAATTTAGGATGAATGGTGGTTCGAATCCCGGCATCCCATATGGTCACCCGTGCCTGCCAAGAGCGATTTCTGAGCACGAAGTCAGGAGTAACCCCTGAGCGACACTGGGTGTGATCCAAAAACAAAAACAAAAAAATTTAGCTTGACACTAAAAATATCTTGTTTAAAAGTGTATCACTGTGTGATGTGAGAGAAATACTAGGTAAAGTTGTCTTGAGTCTCTTTTAATGTTATTTATATATTTAAAAAGAGGTTCTGTGAATTTGAGTAGTAGCTAGCTGACAAAGAAAAAAAGAATTTTTTATTTTTGTTTTTGTTTTTTGGGGGCCATACTCAGTGGTGCTTAGGGGTTACTCCTGGCTCTGCGCTCAGAAATCACTCCTGGCTCAGTGGACCATATGGGATGCTGGGAATTGAACCAGTGTTTGTCCTGGGTCTGCCACACACAAGGCAAATGACCTATCATTGTGCTACCACTCCAGCCCGAGAAAAATGTTTTAAAATGAATTTTTAAAATGTATAGTTTAGGTATAAAACAACTGAAGAAAGCAGAAGGCAACCATGTTTAATAAACCTGATGGATTGTCTTCAGGAGAAAAAAATTTTACTTTATATTGCTAATGATCTTTAAAATTATTTAAAAACTTTTCTGATCCTTATATAAATTGTTATAAATCAATAAGATATTCAGAGAAGTTGCTCAAAGTATTATTTAAATTATTTAATTTGTACTTAAATTATTTATTTAAATAAATTATTTAAATTATTTAAACACTTTTCTAATCCTTACAGAAATTGTTATAAATCAATAAAGATATTCAGAGAAGTTGCTCAAAGTAATAAGCAAAGGAGAGATTAGAATCTGGTACCTCTACCTTCAAGCCTACCATCTGAATGAAGTATCACAGCTAACACTCACGTTGTAAACAGACGGTTTATTTTGTTCTGGAATAATGAGCCAGTCAGAAACTAATTCTAGGAGGGACTAGAATCCATCCATGGCTTTTATGACTTGCATGTGTTGGATCTGAAGTTAAGCCCAGCACCCCATGGCCAGCCTCCTGAGCACCATCCATGGTAGTCCTGGTTTCAACTAAGTACTATCAAACCCAAGCAGCACCACATGGGTAGTGCCAAGCATTAAACAACAATAAGGTCCACAGAGCCAAGCCAAGATTTTCTAGGAGTGTCCCTGGTCCCCTCCCCCAACCCCTAGCAATGTGAAGAAGGCCTCCATGTAAAACAAAAACAAAACCACTATGAATAAAAAAGTTAAGCACTAATCAAAACATATCCTCTGGACATTAAAGAATGAAACAATGAACAAAAAACAGATATTCTCTTTAATGTGTTAAGCTACCATATAAATGGCAAATAATCAGTCAAGAAAAGTCAAGAATCAAAAGGTACTTTATTAAATGTAGACACATTAATCATTGCTCTCAGTGGTCCATATACCAGGATAAAGTTGAGTTTATATAAAAATACACCAAAAAGTAACTGAAAACATAGACGAAACATAAAAATGAACAAAGATGTGAATTCTTGGGGCTAGGAGGAAAATAATAAAGTCATTAAGATACCTGACTTTCTCTTAACCACCCAGGTGTGGTTCCCAGCACCCCTATGAATAAACCCCTGAACAACACCAGGAGTGACCCCAGAGGCAGAGGGAAAGTAAGTCCTAAGCATCACAGAATGTTGTCCATAAAAATAAGGTATGAATTCTAAATATTAAGAGTCTTGGAAATTTGGGCTCAATAAATGCTTAATTAATTGAATTATTTGAACTGAGATATCAATTCCATAGAAATGGAGGACAAAGTTGGGGCTTTAACAAAAGTCCAAAATAGGTAGAAAAGGGGCAGGAAAGTGACAGTGTGGCATAGAAACTGAGAGAATGGTGGAGAAAGTAGGAGCTCTGTGTGACAAGAAACTACACCATCTGCCTATGTAAAAGACTGAGGAATTTTCTACCATTATACAGGCAGCAAAAATCACCAACTTCACAGTGAGACAATTCTGATTTTAACCACTGCTCTACAATCAGCTAGCAGAATTATTTAAATAAACTAGACTTTGTGGGTGAGAGAGAGCATTGCCAGTGAGGCCCTTGACTTGCATCAAGAGTGGTTCCTGAGCACGAGCTGGGAGCAAGCCTTGAGCACAGTCAAGAGCCCCCACCCAAAAATAAACTATTTAACAAAAATAAATTAAAAACATGTTAGACTTTGTTTAGAATACATAATCTGTTTGTTCCTTGGCCTCTTCATTTTACAAATTATAAACATGTTCTTTTTTAATTTCAATTCAAAGAGAAAGATAAGATTGGGAGAGATAAAGGAAAAGTTTCAAACTAAAGTGGACTGTGGCTAAAATGGGGAAGAGAATCTAATAGACAGCAGTGGAGGGATACTGAGTCTTTGTTGGAGGGTTGTATGGAGTAGCGTTGGACCAGTGAAACAAATTAACATTTATACTATGTAAACTAAGGACATTGCAATAAAAAATAAATGCAGAAATCAATAGGTTTCTCATAAAACATTAGTTACCTACAAAGTTTCATTGGTCTTAGAATTTGAAGGAAGAAGAAAGTATATTACAATTCCAATTTATAAAAAAAATTAAGTATTCAGTAGTTCCGGGAGTAGGGCAAAGGAGATCATGCATACCACTCCTTTGAAGGAAAGAGGGAGCTGGGGCCACACCTCATGATGCTCAGGGCTTACTCTGTGCTCAGAACCACTCTTGATGGTATTGCTAGGGATCAAAATGGGGGCAGCATCGTGCAAGGACTCCAGCTCTTTGAGCTATCTTCCAGAACATATTTTCACTTTGGTTGTTGGGTTGTTGTGTTTGGGGGGCGGCAGGGAGGAGTATTGTTATTTATTGTTCATTTTACAACTATTTTCTCATTACTACATAATATGTCTAACTACCCTTGCAAAAAGGCTTTCGGCACACATTTTTTAAATGATCCACACATTTAGTTTTTGTACTTTTGATTGCCCAGACGTTAAGTCTTAGAGCATAAGATCCTTATCAGTCCCCCTTCAAACTTAAATTAACTCCCTACCCTTAACCTCTATAGACCTTACAACTTATTCTACATTCTCTAATCTTTGAAAATATCTCATCTTGTTCTCATTGCTATGATTTCCTGAGTCTTGTGTATAAAAGAGATCCTTCCCTTAAGGAAACTTAAGTTTGATGCTACATGTACATAATGTGATCAACTTTTTGTATTTTCTGGGTCAGATAGACCTCAAGAGTTCTCACTTCAGGAGTTTGTTTGATGGTACAACATTATAGAAAATGTATATGTATAAAAGTGTCTGCCAATTAAACCTGTGAGTTAAAAGATCAGTGTCACTGAGGGCTGAGTGGACTTGAGCAATTTATTAATGACTCCATGCCTTCATTTTCCCATTTATCAAAGGAGAAAAACAATACTTTTCGGGCCGGGCGGTGGTGCTAAAGGTAAGGTGCCTGCCTTGCCTGCGCTAACCTTGGACGGACCGCGGTTCGATCCCCCGGTGTCCCATATGGTCCCCCAAGCCAGGAGCAACTTCTGAGCACATAGCCAGGAGTAACCCCTGAGCATTATCGGGTGTGGCCCAAAAACCAAAAAAAAAAAAAAAACAAAAAAAACAATACTTTTCATAAATTTTAAGAGGATTCACTGTTTTGATGGATGTAGTTTCAAAACAATAGTACTCTGGCAATAGGCATGGTATAAGCTGCAACAAAGTATAAAATAAGTGGTAATATTAATTAACTATGATACTTTAGAAGATAAACCAATTAATATAATAACATAGTACATGGCAAATAATAAGCACTGAATAATGGCAAACACTCATAGTACTATCATATTATTAGGCTGCAAAGAAACATTCACTTTCATATTATTTCATAATCTACAAATATTACTTTTACCCTGTTCAAAACCTCACCTTCATCCTTCAGCTATTTCTGCCTTTCTAAAACAAGTGAAACTAGGTACTTATTTAACCTCAACTCCCTAGATAGATACAATACATTATATTATATATACAGTATTTATATCACATAGAAAATATGTATATTATATAGTCAGTATTCTTTCCTAAGAATTATGCTTATATTTTTCAATTTTTATCCATTGCCACACAAATGAAAATAATATATTAGAGTTTGCAAATAACATAAATACTGTGTTTGATTTAATGTGTTCCATGTTGAGTGATGATTAACTCTATATGTAATTTCATGTATGTGTCAATGCTAAGAATGTACTTTGATTGTAAATTCCTAGATATATAAATGATGTCTGCTTAAATCAATCAAACAAATTCTGGGGACATTCAAACAAAATTAAAGAGTAAAGAATTTCAGAAAATTTCAGAAAACAAGAGAGACTTAATCGGGATTGATTTCACAAAAGGGCTTAATGAAAGGGAACTTGAGCAGAGCTTTGAAGAACAAATAAAATTTTTAAAGCTAGAGGGAACATAAGTTGTCAAGGTGAATGACATAATATGAGCAAACTCAAAGGCATGAGGACGAAGATTAGTCTGATTAAAAATTGTTCTGGAGACTACGAAAATAATTCCATTACATATGTAAAATCAGAACACTTTGGAAGTACAGTTTATGTTTTACTCCTCAGATTTTGGAATATCTACCTTGGAAAATGGTTGATAACCAAAAAATTGTTTGTCTGATTAAGCAAAACTATACTAATTTTCACTGTACTAAAGAGAACTAAACCTAACTGAATCAAACTCAACCAGATGTGAAGCCAAAGAAAAATGGAATTCAGCAAACTCGTACTAAGTATCGTCTATACTGAAGAATATACAGAAAAGAAGGAATCTTCTATGAACTAGTCACTAGTCTATAAATATATATTTACTTTGTTCATATCATTGACCATGGACAAGTTTAAGAAATAAAACATACCATATTCTCTCATAGTTTCTCTTTCTGTCTCACTCACTCTCTATCTCTATCACTATCTCTCTCACACACACATACAAATACACACAGTTCAAGAGTGTCAGTCAGTTGCTTCATAGCACAAAATAGCCAAAAACTTGATAAAGACAATAAGAAGCACCAACATTAATATTGCTATCATCCACCCATTTTGATGAATTCTCAAAAGAGGCTATTGACTATAGTATCTCAGACTGTATAATCTGCAGGCTAAGCAAACCCATGGGGTTTTAAAAATAATTTATTTTCGGGGCCGGAGAGATAGCATGGAGGTAAGGCGTTTGCCTCTCATGCAAAAGGTCATCGGTTCGAATCCCGGCGTCCCATATGGTCCCCCGTGCTCACCAGGAGCGACTTCTGAGCATGGAGCCAGGAGTAACTCCTGAGCACTGCCGGGTGAGACCCAAAAACCAAAAAAAAAAAAAAAAAAAATTTATTTTCTTCCATGAAGTATCCATCCCACCAAGAATAGGAGAGATAATTCAAATAATTTTGAAAGAAAAAATAATAATTTGTTATTAGCAACAGTACCATTTTTGTGTTGGACAGAAACATGCAAGTATGGATTACCTTTGATTCCAGTAATCAGATGGTAAATTATATAAATGTGGTTACAAATGAAAGTTTTATTTGCTGAACTTTCTCATTCAATTAAATTAATTAGCAATCAATAAGCAACTAACCAGACTTCCTATCCCGACCACTTTCAGCACTCTACAGTTAGCTACAATAACTAATTAAGACAATAAGATCTGATGACTAAATCTATAAGATATCACATTCAAATTCAAAGTGATTCGGTGAGCTACAGCAAACACTCAGGACCTGGGTTTAAATGACATGATTGCAATTTCAATGATTTGACAGAAAAGTCATTTGTTATGTAAAATAAATATAATACTTTCGATATCTGACATCTGAAATATAATATTAAATAATATCAAACTTTAATAAAGTTGCTAGCAAAAAAACTATGAAATGTTAATTATGAAAATAGAATGAAAGGCTTTCATGAACCTAAAAGTTTCAAAAAGCTGCTTTTGACTAATGCTGCCAAAGTAAAAGGAGGTCAGTAGTATGTAATTTGACATTGCTAAATGGACCTTATTCATCTTTCCAACTGAAGTGTCAAATAGGAACAAAAAATTAAGTGCAAACTTGACGAGGAAATTTATGAGTAAAATAATAGTCTAAAATACCAACCTTTTAATCTACAAAATAAAAAAGGATGACACAAAAATGATCAAATTCAAGACCAGAGCAATAGTGCAGCAGGTAGGGCATTTGCCTTGTACACGGCCAAACCAGGTCTGATCCCCAGCATCCCTTGAGCCATACAGGAGTGATTCCTCAGTGTAGACTCAGGAGTAAGCCCTGAATCCAGCCAGAAGTGGCCCCAAAACAACAAAAATTTATCAAATTGTTTGATATTTTATAGAGCCTATAATATAATAAACAAATTAAAACTTTAATTTTTAATTACCAGTCTTTCAAATATATTTCAAAAGTTAAAACTTGTCATATGCAGTGATAACTTACTTCAGCTATATCAGCACTTCTCAATCAGGACCACATGGTCCTCAATGAGTGCCATGATATTCCAAAGGAACCACAGGTTAAAAAAAAAAAAACTAATAAATTCAGTGCATCAGACTACGGGGCAGCCAGTGAGTAATACAGCAGGGGCCTAGGAAGGAAATAAGAGAAGGGCTGTGGCCAGTCAAGGTTGAGAAATACTGGGTTAGAGTATGTGAATGTGGGCGTTGACTTAGAAAAGAAAAATGGGAAAGATCAAGAATCATTGTCCACCTGGAACACTTGTCCTCCAAGTAAAAGAACTCTAGAGTAAATTACATTTTACTCTACTAAAATTCAAAGCTTCAATAATCTGATCTGGATTTGTCCAATCACCTTTCCTTTCACACGTTTACTTTCCTATCCTTTAATAATTACAAATAGTGAGGTAACAAAAAAATTAATAGAATTTCTTGAAACTCAAAGTAGACACAATTCTAGCAATATAAATTTTCTTGAAAAAATGTTATTTAATTGCAACATTTTTACACTAATAAAGAATATAAATAAAGGCTTCTGTAGAAGCCTTCTGTTATAATACAATGAATATGGATAACATATAATAGGTATCTTCTTTGCAGTCAGGGTGAGCTCTTTACAGCCAAATAACAGTCTTGGGCTTTGCATCAGGTGCTTTCCCATGGGTAAAATATCCCTTTCTCCCTTTATCTTTCTAAATATACTAATCTCTCATAAGGTTCAAGCTAACTCCTGCCTTATGCTAGGCAACATTTGTCTCTACCTTTTCTGTTACAATAATAAACAATTATGCCCACTCATGCAATATCTTATAATGAAGTTCCATCATTATGGTATCAAAACAACTAAAATATTAGTTAATTAATAGCAAGCCATCTTTTGAATGGCACGAACAAGAACTAGTAGAATGAAATTGAATTTAACCAGTATTTGGCAAAGAGTTATGAGTTTGGGTATATAATATCACATAAGTTGAATGGCCTTTTCATTATACTAGGGTATATGTGATATCAGTATATCTCATCTTTGGATACTAATCTTGGTCACTTTTTTAAAATTATGTCACAAGTAACTATTTTCTCCTCTACTGACTATTCGTCAGAGTCATAAATCCAACCTACAATTCAAAGGAAGGGAAGACAAGATCTATTCATAGAAATAGAAAAATAAACTCTCTTGTCTATGGCAATTATGACTTTTTGTATCCTAATGGTATTAGGACAATTGATTTAATTTATTTTATATTATGTTATTTTTGTCCATCTTGAAACAAAAAAAAATAAATCATCAATAAATTCATGTTAAATGTAATTGGATTTCAAGAAATATTTATGCAAAATAAAGTAAGATAGTAAAATATAGATAAGTTCAAAGCAAATATATTATGGCAATTGTGCTGTATTCTTTCTTTTAACTTTATTTATTGATTAACTGATTGATTTATTGTTGGGCCACACCCTGTGATGCTCAGGGGTTACTCCTGAGTCTGCACTCAGAAATTGCCCCTGGCAGGCTGGGGGATCATATGGGTGCCGGGAATTGAACCAGGTCCCTTCTGGGTCAGCCACATGCAAGGCAAATGCTGTGCTATCTCTCCAGCCCCTATGCTGAATTTTTATATGTTATGTCCTGATGCATGGAATGTAAATCAAAAAAAAAAAATCTTGGCTAGAGAGAGAGTACAGGGGATAACTAAAGCACTTGCCTAGCACATGGCTGATTCTAGTTTTATCCCTAGAATCTGATATGGTTCCCTGATTGATCTGCAGGTGTAAAGCCAAGAATAAGGCCTGAGCACTGCCAGATAGATCCAAATACCAAAGGGGTGGGGAAAGAAAAAGAATTAACTATCTCAGCTGCACTAAAGTTTTTAGAAAGAGGAATAATAATAATAATTATATAGCACTTTAGAGTTTACAAGCATACTCACAGTCATCATTAAGGCCTTAGAAGCTTTCTGAAGGGGCTGGAGCAGTGGTGCAAGTGGTAGAGCATTTGTCTTGCGCACGCTACCCCAGGAAGGACCGCAGTTCAATCCCCCAGCATCCCATATGATCCCCAAAGCCAGGAGTGATTTCTGAGCACATAATCAGGAGTAACCTCTGAGCGGCACCAGGTGCAGCTCAAAAAAAAAAAAAAAAAAAAGATAAACTAGAAACTATGTAAGGCTAATAAGGATAAGAAAAAAAAGTAAAGGTAAAGAATAAACAGGGACTGGAGAGATAGTATAGTGGATAGGATACTTGTCTGGCATGTGATCAACCTGAGTTTTATCCCCAGCATTCCATATGGTTTCTGACTCTGCCAGGAGTGATTCCTTAGCACAGAGCCAAAAGTAACTCCTAAACATCTCCAGCTATGGCTCAAAAACCAGTTTAAAAAGAAAAAAGAGGATAAACAACATAGTTTTAAAAAAATATTATGGGTAATTCAATTTAAAATCAAAACAGCCTATGCTAGAAAATTTAACAGCCAAAATAATGGCCAAATAATGGCCAAAATAATCATTTAATTTTTAATCTAAAAATAATGAAAAATTATTAAAACAAGAACTAATAAGATTTTATAGAAATATGTAGTAAAGGTCAAAAATTAATCTTCAGGAATCTTCAGGGATACATTTACTCATTTCTTCAATGGTTAACTCCATTTTCCCAGTGGAAAATCCTCGAAACTTATTATTTACCAAAAATGTTGTTAAAATTCTACTCTGTATCATATCTAATGCAAGACATTTACTTGAGTCTTATCATACTTAGGAATGGTCCCTTTATATAACAAATTTTCGGTTTAGTTAGACTGTATATAACACAAATTTGAATGTGAAAGCTAAAATGTAAAATAAAGTACCAAGGGCCAAAACACAGGACAGAATGAAAGCCACAACAATCCAGAAATAGTAAAATCCAGAAAAATCCAGAAAAGGTAAAAGTAAAAGATATCTGATTATAAAAAGGTATGAAAAGGAGGGCACTTGTACTAGTTTTAAGGAATTGAATAGCTTTGGGGCTGGACTTTGAACAGAGCCAAGAAAAAAACACTCAAAGGAGAAATAAATTGATAAACTGTGAACAAAAATTATTGAGTTTAAATACATGAAGATACTTTAAGGAGAAAATTTAAAATCAAAAAGGACTTTAATAAACAAATATGAAAGCATAAGGTACAGACATAAGCTGGGTTGAAATGAGAAAAGCTTGGAACGCTGTTGAAGAATTCAAACATTTTCTGTAAGCAATCCAAAAATACAGTTTTTGAGCAAAAGGGTGACATGATAAAAGTGCTTTAGTAATATTATACTGGCTTTTGATGTGAATAATAAATGGCATATCTCATAATTAAAGATATCATTATGATAATATACAGGCATACAAATAAAGCACAATAGACATAGACAGGCATACAAATAAAGCACAATAGACATAAAATAAAGGCAGACTAGAGCAAAATAAACTTAAGAACAAAAGGTGAAACCAAGATAGCTTTGTCAGTAATAAGTAAAACATAATATCACAAAGAACAGAGAGGAAGTTAAGCAAAGACTAAGATTCCAGAGTATAAAGAATAATTCTGTTTTTACTTTCTCCATCATCATCTTGTTTGTATGAAATTCAGGTTCCCTAAGCATAGAGTAAAATCGGTAACTATATTAAAGGTGTAATCAGAGAAGCTTCCTCAAATCATATATAAACTAGGAATTTAGAAAGTTAGAGAAAACACAGTTACATTAAGGTACTTAAAATACATTTGGAAGGGGCCAGCGTGGTGGCGCTAGAGGTAAGGTGTCTGCCTTGCTAGCGCTAGCCTAGGACAGACCGCAGTTCGATCCACCGGTGTCCCATATGGTCCCCCAAGCCAGGGGCAATGTCTGAGTGCTTAGCCAGGAGTAACCCCTGAGCGTCACCGGGTGTGGCCCAAAAACCAAAAAAAAAAAAAAAAAAAAAAGGAAAATAGAAGCCATATGACTTTGTTAATTGCATTATTACTTCAGGAAAAATATTTCTCCCAAAATTCATGGTAGCAATATAAATGAATTGACAAGGAAAACCTATTCTCCACAATTCTATCTGTCCATTCATGTTAAGAATATTAAGAAATTAAGTCTCTTTCATTACCACATACACAAAGCCATCCTATATTCTTCACCTTCATTCCTTAAAGACTCCCTATATTTTCTTAATTCTCTCAAACAATTCCTTAAGTCTGTCTTCTTCCTTTAGCACAAAATATCTAGCTCATCAAATATTATTCACTTCTAATCCCACTTTACAATTTTAAATATGTATGTTTGAAATTTTCTGAATCACCCTTAACAGATACTTGACCATTATACTATGTCTTGCTTTTGACAAAATAATTGGTATTTACTCTTAAAACCTCACAAAAGCAAAACACAAAAGATAATATCAGCTACATGTTTTAAAGCAACAACAGCTTCCAGGGCCATACATTCAATAAGCAAAGAGGCCACACATTAAAAAGAAAAACCTAGTTCAGATTTTCTAAGTTTAAATTCCATATCCTCTTCACTATAACACTCTTCACATTGTGTACCAATAAGCGTATCTTATTATTCAAAATCTATGCTATTAATTTTTATTGTGTTAACTTAAATCAACTCTTTTTGGCAAGATACGTATGCCCAACTGCATATTGCAGTACTATTTACTGAAAAGATCTATTTTTTGAATGTTCATGATAATGACACTTCACTGGATAAAAAGTGACAATTGACGTATGTTTACAAAATTGCTGAGAGTTTACCAAAAACATGTCTGCCTGAGTTCTGCAATGCAAAAACAATATGAGTGGTTCAAGGATATGTGACCATCAAAGGGTAGAAATAAGGCAGTCTTACTCTCTAACTCTGCTAAGGCCTCAAATACTGAAATAGTTCAGAGCATCTTATTACCAGGGAGACATAAATCAAAAGAAGTTCAGCTAGGAGCAATAAAACAGATTAGTGTCTGGAAGGACTGACTTTAAAGAAAGTTTTAAAAGAATTAAATCCAGGTAGTCTAGATAGAAAACAGCTATGAGAAAACCTTTTTTTTTTTTTGATACTGACACAAACACTAGAGACAGAAGTAACTCTGAAAGTAAATGTCTGAAAAATGTGAAGAAGAATAAACATAAATATTTGGAGAATATTAATAAATAAAAAATTTCAGAAAAATATTGCTAGCAAAATGTGACAGAACATTCTCCAACAGGAGTGGTGAAAATGATATTCCAAGAGATATTTAATACTAGGTTGGACAAAACAAGAAAGGGTTTCATATGGAATAATCTTACACTGACCCCTGAAATAGTCGGAGGATTTTAGATGGCCTTTTAAACCTTTTCCACTTCTGATTTTTTTTTTAATCTATGAAGTTTAATGGGGTTAATTCTACATTAATTCTATAAAGTTGGCATGAGAAACCTGCCAATTTCCTTTCTCCCCATGATGCCCACTTTCTCCTTTTACAGAGGAAAATAATTTTTATCATTCACTTTAAGATCTCATATTCACAATGAATCGAATATATAATTCTACATATAAATTTGTGGAAGGAGAAAGGCAATTTCTAATGCTATAATGGTCCTTTTTATAACTATTATTCCTGGGGCTTTTGCAAAAAATTTCCCCAAACTAAAGAGGAAGTAATTCAAATGAATTTGAAGAAGAGCTCTTTAATCAGGACAACCATTAATATTGTCTCTTCTTGGGTCTGTTCACAGAGATGACAGTGACCCTGCAAGCCTGGTTCAAATTACCATCAGAGCTGCTGTTCAGAATTATTCTTTACCTTTCAGCACTTCATGCAGAGTGACAGCAAAACCTACTTGCAACCACAACCAAATTTCTATGGCAAAGACTTTCACCTTTGCAAAAATATAACCTTTAACACTCACACACTTGGACAAATGTTGTAAAAGACGAAGTAAGCACTATTCTACTTCAAATTCAAAAGGCTTTAGCTTCAACTTCTTTCTCCACCCTGCCACTTTTTTTTAAAAGTGTGTTTTTTAACCACCACTGAAACAGATCCCACCTCTCCAGAATTCCCAATCAATAAAAGCCCCAGAATATACTGATTTATAAGGACAAGATGTAACAAAATCGAGGGAGTACTAAGAACCTGTCGCTGGGCTTTTCAAAGTAAAACTATGGCTCTTTTAGAAAAGGAGCAGCAAGGCCTGATAGGTCTAAGGATGGACAATCCAGTCTCTTTTGGCCAATCTAAACAGGCCCTGTGACTGAAAACCCAGTAGTTCCCCTCATGCCAGTTTGAAAGAATGCATATTGCTTACTTGCAAGAAAAGTTCATATATATATATATATATATGTGTGTGTGTGTGTGTGTGTGTGTGTGTGTGTGTGTATTAACATATATATACTAACCAACCCTTTAAGCAGAATTTTAAATATTATTTTAAAGTAATTTCCTAATAAAATTAGTTTATATCTCAAAAGATTGAGCTCTCTTGGGGCCGGAGAGATAGCACGGAGGTAGGGCATTTGCCTTGCATGCAGAAGGTCGGTGGTTCGAATCCCGGCATCCCATATGGTCCCCTGAGCCTGCCAGGAGGAACCCCTGAGCGCTGCTGGGTGTGACCCCCCAAACAAACAAACAAAAAATAGATTGAGCTCTCATATTAGAATAGCATTTGGAGTTTTCAGTCCTTCCAACATTTAATTCATCTGTTCCTGAGTGGGAATAAAGGCTACTATCTACAATATCATTTTTAAGAACCTACTTTGATATCAGTCTCAAGAAGAACCCACTGCAGAGATGTACAGCCGTTCCCTCACAAGGGACCAATCTAAGGGTGGTTATTCTAGAAAACGTTATAGCTGGTTTCAGACAAAGCTGAATCCCTAAGAAAAGTCACTTTTAAAGAGTGAAACATGACCCCTAACTTTTAATAGTCTCTGAACGTGGCTGGATTTTTTTTCCCTCAAAAAATTCACGGTAGCTTCTCCCCGCATATTTAGCTTGCTAATATTGGTCACCAGTTTGCTGCATTGGATACTTTGTAACCCAGAGGAAGGCCCAAGAGTCGGGACAAAGACAACTTTGGAGAGACCCTTTTAGGGCAAGAGTCCCACACTTACGATGTCTGGTGAACACAGGGCACACGTGCACGCGCACACATACTCAGGCAAATACACACACACACACGCACACGCACGCACACACACAGACACACAAGCGCATGCTCCCACATTCAAACACCACCCCCCCCAACACCCCCAATTATGTTTCTCACCATCCTCATAGTTTTTGAGATAGTAATCCGGGCCTGGGCCCCCTCGGCTTTTCGCCGGGTTCCTCAGATTCTGGAACTGCAGGAAGTCGGTCCTTTTGCCCCCGAAGCGCAGAAAGGCCGGCGAGAGTCCGCGGGCTAGGGTCACCAGACGCTTGGAACTGCAGGGGTAGAGAAAGTGAGAGGAAAGGATCCTGGCGACAGGGAGAGGCGAGAGGGCCAAATCAGCCCTCAGTCTGCAGAAGCAACTCCGCAGTATCCTGCCCGCAGCCTCACACTTCAGCCTACCCTACCTCTGGACCAGACCGTCTACCTCTGGAGCCCCCTACGTCCCTCGGCCACGACCCCCTAGTTGCTCGCCAAAGGGATTTGTTTCCCCCAGGAGACCGCTGTGTCAACCGTGTCTACGGTCGGTGGGACACTGGTGCTGAGCGCAGCGATCACGCGCAATTGCCGGCTGGTCTGGGCCCCTGACCAGAAAGCGCTCTAGGCGGGGGTGCAGATTTTCAGAGCAGACTGGCCGCTGCGCCCCAACCTCCGCCAGACTTTCAGGCTGCACTTCAAGCTGAGACTTGCCTTCTAGTCCCGGGTAACCCCACAGCCTTTTTGCCTTCTTCCCCTCCGACCTGGAGCCTTGGTATCACGTTGATTCCGACTTTTCTACTACTAACAACAATTTTCCGTGTCCATTCTATACTTCTATGAACCCTGCGTTCCTCTTCCAAAGCCCAGTCAAGTCAAGGTCTCCCAGGAGCACCCGGCGTGAGAAGCACACTTCCTCCCATGCTTTGCCCAGTCTCAGCGAGCTCTCTGGGGCACCTGATACAACAGGGCCAGAGCTCAGACCAGGTTTTGTCTTCACCTCCATCCCTCCCCGGTGCTGTGCTTTGTATTTCACCTTCTCACTTGGAGCATCTGAGGTTGGGACCAGCGCGTCGGAGGAAAAGCACAGAGCATCAACCTATTTACATCATTTCGGTTTCAGGGTTTCCTCAAAGAGTTTAAAAAAAAAAAAAAAAAAAACTAAAGCTATTTCGAGGGAAGGGGCAGAGACAGGGCCATGCAGGTGTCCTGAATGCTAAAGGATCAGCTACGGAGTTCCGATCGTGCACTCATGGTTAAAGTTTTGCAGGTTCAGGTTCTAAAACTTCAACCCCACACGGAAAACCCGGACAACCGCAAAGAAGATGGATAGAAAGAAGACTCAGGGTGCCCGGACAAATCAGAAGCCAGAAGGTGGCTCGGCCGCGCCCCAGGACAGCGCGCTGTAAGACCGTCGCGGGTCTCGGGGCGGGCAGAGACGTCGCTGCAAGTTCCCGACTCTGCGGGATGCAGTTCCAGCTACCGTCCAGCCGGAAGCCTGCAGAACTTCTTCCCCGGAAAACCGCCTTCCAGAATCTTTTCTGCAACAAACATTTATTGCCCAAGAAGTGGTTATATATATATATGTATATATACATATATATATAATATATATATACAGGAAACGAAAGGGAGCCCGCACCCCTGGATAAGGGCAATGCCAATGAGGCTTGTGTCTCGAAAAAACCTGTCGCCTCCCAGGTTCGGACCAGCCCAGAAGCACTCGCTAAGGCAGCAATCGAGAAGGAAGCCTGGCGGGCGGCGTGAGCGGATCCCGCCCTCCCCGCGCAGGCTCGGCGGGAACCGAAAGGGCTTCGGCGGCCCCGCGGCCGCGGCGTCCTCCAGCAACGCTAGTTCCACGTGCAAGCGCGCTCCACGTGGCGCTCCCAGATACCTGCGGCGCCCGCACCAAGGCGGGCCCCGGCCACCGGGGGACCAGAGGGGTTGGTGGCCCTTGGAGAAGTAAAGCGAGAATGAGGGGGTGGGGGTACTCACGAAAGATTTGGACTGCCTCAACACGGAGAAGTGACACTGAGGGCGCACGGAGCTCTTCGGGGGGTAAGAGTGGAAGCCCCCGGCTGAGGCTCCAATTTGGAGGGAATTTTTAAAAACTCAACACTTGCACTCAACTTTGCAGGCGACTTGTTTATTTATTCACACTGCTGCTCCATTCCGATGACAAGAAAGCGTGGTGGCCTCCTTGCTAAGCAAGAATCCGGCAAGAGTGAACCCAAGCTCGATTCCAAACCTGTGATCACAAACCTCTCGGTTTGCTAGTTCGCTGATGCCTAGCGCAGACCTCCAGACACCCCCAGTATTTCTAGGACCCTTTCCGCCCTCCTTATATACACGAAGACCCGAGTGTGGATTTTTTTTTTTTCTTTAAAGAAAAACTATGCAGTTACCGCAGGAGATTTAAGGAGGAGGGACTGGGAAGCCATTCCGTCTATTAAAAAAAAAAAATGTCTTACTAAGTCCTAAAGTCTGGAGACGACAGTAGAGGGCATAAAATTAAAATTTTTAAATCCAATCCAACTTGCCTACCTCTCCAGCCTCTACTTAAATTTAGAAGTGAAGAACTGACGAAAGGATCTTTCCGTGGAAGTTTCCACTTTCGTGCGATCCTGCTTGAATACTCACAGACACACACGCAGACACGCATTCTGACACACACCCATTCCTCCCGGGTCTTTGTTGCTGGAGACCTTCTTGGCTTTTGTAACTACACTGAATCTCTTGTTTCTTTTTCAGAAGGAGACAGGGAGGCTAATTGTGGATATATGTAAGCACAACATTTTTTCAGTCATAACTGATAAGTTTCTGAAATGCCTTCTGCATTGCAAACATGTGCATCTTAATAGAAAACACTGCTTTTCTCAATCACCAGTTACAGCCTCACTGCAAATATTCCAGGAGGAGGAAAAGCCCCTTTCTTGTTTTTGTGAGATCCACTTGGCTTATTTCCTTCTTCTTCTTTTTCTTCTTCTTCCCCCTTTGGAGTGGGGGATAGAAAAGGGTGGGGTGTTACTTAAAAGGAAAAAGTGATCCATCGAAGCCCCTGCCTTACCTTAAGAAATCGAGCCAGCCATCATGAATGATGGACGGATCCAGCTGCAGAGAGAGGAAGTTCTCATTGACTGTCCTGACTGGGTTCTTGGTGCTCACATCAAGGAGAATCAGGGTCTTTTCCTTCAAACCTGGAGCTCTGTCTACAGGCAAGGGTCTCCTGTCTCCAGCTCGGGAGGAAAGGGAGAGATGGAACAACAGAGCCAAGAAGAGAGCCACCGGGGCTAGGCACGCGGGGGGGCGGGAGCTGCTGGAGGGCATGGCTTCAGGGAAGGCACCGAGCACCCTCATTAAATCCCTCTGATTTAAACCTCTCTTCCTACAGGGTCTTGCTGGTGACTAATTGTCCTTATCTAAAGTGTGTGTGTCTGTCTGCCTTCCCCCCCCCCGTTTTTCCCTTCCTCCCCCCCCCCCGCTTTTTTTTTCCCGTGTTTTGGTGCTGGTGGAGGGAACTCACGCCCCTAGCCAGCCTTCTCTGCGACTCGTGCCAAGAGTATTCGTTCCCCAGCACCGCCCCTTTAAGAGATTTCTACTGCAGACATTTTTTAACTTTTTAAAGGTAAGGGGGGTAGTGGGGGGCGGGAAGCAGGAGGAAGGGGTGGCGTTGTACCCTCCAGATTTAACCCTCTAGGGTGAGGCAGTCGTTGAAGGGATCAAACAGTACAGTCGTAATGCTTCAGGGTACGAGGGAATGGGGGGGGGGGGACATCTTTTTTTGACTTCTCTCCGGCGAGGCTCTGGGGAGGGAGCTCCCAACAGGAAAGTCCCAACTCCAGCCCCCGAGCGCTGGGGTCGAGTCCGGGCTGGCCGGCCGTGCCCTGTGGTCCTACTGGCTTCTGGAATACCGTTCATTCCGGGCCTTTGGGTTGAAGCAGTACGAGCAAGGGTAGTTCACTTGCGGAGGGGTACGCGGTGCAGTTCAGACCTCAGAGTCCAGAAAAAGCCCCTGGGGGCAGACCGACCTCTTTGATGCACTGGGCAGCGACAAGCATCCTCCGACCTCCATGTGGCAATGGGTAATCAGACTAATACGCAGTGGCGAGGACAAAAGGCTTATTCGCCCAAAGGAGCAAAAGGGCCAATGTGCTTGGTTTGATGACTCTTGCTCTGTCTGTAGCGTAGAAGTATCTTGAAGCTGACTTTAGTCAACTCTGTGCCTGGGATCTGGGCAGCACTTGACTTCATAGGAGGCAAGCCCGTCCTAGAGTGGATCCTTTCCTGTATGGCGACCCTGGCTTAACATTTCAATGAAGTGCACTTTATGATACCATACCAGAAAAAAATGACAGTGGAACTTTTCATACTGGGCTCCAAGTGACAAGCAGTTAGCCACGATGTAGCTCCAGAATGCAAAAGAATAACCTTGGCTGCATGATGGTCTTTGCCTCTGTTCATCAGGGATCCACAAAGCACCTCTCAGATCCAGCACAGCAAGACACCAGGCCTATATAGTTTACTGCCCACTGGAGCCTCCTGCTAAAATAAACTGAATCTTCTTTTATTTATTTATTTATTATTTATTTATTTATTGGTTTTTGGGCCACACCTGGCAGTGCTCTGGGGTTACTCCTAGCTCTGTGCTCAGAAATCACTCCCATATAAATCTAAACCAACCAGCTGAAGTGCTTTTTCTGCGGCAGGCACAGGGGGACCAAATGAATTCGAACCAATTCTGGTCCTGGGTCGCTGCTTGCAAGGCAAACGCCATAAGCTGTGCTATCTCTCCAGCCCCAAACTAAATCTTTTGTTTGACATAAAACTACTTTATCCATGTGGTACATAAGGTTATCCTAGGGTCTTCACAATTCACAATTCAAGAATTCAAAGCAGACACTTTTCCCTAAGGCAGCATTCTCAGACCCAACAACCTGAAACATCAACCTTTCACTCCCTTCTGCCACCAGATAGTATGATGGCACAGGCATCAGAAAAGGGCTGGAGTAGATATGAGAGCAAAATTTGAAATTGCTAAGTATCTTCTAACAAATTAAGCATCCAGAAAATCCAGAGGTTGGGTTAAACTGAGAAGTATCATGAAAACACCCTAGATACAGAACTAAATGAAATGAATGCCTGGGAGAAAGAAAACCCAAGGCATATCATTTAAAGATAACTTATATAATCAATTTTGAGTTTATCATATCTAAAGCTATGGTAGTTCTATAGTCTTGTTTCTTCAATTCCTGAAAATTTCTAACAGAAAAATTTTAACCTAAATTTAACTTAAAATATGTGCATGCTTTTATGAGACAATATGATATAAATTACAGAATTAACAGAAATTGAACACTTCCTAGAATGGTGATAGCCTGGTGATCAAAGTTTTTTATTTACCTTTGTATCTCTAAAACCAAGTACTTATTCTTAGTCTGCTGTCAATGCCTGTGAAATACATTTATGGTACATCAAACTGTGCTTAACACATTGAAATTATACACTGCCCACAAACTTTGTTTTAGGGTCATAATTCATTATCCCAGTTATCGTTTTCCTGGTTATATTCAGAAAATAATAATCTTGCAAACCTGATGTCACTGGTTCAACTGCTATACTCAGAATTAAACCCAATTATAAATACTTTAACAAGGTGTTAGATTTTCCAAGACCTCAACCTGCCTAGCTTATAAATCAATGTATTTTTAATTTTTATTTTGTTTTTAGACCAAGCCCAGAAATGCCCAGAGGCTATTCCCAGTATGGCATATAAAGGCTGCTCCTGGCAGTGCTCCAGGGACCTTGCAGACCATGAATCCAGATAATCCAGTTGTTGAGATATCCCTATAGCCGCAATCAATGTACTTTTAAAAGCCATATTAGGAAAAAATAAAAATAAAAAAATAATAAAAGCCATATTAAATTGAACCAGTGGAAGGTGCTTGATTGAAATAAGGAAATCACTTGACCATTAGATATAATTATCTTTCAGAACTTGACTAAGGATGAACTAGGTTATAAGAACCTTCTTAATTATAAATTTTACTGCCATTTTTGGTTATAGATCCAACTATTCTGTAATAATTTGGTGGCCTAGTTACTTTAACCTAATGTTTTCATCAGAACCCATATAAATCTAAACCAACCAGCTAAAGTGCTTTTTCTTAAATTCCTGATGAAAACCATCTCTCTACTTCAGCCATTGAAATTCTATAGTCAAGTGCAGCCTCGGGACATCAGACAAGAAAAGCAATTCAATAACATTTAAGGAGTTCCAGATAGCCCTGGTTGACTCAGATGACCTGATTGTTTGTCCACGGTCTAGTCTGGGTATAAGGCTACTTCTTTCCAAAGAGCCCTCCCTTCTCTTTCCGAGTTTTTGTCTTACCTCACATTTAAAACTAATTATGCAATGTCCATACCTCAACATTAATCTACATTAGAAAATGTAAATCTTCTTGCTGGTAACAACAATCTGTCTATCTCTGTAGTTGTAAATTCCTAAGAGACAGCACTTGGGCCTCTATATAAAATGTAAATTATTGGGTTCAGCACTTGCCTTGCATAAAGCTCACTTGGGTTCAATATCCAGCACTCCTGAATGCTGCCAGGAGTAATCCATGATCAGAGAGGCATGAGTAAGTCCAAAACTCAATTAGCTGTGGCCCCAAAACAAACAAGAGGGGGCCGGAGCGGTGGCAGTAAAGCTTTTGCCTTGCATGTGTCTGACCTAGGACAGACTGCAGTTCTATCCCCAGACATCCTATATGGTCCCCCAAGCCAGGAGCGATTTCTGAGCACATAGCCAGAAGTAGCCCCTGAGTGTCACCGGGTATGCCCAAAATCAAAAACAAAAAAACAAAAAACAAAACAAAACAAACAAAAAAACACCAAGATTAAATTTTTACTAGATCCACTGAGGTTTCCTTGAAAATACTTAGCCTGCTGCTATTAAATGGTTCTTACAGATAGATTTCATTATTTCTAGAAGTCTAGTTTCTAAAATCTATATGAAACCTTGACTATTAAGTTTCTGGGTAATCAGATTCTAGGCTTTGGAGTTTCTACAAATATACTGGCTAGTAAGAAGATCTGATATATTTGTCAATATTTTTACAATCCTCTTATTTTTAAAAAATTGAGTAACTGTAGAGGCCACAGCAATAGCACAGCCTTGCACAGTCCAACCCTGGACAAACTGGGCTCCATTCCTGGCACCCATATTAATTTTAAGCCTAAATTTAAGTTCCGAGCCTACCAGGAATGATTTCTGAGTGCAGAGCCCAGAGTAACTAACCCCTGAAAGCCACTGGGTGTGGCTCAAAAACAAACAAAATAAATAGATTAATAAACATTGAGGCACTTAAAATCACAAAATTATTCATGATTGGGTTTCAGGCATAGTGTTGTAACCAATTCTTTCACCAGTGACTACTTCCCTCCTCCAATCGCTCTATCCCTCCCCCATTTGCCCACCACCCACCAATTTGCTTCTATAAAAGAGGGTTTTTAAAATAAAAGCTAAAATGATATGTCAATAAAAGAGAGTTGGGGCGAAAGCAACAGTAGAGCAGGGAGAATTTTTGGCTTACATGTGGCTGATCTGGATTTGATCCTTGGCATCCCATATGGTCCTCTGAACACTACCATGATTCCTAGAGAAGAGCCAGGAGAAATTCCTGAGTAGTGGAACACTGCTGGGTATGGCCAATAAATAAATAAATAAATAGCAAATATTTAAACTGAATAAATTTAGTTACAGAATAGAATCATTCTACTCTTAAAAAAATTTAGCTCAGATTAGTGCAAATATTCAGTGGCCAACAAGCACAAGACTAGTGAATGGGATTAACAATATATGTTGTATATTTACTGTTGCTGCAAAATGTGGATTTTTTTTTTTTTTTTTTTTGGTTTTTGGGCCACACCCGGCAGTGCTCAGGGGTTACTCCTGGCTGTCTGCTCAGAAATAGCTCCTGGCAGGCACGGGGGACCATATGGGACACCGGGATTCGAACCAACCACCTTTGGTCCTGGATCGGCTGCTTGCAAGGCAAACGCCACTGAGCTATGTCTCCGGGCCCAAATGTGGATATTTTTAATAATGGTCACCTTGACCATTATAGTCATCGTGACTATAACTTCTTCCACTTTTTCTGTTTTGGCCTATAATATACTCTTAATTGCTATCCCCCTTTCCTATCAATAAATATTCAAAGCTATTATTATGTATATGCCTGTTTCCCCCTTCTTTAGATTACTATATCTGGTTGTAAAAGAGCAAGAAAAAAAATTATTTCCACCTTAACAGGAACTGGAAAGCATGAGGCTATAGCAGGCAGACCTTTGTCCTCTGCTACCTCATTTTTATCTAAGATGACTACCACTTATTAAGATCATCTGAACCTAAAATTGTACTCAGAAATATATGTATGTAATTAATGTTTTAATAACTCTAATTATCCCTAGTTTACATGTGAGAAAATCAAAGCAAAGATGTTTAGCATGACTGTACACAGGTAATTCCAAAACCTGTGCCTGTGCTCTTAACCACCATGTTCTATAGTAAATGGCTAAAATATTGTGCTCAGTTTAAGTTCTAATTCTGTCAAGACCTGTCACAGATAAATTTTTAACAGTTCTAAGTGTCAAGTAATTATATCATAAAAATTAATGTAATATCCTAAAGTAATAATATTATCTTGGGACTGGAGCACAGAGGGTACAATAAAGTATAGTGGGTACGATGTTTGCCTTACACACCCTGGTTCAATCTCTGGCACCATAAATGGTCCCCTGATCCTGCCAGGAGTGATCCCTGGGCATAGAGCCAAGAGTAAGCCCTGAGCCCCACAGGGTATGACACCCTATAAAATAGAATCTAATCTTATACATGGAGAAATTTAAAAATATTATGTGAGTATGATATTCACTCTTTGCTTATTCTCATTCCTATCTCCCACTCTGGCATAAATAAATCTCCCTTAATTTATGACTAGGATAAGAATGAAGTAGGCTTGAAACAAGAGGTCATCTCTAATATGTCAACAAATACAATCCTAACCATGCGTACAATTTTTGTATATTTTGGAACATAAATTTTGTAACCATTTGTTCCTTTGATGACAAAATATCTTACTGAGATCCAGTTTCATGTTGTGTCCGCCTGTGATTACTATCTAAAAAAAAAAAAAAGAAGGAAAATTAAGTAGGTTTTACAGACCTACTTAAATTTTCATAAGAGAAAATAGACAAGAGACAAATGATGCTGCCCATAAATAAAAAAAATCTGTTATTTTATTTCAAAAAATATTTATTGGGGCTGGAGTGGTGGCACAAATGGTAGGGCGTTTGCCTTGCACACTAACCTAGGACGGACTGCAGTTGGATCCCCCAGAGTCCCACATGGTCCCCCAAGCCGGAAGCGATTTCTGAGTGCATAGCCAGGAGTAACCCCTGAGCATCACTGGTTGTGGCCCAAAAACTATATATATATATATATATTCCTCTATCTTGCTTGGTGAAGCAAAGAAAACACCATTTTCAATGAAAAGTTGAAAGGGAAAATAATTTATAATTTCATTAATCTTTCTACCTTATTACATAAGAAAACTCTAGCTAAAAGTCTTTGTTCCCCTTGTCATCAAGCACTGAAAATACACAGAGAATAAATTTAATCTGTATAAATATACATATTTATATTTAACTCTATCAAGTTCTGTTTGAAAACTACAATATGTTTTAAGTTAGAAGTAACAATTTCTTAAGTTATGGCTAAAAATGGGAAACCAAGTTACAGAAAGATTGATTAAAAATATTTGTATCTTGGGGCCGGTGAGGTGGTGCTAGAGGTAAGGTGTCTGCCTTGCAAGTGCTAGCCAAGAAAGGACCTCAGTTCGATCCCCTGGCATCCCATATGGTCCCCCCAAGCCAGGGGCAATTTCTGAGCACTTAACCAGGAGTGACCCCTGAGCATCAAACGGGTGTGGCCTCAAAAACAAAATAAAAAAAAATTCGTATCTTAGCCACACTCCCTGAGGAGTCAATTTACCATTCCAGAACATTTTGCCTTTTCATTCAGTAAGGAAAGTTCTAAAAAGCATAATTTTACTGGAAATCCCATAAGCTTTAGAGTCTAATTGGTTAAAATCCAGTTCACAATTTACTCATTTGACATTTGTAACAAGTCATTTACATATTTTTTATTTTTGGGTCACACCAAATATACTCACAAATGTGCTTACTCCAGGCTCAGTGCTCAGGAATCACGTCTGTTGGGGCTTGGGAATCTATGGGGTGCAGGGATTGAACCTGGAGCACCAGTGCAAGAAGACCCTACCTTGTATTATCTCTCTTAACTCCAATAAGTCATTTATTCTCACTAAATTCCAATTTCCCATCCATAAAATATGCACTATGACTTTGCGCTAGAGTGATAGATAGTACATCAGGTAGGGCCTTGCATGCATTTAACCTAGGTTAGATTCCCAGGATCCCATATCATTCTATGATTTCAGGAAGTGTAATTCCTAAATGCACAGCTAAGAGTAACCTCTGAGTGCTACTAATATGGCCCAAATAATAATAATTTTTAAAAAAGTATTCTACAGACTCAGTCAACTCATCAATACCAAAATTGACTTCTATTAAGAATAATCCAACATCTATGTATAACACTTAAATATTCCACTTCTATGGGGCCGGAGTGATGACACAATGGTAGGGCATTTGCCTTGCACATGGCTGATCCAGGACAAGCCACAGTTCAATTCCCCAGCGTTCTAGATGGTCCCCAAGTCAGGAGCGATGATCTCTGAGCGCATAATCAGGAGTAACCCCTGAGTGTCACCACGTGTGGCCAAAAAAAAAAATTCTTCCTCTACTTGAATTAACATTAACTTGAATTAAGTCCTTAATTCTTTGTAACAGGTTTGTTACCAATCAGTGTATCCACTGTACTTCCTTAGTTCAACCAAGATTGTCCACAATAAAGTTGGGTTTTTTTCAGGTACAAAGTTGTTCGTGGAGCTTTAAACTTTGTGACTGAAAAAAAAATCTTAATATCGGAAACCACTAATTATGGAAGTGAAAGATGGGTCTTTCTTATTGATGGGGGTGTTAAGTAGTCATATATTTAGTGAAATTAAATATATGTATTATTCCCTAAGTCACAGCTATGCTACTATGGGCATAAATTTCAAAGCAACTCATACTAGCTCATTAAAGCACTTAAATGAGGAATCAGAAACATAATAAAATGAGGTGCCTATCTTGCATATACCTGATCTGAATTCAATCCCTAAAACTACATATGGCCCCAAAACAATGCTGGCATGATCCCTAAGCACAGAACCTGGAGTAAGCCCTATGGCCCAAAAGCCAAGGGATAAAAAGGGCTTCAGTGAGGAAAGTAAGTAAACTGATTTAAGTCAATAATAAATTGAAGTACTAAGATTTCCATCTTAAGGGAAATAGAAAAATGATCAGAATAAGTTAGAAGCAATTAATTTCATAAACATATAACATAAATAGGATTTAACTACAATATTTGTGAAAATTAGAAAATAAAGGAGATATATAGCACAATAACATTATTACATAAACAAAAATATTATTTTGCGTAGGTTTTCTAGTTATAATTTTCTAAGAAAGAAAACCTTGCAGTCTTCAGTCTTTTATCAAGAAATTCTAGGCAGAGGATGGAGCAATAGCACAGCGGGGAGGGCATTTGCCTCACAAGAAACAGACCCAGGTTGTCCCAGGCATCCCTTATTGTCCCTCAAGCAAGCCAAGAGTAACCAGAGTGCTGCTGGGTGTGGCCCAAACCCCCCCCCAAAGAAATTCCCAGCAGCTATCTGCATTATGAAATAGCTGAGGAAATACCCAAAACTACTAACACAGAAACCAGAAAGTCCGTTGTCCCAAACTGTGTTTGGGATGTAATACTTTTAAAAGATGAATATGTAAATTATATGAGGTTATAAAAATGTTATAGATTAGATAGCAATACATTACTGTGAAAGTTAAGATATTTAAAGACTATTAAATTTTCTTAGGGTGTTTTTTGGGGTGAGGGTCACACCCAGGGGTACTCAGGGATTACTCCTGGCTCTGTGCTCAGAAATTGTTCCTAACAGGCTAGGGGACGATATGGGATGCCAGGATTCAAATGGGTCCGTCCTGTATTAGCTGCATGCAACGCAACTGCCTTACCGTTTTGCTATTGCTCCAGCCCCCTAAAAACTATCAATTTTTATAATGTTTTGGCATATTATAGAAGTTAAACTTCTACAAAAGTAAACTAAATTAAAGCTGTAAAAACAAGCATAAGGCTTGATTTTACAAATATACAAAAGTTATCAAAAGTAACATATCAAACCAATAGTCAATACAGTAATTACCAAAATTTAAAAATAATTAAAATTTTTTCATGGACCAATGTTTGTAAATGCCCTGTATTCAGATCAGTACTTAATCAATTTTCTAAAGAACAAAAGACAAAATATGAGTACAAACTATGACCTAAGTAGTGTATCCAATCTGCCTTCACTCCAATCCCCACTTGATATCAAAAGAATCTATTGTCCTTGGAAACCCAAGGCAGCTGGAAAAATAATCCAGATAACAAATACAAATCCATTTCATAAGTGTCATAAAATAGTATTGAACATCTTTATGGAGCACTAGAAGTGATATCACTGTGTTTGCAAAGAGGAGGTACTTTAATTGATGTATATAGAATTTTACATTACAATAATACTAGAAATAATTCAAATTTCCATGAGTTACTATGCTTTTCTTTCTTTTTTTTTTTTTAAATCTGACTCCAGTTTTATTTAGTTTTTTACCTTGGGAATACTATATCTAAGGGTTCATTACTATAGAAATGTTGGAGTGCCATCTGCTGGTTAACATGCTTCAGCGCCCCCCCATGTACCTCTATTTTCAAATATAAAAATATTACATTACCATTTAATTTTGAAATCTGAATAAATCTTTAAAATTATCTATTTCAGTACACTTAGTATATTTTTGCTTTAGCCACCATTATTTATAATACAAATGTTGATAGGGATACATGCATATAAAATTCCAACATTTTCCCAGAGTGTACTCTCTTTATTTCTATTTTTTAAGTGCTTATTTGTTTGTTAGACCAAACCCAGTTATGCTCAAGGCTCAATCCTCCCTCTGTGCTCTGAAATCACTCCTGGCAGGACCATGGGATCTTATGAGTGCCAGAAATTGAATCCGGGTAATCTGCATACAAGACAAGCACCTTACCTGCAGTACTATTTCTTCAACCCCAGTACACTGCTTTTAAAGAAGACAAAATAACTCCTTACCAAATTGCATTTGCAAAACACACATACCCCTTCCATCTCCAAACTCTGTAAAGAAGACGCATAAAGTTAAACTATCTAATTTTTAGACAGATAAACATATAAATGCCTTAATAACATTCTATAAGGCTTGTTTAAACATTTACATAAAGCTCATTTCCCATAAAAACAAACTTTAAAAGACAATTTACTGCTATAACAACTGACTGGACTTTGAGGTCAGACCTAATTCACCCAACTAAACTATGCATTAAAAAGTCTTACATAGGGTGGACTACTGTGAATCAATTTTCTAAAATGTAAATAAGAACAGAAATCTGTATAGAGATTGTAGAGTTACTGTAATAACTTGTGAGGCACATATAATGCCCAACAATGCCAGAAAAAAATGAAGGTCTAAGCTAGAGTTCAAATATTACTTCAATTATGTTTCCTAACTCATCCTCATTAAAACTAAAAACTGTAAACAGATCTTCTTCATTCATCTTAGATACGTATAATTCATAAGCTCTAAAATATTTCATATGTTTAATTTCCATTAAAATGCAAATGTAGGAGCTGGAGAGAATACAATGGGTAGGGACTCACTTTCCAATACAGATGACCTGAGTTTAATCTTCAACATCCTATATGGTCCTTCTCAGGTGTAATTCCTGAATGCAGAGCCAGTGTAGCCCCAACAGTTTAAAAAAAAAAAAAAGCAAATGTAAGGCAATGGATCATACTTCTAAGGCCTTGCTACTTAAAAGTATAGTCCACAGATGCAACTCTATCAGCATAATTTTGAGCTTATATATTGCAGATTATGTATTGAAGAATCTCAGACTCCATCACAGATATATCAAATAAGAATCTCCAATTTGAGCAGGAAAGATAGTACAGCAGGTAGAGTGTTTGCCTGGCAGGTTTGATCCCCAGCATCCCATAGGGTTCCTGAGCCTGTTGGGAGTGATTTCTGAGCACAGAGCCAGGAGTAACCCTTGAGCACTGCTGAGTGTTGCCCAAAAACAAAAATAAAAGAATCTACAGTTTAACAAGTTCCTGAGTGATGAAAATTCAGACCTAAAATCTGAGAAGCATTTCTGTAGGAGAGGCAAATAAAACCTGAACTTCATTGATTAAGTTTATAGAACTAGCCCTATTAAATTTAAGTTTTAGTTATTAAGTGATAAAACTTTTTTCAGTTAATTCAAACTCCTCTGCATGACAGCTAACACAACATACAGCCCTTTTTTAAAAATAGGAAAATATTTTACAAACTATGTCATTAATTAAATTATGATCCAAAGACATAGAAGACAAATTATTTCAACAGAATTTGTGTGAGGCCATAAAAACTAAGGGTAGTTTTCTTGCTTACTTTCAAGAAGAATAGCTAATTAATTAACTAAAAGATGTGGACACCAAGAGCATAGCTTGAAGGGACAGTGAGATAACCACTCTTCCTCAGAAAACAATACAAATGCAATAAAGAGGACACAGTCACATTTTATTGCACAGTGGATGGAGAAGTCACCCATAGAAGCAACTGTAAGCAGGGCAAGGGACACAGGCAGTGAGGCACCCATAGACCTTAAAGGAGGGAAAGCAAAGATCATGTGAGAGTGAACATCTTTAATACAAGTGAGACTCATATAGGATATTGGGGTGCTCCTCAAAAGCTGACTACAGCAAGGAGGACAACAGAGAACATACTCTAGCCTCTAGACACTATTCCCATCCATATCCTTCAGAATTCATAAGGACCCCTAAAGCAGACTGAACGTATACAGACTCTATAAGATCCTGCCTACCAGGATCTTGCCATAAATACAAACCATATGCTCTTGGACAACACATTCTCAACAGCAGCTGGACCCCTCCATGTACCTCACATTCTGCTGACACTGCAACTATGAATATAAAATTTCTGTTCCTGCAGAAGCTGAAAAGTTTCTCTTAAAACAAATCTAATAAAATATAGGTCTACCTGCTAGAAGTAAAAATGAAATTCTAAGTCACAGATCCAGAAATATTAACAAATTTTAAACATAGGGAAATTTAAAATAACAATAGAAGCAAACCAAAATGTACAATATATGCGATCAGAGATTTCACCAGAATATGACATCACAATAGAATAACATTTTAGAATCTAATCTCAAAGACATGATAGAAAGATTACCTATTGCTATCAGATAGAAAGTTCAAAATTGCTATATTAACTCGTCAGCTAGACTGACTCATAAAGTCAGGTCAATGCAAAACAAAAAACTCGGAAAAATAAACTAATGAGGTTAGAAATAAAAAAAACTATCAGAAGCTTGAAATGGAGGATTTGTGGAGAAAATAACAAATATTCTTGGCTTTGTTTGATTTGGGGCCACACACATTCATGCTCAACGACAACTCCTGACTCTATGGTCAGGAGTGACTAGTGAAAGTGCTGGAGGATCATATGTAGTACAGGCATTGAATTGAGGTTGGTTAAATGCAAGGCAAATGCTATACTCTCTCTGGCCTAAAAATAATAAAGACTCTTGATGTGAAGAGCTAAATAAAAATAATAAAGGTTCTTGATGTGAAAAGCCAATAAATGAATTCAAAAGTTCTAAGAATTTGGAAACATAGTAGTCCAAACAGTTAATCAAATCAGTGCACTTAAAATGAGTAATACACAAATAGACAAGAAAAAAAGAGGGATTTCCCTGACCCTAAAAAATGGAGGGGGGAATTCTACAGGAACTATCAAACTGAAAAAAAGAAAGGTAACATAAGAAGAATGGGTAGCAAGGTACATAATTCAATGGTACAAAGCATGCTTCCCATCTATGAAGTCAAGTGTTCAATGCCAATATCAAAAAAAAAAAAAAAAGAGAAATAAAGAAAATAAGAACAAGTATTCCAGAAAGAACAAGAGAAGGTAGTGTAGTAATTTCAATATATTCAATATTCTAAATATACTTAAAGGTTAATTTATTCAAAGAAAAATTAGTAGATTTCCCACACCTGGGGGAGGAACTGAAACTAACCAAATATCTGACTACTTAAATGTAAAGAAACCTATGAGGTAAAGTTATCAAAAGTCCAAGAAAAAATATTTGACTGGGGAAAAATAAAAAGCAACATATACATGTATCCCCATCAGACTTCTCAACAGAAACGATCCTAAAAAGATAAAATGACAAATGCAAAATACTCAAAAATGAAAACTGGGGCCAAAAAGAGAATATAGAGGGTAAGGTGTTTCCTTACCAAATCTGATTCTAGACACTACATTTATTTGGTCACCTGAGCACCATTGGAATCATCCCTAAATACAGAGCTTAGGAAAGAACTTTGAGCATCATCATTTAGCCCCAACACTCAAATAATAAATAATGCCAACAAATAGTACAATATCCTAAAAGATAGCCAAATATGAGGGAGAAACAAAGACATCAAATGAATTTGCCAATAGCAAATTTCTTTTTTTTTTAATAATGTCTTTATTTAAACACTGTGATTAGAAACATGATTGTACCAAATCATTATGCCAATGTTCAGGGTAAAAGGCCTAATTACATTTGTGTTCCCATCTCTATTAGATAAGAACTTGTTTGCATATGTATTATTTTCCCATTTTAATGTGCCTATGCAAAAGAGAATCAATGCCACAAAATATTGTTGGTGCATCTGGGGGCCAAAGAATAAAGTCCAACATTTCCTGTAACTTGGTATAAACGTTAAATCTATACAGAGTTATTCTTATACCAGTATTGCTTATAAAACAGATCTCATAGAGGGAAAAATCAAACAATCAAATAACTAATCTAGTGGGCAAAATTGTCACTATATGAGGATATTCGAAAAGAGTTATAGATGTTAAGGGAATACATCTGAGATATACAAAAGAGATACATGTGACCCTTTTATGTTTTAAAAAGAAAAAAAAAAGAAAGAAAACAAGGGTATTTGAAGACAACAGGTGATATTTGAGGCCTTTTACCCTGAACATTGGCATAATAATTTGGCTCAGGCCTCAGAAAAATGGGCATCGCCCACACACACCTGAACAATGGATACCATCTATGGAAACAACCACAATTGTCTTTAACATTACCAGGATCCAAGCCTCTACCAGAGGCTACCACTGCTTTGGCATTGACTTACTCCAAAGATTGCTCCCAACACCCAGGCGACTCAGCAATAGTCTGCATGCAGGGCAGATCACTCCGCATTTAATGATATATGCTGAAACTAGAGGATGCTCCACATCAGCCTGACATCGATGAAAGAAATGCACAGAATCCAGAGTCTTTAAATATAAGAGTCTGATACCAACAATAGCTAAAGTGTGAAAAAGGTTTCACCGGGACCTTGAGAATAACTGGAGTTGGATAGACTGGTATGCCTGGAACCCAGAGTCTGTCTTACGCCAATAAATTTCTGGGGTGAGGCCTTTTTGTAATCAGGTCAAAGATTTTTTTTTCCATTTTCTACATTTTCTGGACCTATGCAAACATTGGCGATTGCCACTATCACACCTTTACTATATTTTTTTTACTCATCCTTTAAGGAAAAAAAATACAATTTACTGAACTTAAAAACAAATTACTGTAGTAGAATGCCTGTCTCGAATACAGGCAGGGGAAGGGAAGGGGGGAGGGGGTAATGTTGCACTGGTGAAGGGGGGTGTTCTGGTTATGACTGTAACCCAAATATGATCATGTTACTTAAATAAAAAATATATTTATAAAAAAAATGATTGTAGTTGGGTTTCAGTCATACAAAGAGCATTCCCCTTTACCAGTGCAACATTCCCACCAACAATGCCCCCCATTCTCCTTCACCCCCACCCCCCTGCCTGTATTCGAGACAGGTATTCTACTTCTCTCACTCATTAACATTGTCATAGGAGTTGTTAGTGTAGTTATTTTTCTTTTTTTTTTTAACCATGACAGGCAATACCAATGACTAAATCAATTCATTACAAGTTTGTTCACTCTAGGCTGTTAATAGACGGGAAAGAGGCAATAAACTTTTTGGAGTTAGATGTACACTGTTTACTATTTGGGTAATCTGACTTCATTTTGTCCTTTTTGGCAAGTATTTATTTATTTTTTATTAAAAAATCTTTATTTAAATACTGTGATTACAAACATGATTGTAGTTGGGTTTCTGTCACAAAAAGAACACCCCCCCTTCACCAGTGCAATATTCCCACCACCAGTGCCCCCCATATCTGTCCTCCCCGTCCCTTGCCTGTATTTGAGACAGGCATTCTACTTCTCGCACTCATTAACATTGTCATGGTAGTTGTTAGTATAGTTATTTTTCTAACTGCACTAACCACTCTTTGTGAATAGCTTCATATCATGAGCCAGTCTTTCCAGCCCTCATCTCTGGACATTATAACAATAATGTCTTTTATTTTTCTTAAAACCCATAGATCAGTGAGATTGTGCTGTGTGTGTCTCTCTCTCCCTCTGGATTATTTCACTCAGCATAACAGTTTCCATGTACATCCTACACTGTATGGAAAAATTTCATGGCATCATCTCTCCTGACGGCTACATAATATTCCATTGTGTAGATGTACCACAGTTTCTTTAGCCATTCATCTGCTGAAGGGCATCTTTGTGTTTCCAGAGTCTGGCTATTATAAAATAGCGCTACAATAAATATAGATGTGAGGAAGGGTTTTCGTATTTTGTTTTTGTGTTCCCAGGGTAAATCCTTAGGAGTGGGTCAATACCAAATTTCTATCTCCTTCAAGAAATATTGAAAGGAGCTCTTCATTCTTGATTGAGGGGAGGTGGGGAAGGGAAGGAAAGTCCACATAAAGAATTGAATAAGGATACAAATAAAACCAGAACACTAAAGTCATAGTATTATGAGAACTTTCTCATATATCAGTAGTCACCCTCAATGTAAATAAATAGGCACAAAGTGGCCAGCCCAACCATATGCTGTTAATAAGAGACTCCTTTAGATTATAAAGACAAAAGAATGGTTTAACATATGTAAATCAATCAACATAATACACCATATAAACAAGAAAAATAAAAAAAAATATGATCGTGTCAATAGATTCAGAGAAAGCATTCAATAAGGCCCAAAACCCATTCTTGATAAAAAAAAATGTCATTAAAATAGGAATGGAAGAAACTTTTCTCAATATATTCAATGCCATCTACCACAAGCCAATGACAAATATTATTCTTAATGGTGACAAACCAAAAGCCTTTCCTCTAAAACCTGGTACAAGACAAGGCCGCCCTCTCTCACCACTCCTTTTCAAAATAGTGCTGGAAATTCTTGCCATAGCGATTAGGCAAGAAAATATATGAAGAGCATCCAGATAGGAAAGGAAGAAATTAAGTTCTCACTGTTTGCAGATGACATGATAATATATCTAGAAAACTATAAAGACTCTACCAAAAAGCTTCTAGAAACAATAGATTCATATAGCAAAGTGGTAGGCTACAAAATTAATGCCCAAAAATCAATGGCCTTCTTGTACAATGATAATGATAGAGAAGAAATGAACATTTAAAAATAATCCCATTCACATTAGTCACACAAACTGAAATATCTTAGAGTCAACTTAATTAAAGAGGTTAAGGACCTTTACAAAGAAAACTACAATGGCCTGCTTCAAGAAATAAAAGAGGACAAATGGAAATGAAGACACATACCCTGCTCATGGATTGGTAGGATTAACATCATTAAAATGGCAATACTCCACAAAGCATTGTACAGATTTAATGCAATCCCTCTAAGGATACCCATGACATTCTTCAAAGAAGTAGATCAAATACTCCTGAAATTCATTTGGAACAATAAACACCCATAAATACCCAGAGCAGCCCTTGGGAAAATGAGTATGGGAGGTATCACTTTTCCCAACTTTAAATTGTACTACAAAGCTATAATCATTAAAACAGCAAGCTATTAGAATAAAGACTGACCATCAGATCAGTAAAATAGACTTGAGTATTTAGAAAATGTTCCCCATACAATCAATCAATTAGTCTTTAATAAAGGGGCAAGAAATGCAAAATGGAGCAAGGAAAGCCTCTTCAACAAGTAGTGTTGGAACAACTGGTCAGCTACATGTAAAAAAGCAAACTCAGGCCTTCATCTAACACCATGCACAAAGATCAAAGCCAAATGTATTAAAGACCTGGATATCAGACCTGAAACCAAAAGGTATATTGAACAACACATATGTAAAACACTTCAGGACATTGAAACTAAAGGCATCTTCAAGGAGGAAACAGCACTCTCCAAACAAATGGAATATAGATGAACAGAGATGAGACTATATTAAGCTGAGAAGCTTCTGCACCTCAAAGGAAATAGTACCTAGGGTACAAAAGCCACTCACAGAATGGGAGAAATTATTCACCCAATACCCATCAGAGAAGAGGCTAATCCTAAAATATACAAGTTACTGACAGAACGTAACAAGAAAAAAACATCTAACCCCATCAAAAAAAAAATGAACAATTTCTCAAAGAAGAAATACAAATGGCCAAAAGGCACATGAAAAACTGTTCCACATCACTAATTATCAGGGAGTTGCAAATCAAAACAACGAGGTACCATCTCATGCCACAGAGACTAGCACACATCACAAAGAACAAGAACAATCAGTGCTGGCGGGGACGTGGGGAGAAAAGAACTCTCATTCTCTGCTGGTGTGAATGCTGTCTAGCCCAACCTTTATGAAAAACAATATGGAGATTCCTCAAAAAACTGGACATTGAGCTCCCATATGATCCAGCTACACCACTCCTAGGGATATACCCTAGGAACACAAAACTGCAATACAAAAATCCCTTTTTGGGGCCGGAGAGGTGGCACTAGAGGTAAGGTGTCTGCCTTGCAAGTGCTAGCCAAGGAAGGGCCGGGGTTCGATACCCCTGGCATCGCAAATGGTCCCCCCCAAGCCAGGGGCAATTTCTGAGTATTTGGCCAGGAGTAACCCCTGAGCATCAAACAGGTGTGGCCCAAAAAGAAACAAAACAAACAAAAAAAATCCCTTCTTCACACCTATGTTCATTGCAGCACAATTTACAATAGCCAGACTCTGGAAACAACCAAGAACTGTGGTACATCTACACAATAGAATATTATGCAGCTGTCAGGAGATATGAAGTCATGAAATTTTCCCATACATGGATATACATGGAAACTATTATGCTGAGTGAAATAAGTCAGAGGGAGAGAGACACACACAGAATATTCTCACTTAACTATGGGTTTTAAGAAAAATAAAATACATTATTGTAATAATGCCCAGAGATGGAGACTGGAAGGATCAGTTCAAGATATGAAGCTTACCTCAAAGAGTGGTGAGTGCATTTAGAAAAATAACTACACTAACAACTACCATGACAATGTTAGTGAGAGAAGTAGAATGCCTGTCTCGAATACAGGCAAGGGATCGGGAGGACGGATATGGGGGACATTGGTGGTGGGAATATCGCACTGGTAAAGGGGGGGGTGTTCTTTTAGTGACAAACCCAACTACAGTCATGTTTGTAATCACAGTGTTTAAATAAAGATATTATTAAAAATAAAAATATTATAAAGACAGATTTAAGTAAAGAAATGTAAACTGGTACACCAAGCCAATAAATTTTTTAAAAGGCAAGAATTGCTACTTAGACAAGAATTGCTAAATAGACTTCAACCAAAAAATAAAAATATAGCAATAGGAAAAGTTTATGTTATATAGTGATATACATTATATAGTATTTAACATTATATAGTAATAAATGAGTGAACAAAGGACTAGAAAAATAGCTCAGTGGTTTGGAGTGCATATTTTGCATGAAGAAGCCAAGTTCAATTCCTAGTATCACTTGATCCCTTGAGCACTACAGGGAACAACTCCCATGCCTGAGTCAGGACTACTCCCTGAGCATCAATCAATGTGTGATCCAAAAGAAAATAAACCAAAAAATCAACACAACAGGGAGACTATGACAACTAGCATATATGTACTCAATGCAGCTGCTCTCAAGTATATAAGTAAATATTAACATATCTAAAAAGAAACATTGACAGCAACACATAACAGTAGAGGAATTCAACATCCCATTTATATCAATGTACAAATTATCCAGAGAAAACATCTCCAGGAAATAATAATCTTAAACAAACTAAAGGCAGAGAGATACAGATAATTCATATACTGTGCAAGTGATTAACTCTGGATCATCAGAACACCACTGGACACAGTAATGGAGGCCCTGCACACCACTGGGAAATCCCTGAAAGTGTACAAGCAGCACAACTTTCTGGCCCCTGCATTGAACTACCATACAATTATCACTGGGAGAAGCCCTTGGACCCCCTGAACACCACTTAAATAAAAAAAAAAACATATGATTAATTTTTGTGTGTCATTCTTTTGCAGGGGCTACACTAATCTTCTCTGTATCATTCCAATTTTAGTATATGTGCTGCCAAAGTGAGCACCCCATAAGATTAGCTTTTAAAAGACACAGCATGCTGCATTGTTTTCAAGTATTAAAAAAGTCTCCAGGATAGACAAGATGTTGGAATACATTCTATATAGTCTTAAATGTATAAACTGAATTTATATCAAGCATTTTTTTCAGATCACAATCACATAAAACTAGAAATCAAAAGAGGTCCCCCAAGCCAGGAGCAATTTCTGAGTGCAGAGCCAGAAGCAACCCCTGAGCATCACCGGTTATGGGCCAAAAACAAAACAAAACAAAAGAAATAAAAAAAAAGATAGAAAAACCACAAAGCTGTGGAGAATATACAACATACTATTTGTTATTGAGGCAATAAGGCAATTATAGGTGAAACTTAAAATACTTACGAGATAAATGAAAACAAAGAGACAATTTATCAGAACTTATGGGATACAACAAAAGCAGCAATAAGAGAGGTAAACTAATACACAAAACCTCAGATGGTTTAAGCATATTACACAATATTATAAAGCAATACTGAGATATTATAACACAAAACAATAGCAATTAAAACAGCATGATAGGGCCCGGAGAGATAGCACAGTGGCATTTGCCTTGCAAGCAGCCGATCCAGGACCAAAGGTAGTTGGTTCGAATCCCGGTGTCCCATATGATCCCACGTGCCTGCCAGGAGCTATTTCTGAGCAGACAGCCAGTAGTAACCCCTGAGCACTGCCGCCGGGTGTGGCCCAAAAACCAAAAAACAAAACAAAACAAAATAGCATGATAAAAGCAAATAACAAGATCAATGGGGGCTGGAGTGGTAGCACAGCGGTAGGATGTTTGCCTTGCACGCAGCTGACAGGTTCGATCCCTGGCATCCCATATAGTCCCCCAAGCCAGAAGAAATTTCTGAGCATAGAACAAGTGTAACCCATGAGTACTGCTGGGTGTGGCAAAAAAAAAAAAGATCAGTAGACAAAACTGAGATATCAGAAATAAAACAACACATATGTAAATAACCTAACTGAACAAGCTATCAAGCTGCTAAATCCTCCCAGGTAGATCAATATCTTGGCTGAAAATTCTGTGGCCTTCTCAACATGGAGATAGGCAGATTCCTCTACCTTCTAGATAGGTCCAGTAGCCACTACACCCCACCTCCTCTAACATATAAACACCCAGCTACACATCTACAGGAACATGAGGCTGCACTGTCAGCCATGTGACATCTCCTCCAAATTTCACAGTACTAATAGCCCAGTAGGGTTACAGAGCTATTAAATGATGGGAAAGTCACATAAGACCACTAGGCTCAATGAGCGAAAACAATACAGAAGGTTCAACCAGCACCAAGCAGTTCAATAAATCCTCAGACAATAACTTAAGGAACACCATTGTGAGATACAACAATTACCACAAATTGATTTTTATTGATCTACTTCCTGGTAATTCCATTTGCCGTGTGTGTGTGTGTGTGTGTGTGTGTGTGTGTGTGTGTGTGTGTGTGTGTGTGTGTGTGTGTGACAAGCAACATGAAGTAAATTTGTGCCTTCTAAGAAAGCAGGTTTGGGAAGGAGATTGGAAACTGGGAACTTTGGTGGAGGGAATGGTGAGATTGGTGTTGGAATATTGAATATCTGAAACAACTATAGAGTGAACAACTTTATAAATCATGGTGTGAAAAGAAAAGAATATATTGAATAAAACAACTAACCTATGACAAAGTAATCATGGATCTACAATAGAGTAAAGGGAAAACTGGAAAGTCATGTACAATAGAATGCAAATATGTCTAACACCATGCGTAAAAATTAATTCAAGGGACTAGAGCAATACCACAGTAGATTGAAGTATTTGTATTGCATGCCACTGATACAAATTTGATTCCTGAATGCCTAATGGTCCCCCTGTGCCTGAATGCAGACCCCTAAGCACTATCAAGTATGGACTAAATATATAATAATAATAATAATAATAATAATAATTCAAGGGGCTTAAAAGATAGAACAAGGAATAACCTGTCTGTCTTGCATGTGGCCAACCCCAGTTCATTCCCTGGCACTGTATACATATCTCCTAAGCACCACCAGGAAAGATCCCAGAGACAGATCCAGGAGTAGTTCCTAAACACCACCAGGTACAGCCTCTAGCATCCCCCCATAAAAAAAACTAGAAGTATGGGGGGGAGTAGAAGTACAACTCATATAAAACTAATTCAAGTGAACTAAAGACATTATGTAAGATGTAAAACCATAAAATACACATAAGAAAATATAGACAATATGCTTTGTTTAGAGACATGAGTTCAATGGCCAGAAAAAAAAAAAAAACAAGAATAAACAAGTGAGACTATATTAAAAGAAACTAGCATCAAATAAAAGGCATCCTACTAAATGGGGGAGAACATAAGCATGCAATACATATAACAAAGAGTTAAACCAAAAATACAGAAAGATCTCAAAAATTCAACAATGATAAACAATCTGTTTTTTTTAAACGACCTGGGGAAATATCTAAATAGCTACTTCTTAAAATTATATATACATAGATACAGAGGCCCATAGGTATATAAAAATGTGTATCATCTCCTATTATTAGGGATATGCAAATGAAAACAATAATGACATATTAACATGTACCTGTGAAAGTGACTCTTCTCCCAAAAACAAGAAGGGAATTTTTTAACACTATTGATTGGAATGTAAAGGCAGTTTCTTTTTTTGTTTGTTTTTGGGTCACACCCAGTGGTGCTCAGGGGTTCCTTCTGGCTCTGTACTCAGAAGTTGCTCCTGGCAGACTCGGGGTACCGTATTGGATGCCTGGATTTTGGCTGCTGCGTGTAAGATGCTCTGGCCGCTAAGCAATTTCATTATAGAAAATTGTATGACAGTTCCTAAAAATCAGAATGTAGAGACAAGTTGCTGTTTGCACTTGGCCAACTCCATAGACTCACATGGTTCACCTGAATTTTAACCAGATTATCAATAAATATGTACTGGCTGTTAAGTTTGTTTTCTGTGAAGATAAGAAGCTTATTAACTCTCATGTATGCAATGATTGGATGTGAGGAGGGAAAACATTATTTAACAGAAAGAATAAACACACAATACTTTGCAGCAAATCAGACAGGCAGCAGGCAGAAAGCTAATTCATACCTTCAACATCAGAGATATGAATTCTATTCATCCATGAGGACAAAAAAATAATAATCAAAATAATCAATTTTCTTTAGCATTTATTAAGAACCAGGTGCTGTACAAAGCACTTCAATGCATTACCTCACTTAATTTTATGATAATTACCGTATTTATTCGAGTATAATGTGCACCCCCTAATTTTCGATTAAAAATCGTTATAAAATTTTGTTTCACGGAGTGAGTAAGAAATGGCTGGATGCAGGGAGGGACTTCAGAGCATAAAAGCCGGCTATCCTTTGCAAAAGCTGGCTCCCTGTGTGTGACACCAGGCGGGGAAAATCCGCGAAAGTACACCGGCCCAGTGGGGCTCAGCTGTGAAAGACTGTGAGTGTGACCTGTCTATGTCTGTCTACTGTCCTCTTGCGTGAAACTCTTGCGAGTGGGGCAAAAAGAGCCTCCAGAAACCTCACTCGCCCAGACGCCATTTTCAGGGAGGGACTTCAGAGCATAAAAACCGGCTATCCTTTGCAAAAGCTGGCTCCCTGTGTGTGACACCAGGCGGGGAAAATCCGCAAAAGTACACCGGCCCAGTGGGGCTCAGCTGTGAAAGACTGTGAGTGTGACCTGTCTATGTCTGTCTACTGTCCTCTTGCGTGAAACTCTTGCGAGTGGGGCAAAAAGAGCCTCCAGAAACCTCGCTCGCCCAGACGCCATTTTCAGGGAGGGACTTCAGAGCATAAAAGCCGGCTATCCTTTGCAAAAGCTGGCTCCCTGTGTGTGACACCAGGCGGGGAAAATCCGCGAAAGTACACCGGCCCAGTGGGGCTCAGCTGTGAAAGACTGTGAGTGTGACCTGTCTATGTCTGTCTACTGTCCTCTTGCGTGAAACTCTTGCGAGTGGGGCAAAAAGAGCCTCCAGAAACCTCACTCGCCCAGACGCCATTTTCAGGGAGGGACTTCAGAGCATAAAAACCGGCTATCCTTTGCAAAAGCTGGCTCCCTGTGTGTGACACCAGGCGGGGAAAATCCGCAAAAGTACACCGGCCCAGTGGGGCTCAGCTGTGAAAGACTGTGAGTGTGACCTGTCTATGTCTGTCTACTGTCCTCTTGCGTGAAACTCTTGCGAGTGGGGCAAAAAGAGCCTCCAGAAACCTCACTCGCCCAGACGCCATTTTCAGGGAGGGACTTCAGAGCATAAAAACCGGCTATCCTTTGCAAAAGCTGGCTCCCTGTGTGTGACACCAGGCGGGGAAAATCCGCAAAAGTACACCGGCCCAGTGGGGCTCAGCTGTGAAAGACTGTGAGTGTGACCTGTCTATGTCTGTCTACTGTCCTCTTGCGTGAAACTCTTGCGAGTGGGGCAAAAAGAGCCTCCAGAAACCTCACTCGCCCAGACGCCATTTTCAGGGAGGGACTTCAGAGCATAAAAACCGGCTATCCTTTGCAAAAGCTGGCTCCCTGTGTGTGACACCAGGCGGGGAAAATCCGCGAAAGTACACCGGCCCAGTGGGGCTCAGCTGTGAAAGACTGTGAGTGTGACCTGTCTATGTCTGTCTACTGTCCTCTTGCGTGAAACTCTTGCGAGTGGGGCAAAAAGAGCCTCCAGAAACCTCGCTCGCCCAGACGCCATTTTCAGGGAGGGACTTCAGAGCATAAAAACCGGCTATCCTTTGCAAAAGCTGGCTCCCTGTGTGTGACACCAGGCGGGGAAAATCCGCAAAAGTACACCGGCCCAGTGGGGCTCAGCTGTGAAAGACTGTGAGTGTGACCTGTCTATGTCTGTCTACTGTCCTCTTGCGTGAAACTCTTGCGAATGGGGCAAAAAGAGGCTCAGAGGAGCACGGCCGCTCCGCTTCGCTACGCGGCCGTGCACTCTTTCTAAGGAAAGAACTCCATTGCAACAAGAAGGAAAAATCACACTAAGAACGGCGCTATATCACAGAAGCAAACATTTCTCTCTGGACTGTCTTCTCTGTTACATGCTCGGGCCTAAGATTTGACCCAGTGTGAGGCTTCATCCACGGAGGACTCCCCTCCCTTAGAGGCAAGTCAGCCCATCCAGAAAGGGAGGAGCCAGAGGAGTGTGCTGCCTACATCATATAGACAATGAATACCACTACAACACGTAGAAAAACCCACAATACAAATGTGACAATGGGGAAACAGCGCAGGCCAGCATCAGACATAGAGAATGAAGATGACAATTCTGAGGACCAGATAATGACTGAACAACTAATCAACCTCTCAGATAAGGACTTTAGACTAGCAATATGGAAGGTGCTCAACAGACTCCAAGAAACCATGGATCGAGTTGAACAGAACACTAATAAGAACCAAGAAAATATGAAGGCAGAAATGACAAAACTCCAAACTGAAATAACATGTCAACTAACAGGCCTGAAAAACTCAGTAAACGAAGTGAATGACAAAATGGATAAGCTCTGGGACAGGGTATCAGAAGCTGAGAATAGACTTGGTGCTGTGGAAGATGAGATACATAACAATTCCATACAGCAGGAGAGATTGGACAAAAAACTTAAAGCAAATGAGCAGACAATGGAAAAATTAGTCAAAGAATGGGAACAGACGAAAATAGAAGTCTATGATAAGATCAACAGAAACAACTTAAGAATCATTGGAGTCCCAGAGACCCAGGAAGAAAATTTCCAGGAAGAATCAATGGTCAAGAACATCATTAAAGAGAAACTTCCAGAGCTAAAGAATATATGTGATCAAATCCTGCATGCCCGAAGAGTACCAACCAAAAGAGACCCCAGAAAAACCACCCCAAGACACATCCTAGTCACAATGACAAATCCCACAGATAGAGACAGAATTCTGAAAACAGCAAGATCAAAAGGGGAAATCATGTTCAAGCAAGCTTCCCTGAGATTTACAGCAGACCTGTCACCAGAAACGCTCAATGCCAGAAAGCAGTGGTGGGATATTGTGACAAGACTGAATGAAATGAATGCTTCACCCAGAATACTATACCCAGCAAAACTCACTTTCCGGTTTGATGGAAGAATACATGGTTTCACAGACAAAAAACAGCTCAGAAACTTCACAGACACAAAACCAGTCTTAAGAGAAAAACTGAAAGACCTAATCTAAGACAAGACTACCCAAAAGACACACCAAATTTTGAAATAAAGATGGCGTTAAATCCCAGGACAATTCTTTCTCTCAACGTCAATGGACTAAATGCACCAGTTAAGAGACACAGAGTGGCTAAATGGATCAAAAAACTCAATCCAACCTTCTGCTGCCTACAAGAAACGCACCTGAATAGTCAGAACAAACATAGACTCAAAATAAAAGGCTGGAGAAAAGTTATCCAAGCAAACAACACCCATAAAAAAGCTGGAGTGGCCATACTAATATCAGATAATGCAAACTTTATACTCAGGAAGGTTGTAAGGGACAAAGACGGACATTTTATATTAATCAAGGGGTACGTAGAGCAGGAAGAATTCACTCTCCTAAACATATATGCACCGAATGAGGGGCCAGCAAAATATTTAATACAACTGCTGACAAATCTGAAAAATAATATCAACAACAACACAATAATTGTGGGGGACCTAAACACGGCTTTGTCAACACTGGACAGGTCAACCAGACTGAAACCCAACAAGAATATACTAGACCTGAGGAGAGAAATGGAAGAAAGAGGCCTAGTGGATATATATAGGACACTCCATCCCCAGAAACCTGGATACACATTCTTCTCCAATGTACATGGGACATTCTCCAGGATAGACTACATGCTGGCACATAAAACATACCTCCATAAGATCAAGAGGATAGAAATTTTGCAGACTACCTTCGCTGACCACAAGGCTCTGAAATTATTTGTGAACTCCAAAGGGACTCAGAAGAAACACTTTAACACCTGGAAGTTAAACAGCCTCATGCTCAATAACCAGTGGGTCCGAGATGAAATCAAGGAGGAAATAAAAAGGTTCCTGGAAACAAATGACAATAAAGACACAAACTCTCAGAACTTATGGGACACAGCAAAAGCAGTACTGAGAGGAAAATTTATAGCTTTGCAAGCACACATCAGGAAGGAAGAAGGAGCTTACCTGAGTAGCTTAATGACACAGCTAATAGAACTAGAAAATGCTCAACAAAAGGACCCAAGAACAGGAAGACAGAAGGAAATAACAAAGCTGAGAGCAGAAATCAACGAAGTGGAAACTCAAAAAACAATCCGAAAGATCAACGAAAGCAGAAGTTGGTTCTTTGAAAAAATAAACAAGATTGATAGACCACTGGCAAACCTAACAAAGAAAGAGAGAGAGAGAAACTTGATAACTCGTATCAGGAATGAAAAAGGAGAGATCACTACTGATATGACAGAGATTCAAAGGGTAATCAGAAACTACTTTGAAAAACTCTACGCCACTAAAAATGAGAACCTGGAAGAAATGGATAAATTCTTGGACTCTTATAATCTTCCACGGTTGAAGGAAGAGGATGTAGCATATCTAAACACCCCCATCACCATTGATGAAATAAAAACAGTAATCAAATGTCTGCCGAAAAACAAAAGCCCAGGTCCAGATGGATTCACTAATGAATTCTATCAAACTTTCCAAGAGGAACTACTGCCAATCTTGGCAAGACTCTTTCATGAAATTGAACAAACAGAAACACTTCCAAATAGCTTTTATGAAGCCAACATCACCTTGATACCTAAACCAGACAGAGACGCTACCAAAAAAGAAAATTACAGACCAATATCACTGATGAATGCAGATGCAAAGATCCTCAACAAAATCCTGGCAAATAGGATTCAATGCCTCATTAAGAAGATCATCCACTACGATCAAGTAGGTTTCATCCCAGGAATGCAAGGCTGGTTTAACATCCGTAAATCTATCAACATAATACACAACATCAATAACAAGAAAAATAAAAACCACATGATCATATCAATAGATGCAGAGAAAGCATTTGATAAGGTCCAACACCCATTCTTGATCAAAACTCTCAGCAAGATGGGAATGGAGGGAACCTTTCTCAATATAGTGAAGGCCATCTACCACAAGCCAGTGGCAAATATTATCCTCAATGGAGAAAAACTGAAAGCCTTCCCTCTAAATTCTGGCACAAGACAAGGCTGTCCTCTCTCACCACTCCTATTCAACATAGCACTGGAAGTACTTGCTATAGCGATTAGGCAAGAAAAGGATATCAAGGGAATCCAGATAGGAAAGGAAGAAGTCAAGCTCTCACTGTTTGCAGATGACATGATACTCTACTTAGAAAACCCTAAAGACTCTATCAAAAAGCTTCTAGAAACAATAGACTCATATAGCAAGGTGGCAGGCTACAAAATTAACACACAAAAATCAATGGCCTTTCTATACACCAACAGTAATAAAGAAGAAATGGACATTAAGAAAACAACCCCATTCACAATAGTACCACACAAACTCAAATATCTTGGAATCAACTTGACTAAATATGTGAAGGACCTATACAAAGAAAACTATAAAACTCTGCTCCAAGAAATAAGAGAGGACACACGGAAATGGAAACACATACCCTGCTCATGGATTGGCAGGATTAACATCATCAAAATGTCAATACTCCCCAAGGCATTATACAGATTTAATGCCATCCCTCTAAAGATACCCATGACATTCTTCAAAGAAGTGGATCAGACACTTTTGAAATTCATTTGGAACAATAAACACCCTCGAATAGCTAAAGCAATCATTGGGAAAAAGAATATGGGAGGAATTACTTTTCCCAACTTTAAACTGTACTACAAAGCAACAGTTATCAAAACAGCATGGTATTGGAATAAGGATAGGTCCTCAGATCAGTGGAATAGGCTTGAATACTCAGAAAATGTTCCCCAGAGATACAACCATCTAATTTTTGATAAAGGAGCAGGAAATCCTAAATGGAGCAGGGAAAGCCTCTTCAACAAGTGGTGTTGGCACAATTGGATAGCCACTTGCAAAAAATTAAACTTAGACCCCCAGCTAACATCATGTACAAAGGTAAAATCCAAATGGATTAAAGACCTCGATATCAGCCCCAAAACCATAAGATATATAGAACAGCACATAGGCAAAACACTACAGGACATTACAGGCATCTTCAAGGAGGAAACTGCACTCTCCAAGCAAGTGAAAGCAGAGATTAACAGATGGGAATATATTAAGCTGAGAAGCTTCTGCACCTCAAAGGAAATAGTGCCCAGGATACAAGAGCCACCCACTGAGTGGGAGAAACTATTCACCCAATACCCATCAGATAAGGGGCTAATCTCCAAAATATACAAGGCACTGACAGAACTTTACAAGAAAAAAACATCTAACCCCATCAAAAAATGGGGAGAAGAAATGAACAGACACTTTGACAAAGAAGAAATACGCATGGCCAAAAGACACATGAAAAAATGTTCCACATCACTAATCATCAGGGAGATGCAAATCAAAACAACGATGAGATACCACCTCACACCCCAGAGAATGGCACACATCACAAAGAATGAGAATAAACAGTGTTGGCGGGGATGTGGAGAGAAAGGAACTCTTATCCACTGCTGGTGGGAATGCTGTCTAGTTCAACCTTTATGGAAAGCGATATGGAGATTCCTCCAAAAACTGGAAATCGAGCTCCCATACGATCCAGCTATACCACTCCTAGGAATATACCCTAGGAACACAAAAATACAATACAAAAACCCCTTCCTTACACCTATATTCATTGCAGCTCTATTTACCATAGCAAGACTCTGGAAACAACCAAGATGCCCTTCAACAGATGAATGGCTAAAGAAACTGTGGTACATATACACAATGGAATATTATGCAGCTGTCAGGAGAGATGAAGTCATGAAATTTTCCTATACATGGATGTACATGGAATCTATTATGCTGAGTGAAATAAGTCAGAGAGAGAGAGAAAAACGCAGAATGGTCTCACTCATCTATGGGTTTTAAGAAAAATGAAAGACACCCTTGTAATAATAATTTTCAGACACAAAAGAGAAAAGAGCTGGAAGTTCCAGCTCACCTCAGGAAGCTCACCACAAAGAGTGATGAGTTTAGTTAGAGAAATAACTACATTTTGAACTGTCCTAATATTGAGAATGTATGAGGGAAATGTAGAGCCTGTTTAGGGTACAGGCGGGGGTTGGGTGGGGAGGAGGGTGATTTGGGACTTGGGTGATGGGAATGTTGCACTGGTGATGGGTGGTGTTCCTTTTATGACTGAAACCCAAACACAATCATGTATGTAATCAAGGTGTTTAAATAAAAAAAAAATTAAAAAAAAAAAAAAAAAAAAAAAAAAAAGAGTGTCAAAATGTGCAAAAGTAAGAATCACTTTTGAAAGGCTTTTACTATTCTCTAAAACTGATCAAAATTTCATATCTTCTCAAGTTTTAAGTGAGGGGTCTTTTTTGTTCCCTAAGAAAAACTATGATGTAACAAATGAATTGAGGTCTTTAATTTCTTTATAGACCTCTACAATCAACCACTGCTCACCTTTGCTGGTAGGCTAATGAAGCAAGGAGCACACATGAATAAAATCCAAGGAATGTACGAAGAATCTGGAGGTGCAATTAAAAGAATTACATGTCTGTCTTTTTGTGCTTTTAATTTGGGTGGTCAGTTGCTTAAATAATCTGCTTAACAGCATAAGTAATGTGCATAAAGTCTGTTCTGTAGCTACATTTAAAAAGATTGCCACCCAGACTGAAACTGAGTGGTACATTCTTTAACATGTTGAAAATATTTGAAGATTCTGATGAATGACCACTGATGGAAGTCTTATTTATACATTTTTGCTTTTAGGATCTTTCTATCAGCTTCTTCAAATAGACCAAACAGCCACGGAAGCATTTTTAAATACTGCCAACTTACTTCTGAGACAAGAGACCAAGAAAGGGTTTTGTGTATTTTGGTTATACTAGCTGGACTGAGTTTTGACTTATCTTGTCGATTTTTGGACATCAAGCTATCTTGCCAACCCAGAAAAATTACTAGTGGATAAGCCAATTGACTTGCTGTTTCTTCTCAAGATAACTTAGCTAATGATTTAGTTCAGTTACTACCTGAATGTGGCAGAGAGCACAAACATCTTTTTGAGTTCTAAAACTTCACAACATAATAAACCTGTGCAATATTAGGTGACCTAATTATTAAAGTTAATGATCTTCTTTTAGGAAAAGACACTGGCCTTGTTGGGAAATTAACTCACAGGAACACTTGTGATTAAACCCATGTCATTTGCCAATAGCAAGTAGGTAGCTAATTTGAGAGCAGATTTGTTTTTAAAGGTGGAAAATAAGCAATAAAGTAGTGGCAATTCCAAATGAAAAAAAAAAAAAAAAAAAAAGAAATGGCTGGATGTAGGGGTTTCCAGGCAGAGTGCTGATTGCTCTACCTGCAGAGTCTCCACCCGGCTGTGCTTCTTCTGAGGAAACTGAGCACCTGAAGGGAGCCCTGTCCTACCCTTCTCTGTCTTTCCTGAACTCTGGAAGCTCTCCTCAGAGCCCTGGGAAGCGAACCCCAAAGAAACTACATTTGGAAGCTACCCAGCGAGCCAGAAACTGAGCACCTGAAGGGAGCCCTGTCCTACTCTTCTCTGTCTTTCCTGAACACTGGAAGCTCTCCTCAGAGCCCTGGGAAGCGAACCCCAAAGAAACTACATTCGGAAGCTACCCAGTGAGCCAGTGACTCTCCTCAGAGTCCTGGGAAGTGAACCCCAAAAATACAGCATTCTGAAGCTGCCCAGCGAGCGAGTGAAAACTACGCCTGACCAGTGGGGCCCGACTGTGAAAAACTGTGAGTGCTGCCTGTGTGTGTCTCTCTGCTATCCTGTTGCGTGAACCTCCTGAGAGTGGGCTGAAAAGAGGCTCCAGAAGGCACTTAGCTCCACTTCGCTACCCAGCCGTGCGCTCTTTCTAAAAAAAGAACACCATCACAAGAAGAAAAAAAACCACACTAAGAACTGTGCTGGATCACAGAAGCAAGAATTTCTCTCCAGACTGTCTTCTCTGCTGCGTGCTCGGGCCTAAGATTTGATCCTGTGTGAGGCTTCATCCACGGAGGACTCCCCTACCTTGGAGGCAAGTTGGCCCATCCAGAAAGGGCGGAGCCAGAGAAGTGTGTTGCCTGCATCATATAACGAATGAATACCACCACAACACGTAGAAAAACCCACAATACAAGTGTGACAATGGGGAAACAACGCAGGCCAGCATCAGACATAGAGAATGAAGATGACAATTCTGATGACCAGTTAACGACCAACCAACTAATCAATCTCTCAGATAAGGACTTTAGAGTAGCAATATGAAATATGCTCAAAGAACTCAAAGAAACCATGAATAGAGTAGAACAGAACACTAATAAGAATGAAGAAAATATGAAGACAGAAATCACAAAACTCCAAACTGAAATAACATGTCAACTAACAGGCCTGAAAAAATCAGTAAACGAAGTGAATGACAAAATGGATAAGCTCTGGGACAGGGTATCAGAAGCTGAGAATAGACGGTGCTGTGGAAGATGAGATACATAACAATTCCATACAACAGGAGAGATTGGAAAAAAAACTTAAAACAAATGAACAGACAATGGAAAAACTAGTCAAAGAATGGGAACAGATGAAAATAGAGGTCTGGGGCCGGGCGATGGCGCTGGAGGTAAGGTGCCTGCCTTGCCTGCGCTAGCCTAGGATGGACCGCGGTTCGATCCCCCGGCGTCCCATATGGTCCCCCAAGAAGCCAGGAGCAACTTCTGAGCGCATAGCCAGGAGTAACCCCTGAGCGTCACAGGGTGTGGCCCAAAAACAAAAAAAAAGAAAAAAGAAAAAAAAAAGAAAATAGAGGTCTATGATAAGATCAACAGAAACAACTTAAGAATCATTGGAGTCCCAGAGACCCAGGAAGAAAATTTCCAGGAAGAATCAACGGTCAAGAACATCATTAAAGAGAAACTTCCAGAGCTAAAGAATATATGTGATCAAATCCTGCATGCTCGAAGAGTACCAACCAAAAGAGACCCAAGAAAAACCACCCCAAGACACATCCTAGTCACAATGACAAATCCCACAGATAGAGACAGAATTCTGAAAACAGCAAGATCAAAAGGGGAAATTACATTCAAGCAAGCATCCTTGAGATTTACAGCAGACCTGTCACCAGAAACACTCAATGCCAGAAAGCAGTGGTGGGATATTGTGACAAGACTGAATGAAATGAATGCTTCACCTAGAATACTGTACCCAGCAAAACTCACTTTCCGGTTTGACGGAAGAATACATGGTTTCACAGACAAAAAACAGCTCAGAAACTTTACAGACTCAAAACCAGTCTTAAGAGAAAAACTGAAAGACCTAATTTAAAACAAGACTAACCAAAAGACACACCAAATTTCGATATAAAGATGGCATTAAATCCCAGGACAATTCTTTCTCTCAACGTCAATGGACTAAATGCACCAGTTAAGAGACACAGAGTGGCTAAATGGATCAAAAAACTCAATCCAACCTTCTGCTGCCTACAAGAAACGCACCTGAATAGTCAGAACAAACATAGACTCAAAATAAAAGGCTGGAGAAAAGTTATCCAAGCAAACAACACCCATAAAAAAGCTGGAGTGGCCATACTAATATCAGATAATGCAAACTTTATACTCAGGAAGGTTGTAAGGGACAAAGATGGACATTTTATATTAATCAAGGGGTATGTAGAGCAGGAAGAAATAACTCTCCTAAACATATATGCACCAAATGAGGGGCCAGCAAAATATTTAAAACAACTGTTGACAAATCTGAAAAACAATATCAATAACAACACAATAATTGTGGGGGACCTCAACACTGCTTTGTCAACACTGGATAGGTCAACCAGACTGAAACCCAACAAGAATATACTAGACCTGAGGAGAGAAATGGAAGAAAGAGGCCTAGTGGATATATATAGGACACTCCATCCCCAGAAACATGGATACACATTCTTCTCCAATGTACATGGGACATTCTCCAGGATAGACTACATGCTGGCACATAAAACATACCTCCATAATATCAAGAGGATAGAAATTTTGCAGACTACCTTCGCTGACCACAAGGCTCTGAAATTATTTGTGAATTCCAAAGGGACTCAGAAGAAAAACTTTAACACCTGGAAGTTAAACAGCCTCATACTCAATAACCAGTGGGTCCGAGATGAAATCAAGAAGGAAATCAAAAGGTTCCTGGAAACAAATGACAATAAAGACACAAACTATCAGAACTTATGGGACACAGCAAAAGCAGTACTGAGAGGAAAATTTATAGCTTTGCAAGCACACATCAGGAAGGAAGAAGGAGCTTACCTGAGTAGCTTAATGACACAGCTAATAGAACTAGAAAGTACTCAACAAAATGTTGTTTCACACCAAGCATTGTAATTGACAAAAAATACCCTCGTTGTTGAACATGTGCGGCCATGATAAAAATCATTTATTGACAACCTAAACTGGTATAAACATAATACCGAAATAAAATTACCAGTAACAATATTTATTTAAAATGCTTCCAAGTCAGAATCATCATCAGATACACTAAAGAGTTGTTCCCATTCTTCTCGAGTCAATTTTTCATCAGTGTCCCAGTTGGCAGGAACATCTGTTTCTCCAGTTTCTTCGCTTTCTTCTGAGCTGAATTCCACACCAGGTCGTCTTCTGTGCATTTCATTTTATTGCTGATGCCTGTCTTCAAAAAACTCTTGATGATCATTTCTTTTGGTATGTCTTCCCATGATATTTTAACCCAAGATGTCACGAGAGATAGGCCAGGTTTCTTGAGGTTTTTCTTTCTTCGCCCTCATGTACAGTGCATGGCTGCAGGCCAGAAAAGGCGCCTTGCGAACTCACAATTCGCCTGCGTCCTCATTGGACCGGAGGCAACTGCCACCCCACCCAAGCCTTCACTTACAACGTGCACTCAAACTTTGATTTCTTTTTTGGTAGAAAATTTTGCGCATTATACTCGAATAAATACAATATACTTTCACATAACTTCATTTTAAAGAAGATAAAAATTTAAATTTTGTGGAATCAGATAATACAATGGGTAGGGTACTTGCCTTGCACAGATCAACCAGGTTTCAATATTTAGCATCTCAGATGGCCTACTAAGCATCCCTGGAGCAGAGCTAGGAGTAACCCCTGAGCATTGTTTGGTATGTCCCCCACAAAAAAGAAAAAAATTAAAAAAAATTTTTTTTGGATTTTGGTTTTAGGGTCACACCCGGCAGCGCTCAGGAGTTACTCCTGGCTCTATACTCAGAAATCGCCCCTGGCATGTCAGGGACCTGACAGCCCCACACCCTTGGTCTGCTTCTGCTGCTGCTTTGCAGAACTTCCTGGTATAGCTGCCTTCGAGGCCTCCCACCCTGGGGCTTAGGACATGAGTAAATCAAAAAAAAAAAAAAAGTTAGCACAAATTGTGCTACCTAACACGATGTCTGAGGAGGTTTGCTAACCTATGTTGCCAGCCTTGTTCCTGTTGGCCTTTCAAGCATGAGTTAAGACCTAGGTTTAACTTTATGTTTAATAAGAACATTGGGTAATTGTAAATGTTTTAAAGGTAAATGCCTTCATGTTACTCATTTCTTTCAGGCCCACCCCGCTGCCTCTTTGTGGCTTGGTATATAAGCTCTGTGTACTTTGCAATAAATGACTCTTGGATCAGATTCTTGTCTTGAGTCCTGTTTGTTCCCCTCCCCAATTCTTTTACAGGTTAAGTCCTCTTCGTGACCCATGAATAACTGATGACCCCCATCCTTGCAGGCAGGTTTGGGTAGTCACACTGGCAGACACAGGGGACCATACGGGATGCCGGGATTCAAACCATCGTCCTTCTGCATGAAAGGCAAACGCCTTACCTCCATGCTATCTCTCCAACCCCGTAAAAAACTATTTAAATAAATAAATAAAAACTAAAATTTTGTGAGATGAAATAACAACTAATAAGAAGTAACTTGTGAATTATAAACTCTCATTCCAGAAGCTAACTCCTAATACAGGCATTCTAAACCAGTTTATGCGAGTAGGCTCATATATTTATTATATGAGCTCATATATTTATTATTAACAGACATTTTGATCAATGTAGATCAAATGAGATGCTGGGGATCAAATCCAAGTTAGCTGCATGAAAGGCAAGTGTCCTACCCACTGTACTATCACTCTGGCCTTATAAATGCAGTTAACTTTTACCATTTGATATATTTAACATTTTAACATGTTTAACATTTGACATGTTAACATTTTAACATATTTCCCTTCAAAACTAAATGACACTCAACTCTATAAACAGTATATACATTTTCACTAAACAATTCTGTTCCTTTTATAGAAGAATTGATAACTATTTTTTCTGTAGATTTTGTATACTATTTATACTATATTATTGCAGTTACATATACTATTTGTTAGTAAAGACAGTCTATGTTATGTTCACTTTTTACTAAGTTTCTGTATTTAGAAAGTAAAACAGAATTTGCCTTTGTGAACCTTCTCAGAACTCTGCATACATTCTTGTTTACATTCATATCTCTCTCTTACCTGTCTCTCTCATCTCTTCCTTCAGGGAAAGTTTCTATACTATATTATAAAATGCAAGATTTTAAGGCAAATAAAAGGAAAAATTCCATGAAATTGAAGGAGAGAAACAAAATCAGGATATCTCAGAAGGCAGGACAACACACACACACACACACACACACACACACACACACACACACACACACACACACACCAGGGAACTCCACAATTTATGAAGCTAGAAAAACTTCCTAACCTACTTGTTTCCAAAATTTCATGAAAAATAATTCTGCACAAAAAGAAATAGCAAAAGAAAATACGGGGCCGGGCGGTGGCGCTGGAGGTAAGGTGCCTGCCTTGCCTGCGCTAGCCTTGGACGGACCACGGTTCGATCCCCCGGCGTCCCATATGGTCCCCCAAGAAGCCAGGAGCAACTTCTGAGCGCATAGCCAGGAGTAACCCCTGAGCGTCACAGGGTGTGGCCCAAAAACCAAAAAAAAAAAAGAAAAAAAAAAAGAAAATAATAGCAATTATCATGGAAAAATATTGTATAAAACAGAGCAAAGTTGAATATTCTCTCTTAATATAATAAAAATATACCATGGAAACATGACTATAGCCTAATATTTCAAGGACTATAATAAGGAAAATAAATAAGTGAAATTAAGAAAATTATAGAAGATATGAGGAAAGCACGAATCACAATAAGAAAAACTCTGATGTGATTTAGAACAAAGGAAATAACTAAACATAAAGGATAAATATAATTACAGAAATTAAAGTAAAAAATATTTGACTTAATGTAACTTTGATTTAACTTTGAGCTAATGTAAAAACTATCTTCAAATAAAAAGATAAAATAGAAAAAGATAAAAGAATACAAAAAATGGTTGAGAAAATTATCAACAGAAAATTGATTTTAAAAAGATCTGCAAATGTATAATAATCATTATTAAAAAATAAATCAAAGAAGCATAACAAAACAAATCTGAAAAACTGTATTAAAAGAAAACTTTCCCTCAAAAGTACTGGCGAGATAGTACAATGTAAAACACATGACTTGTATGCAGCTGATTCCAATTAGATCACCCAAATTACATGGTCCTCCAACACCATATAATGCTCCTAATACAGCAGGGAAGCAGCAGTGCACAGATGGGGATGGATCTCCAAGCTTAGGGAATCCCCCACCCCTTCCACTAAATAAATAAACAAACAAATAAACAAACAAACAAAAGGATACATTGTATAGAGAAAACCCAATATCTATCACACAATAGTACAATACTGGATTTTTTAAATTTTATTGAAACCATTGTTATTTACAGAGCCTTTCATAGTTGGGTTTCAGACATGCAATGAATCAGCGCCAATACCGCCACATGCAATGAATCAGCACCAATACCACCACCGGTGTTGACCTCCCATCCCCAATGATCCCCAGGTACATCCCATACCTTATCCCCACAGATTGCCTGTCTAATAGGCCCATTTTAAGTTTCAATTGTTAAAATTTGGGTCTCTTGATTCCATTGTTGTTGCCTTTGACTTGAATATTTATTTAGTTCTGTCCTATTTTAACACTACCAATGCACCTGAGACCACTCTGCCCTGGCTCTCATCCTTTCATATTTGTGTTTCTCCTCTTTCAATCAGTTTCTTTCCTTCTCCTCGCTATACTCTGGAGCCAATGGTGTTCAAGACAACTACTATTTAGACCATTGTATATCTTTATGCAGTTATTCTAAATCCACATATAAGTAATATCATTCTTCAATACTGGATTTTTAAAAAGAAAATAAAATTTTCTTATGCTCAATAAATCTGAGGAAAAATTAAAATGTCATTTGGCCACAGGCCAAAAAAAGCCAACTCAATAAGAGAAAAAGTGTTTATCATCAGATTTCAACACCAACATTTTATGCTGGGAGATAAAGTAGCAGACACATATATTAAAGACAGAAGTGATACCTGAGTACTGCCAGGTGTGCTCCCCACCTCATCCTCCAAAATAGAATAATATAGATTAATATTATAAGAATTAATTCACCGGGACTGGAGCAATAGTATAGTGGGTAGGTTGCTTACTTTGCATGTAGCTGACCGGGGATTCCATCCCGACATCTTATGTTCCCAAGCTCCACCAGGAGTAATCATTGAGAGCTAGAAGTAACCCCTAAACATTATCAGTTGTAGCCCAAAAACAAAAGAAAGAAAAAAGAAAAATCAATTCAAAAATATGAGCACAGAAGCAATTTTATAGTTAAAAGCACTAAGCATTTAATAGTAAATGAGTAATTAACTCATGGAAAAATGATTTATTTTCCATAAAATATTAATCTCGGGTATTAAAATATTTTATTAGAAAGTATATTATACATAAAATATAATATATTATAAAATATTAGAAAAATTAGAGCCTTTCATCACAAAATATTGTTCTTTCAAAATGTGGATATATCACAACTAAATTAATACTAATAAACTATGTCACTTTTAAGGAAAGAAACCAGGTGACAGAAATCTACAATGTTTTTTTTGTTTTTTGTTCTTTTGTTTCTTTTTAGAAATCTACAATGTTTTATTAAAATCAATTGAAGAGGGTAGACCCTTAAAAGCTGGTAGGTAGTTTTCTTGGCTAGGAAACGAATCCATAAAATATACTTCAGACATTCAAAGGATAGAAGAGTATCTCCAAACTTGTTCATAGTTAACAAATCCAACAGACATAATATATAAATTATAACATTTGCCACTAAACCAAAAACATCCATTTAAAATTGCAATAACTAAATAAAAATAGGGATCATCTCATTTATTCTCTTGAGATATCTGCAAACAACTTAGAGAAAAATCAGAAAAAATCCCAAAATTCTGTCAACTTTTAACTGCTCTGGTGTAAATTGTGAGATACTGAAGTGATTATTAGAGGACTGAGTATGAATCTCAAAGGTCCAGGACTTTCATTACGAAACCTTTTCATTGAAACCTTTTCATTATGACTACAGAATTGGGATTTTCATTATGTACCTTTTCTCATTTGAGAGACATTTGAGGGTTTGCTGCAGAGGTGAAATAAATTCAGAAGTCTTTTAAAAAATGCAGTGGCATTCAAATCCCTTTGGGATTTGGCTGAACTTTCCTTCCTATTTTGACCTTTTCTTCCATCATCATTCTGATTCCTTCAAATGGTTTATCCTCTAGTTTATTCTCTGTTCCTCTTGCTTAATGCAGCCTTTAATCTGATGATAAATGTGGTATTTACACCAAAATTTTAATTGGAAGAGATTTTACAGAACTTCTAATTCTGTCTAAGATGACACAATAGCAACACTAGTAAAAAAAAAAAGCCACATTTCCTGAGCAGTCTCAGTCAGTCCCAGTTTCAGCATACATCCCCACTCTGCCTCATATTGGGGTTGCTTTGAACATTCTCTAAAGGATATGCTAAGAGGCCTCTGGGTTCTCCTCTGACATCAACTTTAAAATATGCACCAGTGTGAACTTTTATATACTGAGTATGGGATTTTTTGGAAAGTCACGTCTGTTTTATTTATTCAGTGTAATTCCTGACAGCAATATGCAAATATAGAATTTATTTAGTCTGCCTCCCCTGGTGACTTTCCAGTCTCCAAGGGAGAAGGAGTACATTTTATATTTCCCATGGGTTTTGTTTGTTATAGCTTGATTTTCCATAATGAAAAGAGTCCTGGGTAGCCCCATATGGGACAAAGCTGCAGATTATTAAATGCTTCTGTACAGTGGGCATTCATATTTATGAAGTTATTCAATACATTGAACATGGGACATGCCAAAATGTACCACTCAGAAACTGACTTTTCATGTATACTGATGAACTATCATTATTTGACAAAGGAAAACTAGTTTTTAAGTTATAAGAAACTGGAACCTGCGTTTTATTTATAATTAACAATTTTACTTGCTAAGTTTACCCCTTTATGGTAAAAATAAAAGAATGAATTCTTATTTGACAAAGGAAAACTAGTCTTTAAGTTATAGCATAAGAAACTAGAAACCTGTGTTTTATTTATAATTTAGAATTTTACTTGCTAAGTTTAATCCTTTATGGTAAAAATAAAAGAATCAAGTCTTTTTGACAACTATAAATTCTTTCACCTCTGTTTTCCCTGTGCCAAACATGGTCTTCAAAATAAATGGTTCAATTCTGTCTCTCTTGAGTTAATCTGTTCATAGTATTTTTCAGAGGTAGATCATTTGTGTTATCACTTGCTATATCAGAAAAGAACAATGCAATATTTTCATATAAAGGAACCATTTTCTACCTTCTTTTTAATTGGTGCTGTCATCTATCATAAAATACAACTGCAAATATGTGATTCTAAAATGAGATTCCTCCACCCCAATGATGAATTAAGAAGATCCAGAGAATTTAGACAGATTCAGCGACTAGGAGAAAAATAATAGTGTTGTAAATTGTAATCCTGATGACTTAATCATTATCTTTGGTATTTTAGAAACTAAAAATGAGTATTTTTAGAAAGAAAATTACATGCCAAGAGCATGATCTCTTTTTAAAAATTTGACTATCAATGCCTTCTCCCACTGTAAGATTATTAGGACTTTAATTAAAAGAATGATCTAAACCTGTGTTATACCAACTACTTTTTTATTTTATTTTACTTTATTTTATTTTATTGAAACAATTGTGATCTAGAAAATTATTCATAGTTGAATATCAGATATACAATGAGTCAGGGCCATTCCCACCACCAGAGGCAACCTCCCTTCACCAATGGACCCAGAGTACATCCTATACTACCACCCTTTGGCCCCTGGCCTGCCAGTATAACAGGCCTATTTAAGTTTAGATTGTTAAAAGTTAGGTCCTTGATTCTACAGTCCTTGACTTTGGATTGCAATTTTTTCTTTTTTTTTCTTTTTTTTTGGGGGGGTCACACCCAGCAGCACTCAGAGGTTACTCCTGGCAATACACTCAGAAATTGCCCCTAGCAGGCTTGGGGGACCATATGAGATGCCGGATTCGAACCACTGTCCTTCTGCATTCAAGGCAAACACTCTGCCTCCATGCTATCTCTCCGGCTCCTGGCTTGGAAATTTAGTTCTGTCCTTATTTTTTTCTCCACCAATGCATCTGAGACCACTTGGTCCTAACCCCCTTTCATCTTAGTTTCATAGAAAAATGCATAAATATGTAGTAAAACAAAGTAATCTGTGTTTCAAGATTCTATAAAAAAGGATTTACAAAATAATAAAAAATAAAAGAAAATTAAAGAATAAAAGACAGGGTTTAGTTTGTTTTTAATTTTTGGTTTCATTTTGTTTTGTTTGCATAGGCACAGCAAAAGATGGGGAAATAGAAAGGAAAACCCTTTGGCCTCAAAAACAGACGCAACCCATGAAGCATCCTGCCATAAGACCAACTATAGACCCCGGGCATACTAAGTTGTCTAACCCCAAAGTCTTTCTTTGTGGGCCCAGTAAAAGTTTTCGATCATGGTTGTCATGGTCAGGTGTCTGTAGTTAGAGATACTGTTTTTTTGTAAGATTCTATGTTGAAGTCAGGTTGACACAGAGCATCTTCTGATTTCATCTCACCGTTAGGTGGCAATGCAGAGAACCCTATGTTGCTGCTACCAAGTTGTCAGGGTGTCATGTGAACCCACTCTAGATCCAGTCAGTGCAAAGGCAGCATTAGAGACTTCCCCAGTAGAAGTGCAAGGGGTAGGAATAGGGTCAGTTAAATGCAAACCAAGTGCTTTAGTCCTTATACCATGCCTCTGACCCAAAAATGATTGCTTTTATGCTAACCTTTATTGATGTAGGAAGTAGGTGAAAAAAATCTAAGTGACTTGTTTAAAGTCACACACATAATGTTGCATTGCAGAAGCTTAAACCCAGATTTGCTGATATTTGTTGTAGCAGTAATGCCAATTGTCCTCCAAATATTTATTCTCTCCTCTTTCCTAGATGATAGAAACAATCTCAACTTTATTGGAGATAGTGTAGACTATTTCTTAATCTGCTTTTCAGCTAGAAATAGCCAATAAATGTAAGTGGGAATTGTTGTGTGGGACTTCCAGGAACAGGACTTAGCTTGGAGTTGTCTTTTGCTCTTCTCAAATTCCTTGTTCCATCAGGAACCAGATGTGATGGCTGAAATCTCATTGGCTATCTTTTGAACATAAGGAAAGCTTGACATTGAAAATTACATGCCAAATCTCAAGATAGTAGAATACAAAATATTCTGAGACCTTGATGACAATTTGTGGCCATCATACCAAACCATGCAATATCAAGAAAAGTCTTTCAACAAATAGTTCTTTTTTTTTTAATTTTTGATCAAAGTGGATTACATATCTTTCATAGTAATATTTTAGGTACATATTAACATTGAAGCAGGGAAATTCCCACCACCGAAGTTGATCTCCCTCCCCAGCATGCATCTAAACCCCCCTCCCTGACTCCCCAGGCTGCTAGTATAAGTGATTCCCTCTGTATCTAGCTTGTTGTAGATTGGGTATCAATTTTGTTGTTGTTGGCTTTGGATTTGGTGATTATGTCTGATCATTTTTATTACTATTTAATGATCATACAGCTATTTGGACTTCGTACCCTCTGTTATTTCCCTCTCAATTTGAGAGCAGAGCAAGATGGTTCCAGTTATGTGGTACTGTTTGAAAGGAAGGAAGGAAGGAAGGAAGGAAGGAAGGAAGGAAGGAAGGAAGGAAGGAAGGAAGGAAGGAAGGAAGGAAGGAAGGAAGGAAGGAAGGAAGGAAGGAGGAGGGAGGGAGGAAAGAAGGAAGGAAGGAAGGAAGGAAGGAAGGAAGGAAGGAAGGAAGGAAGGAAGGAAGGAAGGAAGGAAGGAGGGAGGAGGGAGGGAGGAAAGAAGAAAGGAAGGAAGGAAGGAAGGAAGGAAGGAAGGAAGGAAGGGAGGGAGGAAGGAAGGAAGGAAGGAAGGAAGGAAGGAAGGGAGGGAGGAAGGGAGGAAGGAAGGAAGGAAGGAAGGAAGGAAGGAAGGAAGGAAGGAAGGAAGGAAGGGAGGGAGGGAGGAAAGAAGGAAGGGAGGAAGGAAGGAAGGAAGGAAGGAAGGGAAGGAAGGAAGGAAGGAAGAAAGGAAGGGAGGGAGGGAGGGAGGGAGGGAGGAAGAAAGGAAGGGAGGGAGGGAGGGAGGGAGGGAGGAAGAAAGGAAGGAAGGAAGAAAGGAAGGAAGGGAGGAAGAAAGGAAGGAAGGAAGAAAGGAAGGAAGGAAGGAAGGGAGGAAGGAAGGGAGGGAGGAAGGAAGGAAGGAAAGAAGGGAAGGAAGGAAGGAAGGAAGGAAGGAAGGAAGGAAGGAAGGAAGGAAAGAAGGGAGGGAGGAAGGGAGGGAGAGAGGGAGGGAGGGAGGGAGGAAGAAAGGGAGGAAGGAAGGAAGGAAGGAAGGAAGGAAGGAAGGAAGAAAGGAAGGAAGGAAGGAAGGAAGGAAGGAAGGAAGGAAGGAAGGAAGGAAGAAGCTTCTGATGACCCTGAGGACCTGAAGGGAACTCTTTCCTGTGCTTCTCTGTCTTTCCTGAATTCTTGAAGCTCTCCTCAGAGCCCTGGGAAGCGAACCCCCCAAAAATTGCATTCTGAAGCTGCCTAGCAGCGAGTGAGTAAGAACTGGCTGGCTGCGGGGGTTTGCCAGGCAGAGTGCTGGTCTCTCTACCTATGGAGACTCCGCCCTGCTGTGCTTCTGATGACCCTGAGGACCTGAAGGGAACTCTTTCCTGTGCTTCTCTGTCTTTCCTGAATTCTTGAAGCTCTCCTCTGAGGCTTGGGAAGTAAACCCCCAAAAACTGTCACCTAGAGGCCCCAGAAGAGTGCGGCCCTCCACTTCACTTCGCGGCCGTGCACTCTTTCTAACCAATAAACCCTACCACAACATGCAGAAAAAAAATCACACTACAAGCTTGACAATGGGGAAACCTTGCAGGCAAACACCATGCACAGGAATGGAGACAATAGCTCGGATGACCCAAAAAATTCCAACCATCTGATTAACTTCTCGGATAAGGAGCTTAGAATAAAAATATGGAAGATGTTTGTAGAACTCAAAGAAAGCATAAATCGATCTGAACAGAACACAAAGACAGAAATCAGAAAACTCCAAACTGAAATAACAGATCTGAAAAACACGGTAGCTCAACTGAAAAACTCAGTGGATAGCCTCTCCAGCAAGTTAACAGCAGCTGAGGACAGAATCAACGTGCTGGAAGATGAGATGCAGAAAAACTCAACACAGCAGAAGAAATTGGAAAAGAACCTTAAGACAAGCGATCATGCAATGGGAAAAGTACTCAAGGAATGTGAACAGATGAAAATAGAAGTCTTTGATAAACTCAACAGAAACAACATAAGAATCATTGGAGTCCCAGAGGCCAGGTAGGAGCTCCCCAGGAAGAATCAACTGTCAAAGACATCATCAAAGAGATACCCCCAGAGTTAAACTACGTGTAATCAAATCTTGCATGCCTGAAGAGTACCAGCTAAAAGAGACCCGAAGAAAAACACTCCAAGACACATCATTGTTACAATGACAAATCCCACAGATATAGAATACTAAAAGCAGCAAGATCAAAAAGGGAAATTACATTCAAAGGAGCATCCTTAAGACTCACAGCAGACATGTAACAAGAAACTCTCAAGGCCAGAAGACAGTGGTGGGATATTGTGACAAGACTGAATGAAATGGAAGCCTCACCGAGAATACTGCACCCAGCCCAACCAGCTTCATGGATAAACAACAGCTCATAAACTTCAAAGATGAAAAACCAGCCTTAAAGGAAAAACTGACAGGTCTACTCTAAGACAAGAGAGACCAACAAACATAGCAAACTTATCTACAAAGATGACAGTAAATCCTACGACAATCATCTCACTCAATGTCAATGAACTAAATTCACCAATTAAAAGACATAAAGTGGCAAAATGGGTCAAAAAGATGAATCCAACCTTCTGCTGCCTAAAAGAAACACACATGAATAGTCAGAACAAACATAAACTCAAAATCAAAGGCTGGAGGAAAATCATCCAAGAAAACAACACCCTCAAAAAAGCTGGGGTGGCCATATTAATATGTGATGACACCAACTTTATACTCAGAAAAGTGGTAAGGGACAAAGATAGACACTATGTGCTAATCAAGGGATATGTGCAACAGGAATAAATCAGACTATTAAACATATATGCACCCAATGAGAGACCAGCAAATTATCTAATACAATTACTGACAAATCTGAAAGAAGACATCAATAATAACAAAATAATTGTGGGCGACCTCAACATGGCCCTGTCAACACTTGATAGATCAACCAGACCAAAACCCAACAAAAATATACTAGCCCTGAAAAAAAAAATGGAAGAAAGAGGACTAGTGTGTATATATATATTTTTTTGGGGGGGGGATACTCCCCCCCCAAAAATCCTGGATACACATTCTTCTCCAATGTACATGGGTCATTCTCCAGGATAGACCACATGCTGACACATAAAATATACCTTCTTAAAATCAAGAGGATAGAAATCTTGCAGGCTACCTTTGCTGACCACAAGGCTCTGAAATTAGATGTGAACTAAAAGGGACACAGAAGAAAAACTTTAACAACTGGAAATTAAACAGCCTGCTACTGAACAACCAGTGGGTCCGAGAGGAAATCAAAACTTTCCTGAAAACAAATGATAATGAAAACACAAACTGCCAGAATCTATGTGACACAGCAAAAGTGTCCTTTTGCTGTGAGGAAAATTTATAGCTTTGCAAGCACACATCAGGAAGGAAGAAGGAGCATACCTAAATAACTTAATGACGCAGCTCATAAAATTAGAAAATGACCAACAAAAGGAACCAAAAATAGGGAGACAGAAGGAAATAACAAAGCTGAAAGCAGAAATCAATGAAGTAGAAACACAAAAAACTATCCAAAAGATCAACGAAAACAGAAGTTGGTTCTTTGAAAAAATAAACAAGATTGATAGACCATTGGCAAAATTCACAAAGAAAGAGAGAGAAACCTGATAACCCGTATTAGAAATGAAAAGAGGGAGATCACGACAGATATTGCAGAGATCCAGAGGGTAATCAGAGACTACTTTGAGAAACTTTATGATACTAAACATGAGAACCTAGAAGAAATGGATAAATTCTTGAACACTTATAACCTTCCATGGTTAAGTAAGGAGGATGTAGCATATCTAAACACCCCCATCACTATGGAGGAAATTGAAACTGTAATCAAACATCTGCCCAAAAAGAAAAGCCCAGGCCTAGATGGATTTACTAATGAATTCTTTTAAACCTTTCAAGAGGAGCTACTACCAATCCTAGCCAGGCTCTTCCATGAAATTGAAAAAACGGGAACACTCCCAAACAGCTTTTATGAAGCCAACATCACCTTGATACCAAAATCAGACAGAGATGCTGCCAAAAAATAAAATTACAGACCAATATCCCTGATGAATGCAGATGCAAAGATCTTCAAAAAAATCCTGGCAAATAGGATCCAATGCATCATCAAGAATATCATATACTACAACCAAGTAGGTTTTATCCCAGGAATGCAAGGATGGTTTAACATCCGTAAATCTCTCAACATAATACAAAACATCAACAACAAGAAAAATAAAAATCGCATGATCATATCAATAGATGCAGAGAAAGCATTTGATGAGGTCCAACACCCATTCTTGATCAAAACTCTCAGCAAGATGGGAATGAAAGAAACCTTTCTCAATCTAGTTAAAGCCATCTACCACAAGCCAATGGCACATATTATCCTCAATAGAGAAAAACTAAAAGTCTTTTCTCTAAATTCTGGTACAAGACAAGGCTGTCCGATCTCACCACTCCTCTACAACATAGTACTGGAAGTACTTGCTATAGGTATCAGGCAAGAAAAAGATATCAAGGGAAGGAAGAAGTCAAGCTCTCACTGTTTGCAGATGACATGATTCTCTACTTAGAAAATCCTAAAGACTCTACCAAAAAGCTTCTAGAAACAATAGATTCAGATAGCAAGGTGGCAGGCTACAAAATTAACACACAGAAATCAATGGCCTTTTTATACACCAATAATGATAGGGAAGAGATAACCGTTAAGAAGGCAATCCCATTCACATTAGTGCCACACAAACTCAAATATCTTGGAGTCAACTTGACCAAAGACGTGAAGGACCTATACAAAGAAAACTACAAAGCCCTGCTCCAAGAAATAAGAGAAGACACCTGGAAATGGAAACACATACCCTGCTCATGGATTGGCAGGATTAACATCATTAAAATGGCAATACTCCCAAAGCATTATACAGATTTAATGCAAACCCTCTAAAGACACCCATGGCATTCTTCAAAGAGGTGTATCAAATACTTATGAAGTTCATCTGGAATAATAAACACCCTCGAATAGCTAAAGCATTCCTAGGGAAAAGGAATATGGGAGGCATTACTTTCCCCAACTTTAAACTGTACTACAAAACAATAGTTATCAAAACAGTATGGTATTGGACTAAAGACAGATCCTCAGATCAGTGGAATAGGCTTGAGTTCTCAGAAAATGTTCCCCAGACATATAAGCACCTAATTTTTGACAAAGGAGCAAGAAATCCTAAGTGAATCAAGGAAAGCCTCTTCAACAAATGGTGCTGGCTGAACTGGTTAGCCACTTGCAAAAAAGTGAACATAGACCCCCAGTTAACATCATGTTCGAAGGTAAAATCCAAATGGATTAAAGACCTTGATATCAAACCTGATACCATAAGGTATATAGAACAACACGTAGGTAAAACACTCCATGACATTGAGACTAAAGTTATCTTCAGGGAGGAAATTACACTTTCCAAACAAGTGGAAGCAGAGATAAACAGATGGGAATACATGAAGCTGAGAAGCTTCTGCACCTCAAAAGAAATGGTGCCCACCCTGGGTTTTCCCCACTCCCTGGCCGGGCCCGGACCCTGGCCTAGGGTGGGGCTTAAATCCCTGTCCTTCAGGCTTGGGAGGGTCTCTCTCCCTTCCTGGAGCAGGATTTTTAGCCAGCACGGGTGGGCAGCTGGCAGGCCTTCCCTTTCCTCCGGATCTCCAGGTGGGTTTCTGGAAGGAGCTGATGGGGCACCCTGGGTTTTCCCCACTCCCAGGCTGGCTACAGAGGTTGGCTAAGGGGGTGGAGATTGATCTGGTGGGTGGCAGATAGCTGCTCAGCTATACTCAGGCTGTCACTGGCAATTTCATACCAGTCTACATTTTGCAAACCGCGCGAGGGCGAACATATGCTACTCCCAACCATTAGTACCCCAGATTTACTCTTCTTAACTTCAGTAACACACAGTTCTATTCTCTGACCAAAGACATACAATAGATCTAACAAATCCTAGAACTACTTAGAAGGACAGAAATTGAACACATATTGAACACATATATCTTTTGAATATTTTATGGGTATTTTCTTTAAATGATGTAACTCTCTATATATTCTTCTACTTTGATGTTTCTATCCACTTTTCATCTTGTCTTTTCTTTGTAAGCTGTTCAGTAAGGATTGTTGGTGGAACTGTCCCTCAGTTTGATGCCTATGATTGAACTATGTCATGGAAATTGCTCGTCTTGTTCCCATTGCCTCCAGATGCACCAATAACGCTTCATGGCATTGATCCTTGTTTGCATAGACACATTAAAATGGGAAAACACCATACATACAGATAAGTTCTTATCTAATAAATCTCAGTACAATGTACCTTACACCCTGAACATTGATATAATGACCTGGCACAGGCCTCAGAAGAATGGGCATCCTCCATTCACACCGGAACCAGGCAAGCTATCTACGAAACATCCAAGGTCTTTTATAGCAACAGCTGGAAGCAGTCCTCTACCAGGAAAGACTCTACCAAGGGTCTGACATCGACCTCCTAAAAAGAGACTTCCGTTTACACTGAGAAGACTTGACAACAACAATGACCTGCTCTACAGGACATGGTTCTTTCTATTGCCCCATAAGTGTGAGGTGAAATGAGAGGATGCTCCGCACCATCCTGACTACAATATGGGATATGCAGACTCCAGGATCTTTAATACAGAAGCATGATACCAACAACAACAGAGACTAAGTGAGGAATGGAGGTGTATTGCCACTACAGAGGATGACTTGAATTGGACAAACTAGTGTGCCTGGAGCCTAGAGTCAGTCCTGTGCCAGGAAACTTCAGGGGTAGGGTCTCCTTATATTTAGACCATAATTTGCCTTTCCATATCCCTTATGTTTTGGTGGGCCTATGCAAACAAATGCCACTTTAATACCGTTTTTTACTATGTTCCCTTGACTCCAATCCTTAAGAAAAACAACCCACTAAAACTTTTGAGGCTAACTTAAACTAGTAAGCATGTGCATGGAACTAGAGAAATGTACTTTGCCCTCAATGTTTAAGGAGTTACATAAGTCTAATGTCTTTAGATTATATTGTGTGCTGCTAAGAAATAGTATGTACTACAACTGGGGATTTGAGGGACAAAGTAATTGTATTGTACATGGGTTCAGTTTTGTTTTTCTTAATGTTCTTTGGCTGAAAGTTCAAGGCTGGGATATCGTCGATGGGACTACCGAGAATTCTGTTTATGGGTGATTGGGCTTCCACTGTAACTTTACCCTGTCCTCTTTCTTTGCATCTTTGTTGTCATAATTAAAATAATAAAAAAAATTAAAAAAAAATGGTGCCCAGAATACAAGAGCCACCCACCATGTGGGAGAAACTCTTCACCCAATACCCATCAGATAAGGGGCTAATCTACAAAATATACAAGGCACTGACAGAAATTTACAAGAAAAATATCTAATCCCATCAAAAAATGGGGAGAAGAAATGAACAAACACTTTGATAAAAAAAAAGTAATACAAATGGCCAAAAGGCACATGAAAAAATGCTCCTCGTCACTAATCATCAGGAAGATGCAAATCAAAATGATGATGAGATACCATCTCACACCACAGAGATTGGCACACATCACAAAGAATGAGAACAATCAGTGCTGGAGGGGATGTGGAGAGAAAGGAACTCTTATCCACTGCTGGTGGGAATGCCGTCTAGTTCAACCTCTATAGAAAGCAATATGAAGATTCCTCCAAAAATTGGAAATTGAGCTTCCATTCGACCCAGCTATTCCACTCCTAGGGATATACCCTAGGAACACAAGAATACAATACAAAAATCCCTTCCTCACACCTATATTTATTGCAGCACTATTCACAATAGCCAGGCTCTGGAAACAACCAAGATGCCCTTCAACAGATGAATGGCTAAAGAAACTGTGGTACATATACACAATGGAATATTATGCAGCCATCAGGAGAGATGAAGTCATGAAATTTTCCTATACATGGATGTACATGGAATCTATCAGACTGAGTGAAATAAGTCAGAGGAGAGAGATAGACACAGAATAGTCTCACTCATCTATGGGTTTTAAGAAAAATAACAGTCACTTTTGCAACAATCCTCAGAGACAATGACAGGAGGGCTGGAACTTCCAGCTCACTTCAAGAAGCTCACCACAAAGAGTGGTGAGTGCAGTTATAGAAATAACTACACTGAGAACTACTATAAATATGTGAAGGAATGAGGGAACTGGAAAGCCTGTCTAGAGTACAGGTGGGGGTAGGGTGGGGTGGAGGGAGATTTGGGACATTGGTGGTGGGAATGTTGCACTGGTGAAGGGGGGTGTTCTTTACATGACTGAAACCTAATCACAATCATATTTGTAATCAAGATGTTTAAATAAAGATATTAATAATAAAAAACATAAAAAAGAAAAAAGAAAAGTATAATAAATAAATAAATAAAAAGAAAGAAAGAAACCAGGAAAGAAAGAAAGAAAGAAAGAAAGAAAGGAAGGAAGGAAGGAAGGAAGGAAGGAAGGAAGGAAGGAAGGAAGGAAGGAAGGAAGGAAGGAAGGAAGGAAGGAAGGAAGGAAGGAAGAAAGGAAGAAAGAAAGAAAGGAAGAAAGAAAGACAAAGAAGAAATAGGATGGGGTAAAAATGCCACAGGTCTAAAGTGGGCAGTGTCCTTCTCTAGGATCTAAACATCAGTTTTGAGAGAAGAAAGGAAAAAGGGAAAAGGATCACCACAACAATAAAAAGAACAATGAAAAGAAAAATCAAACAAGAAATCCAATGAGCACTACAGTAATAGACACATGGACCACACAATAATCACGCTTCTGAAAAAAAGTCAGAACAGAGCACAAAAAAAGAAAAGAAACAACAATGACAATAACGAAACCAAAAAAGCAAACAAACAAACAAAAAACCAAGAAACACAAAAACAAAACAAAACTAAACTAAAATTTGTGCTGGTTCCCCCCCTCCTTTTTTTTCTTTTCTTTCCTTCTGCATAGGCACAGTAAATATTGGGGAAATTAGAAAGTGAATTCCCTTGGCCTAGTGATACAGGGTTTCTCTACTGTTGAAGCATGTTGTCATGGGATTAACTACAGACTCCATGTGTGTTCATTTACTCTCCCCTAGATACTTCTGTGGTGAATGGGAGACATATGTTCCGTCATGAGTGATAAAGCCAGACCTCTGTATCTAGAGATCTAGGTGTCTGCATGAGTCAAGGAATGGAGTTTATGAAGAAGTCTTTTTTTTTTTTTTTTTTTTTTTTTTTGGCTCTCAAAGTTCAGTTCTTTCATTGTCGTTTTTATTAGTGTTCCGTGGTTGGTGGTTTGGGTCATTGTGCTGAACCTAAGATGGAGCCTGGAATGGCATCTTTCGTTATGTTTTCAGGAGACCCGTTCAATTGCAGTTGTCTGTCATACCTCTGGAGTTAGAAGTCTTGGTTTTTGTACAGATCGTAGGTTGTACTCTGGAATAGGACTTTTTTATTGGACCTAGGATACGTTCTGCCCATTGATGGTTGTCACAGTCAGTCATCTGCAGATAGTGAACTTGGCTTTTGCGCTGATCATAAGATGACAACTCTTCTGATTTTGTCGTTAGATGGTGAGGTAAGGACAACCTGCTCTTAGGTCCAGATGTTGCCATTATTCCATTGTTAGGATATGATATCAGAGCTGTATCATGTTGGCGTCAAATCAGTATTAAGGATGTCCCAGAGGGGGTTTGGTTCCTGGAGCTTTTGTGGGAGCTGTGTTGTTTCTATGTCTGGAGTCCAGAGATCAAGGTTGGACAGTCATTGTATAATCTCCTAGAGTCCACATGTCACATGCTTAAGGTTCAACAGATAGTTCTAAGAAAACTGAATATCCATAGATAAATTTAAGAGGTTGAGCTCTCACCTATTATAATACATCCTATTTATTTTCTGTATACAGATACGTAGGAGGAATTAGTGGGATTCTCCCTATTTTGAGATAATCTCCATGCTATTTTCCATACAGGTTAGGCAACTTACCTTCCCACCAATCATGTATGAAGGTTTGTTTCACCAACACCATTTAAATATAGGCCATTCTCAAATATAGGTAATATAATATTGCCATTTTGATTTTTATTTCCTGACAAGTGAAAACTGAGCATTGTTTCACATCCCTGTTGACCATCTATATATGTCCATTGGTGAAGTTTATGTTCAGTTCTTCAGAGGTTTTTATGAGGTCATTTTTTTCTTGTTGAGTTTCATAAGATCCTTGTATATTTTGAATATAAGCCTTCAGTATATGGTATGTAAATATTTTCTCCGATTCACTAAAATATCCTTTAGTTTTAATGATAATTCCTTTCACTGTGCAGCATCTTAGTTTCATGTATCACATTGGTTTATTTTTTGTTTTTCTTGTAATTGGTTTCAAGTTAACAAAAACATCACTGAAGCAATATCATAGCACACCATATTGCTTCTAGCAATATTCAGATTAGCAGTGAGGGCAAGACTTACACAATTCTCAGATCTGGCTCTGTGTTATTCATAGCACTGATGTGTAAAGGGATAGCAGTGTTTAAAATCACATAATGCTGATAGTCATCATGGTCACACCTAACTATGAGCAGGGGCCAAGTGATGCAAGAGATAAAATTTAGGGGCCTTATGCATGCTATGCAAGTGTTCTACACCATAAACTATTGCCTTAACTTAATAATAACATCACTTTCTATGTAAATCTTTCAATTCCTCTGTTGATTCCCAGGCATTCATATTTTTTTTGCTTGTTTCAGGGCCACATCCTAGTACTTACTCCTGTCTTTGAGTTCAGATATCATCTTGACAGTGCTCAGAGGCACCATACATGGTGCCAGGGACTTAATCAGGATGAGTTATATTCAAGGCAAGAATCATCAGACTATCTCTCTGGCCCAGGTATTCAATTACTTTTTATGTGATATTTAATAAAATTTTTTTTCTTTTTTCTGTTTTTGGTTTTGGGGTCATACCCAGCATTGTTCAGAATTTATTCCTGATTCTGAGCTCAGGGATCACTCCAGGAATGCTCAGGGTGCCATGCCAGGGTTTGGATCTGGGCTATCCACCACAAGCAAAGCTAGCTAGTGCCCTGGCCACTGTACTATCTCCTGCCCTAGGAAATTTTTCAATTTCCTCTTTTCTAATTCTTTACTTGTACACAGAAATGTAACTTATTTTATATAATGATTTTGTAGCCTGACACATTACTGCTCTATTATTTTATGTTTTGCATTGTTTGATATGTACATACTAATATTTATATGAAAATATAAAAAATTTAAGAGTTTCTCAAAAAAGGATAAAAATCCAAGTATCAAATATTAATTACAAATCTATAATGATCAAGAGAACGTAGTACCAGCATGAGAACAGACATAGTCTTACACAATACATAAAATTCAAAATGGACTGAAAATTATTAGAAGATATAAAACAATAAAATATGTAGACAAGACATAAGTTACAGCTCTTCAATATCAACCTTATTGAAATATATGGACCTATTTCCTATAGCAAGATAAACAAAAGAGAATAAATATAGGGCCATATCAAATAAACTGTACACACATTAAAACAAAAAGCAGCCTACTGAATGGGAGAGTATGTTTATAAATCACAATAACTGAGACTAACATCTAAAATTTATGAACAATTCAAACAACTCAATAACAAAAGCAAATATAATCCATTAAAAACAGGCAGACAACAGAGACTGGCACACATCAAAATAAATAAGAAGAACCAGTGATAGAGCATATGTGGAGAGAAAGGGACTCTCATTCACTTCTGACAATGCCAACATTCTGGAAAACAATATGAACATTCCTAAAAAATAAATAAAGTGAACTCCCATATGACCCAGTAATACTGCTCCTAGGGATAGATCCTAGGGGCCCAAAAAATATGATGCAGAAAAGCCCTCTGAACTCCTATAGTCATTGCAGCACTATTCACAATAGCCAGAATATGGAAACAATCCAAGGACCTAAGAACACATAAGTGAATAAGGAAACTGTGATAGATCTACACAATGGAATACTGTACAGCTGTTAGGAAAAATGAAGTCATGTATATAGAGAGCATTGTGCTGAGTGAAATAAGTCAGAGAGAGACAGATAGAAATAGAATGACACTCTCATTTGTGGGATATAAAATAAGATAGTATGGTAATAATATTCAAAGCTATAGAAACAAGGACCAGAAGGGCCAGTCCATGGTATAAAGTTTTCCACAAATGACAGAGGACTGCAGTTAGGGCAGAGAAGGGACCACTGGGCCAATGAAAGTTGGAAATGATTACTTCTGACAAGAACTGGGTATGGGGGCTGGAGTGATGGTGCAGAGTAGCCTTGCCGGCAGTAGCCTAGGACAGACTGCCCTTCAAACCCCTGGCATCCCATATGGTCCCCCAAGCCAGGAGCGATTTCTGAGCGTATAGCCATGAGTAGCCCGGAGCATCACCAGGTGTGCCCACTAAAAAAGAACTGGGTATGAAGAGATAAAGTGATATGCACGATACCCCTTCAGTAATAATATTGCAAACCAGTGTCTAAAAGAAAAAAATAGTAAGATAGAGAAGATACAGAAGAAAAATATCTGCCATAGAAAGAGGTAGAGGTGAGGGAGAGGTCAGGGGAGAACACAGAGAGACCAGGGGAAGGGAAACTAGGGATATTGGTGGCAGGAAATTGTGCACTGGTGAAGGGTGCTGAACAATGTGTGACTAAAACTCACTCATGTACAACTTTGTAACTGTGCATCTCATGGTGATTTAATTCAAAAATTGAGTTTAAAAAGGCAGGCAAAGGGCCATTATCAGGGCAGGGACAGGCACGCTCAAAAGTGAACCACACTGATAGTTAGAAGGGGAGGGGGAAATTGACCAGGCCCAACCATCAACACTCCAGCAGCTGCTCCACCATTACAGGGTGGAGTCAGGCGCAGTCAGAGGTGAACCATACTATTTGACAGGTAGAGGGGGAGGGGGAAATTGACACAGGCCCAGACCTCCGACACACCTTCTGACAGGTCAAGATAAAGGGGGAAACCTTGTTGTAGTTGTGCAAGGCAGAGGGGATCTACGCCTTCTGGCAGGTAAAGTGGGGGAAGAGTCTTGAGGGTGTGGCCAAACCTCAGCTACCACAGCTATCATACCAACTTAGAGCCCCACACCAGAGAAGGGACCTGGCTCCATTCCACAGGTGACAAAGGAGGGCTGAAATATGAAGGCAGTACACCCCAAGGCAGGGGTCCTCAAACTTTTTAAACAGGGGGCCAGTTAGTTCACTGTCCCTCAGACCATTGGAGGGTCTGACTATAGTAAAAACAAAACTTATGAACAAATTCTTATGCACACTGCATATATCTTATTTTGCAATGAAGAAACAAAACAGATACAAATACAATATGTGGCCTGCAGGCCATAGTTTGAGGACCACTGCTCCAAGCCAAACCACCAAATGCAAAGAAATATGGGAAAAAATAAGGAAGACACTAACAACTGGGGATATGAAGAGAAATCCTAGCAAGTTTCCAAATCCACCAAAAGACACGGGCCCAATAGATGAAGACCTAAAAGCGGCAATGCAAGCCATGGCAAAAGAAATCAAGAAATCACTAGCCATCAAGTTCAAGAAATCCATAGATGAACAATCAACCAACTCAAAAAGAACTTTTACAAAATATGAGAGAATCCATACAAATGGAATTAAAGGAAGTAAAAAACATCTTAACAAGCCATAATAGCAGAATTACACAATTGGAAAATCACATAGAAGAACTTGAAGTAAACTATGAACCAAAAATGACAAAGAAGCCAATAAAGAAATAAAAGATAAAGCATTGGAAAAAATTAAGGTATTTAATGAAAAAAGGCAAAAGAAATAATCTATGGGCTGTAGGAATATCAGAAGGGGAGGGAATAGGGAATGGAGAGGAACAAGTGGTGAGGAAAATAATAGCAGAAAACTTTCCCAACCTTTGGAAAGAGGTTCTGGTGCAAATCCAGGAGGTGAAAAAAGTCCCCAATAAAATAGACCCTAATAAACCAACATCAAGGCATATAGTAATCCAAATAAAAAAAAAGAAAAAGATAAACTCCTTAAAGCAATAAGGAAGGAAAAAAGCCAAGTACAAAGGAAGAAACATAAGAATCAAAACAGATCTCCCACTTGAAACAATTCAAGCAAGAAGACAGTGGAATGGCATATTTAAATAACTAAATGAAAGAAACTTCCAACCTAGAGTCCACTAATTAGCAAAACTCTCATTCATATAGGAGGTAAAACTAAAAACATTCTCAGACAAAAAAGAACTCACATTATTTGCGCAAATAAAATCAATTCTAAATGATCTACTCAAGAGATTAATTACACAATCCAAACTCTCCCGACTGTAACAATAAACCACCCTACACAATACCACTGCACAACAGACCTCTCTGTCAATAATCTCCTTAAATGTCAATGGACTAAACTCTCCCATTAAAAGACACATAGAAGAAAACTGAATTAGAAAACGAAAACCGAATTTCTGCTGCTGCAAAAAAACACACCTACAAGTACAGGCTTAGAATAAAAGGTTGGAAATCAATTTTTCAAGCCAATGGAAAACAAAAAAAGCTGGGACAGCCATTCTTATATCAGAACAAATTGCATTCAACCTCAAGAAATTAATCAGAACAAAGAAGGCCACTACTTACTGATCAGGGGAATACCAGACTAAAAGGTACTAAATCTGGTCAATATTTATGCACCAAATATAGAACCAGCAAAATATGTAGGGTATTTGCTTGCAAACCTGGAGAAGCATATGGAAGGAAATGTGATAGTAGGAGGTCTCAATACTCCACTATCACCACTGGACAGATCAACCAGACAGAAAACTACCTAGGAAATAAGAGCCCTAAATGAGAAATTAGAAGAACTAGGGCTAATGGACTTATATAGGGCCTCCACTGCCAAAAAGCAGAATATACATTCTTCTCAAGTACACATGGAACCTTCTCCAGAATAGACCAAGCCTTAGGATATAAATCTAACTTGCATAAAGTCACAAATATAATGATTATTAGAAGCACCCTATCAGATCACTATGCAACAGAGATCAAGATTGACTGAAAAAGAAGCTATGGAGAAAATACAACACCTGTAGATTAAACAACATGCTGCTCAACAACAGCTGGATCAAAGAAGAACTCAAGGAAGAAATTAAAAGATTCCTTAAGACAAACAATAATGGGAGACAAATTGTCAAAAATCTGTGGAACACAGCAAAAACATTAATTAGAGTAAAACTCATAGCAATACAGCCTATGTCAAGAAAGAGGAAAATGACAAAATCAGCAGTTTAAAGGGACACCTTAAGGAGCTGTAAAAACAGCAGCAAAGAAACCCAAACACAACCAGAAGACAAGAAATAATAAAAACCAGAGCAGAAATAAACAACATAGAAACAAAAAAAAAAAACTGATACAAAAAAAATCAATGAGACCAGGAGTTGGATTTTGAAAGAATAAACAAGATAGAAAAACCACTGGTAAGATTCAAAAAAAAAAAGAGGGAAAATGCCAAAATAAATAGGATCACAAATGAAAGGGGAGAGATTACAAGAGACTCCACCCCCCCCCAAGAAATCCAACACATCATGAGGACTTATTATGAATAACTATACTCAGTCAGGTTAGAGAACCCAGAAGAAACAGACAGATTTTTGGAAAAATAGCATCTTCCAAGACTGGATAAGGAGGATGTAGAAAGCCTAAACAGGCCAATCACATCTGAGGAAATTGAATCGATCATTAAGAAATTCCCCAAGAACAAAAGTCCAGATCCGGAAGGTTTACAGGTGAATTCTATCAAATATTCCGAGAAGAATTACTACCACTGATCCACAGACTCTTCCAAAATATTGAAAAAACATGAATCCTTCCTAACTCCTTTTTCGAGGCGAATATCGCACTCATTCCCAAAGATGGCAAAGACACCGCCAAGAAAGAAAACTACAGACCAATCTCACTAATAAACATAGATGCAAAAATCCTCAATAAAATCTTAGCAAACTGGGCCCGGAGACATAGCACAGTGGCGTTTGCCTTGCAAGCAGCCGATCCAGGACCTAAGGTGGTTGGTTCGAATCCCGGTGTCCCATATGGTCCCCCGTGCCTGCCAGGAGCTATTTCTGAGCAGACAGCCAGGAGTAACCCCTGAGCACTGCCGGGTGTGACCCAAAACAAAACAAAAAAAAAAATCTTAGCAAACCGAATCCAACAATACATCAAAAAGATTATACACCATGACCAAGTGGGTTTCATTCCAGAAATGCAAGGATGGTTCAACATATGCAAATCAATCAACATCATACACCACATCAACTAGAAAGACAAAAATCACATGATTATATCAATCAATGCAGAGAAGGTGTTTGACAAAATCCAACACCCATTCGTGATGAAAACAATCAGCAAAATAGGACTGGAAGAAACCTTCCTCAAGATAGTTACAGCTATCTATAAAAAGCCCACAGCCAACATTATCCTTAGTACAAAAAAACAGAAAGCATTTCCACTAAGATCAGGAACTAGGCATGGCTGTCCACTGTCTCCACTTTTATTCAATAGTTTTAGAAGTCCTAGCAATAGCAATCAGACAAGAGAAGGGAATCAAAGGAATCCATAGAGGAAAAGAGGAACTATCTCTGCAGATGATATGATGATATACACTGAAAACCCTAAGAGTCTACAGTAAAACTCCTAGAAACAATTAACCAATACAGCAAAGTGGCCAACTACAAAGTCAATACACAAAGGACAGTAGCATTCCTCTATACAAATAACAAAGTAGAGGAGAAAGAGATTAAGGAGACAATCCCATTTAAAATAGTATCCAAAAATATCAAGTACCTAGGAATCAACCTTACAAGAGAAGTGAAGGAACTATACCATGAAAACTTCAAAACACTTCAGAAAGAAATTGAAGAGGACCTAAGGAAATTGAAGAACATCCAGGCTCATGGGTAAGTAGAATCAGAATTGTCAAAATGACTATCTTACCTAAAATTCTATATATATTCAATGCAATCCCTATCCAAATTCAGACATCATTTTTTTAAGGAATTAGAACAATCATTTATAAAAATTAATCTGGAACCACAAAACACCCAGGTTAGCCAAATACATACTGAAAAACAAGAAGCTGGGTGGCATCTCTTTACCTAATCTGAAGCTTTACTATAAGTGATTAAAATAGCATGGTACTGGAACAAAGATAGTCTCAGACCAATGAGTTAAAACAAAATATCCAGAGATAAACCCCTAACTATACAGTCAACTAATTTTTGACAAAAGAGCCAAGAACTTGAAATGAAACGAAGACAGTCTCTTCAACAAATGGTGTTGGAACAACTGGATAACCACCTGTAAGAAATTAAAGATTGATCCGTATCTCACACCTTATAAAAAGTCAACTCAAAATGAATTAGTCATTGAAATCAGACCCGAATCTATAAAGATTATTGAGGAAAAATAGGCAGAACACTCCAAGACCTATATATCAAAAAAGTCTTTGAGGATAGAATGCCAATGGCAAGAACTTCAGCATCAAAACTAAATAAATGGGACTACATCAAACTAAAAAGTTTCTGCATGGCGAAAGAAACCCTAGTTAAGACAGTTAATGAAATGGGAAAAAAAATTTGGACTCAACATGTCAGATAAAGAGCTAAATATCTAAGATATACAAATAACTCAGAAAGGTGAGCTCCAAAAAATCTGATAAAGCCATATTAAAATGGGGAGAAGAAATGGATAGATACTTCTCCGAAGAAGTGAGAAAGATGGACAACAGACACATGAAAACATGCTCACCTTCACTCATCATTAGGGAAATCCAAATCAAGAGAACAATGAGGTACCACCTTACACCAGTGAGGATGGCTGACATCAAAAATAACGGGAATTTGGGGCCGAAGAGTTAGCATGGAGGTAAGGTGTTTGCCTTGCATGCAGAAAGTAGGTGGTTTGAATCCCGGCATCCAATATGATCCCTTGAGCCTGCCAGGAGCGATTTCTGAGCATAGAGCCAGGAGTAACCCCTGAGCGCTGCCAGGTGTGACCCAAAAACCAAAACCAAAGGAAAAAAAAAAAAACGAGAACATTCTCTGTTGGCGGGGATGTTGTAAGAAAGAAACTCACATCCACTGCTGGTGGGAATGCTGCCTTGTCCAACCCCTATGGAAAACAGTGTGGAGACTTCTCAGTAAACTCAGACTTGAGCTGCCATATGACCCAGCAATTGCTCTCCTGAGTATCGATCCCTAAGTTGGAAGGATATTCATCCCAAAGTATGTGTACACTACACTATTTATCACAGCACTCAGTACAATAGCCAGGATTTGAAACCAACCTCGATGCCCAACAACAGATGAGTGGATCATGAAGATGTGTTATTTATACACAGTGAAATACTACATAGCAGTTAGAAATGATACAATCATGAATTTTGCAGCAACATGGGTAGATCTACAAAATATTATGTTAAATCAAGTAAGCCAGAAAGCCAGAAGAAGGATAAATACAGAATTATAGCACTTTTCTGAGGTACTTAGAATATACACCATATAGGGCCCAGAGAGATAGCACAGCGGCGTTTGCCTTGCAAGCAGCCGATCCAGGACCAAAGGTGGTTGGTTCGAATCCCGGTGTCCCATATGGTCCCCCGTGCCTGCCAGGAGCTATTTCTGAGCAGACAGCCAGGAGTAACCCCTGAGCAATGCCAGGTGTGGCCCAAAAAAAAAAAAAAAGAATATACACCATACATACATACATATAATACTCCAAGAATAACTAGAACAGTCTAATAGGGTAAAACTCCAAGCACTGTAGTTGTCAGCATTTACTGGGGAGAAATGTTCAAAACAAGTGGAAGAGAAATGACACAAAGCCTTGACTATCCATTATGCCATAAAGAAACCAGCAACAATAGAAACAACCGTTTAGAGTGACCAGGTATGTAATCAGCCTTTTACTAAAAAGACCTATAATAATGTCTTAGGGAGCTTATATACAGATACTGGTGAAGAATATGATTGGAAGTCAGAGGCTCCAGTAGCAGCATTTCCTAACAATATGTTCTAATGCCTTAATCTTACTAGGTATAAAATAACCTTTCAGCTTCTCTGTCCACAGGGATTCTTGGATAAAAGGGTGGACACCCTAATTTTACACCTCGGTGCTCATAGTAAATACCATATTCAGTTTTTATTATGAAAATGTCTTATAAAACACTGCAATATACCCTTTTCCTCTGGTTTATATCCTCTATTAAGACCTAAAGCATATGATTATTCAGACCACTGAAACAGTCAACTGCGAACCACAGACTGATGTTACAGGACCTACTTATCAAACATGTTTTGGCAAATTAACATTTCCTTTTTCTCCCTTTCTATTCTCCCTACTCTTTCCTTCTCCCCTTTCTTCTTCTTCCTCAGCATCATCGATTCAATCTATGTCAAATAAAACTCACACTGTTAGTTTCTCTTTGGGAAAGGAACTTCAATACATAAGATGAAGCGGAAAATACTACACAGGGTAGCCACATACATAGGTAGGCATCATTAACACCTTGTTTAGTGCTCGAAATGCAAAATCTATGTGTATCCTAAACTGCTCCAGCCATTATTTAACCCTGAAATCTTCATTTAGCAAGGCCCAACCCCATCACTGATGAAATGCCTAGAAACTGGGAAAACCTCCCAACTCTGATGCACTGTCCCAATCTCTTTTATTTGATTTATTTAATTTTTTATTTATTTTTACTTTATTTACATATTTTTCTTTTCTCCTCTCTCTTATCTTTTGTTCTCACTTCTTCTCTTTCTTATGCTATACCTAAGCTAATTATTTATCTTAATTCAACCAGTCCTTAAGAGCTCAGACCCATCCTATTAGGGTCAGACCTTTAACAATACCTTAAGAATAGATCACTAATGTATGTCTTTATGGGGGCATGAGTACAAAGAGAGAGGACTCCTCTATGAGAGCCAAACCTAAATTGTAAACAATGCATGCCTATAGTGTATATAGCCCCTCCTATATACTATCCCTCTTTGCCCCCTTCAGAAATCCTACTATTCCTTCACCACCTCAATCCCAATCTGATATAAATTTTTCTTCAAAATGAAAAAAAAAAAGTTGGTTCTGGGACTATGGCAACAAATGAAGCAACAGATATGACTCTATGCTCCCAAGAACCAGAAGGCTGAATGTGGTGACCTCCCATGCACCATCAGGTGTGTATGTACAGTCACTTGATTTTCAGAAATAGGGCCAAGACCATTCAATAAGGAAAGAGCTGTCTTCTCAACAAATATTAGAATGCTTAATATCTCCATATAAAAGAGTGAAGTTAGGCCCTTACTTAACACAAAATTGATTAAATAACTAAATGTAAGAGCTGAAATTATAAAACATTTAGAAGAACAAAAAGAAAAAAGAAAAAAGACATTGTGTTATAACAGACTTCTATTTTATGTTTCAACAATTTAATCATTATTCAAGTCACTTGAATTATAGAATTATCAAATTTTTATTAGATATGAAGTTCAGTTCTTCACATTTGAATATTACTATGTTAGCTTAAGATATAAAGAAGTGCCTCATCGAAAGTCTAAAGAGTCTGTCTAAAGAATAATAGAATAATTTGGAAATATATGTACAGTGTATTAATTTCTCAGGAAGGGGACAAATTTAGATTTCTGTTTAAATGATTTATTTTTTGTAGCCATAACTGATAGAAGCTAATAATTTTCTTTGTTGTTTGGCCATGTTTATTACAGTTTGTTTTTTAAATTATTTACAAATAAAGGTGAAATATTTTATTGTTAAAAAAACATTTAGAGGGGCCGGGAAGGTGGCGCTAGAGGTAAGGTGTCTGCCTTGCAAGCGCTAGCCAAGGAACGGACCACGGTTCAATCCCCCGGCGTCCCATATGGTCCCCCCAAGCCAGGGGCAATTTCTGAGCACATAGCCAGGAGTAACCCCTGAGCGTCAAACGGGTGTGGCCCAAAAACCAAAAAAAAAAAAAAAAACATTTAGAAGAAAATACAGGTGGAACTCTTTGTAACCTTGGCTACTTAGATATGATACTAAAAGACAAGTGACAAAAGAAAACTAAATTTAATTTGATAAATTAAAAATGTGCTTCAAATGCACCATTGTGAAAGTGGAAAGAGGAGATAGGGAAATAGCTCAGTGAATAAAGTACCCAATTTGCCGTTATGAATTTGTGTGTTCTATCCCTGATACCACTACATTTTCCTTGTAGTTCTAGCATGATCATGGTAGTTCTGCTGGGATTCCCAGTGCCATAAGTGGTTTCCAGTTATGCCACAGCACAAGCACAATTAAAAGGTTGACCTCTAGCAAGCACAATTTTTTGCTTTGTTTTCAGGCTATACCTGGCTGTGCTCAGGATTTACTCCTAGTTCTATGCTCAGGGATCACTTCTGATGGTGCTTAGGCAGTAGGGATTGAACCTGAGTTGGCTGTGTTCAAGGCAAGCAACGCAGTTTTTGTAAGTATTCAAGTATGCTAGGGTATGACCCCCTTAAGGTGAATACTGCAGTGACCCCAGGAAAGCATTACCAGAATGTGTGCAAACACAACTAAAAGGAATGTAACTCCTGTTTAGCAGCACCACAACTAAATGTGGTGCACCACAACCTAAAGTGCAATCCCCAGAGATTACCAGAACTAAATATGTAAGCTTCTGTGAGACTCCACACAAAGACAAAAGGCCTATCTAGAACTAGTCCCATCAGGGTGAGCCTTTGACATGTAAAGAGGGCAGGGAAGAGGCAAGAACCCAACTTTGTTTAGGTTGAAGCAAGTTGTAAGCCAACATGCATCCTCTGAGCTGGAAACTTTTGGACAGATTTTATTGACCCATTATATGGTTTGTCAGATTTCTACCATACTGAAACAACTCTTTTTTGAAGCATGTAAACATTATCCACATTTAGGATTCTTTGTTGATGATTTTCGGCTGCTGTAAAGTGTCAAGTCATACATATCTCTGAGGTACCCAGGTGTTTCTTAAGAAGCATCTTCACTATGCAATACTAGACAACTGTATTACAAAGAAAACAAGGAGAAAATAGCAGTGATGTTATTTTTTTTTGCTATACTAACCGAACATAACACTGGGTGTGTGTATAAATACGTGTTGTCCTGAGCTGCAGGACTCCGTTACTCGTGGGTATAGAGGGGTCCCAGCCTGAAAAGAGAATGGGGAGAAAGAAGGGGGCCAAGCAAAACGAGGCTTGTCAAGGCTCCGGTTTATTGATCGGTACAGGCTCTTTTAAGCACAATTTTTACAGGGGGTGGAGAGAGAGTAGGATAGAACAGCCTGCATTACATCTTACAGGTAATCTTTACATGCCATCTTTACATAAGGGGCACAGGAACACCTCAGGGTTAGTGAAGTTTCAAGGATGTTACAAGCTTCCTGGAATGTATGCCTGATAGGAAACCGTGATGTTTCTTAGGGCTCTGGGGCTCTTCCATATTGGTCTCTGACAATGTGTCAAATACTTCAATCACAATTGTTTTACTTCTAGACTTTCTAGAATGCTCTAGAAAGGTATTGTTATAAACAAGGTGGCAATTAGCGTTCCTGGAGGGCTGCACCTGCACCCCGAAGTGGATGCCCGAGGCCCGGTTCATCACTGCTTGACCAAGAACGAGCCCGACCTGACCCAGTGCCTCTTCTGCTTCAAAAAGCTTAAAGGCTGGGAGCCAGACGATGACCCCATAGAGGAGCACAGGAAGCATTCGGCAAGCTGCGCCTTCCTGGGTGTCAAGAAGCCTTTTGAAGACTTGACCCTCAGTGAATTCCTGAAGTTGGACAAAGAAAGAGCCAAAAACAAAATTGCCATGGATGCCAGCAATAAACAGAAAGAATTTGAAAGAACCGCAAAGACGGTCCGTGGCGCCATCCAGCAACTGGCAGCACTGGACTGAGCCCCCTGCCTGCTGCCAGTGGCTTGACTTTGGCACTGCAGATTGTCCCTGGATGGTGGGGTCACGTCTATCCCTCAGGATGCATTTGAGTGTCTGGGCTTAGCCCAAGAGCCCCTTAGACAGGGTGCTAGAGAATCAGACCCTTAAAGTCTTATTTGCTTCTGGAAAAAAAAAAGAAAGAAAGAAAGAGAGAGAGAGAGAGAGAGAGAGAGAGAGAGAGAGAGAGAGAAAGAAAGAAAGAAAGAAAGAAAGAAAGAAAGAAAGAAAGAAAGAAAGAAAGAAAGAAAGAAAGAAAGAAAGAAAGAAAGAAAGAAAGAAAGAAAGAAAGAAAGAAAGAAAGAAAGAAAGAAAGAAAGAAAGAAAGAAAGAAAGAAAGAAAGAAAGAAAGAAAGAAAGAAAGAAAAAGAAAGAAAAAGAAATTACTCCTGGCAGGCTCTGGAAACTATATGAGATGCTAGGATCAAAACTGGTCAGCCTCATGCAAGGCATATGCCCTACCAGCTGTGCTATCGCTCTGGCCCCAAGGCTATATTTTTAAGGCAAAGCAGGGCCTCAGGAATGTGATAGAGTGCCTGTCTTTCATGCATGAGGCCTTACACTGATCCCTGGCACAACAGTAATTCCTGTAGCCACAAGTAAATGACTCAACCATATCACAGCCAAATTAGTGACCTCCCCAGACTTTGCAATGACAACAAAGGGGAAAATAAAACGCATAAGGAAAGACAAACTATAATAAGTAGTGAGAAGAAGAAACTGAACTCCTCAGAGACTGCTGTATTGTAAAATGATTCACATACTTTGAAAACAATTTGGCAGGGCCGGAGCAGTGGCACAAGCGGTAAAGCGACTGCCTTGCCCACACTAGCCTAGGATGACCGACTGCAGTTCAATCCCCTGTCATCCCATATGGTCCCCCAAGCCAGGAGCAATTTCTGAGCACATAAGTAACCCTGAGCATCACCAGGTATGGCCCAAAAACAAACAACAATAACAACAAAAATTTGGCAATTCCTCAAAATGTTAAAGTTGCCATAGGACCCAGAGATTACACTGAGTACATTTTGTAACCACAATAATTAAAAACATACAATCACTGGGGAGGAAGTGGTGGCGCAAGCGGTAGGGTATATGCCTTTCAAGCACTAACCTAGGACAAAACAATATATATATATGTATATATTTACAATCACACAAAAAATTGCTCACACATCACAGCAGCACTTATAATAATCAAAACTAGAGATGATCTAAATGCCCATCACTGATAATGAATAACCAAAATGTGATGTACACAATATGATGGAATAATGTATGGCCATAAAACAGGAATGAAGTGCTAATATATGTTACAATAAAATTTGACAATATTATGCTAAGTGAAAGAAATAAAACACAAAATATCACATTTGCATAATACTACTTAGATCAAATGGATTTCATATATAATAGGCAAATCCACAGACACAGAACACAAGACAGGGCTACCAAGAGTAAGGAACAGAAGAGTTAATGGATATGTAATTGGGTGGAGGAGCAATAGATAAAAATATCATGGTAATGATATAAAATTATGTGGTAGTGATGGTTATACAACTCAATAATCATGGAATTGCATATTTTAAAAAGATCTATTTTCTGGTCTCTGTATTATAGCTTAATAAAACTTATTTTTTTAAATAAGCAAAATGGAACTGGAGAGACTTTACAGGGGCTAAGTTGCCTGCCTTATTACATAGCCAATCCCAGTTCATTCCCTGACATCACATATGTTCCAGTGAACACTGCCAGAAGTGAACCCTGAGCATTGAGTCATAACTTACTAAGTATTTAGTACTAAGTACCCTTGGGTTAGCCCCCCCCAAGAAAACACAAAAGGAGAAATAAGAAAAAAATGGGCAAAACACGAACAGTCACTTCACAAGAGTATGTCTAAATACTTAATACATGAAAAGATACCCAACTTCATTTTTTAATAAGGATAAATTATTTAAAAGCAAATGAAATATAGCACACATATTGTATGGATTAATATAGAAAGAATAGGGTCTGATAAAGATACAAAGAAAATTAGAACCCAGAATTTATTGTTTTGTGGCTATATCTAGTAATGCAACCAGGGATCACACTCAAATACTTTCACATAAAGCATGCAACCTAGCCCTTTGAGCTCTCTTCCCATCCATTAGCACCTCATTTTGTAAATAAAGTTTTACTAACATATAGCTATACTCTCCTATACATTGCGCAGCTTACCTTGTACAAAGTTTACTGGCACCATATATGGTCCTCAGAACACCACTAGGAATGATGCCTAAGCAGAGAGGGAGAAGTAAGCCCTGAGCAGTCAGGTGTCATCCAAAATAAAAAAATAAATAAAAATAAAAATCATGCTGAACCATGATGTCATTTTAATTATTAGTAGTATTCAAATGAGAAAAAAAAAAAAGCACAAAACAGGGGCCTGGAGAGATAGCACAGCGGTGTTTGCCTTGCAAGCAGCCGATCCAGGACCAAAGGTGGTTGGTTGGAATCCCAGTGTCCCATATGGTCCCCATGCCTGCCAGGAGCTATTTCTGAGCAGACAGCCAGGAGGAACCCCTGAGCACTGCCGGGTGTGGCCCAAAAACCAAAAAAAAAAAAAAAAAAAGCACAAAACAATAAAATTTATATAGATATGAAACAAGACAAAAATTAATGGTGTTATTTCTAAATTAATGTGCTTGCAAAATCTACAAATATATGCACCTAATTAATCATAATTGTAATATACAAAAATCAACCTCCTGTTTAAATTTTATTTTCAAATGCCAGCTCTTAGAAATCTTGTTTATGTAAGATATATAGGAATGGCTACCACTTTGTTACAATAACAAGACATAATTCTTGTTCTCTTCCATAGTTATCTGCCAAAAATCCCACAGTGATGTGCTGCTGAAAATTATTTCTAATTATCTCTCTGTTAACAACCACATTAAGTCCTCCAATTTTGTTGAAATCAAGAACTAAATTGGGAAAAGATTATGGCCCAGTGATCTGGGTCATCCACTTTTTCAAGAACAGTGATTTTCTTTCTTATACCATATTCAGACTAGGAATAGGTGAGATGCATGCAAAGGAAACCAGTAATGTTAGCAAAATAACTTAAGTAACTGTAATAATTATGTTTCAATGTTAATGCTAAATTAAGTTTAAAAATCAGATGGCAGATTCTATAACTCATAATTTCACAGCAGTAAAAATATATTTCTAGGGGCCAGTGCGATTATACAGAGGGTAGGGTGTTAGTTTTGCCTATGGCTGACTGGGGTTTGATCCCTGGCATTCCGCATAGCCTCCCTCCCACTCCTGAGCCTGCCAGGAATGGTTCCTGAACACAGACAGAATCAGGACTGTAACTTCAGGTGTGGCCCCAAAACAGAAAAAATAATCTATATGAACAATACAGATGACTTCTATGCTTAAAGAGGTTCAGGGACAGGCAATACTAGAGTAAGTGATTCCTACTGCTGTCATAGGCACAGCAAATATTTCTGAGTGTTCAACTAGTCGTTACTGATGAGGATACAAAGTTTTATTTAGATTCTGAACATCAACATGTGATTTCCTGGACTGGACACACAAATACTGTATGTAGGGAAGACATTGCCTTGCATGCCACTATCACTAGGTTCTCCCCCCAGTACCCAAACTCCATCAGTATTGATCCTATAGGTATGCAGAGCCAGGATAAAATTCTGAGCACCTCCAGAAGTCTGCCACCCCACACCAAAAGAGTGTGATTTTCCTTTCATTCTAACTTGCAAAAAAAAAAAAAAAAGCTAGATGTGGAGCTTGATCACTGGAAATGGGAGGGAAGGCGTGATGAGGTGTGGTGGGGTCCCAATGGAGAATGAGTGGGAATCTGGAAAGAACTAGATCCCATCTCTGGCCCCCAGCTGGGGCCCCCACCTCAGCCAGCCTGGAGCCCTGTGGCAGGCAGGCAGGCGTTGCCATCATTTCTCGGTTGATCTTACCTTCATGTATTATTCATTTTTCTGTGGAGGGTTATTAATATTTCATAACGACGAGCATCAGCTCTTCCCCACTTCCAAGGCTTTCTTCTTCTTCTTCTTCTTCTTCTTCTTCTTCTTCTTCTTCTTCTTCTTCTTCTTCTTCTTCTTCTTCTTCTTCTTCTTCTCCTCTTCCTCATCCTCCCCTCCTCCTCCTCTCCTCCTCCTCCTCTTCTTCTTCTCCTCTTCCTCCTCCCCTCCTCCTCCTCTTCTCCTCCTCCTCCTCCTCTTCTTCTTCTTCTTCTTCTTCTTCTTCTTCTTCTTCTTCTTCTTCTTCTTCTTCTTCTTCTTCTTCTTCTCCTTCTCCTTCTCCTCCTCCTCCTCCTCCTCCTCCTCCTCCTCTTCCTCCCTAAGGGTCATTCCCCTCCCCCCAGGTCGAGGGCGCCCTTACCTTTCTTTACCTTTTCTGGGTCTTCCAGAGGAGGCGAGAATCCGACGCCATCCTCCGTCCTCAGCCCCAGCCACAGGCAGTGCGGTCCATCCACATCTTCCCAGACGCCACAGCTCTCCCTCGAGTCCCTCCAGGGGCTCCCCTGAGTGGGGTGGTTCCCTCACCTGTCCAATCTATCCGGGGCGTCCCCGCTGTCCGCGCCCTCGCAGGCTCCCTGCGCCTCTTAGGTCGTCCCGTGCGGCCGCGTGCTTCCGGCCTTGCATCACCGAGGCACGCTCACGTCGAGGCGTGAGGGAGCGCCGGCCCTGGGGCAGCCTCCTTCTGGCGAGCTTCAGTCTTCCCGCGCTCGGAGGACTCTGCTCCTGCGCATGCGCATGCGCGAACCGCCTGCGTTCTCCCCCCCCAAGGTTCAGGCCTGGGCTGGGCATCCCAGGGGGCAACTCCCGTCCTCGGGGACTTGGGGGCGTGACCTCTCTTATAGGCTCCGCCCAGTCCCTTGGCCCCTCTCTGGCTCACTCCGCCAAGACTCAAAAAGTTCCTCAGACGCCCGCGGGAGGGCGCCCTGCAGTCCCTATCAGGAGGGCGCGCTCTTGGGCTCTCTTACTAGCTTCTTTCTGGCTCTCTGCTTCTTGGTCTCCCTCAGGCTGAGTCTCTCTCGAGCTCTCTTCCCGCTCTGTCACTCTCCCTCCTCTCCCTTTCTGTCTTTTCCTCTCATCCACATTCCATCCTCACCTCTCCCCTCCTTTCTCCCTTTCCTCACCTCCCTCCTCACTTCCTCTCTCCCCTAAACCTCCTCTACTCTCCCTCCTCTATTCTCTTCCCCCTCTCTCATTTACAATTTGAATTATCTCCACAAGTGCTCCACATATGAAAATAACTAGAATATTTTCTTTCTAACCCCCCGCCAATAATGGTCCCTTAAAAAAAAAAACTTCGGAATACCCTATTAAGGAATTTTTCATCTTTATCTGTAACATGACAAATATGTTGTCAATGCTTAAGAGGCATTAGATAATCACAGATCCTGAAGTCTCATATCCAAATTCCTATCAAAGATAGAAAATAAACTGGCTGTGGTGATATAATGGATAAGTTATGGCTAAGTGAAAGAATAATTTCCAAAACCAAGGTTGAAGAATCAATGAAATTGCCCCTAATAGAAACATTTTCATTCCTGCTCATAAACCAGCGAATGCAGTTTCTGTCAACGGTTCTTCTAATGAATTTCAATGTATCATCTCTGGCTTGTTTCTAAAAAATAAATAAATAAATCTTTGCATTTGACAAGCTTCTTGGAAATTTGTTTTGGTTGGCTGCAGACAATTTGCAAATGAAGATGTTGCCCCTATTGGTTCCTTCATCCAAATAAATCTTTCTGGTTCTATAGCAAAGGATTATCGATGATGTCCACAGACTTGGTTTCACCCATTTGCAGAGGCTAAATCATTAGGATGTTCAGTACGAAAAGGTCTTATACATTCATTTGTTCATTTTGACCCAGTTGAACAGGTATTTTTCAATCTTAAAACCCCAAACACAGGGTTAAAGGTTTTATTTTAGCCCTTGATAAATAAATACATGCCAAGTTGTATACTCCCAATTTCTCTTCCCACCCCAATTCCCTGCCTCCTAATCTCCTAAAATTCCAGGAAAGAAACCCTTTGGTGGTCGGGTGCAGAGGGAGATGCTAGAGTGTAGGCCACATCTGGCAGTGCTCAGGGCTTTCTCCTGGCTCTGCAGTCAGGGATCACTCCAGACATGCCTGAGGACCATATGTGGTGCCAGGTACCAAACCCTTGTCAACCAGAGGCAAGGGAAATGCCCCACTCATTCCAGCCTGAGTCCTTTTCCTAATGTTGCTTCTTCTTTACTCCCTTTCTCTCCCAAGACTTCATCACAAAGACTTCAAATAACATTCTGCCATATTTATCCGATTTTATTTTTCAGTCACTTCTTTCTAAGAAAAACAAAGGGATGATTTAAGAACACACATTCTCAGATATGAAGGCCAATTCCCATTTACTGGAATTCTTCAGCGGCAACCATGAATGTGTCTAACTCTCCAAGTGATCCATTACCTGTTCTTCCAGAAAGATGAGGAGCAGGCCGTCCAAAGCCCCCAGGCATGGCTTTGGCTTCTCATAACCTAGGCAAATCACATTGTCAAGACTCAAATTCTGACACTACTTTTTATTTGCTGTCTAAATCTCAAACAAGTTTAGTCACACCTCTTTGCACGTTAAGGTTAGCACTTGTAACGTGGAAGTAGTTGTAGTCCTATCTCATAAAGTTGCTGCAAGTTTAATGAGCTGATATTCATTGAGATGTGAAATACTGAATGGAGACAGGAGCAGAGCAATCATTCCAGGTACATTGGCTATTTCTATAAATGTAGCACTAAAACGAGCAGAGTAAGTGGAATTTTTAAAAAAGGGATTTTTAATTATACAACCTACAATTAGGAAATGATAATAAATAAGTAAAGATAATTACAAGTTATGTTTAAATCATAAATAAGATAGCAGATAAGATCCTTAGATGACATATAATGAAAGATCAAAAAAATCAACAATGCAAGATGCTGGAGGAATAAATAGCAGATGAAAATACCATGAAGCTGGAAAGTTCTATAATCAGCAAGGAAGTCACTTGTTTTATGGGTTTTTGTTTTGTTTTGGGGGACAAATCCAGTAACAGATAGGGGTTACTTCTGGCTCTGCACTTAGAAATCACTCCTGGCAGGCTTGGGGGACCATATGGGATGCCAGGGATCAAACCCAAGTCTGCTGCATGCAAGACAAATGCCCTACCCACTGAGCTATCACTCCAGCTTGAGGCCACTTGTGACTGAAGATTGATGAACTTTTGAGAAAGTGGTAAAAGTCAAAATCAAAATTTAGGCAAAGGCCAGGGCCCGAAGCAGTGCGCAAGCCTTAGGGTGTTTGACTTGCAGCTGACCTAGTACAGACAGACTTGCAGCTGACCTAGGACAGATCGAGTTTCAATCCCCTAGAATCCCATATGGTCCCCTAAGCCAGGATTGATTTCTAAGCGCATAGCCAGGAGTAACCTCTGAGAGTTACTGGGTGTGCCTTCCCCCAAAAAAAGATTTCGGCAAAAGCCAGATTCAGAAGACCAACTTGTCCCCTCTTAAAGGACTGCTTTTGTGAGGTTTATGCACCTAACTCAAGTTCAAACTCCAACACCACCCGTCTACCAAGCATTTTGGGTACAGCCCTGAAGGACCCCTAAGTAGCCGTGAGCATGATGGAGTAGCCTGGGTAATCGCCAGCATTGCAGGACCTGACCAACATTCTGGAGGCTTCATATTAAATCACAGGCATAGTTGAAGGAGAAATTTTGGAACATAGGGTTCCCCAAGACTCTAAGCATGCTCAGAAGACCTATGTCCCTCTGAAAGTGAAAGGTAAAAGAAATAAAATAATTTTTCTCTGCAGCTTCCCGAGGACTCGCCCTTAATGTCCTGAACCACACCCCTTCCTAAATCCCAAGAACTTGCCCTTGACCAAAAGATACATGTTAACTGTTGCAAACCTTGTGACACCTTGCTAAATCTTGCAAAAATGTAACTGAACAAATGTCAAATGGACCACCCTACCTGAAATGGATCACCATACTGTAATTTTCCACTGTAAAAGCTATATAAAGGCTTGTTAAATCTGATTCGAGGCTCTCATCCTCTGGGAGAGCCTCTGCATTCTTGTATAATAAAACCCCTTGCTTTTGCATGGTCTCTGCCTCTTGGAGTCACTAGAGGGGTGCGTGTGGAATTCCCAACCTTATCAAAAGTACAATATTTATGCTAAATTTCATGAGTTGTTTAAAGGCATTAAACCAGGTGAATAAAAGTATTAGACCTAAATTGGTTTTTGTTTTGTTTGGGGGGCAAACCTGCCAGTGCTCAGGGGTTATTCCTCATGCAGAGCTCAGAAATTATTCTTGGCAGGCTTGGGAAAAGATAAAGGAATGCTGGGGATCAAATCCAGGTCAGCTGTGTGCAAGACAAATGCCCTACCCAAAGTGCTGTTGCTCCAGGCCCCAGATCTATATTTGAAAAAGAATCTATCTAGCCCTCTGTGGAATGCATAGGCCAACCTCAACCTGCCCAGGAATTTAAAGACCATCCAAATTTCATCTCCAAATCTTCCTCATGACAACAATGGTCTTTCTATTCTGAAATGAAAGTGACAACATCTTTAATTTCTTTGATTTCTCAGGAATCGGTCGAAGTGCAGAACTTTCTTTATCCTCTCTGTGCTTTTAGTTTTGATGGTTGAGTCATGTCAAATAAGTGCCATTAATTTTTCTTGCCTCCAAATTCCCAACTGTTTATCAACAACCTTCTACTAATGAAGTGTCCAAAACTAAAAACAGCATGCTCTCAGGTGTTATCTCACTAGGCCCCCAAAAGAAAGAGTCGTTGTCTCTCTACTTTGTAACAAGAAGCTCATATTTTTTTCTCTTCAGATAAAGCAATGTGCATCTAATTTGCCATTTAGAATATCCATGGGACTCAGAGCCATTAATACTATGCAGGTTTCCCCTTCCTAGTGATGCCATAGCTTGAAACTTCTTTAAGTTGTGTCATTCTCTTTGCCATATTGCTAATGCTCCCTATAATTTCTTTGCCCTTTTTAGTGTACACAGCATATCCTCTTTGGAGGTCATCTGCAAATTTCATTAACATGTTTGTAGACAGGATGGAGCTGTAAGGGAATTGCTGAGGGGCTTAGCTTCTGGTTCTTTATTAGTTCAATGATGGATTACCGGGTCCTACCCTACTCAGTATTCATCTCCACCCCCAGGGTGTGATCTGGTGTTTGGATTACTGAGTCCCTCCCTACTTAGTATTCGTTCTCCACCCTGGAGTGTAGTCTGGTTCTTGCTAATAAAAAGCCGGGGTCTCAGGAAGGCAGTGCATTCATTCTTAGGTCTTCCTTCATTAACCTTCTTGCCTCTTAAGAGTGGAAGGCTTGTGTGTTGAAATTCTTGAACCTGTTCTTAACCCTTTCACTGTGTGGATTATATCTTGCTTTAAAGTTTGCTTCCAGACCTGTGTCTCTCCAGGTACTGGTTTTGAAGCCTGAGGCTTCATTCCCAATTTGATTCTAGTCATGGAAATAAATTCTTTTAAAAGTTCATATCTTGGGGCCAGAGCCTGCCAGGAGCAACTTCTGAGAGCAGAGTCAGGAGTAACACCTGAGTGCTGCCAGGTGTGGCCCAAATAAATAAATTTTTAAAAGTTCAAAGTTCATCTCTCTCTCTTTTTTTTTTTGTTTTTTTTGTTTTTTTGGGTCACACCGGGTAGTGCTCAGGGATTACTCCTGGCTCTATGCTCAGAAATCACTCCTGGCAAGCTCAGGAGACTATTTGGGATGCCAGGATTCGAACCACCATCCTTTCACATGCAAGGCAAATGCCCTACCTCCAGGCTATCTCTCCTACCCCCAAATGTTCATCTCTTGAGGGCTGGAAGGACTGGCCCATAGTATGAAGCTTACCACAAAGAGTGGTGAGTATGGTTAGAGAAATAACTACACTGACAATTATATGACAATGGTAGTGAGTGAGAGAAATAGAATGCCTGTCTCGAATTCAAGCAGGGGAAGGGGGGAGGCAGGAGATTAGAGCATTGGTGGTAGGAATGTTGCACTGGTGAAGGGGGAGTTATTTTTTATGATTGTAATAAACATAAAAAATTAAAAGTATATATCTGAGAGGAGATGGCTCAACTGGTACAGCACATACTTAGAATATGTGATGCCCTGAGTTCAATCTCCAGTACCACATAGTTATAGCAATGTCTCACCTGCCTTTCCTGAACAAGGCCTACATACTGTCCAAGGAGAGATAATACAGTCATGATTTCTCAAACACAGAGCCAATCTATATTCAAATGACAAAAGTACTTTTTAGGGGACTGGAGTGGTGGCACAAGTGGTAAGGAGTCTGCCTTGCCCACACTAGCCTAGGACAGACTGCAGTTGGATCTCCCATTGTCCCATATGGTCCCCCAAGTTAGGAGCAATTTCTGAGTGTATAGCCAGAAGTAACCCCTGAGCATCACCGGATGTGCCTCACCCAAAAGTACTTTTTAGTAAGAAATGTATATCTTAAAAATTCTTTTAAAAAAATCAAAAGAATTAAATCTCTTCTATTTCCCATTTCCCAGTTAGTAATATTTCTCCAAAGAGGTAACCACTGCTATTAGCTTCCTATGTGTTCTTTTTATTTTCAGGTTAGGGAGGCGTGGCGCAGTGGGCATACTTCTATAATTTCAGAGGAGCTCAGAGCTTATTCCTGGCTCTCTATAGTCAGGGATTACTACTGGTGGGGTTCAAGGGACCATATAGAGTTCAGTGATCACACCCAGTTTAGACTCAAATTAGGCAAAACCCATCTGTACATGCTCGCTTTGGCAGCACATATACTAAAATTGGAACGATACAGAGAAGATTAGCATGGCCCCTGCACAAGGATGACATGCAAATTTGTGAGGCATTCCATATTTTTATTGGTTAATAAAATGTTCAACACTTAAAAGAAACCATCTGTACAATTTCTCCAACCCAAGCTACCTAGATAATCTTTTAGAATCTGTGTTTTTAAACTTCCCACATGATTTTATGATTGAAATAAAATATGAAAAATTCGTGTTCTGAAGAAGTAATTTTCCATGATTTGTGGGATGACTGGTGCTCATTGGTATACGTAGAAAAGCTTGCATTGAATGTGATGACCTGAGTTCCATCCCCAATGCTCTATAAACCTATAACCCTTCCCCTTCCTCCACCCAAGCTTCACCTGGAGCAATCCCTGAGCAGAGTTAAGAGTAAGCCCTGAACACTGCAAGGTGAAGGCCCCAAGATAAAGAGAAAAAGTGAAAGCCACTAGTCTATGGCCTCAGTTATTTATTGCCAGTCTGTGATCTGTATGAAGGGCAAGTGCCCTCCACAGATGTTAAAAGTTTAATTAACTCTATATAGGAAAAAAAAACTTTACTGTCCCAATCAGATTGACTTTCTCTCCCATCCATTTTAGTAGCGGATTATTCTGGCAAGTAGTACTTTAATGTCACATATGAGTAGTTTCCCGTTTCCCATCTCCCCTCACCTCCCCTCTGTTATGAAGGCTATCATCAATAGCTCGAGGATTTGTTTGCCTAGGATGTTTTACATCAGTGTCCAGCCCTTTGTGATCCTGTAGGCTAATTCCCTTAGGATTATCTATTTTATATATTAAATAAACTTATTAGCTGGTATTCAAAAGAAAAGTGAGCTCTTACTGCCTAGAGGCTGGAGATTAAACACAGACACACACACACACAGACACACACACACACACACACACCTTTTTGAGAAAAAAAAGTAAGAGCTGCCCTAACCAACAGCTTCTTCTTTTATTAATTGATAGGAACTGCATCATTAATGCTGCATCATAATATTTTATTGTATACACTAAATAGAGTGCCTTAATTCTCTGTTATGGAAAATTCTTCTCTCTGCTTTCTCATAGACTTTGTTGGGTTATGACTTCAAGCAAAGTACAACTTGGGTTTGTTTTCTACTATAAAGCACTGTTGAATATGGGATGTCTAATAAATAAAGTAGGTGTGTTTTAAATGCCAACCCAAAACTTAGATCCATTCCATCTCTTTTCAAACCTGAAAAGCTAATAAATGTATCAATTTGTTTAAAGTTGCTGAGAGGGACCAGAGAGTTAGCACAGCAGTAGGGCATTTGCGTTGCTTGCAGAAGGACTGTGGTTCGAATCCCAGCATCCCATATGGTCCCCAGAGCCTGCTAGGGGCAACTTCTGAGCGTAGAGCCAGGAGGAGCCTCTGAGTGCCTCTGGGTGTGACCCAAAAACCAAAAAGAAAAAAAAAAGAAAGAAAAAAAGAAAAAGTTGCTGAGAATCAAAACCATTCAGATTTTCCTTTTTTTTAATTTTAATACTTTATTTAAGTAAGCACTATGGTTACAGAAATGTTTGTGGTTGGGTTTCAGTCATAGAAAATACAGGGAATATAGGATTCAATGCCTCGTTAAGAAGATCATCCACTACGATCAAGTAGGTTTCATCCCAGGAATGCAAGGCTGGTTTAACATCCGTAAATCTATCAACATAATACACAACATCAATAACAAGAAAAATAAAAACCACATGATCATATCAATAGATGCAGAGAAAGCATTTGATAAGGTCCAACACCCATTCTTGATCAAAACTCTCAGCAAGATGGGAATGGAGGGAACCTTTCTCAATATAGTGAAGGCCATCTACCACAAGCCAGTGGCAAATATTATCCTCAATGGAGAAAAACTGAAAGCCTTCCCTCTAAATTCTGGCACAAGACAAGGCTGTCCTCTCTCACCACTCCTATTCAACATAGCACTGGAAGTACTTGCTATAGCGATTAGGCAAGAAAAGGATATCAAGGGAATTCAGATAGGAAAGGAAGAAGTCAAGCTCTCACTGTTTGCAGATGACATGATACTCTACTTAGAAAACCCTAAAGACTCTATCAAAAAGCTTCTAGAAACAATAGACTCATATAGCAAGGTGGCAGGCTACAAAATTAACACACAAAAATCAATGGCCTTTCTATATACCAATAGTAATAAGGATGAAATGGACATTAAGAAAACAACCCCATTCACAATAGTACCACACAAACTCAAATATCTTGGAATCAACTTGACTAAATATGTGAAGGACCTATACAAAGAAAACTATAAAACTCTGCTCCAAGAAATAAGAGAGGACACACGGAAATGGAAACACATACCCTGCTCATGGATTGGCAGGATTAACATCATCAAAATGTCAATACTCCCCAAGGCATTATACAGATTTAATGCCATCCCTCTAAAGATACCCATGACATTCTTCAAAGAAGTGGATCAGACACTTTTGAAATTCATTTGGAACAATAAACACCCTCGAATAGCTAAAGCAATCATTGGGAAAAAGAATATGGGAGGAATTACTTTTCCCAACTTTAAACTGTACTACAAAGCAACAATTATCAAAACAGCATGGTATTGGAATAAGGATAGGTCCTCAGATCAGTGGAATAGGCTTGAATACTCAGAAAATATTCCCCAGAGATACAACCATCTAATTTTTGATAAAGGAGCAGGAAATCCTAAATGGAGCAGGGAAAGCCTCTTCAACAAGTGGTGTTGGCACAATTGGATAGCCACTTGCAAAAAATTAAACTTAGACCCCCAGCTAACATCATGTACAAAGGTAAAATCCAAATGGATTAAAGACCTCGATATCAGCCCCAAAACCATAAGATATATAGAACAGCACATAGGCAAAACACTCCAGGACATTACAGGCATCTTCAAGGAGGAAACTGCACTCTCCAAGCAAGTGAAAGCAGAGATTAACAGATGGGAATATATTAAGCTGAGAAGCTTCTGCACCTCAAAGGAAATAGTGCCCAGGATACAAGAGCCACCCACTGAGTGGGAGAAACTATTCACCCAATACCCATCAGATAAGGGGCTAATCTCCAAAATATACAAGGCACTGACAGAACTTTACAAGAAAAAAACATCTAACCCCATCAAAAAATGGGGAGAAGAAATGAACAGACACTTTGACAAAGAAGAAATACGCATGGCCAAAAGACACATGAAAAAATGTTCCACATCACTAATCATCAGGGAGATGCAAATCAAAACAACGATGAGATACCACCTCACACCCCAGAGAATGGCACACATCACAAAGAATGAGAATAAACAGTGTTGGCGGGGATGTGGAGAGAAAGGAACTCTTATCCACTGCTGGTGGGAATGCTGTCTAGTTCAACCTTTATGGAAAGCGATATGGAGATTCCTCCAAAAACTGGAAATCGAGCTCCCATACGATCCAGCTATACCACTCCTAGGAATATACCCTAGGAACACAAAAATACAATACAAAAACCCCTTCCTTACACCTATATTCATTGCAGCTCTATTTACCATAGCAAGACTCTGGAAACAACCAAGATGCCCTTCAACAGACGAATGGCTAAAGAAACTGTGGTACATATACACAATGGAATATTATGCAGCTGTCAGGAGAGATGAAGTCATGAAATTTTCCTATACATGGATGTACATGGAATCTATTATGCTGAGTGAAATAAGTCAGAGAGAGAGAGAAAAACGCAGAATGGTCTCACTCATCTATGGGTTTTAAGAAAAATGAAAGACACCCTTGTAATAATAATTTTCAGACACAAAAGAGAAAAGAGCTGGAAGTTCCAGCTCACCTCAGGAAGCTCACCACAAAGAGTGATGAGTTTAGTTAGAGAAATAACTACATTTTGAACTGTCCTAATATTGAGAATGTATGAGGGAAATGTAGAGCCTGTTTAGGGTACAGGCGGGGGTTGGGGGGGGAGGAGGGAGATTTGGGACTTGGGTGATGGGAATGTTGCACTGGTGATGGGTGGTGTTCCTTTTATGACTGAAACCCAAACACAATCATGTATGTAATCAAGGTGTTTAAATAAAAAAAAATTAAAAAAAAAAAAAAAAGAAAATACAGGGAATAAAAGTTTAACTTTTCCACAACCAATATTCTCCCACCCCCCTTCCTTCCCCTGTCTAGGACAAGCATTCTACTGCGCTCCTCTCTCTCTCTCTCTCTCTCTCTCTCTCTCTCTCTCTCTCTCTCTCTCTCTCTCTCTCTCTCTCTCTCTCATTGTCATGATAGTTGTCAGTACAGTTAGTGCTCCAACTGTGCTCACAATTCTTGGTGGCATGGGCTGGTCCTTCTGGCCCTCATCTCTATTGTCTCTGGATATTATTACCATACTGTTTTTGGTTTTTTTTTGTGGTTTTTGGGTCACACCCGGCAGTGCTCAGGAGTTATTCCTGGCTCCAGGCTCAGAAATTGCTCCTGGCAGGCACGGGGGACCATATGGGACGCCGGGATTCGAACCGATGACCTCCTGCATGAAAGGCAAACGCCTTACCTCCATGCTATCTCTCCGGCCCCACCATACTGTTTTTTAAGGGCACCACATGCTCATCAGCTTGACCAAATTTAAAAAGGGTTAGAGAGCTAGTACATCGATATGGCACTTGTCCTGCATGCAGCCAACTTAGGTTTCATTCCCAGCAGCACCACATGTGATCCCCTAAGCCCATCAGAAGTGATCACTGAGCCCTGAGTCAGGTGTAAACTCCAAACATTATAAGTAGTGGCTCAAAAACTTAAATAAATAGATAAAAACTAGCTTTAGGATGTAGCTCAACTAAATAACATGTGCAAGAGAAGTCATAACCCATAACAGAGAAAGATGATTAGATCAATTCATGTGGGAAAAACCAATCAAGAAACAACAACAATAATATTGGTTGGCAGGGGTTGGGGGGGGGGGAATTTCAGCCAGTTGAGTTGATTCACACAATTGAGTTAGTGGAAGGTGGAGGTTGAAAGGGCATTGAGAGAAAGATGGATACACTGATGATAGGTGTTGGAATTATGTATATAAGAAACCATTATTAACAGTATTGTAAACCACAGAATCTTAAACAATACATCTTTAAATATCATGGAAATATAATACATTTGGCATGTGTAAATACTCAATAAATATTAATAATATTACTATAGATATTGGTAAATCATTTCTATTTTATCATAGTTTAAAAGTACTATACCAAAAGGTAGTACAAAAGGGGCATTTGAAAATAATATTTTGTATTCCTTTTAATCATCATATAAAAATAAAAAATGAACATGAAGACATCTCAAGACCAAGTAAAATACAGAGAAGTAAAGCTTTTGAGAATTGGGGCCCAGCCACATGCAGCCAGTCTCACTATTCTTTTTTGGGGGGGTCACACCCGGCAGCGCTCAGGGGTTACTCCTGGCTCTATGCTCAGCAATCACTCCTGGCAGGCACGGGGGACCACATGGAATGCCAGGATTTGAACCACCGTTCTTCTGCAAACGCTTTACCTCTATGCTATCTCTCCAGCCCAAGCCAGTCTCACTATTTTTAAGCATATCTAGACCAGTCAAATTCCAAAATAAAACTTCAGAGGACAAACCAAAGTCCTTAGAAAACACCAGCTATGGCATTGGAGCTATTGATACATGAAAATTCTAACTCTGAAACTGAAGGGTTCAAGCCATCTATTGAAATTTTATTACTTCAACAATATTCTTAATGTATAATCTCTTTCATTTTCATTAAATTTTATTTCCAGGTCTTTCCTTCTAGATGAATTCATATTATATTCTTACAAGGTACTTTGGAAATCTTCTTCATAGTAGTTATAGATTAGATAAGTATGATTAATATCTGTCATTATTAGCACACTCTAAAGTTCACAGTGAGAAAGATGGTGTCTGGCTCTACCCAACATTGGACAGGGTCTGGCACTTTATTAACCTGATAGATATTTACTGAATGAATCAAGAGTAATGAAAGATGCCAAAACATTCTAGTGTTCATATTCTGAAGTAGGATAGTCATGAGTTCAGAGACAATGATCATGTTTTCCATCTCTCTGAGAAGTGAAGAGCTGCCCATTTTAAGCTAGAGAGACAGTCAACATTCTGATCCTGGCAAGCTATTTTTGGCAGCTCTTTCTTACTAGAATCACACTGCCTGAATCTGTCCCCAGGAATCCTTTCAGTTACAGCAGAGCTTAGGAAACCCAGTATTTTTCCAGAACCTTCTGTTAGGTAAAGGAAATGTACTCAGTTCTAGCTTGTCTTCATCCAGCCTTTATTCATTATCTTATGAAAGGGTGGCATCTTAAAACTGACTTTCATTTCACAAATGAGAAAATGGTCCTAGAAAAATAGATTAATAGATTGGCTTTACTAAGCCTATTGTATGTTAATGATAATGCAACAGGAAATAGGATCATTTTTAACAATGGGATTATTTTATAGTCTCTTAGATACATAGATATTAAATAATGAGTTTGTATATAGATAGTAATATATTAATGTTATTCATTAGAAATAATGTCTATAAAATAATTTTAATGAATTTAAAATATTTTACTGAACAAAATAAACCCAATTAAAAGCATACATATTGGGTTTTTGGTTTTGGTTTTCAGGCCACATTTGGCATTCTCATAAGTAACTCCTGGCTCTACACTCAGGAATCATTCCTGGCAGTGCTCAGAGAACCATATGGGATACCAGGGATTAAGCCTTGATTTGCTGAGTGCAAGGCAATCACCCACCCTTTCATGCTATCGCTCCAGCACACATATTGTGTCTTAAATGTATACAAAATTCTATAACATAAAAATTAAACTTTTTCTTTTTTTAACAGTGCTGGGGATTGAATAATAGCAGATCTCATGCGTGGAAGGCATAAGCTTAACTGTTGAGCAGTATCACTGTTCTTAGATCATCAAAATTAAACGATGGTAATAGAACTTAGAACATTGTAGTCCAGTAATAAATAGATATGCTGGTAAGGGGCAAATGAAGACTTTGTAGACTGGTGTAAATATGTTATATTTTGATTAATATAGTAGTTAAATGGATAAGTGCATTTGCAAAAACTCACCAATCTACTCCTCTATAACTTATGTATCTTAACATACATAAATTATACTTTGAGGTTTTAAAAACATGACCAAATTATGGAGTTCTAATACTAGAATTTAGAAAGAAACTGAAAATACTATGAAAGCAGACTAGGCACATATATGTATACTTATGAGATACACATATTTGTGAGGCCATATGTTTGTGTGTGCTTCTCAATTGTTTATGTAGAAACTTTTGAAGTATGGGACAAAAATAGTATTTGTCTCTGGTTGGTAGGGATAGATTTTTCTCATGTTTTTCTTAATTTAAATTTCTTCTCAAAGAATATTAATACTTTATAATCACAAGTTTCAATTTTTTTAATATCTGGCAGTAGTTTTTAAGTTTTATGATGAGACTGGTCAGCTCTATAGGGTGGAAGAAACATCAACCTGGAGTCCAAAGAAGTTTCACTAGTCCTTAAATTTGGCCTATAAATGAGTATATTCATATCAATTTCGTAGAACTCTTTTTGTGTCAGAAATTATACATATGAAATTTCTTTGTAACTAAAACTTGATAAAGGTGTCATACTGCTGATAAAACCCTGGGACCTAAAAGAGGACCTTGAGATTTCAAGGCACTTTGTACTGAGGAGCTTGGGTTGGGCGAAGAGACATTTAAGGGTCAGGAGACATGTGTGTTCCTTTTTTGTAGTACTTCAGAAAAACGATCATAAGCCTGACCCCCCCTCCTCCTTCTCCCAGTCCTCCCTCTTCAGATTAGATTTTCCTCCTGTTTCTTAAACCACACATGCAAGAGGCAGTTTATGGAAGAAACAAGTCCTATATTTGAAAACAATGTAATAATGAGAATGTATGAGGGAAATAGAGAGCCTGTTTAGAGTACAGGCGGGGGTCGGGTGGGGAGGAGGGAGACTTGGGACATTGGTGATGGGAATGTTGCACTGGTGATGGGTGGTGTTCTTTACATGACTGAAACCCAAACACAATCATGTATGTAATCAAGGTGTTTAAATAAAAAAAGAAATCATAAAAAAATAAAATAAAATACAAATAAAAAAAGATACATCATACATTTCTTGCACAATATGAAAGGTAGCTTAAGTCAGAATGTGACCGATGATTCTAAGGCCTATCTAGTCCAATACCCAGAAAATGGCAATTTCCACTCTAAACGATAAGAATTTGTTATGAAAATGTGTTTACTTTTAGCCAGAAAGGTTTGTATTAGGCTATTTCTAAATGCTTCCATAACATGGACACGACATTCTTTTTGTTCTGCTGCATAGTATTCTGACTCACCGTGGTAATGTCATTTGGGTACAATAACTTTTTTTTTTTTTTTTTTTTTTTTGGTTTTTGGGTCACACCTGGCAGTGCTCAGGGGTTACTCCTGGCTCTAGGCTCAGAAATCGCCCCTGGCAGACACAGGGACCATATGGGATGCCAGGATTTGAACCACTGTCCTTCTGCATGAAAGGCAAACGCCCCACCTCCATGCTATCTCTCCAGCCCCAACAATAACTTTTTATTGATGATTATTCGGACTTTACAAGAAATTAAATGTAAGCGACATAGATTTATTTATTTTTTAAACATGAAAGACTGACTGAAATTGGGACCATACACAACCAGGGCCTGCCTCAGAAATATCCTTGTCCAGAAAGTGGGGGGAGAGGGAGACTAGAATTTTCTTCCACCCAATGGGAAGCTTCAAGAATCTGCAGGGGCAGGGGACCCCAGTGGGGTGCGAATTCACTTAGGGGCACCCTCCAGCTTGAGACCAAACCCAGCATTCCACCCGCAGCATCTCTGACACTCCGACACTGGGTGGTGCACGGTGGGTACTGCGGTGCGTCACTGCTTCCAGCATCCCGCTGGAAGCCGGGGGTCCCCGCAGGCTGTGACCCGTGCGCACACTCGCTCTGGGGTTCACGCGTGCCGGGGGGCGTCCACGTGGTGACCTGCCTAGGGCCGGGTTCCCAGCGCCAGCTCCTCCTCCTCCTCCCCGCCGCTCTCGCTCGGCTTTCTGCAGTATCACGTGCAGCCGCGCTGGGTGCAGGATGGCGGCGGCCGCGGCAGCGCTGGGTGTCAGGCTCCGGGACTGCTGCAGCCGGGGCGCTGTGCTCCTGCTCTTCTTCTCCCTGTCCCCTCGGCCCCCGGCCGCCGCTGCCTGGCTGCTGGGCCTGAGGCCGGAGGACACCGCCGGAGGCCGCGTGTCCCTGGAAGGAGGCACCCTGCGCGCGGCCGAAGGCACCAGCTTCCTCCTGCGCGTCTATTTCCAACCCGGGCCCGCGGCGCCCGCGGCGGCCACGGCACGGGTGCCCGCGTCCACCCTGTCCCCGGCAGAGAACGGCACCAACGACTGGGCTCCACGGCTCGTGTTCATCGAGGAGCCCCCGGGTGCGAGCGCGAGCGCGAGCGGCGCGATTCCCAGCGCCGTGCCCACGCGCCCCCCGGGTCCGCAGCGCTGCCGCGAGCAGAGCGACTGGGCATCCGACGTGGAGGTCCTGGGGCCCCTGCGCCCCGGAGGCGTGGCAGGCTCGGCTCTGGTCCAGGTGCGGGTGCGGGAGCTGCGCAAGGGCGAGGCGGAGCGGGGCGGTGCGGGCGGCGGCGGGAAGCTCTTTTCGCTGTGCGCCTGGGATGGGCGCGCTTGGCACCACCACGGCGCGGCCGGCGGCTTCCTGCTGCGCGTCCGCCCGCGCCTCTACGGCCCGGGTGGGGACCTGCTGCCCCCCGCGTGGCTGCGGGTGCTGGGGGCGCTCCTGCTGCTCGCCCTGTCTGCCCTGTTCAGCGGCCTGCGCTTGAGCCTGCTGTCGCTGGACCCGGTGGAGTTACGGGTGCTGCGGAACAGCGGCTCGGCCACCGAGCAGGAGCAGGCGCGCCGCGTGCAGGCCGTGCGCACCCGGGGGACCCATCTGCTCTGCACCCTGCTCCTGGGCCAAGCCGGAGCGAACGCGGCCCTGGCCGGCTGGCTGTACGCCTCGCTGCCGCCGGGCGTCGGGGACCCCGGGGAAGACTATGTCGAGGCGGGGGTTCACTTTCCGTGGCTGCCGGCGCTGGTGTGCACGGGCGCCGTGTTCCTGGGCGCCGAGATCTGCCCCTATTCCGTCTGCTCGCGCCACGGGCTGGCCATCGCCTCGCACAGCGTGTGCCTCACCCGGCTGCTGATGGCGGCGGCCTTCCCCGTGTGCTACCCGCTGGGCCGCCTGCTCGACTGGGCCCTGCGCCAAGAGATCAGCACCTTCTATACCCGGGAGAAACTGCTGGAGACGCTACGCGCCGCAGATCCCTACAGCGACCTGGTCAAAGAGGAGCTCAACATCATCCAGGGCGCCCTGGAGCTGCGCACCAAAGTGGTGGAGGAGGTGCTCACTCCGCTGGGCGATTGCTTCATGCTGCGCTCTGACGCCGTGCTGGACTTCGCCACCGTCTCCGAGATCCTGCGGAGCGGCTACACGCGCATCCCGGTGTACGAAGGGGATCAGCGGCACAACATCGTGGACATCCTGTTCGTCAAAGACTTGGCCTTCGTGGACCCCGACGACTGCACGCCCCTGCTCACCGTCACTCGCTTCTACAACCGGCCCCTGCACTGCGTCTTCAATGATACCCGTCTGGACACGGTGCTGGAGGAATTTAAGAAGGGTGAGCCCCGGGGTCTATGCCCCTCCCTCTAGCTCTACCCTTTCAAACGTGGTCCCCGGTCAGAAGAAGGGGAGTGGTCAGTCAGGTTCCCCTCCAGAAACTTCTCTGCTAGGATATCAAACTCCCCAGGAAGGCCTGCTTCCCTGACTTTTCTCCTTTTGCCTTTCTTTCCGGTCCTTTTCTGGAGGCTGACTAAACCCCAAGCCCTAAACTAGACTGCCAGTTTGATACCCCACCTCGCAGCCTCCTTTCCCCTGTGCCTACAGTAATAAGCTTCTCTGCACGTAGAGTCAGGACAGCCTTGGAGTACAGTCGTGGTTACTTATATTAGGGGAGAAAGGACCTCTGAAGGTCATCCCGAGAACCCCTGCCGGTTTCTCTAGGAAGCCGCCTTCCCTTTGAACTACTTGCTAGAAGGAATTTCACCGTTTGCCGGACCAATGCATTGCTGGACAGCTCCAGCTGCGCAAGTCTTTCTTACTTCAAGCAGAAAAAATGTAGGTCTCCCTAGCTTCTCTCCGGGTCCTCATTCTGCCTTTGGGGGACGGGATCCATATAAAGTCAGCGCCAAACATTTTAGCGCTCCTTCCCCTGTTGGAATTCTCCAGCAGCCTTGCATCCCCACCTCCCTACTCTTCAAAAACACCCGGGTTGGAGATTAAAAGTTGACTAAGAATGAGCTGTCCTACTTGTGGGAACTGTGGTTCCAGGAGACTTTTGAAAGAGGTATCTCTATACTTATGAGTTGACATGTTTATTTAAAAGGTAAAAAATCAGGCTGAGATGTAACTCAGGACTCAAGCAATGTTTGTTTGGGCAGAGCCACACTCCTCCAAATAGAATTCCATCAACAATAACAAAAATCAATCCTCCTGACTTCAGAATCAGTTTTTAAATTTAGCTTCAAATGATTAGCAGAACTCTAAGTATGATTTTAATTTTTTTAAATCAGTCTCATTGTCTTTGTCTTAATAGCTATATGTTAAGGCTTTGTAAATAGAGAGAAATCAGGACTTCCTCATGCTATGACATTTTCAGGCAGATGAAATTACATTAAATATAAAATCACAACCTAAAAAGAAGGGAGACTCTAAAAGTACTTTCAGACATGGGCAGAAGACAGCTCTAGACTTTGTATTGATATCATGAGAAAGAGAGGAAAATTAATAGGCATTGAAGCTTACACTGGGCCCACTCTGGGCCACTGGCTCTTCTTTGTCGCACTCCTTGCACTGTACTTTGAAGTTCATTCAAACTCTCTTAGAATTATACATATTTTTGCATGACAATGAAGTCTGCCTCTGGGCATTAAAACTGTGCACATCTGGAGCTGATGTTGGGGTTCAGGATAAACACCATCTATGCCTTATCAGAGGCCCGAGATTCCATCTCTTTGTCCAGAAAAATACTTGACTGCTAAAATTAATTGCTAAAATTAAATTGCTAAAACCAAATACCACAAATGAAAGTTGATTTTTTTATAGCTCTATAAACTAAAAGTGCAGCTAGAAGGTGTCAGTAGAGATGGTTTCTTCCCAGGTCTCTGCTGCCTTCTTCCTGTATTTTTACTTTGCCATCCCTCCTGGAGTCTCGCTCTGTCTTCTAATCTCAGACTGGGTAAGGGCCCAACCAAGCAACCTTGTTTCACTTAATCTTCTTTAATATATGAAAGGCACAGTGAAGTGCAATTAAGATACTCTTTCATGATCATTTTGGGAGGTGGGTGATGTTTTGGGCCACACCAGGTGGTATGCAGCATACTTCTGACTCTGTGCTCAGTGATTATTCCTGGCTATGCTCTGGGGAATCGAATCAAGTGCCTCATGCAAAGCAAAGACCTTACCCACCATACTATCTCTCTAGCCTATTTTAATGCAATATCCATAAACTATTTCATTTATTTTAAGATGTATTAAGTAGCTATGTATTGTTAGAAAACAAGGAAGAGAATGGAACGCTGCCTTTAGGGTGGTATGAAGTGTAGAATAAGGCGATCTTTAGAAGCAGGGGTTGTGCTTCAGTAACCTTTGGGTGTCCAGCAACTCTATGTGGTGCTTTGCTTTTGATGGACTACCCCAAAATATCAGCATTGAGCTGAAATGAGCTCTGTTGTAGAACTTTTAAATAGAATGAAAAAGACTTGAGTGTTCTGCTAGTGAATAGTTTGTAAGTAGGTGGATTCCTAAAGAGAGAAATAGGCCAGAACAGTGAACCAAGGAAGCTGTTTCCACTTCCCTCCAGAGCTTTGCTGCTTGCTCAAAGTGTGGTCCATAAAGCAGCAGCATGAACCTCACCTGGAAGCTTTTAGAACTGCAGAATGTCATGCCTCACTCTAAATCTACTGAAAGAAGATCTGCATGTTAGCAAGACTGGAAACCCCTGAATATATTGAGGTTTGAGAAGCAATGACTTCAGAGAACTCTAACAGTGATTGGTAGATTTTCTCAGGAAAATATAAGGGATAATTATCAAGGTGGATGATCTCCAAGACATCTAATAATAGGGTCATTTTCTATGGGTTACATTTATACCATCAATTAGGAGAAAACTTGACTTAGTTTTCTTTTTCTTACCTTTAAAAAAGAATTTTAATTAATTCCAGAAGCCCTTTCATTCCCCTTCTTTGCATCTTACATGTCTTAACCACCTAAACAAACCCCTTAGGAAGTAGGAGAAAATCCAGGTCATGTGACTCCAAAGTTCTCATCCAAATGAAATTTAATCTCTATATTTTTTATTACTCCAGGTCTTCAGAAGTAAGAAAGATAGATAAATTATCTGCCAGCTAGCTGTCCACCTTTACACAAGGGAACAATATTTCCTCCTTACTGGACTTTGAGTGCCCTAGTTCCCTACACAGAGAGAAGGAACTTTGCTTGCTTCAGTTCTGAGAACTAGCACTTGTCCACCACAACTAGGAAATGAATAAACAGTTATTAAGTCAATGGTACTGATTTGTTCTCTTCTTTTATAGTTCTATGTTTAAGTAAGGTACATTTTAATAATAAAATAAATACCATTGTTCCATTGATGACAGCTAATGCTTCCTCTTCCTGAATTCAGCATGCCAATTAGTAAGGCAGTCTTCCAGGTTCAAAATCTCTCCTTTACCATCATACTTTATCATCATACACACACACACACACACACACACACACACACACACACACACACACATTCTTTGGGTCATACCCAGTGGTGCTTAGGACTTACTCCTGACTCTATATTCAGGGATCACCACTGATTGGCTCTATCCACTGTCCTATTAATCTAGTCCCTACCATTATACTTATACTAATCACTATCTTAGTCTGCCTAAACTGTTATTTTTTAATTGCATAGATGAATGTCTTAAAGGACAGAAATTAATTTTCTCGCTGTTCTGGAGACTGGAAGATAAAGATCAGTATTTCAAGCAATTTTATTTCTAGTGAGAGCAATCTTCCTGGTTTTCAGATAGCCACTTTCTCACCATACATGGCCTTTCCTAGTTTCTTTCTGCTGGTAAAGAGAGGATGATAGTAAGGGGGCAGATGGTGGTGCAAGGAGAATGAGAGAAGAGTGATAGAGCACACATGTACACACTGGATGTTTGATTAAGGTCCTACCCTTAAGGTCTCATTATTAAAGATTACTTTATCTCATTACTTAATTACTTAATATATCATTGTTAAGATTATTTTAGTCTATAGAAGCCCCACTGGGTTTTATGACTTTAACATATTAATATAATATTCAATGTATTCATTCAGGTGAGGTGTAGGAAACATCCAAACTTTCATTCCAGAACAGTTATTCCTAAAATCTGCCACAAAGTTTATCAATATTCCATCCAAAATATTTTTCTTATCTAGATATACTTTAGTCCACTATTCCTCTTATGTTAGTCATTGATTTTTTTTTTTTTTTGGTGTTTGGGCCATACCCAGCAGTGATTAGGGGTTATTCCTGGCTCTGCACTCAGGGTTCATTCCTGGTGGTGCTCATTCCATCCCATATGGGATGCCCAGGATCAAACCCAGGTTTGCCACACACAAGGCAAGGCAAATGCCCTACTCACTGTATTTGCTATCTCTCCAGTCCCAACTGACCATTGATTTTTTTTCAGCAAATAGTTGCTGTCTGGGGCCGGAGAAATAGCATGGAGGTAAGGCTTTTGCCTTTCATGCAGAAGGTCATCGGTTTGAATCCCGGCATCCCATATGGCCCCTCATGCCTGCCAGGAGCAATTTCTGAGCATGGAGCCAGGAGTAACCCCTGAGCACTGCCGGATGTGACCCAAAAACCACACACAAAAAAAATAGTTGCTGTCTACTTCTTGTGTAGACACAATGCAGAATACCACCAATATGGTTTCTTTCTAAAGCTTTGATTCTAAAGCAAGATATAGAACAAGTAGCATAATGTTGGAGATTTTTTTGTAATCTATTTGTAAAATTTACTATTTTAATTTTGGATTGTTTTTAGTAGAAAACCAATCCTGTGTGAGCAATAGAAGAAGAAACTGAAGCTCTGAGCCCTCTGAATACTAAAGTGCAGGTAGTTAACTCAGGCAGTTCAGCTGTGCTGTCTTAGTAACACCATCCTTTGAAACAAAATACTGTGCAGTCTACACAATGCTGGGCTACATTATCATTATACTAGAATGGCTATAAAAAGGATACTTTGTCGTTTTTATACCTTTTTCTTTCCCATTCATTGATTTTGAAAATATTTAGCAATTCTTGCTTTGAGGTCAAGTGCTGTGGTATATTTTAAGACTAGAGATATAAATGGAACAGACATTGACCATCCTTTATGGAGCTGAGAGATAATCTCTCCAGTCTTTGATCCCACCCATATTATTTGTTGCCTGAAATTCATTCAATCAGTAATTGTTCCTGGTACAGACAGAAAGGTGTTACTCAGAAAAAAGTAAAGTAGACCAGTAAACATGTTAAAAACAAAATATCATCTTTCTTAGCAAGAAAGCAATTTCTAAGTTGGGAAGTGAATGTGGACAGCCAAAATCAGAAAGGAGGATGGGCTGGCTTTATGCCAAGTCAAATTAGGATTTCTAGATGCATCCTTGGCCAGGGAGTCTGTGGGGAAGTGTGAATACTTATGAAAAAGAACAAGAACAGGCACAGTTGATAACATACAATGAACATGTATAATAACACTTTACATGGACATAAAAGGGTAGAGAAACATCACAGGGGCCTATTTGGGGGACAGGTACAAGCAGATAGGTGATTGTTGAATGCTCAACCACAGTCTCCACTGCCCAGGTCTGCCTACCAAAGTCAACTGCAAGGGTTCTCATCTGTAAAAAGGCATCTGTAAGCCTCCATTAGGGTCCAATTAAACCAAAAGAATTAAAGATATAGTTGGCGCCAAGGACACAGTTGTCACACCATTTAAACAAGGAACTTCTTTGCTGAAGCCTTTTTTGCTTCTTGTAACTTTATCTTTTTTTGGGGGGGGGGGCCACATCCGCAGCATTGTTCAGGGGTTACTCCTGGATGTCTGCTCAGAAATAGCTCCTGGCAGTTACGGGACCATATGGGACACCGGGATTCTAACCAACCACCTTTGGTTCTGGATCGGCTGCTTGCAAGGCAAATACCGCTGTGCTATCTCTCCGGACCCCTTTTTTGCTTCTTAATCCTGAGTTACCTCCCCTTTTAGACAAGAAGGAAAGGAACACAAAGTTGTACAAAGGTTTGATTATTTGATTTAATATTTTCACTGAGGAATAATTTAGTTGAAAAGTGAAGGTTTTGGGGCCGAAGAGATAGTATGACAGTAAGGAGTTTGTCTTGCATGCAGAAGGATGGTGGTTCGAATCCTGGCATCCCATATGGTCCCCTGAGCCTGCCAGGAGCAATTTTTGAGCGTAGAGCTAGGAATAACCCCTGAGCGATGCCAGGTGTGACCCAACCCCCCTAAAAGTGAAGGTTTTGCCTTGCATGTGTGAGGTCCTGAGTTATATCCTTGGCATAGCAAAACTAAGAAAAATAATACTTTAATCTATCATTCCATACTGGGTGTGGGCTATTTTAGCAGGAAGTCTATTCATCCCATTACTTACTTAACTTTACAAAATGCTTCCAAAATACTACTATATTCTTTATATTCATTAAGAGTTGTTTTCACTCAAGGACATATTTCACTGGTGTCATAGATAGAAAACACTTTAAAATAAGTCAGAGCAAGGGCTGAGCTGTGGCACGGAGCAGTAAGGCGTCTTGCCTTGCCAGCGCTAGGCTAGGACAAATCGCAGTTCAATCCCCTGGCATCCCATATGGTTTCCCAAATCAGGAGCGATTTCTGAGCGCATAGCCAGGAGTAACCCCTGAGTGTCACTGGGTGTGGCCCAAATAAAACAACACAAAACAAAAAGTAAGAACAAACAATAAGATAATAATAATAAAGTAAAATTTAGGGTCCATCTATATTATGTATCTAAGAAATTTATCAAATTTAATATCACAGAAAAAAAGGAACTACTATACTGATATCTAGTAAACTAGATTTCAGCTAAAAAGAGGTAAAGACTTATACTATATAATGATCAAGTGTTCAATACATCAAGGAGGCATAAAATAAAATAAAATAAAATAAGTCAGAGCAATTGTAGAGCAGGCAGGGTGCTTACATTGTACACAGCTGACCCGGGTTCTACACCTTATAGTCCCCTGAACCTGCCAAAAGTGATCCCTGAACTCAGTCAGGAGTAAGCTATTAGCATTGCTTCCTGTGACCCAAAAATAAACACAAATAAAAAATAGGTTAGGCATTACTAAACAACAATTAGTAGAAATATTTACCTTCTAATCTAAATAATAACTAAAGCAAATATAAAATAAAACATAGTCTACTGTGTACAGAAAGGAAGAACCAGAGAAAAATAGCAATAGGAAATAATCAAACAACATGCTAAAATTGTCCATTTGTGAAATTTAGAATTTTCATAAGAATTGTAGTATTGTTCTAAAAAAAGAAACCTTCTTTATCAGTCTGACAATTAAAGTTATTGTCAAATATTATCTGGATGGGACTTGGAAAACCAAGAAGAATTTGGGTCATACTTGATTTTATTTTTTCCAACTTCGTTTTGCTTTTCGGCATAATAGCCTTCCTGTCAAACTTGTCTTTTTACCTAATCTAAATCTTACAGGCTATGGTTAAAATAGTTTTCTTCTTTTTATCACTTTTTTATCTAAGTTTGCATCTATTTGAAGTATCTCACCTCAACTTCAATTTTAAAATCTCAACTGCATTTGGTTGTGTTCCCAACTCTCTTTAAAGCACTTGTATGGCTCAAAAGAGGGAGTCTGTACTCTTGAACTGAGAGGCATTTGGACTCATGTTTGGGAATGTCAGGGTCTTCAATAACAACTCTTAGATCTCTTTAATTTCTACTGTCTGGTTAATTCCAAATTAAGTTCCCAATTCTTCCTTCCTTCTCTCTTTCCTTTCATCCCTTTCTTCCTCCCCCTCTACTTTCTTCTTTTCTTCCTTCCCTCCATCCTTTCTTCTCTTCCTCTTCCTTCTCTTTCTCTATCCCTCTCTTCTTCCATATCTTTCTTTTTCCCTCTCTACCCTTCTCTCTGCCTTCTTCTCTCTCCTTCTGCCTCTACCTTCCTCTCTTCTTTCTTCCTTTCTTCTTCCCTTTCTTCTCTCTTCTTTTTTCCTATCTTCCCTTCCTCATTGTCAAACTTCCTGCACTCCTAGTGTTTGTAGTCAATAATAAAGACACTAAGCAATCTGTAATCATGGACAGTAATGTTATTTGAAAAAATATGTGCAAGGAATTATGATAGCATGTAATGGGATTCTGACCAGATCTTCTAGCTAAGGATTAACTCTTCTCTCCCAAAGTTAAATCTAAATTGAATCTTAGAGGATGATGAGATGTCCCCCACCACCACCAAAAAAAGAAAAAAGAAAAAGAAAAAGAAAAAAAGGACGGAGTACAATAGTGCAAAGACTCTAAGGATTAAGAGGGTCAATGAGAGAGTCATGCAAAGTCCCAGGACTGGGTAACACCCTTTGGGAAAACTATTAACCAGCTGGTGCTTGAAAATGCTCCGCGCTGAATGGATGTTCACCAGGTGACCAGAATTTTGTCAGATCAGTAAATGCTATCACTGTGGGAGAGACTGGACCTCCAGCATGAACGGACAGAGAATCTAAAGGAAGCAGTGAAACTGGCTGAGGGGTACAGGCCAGAGTGCCTAGACAATATCTGTAGGGCAAGGAAAGAGGGAAAAACAATGCAAAAGAAAGGCCTGAGAGGTCTGGGAATACTTGGTGGAATGGGCAAGGAGAGAGTCCAAACACTATTGAGAAGAGAAAAAGACTGGCAATTCAGTGGAGAACCTAGAAAACTAAAGCAGAGCAGAAGCCTTCACCCCCTTGGACAGTGGCAAAGCCACAGTCACAGTCTCCTTCTCTTCTGCAGAGTGGGGAACCAGATTAAGTGAGGTCCTTGTCAAACATGATTTTTATTCACTGCAAATGACAAACTATATGTTTTAATCACTTGGGGGTGACTTTGGGGGGCCACACATAGTAGCACTCAGGGGCTACTCCTGACTTTGTGCTCAGAAATTACTTCTGGTAGGCTTGGAGGACCATATGGGATTTCGGAGGATTGAACTGGGTCTGCCTAGTACAAGACAATTGCCCTACCTGCTGTGCTATGCTCTGGCCTAAAGGGGAGGATTGTTTTTAATTATTTAGAGGTGGGGAGAGGGGAGAGAGAGAAGCAAAATTCCTGCCCCAGAGACAGGCAAGGAGGGGGTAGATGGAAGGGCAATGGGGGACATTGGTGATGGTAAAAGTGCACTGGTGAAGGGTGGTGTACATTTTATGACTAAAACTCAAGAACAATTTTGTAACCATGGTGCTTAAATAAATAATTTATTATAAAAAAGATTTTATTCAAAGAACTGTGGTTTACAAAGGTATTTGTAATTGAATTTTAGGCATATAATATTTCAATACCAATCTCACCATCAGAATCAGCTCCCATCACCTGTGCTCCCATACTCCATCGTCCCTCATTTCCCCTTCCCCATTTCCTGCCTGCCACCTTGGCAGGCACCTTAAAGAGTTGAGTGGTTACAGCTTAGATCTCATTTTTAGTTTTACTGAGTCTGTGCTTGGATATATAGCAATACCTCTGTCCCACATCATCATATAACAGAAGCCCAGAGCCTTGTTCCCCTACTACTTCCCTCCCCATCTGCTTTCTTCCTGCCCTGATTTCTTTTCTTCTTTGTCCTTCTCCTCCCTAGGCTTTGGGGGCAAGGGTTCTCTGGGTATCCCCCCTTTACTACATTACATTTCCTTACTCGGTTATTTTATATATCACAGGTAAATAAAATCATACAGATCTTTCTTCTTTTGGTTTACTTCACAAGGCATGATATCTTCCTGTTCCAAACAAGTTGCAGAAAATTGCACGATTTCATCATCCCTTTCAGCTTTATCGTATTCCACTGTGTCTATGTACTACATCTTAAGAATCTATCCAATTGTCTTTGGACACTGTTGATTCTTGTATCTTTATTATACTGAGTGCAGCAATGAATACTGGTGTGCATGTGTCTAATTGAATTAATGTTTTAAGTCCTGGGGATAAATAATCAAAAGTGGAATTGCTGGATTATATGGCAGCTCAATTCTAAGTTTACTGAGGACTCTGCATTCCATTTTCCAAAGGGGCTGAACCAGACAGCGTTCTCACCACAGTGGACATGAGTTCCTTTTTCACTTTGGTTATATTTCCAAAAGGTTTTATCTTCATCCTCCCTTTCTGAACCAAGAAGTCTAAATAGAACTTCATCTTACTCGTGATGATACAGGATCACAGTCATGAGAATGAAGTCACTTGATGCAGTATTATAAGGCTCTTTGGTTCTCTTCCTCTGATGATCAGCTGCTAATTCTCTTAGAGTCAGCCTCTAGCAGTCCTGCCCCCACAGCTCTCATTACAAAACCCTCTTTCTGTGTCTCTTTCAGAGCATCTGTTGAACTGAGAAACCAAGTAAATACATGTGTAGGCAATCATGTGACTAGCATACAGTAAGCTTCAGTAAATATTTGTTAAATAAATGATGGATTAAGCTTTGACTGGTGCCTAGGGTATGAGGTTAGTATACAGAGAAAGGGATAATTCCTTCTGGGATCAGATTCAAAGCTTTGCAAAGCCAGACCATCAGATAAAGGGTTGTTACTCTGCTATTTTTGCAGTGTTGCTTAGCAAACCAAGCTGCCAACCAGCTGAAAACCTAGTGACTAAGAACTATTTTTTTTATGCCTCGGTGATCTGGTTGCTATGGAGCTCTGGGTGACATGCTTGACTTTTTAATAATTGCCTTTTAGTGCCGTAAGATCTTTGCATGTGTGCGATTTAAAAAAGAAAAAGGTTGATTGATTTATTTTCACTAAAATAGAACAGGACTACAAAGGACAACCTTAAAAAAAATAAACAAGATTAGGGCCGGAGCTGTGGCACAAGGGGTAAGGTGTCTGCCTTGCCCACACTAGCCTAGGACGGACCATGGTTTGATCCCTCGGTGTCCCATATGGTCCCCCAAGCTAGGAATGATTTCTGAGCACAGAGCCAGGAGTAACCCCTGACCATCGCCAGGTATGGCCACAAAATACAAAAATAAACAAACAAACAAAATAAATGGATAGTTCGTTTTTCCAAATCAAGGTGGTTTACTGCAGCACTGGTAAGAGAACTTTATGGTTTTCTTCCTGATTTGATTGTGCAGATGAAAACTCTAACACATGCCAAGGTAGATCTTTATCTTTTTACAAAGAAATAGTCCAGTAGTTAGATATGAACTACAAGGCTTCACTGCCCTTTATAAACACTAGAGTCTAAAACTGTTGGCGTGCTGCAGTTTTGGTCTGCTTCTTCATGAAGAAGCATCCTGCAAAGCCAAAGTATAGCCCAGAATCATGTAAATTTACAACACTATAGAATTTTAGAGCCAAGAAAAAATAATAGTCATCATTTTCTCTCATCCTTTCAACTCAATGTGCAGAAAGCCAAGGTCTAGAGAGGACAGTTAATAAAAAATAGCTATGGTGCTCTCTTACAGTTAAAAAGTCTGTAGAGATACAAAAATCTTTTTTTAAATAATAACTCATTTTGTGCTCATGGCCTGTGAAATCAGTAGTAATTATTCATATTTTGTAAACAAAACCTCTGGGATGCAGAAATATGAATGTCCTGCAGAATATTAGAGAGTGAGATAGAACCAAATTGCTTATCTATGACCTTCTGTGACCCTCAAATAAAGCCACAGAAGAAGAGACAGAATGTGTGTGGGTTGAGATTCCAGCATCTCCCATTTACTACCTGTGTTCTTGGGGTAGGTCACTCTCCTGCTGGGTCAAGCTTATCTTCCATCTTCTTAATGAGCAGATAATGACACAACATTTATATGACATGATAAAGATAATGTCGTTCATTAAGCAAAATGTCCTCTGTTTGCTTCTTGCCTCACTGACCTAGTGAAATGAATTCTATCTATTCAGTCATTTGGTACTATAACAAGTTCTCTCTCTGTGTGTCAAAGCCCTGTGTCGAATCAGAAAACGAACGTGAGAATTATTGCTAGGATGTAGCTCAATAATAGAGCATTGTCTTGCATATGTGAGGCCCAGAGCTTGATCCTCAAAGAAAAGAAAAAGCAAAATGCAAAAGTGGAAACCATTTTTTTCCCTTTGGATGGAACTTAGGAGATCACTACTATATGTATTATGATGGTTTCTTGACATTTTATTTATCCTGCCAACAGTGACTCTTTGATCTCTGTCCCATCACTTGCACACCTGAAACATCCTATTCCAAAGAGAATAGCAAAAATCAGTCACCATGGGAACAAAGATCTCAGAAGACAGAGATGCTTCTCAGTTTGAGAGAGCACATTTCACAGTTGTTCAGTCACCAAACCCAAAACTAGCAAATAATACCGAAAACCAATATTACATCCCAGAGCAACAACTGCCATCAAAGCTCTAAGCAGCCCACTAAAATAAAATACCAGACTAGAGCAGAGGATGTTGGACTGGATCTGGGATATAGTGTTGGGAGAGGAGGGCTAATTTCTCCTTTCCCCTTCAAAGACCTTCTCTCAGGGAAATGCATGAGTAGGGTGCTGGCAAACACTACATGCTTTCCTACAGGTGCGGGGCACGTACCAAATAAGCTCCCACTGCTTTGTGATCATTAAAGACAGGAAGCATGAGGTTTGGCCTGAAGTCTTCAAGGCATGTTGGCAAGAGCAAGGCTGGGGGAGGTGCACACGGGTCTAGAGTTCTGGAGTCCTGCCCTGACTCCATTGCATACTAACTCCTGACCTTGGACAAGTCACTTCATCTTTCTGGGTCTCAGATTTCTCCTAAGTGTTAGTACTCTCTCACACACACACACACACACGCACACACACACACAAGCATGCACATGAGAGAGAGAGAAATAGACAGAGAGAGAGATGGGGAAGCCCAAGGTAGTGTGTGCACAGTAAACAGGTGTAATCACTACTAGGATCAAAACTGAACAATAGGAGCAGGGTTGGCCCATGCTCAGAAAGTACAGAGAGAACACTGGCATCATGGCAGTCTAGCTGTACCTGGAATGACAACTCTCAGATCAGTTCTCAAGTCACTACATGTATTATTAGACTTCTTTAGATAGAACTCCTGAAAGTCATTCCTGAACTCCTCCAGGCCCAGCCTTTGTTTGTTTGTTTGTTTTTTGTTTTTGGGCTATACTCAGGGGTCATTCCTGGCTCTGCCCTCAGAAATCACTCTTGGCAGGCTGGGGGGAACCATATGGGATGCTGGGAATTGAACCCATGTCCTTCTCAGGTTGGCCACATGCAAGGCAAATGCCCTACTACTGTGCTATCTCTCTGGCCCCATAGGGCCAGCTTTTGTTGAAGCTAATGGACTGTCCCAGATCGGTGTGACCTGCCAGATGTCTCAGGCTGACCCTGCCTGCCTTTCAGTGTATTTTCCTCACATCTGGGATCAGTTTGTGGCTTGAGAATGATGGCATTTGCCAATTATTGCCATATCATTAGGGTCACCCTGATCACCTTTTTTATTTGTTTGCTTGTGTTTTGTTTAGGGGCCACACTGGGTTGTGCTCATGGTTTACTCCTGACTCTACACTCGGGAATCATTCCTGGTGGGTTCAGAAGACCATATGGGATATTGGAGATTTAACCAAGGTCAACTGCATGCGAGGCAAAAGCCCTATCCACTGTACTATTGCTCCAGCACCTCACCTTTGTTTTAACACTGAGATAACACTGGATTAAAGACTGTCTATATTTTAGAAGTACTGTCTCACACCTCTTCCAAGAGCAACAATGGAATGGGGGGCAGGAGAGGCATGTGACCACACCAGCCTACAACCAAAGCATAACACCTCCACCCTCACAAACAGTTCATGTACCCCTTTTCTCTACTCCCCTCCCCTCCCACACTGCTGGGCTCAGATATGTTGTCAAAACCCAAGGATTAGTTTTCTCTTATCTTTGTCCCATGCTTTCATTCTTTACATCCTACATGAAGGAAATCACCCAGTATTTCTTTCTCCTTCAGACTTACTTCACTTAGTACATTATGGTGATTTGTTTTTGTTTTGTTTTTGGTTACACCCGGCAGAGCTCAGGGGTTACTCCTGGCTCTATGCTCAGAAATCGCTCCTGGCAGGCTCAGGGGACCATATGGGATGCCGGGATTCAAGCCACCATCCTTCTGCACGCAAGGCAAATACCCTACCTCCATGCTATCTCTCCGGCCTCATGGTGATTTTTTTAAGCACAGAAGCTTGGTTATATTTAACCTGAACCTGAAGAAAGACAAAATGACCCCACAGGAGGCCTCTAAAATGCCTTTTTATCTTTGAGAGTCCTGAGTTTATCATTTTTGATCTTGCTTCACTGTGTCTTAAAACATTCCATCTTTAGCAAGATTGGGTTCAAGTTCAAAATTTTATTCTACCATTTATTAGATCAGTATCCTTGACCCAGTTCATTTTGGGGAGGGGACCTCTTAACAGCACTCAGGCTTACACCCTGGCTCTTTTCAGGGCTCACATCTGGCTCACTCAAGTGCCTTGCCTGCTGTAATACCTTTCTAGCTCCAAACAGTTCACTTCTTGATGGAGAATAAATATAATATATTCTGATAAAATAGGGGAAAGCTTATATGTTATACACCCAAAACCCATGATGACCATTAGTGGCAGGAAGAAGAGTTTAGAAATAATCCTCTATGGGAGTAACTATACATATTTTGGAGAAGGAGAATAATCTCAAAATATAGCCTTTAGGAGAAGTCAGTATGATTTTAGTGAGTTAAATGGGTTTGATTTGGAAAAAACAAAAGGCTAGATTGTTTAGTATAATAGTGCTGTTATACAGGATGCGGTCAGAGCATGATATTGAAGGACTAGACATTTGCATTTGGAAGATCTCTGAGACTTCATTACATTCTAACTCCTCATTAGTTTTTCCTACAGTATATTTATGGATAACGTCCTTAACACTTGGAGTAGGGCCTGTCCAGATCCAGTGCTCAAGGATCTATGTTATTAGATGGGGTCTCCTTTGGCCTCTAAATGCTAAAAATTGATCGTTTTTCTCTACTTTCATCCCTTGGGCTTTTTTTTTTTCTACCCAAAGGTATCACCAACTCTGGACTTCCATATCCAATTGCTGCCTGGCATCACTAATGGAAAATCTAAAAGGCATCTCACTTTTTTGTTTCGTTTTGGTTTTGGTTTTGGGGCCACACTCAGTGGAGCTCAGAAATCACTTCTGTCAGGTTTGGGGGACCATAAGGAATGCCGCAGAAGGAACCCGGGTCAGTCCTGGGTTGGTCGCATGCAAGGCAAATTCCCTACCCGCTGTGCAATTGCTTCAGTTTCAAACATCTCACCTTAACCTTCCAAAATTAAATTCCTGCTCTCTTGGTCAAATCTACATCTCACACATTCTTCCTAGACTCCCTAAATTACAGAGCTTATCTTCTAATTGTACATGCCCCCCACATGTGTGTGAGAGAAAGAGAAAGGAGTGAGAGAAGAGGGAGGAAGAGAAAGAGAGAAATATTCTCCCTTACTTCTCTCACTCACTTCATGTTGGTTCCAATTTCAGCACATAGAGTGAATCTGACTGTGTCTCCCCACCTCCAATTCCACCATTCCTGCCCAGGCAACCAGTGATTTCTCCCGTTTGGAAAAATGCTCACAATCACTGTGAGGTCTCAGCTTTCACCTCTGCTCACTCTATCCCCAGTCCCGCATCTTCCCTTACCATTGTTGCTGCTATGGTGACAAAGGGTGGCACACACACTTGACTGGGGTGCTTGCTGGGAATCACACACTTTTAGTTGTATTTATATATCTGCCCTGAGTTCTCACAACTCTTTAGTTGTGATGCTGATCAGGGATCATACACTTTAATTATGGTGAGGCACGAGGAGTCCCAGATAGCAGAGGCTCAGGAAAAGTGCTAGGTTATGCAGCTGGTACCAAGGACCAGCCCCATTTTGTTTTTATTCTGAAACCAGGATCTAGAGAGTTCTTTCAGAAATGTAAAACAAGCCTGGAGAAATAGGATAGACAGTAAGGCATTTGCGTTGCATATAGCTGATTCTGGTTCTATTCCTATCATGGCATATGGCCCTCCAATACAACCAGGAATCACACCTAAGCACAAATCCCAAAGCATACAGGGCATACAGGTATGCCCCCTCACAAAAAAAAATATAAATCAAATCATGTCACTCTTTGGGAAAACACACACACACCCATACACAAACAAAGGCTACCATGTTTTTATTTATCTCTCTCATAGTAAGAGTCAGAATCCTACAGAAGCCATGCAGGCTGTGTCATCCCAGTCTTACCCCTGACCTTGTTTTACATCCACCATGCCGCCTCCTTGCCATGACTCAAGCATATCAGTGACTCTTCCAATTCTTGTTCCATGATGTGTATAACCTTTAGGTTTCCTTTCTCATGCACAACTTTAGTACTTATTCAAACTTCATCTTTTCAGGGGATGGAATGATAATGCAGTATCCTGGGCATTGCCTTGCATGTGGCCTACCTGGGTTTGATCTCCAACATCCCATATATGGTCCTCTGAACACAGGAGTAATTACTGAGTGCTGAGCTGAGAGTAACACATGAGCATCCATAGGTGTGGCCCCTAAGAAAATACCTTTTCAGGGAATTTCATCTGACCTCTCTTACCTGAAATTGTAATGCCTTCACACACACACACACAAACACACACACACACACACACACACACACACACACACACGCACTCCGTCATCACCCACCCTTCTTGGTTTTGCTTTTCCCATAACACTGCATTATTAATTTTATATATATACATATATATAATTGTCTCTTATCCTCATATATATATTAGAATTTAAAATATAGAAGGGAATTATTTTGTCCATTATGTCAGTTGTGAATTTCTAGTGGTTAGAAAAGTGTTTCACACTTAGTGGGCAAACAGTAAGTGCTTGTTAAAAGAATGAAGTTACAAAAAACTAGTAGCATGTGGGAATTTTTCTCTAAATAAGAATAATGGAAATGAAAGTAAAAATTGGCTCAAGGGGTAAGATGTTAACTGAGAGGTTGATTGTACTCTTGACTATACTAAGAAGAAGGATGATCAAGGACATATCTTAAAGATCAGAGTTCCAATTTACCTAAGTCATCTTAACAAGACAAGGGACAGCTCAGGAAAAATTTCTAAAATGAGATGAGAGTTCAAAATAGCCACTAATGTTAAGATAAATTTAGTTCGCAGGAAAGAAATGATGGGGATACTTAATGTGGTGGCTCTGCTGAGATCATTGAGTGGGAAGAGAAGAACAAAGGGTCAAAGTCTATAGCAGAGGACTTAAGGACAGCAACAGGGCCCTGTTGCAGTCACATGAGGACATTGTAAATATGCCATAACCTGGACCACTCCTCAGATCAATCACATCAAAGTCTATAAAGGTGGGACACTGAATAATTCTACACAATACAATCCTAAGAAAAAGGAGGAAGTGGGTCTGGAGCAGGAAATAAGCCAAACCACACTGGAGAGAGATGAAATACAGGCCTGCGGACCTTTCTACCATGTGGAGTGAGAAAGAAAAGCCGGCTGAGATCACAATATTATTGGGAAGATAGGACTACTCCCATAGGTGGAGAATAAATTGAGGTGAAGAGTCTATCTTGAAATTCTTCCTGCTAGGATGGTTTTTGATGCATTAGAAATGAAGCCAGGGGGCCCGGAGAGATAACACAGCGGCGTTTGCCTTGCAAGCAGCCGATCCAGGACCAAAGGTGATTGGTTCGAAATCTGGTGTCCCATATGGTCCCCCTTGCCTGCCAGGAACTATTTCTGAGCAAACAGCCAGGAGTAACCCCTGAGCACCGCCGGGTGTGGCCCAAAAACCAAAAAAAAAAAAAAGAAAGAAAAGAAAAGAAAAGAAATGAAGCCAGGTTGAGGGCAAAGTCTGATATACCATAAAAGTTTAGGGTAAAGGCTGATTAATCCAACAGGACACAGCTCTCAATCTGTTTTCATTTTAGTGTTTGTGTTTGTACAGGGTCAGGGAGAAAACTCACCTGCACTTTACTGTTGAACCCCATTGCTCATAGATAGGTTTTCAAGCACTCCAGATAATTTCAATATGCAGCCAGAATTTAGAATCATAGAGCTAAGAGGCTTTGAGATATATTTATCTTTAAGGTGAGTATAAAGAAATCCACAATGGAAACAATGAAAGCTCAATGATAATTGCAGGGAGAAAACCAGGATAGTTTCCTTTTAGGGGATGAAGGGACACACAGGAGTTTTTCTTGATGGTGCTCCTGCAATTGGTTTCTAATTAGGAAAAGTACATGTTCTAGACCTTTGAGCCAATTCCTGGACTGCTAGACTGGTCTTGAACAGCTGGTCCTCATACTCAGACATGCCTTAACATCAATGGATCTTAAGGAACTGCGGGTTCTGATTCAGATTTCTGGCATAAGGCTGAACTGAGGGTCCCAGTGCTCTGGACCAAGGATGATACTTTGTTCTGCTGCCATGTTAAGAGCAGCAGTTGCCCCACCTCCAGTGAGCATGAGACCCTACCAAGGGTCTTTATAAAACAACAGTCCAGCAAGATCTTGATTCTGTTGCTCAGGGTGAAACCCTAAAACTGCACCTTGTAAGTGTTATGGTGCCACAACAGCAGCATTTGGGGTTACTTTGAGCTTAGGAGTCACTAAGCTTTAGCACTTGGCAGTGCTTTAGGGACAATGTAGTACTAGGGATTGAAGCCAGGGCTTCTACATGCACAGCATATACTCTAGTTCATTGTGCCATCTTTCTGAACCCCCAAAATCCAAGAGATGATTGTTGCTGTTACTCAGAGGAGTGTGCCTGGAATTGTAAAGGATCACCAAGATCATTACAAGAGAGAGGAAACACTCAACAGTGCCTGCCAAATGAATGGGAGAGGCTCATAGGATACACAGTAAAACAAAAAATAGGGCAAGGGCCAGACGATGGCGCTAAAGATAAGGCATCTGCCTAGCAAGCAGTAGTCTAGGATGGACCACAGTCGGTTCGATTCCCCGGCGTCCCATATGGTCCCCCAAGTCAGGAGTGATTTCTGAGCGCATAGCCAGGAGTAACCCCTGAGTGTCAACTGTGGGGCCCAAAAACAAAAACAAAAAAAAAAAATAGGACAAAGCCTCTGTATTTTATAAAGCAAAGGTCATAAATGAAGCAGAAGTTATCAAACCATAAAGTGGTTTCTGTTTCTGTCCTCTGTTTTTAAGCAAGATGATTTCTTCCTGGATGCTGTTTGATCTTGGCAACAGTCACCTTAAGTAGCTATTTTTGAAGGAGTAAGGAATTGATTATCTACCTTTAGGTTCAGGAGTGATGCTAACAAGGTCCTTAGGATCTCTCCATGAGCCATCAGGAGATGGGGTTCTATTGATTACAGTCTTGGAAGAAACTTCTGCTTCTTCAAATGCCCAAACACCATTGTGATGTTGACATTTCCTATTTTTTTGTCTCAAATTCAGTTTCCAGCCTTTCCTGTCCTTTTTCACTGGGGTCTGTCTGGTGCATCTAGAGTGTTGAGCCCCATTGCTGAGCTTTTTCCTAGAAATATCAGTAGCATCTCTCATCTTCAAATTTTGACCACCAAAACAGTCATCAGCTATTGCCTATTGTCCCCTCAGGGACAAAATTAACTCTAAACAAGAATCGCTACTTAAAGTCAATGTCTGAAATTGAATTTCCCTTCTAAGTTCGAGTTTATTACTGCCAAGTGTAGTGAGATGTGCATTCCCAGTAATCAGCACCATGACTTATCCTTTGAATTCTTGGGGCATAAAAAGGACTATTTAGATTTTCAGTAGCAGGAACTTTGATTGGTCTCTGACACACTGAGAACCCAATCGTGCATTGCTTCAAGTCTGTCTCATAGGTGGTGGGGTCAAAATCTTCAAGATGCATTCTTGGCAAATTCAGCCCTACCAGTGAGAAAACTGCCATTTGGGGGCCAACATTAGAACTGTACTACCCCCATCCCATACAGAGAAAAGGTGTTCAGCAGTGAGCCCTCTGACTGCCCCTTATTCCTGGAGGTCTTGTCTTTTCATGTCTGTGGCTATTGTTTATTTATTTTTAACATTCAAAAGAATTAATTTATTGTAAATGCTTCTTCTTTGGTTACCATGTTCACATATTTTGAAGAAAAATACAAGGTTGATGTAGATGCTAAAGCTACTAGGAGAAATCTAGAATGTAGTTAATTCTGCTCATAGTTGGTTAAAATATAAGTTAACTTTAATGGTCATAAGTTAACTTTAATGACTTTAAAAGTCACTTGTGACTTTTAACCCAAGTGCACCCAAGGCACAAGGATTGAGTAGACATCTAAGTCTCATTTTCCTTCATCATTAACAAGATCGTAAAACAAATAAGTAGAGTCTCCTAGAGTTTACCCCCATACTAGTGGTTTTTGAACTTTAGCTTACAGCTGAACCAACTGCAAAACTTATGAAAGCACAGATGACTGGGATGACCCACAGATGACCCAGCCCTGAGATTGTCATTAGCCATGTCAGAGGTAGTGCTTGAGCATTGCACTTCTAAACCTAAGTTCTCAACTTATGTGTGTAGAGCAGGCACTATGCTTTGAGAACAATTATTGTAACTCAAAGTAATTGTTCTCAATCGTTTTGGTTTTGTTTGGAGTTGCTGAAGAGCTACTTCCAACTCTGCTCCAGTAACCATGTGGTCCAGGTATCAAACCCAGACCTTCTGCATCAAAGCCCAATCAAGAAACTGTCTCTAAGACCTATTGATCTCACTCTTGATTGAACATTAGAACCATCTGATGAAACTGTTGATGTCCTGGCCCAGTCCAAAAGATAAAATCAGAATCTATAGATGCAGTCTTTCAAATACATTTAAAATGTCTCAGATAATTCCAACTTACAACCAGCTGGGTGAAACACTGAACTAGTATGCTAGTTTGGCATCAGATATACTAAAATTGTATCAATCCAGAGTTTTAACTAGCACCTGCACAAGGATGACAGGAAGCATTGAATTATATGAAGTATATTCTAAAGCCTGTTTACTGGAGGACTGGAATGACTTACCTATTTTTCAATGTATAAGACAATTGGCCATATAAGACCACCTCTACTTTTAAAATATAGGGTTTGGGCTATATTCACCGTATAAGACTACCTCTCTTTTAATGCACACCAAATGGAAATTTAAAAAAGTAAGAGAAAAAGAGTAGAGCCCTCAAAGGTTAACAGTATATGTTTAATAAAGCTAAGACTTTGGAGTGCCAACAAGCATTTTACATTTGTCATTTATGGTGAGTGACTGTGATTTTTTTTAATTGTAATCCACATTGAGAGCAGAATTAGGTGGCTCCTCCAGAAGCAGCTGGCTAGGATGCAGTGATTAATAGGACAGCTAGAGGGAGACAGAGCACCTCCTCTGTGTCCCATAAAAGCTGAACAGAGGACTGAGCATCAGAAAGTTGCATACAAGCGATGACACCTGGTGGCTGAATGGGATGCAGTGCTCAGTGACTCAGTTCCTCTGTGTTTCCTGAAAGATGAATCAGAACAAGCAGAGGTTTGAGTGATGATGCCTGGCAACTGCATGGGATGCAGCTGTAAGAGGGAAGGCGATCACTCGTCCCTGAAACTGGAGTAAGTTTCAGCATGCCTTATACTGGTGTATAAGATGAACCCCTACTTTTAAAAAGTTTTTCATGGGTTAAAAAGTCTTAAATGCCAGAAAATATGGTACTCCCAGTGTGGCTCTGACTGACTCCTTATGCTGAGTTTAAGGTTGCTTCTCCCATCCCAAATCACCTTAACACCATGGTCAAACAGACTAAAACCATGGTGTATGTTCTACTTTGTGTCTCATCAGAATGTGAATACTATGCAGCTGAGATTGTAGCTTAGAGGCTGGGGAAAATGAACCAAGACTAGGGGAAAGAAAATGGGTTTAAGCTGTAAATCAGGAGTGGCAGATATTGCCAAAAATACCTAGACAGGGCTAGGCATCTACTGAGGCTGGACACAAAATTCTGGACACAAGCCAGAGTCAGAAGTAGAAACATCAGCATCTGGGGGTCTTCAGTATCTGAAGCACTGGCCTTGTGAGCATGACACTGTGAATGTGAACTCCACTGCTACCCTCATGCACTAAGAGGTCCTCAGCATCAAAACAGAATGTGCAATTTTCAGTGTGTGTAAGCATCACAACTAAAATGTATGACACCCTTCACCATGAGCACCAGGACTGAAGTTGGTGTGAGTACTGCAGCAAAGAGTGGCTGTTTCCTGTTAACATGAGTGAGCACCACAGCAACCTCAATGAGCATCACAACCAAAATGCGTGTCACAGAGAATGAGTGTATCTTGACTATGAGCATATAATTTGATGTGTGTGACAGGCATTGCAGCTAAGTGTGCAGGCACCACACCCAACCATGTGCAAGAAAGTACATGTAGAAGTAGAAGGGTAAAGGCTTTTTTTAATATTATAAAATGTAAAACACTCATGAACCTAGAATAATATATATTCTTTACAACAGACACAGATGTAGCCTTAATTTTTAGAAAGTGTGTTGCTGTAAAACCCTCTTTCTTCAGCTAAGCTCAGAGATTTTTCCATCTGTTAGTAATTGGTGCCACAAATATGGTCACTGGGCATATAAAAATACCTCATAAAGTAAGTGGCATTCACCAGTTTTCTATTTAAAAAATTACCATTTGGGGCCAGAGAAATAGTACAGTTGGTTGCATTGCATGTGGTCAACTTGATCTCTGGCACCCCATATGGTCCCGAGTCCACCAAGAATGATTCCTGGGCTCTTCTAGATGTGTCCCCCAAAAAGAGTTAATATATGATTCCACAAAATATATTTTTAAAATTATGTATTTGGAGAACTGCATAAGGTTATTGCATTGTTTATGACCATCCTTGGTTCGATCCTTAGCCCCATATGGTTCCCTGAGCATCACCAGGTGTAGGCCTGGAGACTTTAAAGCAATATCAGTGTGGGTCCCAGGAAATCTCTGGCACTGCAGGGCCTGAACAATATCACATTCTTGGGCCATTGTATTGAGCCTCCATCCCTGTTGGCCAACAATTGCTGATAGAGGTTCTCCACATTTCTGAGCACCACTCAATATCCCTCAATAGATTTTTATTGATTTGTTATTGGTTTACAATTTTGCAGTATCTTAGGGGGTCTAATTTTACCCTTCTCCATGTGTGTAATTATCACTACTCCCTCTAAAGTTTTACTGTTCTCCCACTACCACAGATGTCCCCCTCTTTATTCTTCCTAACCCCCTCTCTTTCCCTCTGATAAGCATAACTTTTCATTGAGACTTAGAATTAGTTTTTTGTCGCTTGCTGGATCATTGCTTTCTGCTTATATATCTTCAATGAGATACCATATGTTGTTGAAACTAGTGATTGGAAAATTTGGCAACTTTGATAGTTGTTAGGGACTGGATGGATGGTTCTGTAGGGTCTAAGCGCTTTGGACGTATCTCAAGACTAAGAGCATGTGGAGATCATCACTTTGCCGCATCTGATGTTCAGCACAACCTTGCTATCTATTCTCGTGTTGTCTTATCTATAGTAACAAAATATTTCAAGGTCATGATCATTAGCCTAAATTATTTCATAGATGTTCTACTCTTTTTTTTTTTTTTTAGAAAGTTGAGAGGATGGGACCAGAGCAGTGGCACAAGTGGTAGGGCATTTGCCTTGCACATGCTAACCTAGGACAGACTGCCGTTTGATCCCCCAGCATCCCATATGGTCCCCCAAGCCAGGAGGAATTTCTGAGCACATAGCCAGGAGTATCCCCTGAGCGTCACCGGGTGTGGCCCAAAAATTAAAAAAAAAATCAAAACCAAAACCAAAACAAACGAAAAAAAGGAAGTTGAGAGGAAATTGTATTAAGAAATGAGTGTCTTGAGAAGGCACTAGAGAAATTCTGTTCATCTGGGTTGGGATAGTGCATTAAGAAAAATATGAAGTTCTCTTAGGCCTTAAAAACGGGAACTCAGCCAAAATGTAAGTGGCCCCTCTGCTCCCAAATCTGCCATTAAGAAGTAACCATCATCCTCCATCTATGAAAAAACAGCATTGCCCAGAAAGAAGTCCCTCTGGAGCCCCAGTTTATGATGTTTAAGACTCAGGTCATGCCCACAGGTTGATAAGATCTCAGCAAGAGAGATGGGGTTTCTGCTTGACTCAGGCCACAGGAGCTTCTCTCCCTTCCCTCAGTGAGAAGATCTATCCCTGCTCATCATCCCACTGCTGTGATCTTGGTGCCCTCTTCCATTTCTGGTTTCAATAACCTTACTGTGTCCATTTCAGGTGTCTGCCATATACTAGAACACAAAATAATGAGTGCTCTAAAGTCACATTTTACCTGCATTTCTACCTTGTCCAATCACAACTGCTTCTTAATTCCAATCAATTCTCCTTTTATAAAGCACTTTTATAAAGCACACTATTTTTAATATAATTTTTATTTTGATCATAGTGGCTTACATATTGTTGACTATAATATTTTAGGTACATATTTACATAAAATCAGGGGGGATTCCCATCACCAAATTGTCCTCCCTACACCTCCATTTTTGTCCTACTTCCCATATCCTCTTCCCTCACCCCCAGGGTTGCTAGAATATGTGGTCCCCTCTGTATCTAGCCTACTACTTAGTAGTCATAAAGCACACTATTTTTTTTCATTATTAACAGTTTTAATTATTTCTTCTGAACATGAATAGAACATTGAGTGAAGAACATGAACAGTTCTTCTGAACATGGCATCTTTTGCCTATTTCTTGCTGCCAGAGACTTGACAGAGCTTCTTCTCACAAATCTAAACCACATTTGGCTTTAGAGAGGAAGCAGTTGAGACCCTCAGTTTGGCTTGAAGATGATCATCATTAAGTCTAGACCTGTACTTTGACTTACTAAAGTTCAATGTGGAGAATAATTTTTCACACAAATATGTGCTCCCAAAAAGGCACATGGTGCACTTGAACATTAGGGAAAGCTCAGGGAAGCTGGGGGCAATTCTTTCAAAAATTGCCCATGCATATCTCCTTTTCCACTAATCTCCCTGAACTTGGCTTTGAGATCAGAGTTGCATTGCAGGTCAATGAGCTCCATTTGAAGCACAGGAGAGGCATCTTGACATCAAAGGAAAAGGGGTCCACAAAAATTTGGAAAGTGGCTCTGTGCTTTTAGAAGTCTGCAAATCTGTGATCAAATTCCTTCTCTAGCTTAAAAATAGCATCAACGTATTTCTCACCACTGAATGGTATGCCTGCATCCACAAGTTCCTTGCATGCTGGGAAATGGCAAAGGTTTGTCTGAGAGAGCTGTGATTTCCATAACACAAGTTTTGTGGAGAATGCTCTCACATTGTCATAGGCAGCACTGATAAGCTGCCCAGGGCCTTGTAACATCTTGTTTAGTACATTCAACTTATGTGAAAACACACTATTTTTATTGATTGTATAAATTGCCACTTTAACCCTACTGCTTCCTATTCACTCATTATTTTCTCTTTATTTTTATTAATTGCTTTATTGTATAATTTACCATAAAATTATAACTTAGCAAAGTGATTTAATGCCATGAACCCTTTGAAGTGCATACTTAATCTGTGCTATTATCATTAACTAAATCTAGAACATTTCATCACTCCAAAGATTAGCCTGTTCTGGAAATTATATATAAGTAGAAATCCAGTATATAGCATTTCAATTTAACCTTTTACTCTTTTTTCTATTTTCCCTTTGTTTGGTTGGGGATCCATACCTGGCCTTGCTCAGGGATTACTCTGGCTCTGTGCTCAGGTGTTACTGCTGACAGTATTCAGGAGACTATATGGAGTGCCAGGGATTGATCCCAAGTGCAAAGCAAGCACCCTACCCACTGTATTGTATCTCTAGCCCCACCTTTTTTTGTTCATTTTTTGAGGCCACACCTGGAAGTGCTCAAGGGATACTCTTGGCTCTGCACTCAGAAATTGCTCCTGGAAGGCTCAGAGGACCATATGGGATGCCAAGGAACGAACCCAGGCTCATCCTGGGTTAGCCGCATGCAATGCAAGTGCCCTAACGCTGTGCTATTGCTTCAGCCCTACTAGTCCAACCTTTTATTTATTTATTTATTTGTTGTTGAGATCATTGTGAATTACAAGTATTTCACAATTGTACTTCAGGCATTTAGTGACAGTGAATTAGGGCCATTCACACCACCAAGTGTTGACCTCCCTTAACCCTAGTTCCCCACATGCAACCCATACCTCCACCCCTAGCTCCCAGAACTACCAATGTAACAGGTCCATTTTATGTTTAGATTGTTGTAGTTTGGATCTCTTGATTCTATTGTCGTTGACTTTGGGATGGGTATTTAGATCTGACCTCTTTTTTTTCCCACTGAATGCTCCTGAGACTGCTTGGTCGCCTGGCCCAATCCACCTATTTTTTTTCTCAATTTGTAGGAAGACATAGAAATATGAGACAGATTGAAATGACTCTAGTATTATGTTTCTATGCTGTGAAAAAGGCAGGAGTCCTTATCTATAATATAAGTAAAATTAAAAAAGAAAAGAAAAACGTGGGGGAAGAGGGGCAGATGTGGCTTTGAGGGGGTGCATAGGCACAGCAAACATAGGGAAATTAGAAAGGAAACTAAATTGGTCTAAGAGATACAGGGTGTCTCCAACCATGAAGCAAACTCTCAAAAGACTGATTACAGGCTCTGGGCTTGTTGGTTGTCCAACCCTAATGTCTCTCTTTATGATCCCAGAGAAATTTCTGCTTAGTCGCAGTTGTCAGAGTCAGTTTTCTATAGTTAACAATCTTGGTTTTGCACAGGTCCTAGGATGAAGCCTAGGATAAAGTCTTTCTTTGTAATCCCAGGACAAATCCTGCTTAGTCATGGTTTTTGTAGTCAGTCTTGTGTACTTAGAGATCTTGGTTCTTGCATAGATCCTAAGATGAAGTGTCTTATGATTTCATCTCACCTTTGGGTGGTGTGGTAGGGAAACCTGCCCATAGATCATGTTGTTGCTGTTTCCTCGTCATCATCAGGGTGTCTTATTGACCTACCCTGGAACAGATTAGTGCAAGGGTGGCACATGTAGCCCCACCTTTTAAAAGAAAGTTTTAATTTTATTTCAGGTCCCATAAATTACAAATTTTCTTATGCTATACCCTTCATCAAAGTGTCCACTTCCCTTCAGCACTGTCTCATCTATGTCCCTCTACCTCCCTGTGGTACATTCTCACTGGCCCTGTTCTCAGTTTCTGTTGCCTTTGAGCATTAGTATTTCTTCTACAATGATTCTTTATATGAGATAGATTATTTGTATCTGTCTCTAACCTTCTGACTAACTTCATTCAGCTTGATACTCTCCAGATATATCAACTTAGCAGCAAATCATATAATTCATCTTTTTCTAAAGCTGAATAGTATTTCATTGTGTATATATATACACCACTGTTTCTTTATCTAGTTGTCTGTTCTTGGACACTAGAGGGTTGTTTCCAGGTTTTGGTTATTATTATAGTACTGCAATGAACCTAAGTGTGGAACTCCACTTCTGACTAGGATTTTTGAGCCCTTTGGATATATTCCTAGGAGAGGAATTGCTGGCATATATGGAAGCTCAATTACTAGTTTTTTGAAGTATCCATATTGTTTTCCAAAGATGTTGAACCAATCCCAATAGCAATTTAAAAATAGGGTCTCATTTCCTCCATATCCACACCAACACTGATTGTTGTTGTTGTTTTTTTCTTAGTTCTTTATGATATATTCTAGTCTCACTGATGTGAGATGGTATCTCATTATTGTTTTCATTTGCATTGTCCTGATGATAAGTGATGTTGAGCAGTCTTTCATATACCTTCTGATAATCTGCATGTCTTCTTTGGGCAGGTCTCTGTTCATCTCTTCCTCCTATATTTTAATTGGATTGTGTTTCTGTATTTGTGTGTGTAGAGGTCTATTAGTGCTCTGTATATTTTGGACATTAACCCTTTATTTGATGAGTGGTAAGCAAATATTTTCTCTATATCTGTGGAGGGTATCTTTTTATTCTGTTGTTGTTTCTTTGTGGGGCAGAAGCTTCTTAGTTTGATGTAGACCCATTTTATTATCTTTGTTTCAGTCTTCTTGGCCAATGGTATTGAATCATTGAAAATACCTCTAGCATCATTGTCATGAAATGTTCTACCTATATTTTCCTTAATATAATATATGGATTTAAGTTTGATATTGAAAACTTTTATTCATTTTGATTATTTGACTTTTATCATGTTGTTAAAAAGGGATCGAATTCATTGTTTTGAATGTGATCAACCAGTTTATCTAGCACCATTTGTTGAGGAGATTTTCCTTATTCTTTTATATATTTTGCTCTTTTATCAAAGGTTAACTGTCCATATATCTGTGGAGTCTGTCATGGGCCTACTACAGGCAGGGTTCAGTCTGTTGCTTTATCTTTCTGGTTCTGTACATTGTTGTTGTTGATGATGATGTCAGGTCTTTCAAATGGTACTCAGGAGGCCCAGATCCCTTTCCTATATTCTTGGCCAATTGTAGCAATGGTTTAATGCTTGATTCAAGGAGGTTGGTTCTGGAGATATTCAGGCTGACTTGATATGGTGCTCGAGAACCTCAGGGATATCCCCAACAATCCTTGGAGAGTAATGGGGTACCAGGGGTCAAATCAGGAACAGCTACATCCAAGGCATGTACCTAATTCCTATATTATCTTTCTGGCCCTCATACTCATTGTCTTTAATGTTTCATAATTAAAACTTAAAACCTCTTTTTTCTGGGAAACATGTAGTGTGTCCTTCAATTGACCTTTTAATGTGTAACCCAGTGGTGAATTTTCAAATGAAAGTAAATTATGGCACTCTTTGTCTTCAAAGCATCAGCAAATGTTAATTTTTTTCTGTCATATGAACTAATTTCTTAGCGACAAGAAATGTGGTTGTACTGTGTATGTTCAGTGTTCTGTTTTAGAATAATGATTCAATTATAGAAAATAATGTTAAGAAATCACTTTCCTACATTTTTCTATTAGGCCAGTCATTTTTTGGCATCTACTAACTCATGTTAACAGAAAAGTGAGAACAGGTGCCATCAATTTAAGAACAGTGTGTGAAGGTGATGAGGACTTTAAATCAAGCACATCCTAAACATGAACATACTCTAAGCTGCAAACATGGCATCCAACTGGGTAAGGTGTGATGACTTCAACAAATGGTCAGTGAATGATCTTAGAACTACTGGTGCAGAATTTAAATACATTGTATTTTGTTTTTTAAAAATAAAGTTTTTAATGTCTGGTTTTAATATCATCTATATTATCACCAATGGATTTTTAGGCAGTCTTAGTTCTGTTCCCCAAGGTTGGTTGGTTTGTTTCTGGGCCACACCTGGCAGTGCTCACTACTTACATCTGGCTCTGTGCTCAGGGCTATTCCTAACAAATTGGGGAGGAGGGGAGTGGAGAATGTTATATGTGGTGCCAGGGATTGAACCTGGGTCTACTGTATATAAGGTAAACACTCTACTTATTGTACTATTGCTCTAGGACATTCCCTGGGTATTTTTATGGAGGAAACTCTGTCTAGGTATATGTCTTGAAGGGCTTCTGATCTGAGGAAGAGACATGGTTCCAGAAGAGGACACACACACACACACACACACACACACACACACACACACACACATGCACTCACATATGCACGCACTATTTACAAACAGCAACTAACCATGATAAAGCTCTAGTGCAGGGGTGGCGAACAAGTTCGACACAAAGAGCCAAAATTTTAATCTGTGAGAGTCACAGAGCCACACCACGCAGTGACCTGCCAAAACAGACAAACACTCACACAAAAGCATATAATTTTAACAATAATCTATTACACACATATTGCATTTTGCCATTTTGAGTGAGGGGAAAAATCCTGTTCACCACCCCTGCTCTAGTGGATTCATCAAGGACTTAGAGATACCAGCAAGAAAAGGTTGGTTCAAATTCAAAAATGGTGCAGATCTGGAACCTGTGAGGAACCTGTGCAGGTCTGGAACCTGTGAAGAGCTTGCAGAGATAGGGTAAGAGAAGGAAAGTGTATGCAAAGATTTAGAAAGTGGGCATGCTGGAATTTGAGGAAGCAGAAATAACCAATGCACCTGAAAGTCTCAAAGGCTTACAAGATGTGATGGCAGTGAAAAAGTGCCATTTTTTTTTGCTAATGCTTCTGTATTCACACTAGGGAGCCAGAGTGGATGTTTGAGCAGCACAGCATATGAGCAGCACATGCCAGGGGCTAGGTTAAAGATGGAGAAGAAATCAGAGGCCATTCTTGAGCAATTCAAATGTCATCTTTCCAATTAAAAATCCCAATTAGTTGCTATCGTGTAGTCTGTTATTTAATACATAAACTTTTTTATTTTCATAAATTATTATGTCTTTAACAAATTGACTTTTTTTTTTTTTTTTGGTTTTTGGGGCCACACCCGTTTGATGCTCAGGAGTTACTCCTGGCTCAGCGCTCAGAAATTGCCCCTGGCTTGGGGGGACCATATGGGATACTGGGGGATCAAACCTCGGTCCTTCCTTGGCTAGTGCTTGCAAGGCAGACACCTTATCTCTAGCGCCACCTCACTGGCCCCTCTTATCTGATTTTTAGTAATGACCAAGCAAAAATTTAAAGAATAACAATTAAATAGCATAAATTGGTTTTCTCCTTCCTTCCTTCCTTCCTTCCTTCCTTCCTTCCTTCCTTCCTTCCTTCCTTCCTTCCTTCCTTCCTTCCTTCCTTCCTTCCTTCCTTCCTTCCTTCCTTCCTTCCTTCCTTCCCTCTCACTCTCCCTCCCTCCTTCCTTTCTATTTTCTCCTTAAATATTTTAGCAAAAGAAATGACTCACCCAGATTTGCATTTTAAAAACAGGACCAGGAAACATGCCTCTCAGTAGAGAAAAGCAATTCAAAGGAAGCATTCTCAGTAAGACTCCGTCTCAAGACTGAAGCCAGTTCCTGGGTGTGCCTCCCCTCTCTGTCCCTTGCAGTGACATTTTTGTTGGGGAAGGGGGGGTCAGTCTCACTTGATAGTGCTCAGGACCCAACTCCTAGCAGTGTTAGGGAATCTAAATGTGGTGTCTTTGGGCTTCAGGCTTGTGAAAATATCAGCTTTATTCGATGGACAAGACTGAAGCCCAAAGCCTCAGCATCCATTCCAGCCAAAAAAGCCCCTCGCCTTCCACAGACCCTTGTTTTTATCCCCCAGAATCAGGTACCACCCAATGGTGGAAGCAGAATCAGGTACCACCCTAGGGTGGGAGCAGAATGCCAGGTCATACCCTAGCATAGGGCACATCACCGATCAGGGTAGGGTCAGTAACATAATAATCCCATTAAAATGTTTACATACACAACAGTATAGTTAGGGCTTAATAACATAACTTTTATTTAGTTGCTAGGCAGTAAAATACAACTAACTTGGGGCTTCAGGTGTGACTAAACAATGACCTGTCATTATAATTGTTTTTACAAATCATTTCTACACAACCACTAGGTCAGTGATCAGCTATAGCTCAAATAGGATCATCCTTACTATCATTGCTACTAACAAGCCCCCCCTAAAATGCAGGCATAAAACCACCACTATTTGATTATTCTCACAGATTTTGTAAGGCAGGAGCTGTGTAGGTGTAGCAAGAACTGATGACCATTGCTCCAAATCTGGCTTTGCATGTAGGGTTGGGGCAGGCTCCAGAGAATGGTGCTGATCCAGAGATTAAAGCCCCACAGGCAAGATGCTGTTTTGCTAAGCACATAAGTACTTTGATGGAGTGCCTTCAAGATGAGGCTCAGCGGGGACCTTGTTCCAGTCAATGTGCTGGTATTGTTTCCTTTTCCTTTTCCTTGCATGGATGGTCACTGGAATATTGAGGATAGAACATGAACAACAGAGCATGGGGTAATCTGGAGGAACAGCATCTAGCCTCATTGTTCTGACTCCAAATTTGTGTTCTGATAGTTAGATCAGTTTTTTCCAAGATAGGAAATTCTAACCCCTCCATTCTGATTGATGGGCATAGGAGGATAGTAGCTTCTGGTCACTTAGGGTGCACTTTCTGTTCACTTAAAGAAGGTAGATTTCCAGAGGAGTGCCAAGTAATTTTTTTAATTGAGCATTAGGTCAAATAAATGTGAGAACCCCTGAGTTAGATGATTCATTTTCTTTTTGGTTTGAGTTTATTTTATTTTGGAGGAGTTGGGGATCCCACATCTAGTGGTGTTTGGAGACCACTCCTGGTAAGACTGTTGAGACCAAATGGGATGTCAAGGATCAAACCCACATGGCCACATGCATGATACCTACTATCCTATCTCTCTGTCCCATCTTCTTTTGGTTTAGATATACTTACTTATGAGTGAAAGTTTGAAAGAGAAACATTGAATTGGTTTGGGCTATATTAGGGTCTGTGACATTTCTAAAAAGAAATAAATGTGAAGAACTAAGATTTGCCATTCTGGGGGCTGAAGAGATAGTATATCAATCAGGTAAGGTGATTGCCTTGCTTGTGGTAGCTGGGTTTAATTCCTGGCACCACCCCATAGGTTTCCCAAGCCCTGGAGAAGTGATCCCCGAGCTAAGAGTAAGTCCTGAGCACTGCTAGGTGTGACCCGCACATAGACTTTGCTTTCTAAGGAGTTCCTAATGGGCTTCTTTCCAGGAATGATGAGAGAAGAACTCAAGTTTTATTTTCTCTCAATGGAAAGTTTCTGGAAATATCCCAAAGGCTTCCCTAATTTGTTCTCTAGGGAAATCTCACCTGGCCATTGTCCAGCGGGTGAATAATGAGGGCGAAGGGGACCCCTTCTACGAGGTGATGGGCATCGTCACCCTGGAGGATGTCATCGAAGAGATCATCAAGTCGGAGATCCTGGACGAAACGGACCTTTATAGTGAGTGCTTGATCTTGGCTGCCTTCCCAGGTCACCCTGGGTTCCTCTGAGGTCTCCAGACTGGCTGAATCAGCACCAGAGTGTGCCAGCTGTGAGGCCTGCCAAGGTTCTAGGCGCTGGCACCAGCAGGATGATCACAATTCACTCAGCCTGTGCTGCAAATAGGCATGACATCACCCGCCCGCCAGCTAAGCTGAAATTCTGGACATCCTGTGCAAAGGCCCAAGGCTGCCAGAGATGCAGAGATGCATACTGCAGAGGCCCAAGGCTGCCAGGGCCCAGTGCTGCAAGGCTCAAAGGGGCCTGTGGGGCCCAGCCAGAGATGCCAACATGTAGTGACCATTTAGTAATCTTCTCCCCAGGGCACATACAGGGGGGTGAATGGTTTCTTTCTTAGAAACCAAGCATACTTTTTATTCCTCCTAGAGTCTGAGGCCTGCTGCTGCTGCCCAGTGGTTTGAGAGAGAGAGAGAGAGAGAGAGAGAGAGAGAGAGAGAGAGAAATGGAAATTCACAGGGCAGGGTGGGAATGGGGGAGGCCTTGGGGGGCCAGCCCTGGTTCAGCAAAGAAAGAGAAAGTAATAGATGCAAAGAAGGCAACATCTCTCCAAAGCTTTATCTCTGGTCCCCACAGACCAGCAGGCACTGTTCTGGTCACTATCCTGTCCCCCAATCCCCTCCAACTGTCCAAGTTTTATGTTTTATACCTGTCATGGCAGGAAATGTGTCCATGGGGCATGTCCAGGATGTGTCCAACTTCAACTGTCATTACAGTGGGGTTACCCAAGTGGCATGTCCAAGTACAACTGCCATACATCAACAGTTGTGTTAGACTCTGCTCTTCTCTGTTATTCTTTTTCAGCCTTGCCCTGGTTTCTTGTGCTTTCCACTCTCCCCCTCTGTCTCCTGTCCTTGCTCCCCTCTTTCTGTTTTCCCACCCATCTACCTACACCCTTCAAGGACAATATGAATGAATTCCTCTGGGCAGATTGTACCGACCTCAGCCAGTGATCCTTATCAAAGCATGCCTGCCAACACTACAAAGACATGATTTGTCTCCAGTGGTGAAGTTAGCCCCATCCAGGGGATTCCCTAGGTCAGAATTTCCTTCCAGGAATTTTAATTATGAGAATGGTCTGGTCCATTTCATATCTCTGACCTTTGCCTGCTAGAAGCAGCCTTTCAGATGTGAGGCCGGATATAAAATGTTTTGACACAGTAGGGAAAAGTCTCTGTTCTTCTAAGTTAAAAGATAAATCTACAGAGGTGGCCCAGATCTTAACATAACATGGGTCCTTACAGCATCTCTGTCAAGTACCAGTTTTTGCCATTTTACCTCTGGCCAACCTCCTGGTCTCCAAATAGGAATTGAGCCCAACTCTGATATTTCCTATCCTCCCTTCTCTCCCTTTACCCAACACTCAACTTAGAACTATTACAAAACTCAGTTGTATTAGCAAAGACATTTCCACTAAAGTGGTTGATAATAGTGCTCGACACCTCAGTGAATCATCTCCTCCCTACAATCTTCCTGCCCCAAACTTACCATTACAATCACAACATGAAGCTTACTTCTCTGGCGATGAGCACCAAGTCTTTCAGATGCAGGAGAGAGAGGACCTTTTGAAGTATGCAAAAAGGAGGGGAGAAAAAAAAAAGCAGCTGTCCCCTGACTTTGCTGCTTTGCTCCTGAGCAATCCTCTTTCTGAAGATCTCTGTTTCTTATACATAAACTATTGCCATGACTTCTTCCTTCCTTGCTTGCTTCCTTTCTTGCTTCCTCCCTTGCTTCCTTCCTCTCTTCTGTCCTTTTCATTCTTCCATTTGTGTGTCATGCCTGGTAGTGCTCAGGGGTTACTCCTGACTCTGCGCTGAGGGATCATTGCTGGTGGGCTTAAGAGACCATATTCAGTACCCAGAATTCTATGTGCAAAACGAGCACCCTACCTGCTGTACTATCTCTCTGATTTCCTGCCATGATTTCTTAAGTTCCCTGAGACAGGGAGCACTGGGTTTCTCTTGACCCAGGCCATAGGACACCAGGGTCTGCATCTCTGTTGCTATTTAGATGGGAGTACTGAGTTGGAACTAGATGACAGCAGACATGGGAGTCAGAGGCAAAACCAGTACATGCAAAGTTCCTTTCCTCTATCAGTAACAAGAGTGCAGCAGAAGTAGGCCTGGAAGAAGAGGGAGAGCACCAGAGATCCAGGCCCTGGGCTGTGGGAGTCAGCCCCTTTGATTTCACAGCATCTTTCAGTCTACACTAAAAAAAAAAAATCCCTCAATCTCACTTTTCTCCAGACTGAGCTGGGAAAAAATAACCCAAATCCTTTTTATTGGTGCCCTTGACACAGAGAAAATAGGCTGAAAACTTTTTTTACTCAAAACTAAGAAAGAATAAAAGATAAAGGGTCCCCAAATATGTGTCATGCTTAAAGACATTTTTAACAAATTGTGGGAGAAGGAATTAAATTGGAAAAGGTAGTCAGTCTATCAGGTCCCATCTTCTGCTGAGGCCCCCATGGCACCCACCACTGTCAATTCCAGTGTACAATTCTGTGTAGTTCATCTTTATTTCTCTCTGTTCACTCACTGTGGAATGGTGAAGGGGAAAACCGGAGTATTGTAAGTGACAAGAGGCCATGCTCTCCTCCCAGCCCTGAGTGGCTGGCCTTGGACATTTCTTAGAGTATGGTTTTCATCAACAGGAAGAAAACAGGTGAGTCCAGCTCTGTGGAGGGGAGAGAGGCAGTGGTTTGAACCCTGCCCATTTTGTCAGTGTTCCCCAAACACCTGTGGTTGGAATCTCCTCACTACAGGGGGAAGCAGAAAAACTGCTATCAGTGTGATTCCTCTGGGGTTGCTTCAAACAAATGCTGATGCTTACAGCATCACTGAGGCTTGTAAGTGGGGGGGCCAGCCCTAAAACCCAAGCCCATGCTTCCTCTTGACCCACCTCAGAAAGTGTCAGTAACTGAGATGATTCAAGCAGTGTCACTGATGCTGCTTGCTCTTACCTTCTCTCCCTTACGAATATCCCTCCTCACTCTGGGAAAGGACTATAATAGCCCCTGCACTGACACTTAGCAGAAATTCATATATTTCAAAGGACTTGTCCATGTGCATTCCAGGGAAAACCTGCCAGGAATTCCTGCAGCAGGAATCCTGAGACAGCTCATCTGTCCCCTGTGATTTCATAGCTGACAATCGCAAGAAGCAGCGGGTGCCCCACCGAGAGAGGAAGCGACATGACTTCTCCTTGTTCAAACTCTCTGACTCAGAGATGCGTGTGAAGATCTCTCCACAGCTGCTGCTGGCCACGCACCGCTTCATGGCCACAGGTAAGACCAGTGTAGGGTGGGGGCAGATTCAGGAACATCTTACTACCTGCAGCTGGCAGTGTCCTAGAAGATACCTGGAGCAGGGAGATGGGATACCACACTCTTTTCCCCATCCTAGATCCTCTAGGAAGGGAGGGAGGATAATATTTGGCTCTGTTTAGCTTTTTGCTGCTGGAGAAAGTTAGAGGCCATCATGACCTCCTCTACTTCCTCTTAGCCAAGGTTGACTTGAATTCCACTAGACTTGGGTCCTTCCTGGGTTTGCTGGAGTAGGAAGGAGGTTTTTCCCCTCCAGCAACAAGGGAAAGAGGTTGTTCTACTCAATAACAAGATCCTGGGATTCACTGTCCTCACAGGGTCCATGTAAGCCTGTGCACTGGGAGCTTTTCAAAAACGGAGTTGACTGTGAATCTTGGAATCTTTAGAAAGATACAAAGTTAGAGCATGCAAAGAATCACTTCTTTGTTCTTGTGAAGAAAGTTGGCTTTGGGGCCGGAGAGATAGCATGGAGGTAAGGCGTTTGCCTCTCATGCAGGAGGTCATCGGTTCGAATCCCGGCGTCCCATATATGGTCCTCCCGTGCCTGCCAGGAGCAATTTCTGAGCCTGGAGCCAGGAATAACCCCTGAGCACTGCCGGGTGTGACCCAAAAACCACAAAAAAAAAAAAAAAAAAAAAAAAAAAAAGAAAGTTGGCTTTGAGCCTTCCAACCTCATCCAGATCTAGAATGACCTAGGATGATCTCACCATCACTAAACATAATAATTAATCCAGCATGGATTATAGGGTTTAGAACAAGGGCCAGGGCTGTTCCAGGTACTAAAAATAGAAGCATTTAGATTGGAGTTTCTTTTAAGTCAACTTACATAACTCTACCTCCATATTTCTCTTTACTACTGGCTGATTTTTCAGAACCTGAACATCTGAAAGACCAAGAAATCAGCCAGGAATTAAAGGAAATCTGGATCAAGAGTGAGGGTGATGGGATGTGGTGAGGATACAGATCACTTTCTCAGAGCATTGGCCACAGCTATTGATAGCTTCTGTTCCCATGTAGCCATAATGTCATGGTGCTTCACACTGTTGAGTGAATTCACATATAGAATTCACTGTCTCTTTGAAGTGGGTTTTATTTCATTGTTTTCTTACAAATTTTCAATTTAGATAGTATGATTTATAATACCACTAATAATTCTTTCATGCAGATTATTCCAGACTACACTATCACCAATATACCCATCTCCATCCTCCAAGGACCCCAACATCCTTCTCTTTTAGCCTTCTGCCTACCAACTCAGTTCTGTTCTGTTGTTGCCTTTGGCCCTTTGTTGCTACATTCCTGTGTTTCCTATATATGAGAAATTATTCTGTATCTATCCCTTTTGCTCTAATTGACTTCACTGAGCAAGATATCCAGTTTTATCCATGTTGCTGATTTAATTTTATTCAACAGACATAAGTGATACAAATAAGGTAGAGGTAACTGAATTTATAGTACAGCAGGTTGTGGGCTTGTCTTGCACATGGGTTTGATCTCCTGCATGCCACATGGTTGCAAAAATGCTCAGGGATTATTCCTTACTGTGCTCAGAGGTTACTTCTGAAAATGCAAAGGAAACTCTATGTGATGTGGGGAATTGAACAAGAGTTAGCCACATGCAAGGTAAGTACTTTTTTTAAAAAAAGTATTACTTCATTTAAACACCATGGTTTATATAGTTGTTCATAATACATTTGTTTATGAAATTCCAGGTTCCAACACCAATCCCACCACCAGTGTAAGATTCCTCCCACCATTGTCCCTAAATTTTCACCAATCCCCACGCCTGCGTCTTTGGCAAGCATAAAATAATTTACATCGTATTATTTGTTTACAATTAAGTGGCTATGGAGTTATTAGGGGAAAAACTACAGCAATAGAAAATTTGTGAAAATTATTATATCTAGAAGTGGGTCATTAAGTCGTTGTCTGAAGGTTTACTAACCTATTTGTTGTTATTTGATCAATCTATTATTGGTTTTGTTTGTTAACCTTAACCTACTTTGACATATAATTTGTTATGTTAGTATTAAAAATTTTGGAGGTGTCGTATGGTCAGGTATGGCCACATGTTTGAAGAATTTTAAGTTTTATGACAACATGCAATTACTTCAACAAAACCTTGAAGGTCTCAGTCCAAATGTCAACATACTTGGAGTTTTTGTCAATTAGGTGTTTCTGCAGAGATCAGTGGTAAAATGGTGAAATTAGGGCCATTTGCATGGCAGTGCAGGACAGGGACTTTACCTGTTCCTCCTCCCCAGAGTGCCCCAGTTTTCAGCTGCAAGACCTGTGTACCATGATTTTTCACAGCTTGGTTTACATCTCTTTCAAAAACAAAATGAACTATGGAGCTGACCAATGAGTAAACATGCTGGAGGTGTGGGACTGTCTGTTTGTGGTTGGTAGGGCTTATAGAAGGATGGAAAGAGAGTGGGGTAGGAGAAAGTCTATCTGCACTCACTCTAACAAAAGTCTGGCTATCTCAACCCAAATACCGGCATATTGGTAGATTAATCATCTCTGAATAAAAAATCAAGCCCTTTTGCCCTGTGCAATCTCTTTGGACCCTTTACCCAACCCAACTTTTAGAAACCATCGCCAACATGTTTCTATCAATATATCCATCACTTCCAAACATTTTCTCTCATGTTTATGATGATGATGATGATGATAAGACAACAACATAAAATAGACTTGTGAACAAATCAAATGTCCACAACTCAGCTCTCCAGGTTGCAGCATGTTGCCCAAAGGGCCAAACTGTCTTCTTTTACAAATTCATATTCAACCTTAAAATCAAGAGGGGCTAAAGTGATAGATGGTACAGTGATTAGGACACTTGCCCTGCATGCAGCCAACCTGAGTTTGTTCCCTGGCATCCCAATCCCGAGCCCACCAGGAATGATTCCTAAGTGCAGAGTCAGGAGTAAATCTTCAGTACTACTGAAGTGTGGACCATAAGCAAATCAAAACAAAACAAAACAGAAAGAAAACTAGGGCCAGAGGTAGTAGAAGGCTCTAGACATTTCAATCCCTGGAACTTCATATGGTCTCTTGAGTACCCCCTTCAAAAAAGTTCCCCCCTTCAAAAAAGGGGTAAAGGGGGAAAAAGGAAAAAAGAAAAAAGTTAGTAGTAAAACTTACCATTTGAAAGTGTTGGCAAGTTTCTTCTGCTAATGCAGGTGCATGAAACCCCTTCCAAAGGGCATGGGGAGACTAGAAAGGCAGCACGCTTAGATTTAAAACCTAAGCCCACCCCAGGGATCCCAGAAATCTCATCACCTGGGTGTGTAAGAGCATGAATGTTGTTGTCCCAGGCCCTGCTTGTGCCCATCCCAGCTGCCCACTCCAGCTGCCCATCCTTCTTGCCCCTACTCTCCCTTAGAGGTGGAGCCCTTTAAGTCTCTGTACCTTTCGGAGAAGATCTTACTCCGACTTCTGAAGCATCCCAACGTGATCCAGGAGCTGAAATTTGACGAGAAGAACAAGAAGGCACCAGAGCATTATCTATACCAGCGTAGCCGTCCTGTGGACTACTTTGTGCTGCTACTGCAGGTGAGTGGGAAAGACGGGGCCACCAGGACAAAATAGAGTCAGCTCCTATTTCAGGCTCAGCAGGACATGTTGATCCCTGACTCCTAGAAATAACATAGAAGAAACAATGTGTCTGGGGGCTGAGGGTGCCTTGGCAGCATTTAGTCTGACATCAGTGATACTTGTGGTGGGCTGCAGGAGATCTCTCTGCAGCCACGAGAGTCTACCATAAGTTCCCCAAACTGCTGCACGATTGAACCCCCAGACCTCTGTGTCCAGGACTCTCCACCGCCTCCCAGACTTTAAGCCTTTCTTGTTTGAAGTCCTTCTAACTGTCAGGCTGAAGTCTGTGGGCTTGGCCTTGCCCCATAGCTCTGCTCTGAGCTCATAAGGTGTGGAGCATTTTTCTCTCGGCCAGGGTCATACTTCTCAAAATCTTCTCTCTCTGGAGGAGAACAAGCAGGAATTAATGACTGAATGAGAGGTGAAGCCTCTTCTTGGTCCTCAAACAAGGATGAACCATCACTCACCCTAGCACCTTCCCAGGAGTGACCCCAGCTTGTAACACTGCTGGCAAGTGTTGCTCTGTCACTTGTTCTCACCTCTTCCTAAAAGACTAGGGTAAGTCATAACTACAGTGATCCTTTATTTTGAATGAATAAAATTTAATTTGATCGCCATGAAATTAATCATTATGATTGAGTTTCAGACACAAAATGTTCCAGCACCCATCCCTTCACCAATGCACATTTCCTGCCACCAATGTTCCAGTTTCCTATACCCCTCTATTCTCTCCCTTTCTCTGCCTCTAAAGTAGACATTTTCTCTTCTTCCTCTTTCCCTCTCTCTGCCTTCCTTTCCTTTTTTATTTTTTAGGCGTCACTACAGTGATTTCCTAAATTGAGCCAGAGATACAATTCACATGGTAGAGCCTAGGCCTTACACATGTGAGGACCCAAGTTTGATCACCACATTTCTCTCCAGTACCTCCAAGAATGTCCCCTATAGAAATGAGTTAAAATGGGCCGGGCGGTGGCGCTGGAGGTAAGGTGCCTGCCTTACCTGCGCTAGCCTAGGAGACGGACCGCGGTTCGATCCCCCGGCGTCCCATATGGTCCCCCAAGCCAGGAGCGACTTCTGAACGCATAGCCAGGAGTAACCCCTGAGCGTTACCGGGTGTGGCCCAAAAACCAAAAAAAAAAAAAAAGAAATGAGTTAAAATAAAAACCTTCATTCAGATCTTGGAGTGACCTTTATTGAGTCAGCTCCCCCAAGCCTGGCTTGCTGTGAGGCCCTGTGCCCCCTTTCCCTTTCCAAATAGCCCCAATAGAAAGAGCTGTCCTGGGAGGACAGGTGGCCTGGTCAGTGTCAGGAATAGGAGGGTGACACTGTTACACCATCTACCTGAAACAATCACACATACCATCTACTACTAGACACTTCGTGCAGATCTCACCGTTTTCAAATAAAACCTGGAAGTTAAAATGAAGTGGTGACAACGTAAGTTCATAAATTGAAATTTTTATATTACCACTTCCTACGAGCTCTTGGCCAAGTTACTGAACCTCTCAATCCCAAAATAGATTTATCAAGTGGATGCATAAGCTGGGATAAAGATAGTAATATTAATTTAAAAAGTAAGATAAAATGTTTAATGTTATTATTTTATTTACATTTTTTATTTTTTATTAAGACACCGTGATTTATGAAGTTATTCATGATTTATTTATTTTCCCCCACTCCTCATAATTTTTAAAATAATTGTTATATCTCTTAATGTTGTTCCTAAAGTCAGTGTCTAAGGATTTACTGGGCTGTGGTTGGTGCTAGTTGAGACTCTGTGTTACTGTTTAGGCTCACTTAGTTTTGTGGTCCTCTCTGCAACTTTCATATCAGATTTCCTGTTATCCTACTGGGCTGACACTACTATGAAATTTTGAAATGTCATGCAGCTATGAGGTCCAAAATCTATAGATCTGGAACAATTTGGTGGCTTAATGGGATTAAGTTTGGAGCTGGGCCATTTCTGTCAGGAGTTGAGTGTGGTTATAGGTTGTTGTGCCTTCACCAGAATGGAAATTTGTCCACCCTCATACATCGAAGGCCTCAGAGTTATCAGCCTGGATCAGTCTACCTAAGGAGTCAGCAGCCATTATGTTCTTTGCAGCATAGTAGTGAACATGGGCCATTTTTCTGCCCAGAAGATGGCAGACACGGTTATTCATAGTTGAGTTTTAGGTATACTGTGTTCCAGCACCAGTCCCACCACTAGCAACAATTTCTCTCTATCAGTATTTCTAGACCTAGAATCTGTCCCAAATCCCTATAATCCCCTTGAGAGACAAGTTTTTCTTTCTTTTTTTTTTTTTTTTTTTGTGGTTTTTGGGTCACACCCGGCAGTGCTCAGGGATTATTCCTGGCTCCAGGCTCAGAAATTGTTCCTGGCAGGCACGGGGGACCATATGGGACGCCGGGATTCGAACCGATGACCTCATGCATGAAAGGCAAACGCCTTACCTCCATGCTATCTCTCCGGCCCCAAGAGAGACAAGTTTTTCTTTAAAAAATATTTTTATTAAATCTTAAATTGCACAGTTACAAAGTTATTCATAATTTCCTTTCTGGCGTGCAATGTTACATCCAACACCAATCTTTTCCCCAATGCCACTTCCCTGGACCAATGCCCCATTTCCCTCTCCCAACTTTCTCTGTGGTAGGCACCTCTCCCCCCAATTAGGCATTGTGGTTTACAACACTATTACTGATAGGTATCAAGCATATCACTTCACTTCCTTTCAAAGTAGTCTGGGCTTCAGAGCTGGTGTTGCTGATGGACTGAGAATCCATGTAATATACTTCACACCATATCAGGCATCTAAAAAAAACACTCTATGCTGCATATTAGCCATCAATATGATTGCTGACTAATTACACAAGGTTTCCTAAGGGAAAGATTTTTGTCTTGGTCAATCTTGGAGATGGTCTAATTTCAGACTAAAAAGTTTAATTGTACAGGGCCCCGTGGTAGCTGGAGTCTGAAGCTGTTAGGATAGAGTCTTCATAGTAGAATACAAAAAGAGTTTGGTTATTGAAAAGCAGATGTTTATTTGTGCACTCAGCAATTCTTAAATTACAAAGGCTGCAGAGAGGCTATGTATGGAGATACTCAAAGGGCAAGGGTGTGTACATAGTCTCATGTGGCAGGGCCAGGAGATAGTTCAAAGGGCTGAAGTGCATGTCTGTCATGCAGAAATTCCAAGTTTAATTTCTGGTATAACTTGATCCCCAGAGTACATAGTTATGGACTTCTTGCCCCCTGCATCCACAGCAACACTGGATCAATTATCACCAGGAATGGTCACAGGTATACCTCCTGCACAACAGGGGAGACTCCAAAAATAAAAATAACAATTGCACTTCGGAGTTAGAGCATAAACACCTGGTTACATGATTTGAAGGCTAGGGAGATGGCTCAATGGTTCAGAGTACATTCTTTGCATTGTAACTAGAGCTGGCTATTCTCATATGTGCCTCTGTGTGCTTGCTTCCTTCTCCAGGGTAAAGTAGAGGTGGAGGTTGGTAAGGAAGGCCTTCGTTTTGAGAATGGAGCCTTCACCTACTATGGTGTTCCAGCCATCATGACCTCTGCTTGCTCAGGTATTTCAGGTTAGAGTGGACACAGTGGAAAATTGCAAGAAAAGTGTCTGGGCTCAAAGTTTTTTGTTTTATGTCTTTTGGGGGTGGAGTTGGGGCATACTCCTGACAGAGTTCAGGGAACCATATGCAGTGGTTAGGGACACTGCAAGTAAGGCAAGTACCTTAACCCCTGTACAATATCTCTGTCCCTCTCCTTGGACTTAAAATCTTGGTTCCTTTTATGGACCCTGGACTAGCAAATTTGCTTCTTGGGTCTTAGTTTCTTTCTCTGTAAAATGGGCCTAAGAATCATTAAGATATAATCTACCATTCAGAGTTTGTAGCAATTTGGGGTAGATAGTAATTGATCATTTTGAAGGGGTAGATGATATTTATTTTTTTAATAGTATTTCTTTATGTGTTTGTTTTGGGGCCATATCTGGAGGTGCTCAGGGTTACTCCTGATTTTGGGCTCAGAAATTACTCCTGGCAGGCTCGGGAGACCATACGGTATGCTGGGGATCTAAGCTGGATTGATAGCATGAAAGGCAAAGGTCTTACCCACTGTGCTATCTCCCTTGCCCGATAGTATTTCTTAGTATGCAAAGAAAACCTCTTTTATTCTTTACCCTTCCTTTAGTAGTCTGTTTTTTAACCAGATCTTTGCTGGGTGTTGGGTGAATGGGGAGAATCCCCTAAGAAAGTGTGTTTGAATTGCTTCTGAAATACGATGTCCTTCTGTCCTCAGATAACGACGTAAGAAAGATTGGAAGTCTGACTGGATCCTCTGTCTTTTGTATGTATTTTTCAGCAACTATTCTTGTCCTCCCCATCAGAGTCCTTTCCTCATCTCATCCGGGACTTGGGCAATGCATTTTGTGGATTGGGGCAAAGGAAAATGTTGGCAGCCTCTTTAGAACTGCTTCCTGCCAGACACCAATTTTCATGTGTGTGGACTCTATTCTATTGCTTCTCTGCTCTTGTGCAAGTGACAAATGGCAAGGGGACAGGGAGAAGGGTAGTTTGGGGCAGCACTGTCATTGTCCTGACAAATGTGGGCAGGTGTTTTCTGTGCTTTGGTGGTGATGGATGTGGTAGAGGCCCAGCTTTCCTGTCTTGGCTATGACCATTTGCCCACTGGCCTTTATTTGGGAGCCTGAATGTGCTGTTGTATCTGTGGGGTTTGTAGGCTGTGACTGCAAGATCTTGGGATGGAAGTTCCTGGCTGGGGTACTTTGCTTTCTGCTTCTCCTTCCTTGTTCCCCACCTTGCAGCTGGTGGAGAGATGCGGTCTGTCTGTTGGCCATGCATGCTGGTGGTGGGGACTGGCACAAGATTGTTGGCTGGTTTGGTCTATCCCCACTGTGCTTAACCTCACTGTTTCCTGTCTGGAATTAATGTACTTGTGTTTAGAGGGCATGGCCTTTATCATGATGTAAGTGTGATCTTGAAAGACCTCTTTTCCTAGATCTCTTTGAACTTGCTGCTTTGAATTTTGCATTGTTTTTAGTGATTATATTTTATGGTGAACATTTAATGTCACCTGGAATATTTTCTCTTTTCATATATATGACTAAACACTTTCTACAGGTGTCTCCAGTTTGCTATCACAACCCTTAGCAGGCACTTGGAAGGTAGATACTGTCTGAGTACAGATACATCATGAAATAATTTGCTTCAAGTCACCCAGTGGGTTGGTGAGTGGCCTAGATACCTCCAGTGTCCCAAGAGCTCACAGGGCACAAAGAAATGCAGATTTTAGAGCCACCAGCTTCCAAGTGCAACTTTTGTGTGGTCATGCTAGAACAGCTTTAAATATTGCACCCTAGGCTAACAGACAGTGGAAACAAAGCCAAAATAGTAGCTCAGACCTGAGGGTTGGCAGGAGCATGAGTAAAAAATAAAATTAAAACTCTGGTGTATTATTTTATTAATATGAGTAACCAACCTAAGTAAAGGCTGATAAAAGACATTACAGGACCCAGAATGAGGACTGACAAGTGGGGATGACCTTTGAGACCTTGGTTTTCTAAAGAATTCCCATCACCCCTCATGTTACGAATGGTTCAGGGTACAGTAACTCATGATTTTCTAACCATTATTAGGAAATATTTTAGCGGGGCCAGAGAGATAGCATGGAGGTAAGGTGTTTGCCTTTCATGCAGGTCATTGGTTCGAATCCCGGTGTCCCATATGGTCCCCCCGAGACTGCCAGGAGCGATTTCTGAGCATAGAGCCAGGAGTAACCCCTAGGCACTGCCAGGTGTGACCCAAAAACCAAAAAAAAAAAAATTATCTTTATCTGGGCATTTCCAAGAAGACCAAAAGATATAGGAACTCCAAGGACAGGAAGAGAATTACATCAGGTTCCCCAAGCCCACTTACCATATAAAAACCTTCTTTCTTTAAAAAGAAAAAAATTAGGTGCTGGAGAGATAGCATGGAAGTAGGGAGTTTGCCTTGCATGAAGGACAGTAGTTTGAATCCTGGCATCCCATATGGCCCCCAAGCCTGCCAGGAGCGATTTCTGAAAGTAGAGTCAGGAGTAACCCCTGAGCACTGCCAGGTGTGACCCCCCCCCAAAAAAAATTTAAGTAGGTCTAGGGAGATGGTCAAAGCTTAGCATATGGGAGCCCCAGGATTGATTCTCAGTCCTACAGGCTAGGCTATCCCAGGCTTCCAGGTGTGAACCCTCAAAATAAAAACAATTTTTAAGTAGAAAAAAAGATGCTATGTGATTTCCTCCTTTCTTGTTTCTATCCAAATCGTTCAATTCCATCTGAAGGCAGGAGAAAATGTACAGGAGGGTCTTCACCTCCAAAGCTGGTGAACTGAGGGGCCATGCTGAAGTCTTTGGCCTGCTCACAGCCCACATTTTCACCAGCCTTTAGGAGGGAAGATGCATCTGACTGGCCAGGAGAATAGGGAGATATTTCCATCCTCCTAATGCCCTTAATTCAGGGCTGTGGGAAATATCAACAAAAGCCTCCACCTCTCATGCACCCTCAGGACCCAGAGATCACTTGCCTGACCAAGAACCTCAGCCTGAAAAGTAGGGAGAGATGAAGGCTGAACCACACAGCCACCAATATCAGTAGGGCCTTAACAGAGGTTCCTAAACTTATCTGACCTATTGCCCCCCAAAATCTGCCTTCTTTAAATGAGCAAACAGAAGATAACCCCCAGTTGCATCAAAGATTTCTACTGGGGGCAGGCAAGTTGGTGCTAGAGGTAAGGTGTCTGCCTTGCAAGCGCTAGCCAAGGAAAGACCACAGTTTGATCCCCCGGCATCCCATATGGTCCCCCCAAGCCAGGGGCAATTTCTGAGCACTTAGCCAGGAGTAACCCCTAAGCATCAAATGGGTGTGGCCCAAAAAGCAAAAAAAAAAAAAAAAAAAAAAAAAGATTTCTACTGGTCCCTCAAAGGCTAGCAAGGTGCCTCTTTTCTGGAGCCTGGAAGTGGGCTATGTCCCTAAGTCACCTGCTGAGTGTTTAGCCCTGGGAAGGGACTCTGGGAATGATCAGATCCCAGAGATTAAAACATAGTCTCACTAGGAGCCACTTCCTGATTAAAGTTGAGGGTGGGGAGGAGAGAAAGTACTGGAGTGTCCTGCACCCCACGTAGGGGCCCTGGAACAGCTGCCACCATTCCCAACACTGTGGGTGGTGAGAGGGAAGGGGAGGACGTAGGCTAAGAGGTGCTTTGGAGCACTTGTACTCACTAAGAGGCTACACTGAGGCCAGATCATTAGTTCAGCAGGTAGGGTGCTTGCCTTGTACACTGCCAACTCTGGTTCTATTCTTGGCAGCACATTTGGTGCCCCGAACCCTTCTAGGAGTGATCCCTGAGCACAGAGCCAGAAGTAAGCCCTTAATATAGCCAAGTGTGACCTAGACTACAAAACAACAACAAAAGGAGTGACCCTGAGTTAGCTGATCAAATTGATTTTTACTTATATTGCTAGAAGGGCTGCAGGACTTTGAGCCACACAGTTTCTCCCTAGTTCTGGGAAGGAGGCTGAGACCTAGACAGTCTGCTCCCTGAAGAAATACCTTCCCAGGCACCTGGCATAAGCACTTCCTGCAGTGAGCCAGCCACACCTATGGCTACAAGTGACTACCCAGGGCCAGTGGGAGCCTGTGGGCAGTGCTGTCTCCTGCACTCCCCTTTGGAGCACCATCTCCTGCTTCAATACTAGTCCTTCTGCCAATGTGCTTTCTTCCATTTTATTTTCCTCTCTCTGGAGCATGACTGTAAGAGGATGCGACATCTGTGTTTTCAAAGACTCGATTCCCCGGAGCAGAGAAATGTGATACTGTGAAGATCCAGGAACAGACTGTCTCACCCTCTTTGCTCTTTGTCTTTCTCCTTTTGTGTTTATCTTTCCCTTTGCAACTCACAAAACCTTGGCCCTTGACTCTTTAGTGCCCGTCTCTGTGTCTCGTACCTTCGCCTTCAGCAGAGGGGACTCCTTGGCAGGCTCCCCAGGTAAACATATGTGGGAATTGTGGGTTTCTGGGTCCTGTGGGGGTATACAGAAGGTCTTGGTACCTAGCACTTTGCATGATGGGCACTGGTTTGTGCTCACCAGGCCATGCTAGTTCTACTCTGAATTCAGCTCCTGGAATATACCTCTATAAGTAAATATGTGGAGCAATGTTGGGAGGAGAGAGGTTGTGGGTTCTTCCTCATCATTTGACTGAAGAATGACAAGAGGAGGAGAAAAACAGAATCGATGGATACTCTGCCTTGTTTCTACCTGTTTATCCTCTCCCTTTTCATTTCCTAATTTCTACATTTAGCTAGTCACTAATCCATCTGTCTCTTCCTATGCGGTGATCATAGTTCCTTGGCTCTACACATATCAAGGATGCTGTATGAACATGCCTCATTAAGCCTAATCTCTTATATTATTTAAACAGAGGTTATAAATGAAAGGGTTTGGGGTTGGTAGATTGTACGGTGTGCTTAGGGCACATTCGTGACAGGCGCTTGACCTGGGTTTGATTCCTAACACCACGCTGTTCCCTAAAAGTGACTGGGTGGTGTCCTGGAGACCCCCAGAACCTCCAGGGTGCCCTCAGCATTGCAGGGCCTGAGTAGCATCATATACCCAGACCCTGGCAATGAACAGATGCTCAGGTTCACTGAGAATTCACTGAGAACTAAGGTTCACTGATTTGGCCCTTGGACCTCCTAAGAACCACCTTGGAGGCTCCCACAGGTTAGGAAGTTCTTAACCAAGTGAAACTGTTCCTTGTAGATCTACATGGTATCTTAAGGACTGAGAAGAATGAAATAAATGAAAATAATCCATGAACTGTTTTCATGGTGCTCATCTTCAGTGGTTGACCTCAGAGGGCTGTGGGTTACGCAAAGATCAAACTAAGAAGTCATCTGTGAAATTGCCCTGAAGAGCACAGTCTACTTTCCCATACTCTTTATACCTGTCTCCCATATCTTTGAGTGGTAAATGGGACATTTCTGAGCACTGACCCTATCTTCACTCATCATGGCCCCATTAAGTCTCACTGACTCTGCAGCTGACTGTCAGCATCCAAAAGGCTATGTCTGGATCCAGATTGCAACTAAAGAAGTATTTGGACTGATTCTCCCAAAACACACTGTTCTCTCAGAACTCATCAGGATCCATGTTTATCTGTACTCAAATGAACTGTCTTCTCATATTCCATTAGTTTTCCCTCTGGCTTGATGGTGATTTTTCACCAAACACTTAAATTGCTCTTGCTTCCTGAGATCTCAACAGATCTTCCAGACAGTATGACCAGTATGAGATTCCAAGCAGGTGCCTTCACAGCCAGCTGGTCTACTCCTATATGACAACTGGCTTAGACAATACCCCATCATGGACCTTCCAGAAACCTGCCTATCGGGAATCTTGGTGAATTAAGAACATATTATGTTAGCATAAAGCATATTATGTTAGTTTTTTTTTTGGGGGGGGGGTCACACCCGGCAGTGCTCAGGGGTTACTCCTGGCTCTATGCTCAGAAATTGCTCCTGGCAGGCTCAGGGGACTATATGGGATGCCGGAATTTGAACCAACAACCTTCTGCATGCAAGGCAAATGCCTTACCTCCATGCTATCTCTCCAGCCCCTATGTTAGCATATTTTAAAAGATTTTTAACCAAGAGGACTGAAGCTGGCAAGTATGTGCTTTGTTAATAAATCCTTGGTTAACCATTCAACATGTTAAGAGCGACCTTAAAGAAAGATTCATTTTAGCTCACAGGCATTTTATTCTGAGAAATTTCATGGTAACCCAGAGTCAGACAGAGGTTTAGGTGACTCATTTGAAGAACTGAGATTTCTGACTCAACTCTGAGTGCTGCCTGAGATTAACCTTCCCCTGATTTCCTATAAATGTGGGTGTGAGACTTACACAATAGGTGTGTAATAAAAAGGTTAGAGCAAGGATAGTTTTTGTTTTTTGTGTGTGTGCCCTTGGTGTAACCTGGCAAAGAAGGAGCTGTGGTGAGTAGGAGTAGGAGAAATTTGAATGGAGAATTTTTTGCTTCTCCAACTTCTCTTGTCTGATCCCCAAATCTTCCCAGCCTTGGGACAACCCCCCCCCAGAACCTCTGTTGTGGTACTAATATCATGTCTCTTGCTTTCTGCCCTATCTCATTAGAAAAAGATACAGTCTTAAGGTTGTTTGAAGGAAAAAGAACTGGGTGCCTCTGGCTTCAGACTTGATAAGGATTCAGACATCAAATTATATATTGCATGTGCCCCATTATACATTAAACAAGGACAAGTATTAGAAATGGATTCTTTTGTTTGGAAAAAGTTCTCTTGTTTTGATTCCCACAACTACTGGGGGAGGTTGGGAAACTGAGTAAGGAGAAAATTGGCCATTGGGTATAGTAAGAAGGTAGATGGACAGGTTCTAGAATCTACCTTTCCAAGGTCCTGCTCTTATTTCTGGGACCTTGCTATCCCCTCTCATCATTGGCATTTGGTCCCCTCTAGATGTCTGTGACTTGTTTGCTCTTTTAAAGCAGTGCACTCACAAACATTATCGAGAGGGAGTTTCCCTCTGCTTGAGCCTGGCTTTGAGTAAGAGGTTTGTGGATGGCCTCTCAGCATTTGTGGACAATCTCTTGGTGTAGTTTGCAGGTGTTTTTATTTAAAAGTGAAGCATCTGTTTGACCCACAGAAAGTCCATGGTCCCCCTGCAGTCTTTATTCTCTCTCCCCAGTTCTTTCTTCTTCCATTGGTGGAGGTGATTATTAATCCTTCCAAATCCAGAAAGCTGGAAGGAAAGGGCTCATTCCTAAACTCCTCTGCCTGTGATATGCTTTAGGCTCCATGAGTGTTTCTTCCCAGAGTATCTAGAGACTCCTAAAAATAGTCTTTCTTACTTTCTTACTTGTGAACTGTGGTACATGGAACTGTTCCTCTGGGTTGGCACTTGTGCAGTCAACATTTGGGAAGTATTAAAGCTCCCTGTAATGTGAGCAAATTCATCTGGACCCCCTGACTTGGCTGTGTTGCAGAGTTCACATTGTAGCTTTGATGAGAGCTTCTGCCATTTGGTTGGCGGATGTAGCCTTGGCCCCCAGCACAGCATTTTAACAGTCCTGGTCTGTACTTGAATACCTGTAGACAGTTCATCTCCCCATCCTGCTTTGAGGACACCAATGGCCTGTGGTGACCATGACTAAAGCAGGCGTTCCCCAATCCCTCACTGAGGCTCCAGGTGCTATAGGCAGACAGTTTCTCTTCACACATCAAACGGAAAAGTGGGACACTTTTCCCACAACAGGTCATGTTCCCAAATCCATGTTTACATGCTGAGGAACACCATCCCCCCCAAAGCATAGAGTGAAAGGAGATTTCACGAGGTTTCCATTTCAAGGTGAAAATGCCTTCACCAACACAACCCACTCCTAATTTCACCAGTGTCCCTTATCCAGCCCTGGCTTTGAGAAAGATAGCTTGCTTTGTAGTTGTTGTTGTTGTTTGTTTATTTGTACACCCAGCAATGTTCAGGGGTTATTCCTGGCTCTGCACTCAGGAATTACTCCTGACAGTGCTCAGGACCATATGGGATACCAAAGATCAGATCTGGGTGAGCTGTGTGCAAGATAAATTCCCTGTCTGGGTACTGCTCCAACCAGGAGAGAGCTTGCTCTTGCAGATGGGGTTATACAGAGGTGGCAGGAATGAGATCTGCATTTCCCAGAGCATTCTGGGGTCTGGAAGAGAAAGTCTGTGCTCCACACACTCATGTCTCAAGTGCCTGCATGCATACTGGGAAAAGAAGAGCAGTTAGGGCACATCCCTCACCTGCACCCATCTGGATTGTTTCCATCATTATATGGTCCTCCAAGCACCATGAATGCAGCTCTGCAGTCTTGAGCCATATAGCATCCTCAGGCCCTGACCCACCAGTCTCAATTGGCTGAGAATAGCTGGTGGAGCCACTGGGCCTCCTGTGTATGCTTGAGACCACCCACCTCCAACACAGGAACAAGAGCAGGCAAGGAAAGGTGTTGGCTGTTTCCTCACTTCAGGAGGGGAAGGGAGTCCTTGAGACCAGTTCTGGGCTCCACTCTTGAGTCTGTCCCTTAGATCTCTTGGAGCTGTACTAGTATTTCCTTCTCATGCCACTCCCTAAACTGTGTGCCTTAGTGCTCCAGGGAAGTGCCCAGGGGAATTAGACAAACTTGAACTAGTTTGCCATGCTGCCAGGATCCTTGTCTATTACTGATCTTCTCTCTCTTTTCTCTCTTTATTTCCACTAAAAGCATTTCTGTTTCCCTTGCACAGAAACTTCAGTGTATGCACACAATTAGCAAAAACCCAGACACCAGGGAGGAGCCAGACACGTGGGTCTTGCACAAGAGGAGCTGGGCTCTTCAGGACATAAGCACTTGCTCTTCCTTTGAAACATTTGCTTTCTCAGACCTGACTTTCCTGAGATGGTTGTACCTTTTGGGTTGCTAATTAACCTGTCGGGAAGCAAAGAAAGAATGGTTTCTTTTCCCAGCATAACCACAAGCAAGGCAATTTGTCTTTGAATCGTGAATCCCTAGGAATGGCAGCTGAATGCCAAGTCTGTACTTTAAGGGGCTATGGGGGTGCAATTGCAACCTCTGTTGCCAGCAGGAAGGGGACTGGATCAGGAAGAAGTTGTTTCAGAGGTGACCTGGGACTGAGCACCTGGAACTGTTTGCCTGAGCACAGCCCTGAAGGCATGTTGGACAGTGAAATCAGGGATGAAATTGTGTGGATCATTATCTGATCTGGGGGAAAGGGGTTCTCAAGGGGCCATAGCTGTTTCTCACGTCCTGCTGACACTCTTGACACTCTCACATGGAGGTGATAACAAGACTATTGGATCCTGATTTTCCATATTCCATCCACAGAAGACATCCTACTGCTTCCCTTGCCCATAGAGAGCCCCCAGGAAGTATCAGAAGGTTTCCTAACCCTCTTTTAGGAAAGTCACATCCCATCTCACCAGGCCTGAGGGACTGCTGGTCCTCTAGGAGTCAGGACCAGGACAATGTACCCAGGAGGCTACTCAGGCTGGCTGCCATTTCCCACTGCAGTACTCAGCTCTGTTCTTGGCCATACCTCACTGTCCCTCAGCAGGGGACTGGATCCTTACACGCTCAGAAGAGAAATATGCCCCAGAGAGCTGACCACAGAACCTCCAGATTTCCAGCCTCTTATTCAACACACACACACACACACACACACACACACACACACACACACAGTCTTGATATTACCTCCCACCAAGCCTCTTCCTCAAGTTATCAGGCCCAGACCTGTTGTTCTTGGGGTTCTTTGATTCTTCAGGCACAATGGCTAATGATCTCTAGCTGTGCCTTTCTAAAACCACCTTCTCTCATCCCTGGATTCTCAGAGAAGCTTACCTCCCCAATATAATTTTAGGGTGCAGAGAAAACTCTTTCTAAATCCAGGATGATTTGAAAGCATGGAGACTTTTAAAATCAAAATTTAGATTCTAAATGGAAACTCTGCATGGACACTTGTCGAAGATTCATTCATTGTGTTTGTATTGTGTGCTGGGCCCAGGCTTTGCATGATAACCAGAAGAGACTAGGTAGGTGTCTTTCCTCCAGGAATGTCCAACCAAAGTGAGAAGATACAGCAGATATCAGTGTGATCATAAAACTGATGGAAAGTGGGGGCTAAAGAGATAGTACAGTGGTCAGGGCACTTGCCTTGCATGTGGACAACCCAGGTTCAATTCTCAACATCCCAAAGTAACAAACCCCCCAGGGCCCTGCCAGAATAAACCTTGAGCACTGCCATGTCTGGTCCAAAAACAACAACAAGGAAAAGCTTATGAAAATTTCCTTGAAAGAATTTATAGGGACAATGATAAGGAAAAGCAGAACTTCTCAGGTAGCACTTCAGTGAGGCCTAGAAGCAGATGACCAAGTAGCGGGGCTAGGAAGAGGTGACAAGGGATCAGGGGAATAGTATAGACTGAGGTAGGAGGCATTTGTGTGATTGAGGATCCCTAGGCAGCAAGGGATCTTGAGCTGAACAAGCAGGGGAGAAGAGAGTCCCTGAAATGAGATCAGAACAGAAATCAAGGTCAGGCTGGACTTAGGGGCCACAGCTAAGAATCTAGCCTTTTCTGGTTTTGGTTTGAGATCACATCCATAGATACCCTGAGCTTACTCCTGCTTCTTTGCTCAGGGATCACTCTTGGTAGGGTTCAGAGGACCCTACAGGATGCCAAGAATTGATCCTGCATTGGTCACATGCAAGGCAAGCACACTCTCTACTCACTGTCCTATTGCTCTAGCCTTGGAGTCTGTTTTTTACTCAGATGCAATGAAGTGGAAACAGATAAGAAAATTCTCAGTGAGGAATTTTCTAGATCATGGTCCAAGTCCAGGCAATGGCAACACAGCCTTGAGCAGAGACAGAGAAAGAGCAGATGGGCTCAGTACAGCCAGAGGGACAGGAGCCAAGGTTGTGCCTGTAGTTCTGTGCATGTAATGGAAGTCGGGACGAATGACGACAGGAAGTGGGACTCTGAATTCTACAAATCCCATCCAGAATGCAAGTATTATGATATTGCCAAGAGCGGGATGCAGAGACTGTCATCTGGATCTTTCTACAACTCAGACTGCCAGACAATAATGGTGGCATGACTGCCACTTCAAGGAGATCAGTGAAGCGTATCTCGAGTCACACTAGGTCACCAAGGTTTTGCCCAGCAAGAACAAAGAGCAGAAGAATGTGAACTTCTTTGGAGTCCTACAGTAGGCTAAGGCTCACATGCACCCATATGTGGGGAGAAATGCAGAATGTTGAGCTGGGATTGGGACTGTCTCTAACTGGGGACTTGGGACAGAGCTATCACTAAGGTCACTTTCAGAACATCTCTTCTCTTGACCTCAGGCCCAGCAGTTTACATATTCTATGTTGAAACCGTCATTTGGCCTGAACTTCATTGAACAACCCCAAGAAAAAAAAAAAAAAGAAAAATCCCTTTTGACTGACAGGGGGCCTTTGACAGAAGTTCTGTTGGGTATTCCAGCCCCATCATTTGGTCATGCAGGAGGAAGCCTAGCCCTGAATCTGCTCCTTAGAGCACCCCACTTCAGCCTCTCCTCTCCACAGCCTTCTGTGCTCACTGAGGAGTTTATAAGGCCAAGACATGAATTCACCCAGAGCTGTCCTTCCTCTCAGATCATATTTCAGGTCCCATCCTAAATCTCCAGACCAAACAGCCTGGAGAGGAAGGGGCAGGGGAGCAGAAACCCTAAGATCAGAAGCTGCGCGACCCCTACAGCCCTTCATTCTAGCACAAATCTAAGGAATCAGGCAGAGTCAGTCAGTCTTCAGATAGTCACAAAGCTGCATTTGTCCAGAACAAGAATAAGATGGAAGTAGGGCCTTTGCCTTGCATGCAGAAGTCGGTGGTTTGAATCCCGGCATCCCATATGGTCCCCCGAGCCTGCTAGGTGCGATATCTGAGTGTAGAGCCAGGAGTGGCCCCTGAGCACTGCTGGGTGTGACCCAAAAACCAAAAAGAAAAAAAAGAATAAGATGTGCTTTCACAGTGTACTCATGAGAAAAGAGAGGTGAACAGCAGGTAGGGTGCTTACCTTGCATCTGATCCCTGCCAGGAGTAATCCCTGAAAACAGAACCAGATGTTCAGATGTTTGCCCTAAGCAGCACTACTGGGTGTAGTCCTAAAGCTAAAAAAAAAAAAGCCAATGTGTTTGTGTCATTTAGGATTAATCCATAGGGTTGTGACCTCATTTTTAACTTATTTTCCACTCATGTTGGAGCAGACCTGGCTCAGCCCTCCTAAAAATCTTCCCCACAGTGAAGTGTCATAAGGTTCTACAGACAAACTTACAACCTTCAGCTTTCTGAATGGTTTGTGGATGGAGCTTACTTATGTAACTGACTTGCCTAGGAGTCACCTTCTAGCCTCCCAAATTGGGTCAGAGCCCAGGGGCGGCTTCTCAGTGATGGAGGCAATGGAGGGCAGCAGAAAAGGGTGGCTGAGATCTTGAATTAACCATGGTGAGCAGCTGGGCTCGGAGGGGTGGAATATGGTGGGGGGCCTGGTAGCCAGCCAATGTTGCCTTTGCCTGGAAGTTTTGGGAGACCTCAGTGAACCTCCCTCTCCCTCTCCTCTCTGCAGTAAATCGGTCCCCTTCTCGCTGCAGCGGCTTGAACCGTTCTGAGTCTCCGAACCGTGAGCGCAGTGACTTTGGGGGCAGTAACACGCAGCTCTGCAGCAGCAGCAACAACCTGTACACACCAGACTACTCTGTGCATATCCTCAGCGATGTGCAGTTTGTGAAGGTACCCCTGAATCAGCCTGCTGGCAGCCCATTCTCCTCCCCCGCCTGCTACCCACCATGTTTCTGTTTAGGGGGACAAGCCTTGTTTCATCCCTCTGGGGTACAGAGCTCTAGAGAGGTGCTTTATCTGAAACTGTCAACTCAACCCTTTTCTTTGGGTGCCCTACCATTGGCTCCAAGTTGGGGTGGGGGGGAGTAAGTGTACACAGACTTACACATGCTTCAAGATAAATTTGCTGGTGACTAGTAAGCTCAACATGGGGCACAGAGAGCACAGCCAGCATGGTGCTTGCCTTACATGCTCCTGACCAAGATTTGATCCCCAGAACCTTATATAGTTCCCTGCGCCTCACCAGGAGTGAGCCCTGAATGCAGAGCTAGGAGTAAGCCCTAAGCACCAAAGGACAAACAAATGTATCAAAGATAGAATCGTATGACTTTCCAATGATCATATCTTTTATGAGATGATATTCCAACACTAAGGCACATTTCTGCTCTGTGGTAAGTGAAAACCTTCTGTGGGGAGGCTCCTTCCCCCATGACAGGCTGAGCTGTTTGAAGCAGAGGTGGTGAGGGAAGGTGTGCAGTGCTGGGAAGAAGCCCAGGTCCTGTTAATGCAGAACTTTCTCCTCTGTCCCTGAATATGAACCTGGCCCTAAGGATTTCTTTCCTCCTCTCCTCCTTTGTTTGTGATGTGGGGTGGAAGCCAAGGGACCCCACATGAAGACACAGAGGCTCCGCCTCTGTGCCTCCATGTCTCTTCTGAGAATGGTGCTGCTCAGAGTCATCAGGGGTCCTACTATCTCCTGCCCCATAGTTCTGGTGCTGGCACTAAGCCAACTGCCACACACAAAGGTTGGGGCCTGGAAAGGGTTTCCACTTGTCCATGTGTAGCCATACTCCAGAGTCACTCAGCCATGAGAACTGTATAGTAATAGCCCCAGGTGCAGAAAGCTTTCCTGTGTTGGAGGAAAAGCATGTGGGCAGGGCAGGGAGCTCCACGTGGCTGCCTATGCCCAGATGTCCTGCATCAGGGGACAAACGTCCAAATTTGTCCATCTCAGCAATGCACTTGACCACTCTAGACACACACACACACACACACACACACACACACACACACACACACACACGTAGCACAATCATTCCTAATTTGCAGATGGAGAAGTTGGCCTTGAGCAGTAGAAGGTCCCATGGCTAATAGAGGGAGTCGATGAAGCTTCTAAAGTAAATATTCCCTGAGCTCACCCCTGAAGCTCTTGGACTGTAGGAAGAAGTATGAGAAGTCGAAGTCAGGGCTGAGGAGATCCAGGATGAGGTCCATGACTTTAGCAATACTTCAGTGATCTCAGATAGGAACAGAGAACACTGGACAAACCTAATGTGATAGGAGGGATGACCTCAACTATAAGCCCAGCATGCCCCTTTCTCCCACATCCAGCTCAGACACACTATCCTCAGGAACCCATGCAGTCCAAGAAGGGACAAGAAGAACTTACTCTCTGTGACTCTGAAACTCTTGGTTTCTAGAAATGACTGGAAGGTTGTTGTGGAGAGAAATGGAAAGTCATTGTAGGAGAAAGTGGTTCAATCAACCTGGGCTTGGCACTGTCTGGGCCTGGGCTTACCACTATGGTGTCCACAACAGCAAGCTCCAGCCTCCCAGCACATCCAGGCTATTGGGGGAAAGAGAAGCAAGTAGGCCCAGCTCCCCAGGTTCACAACGAGGGGAAGGAGACACCAGCCAGAATCCACAGAGTCAGGAGGCAGCTCTAGTCAAGGGCTGAGAAGCTGAGATCTGAGAAAAAGTGAACAGTGTCCAGCCCAGAAACCACAGAGGCAGCCAAGAGCTTGGTGATTTGAGGATCCAGGGCTAGTGCCTGATGCACAGAAAGGCTGGGAGCAGCTAGGAGGAGCAAGCAGCGAGCAGCATGCTTGCTGTGTCACCTGCCATCCTTGGGTGGAAGTAGGGCATTTCTATTCTAAGAACATGTGGTCATTTTTGTTGCATTTGCCTTACAGATTTTGCCTTCCATGTGTCTGATTCTGTTCGAGTTCCTCTAACCAAGTATTAAAGATCAGGGGCTGTCATGACACATTTATATCTCACCATTCTGGGGGCTGGAGGATCCAGAACAAGATAACACAAATCTGGGTCTCATGAAAGCTGACACATTGTTTACCAAAAGCATCTTCTGTTTCTTTATGCAGACATTCTGGGAGAGGGAGTTGGGGTGGAGAGAAATATTGGAGGAGTGAGGAGAAGGGAGAGAGATGATGGAAGGAGGGAGGGGGAAAGGGAAAGAAAGAAAGAAAGGAAAGAGGAGAGGTTTAACCAGTGGTTTTCAACTTTTTTTTTACACCTGCAGACTGATGTTGGTCCATGGAGAACCTCTGATAAAACTTTCAAGGAAATAGTGTTTGCTCACTACATAGTGGGCCTGGTCAGATGAGTGGGCTTTCAGAATATACATGTCCCATAAATTATGAAAGACTCACATTCTTCATGTGCATTTTTATGTTTAATTTGTTGTGCTTAGAACTCCCTGAAATGTGTTAGGAAAGAAAGAGGGTTGATAATGTTCCACAAAATAATCATTCCCCAATTAATAATTTTCTCTTTGTGAAGAGATGGTTATTGAAGCCAACTATTTTGGCAAGGTTTATGAATTAATATTCAGGATTATTACTTTATGAATTAATATTCAGAATTTTTAAACAAGAAACTGTCAGGGAGTGCTCGGGAGCTTTGGGACATTTGGGGGGCGCCTGGAAAATTATAGGATATAGAAAGTTAGATAAGATTATCATAGAATAATAAGGCAGAAAAAATTAACTTAGAGTCAGCATGGGCAGAAAAGGAGAAAAGAGAATAGGAGCGAAGGCAAAAGTGGGGTGAGCAGGGAATGATGGAGAATCAGCCCTGTGGGTGGAAGGAAAGAGAAGACTAGGACCAACTCTAGGCCTTGAGTTTGGTCATCACCCACAGACCTCAGGGAGGTTCAGAAAGAGATACTTGAGAAGCAGGTGCTGAAGAGACCAGATGACAAGTGGACAGTGGTGAAGATTCCTTGTAAAATGCCAAACCATTTCCGGCCCCTTAATGTGTCAACCTGCTTCATTGTTGGTACCAGGGATACAGCTCAAGACCTTACACATGCAAAGCATATGTTCTGCTGCTAAGTCATGTCACCAAAGTATAAACTTAACATTCCCCTATCCGATCTGCAGCTAGACATTTCTTACCTCTAATACCTAAAAGGAAACAGAAGGTCACATGGGCCATACATCATTTTGCCATTTCTCTAGAGTGATGAAGGGCTGAAAACAGCTCAGGGTACATAGACCTTGGGTAAGAAGTTAAGTGTAGGCCCTTTTCCCCCCTTCCCTCTGTGCCCTTCACTATGTCATGTCATCTACTGCTTGCATGTGCCCTCACTAACCTGTCTCCAATAGGAAACCAGGCTGTCTTTGCTGGATACCCAGAGAGCAGGTGACAGAGAAGCATTCTCATTCTCCTACTTGAAATGATGTCAATTCCCTCCTGCTCTGGCTGAGCCCCATTTTCCAAACACCCTCCCTGTTGGGTGAGGTGTCACTCATGTGGGACCCTCAAAATCTGAGGAAGCCACTGTGGGAATGTATGCTAGAGACATTTCCCCCTAGGATAGAAAGACCCCACAGCCAGGCAAGACCACATCCAGATCAGAAATGCTCCAACTCCTTTATGCCTCTGTCTCCAGCAAGAGTGGGACAGCCCTAAATGTCCCAGATAGTAGCCCAGTGTAGGTTGATCCCTCTGTGGCATTCTGAAAAGAAAGAGAAGGGAAACCCAACACCACCCCCTCCACCCTCTGAAGAAACAGCCCAGCTCTGCAACTTAAGCTTATCAAACTTCCAAGCCACCAAATTTGTTTCAGATCTATAAATCCTGGACCACACAGCTTCCTGACACCTCAAAGTCTTATAGTAATGTCAGCCCAGAAAATATGGTGAGAAAATTGCATAGTAATATACCAGGCTCAATGAGCCTAAACAGTAACACAGAAGGCGCAACAAGCACCAACCACAGCCCTGTAAATCCTTAGATGCTGACTTGAGTAATACCAGGAGAGATAGAACAATCATTTCAAATTGACCCTTGAGCTAAGTTGATAATTCCATTTGCCTTTGTGTTGTAACAAGCAATATGACATAAATGTGTTTGTGCCTTCAAGGAGGCAGGCTATGGTGGTGGGTGGGAGACTGGGACACTGGTGAAGGGAAGGTGACATTGATGGTGGGATTGGTGTTTGAACACTGAATACCTGAAATGACTGTATTGTGAACTACTAAGCTGTTCATAATTAGGGGGGTTAATAGTGGGTCAGCCATGCACACCTTTTCAAGTCTCTAGTGCCCTCATGGGCAGATGACTGGGGACACTGGCAGCAAACCTTCCCAAGGTCTCCTGCTTGTCTCCCTGTGGGCTGGTAACTTATGCTGCTCAGGTGCGAGGATCCCACTCACAGGTCACTGACTGCAGAGTCTCCAAAGCTGCCTGCTGAAGGGGGCTTTTTGGGAGTGGGGGAAGCCAGCCCAGTCCCCTGTGTCTCTTCCTTACAGATCACTCGGCAGCAGTACCAGAACGCACTCACTGCCTGCCATATGGACAGCTCACCCCAGTCTCCCGACATGGAGGCCTGCACTGATGGAGAATCCACCAAGGCTCCCACCACCCGGGGCACACCCCAAACTCCCAAGGATGACCCTCTCATCGCCCTCCTCACCAGTAGGAGCAGCCTGCCCTGTGAGTGCCGATGGCCCCCAACCCCTTGCCAGTGCCTTCCTTCTGCACATGGCTGATGGGCTGGCTATCCCCACAGGTAACCGCTCTGAGGGGCTGAGAAGCCCGGGAGAGGCCGTGTACCTGCGGATGGACGAGCTGGCCTTCCCTCAAGAGGATGTGGAGGACTTCGAGGACACTGACCTGCGGCCACTCTCATTGTCTTCCTCAGCTGGTCCCCTGAGGGCAGGTCAGAGGGCACAGAGTAGGGGGGAAGAAGAGGACCAAGAGTGTGCACTAGGACAGTGGAGAGGAACAAAGTGAGGGGTGCTAGAACCCTAATTTCTTCTGCCAGCGTCCAGGCAGATGACTAAGGACACTGGAAGCAAACTCCCAGAGTTCCTGGTTGTCCCAGGGCCACCCTCCAACTTCCCTCTTCCAGCACAAGGCCCACCTATTTTCCAGCTGGTAGCAGGGAGGGTAAAGCAGAGTAGGGCCTCAGCTTCATCTATTCTAGGCCAATGAAGGTCAATCGCTTTAGCACAAGACTCGGTTTCATGTCCTGGTCGCTGGGCTGCCTATCTTGCTTAAAGAGTTGCTGTGAGCCTGCTGCCAGGATTGACATCTAGCAATATATTCAGTTCCCAGTATCCCAAATGGTCCCCTGAGCACAGTCAGGAGTGAATCCTAAGCGTAGAGCCAGGAATAAGCCCTGAGGGGCGCTGGGTATGACCCAAACACCAAAAACCAAAACAATGAACCAAGTACATGCACAGTAGTCACACTGTTCAGTCACCACTTGGTGATGTCCAATGGCTGGTATATGGATTAGACCTGGCTTATAGATTAGGACGTGAGCTCAAGCCATCACTCCTGTAGATATAGTTCATCCCATCCTGGGGACCCCAGAGACCAGGGTCATCTATGGGGCCTGTCCAAGTTTGAGACCCTTGTCCCCTCAGTGCTTCCACTTTGCCAAGGCTCCCAGGGTCTTCCCAGTACCAGGATCCTTCATGCTTGTCTCACTATGACACATTCCCTCAAATTCCCCTAAGATACAACCCCCACTACCAGCTGTCTCCTTTCCCCCTTGCAGTCTGAGACCCCTAAGATCCAAAGCAATGGCCTGACCCATGCATGTGGATTCTGTAAGTCAATGAGATGACGTTTGTGAATGTGTGACCAATTCCAGAACTCTCTGACCTGAAATGAGAAGCAGTGTCCTCCACCCCATGCACAGACTGGAGTAACTGAGGTGTGCAGCAAGGAATAAGCCTAGAGGTCTTTGGGTTTCATCTAGTCCTTTCCCTGGTCTGACTTGAGGGCTCAAGAGAGCCTAAGACCTGTGAAGGGCATGAACTTGCCCACATTTACATTGAGCACTGGAAGTGTGCTCAGCCCATGGCTTTGAAATGAAGTAGCCTTCAGTGGGGGCTCTTTCCCTCTGAGCTGCTACTCTCTGTGGACCCACAAGTTCCTCGGGAAAAGGTTCTTCATTGTTCTGAGCCTCGTGGTCTTATGTGCAGCACAGCAGAGTCACTCATATTCATCCAGCTTTCTGCTCTCTTTTTGAAAAAGAAACCCCAATAACCCCCCCCCACTGAAATCCACCCTCTTCCAGCAAATTAACAGTGTCCTACAATTGCTCCCACGGTGACTTTCATTCCATGGATCATTCCAGTATCCCACCCCCATTTGGGATGGGTCAGGGGAGGGGTACTATCTACTTTTGGGCACAGTGCCAGAGAGGCACCAACACCCAATCCTCAAATAGGCTCTTGCCTCCCACTGTTTGGAGCTCACCTTGTTCTGTCTCCTGGAAGTGCTGGGAGGGTTGGTTCGTCTTCTCTCTCTTGTCCTTTTCTTATAGGACTAGCACTTTTTTTTTTTTTTTTGGTTTTTGGGCCACACCCAGCGGTGCTCAGGGGTTACTCCTGGTTGTCTGCTCAGAAATAGCTCCTGGCAGGCACAGGGGACCATATGGGACACCGGGATTCGAACCAACCACCTTTGGTCCTGGATCGGCTGCTTGCAAGGCAAAGGCCACTGTGCTATCCCTCTGGGCCCTAGGACTAGCACTTTCTAGGCTGCCCTGGTGACAGCCCCCACCCCATGACCCTACTGAGGCATGTAGTTCACTCATCTATCCAGACAGATTTAATTCTTTGTTCTCTCCTTGCTCACAGCATCAGATAGTGACTGTTGTAACATCAACCTGGATGTGGAAACCAGTCCCTGCAGCAGTGATTATGAGGAAACTGTGGGCAAGAAGCTGCTGAGGACTCTGAGTGAGTAAATCTCCCCCCTCCCTGACAAAATCCACCAACTATGGAGCCAAAGCGATAGTACAGCAGATAAGACACTTGCCTTGCACATGGCTGATCCCTGAGCACCACCAAGAGTGATTCCTGAGCATAGAGCCAGAAGTATGGCCTGAGCACACCGGATCTGGCCCAAAAACAACAGCAATAACAACAACAACAAAAGCCAGCCACTGACTAGTTGTTATGAAAAGTCCCTCAGGATCTTTCCTCTGGGACTCCTTCAGGAGTAGAATCATAGACTCCCATAATGGGGCTCAGGATAGGACTGTATCTTAGAGTTTGAGGATCTAGCTCAAACCTTGGTAGTTTTCTAGGAAACTAGCAAACCATGCCCATGGCCAAACCCTCTCCTCTTTCATCCCCCACTGTCTGTTCTTATAAATGCTGATTGGCCCAGAGACAGATCCATGGCCATAAAGGAAGAATTTTGTCGCTGCAGCTGTATTCTTAGGGTTTGCAAAACCTATCATGAGTTTTACCATCCCATCCTTTGTGGGAAGAACCTGTGTCCAGAGAGTGGAGGAAGAAAGCAATGCCCTCTGTGGAGGACGTCAGAGGCACAGAGCATGTGGCAGAGACTCTGCCTTCCTAGAAAGCACAGGATGTCAGAGCTTCCCTTCTCAGGGACCCCAACGGAAGCTGCTCCTACCCCACGTGGCCAGCACTTCTGGTTAGCCCCTAAATACTGGTGATGGTGCCTGTGAATGACTGCGAGGTCAGCCCTCTCCTAAAGGTTGTCTGGGTATGGTGAGGCTGGACTGGAACCTTTGGGAGATGGGGGGCGGGTGTCAAAAGGGAGCATGATTTGGAGTGATTCCCTGGGTTTTAATGGGTCTCTGCTGGAATATTTCCATTTCAAAGGCTGATGGAAGGTGTGTCCTGAGTGCCAGATGTGCTGACAGTGGCACTAGGGGGCAGTGAGGGTTCCCCTCCTCAACAACCAGGGAGGACATCTGGGCTTTGGGTTTTGGTTTGTGGGGGGGTCACATCCAGCAGTGCTCAAAGGGATGAGTCCTGTCATGGCTTGGGGAACCAAATAAGGTGCTGGGGATGGGACCAGGGCCAGCTGTGTGTAAGGCAGGTGCCTGAACCCCTGCCACTTTCTCTCTAGCACACAACCAGTTTTTGTATAAATCTGGAAAAGCACTTGGTCCATCAAGCAAATCTGAATGTGCTCCCAGCCTTACTGATGGCCCCTGGCACCCTGTGTTTTACAGGTGGTCGGAAGAGGAAAAAGTCCCCGGAAGGAGAGGGAGCCTCTGAAGACAACTCCAATTTAACACCTCTGATCACATGACAGGCAGCCAGTTGCCTAGACTGCGACACCCAGAGCTTTGGGGAGATCCCGCCCCCCCAAATCATCTGCTTCCCCAAGGCTCCTCTGGTGACAGGGTGTTCAGATTTCCTTACCACCTCTTCAGCCCTCGCAGTCAGTTTGGCAGGTTTTACCTCCAGTTTGATTCAGAGCCTCATGGTGGCCATAATGGGTACAGAGGTGTCTCCAGTGGAACAAGCTAGAAAGTGTTCTTGTCTACAGCACCACAACAAAACTGGAGAAGAAAGGACCCCCCAAGCTGGCACTATTTTCCAGGGACTATTAATGTCCTTTTTGTTCCTTGGGGTACCCTGATGCCATATTTCATGCTTTGCTTAGCTCAGGAGCCCTGGGCACTGGGACATAGGAAAGGCTGGAGGAGAGGGAACAGAATGAGCTCAGGAGAGACACCAAGATTGCTCCCGAATGTGAGCATCATGAACCCATGTGCTCTTATAAGACAGAAGACAGCAGTGACCAGTTTCCTGTTAGAAACTCACTCTGGCCACCTGGGAAGCATATGGAGAGGTGAGCTGGAACCCCGAGTTACTGCTTCTCCCAAGGACACATCTGGTTTCATTCCTCATCAACTGCTCATCAATTGCTTGGTACATCTGCTCTAGGAGAGAGAGAGAGCAGGGAGTGGAGAGAGCAGAACCAGTTGAGAGCCAGAAATAGAATTTCAGGTTTTAAGTTCAAAGCAAAGCAAAAAAGAAAAAGAAAAAAACACTTACGTGGAAAATACCTAAGCTGTAAAGCAAGTTTAAGCCATGACAAACCAAAGAGTGCCAGGCCAGCCACGGATGCAAGCCCTTGTGGGTATTACATTGAAGAATAACTCTTCCTTTTCACTCATTCCTGTTCCCTTCCCCACCCCACCCCTGCTATACCCCATACTCCGTCCCAGCAGATTAGCCAAGTGTACTTGAATCCAAGAATCTATTAAATCTCCACTTTTTTACCTGTGTTGGGGCTGGTGCAATTCCAAGCCTGACCACAGGATGGCATGAGGACTACATCTATCCATTCCAGGAATCAAGATCCTGATTAGAAGTCTACCCCACAGTTAGCTTTGGAAAAATGTGCAATGAAGGTTTAGGACACTCCCCTCCCTTTCTGATCTCTCTCCAGTTCCTTGTATTGCCTTGGTTAATGTCGGTAATCCAGAGCTACCTGCAAAATCACCAGACCATTCCCATATTCCACAAACATTCAGTCAGTGATCACTGGAAGGAGGGAGAGTGAGTATTCCTTTGGGTTCTTTGCATCTAAAATGCTTACCCACTGGAATCATTAACTCAGGGGTTCTGACCTTGGGGTCATCGCCTTAAGCCCATTGTTGGACTTATGGGTCTGTTAAACCCCTAATACTGTCAGAAGTTAGTGTTTGTGTTCTTAGCCCTCTTTTTCAGAGAGCTTTTGTATGATTCTCAAGGGTCTCAGACCCATAATGTGTTACCAACTAATAAAAAAAAGATAAAACTATTTTAATTAGTAGAATTTTCATCCCGAAGTTTCTACAATGCAGAGGAGCGGCCATTGGGCGGCCTGAGATGGATTTTTAGGTACATGTGGTCTTCTCAAGTGTTCAGCCTCTTTCTGGAGGCAAGTGGGATGCTTCACTCTTGGCATGCCTGTGACAACAGTTCTCAAAGCTGGTGGCATTCTGCAGTCACTCAGACAGAATTACCAACCCAGTGTCCTTCACTGTCCTGGCTGGGATCTGGCCTTCCCTCATGTGAAGGATAAGAGAGGAACTACAGACATTCCCTAGGTAATTCAGAGGAGGAATGACTGAAAACCTCTGCTCTAGGGTCCTGCCCAAACTTGATCCCATAAAACCTGGCTCTTCCCCATCAAAGCAGAGCAGGTGTTATAGACCCGAGGGCCAGGAAGGCCACAGCCTGCAGGAATTCTCCACGTCCTCTCCCGGCCTGGCCCTGCAGGAGCCTCGGCCATGCATGATTTTTCATACATAGCCTCATGGCCACAAACACATACAACTTAAGTCTGGTAGGAATCCTAAGAGGCAGTTGAGATGCTGGCTGTAAAAAAAGAAACCCAAACCTATGAGTGTTGACTCAGTGCAGGTCAGCCAGGCTCCTCTTCCGTCATCTTCCCACAGACCAGGCTCAGGCCACTGCTATTGCGTGCGCTCCATCCTCTTTGCAAAATCCCTAAGGAGCCTGTTACCATGACCCTCTCTCATTTCTTTACCCCCAGATTTTCTTCAGGTTTAAAGAGATAATTTTAAAAAATAAAGTATTTATGAAGGTATTGAGCCTACAATTGTAAATAATTTTTCAATAAAAATGAAAATGCATTTCCTGAATGTGGCCATTTTCCTTGCTCCCCGGGATTCTCTAAGTTCCAAAGTCACCCTATTGGATGGCCCGTGAGTAGTAAAGGGACCTGAGAGGCACCTGTGTGAGGAGTCTATTGTGGCCAGCTGAAAGGCCAGAATCAGTGCTAGGATAGAACTGACATGCTCTACTTTGGAAAGCCAGATGGGTAAGATTTTGCAGAAGTGAAGGTGAGAAATAGAAAATAGAGCCCAAATGGAAAGCCCTGTCACCCTGACTGTATCTAGCCTGAAGGCCTTATCAGACTCTAAAAAGAGTTGTCCTCTCAGAAGGAAGGACTAGATGTCCAGCTTGAGGCACAAAGATATGGAAAGTAGAGGCCGGAGAGTTAGCATGGAGGTAGGGCGTTTGCCTTGCATGCAGAAGGACGGTGGTTCGAATCCCGGCATCCCAGATGGTCTCCCGAGCCTGCCAGGAGTGATTCCTGAGCCGTAGAGCCAGGAGTAACCCCTGAGCATTGCCGGGTGTGACCCAAAAGACAAACAAACAAAAAAGATATAAAGTATATCCTGTGTGGAAACAGAGTACCAGGGAAGGAGGAGCTTCTGACAGAAAAGCAAAATGCAAACAAAACCACCATTTTCAAATATTTGGAAGGTGCCAGGGCCAGAAGCACCACCTGTGGTTTGGAGGGAAGAGGGAACCAGGTCATGGGACAGATGGAGCCCAGAGCATACATCACACTGAGGACTGTTATGATGCTCCGGAGTTGAACCCAGGGCCAGTGCCTCTAGCATGCAGACCTGTGTTCCATCACTGAACCACATTCCCTACAGAGCTGCTCCATAAAGATGCTCCTACTTAAAGGGACTGGCACCAACTGCCTTGCCCTCACTGAAAACTCCTACCTTCCCCCTCCAGAGCGAAAATCACAAGATGGGGACAACACAGAGGAGGCAGTGACACTGAAAGGGAGGTGGCCTCAAAATTCCTTGGAGCTTTTAAGACTTCAAGAGTTCTAGAAAAAAGGAAAGGGACTATTAAAAATAAAATAGCTTTTGGGGCTGGAGAGATAGCATGGAGGTAAGGTGTTTGCCTTTCATGCAGAAGGTCAGTGGTTCGAATCCCAGCATCCCATATGGTCCCCCGTGCCTGCCAGGAGCAATTTCTGAGCCAGATGCCGAGTGTGACCAAAAAACCACACACACACACACACACACACACACACACACACGCACGCACGCACAAAATAGCTTTCCAATTTAAAAGTCTTTAGTGGTCATGATTTAAGTAGGTGTCATACCCAGTAGCTGCAGGGGCAGGGGGCTCTCCTGGTGACAGTGCTCACTAAAGGCAATTAGGCCCTGAACTACAATGCTGAGGTCACCACAGACACTCAGTGGGGCAGTGCCAGGGGCTGAACGTATTACTTGATGCCTGGCACAGGGCAGGCAGTCCACCCACTTCCTGATGCCACAAATCCAGCCCTATACCATCAGTTTTTTTTAATTTATTTTTTTGATTTTTTGGGCCATACCCATTTGATTCTCAGGAGTTATTCCAGACTAAGCACTCAGAAATTGCCCCTGGCTTGGGGGGACCATATGGGACGCCGGGGGATAGAACCGCGGTCCTTCCTTGGCTAGCGCTTACAAGGCAGACACCTTACCTCTAGCGCCACCTCTCCGACCCCCTATACCCTCAGTTTTAAAGACTCAATTTTGGGTCCAGAGTCATAGTACAATGGGTAAGAAACTTACCTTGCATGTAGCCAACCTGGATTTGATCCCCAGCATCCTTTATGGTCCCCTGAGAACCACTAGGAGTGATTCCAGATGCAGAGTCCAAATCCCTGATCATGAGTGAGCATGGCCAAAAAGAAAAACAAGAAACAACCTACCCACATCCCTTACCCTACCAAATTCATCAAAATCTATTGGGAAGGTCCATTGGGCCTTCTATGACATTTTCCACACCTGTGGAAGATAGGGGTCCAGCTCTGCAGTGATAAGACAATCAGCCTCTAAGGACAACCACAGATCTTCAAGGCCACCTGTGCCCAGTTATACATTCAGGTGAGGCCAGTAATGAGAGTGCATCAGGTGACAAATACATGCCCTGGATGACAAAACGGACAGATCAAAAATCAGCTCCCTGCATCTCAATCACTGCTTTTATTTTTTTTTCTAGTGAAATAGATCAGAATAGACTAAAAAGAACAGCATGTGTTACACATTACCAAGGTAAAATACTGTTCTGTGAAACTGGTTTGGTGTGGGTGGCGAAGAACAGAGGAAGACACTTTGCATCCTACAGAACTCAAGCAGAGGACAAAGGCCATAACCATGCAGAGAGCAGACACACACGCGCTCTGGGTGGAAACAACACATTTAATGACACAGCCAACACCCACAATCACACCTGGCTTCTCCAACAGTCTGAACTTGGGGACTAGACTTGGAAGGAGCCGGCAACGCTCCAGCTTCTGGCAAGGGAGAGACATATCTACAGTGCATGATTTGAGGACCTTTTTATTCTTCTTAAATAAAAATCTTGATTTACTCCAGTCTCCAACAGGGCTTCAGTTCCAGGCACCCTCTTCTTTCTGAGAGAAGCTCTCTGCACACGGGGACTGTCTTGGCAGAGACTGCCTCCCCTCGCAACCTTGGCCTCCTTCCATGGGTGGTGTCTGAGCGGGAGATGTTTCAGCTAGGTTCGTGCAAGAAGGGAGCATGCGGGAGCAAGGATGACTTTGGTGCTGCTGGTTTGCAGGTGCTGCTCACTGGACTTTGGTGACTGCTTCGTGGATGGACGTGGCCACATAATTTAGATTTTTGGTGGTCAGGCCACACATGTTGATCCGACCACTTGGCAGCAGGTAGATGTGCTTCTCATTGATTAGATATTCAACCTGTTTGGCTGTTGGGAAGTGAGAGAGATATTGTCATCAGAGCGAAAGGAGTTCTTTAGGAAAAAACTTCAGAGTTGCATGCTGCAGTGACCCCCAACACAGAGAAACCAAAGAAGCTATTCAGTCCAGGAGTAAGATGAAAAATACTCTAGCTAATTCTGAGGCCCAGAGAGTTCTCCAACAGGAAATTGTTTCAGTCTGGGACCACACACCTTGCCTGTGACCTTCCACAGGACAGGGCCATCCACTAAAGCAACACTCAGACCAAAGAAACACCCCTTAGTGTGGAAAATGAGCTTTCAGGTATTTTCTTCTCCCCCTTACCTGTACCTGCTCCCTCCCAAGCACCCAGCTGTTCACTCCCTGAATAACTTTGTCACTGCACCTTGTGCAGGGACAGAGAGGGACTATTCACACAGCCCAGCAGGCTTCCGGCCTTTCTGGCTGGCCCTTTTCACCTCTCCTGCAGCCCTAGGGAAAGGCTTTCTTGGCTGCTCAAAGAAACCACTTCTTGAACCACAGTGTCATTTTGGGCTTATCGTAAATCAATGAGAGAATATTTTGTTGTTTTTGTTGTTTGGAAGCCACACCCAGCAGCGCTCAGGGCTTGCTCCTAGCTGTGCATTCAGGAATCACTACTGGTGGTGCTTGGGGACTATATGAGATCCAGGGGATTGAAATCAGGTGGACTGTGTCAAGGCCATGTGCAAGGCCAGTATACATTGTATTAAGACTTTGATTCAAGAGTTTTTATTTTTGAGGGGAGTAACTTACAGTGGTATATTCAGGCCCAGAGATATTTGGGGAGACCCTGTAGGTACCTAACATTAATCTAACTCAGTGGCTCACATATGCCCTACCACTGAGTCACACCCTTAGCCCCACTAATTCCTATTTAACAGATAGGGCAGAAGCCATTTTAGGAGCATCTATGGGTCCATACAACTATTCCAATAGATGTGGGTGTGTGGAGAAAGAGTGAGGGGAAAACATACCTGACAGTGGGAATGAGGGGAAGCCATACCTGACAGTGATCAGTGGCTATTTCTGGCTCAGTGCTTGAGTATTAAACCCAAACCTCCTGCATGCAAAGCATGTACTTAGTCCACTGAGCTCACTTTCTGTTCTGTCTTTTGTTGGGGGTAGGGTCACATTTGGCTGTGCTCAGGGGTCATTCCTAGCATAACATGGGAGACAGTATACAATGCCAAGAATCAAACCCAGGGGGGCCTTATGCAAGGTACATGCTCTGCCCACTTTATTACCTTTCTGTTATCCTCCAAATCTCACATCTATGTTAACATAGTCATTCTAGAATATATATATATAGTATCTCATTAACGTTCTGACTTGCATTTTGCTGATGACTAAATGATGTCCAAGACTTCTCATTTGCTTTTTTAGCCACACAACATCTTTGGCTTACAGCTAAGATACATAGTGGATGACTCTTGGCAGGGTTCTGGATCTACTCTCAGTTTGATGCTGTGTGTAATTCCTAGCAGTTCTCAGAGGTTCACATGGTACAGAGAATTGACTCCAGGTCTCCAGCCTATAAAGCATACAACCAGCCTGTTTTTACTCCCTGAGCCCTGGATCTGGGTACTCTGGGGAGCCTGGGCCAACTCCTGGTACTCTCAGCTGATTGGGTTGTGGGTCTGAGAATGCAGTACAGATCAGGCCCTGTGTTGACAGTACAATTAATCTCCAAGACTGCAATTAAACATACTCAGGGGACCAAGCTGTTCAGAGACTGGACAGGTGTCAGCTGCAGGCAGGGTAGGTTCCTTAACTCCCCGTTCTGTGCCTTGGCTCCTGGATATGGAATTTTATGGTGCACTGTGAACTTCTGGGCCTGGTCTGTTGACCAGGATGCTGTCTCGGGAATGGAAGACCTAGATCTATAACCCACATTCTCCTTGGGTCCCTACCAACAAGCAAGGGACCTTCAGAAGTGGCCTTACCTGACTTTACCCTGTAATTCAGAGTAAGATAAAAGTCTAATCTTATATACCAGCAGAGCAAGAGGCACCCAGTTTCAAAACCAGCACCCTGGAGACATTTACTGTGGGTCCAGTACCCCAACCAGCTTTATTTATTAATTTTTTTATTTTATTAAGCAGTTTATTGATTGATTGATTAGTTTTTGGGCCACACCTGGAGATGCTCAGGGGTTACTCCTAGCTCTGTGCTTAGAAATTGCTCCTGGCAAGCTCGGGAGACCTAATGGGATTCCAGGAATCGAACCAGGTCTGTCCCGGATCTGCAGTATGCAAGGCAAATGCCCTACCGCTCTACTATCTCTCTGGCCCCATTTATTCATTTCAAATAAATTAGAACTCTTAGTGGAGAGAGATGTCTTACAGTTTGGAAGCTAGTTATAAACTCATCCCCCTACAAAAGGGTGAATATCCATCATTTTTAAAATATAAGTTCAGAGACAGAGAGATAGTACAGGGTTTAAGGCACTTTCCTTGAATAGATCCCATTTAGATGGATCTAGACACCAAATATGGTCCCACACACCACCAAGAGTGAGCCCTGAGCACTGTTGGATGTCTCCCCATCCCTCCTCTGCAAAAATTATAATTTCAGAGCCAGAGCAATAACAGAGAGGTAGAGTGTTTGCCTTGCACACAACCAACCAGGTTTGAGTCTCAGCACCCCATATGGTTCCCCAAGCCCCACCAGGAGTAATCCCTGTGCATAGAACTGTGCATCATCTCTGAATACCACTGGGTATGGCCCAAAATAAGGATTACAATATTAAGGAATTGAACAACTCTTCTATACATACCCATAAAGCTTTGGGTTAAAAGTCTGTTCTGGTGAGTAAAATATACTAAAAGAAACACAGTAACATGAGACTTGCAGACACCCAATGGTAGGAAACGGGTTACAATGCACAATTCCTCCAATTTTTCTGCATGTTTCAGTGTTTTGCTAATGAAACGCTTCCAGTGAAATGTTAAAGAAGAAAGAACCCTTTTTGTTCTTTTGGGCCACACCAAGTGATGCTCAGGGGTTACTCCTGGCTATGTGCTCAGAAATCGCTTCTGGCTTGGGGGACCATATGAGGTGCCGGGTATCAAACTGAGGTTCATCCTGGGTCAGCTATGAGCAAGGCAAATGTGCTATCGCTCCAGCCTCAGAACCCTGTTTTTTAAGCAGTAAATGGTGCCAAGTCATAATACAACTTCTGTTTTCTGAGCACAGGTGTGTTTCTCACTCCCTGGGTGGATGGTAAAGCTGGTTCCTGCATCCAAGAGTGAGACAATACAGTTATTTTATGGAGACACAGTCCCACCATGTGAGTTCCTAGAATAGTACTTCCAAGCATCAGTTCTTTGCACTTAATATTTTGTCAATTATATAAGGATGATTTTACTATTCAAGAGAAGTCCCTATTCCAAAGTCATAAGCCAAATCAGGTCACTAATGGTTAACAAAACTAAGGAAATAAAGGCATTTTCTAAATGCTGCATTTACCCCATAAAAGGCATTATATATCTTATTATATTTTTCTCCTAATACCTTGAAGAGAATCCAATATATATAGCATTACCATGAACTCTTTTTTTTTTTTTTTTTCATTAATTTCCTTTGGTTTTCTATGATTCCATTTCAAGCAGACTCTAGGAGTGATGCCCCAGCATCTCTGCTATTCCACCTGAATGCTCCAGCCAGGTGCACTATCCCCAGAGCCAAGGAGTTACCAGCTCAAAGGCAGGAGAGGCCACATCAGTATCCGATGCCTGGGGGCTCAGCCAGGAAGTTGTCAGTAATGTGAGAGGATCCTCCATCATCAGAAGGACCAGTCAATGGCCTTCTATATCCTATGAACACCTATGGCAGGATATGGTGGCCCATTTGATTTTCAGTTGGATTTTAATTCCTATTCACTCCTATAATAAATAGATCTGTCATCTCCTTTTGAAGGTGCTGCTGCTTAGAAGCCTGGGAAAAGCTGTTGAGAAATCAGATCCCAGAGGACAGGGAGAAGGCTCAAAGGCTGGCACGCAGGCTTTGTAAAGTCCCTGGGCTCAATCCTGGCACTGCAGGGTCCCCCCAAGGGACCAAGGCTCAAAAACCAAGAAAGAAATCAAATCCCTGGACAGCCATCTATAATGTCTATATTTAGGATTAAGGAAAAGCCAAAAGATACCCAAGAGATCTAGTTAAGAGAGACTCATTATTATTCAAGGACCCACCCTACATATCCTAATACTTTCGTGTGTGTGTGCGCGCGCACGCTCGCACTACTACACATACACTACACCTTAAGCTTTAAACAAGCAAATCAGACCCCAACACTGTTATTCTGAGACTCCAGGAGTTCAGGGGATGGAAAGTTCAGCTTCAGGTCCTAAGTCATGGCGGACCATTTAGGCCACGTCTATGAGGAGCCTCGTGCACAGGGGCCACTTACGTGTCAGCCCAGTGAAGCTGAACATTCCGATCTGCTCAGTGATGTGGTTCCAGGTGCCAGGGGTCTTGAGGGCTTCTAACTGTGCCCTAAGTTCAGATCTCATGGTAAGAATCCGGTCAGCCATTGTCTTCACATTTCCCGTCCTATGGAACAGAGAGGAAGTCAGGCGTCCACCACACAGGGGAGGACACGTCAATTTAATAACAAGATGAAAACGGGGGCCGGACCTGCCTCTCCCGTGGATGCCTGAACAGGGAACTAGACTGACCCATGAGAAACTTGTTGGCAGAGGGAAAGGGTCTCTTTGCTGATGGAGGCTGCTCCACCAGCGCCCTCACCCACCTGCATGGAGAAGCAGGATTCACCAAAGAGGTGAGCAGCACAGTTTGACTGATTTTGTTTTGTTCGGGGGCCACACCCAGTTGTGCTCAGGGCTTATTCCTGGCTCTGTTCAGGAATCACTTCTGGTGGGGCTTGGGAAACCACTTGGTTCTATGGATGGATCCCAGGGTGGCTGCATGCAGGTCAATTGCTTTACCCACTGTACAATGGCTCCAGCCCAGTCGGTGGATATGCTTGGGCCAGAAAAGGCAGACATAGCAGATTTAGTAACAATACATGAATAACTGTTCCAAAATCAGATTTTCCTGAAAATTGTCACCCTCATTTGAACCCAAGAGTCAAGTTCACTAGGATTTACTTCTCATGTTTCCAGACTCTGGGAAGCTAGAGTGGTGAGAGAGCAGGGAGGGTCACTGCCTGCTGCAGGGCATTTCCTCCCACATAAGTGCCACCAGCATACATGAGGTGTGTGCAAACTGCATAACACCTGCAGGCCATGTCACACATGGGGGAGCAAGTACTGGTCCTATTTTCCAGAAAAGTCTGAGGTTTGAAGATGTAAAATCATCTCCTGTCTGGGCCCAGAATAAGAGGCAGAGTCCATGAGGGGTGCAGGGACAAGACCTACTCACCACTCCTTGAAGAGTTGTGGGTCCGAGAGGGTGCGGGCCACAATGCGGGCACCCTGTGAGGGAGGGTTGGACCACGTGATGCGCACAATCTTCTCCATCTGGGACAGCACACGCAGGATGCTATCTGACTCCTTGGCCACCACGGTCAGGTTCCCCACACGCTCGTCTAAAGAGGAGGGGGTGCTCAGCTGTGGGGGACCTACTGACAGGGAGCACTGGGTGGGAGCTAGGAGAGCACTCACTGTAGAGCCCGAAGTTCTTGGAGAAAGACTGGGCACAGAAGAGCTCGAATCCTTCGGACACAAAATAGCGAACAGCCCAGGCATCTTTCTCCAGGTCTCCGGATGCGAAGCCCTGATAGGCTGAGTCAAAGAAGGGGAACAGAAACCGGCGCTGCGAGGAAGGAGAGTGAGTCAGGGCAGAAGATCATGCTGGAATCAACTGCAGATGCTAGCCTGCCTTTCCTGACTGGCTCCTCTGCCTCTCCCTCCAGCATCCTGCCACTATTTTTTGTTCTTCTGCTCAGCTCAACACCACTCACTATCTCAGGAAGTCCAAGGCTTTCTTAAAATTGACCATGCTAGAGTGCCACTAGGGCCACTTTGCAAACCGAGCCCTGGAGGGCAGTGCCTGGCCCAGGGTTCTTCCCTGAATCCCCAGTGTGGAAAGTCAAGGTCTGCTGCATCCTGGAACATCTCCGTATGCTTAAGGCTATTCTCCAGGTGTACCACACAGCAGACAGTATCATCTCAGTTCTCATCAGCTTTGACTCCTCCAAGCAACTCCCACACTGATGTGTTTCTCCAATGAGGTGCACCCCAAGAAGACACTACTTCCCTTCTGCCAGTTACCCAAGTGAGAGCCCAGAGTCCACATCTGCCACCTGTCCCTGTGGCTCAACCCTCACAGCCAGCTTCCATAGTTTCTGTCTCTTCACAGCTCTCGATCCCACAATGCCTGATGCAGGATCGCCTACTTCACGCAGGTCCCCAATGACCCTGATTCAAGGTCTGGCGAGACCCTGCTAGCCTCTTTCCTTCCCGATCATATCTTGCCTTCTGAGCCACTTCTCACATGTCCAGCCAGGCCAGACCATGATACCACAGATTTCAGCACAGGATTGAGCCCCAGTGGCCCCTCAATCTACCCACTTCCCAAATCCCTTGGACACTAGGGCACGCCAAGAGTAACTGTCCTTCCCTTCAATGGACCATGACTGCTAATCATGCTCTTTTCCTTCTGCCAGGAACACCCCTTCCCACCCAGCCTTCCTCGTCTTTCAAGTCTCCATCAAAAAGATTTCCTCACACCTGCTAAACACAGACACACACTTACCACATGGAGAGCTGGTGCCCAGCACTTGAGTGCCTTCACCACATAGGATCTGCGGTCTGAAAAGGCAGGGACCACACTGCTTTGTGCAGTGTGTGTGTGTGTGCGTGTGTGTGGCGTGTGTGTGTGTGTGTGTGTTTTCCTCTGAAACTATTCTTTACACCAAGAGAAACTATTCTTTACACTAGAAAGTTATCAGAAAAATGCTGCAAATGTAGTTTGTTACTTAACTGTTCCTGGAAGCAAAAATACTGAGCTCTTAATGGCCATCAGGAGAGTTAATCACCCCCTGACATGACATGTCCATGCATGAAGGAGAATGCTATGAAATATGAGCAGCATGTAAAGGAGTTCAGGTGAAATCAAATAACTTTGCAAGACAGTCAAGGCAAAATGCCTCCATCTTTGTAAAAGTGTATATACCTATACTGAAAATAAGAGCAAAAATACTGCTAATTTGTGGACCAAACATGTATGAGTAACAGGAAGTAATGCTCATCTCCCTTTTCTCCATCTGCAGCATGTCTTGGTAGAGAGTCCTTCTCTGAGAGACTGCATGGAGATACATACTTCAGTATAATTCTCACAAGCGGTTACCTTCATGACGGCAGCAATCTCCCTCCACTGCTCAGGGGTTGGGTCAGTCCCCGTAGGGTTATGTGCACAGGCGTGGAGAACGAAGATGGAGAACTCGGGTGCATTCTGCAGAGAAGGAAGCCCCATCAATTCTGCTGTGAGCAGCAAGGTGGGGAGATGGGGCAGGGCAGTGGTCAGGGGCATCCATGTCCCTGACTGTAGGCATCCTCAGAGGCCATCATCTGGTTTAGAAAGATGCCTCAGACTCACTTCTCAAGAAATCCATAGACTCTCCCCTTTTCCTACTCAGACCACAGGGTACCTGTGGTTCCAGGACCTTATAACCACCTACCTCCAGGTCATTCAGGAAACCTTTCAGGTCAAGTCCTCTCTTTGCTGCATCCCAATAGTGATAGGACCGAATGTCTTTAAATCCAGCTGCAGCGAATACACCATTATGGTTCTCTGCAAGCAAATGGGTGAGTCATTTAGTGTTTTCTCTAGTTCAAGGAGGCAGGGTTGGAAGATACAAATCAGTATTCAGACCCAGTATCACCAGAGAAATGGAGGCTCAGAAGGACTGTGACCACATACAAGTTCCACTAGTCTAACTCACACACAGCATAAACCCCACTGCAGTGGGGTGTCCTGAGGACATTTAAAAATCTATTCTGGAAAGTTTCCACATCTACTAAAACTCAAGTCTACCAACTGCATGTGTTGGGAAACAGTGTTCTAATTTGCACAGAGGTTACTTGGCACTAGTCTTGGCTCCCACCATCCTCAATGTCAGGTGACTTGACCCAGTCTATAGCATCTACATGAGCAGTGAAGGTCTTGATGAGCGACCCCTGGTTTCTGGGCCCTTCCCGTGCTACAGCTTAGGAACTCACCCCAGGTTGGTGAGGATACGTAGACAGGTGTGTCCTTGTTGTTGGTTCCATTGTACCACCGTGCTAGAAACTCAGCTCCAATTCGAAGGGCGCCTGTACCCCCCAGAGACTGCACACCTCCTACCTGGAAGAGATGAGGTCACAGGATGATAACTAGGAAGTCAGACATGATTAGGAAAAATACGACACTCATGAGCAGGTCCTCTGTATGCACAGCTGTGCAAAGCCCTATAAATACAGTAAACACAGTGGAATAAAGAAGTCTTCAAGAGGCCTACATTTAACATGTGTAGAAACAGAAGTTAAACCACTCCCAGTAACCAATTCCTGAGGACAAGGCTATGTCTTCACCGCAGGAAGCCTAACTTCCAGGGAAAGGCCACCTGCTCCAGACAGATAGGAGTCATTCCCAGCCATATCAGTGCCCTGGAAAGCATGTCCAGTCCTCTGGACCCCTATCCCAACACCATAACTAACCCTCACTCTCAGAGACCTTGAAATAGTTTCTAGTTTGCCACTGACAGTAATTTGAAATACTCCTCTTAAGCTTCCTCTCCTGGTAAAATGATACCACACAGGCAATAATAAAGTCCTGTATTTCCCCACTGACCCAAAAGCCCAACTGTGCATTCTCTTCTGATCCTTACTCCCCCAACCCTAAAGTGTGAGTTCAAGGAAACTGGCCAGAAGAGCTGTACAGCAGCTGACCTGGCCAGAGAGTCACTGAGGGCCTCAGCTCAGGGGCCTGCTCCAACTCGCCACTGCCCTGCTCACAACCAGCTGCTCTTTCCTTTGCTTCCTTCATGACACTAATGAGATTTAAAGTGACTCAGTGGAGAAGTAGAACACATGACATGCAGCTTAATATATGGAAAGGATCAAGGAGCAAAAAAAAAAAAAAAAAAAGAGTGGGGAGAGCCCCATAAGAAAACCTACAAGGAAGAGGGGATGGGGATGTGGCATGGTGACCGAGAACATGCCTCACAGGTAGAGGACCTGGGTTCAATTCCAAGCACCACATCAATGAAAAACTGCCAAGCACATACTCATTGGATGGTACGACAGTCTCTGGAAACTCATCTTAGATGTTGATAATGAAATATCTCATTTGATAATGAGAATATGTTTATATGTTCATCTGTTTGTAAAGTCAGCAGGTGGAATTTCTCAGTTGGGGCCACACCCTACAGAGCTTTGGGAGCCTGGGGCCATACCTAGCAGTACCTGGTACCATGTGCTGGCCTGACAAAGGGCCAGTACTCCAGTGGACACTGGTGCTCAGGGAAGCAGTTCTGAGAGTGTCAAGGTCACTCTGTGGAACTCTAAAGTCACAAGCAGGATGCCCAGTGTACTGGAGGTGGGGTGACTGCAGTGTTGGGGATCAAACTCTGCACTGTGCCCATGCTAGGCACATTTCTTCACTCGTCCCCTCTAAGTCCTATCCCTGGCTTCTATTTGTGATTATTTTAAAAAAAAAACATTATTTAGATGTTAATAACTTGCTATAAAGTAATTCAGCTGTGGCAGAAGAATGGAGGTAAATAAGAGAGGCCTTAGACAAGTCAGGAGGTGATTGTTCACTACACTGTTTTCTCCTCTTTTGCATATACTTGAAATTTTTAAAAATAGGATTAAAAATAAACTCTAGGGGGCCAGAGAGATAGCACAGAAGTAGGGCATTTGCCTTGCATGCAGGACAGGTGGTGGTTCGAATCCTGGCATCCCATATGGTCCCCCATGCCTGCCAGGAGCAATTTCTGAGCGCAGAGCCATGAGTAACCCTTGAGCACTGCCGGGTGTGTCTCAAATTTCAAAAAGAAAAGAAAATAAACTCTAGGAACTGGACAGACAGTTCAACAAGCTTAGCTTATGCTCTACATTCAGAAGGTCTAGGGTAGATCCCAGGCATTACACAGTACCCAAAACACTGCCAGCAGTAAACCCTATGCACAAATCTTCAAGTAGCCCCTGAGAACTACTGGGTATGGCCCCACACAAAAATGAAAACAATCTTCTTAGATAAAAGAAAAGCATCTAAAATACTTTAAAAACAAAAACAAAATAAAAATAAACCATTGATACTAAAAGATAGAAAAGGAAAACCATTTTAGAATGAATACACAGTGAAAAAAATAACTAAACCAACAACTATTGTGTAATTAACTATCATATAATGAGTGAAAGAAATAGAATGCCTGCTTCAAAGATAGGTAGGGGATGAGGGAGAAAGAAGATGGGGACATTGGTGGCAGGAGGTGTAATGGTGAAAGGGAGGTGTACTTTTTATGACTGAAACCCAACTACAAATATGTTTAGAACCAGGTGCTTAAAGATATTATTTTAAAAAATAAAATAAAATGAGACCCAAAAAAAGGAAGTAATAGATACAGGTCAGGGACGTATATCCATGGTAAAGCGCATGCCTTTAGGAAGTGAGGCCTAGATTTGATCCCTAGACACACACACACACACACACACACACACACACACACACACACACACATGCGCACGCGCTCGTAATCTAGTTCTTTCATCAGTACTAAAAAATTTCCAAATAACTGTTGATCAATAGTATGAATCCCACAGAACATTGGACAAAGATGTTTAAAAAATAAACAGGGGTCACAGCAGTACAGAAGGTAGGGAACTTGCTTTGCACATGGTCAACCTGGATTTAATCCCCAGCATTCCACATGATCCCCTAAGCACACACTGAAATAACTCAGGTACAAAACCAAGAGTAACCCCTGAGCATAGCTGGTTGTAGCCAGAAAAAAACAAACAACAAACCATAACAACACCCTATGATCAAGTAAGAGTCATTCCACGAAATGTCTGATTAAGAAAGGCTATCAAGTGTCATGCTGATAGAGAAAAAAGATGATCACAAAAAAGAAGTGAAAGGTATACCCATTCTGATATCAGCACTCAATTGAACTTTTCATAAATTTGGGGAAATAATTTAATCAAAGTACAAGAGAGAGACTACAGAGAATAAGGTACTTGCCTTGAATGCAGCTGACCCGTTCAATCCCTGTACCACAATGATTCCCCTGAGCACAACCAGAAGTGACCCTTGAGTACGGAAGTAAGCCCAAGTATCACTGGATGTGGCCCCCCAAAACAAAACAAACCCCAAGATCCATTCAATTCTTCGTTTTGGGCCACTAGAAATATTGTGGATACTCCTAGCTTTGCACTCAGAAATTACTCCTGGGGTGCTCAAGGATCACTAAGGGATGACAGAGTTTGGCCCCAGATCAGTCATGAACAAGGCAAAGGTAAGCACCCTACCTGCTGTATTATCTCTGGTCCCCATTCAACTCAATTCATGATAAAAACTAGATCATTAGCAGAAATAGCCTTTAAAACAGAAAAAGACAATGGTACCAATTAGCACCACTATTGTTTCCAATCCCCCCTTTCTGTTTGTTTTCAGCAACCTGGACATCTGAACCAAGTGAAACATAAGTAAGTTGATGTACAAGAAAATAAGGAAGAAAATAAGCCCAGTTGAACAGTGCAGAGGGAAGTAAAAAGGGGGAGGGTAGAGAGATGGAGGAGAGGGTGCTGAGCTTTAACCCTGGCTGACTCCCTCCCAGGTCAGCTGCATGCAGGGCAAATACCCTACTGCTGCGCTATCTCTCCAGCCCCCCAGGACATTTTCACTCCCTAAAAATAGATTGAACACTGAATGACTTCAGTGAAATTTAAACTGCTCAAAACACCAGGAACAGAAACAAATTTGGGAGTTAACAAGAATACAATAATGCAGTCTTCTGTAAACAGATTTAGGGCAACTTTGTTCAAGAAAGGCTAGCTGAAACACAAGAAAATAAAGCATCAAGGGAAATGAAAGTATGGACTTCTCAAGGAGTCAGGGAACAAGGCCTGAATGGTGACCACAGGGTGTCCAGAACCAGGAACACCTGGCAAGATTATGAGACACATGCATGCTGCCAGGTGACACCACTGCTAAACCAGGACACTTGGGAAGGTCAGAACCAGCTAGTATGCAAACAGTGAATGGGATCTGTGCACCCATAACAATTCATGAGGTATCTGGTATATGGTACTTGGCCAACATGTACTGAAGGACTAGAAAGGATAGTGTGGATCAGAGCCACAATGAAAGCTTCACTATCTCTGAGGCCAGGTCAAAGAGGGACGCTCGGCTGTCACCGTGGCACCCGCATGCTCCCCTACATAACAGAGCTCTATCAAGAGCCAACACGTCAACGAGCAAGAGATGAAACTGATATTTGGTCTTGGTGCTAGGTGAAGGTCATCTAAAGATCTTTCAAGGTCTCAAATGGAAAAGCGGAGATAGTGAGAAGCCAAAAAAAAAAAAAAAAAAGGTCTCTTCTATATGAGTGCCTGCCCTAGTCAAACCTTGAAACCAGTTAAAATGTGAAACTGTGAGAGAAAGGTCTTAGGGAAGGCATGAAAACTTTCCTGGTATGCTTGTTCCTGTATCTGTGTCTCATTTTCAAGTCTGGACTCAAATGTCATTTCCTCTCCACCATGACCACTCTCATCAAAACTGCATCAACCCTCTCCCACACCCCAAAGACACTGGCACTTTTCTAGTGCCCTGCTCAGTTGGCAGAGCATCTATCATCTTTGAAAAGGCTAATTTATAAGGGCCGGAGCAATAGCACAGTGTAAGGCATTTGCCTTTCACGTGGCTGATCCAGGACGGACATCGGTTGGAACCCCGGCATCCCATATGGTTCCCCAATCCAGGAGTGATTTCTGAGCGCATGGCTAGGAGTAATCCATGAGTGTCACTGGGTGTGGCCCAAAAATCAAAAAAAAAAAAAAAGCTAGTTTATGTTATATCTACTACATTTACGGGTTTGTTTCTCTCAACAACACCATGTGTGTTTGCGTGTGTGTGTGTGTGTGTGTGTGTGTGTGTGTGTGTGTGTGTGTGTGTGTGTAAGGTAATTAAGTTCCAGAATTTCTACAGTACAGGAGAAGTTAACTGAATTATGGGGCCAAAGAATATAGATATGTATGCTATAGTAAGAGCAATAAGTATTGTGAGTGCTAAACTGTGAACAAAGTCCTTTGATGACTCAAAGAACTGATCATTGAGCTAAGGAAGAATTCAACCCAGAAGTGACCCTTGATTGACCATGGGGAATGGGGAGTGAAAACTGGAGGTGGAGACCAGCATAAATAGAATGAACTTTTGAGGCAAAATCAGGGGTCCTCAAATTTTTTAAAACAAGGGGCCAGTTCACTGTCCCTCAGACTATTGTAGAGCTGGACTATAGTTTAAAAAAAAAATATGAACAAATTCCTAAGCATACTGCCCATATCTTATTTTGAAGTAAACAAACAAACAAACAAATAGAAACAAATACAATAAAACGAAGATCAAATAAAGTTAAATCAACAAAATTACCAGTATTTCAATGGAAACTATGGGCCTGCTTTAAGGACCACTGCCTGAGATTGAGAGGAGGACAGAGAGAAGAAGGGGTCAAAGAGTGCGGTGCACATCCCACACAAGTGCACTATTGGCCCTGGATATGTTGGCTGCTAAGGAGAACAAGCAAAACAGCAGGCAAAAACAATTAGTGGGGCCAGATAAATAGCCTACAAGTCATAGTTTGAGGACTCCCTGCTCTAAACTATAATAGGAACCAGGTGAGCCTGGGAAATGGTAGGTCCATGATGGGAACAGGGAGCAGGAAGTACCAGAAGAGGAAGCAGGTTGGTCAGAGCAAATTCCATGTGCCCAGCTCAAAGTCTGGAATCTGTCCTAGAGAGAATGGAGAGGGAGGAGTAGGTGACATGAGTAAGCTGTTTTTCCAAAGGATAATTCCAGGGGCCGGAGAGATAGCACATCAGTAGGGCATTTGGCCGACCCAAGATAAACCTGTGTTCAATTTCTGTCATCACATATGGTCCCCTGAGCCTGCCAGGAGTGATTTCTGAGCAGAGCCAGGAATAACCCGAGTGCCATCGGGTTTGGCCCCAAAACCAAAGGATAATTCCAGAATTAATTAATAATGTACTTGCAAAATATACTAGAATGGGGAATAGAATAAAGGCCAGAGACTGTCAAGAATCCAAGTAAGATAGATGATGGTGGGCTGACTTAAAAGAGTCTGGAGGTGGGGGACACATTCACATTAGAAAAGAAAGGCTCGTTGATTGTTCAGTATCAACTGACACCCAGGTTGTAGATCCCAGGAGAGCATCCTAAAACATCTCCCAAAAGATAAAAGAAAAGATCTCCTCTAAACATGTATAGAGACTGCCACGACCACCTAAACATGTTCTATAGTCAATTACTCAGCACAGAACAAACTTTACTATGAGTGAGGGCTCTATCTAGATGCAGCAGCCCCTAGTCTTCCGGAGTTAAATAACCAACACAGAACACCACACACATGCAAACTGGTATCAGCTCCACAGTTAACCATGTGAGAAATGTATAATCAGCGGAAGAAGCTACCCAGAACTGAATCTGTTTCCCTTTCCAACAGGAGAATTCCAATTCATTTACCAACTGTCTAGGAATATGGGCCCCAGGCAACAGAGAGATAGTACAGCAGGCAAGGTGCTTGCCTTGCAGGTAGCCAACCCAAATTTAATCCCCACCACCATATAGAATCCTCTAAGCCCTACCAAAAGTAATCCCTGAGCACAGTGCCAGGTATGTCAGGAGCACCACCAGGCATGACTCCAAAACCAAAACAGATCGTTCCCAGGTGCCAAAATTCCCCACCTTCAAAGTTCATCAGGACCTTCCCTGTTAGCAACAGTGTGAGGGCTAGAAACACAGCACCAAGATTTAGGTACTGGCAATGCAGGAGACTGACCCCTGATTCCATCCTAACACAGCCCTGGGTGTGGCTCAGAAAAAAAAAAACACTAGATTTCCAGAGTAGACTGACCATTAGTCTTTCAATTTTTTGAGGCTAGTAAATTGGTCTCACACCAGTCCAGTTGAAACTCTAACCAACTACTTATGGAATCACTGACTTAAATTCCAAGTCCCTCCTCTGGATCCTCCTTGATTCCTGATACACCTAAGCAAGTAGCCAGAGTCAGTCTTCAAAGGCCACTGCAGACTGGTGGCTTCCTCTCAATGGGTCTGCAGAAAAGTCCCTCTGGTCCATAAAAGAATCCTCAAATGGTGGACTCTAGTGATAGTACAACAGGTTGGGCATTTGCCTTACAGGTGGCAATCGTGGGTTTGATCCCTGCCATCGCATTTAGTCCTGAGATCCCTGCCAGGAGTGATTCCTGAGTGCAGAGCCAGAAGTAAACCCTGAGCACTCCCAAAATAAAAACAAAACAAACAAACAAAATAAGAGAAGTTTTCCCATAGTCTTCATTGTATAAGGCTTAAAAACTAATACATAAAAATACTATTACAAATTATGAGGTTTCATGGGCTAGAAGGATACATCCAGGGGTTCTGGAAGTTATTCTTAGCAGTGGAAGACAGGAGAGAAACAACATGGTCCAGGCCTCCCCTATGCAAAGTAAGCACTCAGACAATAAATTCTCTCTCCTGCCCATAGGGTTTCTACCTAAGCAATATACAATGTCTTCTTTGTCTTTTAAGTGGTCTGCGGTGAAGGTTGGGAACCATTGGTGGAGCAAGCTCCTGTGCCTGAAACTTCACTGGCTGGTCTCTATTGCACAAGACTGATCTGGACTGTTGCAAAAACCTTCTGAGAAGTGAGCTTCTCACGGCATGAGTTTGTCTTTTACAAACAATACTCCATTGGGAAACTCCAGTGTGCAAACCTGAAGCAGGCCTGCCTGATCTTCCTTGTCTGTACCCTACTCTAATCAGGTGGGTCTCTTATCTAGCACTTGCCTGCCTCCTGCACACTTAAGACAAATACCTCTCTCCTTTCTTTTCTCCGACTTTGGGGATTCACAGTCCAGGCTGCTTTTTGGAACACCTGAGGAGTTTCTAAACAATACCCAGGGAGGGAAGGAAACTCTGGGCAAGGACAGAATGGGCCCAGAAAGTACCTTCTAAGATTCTGATTAAACTGGCCTAGATGGGAGCTGCCTTTTGTGTTTTTTAACTTCCTAGCAGACGCCACCATGGCCAGTGCTGAAAACCAGTGTCATGGTGCCACTCCCCCAGGGCCAGATCAAATCTTCATTTCCCTCTCCTCTGAATCCCTGCAACCGACCTCAATCAAAAACACTCCCTGGCTACAGAAGACCTGTCTCACTGCTTCTTTTTCCAAATGTGCTCTCCCATATGTCTCTCGTTAGACAAAGACACATATGAAGCACTGAAATGAGAGAAGCTGAGATCAGGCAAGAAGAATCACAAAATATTAGAAGTGGCAGGAACTTCAAAGATCAGGAGGCTCCTGAACATTGGCAGACCACATATTCCTTTTGAAAAAATTTTACAAAAATCATGAGCCCTCTCTCACAAAATAGACACAAAGCATTCTGCATAAAATATCAAGGCATCTTTGATGTCCTTAGGTAAATCCCTATTCAAATACGTCTTACAGGGCCATGTACCCACGACCATTTTTTCTAGTATGCAGGTAAGAAGTTGGGACTAGAGTGGGAAAAGATGTTCTTACAGACAAGGAGTGGTAGGATGTTGTGTATTTTTTGTAATATTGTTTTTCCCTGTCATCCCACCTGGATCTTCCAGGTGGGGTCGATTAAGAAAAGAATAAAATAGCTTCTTGGGGAGGTGTAAGGGGCTTTTTGCCAGAGCTGACAGCTTGATCAGTTTGCTTTTTAGAGCTATCTGCAATTGACAAAAAACTCTTTTTGCTGAACCCCTAATCTTTTGCCTTTGTTGATTATTTATATTATTACCAAGGTCTCCCCTAAAAGGGGGGACGGAAGAATGGGATTTAATTTATCTTTCTGGGAGTTATTTTTGGACTCACAGACCATCAGCAAGGGGTTCGACCTCCCAACACATTTGGCACCCGAACCGGGACCTGAACCCTGGACCTTCAGATTCATTAAAACAGTGGGAAGAAGGCTGTGGCAAGATGGAAATAAAAAAACTGAAGAAAGCAGATCCTCAGCAACTTCAACCGCAAGATTCTGATACTGTATGGAATGAATTGTCCTATTTTAAAAGGGAGAATCAGGAACTAATATTTCAAAAGTTGAATCTTCAAGAAGAGTTGGATACACTTAAAGTGTGTATGCGTGCAGATAAGGCAACAATACAAGAATTGAAAACACAAATAGAAGAGAAAGATGAACAACTCTTCAGAAAATGTGAGGATGATGGAGTCAAGAAAAGTCCTCCAGAGAACAATGTGAAAGAAATGTCAGAGCAGACATTACAGAAGATCATAGAATTAGAAAACCGGCTAAAATCTTTTGAGAAAGGATCAAGAAAACTAAAAGAAGGGAATAAAAAATTAATGAAAGAAAATTACATGCAGAAATCCCTGTTAAAACAACAAGAAGATTTAGAGACCAAAGGAAAAGATCTAGAGAGTCTACAAAGGAGGAGTAAAGATACAGAAAAACACAAAAACGAATTTCAAGTAAAAATCAGTGAGCTGGAGAGAGAAGTCACTTCCCTAAGGACGCAAGTGGCAGAAACTAATGGGTTGAGAAATAAAAATGAAGAAGAAATAAAGATAAAAAAAAAATGAAGAGCTGATGAATTCAGTGGAGAAATTGCAGCATTCAGCAGACAAAGCTATAACTGAGATGGCCACCACCTCGGAAGCGCAATCTGGACAATATGACTGTAAAACAACCATTACCAAGATTAACTTTAAAGCCGCCAAGAAAAAGTGCTCTTTGGGTCGTTACCACACAGTTCTCAATCACTGTGTCAAGGTTAAGAGTAATGTGTTTGAGAACCTCATCAAGGACAGCTGGGAGGATGTGAGTGAAAGCAGCAGTGATCATGAAACACAGACCTTTCAAAATCTGGGAACGATTATTGTAGAGACATCTGAAAAAATAAATCCTATCGAAGATGGAATAGACCAAAAAGAAAGTGAGCAAGCAGAAGACAACCATACACAATGAAAAGAAATAGTGCAAGTATATTCAAATGCAGATGGCAAGAACTCTAAGGCTTTTCATTATAAGAATACAAAAAGGCCAACTTTTCTTTTTTTTTTTTTTTTTTTTTTTGGTTTTTGGGCCACACCCGGCAGTGCTCAGGGGTTACTCCTGGCTGTCTGCTCAGAAATAGCTCCTGGCAGGCACAGGGGACCATATGGGACACCGGGATTCGAACCAACCACCTTTGGTCCTGGATTGGCTGCTTGCAAGGCAAACGCCTGTGCTATCTCTCTGGGCCCTAAGGTCAACTTTTCTAAAAAAGAATAACATTAGTCAAAAGGGTTCTTATACAACAATTCCTACCAGAGCTAACAAAGAAAAGTGGAAAAATATACCTTCCCAGAAATCAAACAGCAACCATTTTTATTACAAGAACGAATTATATTCTTACAGCAACAAAACAGTTTACTTCAGAATGCCAGGAAAACAGCAGAACTATCTGGTAAAGAATATAAATATAGGGGCCGGAGAGATAGCATGGAGGTAAGGCGTTTGCCTTTCATGCAGGAGGTCATCGGTTCGAATCCCGGCGTCCCATATGGTCCCCCGTGCCTGCCAGGAACAATTTCTGAGCCTGGAGCCAGGAATAATCTCTGAGCACTGCCGGGTGTGACCCAAAAACCACAAAAAAAAAAAAAAAAAAAAAGAATATAAATATAAAAGCCCCTTACGCATCCCTAACAAGCTATTTTATTCTTTCCTTAATCGCCCCCACCTGAAAGATTCAGGTGGGATGACAGGCAAAAACAATATTACAAAAAATACACAACATTAGGACTGGTATAGAAATGGCCCTGCCTTACGTGTGCTGCTACACACCTGCAGTGTCAGCTTTCCACTGACTGCTTCAAATCCACTAGCTCTTTGGGGGTTGAAGAGATAATACAATGGTTAGGGTATTTGCCTTGCAGGTGGTTGACCCAGGCCCCACTTCCAGCATTCCATATATTTTCCTGAATCCCACTTCTTAGGCTTCTTAGGAGAGACCTTAAGAAGCAGAGCCAGGAGTGAGCCCTGAGTTCACTGTGTCCCCAAACAAAACAAATTAAAACAAAACAAAACAAAACAAAAAAAACAAAACAGCAGCTATGATTTGATAGTTTACAGGACAAAAATAAACCATTAAGTAGAGGAACTTTGTATGTGGATGGCCACAGGATTGCCCCCTCAGTGCATGAGAACAGCCATAAACCTTACTCACTGATAGCTAATTGAATGTTATTTGAAAACGAACTGAACTTTCAACCTCTTTTCCCCTTTCATTTTCTATAGAGAACTCACCCGCTTCTCCTTGAAAGCTGGGCTGTCCGCCCCAAGGGCAAGGCTGGAAGCACAGGTCCGGAAGTCAGGTAGGCCCAGGATGGGCAGATATTCGTGGTTGAGACTATTGTCATTAGCCAGCTGCTGCTCCACCTTCCGTACCACGGGGAGAACCCAGGGCTGGCTGTCATCCGTGCGGTATGCTAGAACATGGCAGAGACAGATAGGTGGACTCTTAGCCGTCATCCACATTAGTGTGTAGAACTGGGAGTGGGGAAAGTTATGTCACCTTCCAATCCAAACTGAACTGGAGGGAAAAGAAACTCAAGTGTTCACTCACTGCCCACTTTAGGCATGACACTAGGCTAGTAGTGGGCAAACCAGGGGACAGTCACAAGGCTCCCATTCTGACAGAACTATTAGGGAGCTGAAAAGCAGAGTGAAGTGAGGCTGGCACAAACCAGAGTGATGGAATAAGTGTGCCGGTTCATGGAAAAAGTCTCAAAGAAGCTGCTTCAGCATTGCAGGTGTGTTGCTTTCCTGAAAATCCCTAGCAACCTTCCTCCTCATGTCCCTACTAAGGGGAATTCTAGAAAAAAGTGAAGGGCTGGGGCTGGAGAGATAGCATGGAGGTGGGGTGTTTGCCTTGCATGCAGAAGGACAGTGGTTCGAATCCTGGCATCCCATATGGATCCCCGAGCCTGCCAGGAGCAGTTTCTGAGCGTAGGGACAGGAGTTAACCCCTGAGCACTGCTGGGTGTGACCAAAAACAAAACAAAGCAAAAAAAAGTGAAGGGCAACTTAGGATGAATTTTATTCTTTCCATAAAAACAGAAATGAGGCCATGGTGAATGTACTGAAGCCTTGTGGTATGCTCAGTGATGGATGATTCCAGCACCAGGTACATATTCACACAGGAACCCACTTCCACACTGATTTATCCTGGCTGGGCTTTGCCATCAATCCGCCACCTACTTACCACTGACTGCTCCACCCCCTTCATCTGCTTCCCACTTTGATCTGATTTTATTTCATAACAATTCATAATCTTGCTTACAGCAGATTCCTGGACATTTCTTCCACATGAAAGAAGTCTGAGCCAACTGTGAGTGAGCTCCCATTTTGGTCTGTTCTCCCTGTAGCACATGACTCTTATGTGGGGATTAGGGCCTCAGAGGGCAGCTGTCCTGGCTCACGGCCCAGCCCGGCTCTCTGCGGAGGCTGCCTGACAGCAGTCACTTTGCTCTGCTCTGCTTAGGCCTCTAACAATCCTGCGTCTTTGCAAATGATTTTGAAAGGTAAAACTCAGGACTAATTCTAATAAGCTTGTTGACTTCTGTCCAATATTGAAATTTTTTTCTTTTTTTTTTTTCAGTCGCTTTTCAGGGTTGTTGATAATTTTTACAGAACACATGTTGATTATTGACAACCTGAGAAAATCCAGAAAGTAAACACAAGTATTAACATGTATTCCCAACACTCAGAAATGAATGAGCTTGACATTTTTGTTGTTCCCTTTTGAGCTTTATTTTACATTCTTTTATAAATTCTCCGCCACTCTTTTCTTCCACTTAAATAAATGTCACGAACATCTTTCATCATTAACCACTCTGTGGGGAGGTGTTATTGTCACGTCTTCATCCTGTCCTTTCCCTTCATTCACTGGGTTCCAAACACTTGCCCTACACACATAACAGCTGTTCTGAATTTCCTTTTGTAGCCTAAAATTCCCAATATACTTGCACTGGCCAAAATAGCTTGAGCCCCTCTTTTTTCACAAAAGGTACACATAAGAGACCATTCAGTTCTGCTCCTTGCTTTTTCCAGTTGAAAAATATGCACATCTTTTCATATCTATGCAGTTACTCTGCTCCCTGAAAGACAGTTTACTGATGAATTCACCAAATTATATTGTAAAATTCTCTAGCTGAAGGTTATTAGCGTTGTCTACTACTCTTGGCTATAATGTCAGTGACAAACCTTGTATATCTGTCATCTTATATGCATGTAAATCTAGCTGCAGGGCTAAAGATGTAAGAGTGAGTAGATAAGTGCTATACTTATACTTTCTAGATAGAACCAAATTGGCGTCTATGGGGATCTGCACTGTTTACACTCCTGACAGCTATAAACCACGACCCATGTCCCCAGTCGCTCCAATTGAGTAAATTTTTAAGGGTGGTGCATAGAGCATAAAGGATAGTTCTGGGAGGGGGTGTTGGATTTGTTCATTTGGATTTTTTTTTTTTTTTTGGCTTTTGGGTCACACCTGGCCACGCTCAGGGGTTACTCCTGGCTCTGTGCTCAGAAGTCACTCCTGGCAGGCTCAGAGGACCATATGGGATGCCGGGATTCGAACCACCGACCTTCTGCATGCAGGGCAAATGCTTTACCTCCATGCTATCTCTCCAGCCCCTCATCTGGATATTTTTGGTGGGGGTGAATGGAATGTCTCCCAAGCAATGTCTGGGGGGCCAGGGGCCATTCCCTGCAATACTTTTCATACTGAGCCTGACAGTTCAAGTAAAGCCCAGTGATACGGCATTGCTCAATCTTTGGGTGCTGGAAGCAACCAGGCCCATACTCTGGGCTGCTAAGGCCTGTGCTCCTGATACCTGAGCTTTCTCTCTGGTCTGCAGGTAGTTTAGTTTATTAATGCCAATGGGCATTTCTCATCTATATAAGTGAGTTTACAAGACAATTTATATTGGGTTTTGTTTTTTTTTTGTTGTTGTTGTTGTTGTTGTTTTTTGGGTCACATCTGGCAGTGCAGGGGTTACTCCTGGCTCTATGCTCAGAAATTGCTCCTGGCAGGCTCAGGGGACCATATGGGATGCCGGGAATCAACCCACCGACCTTCTGCATGAAAGGCAAATGCTCTACCTCCATGCTATCTCCTGACCCCAATATATTATTTTTAATTAAATACTGTGATGAATGTTTTTACATCATGACACATAACTGTTTCCTTAGGATACATTCTAGATGTAAAATTACTAGGTCAAGTGACATGTAACCAATAAGACTTTACAAAATTATTCTAATTTTGTGTCTGTCTTTTATCTTATCAATTACCTATGCTCTGAGAATGTGTCATTTACATATCTGAAGTCTATCAAGCTAATAAAAAAACAAGTGGATAGATCTCCCTTCCAACCCAAGTAATATCCTCTGGATAGAAGACTTGTACTCACAAGTCACGTCACCCTCATCTGCACCAACCAATTACCACCAAACCAATTCCCTCCATGCAAGACTGAAAAGCCTCTTTATAAGGTGGGGTTTGTTCTGGGTTTTTTAAGTAGTATGGAAATAAATAATTCTGAATGAGTGTCCCTGAAGCATATAACTCTAGATGAGATAACGATGCAGCCATTGTTCAACATGTTCTTGGAATTCTTTTGAAATTATGTTAAGAGGCAGCATCTCATTACTGAATATTCCCAATGGTGCTAGATGTTTGTTCTTTGAAGAATATCAGTGTCCAAAGCCCAAAAGTAGAAATCTGAAATTTTTAAAGTTAAAGACAATTAGTTTTCAAAAATGGTATTTGTATCATGCAACAGAAGAGGAGGATGAAGAAACTGAAAAATATTGAGAACAATTTTAAACAGATGGTCTTTTGTGGGGGCCCTACCCTGCTTTGAAGGCAATTCTAAAATGTTGGAACAGTGGCAGGCTATATCAGCTATATTATATGAAGGATATTAATTTGGATATTCACTAATTTGAGTGTTAATTTAAAAAAATTTATTATGTTTCATACATGTGTTTGTTTGGGTATGATATATTAGAATTATGACACATCATTTGTAACTCATTATAATAAACATGTGAACAATAAAGAAAAATCCACTGTTCTGATTTGTTCTCTTTGGAGTTTCCATCTGGCAATATTCAGAACTACTCCTGACTCAGTGTCTAGGAGGCACTCCTAGAAGTACCCAAGGGAATACTTATGTTTGGGAATCAAACCCAGGCCTCCTTCATGCAGAGCAAGGTTTCATCCCTTTGAGCTCACTCAGCAACAGAGTTCTCACCAGTGCTACATGCTCTGAGCAATTCAGAAGTCCCTTGGCAGGCTGAAGGCATAGGCTGTGCCAAAATGGAAAAACTGTCCTTTCTAGTTCCCTTCCCTTCTGTGCTGCTCAGTTTCCCCAGGGTTCAGCTCCGAAATGTATTCCCACAGCATTGCCTCCTGCCCTAATGAAGCAGAACTGAGTCGGTCTCTTGGGTGATTGAAGCAATAGGTCAAACATTATCAACAACCACTACTCCATTCCTCTCAGGGGATTTTCGTGCCTGTTTATTGAATCCATGAGTGTCACTCATTCATTCATTCTTACACTCCCTCCTTCATTTTGTAAGATTCAATGAATCTACTAAATATGAGTAAGATATTTCTTTCTTTTGTTTTGTTTTTTTGGGGCCACATTCGTTTGGTGTTCAGGGGTTATTCCTGGCTACGCACTCAGAAATTGCTCCTGGCTTGGGGAATCATAAGGGACACCAGGAAATCTAACCTCGGTCCCTCTGAGGCCAGCGCTTGCAAGGCAGACGCCTTACCTCTAGCGCCACTGCTCCAGCCCTGAATAAGATATTTTAAAAAGAAACTGCTCTTCAAGAAACTGGGCTCTTGAGTGAACTGTGAGGGGTTCAAGAAAGGCTTTACAAAGGGGCAAGGAACTGAAGACAAACACCAATGTGAGCTCTCGGGAGTTTCAAGTACTGCAGCATTCAGGGACTTCTTTTTTTGTTTTGTTTTGTTTTTGTTTTTGTTTGTTTTGGGGCCACACCCAGTGACACTCAGGGGTTACTTCTGACTATGAGCTCAGAAATCGCTCCTGGCTCAGGGGACCATATGGGATGCTGGGGGATAGAACTGCGGTCTGTCCTGGGTCAGCAGCATGCAAGGCACCACCGCTTGGCCCCCAGGGACTTCATTTTTGACTGGGACAGAAAATCTCCAGAGGAAGAGCTGGAAGTGACTCAGAGAGTCTTGGCATATTTTTGAGAATTTTGCTTCAGAGGAAAACCAGGAGCTATTAGGCAAGAGAATTACAGGGAAAGCTATGCATTTATAGAGGGTCATGTGAGTGAAATGATGGAAAAGAAGTAAGGGAGGGGAGCAGAGGCAGAGAGAGGGGCCCAGAAGTGACCACTATAACCCAGATGTAAAATACCCAGACCTTGCACCAGGCAGTGGCTGCAGGAATCAAGAAAAAAAGGTTGCATTCCAGCCACATTTCTGAGGAAATCAAGAAAGGGGGTTGCATTCCAGCCACATTTACTAGGTAGGAAGTCTAAACCTAGTGGCCAGATACACATGGATTACAGAAAGCATTGCCCTTAACTTTCAAAATCTCTCTCTACTCTGGAGAAGAGCTTTGAAAAGAGGAGGCTCAACCACAATACAGAGCACAGAGGAAGAAAAGCATGCGATTGAATGTGGGCTGGGAGAGATAAGCAGCATTGCTCATGTGTGGAGCTGTCCGAAGCATGCAGCAAACTAGCAGATGTACATCTGGCATTGCGGAGAGAAATATAGAATGAAAAGGAAGGTTTACTAAGTTCAGATGACAGCAGGAACCAAAGCCAGTGATCTCAAGGGTTTTCAGAACACAGTTCATGCAAGGAATGTTTCTGTGTGTCTGTTTTAGTTCTCATTGAAATGTTATACTACAACTCACAAAACAGATATTATGCTCCCTGTTTTGGAACCTCGGACCAAAACAGCCCAAGAGTTCAAGGACTGTCAGAGGGAGGCTGCCATACAATTAAGATTCTGATTCATGAATTTTTCTTATTTTGTTTTGAGGACACCACACTTACAGGTACTCAGGGGCTACTCCTGGCTCAGTGCTCAGGAGTTATTCCTAGTGGTACTGAGGAGACCACAAAGATCCAACCTGGGGTGCCCAAAAGCAAAGTCTGTGCACCATCCCTTTCTGAGACACCCCACTCCTATGTGCTTTCTTATTGTCATACACCTGTAAAATCAATTTTTACTTTTTACTTTCACCTTTTCTGAGTTAATTAGCACAAGTACCCTTAATTACATCAAGCCTGACCCTCAGGTGATTTATGTTAAACTCTAGCTAATAAAAGTGGCAGGAATCAGCCAAGAGATAGAAGCTTGGCTTGCTCAATGAGATCCAAGGGACTGCTCAACAGCCCCTGGCCGAAATGCACTTTCTCCTGTGACTCCATCTGGTTTCCTGTATACCGCACCTTGTTGCTGATTCATCCATTCCAGGATTGGCATCAACACAGTGAATACCATGAACTGCAGGTGGCTGAAAGCAAGCTGCATGTGGTAGCCATGAACTACTGGGAAATCAGCCAACCAGCAAACCCCAGGATTTACCCCCACACTTTGAGAGTAAGAGATGTGGAGGGAAAGTCCAGAGCAAAGTATGCCCAAGAGAACTATAAGAGGGAGCCCTTTTCTAAGCATGCACCTGAGCTCTCCACACCATGGTCATTTGCTAGGGATAAGCAAATAAGTCATGTGGGTTTCAGAGAAGCCCAGAATCTTTTTTGTAGAAGGAAGAAAGATCGAGATTAAGGGGATTAAACTGTCACCCTTAAGGACCCAGAGGCTCCATGTCCCTAACTGATAGCCCATGGGGTATCTCTAATACTTCTTCACTAGAGTTTTGGAAGGAGAGCCCAGCATACTCAGAAATGCCTGAGTTCATCTCTCCAACAGTATCTAATGATGCTATAGACCCAGATTAAAACAACAGGGGCAGAGAGATAAGACCATAGGTAGGACACTTGACATGCATGTAGCTGACCTGGGTTACATCCCTAGAACTGCATATGGTCCCTGAGCACTGCCAGGAGTTATGCCTGAGCACAGAGCCAAAGAGAAACTAAACTTATGTGATAAACCAACTGGCATTCATGAAGACAATTCTTTTTTGAGGCTGCATCAGGCTAGACCCATGTCTCCCCTACTTTAAGCCACTTCTCTGAAACTCTGAGAAACTAAAAAAGACAACTAAAAGATTTTGCTGCAGAAAAAGGGGTAGCTGGTTCTAAGTTTCTACAGTTGGTGGAAAATATGATGCTCTGTTTTAACTATAAGAAAATGACTAGGCACAGCCTAAGGAAAATCTCTGGGGAAACTTTGGGCAAGCAGGAACTAGCTAATGAGATTACAATTAGTTTATTCTCAACACATCTATTGTTACTATCACATGGGCTGAATAACCTCCACTGGGCTTTACCTTAACTAAGGGCAGAGGAAAAGGTGTGGGGAAGGGGGAATGTCAAGGCTCCCTAACTCAGAGATTAATGACATTTCCTTCACAAAGTAGGTATGTGTATGGAACTCAAGACATAGCTGGAAGGACACCTTTTATTCTCCTCTAATTAGGCCTTATTGTAGTACCTGTCATGCTACCAGAACAAACAAAGTCACAGAGATTATCAAAAGAATTTCAATAACCCTTTTTATCTTTATAACACATTTAAAGTGTAATTTCATCCACATCAAGTGGTGAGCCAATAACACTATTACCCTATGCTGCAGTCACAGAATGCACAAGCCAGTGAAGTGAAGAGTGGATTACAGAAGGTTTACTTGGTCCTGGGGTGCCACTGAATAGGGACACTGGATAGCTGCCCAGGTTGCATGGCTGGACCCTGCTTCTCCCCTACTGTGCCCTTGAGAAGCATAGAAATTCTAGGCCCTAAGAGCAAGACCTGGAAACCCAGTGTCCCCTCTATGGTTCCATGGCCTGGGATACTTCAGCCTGTTTTGTAGCTTCTTTGTCTAAAAGTATTAAGAGATCATAACCTCCCTCAGAGCTTTAAATGAGACAAAACCCCAAATCATTTACTCATGGTAAATAGTGGGCAAGAGCACGTTCCTGGGTGCCTGGAAAACATGACAAGGACACAGTCAAAATAGAGGTGAAAACTTGTGTTTCTGAGCTAGTCCTTGCTGGGCTGGGCTAGCTAGACACTTTTTCTCTGCTGAAAAGCTGCTTCTGAACCAAGGTCATGAAACCTTTCTCCAGTTAAAAAAATTTTATTCACCATCTTCTATGTAAATCTAAAGAAATGCTGAAACAACATGCAATAGCTAATCAGAATTCCTACTTATGTACCTTTTCTAAGCAGTATAAACCAATCAAATAAATATATAAAAATGAAGATAGTTTAAAGGTATCTGAGCAATAAAATAAGAAATTACTTAGTAAAAATATTTAGTCTTGAAAGCTACTTAGAGGTTATGGATAGGATTTAAACTAAGAACTTGAATTGGCACCCATTCCAATTTGATCCGATTTCACTGTTCCCCATTCAGCAGCCTTTATAAAAAGTGCTTTATCTGTGGAAATTTTTAAGCAGACAAAATATATGTGAGAAACATAGTGGTTTCCACTACCAGTTTCAACAAATTATAAACAACACACTCACTTTTAAAAGGTATTTTTCTCACCAATGGCCCATATTCCACCTTGAAGACTTTTTCACTACAGGACCCTGATCTACAAGGATCTTTTCTCACTGCCCTCTGCTACTACCCTCTGTTCAATTTCCTCTTTCTAGACCTTTGGCTCTACTAGCATAAAAACTCAGCCCTAGATAGCATCCAGGTTTCTTCTCTCTGGTCAGTCCAGATCATTGTCTTGGCAGATGGAGAAATTCTGAGTTATATTTAAGAAAAAGAAGGAAGACTCGAAGAATGTGTGGGAAACATGTTCCTACAATCTCCGATTCTTCCCACCCTCTCTGCAAACTCCTGCCACATCTGGAACAGCATGTGGAACCCGACCTGTCTCAAGTCTTTTAGAGATCTAGTCCAGCGTTGAACAATCTGCTTATTTGAAGCTTCTGGCTGCCAAAATCCCAGCCTCAGTCTTCTCCCCACCCCACTCCCCCATAAGTTCTAGTAGTTGATTGTCCGTCCAAAATACTTACCCCAAAAAACCAGAGCTCCCTGAATCTAAGACATTTGCACCCCAAGCAACAACTTCGTCATTTCCTCCCTTTTGTTGCCATCTCAGATCGTCTCGTTTCTTTGTATTTTATTTTTTATTTTTTGTTTTTTTTGGGTTTTTTTTTTTTTTGGTTTGATTTTTTTAGGGGCCACACAGGGGTTACTCCTGGCTATGCTCAGAAATCAGGCTATGCTCAGAAATCGCTCCTGGCTCGAGGGAAGTGACCATGTGGGACGCCAGGGGATCGAACCTGAGGCTGACGACCCAGGACAGCCGCGTGCCAGGCAAACGCCCTACCGCAGTGCTATCTCTTCTCAAGTGTCATTTCTTAAAAGTCAAAAACAGGTTGTGTTAAAGAACTCGGCATGGGGACTGGGAAATGCTGGCTTTGCGACCTGACTGCTGCTCCTCCAGATCTCTAAGGTCTGGGAGGCAAGGCCCTTTCGGGGGCACCGGATCCGCTCATCTGAGAAATGGGCGGGGTGGGTCCCGCTCGGCCCCGCGGGTCTCCTTTCCCGGAGCCAGGGCTTCTCCCCCGGGGGTCTCCGGCGCCGGAGCAGCATCCTTACCTCCCACTCCCAGGTTGACCTTGCGGGGGTCGGGATCCTCCCGGAAGTCGGCGGTCAGTTTAAAGACAAGAACCGGCTGAGCCTGCGGGACCTCGGCAAAGACCGACGGAGGCGCCATGGCGGGAGAACACGATCCGTCGAGACGTTTCCCACCCCCCAAAAAGCGCCCAGATGCCTCTCAATGAGGTCTGTCCAAGGTGGCTGGAGGAGACTCTCACTCACCTTCACCTAGCTGGTGGGGGGCGGGCCCGCGGCCCTCCTCCAATCGCCGGAACGCGTCTGAAGCTTGGCAACGCGGCTAACCAATCACGAGCCTCTGACGCAGGCAGAGCCAGGGGGCGGGAGCGCTCTCAGCCAATCCGATCGGGGAATCTTATCTGAGCCCGGTAATGATGTAACCAATGCAACGTGCCCTGGCCCGGATGGGGGCGGGTCTAGGATGATTGGCAGATTTTACAGCCTATCACTGTGGCCCTTATCTTTTTTTTTTTTTTTTTAAGAGCCGAGGGGCGGGACCAGCTGCTGAACTAACTCAGAGGGCGCGGCTTCTGGATCTGGGCTCGGGCACTCGAGGGAGGTGGCTGGCTAGCGCCAATGCCCAAGGACCGGACTTCTGGTACCCTCCGTGCACGTGTTCTCGCGGTCAGGACGTTCCTGACCCGGCCTGGCCCAAGGCTGGCAGCCAAGTCCTCGGTATCTTGTGCACGGGACACAAGTCCTGGGCCTGGATGTGCAGCAGCCTGAGCTCTTGACTTTGACCCTTCCAGCTAGAGTTACTCCCTAAAGGACATGCGGCTGGGTCTCCTCGCTTTGATCTCATCTTCCCAAGCTAGGGAGTGAGCAGAAATTCCTTTTGGCCGCTCCTGCACTTGTTTGTTTGTTTTGGGGGGGTCACAGCCGGCAGCGCTCAGGGGTTACTCCTGGCTCTACGCTCAGAAATCACTCCTGGCAGGCTCGGGGGACCATATGGGAAGCCGGGATTCGAATCCTTTTGTATACAAGGCGAAGGCCCTACCTCCATGCCATCTCCGGCCTTCCTGCACTTGTTTGACAGTTTTGCCCCTCTGGTCCTGCTTGAGTTTAAGGATCTTGGGCCCAGACTTCTTTTTCCCGCCCTCCTGGCACTCCTGGCTACAAGATCTTGCTGGCTGCTGGCTGGGGCCCAAGCTGCTGCATTTAAGCCATCTGTTCTATACCTTGAAGTTCCTTCTTTCCAGCCCCCTCTCCACCTGTTCACCCAAGAGTGGTTGCCTCCTCTCTTAACACCAAGGTCAGATCTTTGCAGAGCTTCTGAACCTGGTGGGCCTTTCATTTTAGAAAATGCCCCATCCCCCCGGAAGCCAAACTAAGGTTTACATTCTGGTTCTGCCACTTACTAAGTTGGGCAGGTTTAAGCGAGTTACTTAAGCTCTGGGTACCTGCTGTGTCAAGTGCAGAGAGTTATTTTCCTTGGGGTTATGGAGATTCTGGGAGATAATGCATGTTAACGTTAATATATTCAGGTGTGGCTGCCTCTAGCAAGCTCTCCCTGAATGTTACCATATCACTGCACATATACCACAGTCCCAGTTGATAGAGATCTTAAAATAAAAAACGACTAGTATTAACATTGTGTCCCACACACTCCCCCATGAGCTTGCACACATGCCCCCCTTTAATCCTTGGCATCCCATATAATTTCCCAAGCACCACCAGGAATTATTCCTGAGTGCAGAACCAGGAGCAACCCCTAAGCATCACCAGCTGTGGCCCAAAAACAAAACAAAAGTCTGATATTTTCAACATTGATCAGCAGTATCAGGGCCACTCCTGACGTCATTGCCTGAGCGGAATAAATAACCCTGGGTTACCTAAACTCTCCACTTGGCTAAGACCAGACAAATCATTATTAACCGCTCCATAATTAAAGCAAACAGTACTACCACCTTTCTTTTCATGATATCAGAACATGATATCTTCTGACTTTATAAAGAAAGAGGAAAAAATGGTAAAATCATATGGAACCCCACACTCTTTCCTTGGCAATATGAATCATCTTGGAGATCACTGGGAGTGGGCCTAAGTGGCAGTGGCAGGCCACAGTGTAGTCCTCTGGATTCGGGAAGGTTAGTCCCAGTGCAGTGCTCGGTTCACTCCTAGAGGTGCTCAGAGGACTGTGTAGCACTGGGGATTTAATACAGTGCTCCTGCATTCAACGTATGTACTCTGTCCATGCCTTTACTCCATCTTCTGGCCCTGGTGATTACTAAAGTTAGTATCCCTGTCTCATTGAGCCCTTCAAATGTCAGTCTTGAAATAAACAAAATACTTCCCAGGCCAGAGCTAATTTTAACACTTTGATTTGAATAGACTCAGCATTGCCTTCCAGCTGAAAGAGTAATTTAAGCCAGACCCTTAACAGAGTACATTGCCCAGAGGAGCTGGCAGTCAGGTATAGTGGTGTCTTTAGAAAGGGCAGGAAGGAAAGAAGAAAGAAGGACTGATATTTTCCCTGACTTCATGATGACTCATCCAAGTCCTTTCTATCTTTTTCCCTTCTGATTTTTTCTCCTCTTTTCTTCAAATGTATTGGGCTCACATGGGAATCCCTGGAATTCTTTAGAACATACACTCAGAAATATGAAAACTTCAGGGTAGAGAGAGGTGCCACTCTGGGCAGCAATAGGCTGCCTACTCCATAGAGCAACTCCACACTTGCTCTTTATGCCAATTTCTTGCCCCCAATACCCATAAGTTCTCAGGAAACTCAGAAGCAAGTCAGGAGTGGGCAGTTGCTTACCACACTTTGCACTCAAGGGCAAAGTGCTTTGGAAAGGTTATATTTGGGCACCTGCTTGACTCAGGGTAGCATATTGCTTCAGAAGCTGAGCTGTGTGCTGAACAAATGTTTCCTTCAAAGCCAGAGCTGTGAAAGGAGACCTGTTCAAAGTCACAGCATTGCTCTGCCATGTAGAGATAAGAGCCACTAAGGTGGTGCTGTGTTTTCACTATACTGATTCCACTTTTTCTAAGGAAAGTGATTGCCTATCAACCTCACGACTTAATGAGTGCACCTTTGATGGGATCATCTCTCTTTGCTACTCCCCTGGGTCCCCCTCAGTTGCACATATGGATGGAATCAAGAACCAGTTTCTTGCTTTACTATGTCATGATGGTATATGTCCAGTGAGGTCTTGGTTGGACAGGACCTAAAGTTAGTTGATAATCCAGGCATCCACATTGGCAGAACTTTCTTCAAATCTGCTGAAACTTTTGTATGACAATGATATCAGTAAGCAATAACAACTATTGATGATTTAATCTATGTGTTGAGTATAATGAAATTGCAGAGCATCATTTAGAAATTGTTGTACTGTAGTTTGGGAGATTTATGTAAGAATATATATATTCTAAGATATACTCTTAGAATCATGCTCTCTTGTATAGCAGTTGGACTTGGACACCCCGTTGGACACCAACCATAATGACTGTTGAACCTGGACATGCCCTTAGACACACCTCTTCGACACGCCCCTGTCATACTAGGTGAAAAAGGAAAAAATTCACCTGTTGAGAGGGGACCTAGGATAATGACCAGAGCAAGCCTGTTGGTCTCTGGGGGTCCAGAGATAAAGCATTAAAGAGATGCTGCCTGCTTTGTATCTACTCCCTTTTCTTTCTTCTTTGAACCCAGACCTCCCCCAGCCACCTTTGGAAGGTGAATTTCCATCTAACTCTCTCTTCCTCTCTCTGAGACCCCCCCATGTGGGTGGCAGCAGGCCTCAGACACCAGGAGGAATAAAAAGTATGCTTAGTTCCTTCTCTTCTCTTTTTCTCTGTCCTGGGAAAGTGGTCGATACATGTTGGTATCCCTGGGTGGTCAAGAGGCCCCACCCAGAAGCTGGGCTCCAGGAGCCCCTTCAAGCTTTGCAGCACTGGGCCCTGGCAGCCTATACACTTTCTGGAAGCAAATTTGCCTTGAATACCATCTCCTCCTCTGTAATGAGGAAATACTATTAGATCTACCTCATAAAAATTGCCATCAGAATTACATTATTTAAAGTAAAATGTTTGGGATTGTGTGTTGTGTCAGCTGTAATGGCCATCATTATCACCATTACAGATGTATTCAATCACTTACATTTGAGATTTGTCTAGTTTGTTGGCTAAATGTGGAGTGATGTAGTAGGACAATGAATAGCCTTAGCAATCAATTTCTAGTTTGACTTCCTACTAATTTTTGAATGTTTGAGTAAATTACTTAGTTTGTCTAAACTTATAATTTTTTTTGCAAATAAATGGTGAAAAATGTATTTAGAATTAGCCAGCTGGACTGTTTAGATAACCCCAATTTTATTAGAAACATCCAAGGCATCCTAGTCAGGAGCCAGTGGAACATATGCCTTCTTCTCTCCATCAGGCCTGATCAAGGTCTGACTTTGGCAACATCAGTGTCATAGAGCTGCTCACAGCCTGTTTCACCTGGTGCTGCTTGGCCTGAGCATCCACAATGAATACACGTGTGTTGTTGTCTGTCTTTTATGACTGATTGGTGGACAAAAGAAACTTGATGATGTCACAGTAGAGGTTCTCTGGGAGGGGGTGTTCTTCCAAGAATATTTGTGCTGTCTTCTCAACTTTATTGTTTTAGGTTTTCAGAAGGTAGATGACCTTTGGAAAGAAAGACCATCAGTAGGTGGGTGATCTTCTTGTGTGTCTGTGTGTCTGTGTGTCTGGACGTCTTTCAGCATGGCTTTCTTGGCCTTCACTGCTTTGTGAGGAGGCAGGGGCTTTTTCTTAGCTTGCAGTGCCATCATCATAGAAAGTATTTTTGATACTTTATTTTTATCTGTAAGTTGAAACAAAAATTGATTTTGTGTTGTTGATGTAAACACATACTGCTTAACATGGTTGAAGAAATTCCTTTTTTTTATTTCTGTTTTATTTATTTGGATATTGGGTCCATATAACGTGCCAGTGAAGGAACCCAGGTCAAGTGCACTAACTCACCATACTAATGCTCCAGCCTCTGCTGTAGAGATTCTTTTTTTTTTTTTTTGCTGTAGAGATTCTTATTATAGAGATTGTATGCTGCTCATGGATAGTAGATACAGGGCAATAGCTAGGCTGACTCTTTGAAGCAATTCAAAGACTGCAATGACTCTTGCAGATATATTCTCTGAAATGTTTTAGAAGTGTTGGGGAGAGAGGTGGAGAGATAGTACAGCAGGTAAGGCACTTGCCTTGCATGTAGCCTACCCAGGTTTGATCACTGCCAGGTTTGGCCCAAAACCAAAACAAAACAAAATGTTGGGGAGCATGAGGAGAATGGAAATAAACAGCAGACATTTTTGTTTTGTTTTGGGGCCCCTCCACACCTACCAACCTCATCTTTTTTTTTTTTTTTTTTTGGTTTTGGTTTTGGTTTGGGGCCGCACCTGGTGACGCTCAAGGGCTATTCCTGGCTATGCGCTCAGAAATCCTCTCGGCTTGGGGGACCATATGGGACACGGGGGATCAAACAGTAGTCCGTCCTAGGTTAGTGCTTGCAACTCAGGCTCCTTACCGCTAGGGCCATCGCTCCGGCCCCAGTAGCAGACGTTTTTAAAAATTATTAGAGTTTCCTGATGAAGTCTTTGTCATAGTCTATAAACTAGCAAGACAATTTAACAGCAATAACAGTGGATAGGGTGTTTGCCTTACATGCAGCACACCTGGGCCTAATCCACAGCATCCTGTAGAGGTCTCAAACTCGTGATCCGCGGGCCGCAAAAGGCCCTCCATACAACATTTTGTGGCCCTGCCCTAGAGGAATCTTTTTTTGCTTTGTTTTGTTTTAGTTGTTTGGGTCACACAAACACAAACACAAACACAAAGAGAGAGATAGATGCAGTAGCCAAAGCAAAGAGAGACTGAACAGTGGAAGAAGCAAGGTCAGAAGTCAGTAGAAAACTTGTTCCCCTGCAAGTTTCTTTCTAAATGCACCATGAATACTGCCTTTCCTGGAGCAACAGCTTAAACTTTTCCCTCCAAGTTAGGTCTTTTTATTGTGATTGCTGGGTCATACCTATGATTTGGAACATGATGAAGACAGAAAAGGAGATAAGGAGGAAACAAACTCAATGTCTTTGCCAAGAGCATATTTCTCAAACTCCTAAAGGGATCCTTTAATTGCTACATAATCGTTGGTTGAATTTGCATTTCTCTGATGATTGTGAGATAGGGCATTTTTTCATATGCCTTTTGGCCCTTGGTATTTCTTCCTGGAAGAAAAAAAAAATTTTTTTTTTTTTTTTTTTTTTTTGGGCCACAGTGCTCAAGGGTTACTCCTGGCTGTCTGCTCAGAAGTAGCTCCTGGCAGGCACGGGGGACCATATGGGACACCGGGATTCGAACCAATCACCTTTGGTCCTGGATCGGCTGCTTGCAAGGCAAACACCGCTGTGCTATCTCTCCGGGCCCTTCCTGGAAGAAATTTATGTTCATCTTTTTTCCCATTTTTTGATAGATACTTTATTTAGTGTCAAGTCCTATCAATGCTTTGTAGTTTCTGAATATTATTAGCCCTTTATCAAATGAGTGGTCAAATAATTTCTCTTGAGGGCTGGAGAGAGAGCATGGAGGTAAGGCGTTTGATTTTTTTTTGGGGGGGGCCACACCCGGTAACGCTCAGGGGTTACTCCTGGCTATGTGCTCAGAAATCACTCCTGGCTTAGGGGACCATATGGGACACGGGGGATGGAACCGTGGTCCGTCCTAGGCTAGCACAGGCAAGGCAGGCACCTTACCTCTAGCGCCACCATGCTGGCCCCAGGCGTTTGCCTTTCATGCAGAAGGTCATTGGCTAGAATCCCGGCATCCCATATGGTCCCCCGAGCCTACCAAGAGCGATTTCTGAGTGTGGAACCCCTGAGCACTGCTGGGTGTGACCCAAAAAACTAAGAATAATAAATAATAATAATAATAATAATAATAATAATAATAATAATAATAATAATTTCTCTCAGTCTGTGAAGTGTCTTTGTAATCTGGTCCTCATTTCCTTTGAGGTGAATCAAATTAATTTAATATATTCCCATCTGTGCATCTTTGCAAGGGTGCAATGGCATTGTATTGCAATACTTCAATGTCATGCAGTTTGTCTCTGTTTTCTTCTATGTAATTTATATGTCCTATCAGCAACAGTATTGTTAACCACAGTGCCTAAAGGGAAGAGAAAAAAAGGAATGTGAGTGCTATAGAGGCAGGAGGGGGGAGGGACCACAGAAAGAAAACTGAGGAATCTGGTCAAGGGAAGTGGATGTTTGTGATGAGATTAGTATTGGGGAGGAGAACTAGTGATACTGGTAGAAGGAAGTGGATAGTGGTGAAGAAATTTTACACTAGAAACTAAATTAAAGATAACTTTGTAACTCACAGTGTTGCGATTAAGAAAAAAGAAAAGAACAAGGGAAAAAGGCCATTAAAGTAAGGGTTGTCTCATCTCTTTCACACAGCCAACAAAGATATACAATACTGAGCAGTAGAGGGCAGGACTGCCCAACTTTTGCAAGGTCAGTTGTGCTCTTAAATGAAAGCAAAGTTCTTGCTCAGGGCCTTGTGTTTCCTTTACCTAACACTTTTTCTTTTCTTTTCTTTCTTTCTTTTTTTTTTTTTTTTGGTTTTTCGGGCCACACCCATTTGATGCTCAGGGGTTACTCCTGGCTAAGCGCTCAGAAATAATTGCCCCTGGTTTGGGGGGACCATATGGGACGCCGCGGGATCAAACTGTGGTCCTTCCTTGGCTAGCACTTGCAAGGCAGACACCTTACCTCTAGCGCCACCTCGCTGGCCCCACTTTTTCTTTTCTAAGGATTTTTCTTAATGTGTAGGTGATTATGTAGAAAGAATGTCAGGACCGGTATTACCTTGAAGTCATTGGTGAAACCGTGGGAGGATTTAGATCCTTACTCAGGATATGGGTTCTGTCTGGTAAAGATAAACAGTAGCTTGACCCCGGACAATCAGATAGGGGTATTAAATGAACAGCCCTAATGCTCCTGCACTCCACGGGCAGAAGTCAGTCTGCTACACTCTCAGGATGTGTTGTTTTTTGTTTTTGTTTAAATATTGTGTGTAACTTCTATGTTCTTAGTCCCGATAACTGCAAAAGCAGTGATTTGAAGTCACTGATGTTGTTCTGCTATTCTCTCATACCTGGGTCAAATCACACTTATCTCAACTCTATCATGTGTTATGACTTTAAAGACAAATGTCAGACATGATGGGTCAGGAATGTCTTTCATGGCCCTACCCTTGGTGAAAGGGCCGCCTGTTCAACACAGTGAAATGCATTTGCTAATCCTTATTCCACAGCAGTATGGTTGCAATCTGTCTATCTAGTAAGTAAAGAAAACAACAATCTGTTACTTCACACTAAAAAGTACTTGATTTAGAAGGTAACAGGATAATAGGTAAGAAAGAATACCGGTAATCCTAATCTTAGCAAATACATTAACTGTAGTACCCCCAGCATTTGGATTGTGCCTTTATTAACTTGGGAAAAAATTGGAGGCAAATCTTTGGTGTCGATTTAAATTAATCCTTCCAGGAATAAGAATAAAAAACATGGACCCTAGATCCTAGGACTACTGTGTATACTTGGAAAAATTGTGAACTCCAAGCATTTGTTCCCTCTTCTATTAAGTGGAAAGAATGCCTTCTAGATCTATTCAGGTGTCTTGAAAGGCATTTAAATACATAACAAATATTTCTATCATTATAGAGCCTGTAGAATTACTTACTTTTTCTAAACTCCATAAGACTTTTCTTTCTTTTAGTGGTATTATAATAGTATATAACCATCATTTGAATATTATTGACCAGTTAAAAAAGATAAGCCATAGGATAGAATTAGTTTTTACTTTTACTGTGGTTAAAAATCATATAAAATAGGGACTGGAGCAGTGGTGCAAATGGTAGGGTATTTGCCTTGCATGCTCTGACCTACGACAGTCCATGGTTCGATGTCCCATATAGTCACCCAAACCAGAAGCTATTTCTGAATGCATAGCCAGGATTAACCCCTAGGTATCACCAGGTATGATCCCAAATCAACAAAACAAAACAAAACAAAATGGTAAAATAAATTTTACCATTCTTAATCTATTTTTGTTTTATGTTGGGACCACACATGAGGAAACTCTGGGCTTATTCCTGGCTCTGCATTCAAGAATTACTCTTGCTGGTGCTCAGGGGGCCATATGGAATGCCAGAGACTAAATACGGGTTGGCCATGTACAAAGCAAGCTCTATCATTCCAGCCAACAAAAATTTTACAATTTTCTTCTAAGTGTACGACACAGTATTGTTTACTAAATGCATGTGGCATATCTCTGGAACTTTTTCATCTAGAATATTTTGTTTTGTTAGTTTGGTTTTGGCTTGAATTTGGAGGCCACAGTGACAAAGCTTAGGGGCTACTCCCAGATTTGTGCTGGGGTGAGAGAGTAAGGGGGCACTTCCTATGTTCCACAGTCGATCATGTGACATCAGGGATAAAACTGGGAATCTCCCTCTGCAGAGCAACACACCAACCATTGTGGATGCTGATGAGAAAATTTATATTCAAAACTGGTAGAGTGGCACCTTGTCTGGAGATTCTTTTTGTTTGTTTGCTTTTTGTTTTTGGGTTTTGGGTCTCACCCGGCAGCGCTCAGGGGTTACTCCTGGCTATGAGCTCAGAAATCGCTCCTGGCAGGCTTGGGGGACCATATGGGATGCCAGGATTCAAACCACCGTCCTTCATGCCTTACCTCCATGATATCTCTCTGGCCCCTTGTCTGGAGATTCTAAGAAGAATCTGAAACCAATTTTTATTAAAGGAAAGAACCAGCTCAAAATTTATAATCAACAGGAAGACTAGAATCACTTTGGTGTGTTAACAAGATCATTACGGTAATGCCTTAATATTTATTTAATATATTATATTTTTAATAGTATCTTCCACCTGCTTTCCACTGTGATGCTTTATTAATTGAGCAGAAACAAGAGAAGATCTGCAGGACTTGCAGTCTGATCAGACTAGTTGTGACTAGTAATGAAATTTCTTCTTACAGACTCTCCCTCTCATCCACATGTTGTCCTGTCTCTCTCTAACTTGTAAAACAGATATTTTCTATTAACCTGGCAGACATCTCAATAAAGTGCCTTCACAAGTCAATTACATTTAGCATATAATCATGTTCATATGAAAGAAACTATCATGTTAAAATGTATATTTACTTACTATAAATATGAATCTACAGTTGTTTAGTTTTCAAAATCTTTTTTTTTTCTTCAGTGCCAGGAATGGATCCCACAGCCTCAAAGATATCTGAGGCATACAGTGTACATCTGAGTCACATCACAGGGTTAGAATATCTGATTTTTTCTAATTACTGAACATAAAGTAATATTGTTTATTGTTATTACTATTACAATAGCTTTTGTAATTTAGCTGTTATATATGAAGACTGGTGTAAAGGAAAACTATCCAAGGAAAAAAAACCTGCATTTAATATCAACAGATGTGCTTCTGGAACTCTCTCGAAACAGCAGGACTGCATTTAACTCTGAGCATTTGAGTGAAACGCATCCTATCAGTGCTTATAAAAACAAGGTACAAGATCATCATACATCATATATCATTACTGTCAACTACCATGTAAAATTTATTGAGATAAAATTTTGTCTTCTTTACACGAGAAGCACCAGATGGAGTTAATATATAAATATAGGTTATTTTGTCTGGGGGCCACATTTAACAGTGCTCAGAAACTAGTCCTGGCTCTGTGCTCAAGAATGCTCCTCGTGAAAATCAGGAGACTATCTGCAGGGCTGCAAACAGAACTGGGGTCAGTGAAATGAAAACAAATGCCTGAGCCCTAAACTATCTCTCCAACCCAATATTTTAATATTTTAAGCTACAAATAAAATCAAGAAAATAATGGAGCCTTTTGAAATAGCATTTAGGATAGAAGAGACATTCCACATCCTGGCACAATACCAAAAATCATAAATAAAAGATGGTTTGCATGATAATAAGACCCCATAAAAATGGGGTGCAGAGGAACAAAACATTTGGAGTAGGTTCATTAGTCAGCTGTTTACTCACCTTCATTATATTGATAAAAATTAATATGGATGTATTTTATCATACACCTGTAAAATCACTTTACTTTTTGCCTTTCATCTTTCTGAGTTAATTAGCACAGGTATCTTTAATTATGTCAAGTGTTTTATGTCAAACTCTGGCTAATAAAAGTAGCAGGGCAAGCAGCAGAAGTGAGAAGTTTAGCTGGTTCAATACGATCCAAGAAGCTACTCAGCAAGCAACCCCTGACTGAAATGCACCTTTTTCAATGTCTCTGATTTCTTGTTCGAAACTTCAAGCTGAGACCCCACAGATATAAACCTGGTCAGGAAATGGAGAATTTGCATGCCATGGCATTCAACCACACAATTGTCCCTATAGTAATATTTTCGAAGGAAATTGATGCAACTCCTCAAAGATGGGTAGGTAAGAAGTAGCATTGCTTTGATAGGGAAGTAGTAAGGAGGGACATTTTTCCAACAAATGGAATACTTGTAGCCTAAGAAATCAATTTTTTATTACCAAAAAATATCATTGGGGGGGGGTGGGACCAGGGAGATAGTATAGAGGGTAAGATATATGTTTTGCACATGGCTGACCCAGTTAGCTTCCCTAACACCATGTGGTCTCCTGCACATTGCTGGATGCTGGGTGCTAGGTGGTGGTTCCTGGGCACCACTGAGTGGCCCCAATCAGCTCTGGCACCACCAGCCATAGTAGCATTGCCTTCTGGGTTTCATACACATTCTCTGGCCAGGCTGATAGAGACTTGCACAGCATCATCCCTGGGCCTCCTGACCACCACCCTTGGGGCGCGCACCACAAAAAGAAAAAATAACAATTTGAAAGAATCTTCTCATGGACACAAAATTGAGGTTGTTTTTTAACATAGTGAAATAGAACAAGGGAAAGTAGAACTCTCTGAAGCACCACAGAGGTAGAGAGTTAAACTTTCATTAACAAATCTCTAATAAAGAGTCATGTGTCTTTAGTGCATAAAGGCAATGGCTGAAGAATCACTTCATAACAAAGTAATTATTTGGGGTTGAGGCACCAGCAATTCTTGGCCTCTCACAAGCAATTCAATACAGACCCAAAAACGTGTGGTGGTGTTCAGACCCTCCAGGGTTGGGGATACCTGGGCCACCCCAGGGGTACTGAGAGCCTCCAAGAATGCACCAGTGATCCTTGAGGGGACCAGATGGTGTTGGGAATTATGTTCAGAATGGGAACATGCTAAAAAAAAAAGTAATTATTTTTGTTTGTTTTATGTGGGAGTCACACTTAGCAGTGCTCAGAGCTATAAAAACCCCTTTACTCAGAAGCTCTTTACTCAAGGGGTCAATTCTGGCAGAGCTCATGGGACCATAAGTGGTGCTGGAGATTGAACCACTTGCAAGGCAAGTGCCTTAATCCTGTGTTATCTCTCTGGTCCCTGAAAAATTTTTTAACATATTTTAAAATGTTTGCTATATTTTTATAATCTCTGGGAGGTCTTAGATCCTGTGATGATACTAGAATTACTCTGACATATTCCTTGCCATACAACAGTTTCAAGTTCAAAACAGAGCAGCAGCCTACTCTAGAAATGGCTGTCAAGGCTTCCTCAGAATGAGATGACAGGGTCACAGTTATTTAAAGGGAAGCTGTCTTCATCTTCCACACAAGTCTCCAGCTTTTCCAAATCAGAAATCTTTCTTTGGCGCTAAGTTGGATAAATAAATAGCTTAAGAACTTTTTTGGTGTAATGGGAGGTGATGTGCTCAGGACTTACTCCTGGCTCTGTATTCGGGGGTCATGTCTAGTAGGCTTTGTAGGGCCATTTATGGTGCTAGGGATCGAATCCAGACTGGCTGCAGGCAAAGCAAGCACTCTCCCTGCTCTATCTCTACAGCTCCCAATATTTTTTAAATGTTTATTCGCTAACATATTACTTCAGTTTCTTTTCTCATGATACATTGGTCATGAGAAATGCATTTGATTGGTATTTACTGACCTCTTGCCAGGCACTGCGCTGGTGTCAGGACAAAGTAGCAAACAAAAGACAAAGTTCTTGTTCTCATGGACTCTCTAATCTAATGGGGAAGACAGATAACATGTGTATTGTGTAGGGAAAAGGACTGAAATCATGGCCAGGGTAAGAGCTAAATACCTACATGGGAGAGGCACTTGGAAGCATATACTAGGGAATTAAACCATGGGGGCCAGTTCTTTGCCCCCTAAGAATGTGCCCTCTAACATTCCACTGTTAAGTTCTTCCCCAGCAGCATTCTGTATATATGCATACATGCATATATACTATGCATATTGAAATCATAAATCCATTTTATAGCCAATGTTAAAAAATAGCTTGTTAAAAATAATACCTTTAGGGCTGAAGTAATAGCACAGTGGTAGGGCTTGGCACATGGCTGATCCAGGACGGACCTGATTCAATCCTCGACATCCCAAGTGGTTCCCCAAGCCAGGAGCGATTTCTGAGCGCATAGCCAGGAGTAATCCCTGAGCCCAAAAACCAAAAATATAATAATAATAACAGTAATACCTTTATTACTTCTAACTCTTTCGTTCCAAAGGATGAAAACACAAAAATGTTATTCTAGAAATCTAATTTACATTAGTAGTTGCACTTATTTTTCTCTTTGTGATTCAGTTGAAAATGTGAAACAAATAAGGAATTGAAGAAATATTAAGTAGATCTTGATTAAATTAAAGAAATAAAAAATACTGAGAGAATAAGGATCATTGATTTCAGTGTTCATTAAATCAAGGGTGAAAGGAAAACTGGTGCCATCAGTGAAGGGTGTTGCCAAGAGACTGGCTAAGTGATGGACATGAGAACCCGCACTGGGCTACAAAGTCTTTTCCAGAAGAAATTGAACCAAAAAATGTAAATGATGTGGGGCCAGAGTGGTAGCACAGTGGTTTGCCTTGCACAAAGCCAATCTGAGTTTGATCCCTGGCATCCAAATGGTGCACTTAGCTCATTAAGAATGACCCCTGAGGGCCCGGAGAGATAGCACAGCGGCGTTTGCCTTGCAAGCAGCCGATCCAGGACCAAAGGTGGTTGGTTCGAATCCCGGTGTCCCATATGGTCCCCCGTGCCTGCCAGGAGCTATTTCTGAGCAGACAGCCAGGAGTAACCCCTGAGCAACGCCTGGTGTGACCCAAAAAAAACCAAAAAAAAAAAAAAAAAAAAAAAAAGAATGACCCCTGAGTGCAGAGCCAGGAATAATTCGAGTTGTGGGTGTGGCCTAAAAACAAAAATAAAGTAAGTAAATGATATATAGAGACAAGAAAGTTCAATGTTGGAACCTCTGGTACTCCCCCAGAAGATCAGGTGGAATGAAGTGGGATAAGTCCTAAAAGATACTGCAAAAAAAAAAAAAAAAGTCAGGATCAGAGATCCCCCAAAATAACCTTTCTGGCAGGGTTTCTTCTGCCAGGAAATCAGAAGATTTTGAATGCATTTGAATATTATTATTGGTGTATCCCTCACATTTTTGGTGTTGGGGATTACATCTGGGTATAGATACTGGGGCCAGGATTGAATCCATGAACATGCAAGGTGTGTGCTTTCACCCTGCCACCTCCCAGATCAGAACCACCACCCCAGGCAGTGGTTCTAACCTAATATTTAGGATATGCCCAATTTTCAGCACAGGGTTCTAGTTCCATCTGTGATTAGCTAGAGTAGAAGGGTGTGTGTGCTCCCATCCTTCTTGGTCCTTCTCCTAGCTCTCCCTTTGTTAGAACAAGTATTGATTATGTGGATGGCAGCCCCTGACTTCCATTTAACATGGTTCTCCATTGCATCCAGCTCACCATCTTCTGTGAAGGTGCTTATTGAATGTGACCCTCATACCCCCAGTCAAGGTTACATCAGTATCACTGTGATGCTTGATAGAAGTGCAGACTCTCAGACCCCACCAAGCCTACTAAGTGGGACTTTTCCATTTCAGAAACTCCCTAGAAAATTGGGAGGGAGACAGCAGTCAATTGCAAGCATTAAGTTCCAGAGCTGTTCCATGTTGCCTGTGATGACTGCAATTGGGTGTGTGCACCTCTGCCAGGGGTGAACAAATATGAACAAATATGAGCACTGCAGTCATTCCTTGGAAGCACTGCAAGAAGTATACAAGCCTCCCCTTTTCCAAACTCCACAATTAATTGCACAAATGGCCCAAGGCTTATATGTGGCCCAGTCTCAGAAGCAGGAACTTCAACTGCAAGTGAGGCAGATGATCAGTCAGGAAAATAGGAAAGGAAACCCCCCCCCAAAAGTTTATCTAAGCACATCAAAATTGAGAAGTGCCATTCTATCTCTATCAGTTTCATTGGTTGCAAAATGAATAGCTATTCCTGGTCCACCTTGCTTATAGACTTAAATTGAAGGTGTAAATTTTTAAATTAAGATTTTATAAAAGGAAAGGGTAGTAGTTGATTTAAAAATTACTAAGAAGGGTTCGAAGTTAGTGCTGAAGTCAGGGCACATGCCCCACTCAGGTTTGATCCCCAGCACACCATATAGTCCCCCTGAACACTATCAGGAATAAAGAAATAGGGCCGGAGAGATAGCATGGAGGTAAGGCATTTGCCTTGCATGCAGAAGAACGGTGGTTTGAATCCCAGCATCCCATATGGTCCCCTGAGCCTGCCAGGAGCGATTTCTGAGCATAGAGCCAGGAGTAACCCTTGAGTGCGGCCGTGTGTGACCCAAAAACCAAAAAATAAAATAAAATAGGAATAAAGAAATAATCCCTGAGTGCAGGGTCAAAGCAAGCCCTACTGAACACTGCAGGGTGTGGTGACAATACAAAAACAAAAAAGGAAGGAGGGAAAGAGTAAGAAAGAAGGAAAAGAAGGGAGGGGGGAAATCCAGAGAGCCCTATTCCTAGCCCCTCTGATTCCATGGATTCTGGCCTAGATCTACAGAAATCCAGCCTAGTGTTTCACACATGCAAAGCATGAGATCTACCACTGATCTTTGGTCATACATAATTTTTAAGAGTACCTCCTTTTTTGGGGGGAATCACACCTGGTGGCACTCAGGACTTACTCCTTGCTCTATGCTCAGAAATCGCTCCTGGCAGGTTTGGGGACCATATGGGATGCCGGGATTCGAACCACCATCCTTCTGCATGCAAGGCAAATGCCCCACCTCCACACTATCTCTCCAGCCCCAAGAGTACCTCCTTTTTAAGAGTAATGCTCAAGGGTCAGAGTGATAGTACAGTGGGAAGGGCACATGCCTCCCAGGTGACTGATCTAAATTTGATCTCTGGCATCCCATATGGTTCCCTGAATACCACCAGGAATAATCCCTGAGGCAAAGTCAGGAGTTGTTGCATTAAATAATTAACGATGGGGCTGGATGGAGGTGGATGGCATTCCAGGCCACGTGGCTCTGCAACCCCCATCCAACCGGTGGGTCCCAGGCCCAGGTGAATGGCGGAATCAAACTCATCCAGAGACAGGCATCAGGAAGCATCAGCTTTATTCATCCCTATCCACCACAAGTGTGGTCTCTATTATAACCTTTCAAGCACAGCCATTCTTTGCTAGTCCTGCCTCTTAACTCCTTTCAGCCATCTTCCCTTTGGGCTCCATGCTGGTCAAAGACCAGAACGCAGAGACCCAAAAGCCCAAGAGCCCAGCAGGGAAGCCCCTCCAATCCCCTAGCTCAAAGGTTTTTCTACCTTTTCCAAAACCCCTCCCAGGAATGGGCGGGGTCTTACAGGTAAGGTCACACATAATATCTGGTTCCCAAGACCCCTCCCAGAAATGGGTGGGTCTCAGGTAGCTACACCTAAATCCAGGGTCTCAGATAGGTACACCTACAAGGAGTAACCCCTAATTTTGAGCATTACCATGTATGTCCCTCCAAAATTGACAAAACAAGCAAAAATAGTAATGGCACAAAGGGTTGGAGAATATGGTCTGCATGCAGGAGACCCAGGTTCAATCCTCAGCACTGCATTGTTCACTGAGTACCACAGAACAAACCTCCAAGCACCAGGAATAAATTCTGAATGCTGTGCACCCCAAAACAAAAGAAAAAGGAAAAGACAACCACGACCATTGTAATAAAAAAACCCTCAGGTAAATTTAACATGCCACTTGGATCCAGAACCATAACAAACATGAATAAAGACATTAACACAGTTAGATATATTGTATGACATATATATATATTGTATAATAAACAAATGTAGAAATGATAATGAAACAAACCAAAAGGATGACTCAATCTTTGCCATGGGCTCTGAAATTCTGCTTCCAGGACTTTATTCTCCAAGAGTCCATGAACAAAATCATCTGTGTGCAGAGACTTGTTGCAGCATTGTTTGTGATAGCAAAGTTCTAATGCTGGCCAACTAGTGAGTGTGCTCATAAAAGCAGGTACGCCCATATAATGCAACACAATGACGGTGTTAAAACCAGCGTAGGAAGCTTTGTGTACTCCTATAAAAATATCTCCAAGACAAGCACTATCCAGTTGGAAAAGTTACCTAACATGTGACGTGAGGTCTCATTTATGTGAAGAGGTAAGTGTGCATATACACGCGTATGTGTGTGTAAATGTTTAGAAATATCAAATGAGTCTTGCAAACTGTTGACTGTGCTTCCTCTGGGAAGAGGAATGGGAGGGAGAGGAACTTTCTGCTGTGTAAACTTCTAAATATTTTACAAGAATGTACCCACACATGAATTGTATAACTATTACCTACACATCCGGGGTTGTTGGCTGTCGTACCATCTGTAATTTTAGTGAACAGACCAGTAATACTAATTATTTTAATACTATGATCAAGAATATCTCATTTTATCATGTATAGTCACTTACCAAAAAATATATTGGGACTGGAGAAAGGTACTGTGGGTAAGGCACTTGCCTTGCATGTGCTGACCCAGGTTTAATACCTGTTACCACATATGGAACCCTAAGCCCACCAGGAGTAATACCTGAGTACAGAGTCAAGAGTAAGCTCTGGATGTGGCCCACCCAACCTCCCCCCAAAATCTGTAATAACATACAAATTGAATTGTCCTATACACCCAGGGCTTTTATTATTAAGCCTATCACTTCTCAGCAGAGAAATTACTGGAATCCTATTGCTCTAATTTAAAGTCTCTTCCCTCCCCACATTAAACTTACTGTTAACTCTAACAACTTATTCTTCGAATAAGTGTTCAAAGGCCCACTTATAAAAAGATCTTTACACAATATTTTGTACATCCTCCAGGCTTCAGAGGACAGAGGCAAGAATGGCCACATTGCTAGTTGTTGAGCTGAGGGATGAGCACCTGTCTTCCAGACTCCTCTGAGTGAGCCAAAAGAGCTCCTTCTCTTTGAAATGGCAATAAAGCAAGGAGTGAACACGTGTGATGTTACTACGAATCTGCTTCTCTGCCCCAGGCCACTTTCTTTTTCTCTGAGATAAACCTGCGGAACTTATTTTACTCTAATAGCAACTGGAACAAAGTCAGGGTGGAGGCTGGAGGACCCAGAACAAGGCCTCCCAGCATCTGTCGTGGGGCCCACTGACAGCTCCTTACAAACTGTCCTTCTCCTGCTCCTTTCTCCAGGTTATCAAATCTGACAAGGTTTGATGAGAAAACCAAGGCAGGCAGTAATATCTCCTGAGGCCCCCATTCCCTTACTAGTCTGTTTTTGTTTGACAGGTAGAGTGTAGATGTCACCTACAAAACTCTTTTCACTCACCTGAACCAAGTGTGCTTCGGGGACTGCTTTGTCATCTCAAAGGACCCTATAGGTGGCTGCCAGACCATGACTTCCCTCACCCTGACTTGATTTTCTCTCAGAAGAAAATCAATTTTGGTAAGATACCCCCTGAAAATCCAACACCTCCTCTACTTTGCCCTCAGAAAAGTGCAAACACTTCACAACTCAGAGTGACCATTGGATTCCACAATAGTCTGAGATCTGAGAAGTCAGTGTGAAGCTCCAGGCAGAAGATCTGTAGTTCCAATTCTGACTACCCAGGGATGTGACAGAAGAAAATAGAAATGGCCCCACAAAGAGCAGAGGGCAAGAGACATTGGCTCCTTTCCTCACCTCTTGTTAGTGTTCCCCAGCTTCCACCTGCCTCTGGGAATCGAGAAAACTCGTTCAGAATTCAGAACACAAGTTGGACCACAGAACCAGCCTCTCATTGGTTCTGTAATCAAGTGGTCCTGTGGGCTGGCCCCCCTCTGCTGCTCTCTGAGGCAGTGTCACCATGAGGTCTCCTGGAAGGCTTCGAGGAGCACCTTGAGGAGAGAATCTCTCTTAGCAATGTCCACAGGTCATCACTAGGTCAGACATCACTAGGATTCTCCTGGAGATGACAATTGTCCCCTGAGGACACTTCCAGCAGCAGAGGCAACCCTTCCACACCCTACCCCAGAGCTTTGTCTCAACACCCTTGAAAGCAGGGGACCTCAAACTTTTTAAACTGGGGACCAGTTCTATTCCTCAGATGGCTGGAAGTTTAAAGAAAAACTGGAACAATAGTGGCCAGCAAGCCATAGTTTGCTGCCTGAGACTGAAAGGAAGAGTTGAGAGACAGAGAGAATGGGGGGAATCAAAAGTGTGGTACACATTCTTTACATGCTCACTGTGGGCCCAGGGCAAGTTGGCAGCTAAGCAGGACAGGCAGCAGCAGCAAGAACACCTGGCAGGCCGAATAAATATTCTCAGTTGTCTATACATGGCCCACAGGCCATAGTTTGAGGACCCCTGCTCTGAAGTCAACTCCAAAGAGTCCTGCTAAACCCCAGTGATGTCACATGGTCCTGGGAGTAGTTGGTTTTAATTAATTGGTTTTGATTGGGCCACCGATTCTTCTTTCTCTTTCTGAGTGGAGGCTCTCCCAACAATGCTTGGCCTGTGGTGCTCAGAGATTACCAGTGCTGTACCCAAAAGTGCTTGGGGGGGGGCAAAAGGTATCAAATTTAGGGTTTGGTTTATTGGTCTATTGGAGCATGTGCTCCATCATGTGCTTCATTTTCAACTCAGAGACAGCATCAAAGTTTAATTACTATATTATAAATACTGAAATCTAAACTGTCATCAATACTGAAAACAATTGGTTCTTGCTATTAATGTCCCTAATAATTTCCACCTAAGCATTCAAATACTTTTTTATGAGGAACAGCTACTTGACTCAGTACAAATAAATTTTTGGTTTAGGAAGAACTATACTTGGACCTGGGGAAATGCTCAAATGGGTGAGCACATACTTTACATGTTAGAACCCAGATTAAGTCCCCAGTATCCTCAGAACATGAATGGAAGCAACCCCAACCACTGAGCTGGTAATAGCCTAGACATTGCTAAGTGTGGCCACACACACACACACACACACACACACACACACACACACACACACACAAAGAAAAGACATGTTTATTTATTCATTTATTTCTTATCTGGGGTCACACTAGTGGTGATTAGAGCTTACTTCTGGTAATGCTTGGAGGACCATATTCAGTGGCAGAGATTGAACCTGGGTAGGTTGTGTGTAAAGCAAGTGTCTTACCTACTATACTATCACTCTGATCCTTTTTTTTTTTTTTTAATCTATACCTGGGAGCAGAGCAATAGTACAATGGGTAAGGAATTTGCCTTGCATATGGCTGGTTGGGTTTTATCATGAACATAAGATACTGTTTCCCGAGCACCTTCAAGAACACTGATCCATGATTGCAGAGCCAGGAGTAAAGTACAAACACTGCTGGGTGTGTCCCCACCAAACAAAAACAAATCTACATTAAAAATACTTATAAAGTTTATAAACATATTAGAGATATTTTTACCATTTGAAAAAGGTATCACGATCATAATTCACGCTGAGTAAATTCTTATGTGCCAGGTGCTGCACTTTTGAATGTTTTGAAAGTTGATACCGGGATGCAGAAAAAGCCCAGGTTTGACATAGAAAAGGCCCTTAGTACAATTCTTGGAACCACACGCTCACCCACCCCATTCCAGCAGCATTCGACCCCTATTTTTTAAAAACTGATATTTACTGATACTTGCTTTGTAATGAAACACATTCTTCTATTTAGCTCATCATTTTCTCTAAGCATTTCAGATGGCAGATGAGGAGAGCAAAGTACAGACAAGTTTATTTACTTGCCAGAATCTGCGTAGCTGTTAAGCATGAGATTTAAAAGTTGACTCTGATTCTTTTTATTCTTATTGATTTTTATTGATCCACAACACTATGGATATAATTTCAGGGTATAATTTCACACCCATCTATGTGTATAGACTCCTGATACCCACTACCCATGTGTTAGTGATATCTCATTATTTTTTCAAATTATTTATTTAATCACCATTAATTACAGTTACAAAGTTATTCATGTTTAAGTTTCAGATGTATGTTTCAACACCCATCTCTTCTCCAATCCACTTACCTTCACCAATGTCCTCAGTTTCCTACCTGTTCCCTAGCCAGCCTCCACAGTGAGCACTATTTTCTTTTCATTTTTCCCTCTTTAAGCACTGAAATTTACCATACTAGTCATCTAGTTATTAAAACAATTTCTCTATTCACCAGAGTTCAATTCTTAACTATAATTATATCATAGTTGCATCATATTCATAAAAATTTATTCAGTAAGCAGCTATTGTAGGACTCTTAAATACCAATCTTTGGTATTATGTTCTAAGTATACAATGACAAACAAGACAAATTATGGTCCCTGCTTTTGTGTGTCTTGGATCTGTTGCAACCCAGGCAGATAAGCAGTTCATTAAGGCTGTGTGAGAAGAAAGTACAGTACTTCAGTACTAGGATATTGCAGGGTTAGATGCTAAAACATCTAGCCTAAACCAAAAGCAAGAAGGAAGGTTTCTCAAGACAGTGAGATATGAGTGGAGATCTAAAGGATAACTATAAATGACTATAAATTGGACAAAATACAAGAAGGTGGAAGACACAGAGGGAAAACAGGCAGAGGATAGTGTGACATGGTTAGTGAAAGAATGGAGAGAGGTTCAGTCAGACTGGAGCAGACAGGGAATTAGACAATGTGAGTGAGGCAGCAGGAGAGAGAAACAAATCAGAGTCTGAACCATGTAAAGCTTGTACGAGTTTTTAGGGTCTAGGAAAGGAGACACTATTGAAAAGCACTGGGCACCAGCACCAACCATGGCCCAGTAAATCTTTTTTTTTTTTTGGTTTTTGGGCCACATCCGGCGGTGCTCAGGGGTTACTCCTGGCAGTCTGCTCAGAAATAGCTCCTGGCAGGCACGTGGGACCATATGGGACACCGGGATTCGAACCAACCACCTTTGGTCCTGGATCGGCTGCTTGCAAGGCAACCGCCGCTGTGCTATCTCTCCGGGCCCGGCCCAGTAAATCTTTAGACACTGCTTTCAGTAATTATTACAAATTGACTTTTACTGATCTAAGTTTTGATAATTCCATTTGCCTTTGTGTTGTAACAAAAATTATAAAGTAAATTTTTGTCTGCAAGGGGGCAGGCTAGGGTGATACATGGGGTATTGGGGACAGTGATAGAAGGAAGGTCCCACTGGTGGTGGGACTGATGTTTGGAATATTTAATGCCTGAGACAACTGTATTATGAATGACTTGGTAAATCTTGGTGTTATAATAAAAAAAATAAATGAAGGAAAGGAAAGCCCTGGGCACAGGACCTGGAGATATGACTCAGATGTAGAACATTTCCTTGACTCATGAGTCCCTGCATGAACTTGATTTGGCAGTGCTGCACATCACCAGGTGCTTTTGTAGCACTGAGGATGTAATCCCCAGTGCACAAGTGGGACTCCCAGCATTGCCACAAAGCATTCAACATGGTGTTGCTGAGCATGTCCCAAAGCATGCCATCCAATACAGGGCACCCCAAATGGGTTACTCCCAGCTCTCCAAACATCAGCAAATACAGACCTCTGAGTTTTCCAAACACTGCCACCATAAACATGCAATAAAATGCAAAATGTTATACAGCATGTATAGCAGAGATAGATTTAGCTTGCCTATTGCCTTTATGTCATGAGCATGAAGTGGTATCTGAAGATAGGGAAAAGTGTTACCCAAGGCAGGAGGAAAGGGCCTCAAACACCAATATTTCAAGGCTGAAAAGAGAAGGAACTTCAAAAAGTGACTCAGGAAAGATTGAAGAAAAACAATGAGGTTAAATAATTTTCCCAAGATCATAGAGATAGTACATGGCAAAGTTTAGAATTCAAACTCAACTCATCCTTGCAATTGTGAGAGGGCAGAGGACAGGGATTCTGAAAACTCTTAGAATGAAAATTGGCACTTCCTCTAAGGGGAAGTCTTTTAAAAGCTAAAATATAGAAATCTATATGTGTCAGCAATACCATTTCTACACACCTATCAAATGACTAAGAAAACCCTAAGGTTGGTCCTGAGCAATAAATAGCATAGCGAGTAGGGTGCTTGCCTTGCATGCAGCCAACACAAGCTCAATCCCCAAAATCCCATATGGTCCCCTGAGTCCACCAGTACTAATTGCTGAGTGCAGAACCAGGAGTAATCCCTGAGTACTGCCGGTTGTAACCCCAAAACCAAAACAAGAGAGACAGATAGACAGAGACAGAGAGACAGACAGAGACAGAGAGACAGAGAGAGACAGAGACATAGAGACAGAGACAGAGACAGAGAGAGAGGGAGAAAGGAAGAGAACACTAAAGCAGAGATTGGAGTGATAGTACAGTGTGCAAGATACTTTGCCTTGTACATGGCTGGCCCAGGTTCTTATCCCAGCACTCTATATGGTCTCCTGAGCTTCTAGGAGTTATCTCTGAGTGCAGGGCCAGGAGTAAACCCTGAGCTTGCTCAACATAACCAACAGTTATGACCCAAAAGCAAAAATAAAACACTAAAGCAAAAAGATAGCTACACTGTGTTCACTGCATCATGATTTCCATTAGCCAAGACATGGAAACAATCTAATTGATCATCAGCTGGTGACTGAAAAGAGACATGGTGGTTTTTAAAAATTGATATATATAATCTTCAATTGAAAAAAGATGAAATCTTGCCCTTTTTCCTCAGGGATGGAACTTTGTGGTGATTAAGCCAAGGAACGTCAGTCAGAAAGTGAAAGACATTTTACCGGGTGGTTTCTTTCATATGTAGAGTCTAAATAACCAAAGCAAGTAAACAAAAAATCACAACAAAATAACTTAGACTCCATGAAGAACAGAATGGTTCCCAGAGGGGATGCAGTAGTTAGGGTGATCAATATGCTCAGGGACTGGCACGAAAACTTGGGTGGTGAGTGTAATGAGGCTTTGACATTTACAGAGGTGTGACACTGTACTCCTCAAAGCTTAGAGTCTTGTCAAAGGGCAGCAAATCAATAAAATGTTTTTATTTAAAAGTCTATTAATCTAAGTGAGTGAGGTCACATTCTAGACCTTAGCATATCTTGAATATTGTTTTTCCTGGCAGTCTCGCATTCGTTGATAAAAATTTTCTATTATTTTCTAGGAGTTTATTCACACAAAATTTTTCTCAAGAAGTTGTGATGATTGAACTCCAGGTCAGCCAGGGACTTACCCACTCTGGTATTTCTTTAGCTCTAACCAGGTTGGATTTGGATATGCTTGGGCTTCTCCAAAGAATACCCCTCAGATAGTGCATTGCAAAGTTCCCTTAAAATTTCTCTGCAGAAATCCTCTCATGTGACACCAATACAGATCCAGAGACTATTTGTTTTCCCAATTCTTCAAGGATCAGAGCAAATATTGGTCAAGACCTTGTTCCCAATAAGTATGTCTTCAAATGATAGATTCATGAAAACACTAACCTTTTTGGTGAACTCTTTATTGTCTTGTTAATAACTGTTTGCTTCTAAAATTATCTCCATAATTAAGTACAGGACATATGACAGTTACAAAATAAAAACAAATCAAGTTGTCCTCACCCCCCCCACCTATCTCCTCAACCCATTTCCTAGAACCACGTTTCAAGATATGCCACTGTTTGATCTATATGCTTAGAGACCATTTCCTATATTAGTATTTTTTAGATAAGAAGGATAATTTTGTCTGCATTGTTCTGATTCTGTTTGTGATATTGTCCTATCAGCATATATTGTTTTCTCCTAGCTGTCCTGTCTACCATATGAAAGTGTCATTATCTCTGACCAATCCCCCTATTAAAGGCTGCTTACATTTGGGGGTTGGAGTGGGACCTGCATTTATTTTTCAGAGTGTGAAGGGCAAAAACTAAAAAACAAAAACAAACAAACAAAAAATTTAAATTAAAAAAACAAAATTTAAAAAAATTGGCCTAAAAGTTCAGGTTGAGCATTTTCCCCAAGTTGACATTGTTTGTCTTTATCTTTGCTGCATTTTTTTTTTACCTTGTTGCATGTTTTCCTCCTGCTGTTCCCTCTAATCTGCTACTACTTATGGGATCAAGGTGTGTTTGTTGCTTTAAAGATCCCCTAGAGTCTAGGACAATCTGGAGGAGGTAAATTTAGTAAATAAACAAACTATTGTCCCAACTTTTACATCCTTACTCTAAAAGATTTTAGAGGCACTAGGATAAGTTTTGCTATTATCTGGGAATCAGCTTAAAAACTAAGTTATGTTTGAACTGTGCTTTCCTTTTCCTTTTAAAGAACATCTCAGACCAGAGATTGACTGGCTATATTTAAGTTGAAGGCATATCTTAGAACTTCAAAGAGGTGACCATCTCCCAAACTCTGCTGGGAGGCAAAGTTAACTTTTGGGAAACAATTAGAGGACAGTTGAGTGCTAAATAATGTGTTACAAGCCCCGGGCACAGAGAGCTCTGGAAATAGGGATCCCAAGAGTTCTCTGCCTTTAAGGGTTAAGAAAGCAAAAGGAACATTATTAGAAGTATAGACAGACCCACAGAAGGCTTTATAAGTACTTCAGAACTTTTCATTATTTGACATTATCTGATATTTGTGTTTGTTTCTGTTTAAGAACTGTTTACCAATTCTTACCAGGGGAACAGCCAGGGTAAAGACTGGCTTTTTCTTCCACTATGATTCCCTCACTCCAGGAACAGTGTCTGACACATGGTAAATGGTCAATGGCTATTTATATTTAGGGGCAGGGAGGAGAAGGAGTGAGAGCAATCACTGTTGGGAACAGTGAGAAGACTGGCTAAAAGTGGAAGGAAGGAGAGCAGCTTCTTGAGAAGGGAAGACTGCAGCAAAGGGGCAATCGAGTGAGCCTGTGTGGGATTAAAAAAAAAACAACAGTGGGAAATAAAACAGTGGGCCAGTGGAATTCACTGAACATGAAAGGAGAGCCGCTGACCACTGCTAGAATGGACCTTGAATAGGTTATACTCAGGTACTTGAACCTGAAATTAAATTAAAGCATGAACAAATAGAGCAATATTGTTCAGCTTCCTGGGTCAGGAAGACCTGTGTGGGCAGCAAGAATTTTTTTTTGTATTTTCTTTTTTTCTTTAATTATCTTTATTTAAACACCATGATTACAAATATAATTGTAGTTGTATAATTACAGTCATGTAAAGAACACCCCCCTTCACCAGTGCAGGATTCCCACCACCAATTTCCCACATCTACCTACTCCCCACCCCATCCACACCTGTACTCGAGACAGGCTTTCTTTTTCCCTCATTCATTCACATTGTTATGATAGTTTTCAGTGTAGTTATTTCTCTAGCTGCACTTATCACTCTATGTGGTGAGCTTCATGTCATTAGCTGCACCTACATGGGAAGATGGGGGGAAGTAAGGGTTGGGACTGAGGCAGAAAATATTAGAAATGAGCTTTGTAGGGCAGTATCAAGGTCACAATACAAGATGGATATTATGGATATATAAAATATATGCATACAATACTGTCAATATGAAAACAAGGAGAAAAAAATTTCCAGTGACTGTCCCAACATAAACCAGTGCTAGAATGGCCCGCCCTCCTCCAGAGCGCATTCCCATTAGTGTAGGGAGAGGTAAGGGGAAAGCCTGTTGACCCCTATAGAGTCCACCTAGACTGGCGCCCAGGGAAGGCCTGAAGTCCAGGGGAGAAAAACCCTATACCTGGCAAGAGCTGGTCTCCAGAATCAAGGAGGAAACCGGAAGCCAGATGTCTGCCCGCCCTCTTCCCATTGCACCACCCCCCTGGAGTACGGAGGGAGGGGGGAAGCCTGAGAACCACTAAGAGTCCCACCTGAACCCACTTCTGGCCATCTGAGCTGGCACCCAGGGAAGGCCTGGAGTCAGGGGAAAAAGACAAGGACAGCTGGGGGCCTGCCAAGCCTCCCAGCACTTCCCCAGGCCAGGGAGAAGGGCTCTGTTATGATGCCTCCCCAGACCCTATACCTGGCAAGAGCTGGTCTCCAGAATCAAGGAGGAAACCAGAAGCCAGATGTCTGCCCGCCCTCCTCCCCATGCACCTCCCCGCTGGAGTACGGAGGGAGGAGGGAAGCTAGGGGTTACTCCTGGCTCTGCGCTCAAAAATCACTCCTGGCAGGCTTCAGGTACCATATGGGATGCTAAGGATCCAGGTTGGCAGCGTGCAAGGCAAACACCCTCCCCGCTGTGCTATTGCTCAAGCCCCAAAAGTTTTACTTTTTTAAAATTTCCTTTCGTTTAGTTCTTCTTTACTAATAGCCTGGTGAAGTGTTAATGTGATCACAATACCTTCATGGACGCCTCCTGTGCTTGTGTCCACTATTATTATTTTTCTTTTTTATTTCATTAAAGCACTGGGCTGTACTGTGCTCACTGTTTAGGCAATTCGGTTCCCTGTATTGAACCAGTTGTCAAGGAAAGTGTTTTCCTTTGTTCTTCCACAAGCTTTTGCTTTGTGGGTCTCTCCATCTTGTGCTTGTACCATTGATTATTGGACCTAAATGCAGCACTTTCCATCGACTCCTGCTGTGTCTGAGCTTATTGATTTCAGACCATCTTTCACTGTACGGGATCCACTCTCAACAGTGATTCGATCATCAATCACAGCCCTTGTTCCTTTTAGCTCAGTGTCATCCATATATATTATCCGTAGCTTCTTTAAGGAGATTTAGAGGTCATATGAAGAGTTCTAGCTGGCAAAGTGTGCCCACCGGCTGGTACCAGCCCCTGCAGCCATGTGTAAAATAAGAAATGGAAAGCGTACCCTTGGACATGGCTGTGGGGCAACACTTGAAGGTGAAGCTGGGAAAGGTGTGTGGTAGGGAAGCCAGGTTGAAACCAGCCAAAAAGCCACTATTCTTTTTGAACAACCTAGCAAGGTTTCTTGGAGGAAGAGGCATTTTGGAAGTACACGGAGGAAGGGAAAAACAATTTTGCAGTGAGAAGAGAAAAGGCGCAGGTCGTTCTGTATAAATGCAAAACGGGTTAGGGTGGAATGAGTAAAGGATGGGCCGCCTGCTAAGCCTGAACCTCACTCCAGGGCCTGCGGATAATAAATTCACTTAGAATCCGAAGCTCTTCTGGAGCAAGCACTCTTTTGAGGGGGAAACAGCACTGCCTTTTTTTTCCCCCCATTCCTCCCCACTTAGGCACTCCCCAGGATTTTCCCCTGGAATTCTGCACCACCTCCGGAGCCTCCTTTGTACCTCTCCCCTCACCCTGCCTAGGCTGTAAAATCAATGACAATTCGCTTACTCCAGGCGTTAGAGCGACATTTTCCATCTGCTCCCAACCGCGCGCCTTTCCCTGTGCTTATTGCCACCCTTGCCCACGCCGCCCGCCTCCCCCACAGCCCTGCTCCCCTTAACTTTATCTCCTAGAGCAGCTCAGAAGCACAGATGTTTTCACCCTGTCGCCCCAGCACCAGGGTATTTTCCCAGTGTCTCGCTGTGTGTACGCTCCAGGCACCATCTCTCCGGGGAAGGAGAGAGTAAATGTTTTCATTCCAAACCCTCAGGGTCAGGTCTTGTTTGTCTAAACTGTGTTTGTTGCCGTAATTATCAGATTAGTTGATCTCTGGCAGCAAGTTGGGGGGGGGGCAGGGAAGGAGGGGGAGCTTTAACCCTTTGTAGAGGGTCGCTGAGCTTTGACAGGCAATACTTTTGGTGGGGAGCTGTTACTTCTATTGGAATCTTCATAATCTGGCGAGATTCATTTTGCCACTATCTCCCCCCACCCCAACCCCCTTTCACTAGAGACCTCAGAAATAGGCTGTTCTGACTCAATCCAGCCCTGGACTGGGGCTCCAGGCTGGGATATTAAAGGCATTTAACAGAGATGGAGGGGTGAAAGGGTATCTCTCAGGGGACCTGCTGGGAAAAGACAGAAATGGAGGTTATGAGGATCTGGATAAGAAACCCAGAAGGGAGGGTGGGGGGCGTCTCTCTCCAGTCCAGCAAGGAAACCAGGAGCATGCAGTGTGCTCTGCACCCAGCTCTGATTTATTCTCCCAGGACTGCACACTTTGGGACTCCAGGACCCGGTGAGGTTGATTTGGGGGATTTCTGTTGTTCTGAAGAATATTAAGATCATTCGCCACTACTGTCTCAACAAAATCTTGGACTCCCTTGTTAAGATGTTCCTAAGCCTTTGTCAGCCCACTGGAAAGGCTGGTCCTTTCAGTTTTCTCTCAGCCTAGCCTCCCATCAGGGCAGTATGAGATTCTGTCTCCAAAGACATCGGATATCTAGAGATTGCTCTCCTCTCTCCCCTTTGCACTTTAATTTTACAAAGAAAAAAAATAATTTCTTTACAAAGAAGTCTCCTATAAGTATTATTGGCTCTTTTACTTTTTTTCTGAGTGCTTTGTTATGATTTTATTTTTATTTAAACACCATGATTACAAACATGACCGTAGTTGGGTTTCAGTCACAAAAAAGAACACCTCCCTATACCAGTGCAACATTCCCACCACCAATGCTCCCGTCTCCCTCCACCCTCACACCCTGCCTGTACTTCTCTCACTCATTAACATTGTCATGGTTGTTATTAGTGTTCTGTTTGTTTGTTTGTTTGTTTTTTGGTTTTGGGGCCACACCCGGCGGTGCTCAGGGGTTGCTCCTGGCTGTCTGCTCAGAAATAGCTCCTGGCAGGCACAGGGGACCATATGGGACACAGGGATTCGAACCAACACTGCTGTGCTATCTCTGCACTCACCCCTCCTTGAAGTGAACTTCATATCATGAGCCGGTCCTTCCTGCCTTCATCTCTGGGCATTATTACAAAAATGTCTTTTATTTTTCTTAAAAACACATGGATAAGTGAGACTATTCTATGTGTGTCTCTCTCTCCCTCTGACTTATTTCACTTAGCATAACAGTTCCATGTACATTCATTAATGGCTCTTTTAAAGACAAGAATGATCCTTGAGAGGAACTGGAAAGGTAGTACAGCAGGGGAGGTAGGGCACTTGCCTTGCACACAGCAGACCTAGCTGGATCTGCAATGGCCCATTGAATGATCGCTAGCACAGAACCACAAGTAAGCCCTGAGCACCAGGGGTGTGGTCTCAAAACCCAAACCCTCGCCTCCACCCCCCAAAATTTTTTTAAATCCTCAAAATTGGGGGGGGGGCAGGGGAAAAAATCCTCGAATTCTAGACTTTGGCTCTGTAGAAGACATAAATGGTTAGATAGAAGGTGCTTAGTTGTAGATAGAATTTTCTAAATTTTTTGTTCTCATCTCAGTTTCATATTGTTTTTGTTTAATTGTTGCAGTTAGTTTGGTTGCCTACAAATTCTTTCTGAAACAGTCTGCCAGTTAATTTCTACTCATCAATTAACTTCCTCTTCTCTTTTTCACACCAGAGAGAGAGAAGAGGAAAACATCTACTGTCTATATACTTTGCACTATACAAATTTCTCCAATATTTTTTTCAAACATCTCTTTTGAAATACACATTGACCTATATGATAAGTGCTTTATCCTATGTAGAAGTGAGTAGAGATTCAGAGTTAGTCACATACAAGTTCCTACAAGTTTAGGTGGTGATATGAAGATTAAGGATCAGGTGTGTTTTACTTTAAAATACAAATTCCACTTTTAGTAACTAAAATGGAGAAAAGTTCAGACAATTAGGGAGATCACCCTTTTACATAAACGAAACTCACCAAAAACTCCTTAATAGCCCCTCAATAATTACTACTACAATTATCTGTATAAAAAATTGAAGGAGGGACCGGAGCGGTGGTGCAGTCATAAGGCGTCTGCTTTGCCAGTGCTAGCCTAGGACGGACTGTGGCTCAATCCCCCGGTGTCCCATATGGCCCCCAAGCCAGGAGTGATTTCTGAGTGCATAGCCAGGAGTAACCCCTGAGCTTCACTAGATGTGGCAAAAAAAGAAAATTGAAAAAAATTGAAGAAGCTTAAACCTAGGGCATAGATGTCTCTCAAGTATGCATATGGCCCCTCAGTACCACCAGGTCTGAGGGCTGCTGAACACTGACTATCAGCAGTGCTTGTAGAGAGTGCCCCCCAAAGGCTTCAAACCAAATATATAAAAATTAAATTTTATTGCATAGTTTGGACATTGATTATATTATTATAATTTGAATTTGACCATCTGTCTACTAATGGACTAATGAAAAGACTTTCATCTTCTCTTTTTGCAGATTCTAACTGTTCCATGTGTGGATAGGGCACTGCGAGGTGACCTCAGAAGGAATGTCCACAGCCAAGATTGGAGGGATTCTCTATATCTGGGTGTCCCTGTGACAGTGCAAGTGGAACTTCAGGGAAGTGAACAACCCTGTTGCCCTCAGCTACTCACCTGCCCAGAGGTGATGTGATCCTTGCCTTCTCCCCCCCTACCCCACCAGTGTTCAGGGGATCATGCATTGCATGCAAATTATGTGCTCCAGGCTTTTTAACTATCTCTTTAATTTTCTTGTGCTCCAGCCTTTTTAACTATCTCTTTCATTTTCCTTCCTTCCTTCCTTCCTTCCTTCCTTCCTTCCTTCCTTCCTTCCTTCCTTCCTTCCTTCCTTCCTTCCTTCCTTCCTTCCTTCCTTCCTTCCTTCCTTCTTTCCTTTCTCGTTCTTTTTTGGGGGGCCACACCCATTGATGCTCAGGGGTTACTCCTGGCTAGGCGTTCAGAAATTGCTCCTGGCTTGGGGGACCATATGGGACATCAAACCGTGGTCCATCCTAGGCTAGTGCTTGCAAGGTAGATAGATGCCTTAACTCAAATGCCACTGTGCTGGCCCCATCTTTTTTCTTTCTTTGTTTGTTTCTTTCTTTGTTTGTTTCTTTGTTTGTTTCTTTGTTTGTTTCTTTGTTTGTTTGTTTGTTTCTTTCTTTCTTTGTTTCTTTCTTTGTTTCTTTCTTTCTTTCTTTCTTTCTTTCTTTCTTTCTTTCTTTCTTTCTTTTTCTTTCTTCTTTCTTTTCCTTCCTTGCTTTCTTTTCCTTCTTTCCTTCCTTTCTTTCAAGTATAAAGTCTTTACTGTGATTTAAAACTATACTTTAGTGACAATGAACATTTTTTCATGTACCTATTTGGTGATCTCTATGTCTTTGGTGAAGAGTGTGCAATTCTTCTATCCATTTTATTTTTTAATGGGCATGTTTGCTTCCTTGTTGAGTTTTGTGACCTCCTTATATATCTTGAATATTAACCATTTATCAGATGTATAGTATGTGAACATGTTTTTCATTCAGTAGAACATATTTTTGTTTTATTTAGGTTTGGGCCCACAGTAGACTGTACTCAAGACTTACTTCTGGGTGGCTTTGGGGGACCATAAGGGGAACTAGGGATAGAACTGGGGTCAGCCACTTGTAAAGCAAGCATCTTACCTGCTTTACTAGCTCTCTAGTCACAGCTGTCTTTTCATTTTTATGCTAATTTCTTTCACCAAGCAAATGCTTTTTAGCTAGATGTGCTCCCATTAATTTTGCTTTTTGTTTCTCTTGCTATTAGAGGTCCCTTTCTATCAGCCCAAATACATCACAATGTCATAGTGTTCTTGCCTTGTTTTCAATATGTTATATGGGTCTTTTATCCATGTTGAGTTAACTTCTGTTCATGGTATGAGATAATGGTCTTGTTAGATTCTTTTGCCTGAAGCTATAAAACTTTTCAAGCACCTTTTATTGAAGAAACTTTCCCTCTTTATTTAATGGCTTATTGTTTTGTTCTGTTTTGTCTTGTTCTGAGGCCATGGAAATGGTCAGGAGTATATATTAACAGTATATTAACAGGGATTGCTCCTGGCTCTGCAATCGTGGCAGGATTGGGGGACCATATAGAATGCTGTGGGCCAAATCCATATCCACCACATGAAAAGCAAGTGCCATGCCCATTGTACTATCTCTGTGACCCTAATGCTCTTGTCTTCCTTATTATATATTAATTGTACATAGAATTGAGGATTTGAAAGGGGGCTTGGTGTCACAACCTGCAGCACTTGAGCGTTTGAGAGCCATTCTAATTCTGTGCCTCAGAGTTAGATCCTGTAGTGATTATGGGATACATTGCTAGGGATCAAACTGGGATAAACTACATACAAGGCAAATCTCCTAACCCCTTTATAATCTTTCAGCCCTATGGGAGGACTTAATTATGGGCTATCAATTCCATTCCATTGATCTCCTCTGACTCTAATACCATATTTGAATAAATGAGAGACTCTTAGAAATAAATTGATGGACATTATGTATATTCTATGAATTATTATTATCTAAAATAGTTTAATTTAATGATTCAGAAAGATAATCCAGGAGTTAAGGCATTGCCTTACATGCTAGTGACCCAGTTTGATTCAAGATTATCTAATGTTTATCTTTCTCCTAACCATATTGTAGCAGGATTGTACGGATACCTCAAGTAACACCTACACAGAGTCAGGAGTAAGCCCTGAGCCCCTTTGGGTGTGACCCAAACAAAAACTAATGAACCAAAAGACTTAATTTTATTTTATTTTTTTATTTTTTTGGTTTTTTGGGTCACACCTGGCAGCACTCAGAGTTACTCCTGGCTCTGTACTCAGAAATCACTCCTGGCAGGCTCAGGGGACCACATGGGATGTCAGGATTCAAACTACTGTCCATTCTTGATCAGCTACTTGCAAGGCAAACACCTCCCACTGTTCTCTCTGGTCCCCAAAAGGCTTAATTTTAAGATAATCAAATAAAATTTCTTCTATATAACTAGAAAAATATTATATTTGCTAAAAATTTCTAAAGGTCACAAATATTCATGAAAGTTAGGCCTTTGATTTAGAATAGGAAAAAACTATGCATAGAATGCATAGGGAAAAAAGATCTCCCATAGTTTATATGGAAGGTGAATATTTTGTTTTTAACAAATTATCTAGGGGGGCCAGAGTGGTGGTGTGGAGCAGTAAAGTGTTTGCCTTGTCTATGCTAGCCTAGGATGAACCAATCCCCCAGTGACCCATATGGTCCCCCAAGCCAGGAGCGATTTCTGGGTGGATAGCCAGGAGTAACCCCTGAGTGTCAGTGGGTATGGCTCCAAAACAACAACAATAACAACAAATTGTCCAGGACTGGAAAGATAGTATAGCAGGTAGAAAGGGTGCTTGTCTTACACACTACTCATCCAGGTCCTATACCCAGCAATATATATGATCCCCCAGCACAACTAGCCATTATCCTTGAACAGAGAGTCAGGAGGTAGCCCTGAGCACTTATAAGTATGGGCCAAAAATAAGTAAGTGAAATAAAATGCTCAATGTCTAACGTGGTTGTGCCATTTACAAACCACCAGTGATATGTGATGACTCCAGTTCCTCCACATGCTTGTCCAGCACTTGGAAAGCTTGTCTTTTAAAATTTATAGACATTTGGGCTGGTAGGGCATTTGCCTTGCACATGGTCAAATGGATCCGGGTTCAGTTCCCGGCATTCCATATGGTTCCCCAAGCCTGCCAGGAGAGATTTCTGAGTGAAGAACCAGGAGTAACCCCTGAGTGCTGCTGGGTGTGGCCCCAAAATAAAACAAACAAAAAAAAAAATTATAGACACTATAAAAATGTGTATTGATATGCTGATGTTATTTTAATTTGTACTTTATTTATACTAATGAGATTAAACACCTTTTTGTATGTATATTTTTTTCTGAAAATTTTCATTGTTCAAGGGTGTAGATATTTTGCCTGCCTTTTTATTATCTTACAGAAATAACATGATATATAATAGTATATTAATAACTATACTCTAAGGTATTATTCTTACACCACATCTTCCACCAAAGAGCCACTATCTCTCCATTATTGTCTCATCTACCCCTTTTGGTAGGCTCCTTTTTTTTTTTTTTGGTTTTTCGGGCCACACCCATTTGATGCTCAGGGGTTACTCTTGGCTAACCACTCAGAAATTGCCCCTGGCTTGGGGGGACCATATGGGACGCCGGGGGATCAAACTGTCATCCTTCCTTGGCTAGCGTTTGCAAGGCAGACACCTTACCTCTAGCGCCACCTCGCCGGCCCCAGTAGCCTCCTTTTATTATCAAAACCAAATATTTTGATTCCATTGGTAATAACTAGTCTCTTACTTTGTTCTTTTATACATGATATATGAGGGAGATATCCAATGTTTATCTTTTTCCTAACCATGTTGTAGCAAGATGTAAGATTTTATTTTTTGGAGGTTAATTTAGATTCTTTATTGATTAAATAAATGTATTAATAGATAAGATAATAATAAATGAAAATTTTACATTCTCTTAACCAAAAATATAACAAATATTTACAATCAGTAAAAAATACAAAAAAGCATACAGAGGCACCATCTTTCTAAAAGACATAAGTTTAAGAGGTATCAAAAAATAGGAGACAAACATTGCTTGTTACAGGGTACTTTACAATGACTAAATTGTGCAGTATATTGTTGTTAAGATTATTATGACTGTGCAGTTTGTTTTTTACTCATAAGCTCACATTTCAATTTCAAAAAGATCAAGTATAACTGCCTTCTACATATTAAAGAATAAAGAAGCCTTAAGAAAGCATAATAAAAACTCAAGAGGAAGTGAGGTCCAAGTTCAAAACTTAAAATGCAATGTGTCACTTTTCTGAAGATTTATCCCTTAGTGGTAAGGGACATTTATCTACATTATATCATTTTTTAAAGAAACTTACAATACATAAGAGCAACAATAATTACTGTTATAGGGCCTGGAGAGATAGCACAGTTTGCCTTGCAAGCAGCCGATCCAGGACCAAAAGTGGTTGGTTCGAATCCCGGTGTCCCATATGGTCCCCCATGCCTGCCAGGAGCTATTTCTGAGCAGACAGCCAGGAGTAACCCCTGAGCACCGCCGGGTGTGGCCCAAAAACAAAAACAAAAAAACAAAATAATAATTACTGTTATAACAGTAATAATCAATTACTCCATTTTTGGAGGGGAACAAACACTTTATAAATTAGAGTAGGGGGCTGAGTGATTCTACAGAGGGTAGGGTATGCCAAGCACGTGGCTAACCCACGTTTAATCCTCAGCATCCTATATGGCCCCTTAATACAGCCGTTACAAGAGTTGAGTTCAGAGCCAGGGGTAGAACCCAAGCACCGCTGAGTGTGGCAACAAACAAACAAAATTTGTCTTATTGGAAACCGCAATAATTACTGCTATGTTTTCACTCTGAGAAAGATTCTCAAGGAGGTGATGCAAGCGAGGACAATGTGATTTATCCTACTGAACTCTTTTTATGGTATTGCCAGAGATCTAACTTAGGGCTTCATACATGGAAGCCATGTGCTCTGTCGTGGCCCCCTCATAAATAACTATTTAGGAATTGTTTTTTTTTTTGTTTTTGTGTCACACCTGGCAGCGCTCAGGGCTTACTCCTGGCTCTATGCTCAGAAATCGCTCCTGGCAGAGTTAGGGAACCATATGGGATGCAGGAATTTGAACCACCGACCTTCTGCATGCAAGGCGAGTGCCTTACCTCCATGCTATCTCTCCGGCCCCAAGATTTTATATTTTCATAGATCTGAGTAGTATCCATATGTATAGATACTACAGTTTCTTTATTCATTCTTCTGCTGGGTACTTGCACTTGTTTTAGATCACGTCAATGATCTAGGCATGCATCTAATTTTTTAATTAGTGCTGCATTCTTGGGATAAATACCAAGGGGTAGAATTACTGGATCATACAGTACTTCTATTTTCAATTTTTTTAACATCTCCAGACTGTTTCCCATGGAGGTTGGACCAACTCTCAATTTCACCAACAGTGAATGAAGGTTTCTTTATACTATATCTCTGCCAGTACCAATTGTTTCCAACTTTTTTATATATACTTTACTCATTAGTATAAAGTAATATTCCACTGTCGTTTGATTTGTATTTCCCTGGTAATCAGGGACAGTCAATACATTTTCACAAACTTGTTGGCCATCTATGTGTCTTCTTTAAAGAAATTTCTGTTCAGTTTTTCCTGTTTTTTGATGGTTGTTTTTATGTTGTTTAGTTTTGTGAGTGCTTGGTATCTCTTGGATATTAGGTCTTTGTCAGATATCTGTTGTGCAAACATTTTCTCCATTTGGTAGCAGTGATTTTATTTTAGCAATAGTTTCTTTCTCAATGCAGAAGCTTTTTGCTTTAGTGGAGTCCCCTTTACTTTAAATTACACTTTTGCTTTCTTTGTTAGTGAGATTGAATTATTGACGACAGAGAAGTCTTCCTTCAAACACGCAACCAGCTAGCTGCTCTCCAGCTCCTTGTCACTCCCAGATGCTCTTCTTCCGGACACCTGTTGCCCCACAGTCTCTTACATTCTTCACCGCTGGCTGTGAAGGAAACAGGCCAACATGTACATCTTAAATAGGTTGGCAAAGCTGTATATCATTCTGATCAGCCATTCTGATAAGAAATCCAGTGACCGAGAAGTTACAGAATAGTAGAAACTATTGCTTTGTTTCTGGCTCAGAAATCCCAGTCTAACCTAAATTAAAGCATCTCTTGGCTACATTACGAGTCTTTTAAATAGATGGGGAAATAGAGAAAAAGGTGATAACCATATCCAGGAGGAAACTCAAGAAAGAGCTTATTTTATGTTCTGAGGTATTAGTGAGTGAACCTCATACATGCAAGACAAGTGCAGATGTCAGGACATGTGGCCCCCAGTTCTCTCAAGAACCTTTGAGCCAGGGACTTCTACATCCCCAAAGCAAACTCACCCAGAATGAAACCATATCCCAGTGCCTATTTGGAAGTTGAGTAGCTGAAACTGGGCTAAGAGTTGAACACAGTCCTGTAAGAAGAGCATCAGAAGAAGAAGAAGAACAATGTCTCTGTGCCTTGAGTGGAAAAGTAGAGCATGTTTGTTCCCTCTTCCTTGCTGAGGCAAAGCATTAGAAACTCTCAGAAATAACTGTCAGGCGATCAGAGCATTAAATTTTTCACCAGTCTTTCCTCCCTATAAAGAACTGATCTGTAGTTAAAAATGTGAACAGAGTCTGGGTAGAAATTTATAGGCAGTGTTAGAGGAAGGATGGCAAATAAAACAGAAAAGGAGAGGCCAGAGCAGTGGCGCAGCAGTAGAGCATTTGCTTTGCACACATCTGACCTAGGACAAATTAAGGTTTGATCCCCCATCATCCCATATGGACCCCCAAGCCAGGAGTAATTTAGCCAAGAGTAACCCCTGAGCATCACTTGGTGTAGCCCCCCCCCAAAAGAACAAAAAACAAATAAAAAACCCAGAAAAGGAAATCAATGGACTGAAGGGCAAGAAAAGAGCAGATTCTTGGAGATGCAACGGGAGAGAAATTAAGGCAGTAAAAGGGCTTGTAAAGTGGCATCTACCCCTCCACCACTACCTCCCCCTTCACCCCCACACCTACCCAATACTGCTGGGTGTGGCCCCTCAAAAAACCCCACAAAGTTCATGCTCTGGATTAAAATCAAATGTACAAAGACAGCATTAAAAATTACTAAGGAAGAAAGATAGAAAGAAACGTACTTTGAGTATTAAGAATACTAAGTGTACAGAAATAGTGTTAAAAATCTGAACCTGGACCGGAGAGATAGCATGGAGGTAAGGTGTTTGCCTTGCATGCAGAAGGACGGTGGTCCGAATCCCAGCATTCCATATGATCCCCTGAGCCTGCCAGGAGCGATTTCTGAAATAGAGTCACGTGTAACCCCTGAGCACTGCGGAGTATGACCCAAAAACAAACAAAAAAATCTGAACCTAGGGGCCCGAGTGGTGGCCTCTGCCTTGACGGAGCTAGCCTAGGACGCACAGTGGGTGGATTCCCCAGCATCCCATATGGTCTCTCCAAGTCAGGAACGATTTCTGAGCGCATAGTCAGGAGCAACCCCTGAGCATCACTGAGTGTTCCCCCAAAAAACAAACAAACAAACAAACAAAAAATCTGAACCTATGGACCAGAGAAAGAGAGGGTGCTTGCTGTGTATGTGGTCAAATCAATCCCAACAATCCCTTTTGATCAATCCCTGACATCCAATGTAGTCCCCCGAGACTCAAGGAGCAATCTCTGAGCTCAGAGCCAGGATTAAGCCTTAGCACCACCAGAGTAGCCCCAAAACAAAACAAAACAAACTCATTCTAGATTGACTGGATTGAAGTTCTGCTTGAATGAGTGGTAGAGGATCATGGGTCTTCAATGTAGAAACTTGTATGTCTCAACTAAAAATGTTAACTTTTTTTGGGGGGGGGGGGCCACACCTGGCAGTGCTCAGGGGTCACTCCTGGCTGTCAGCTCAGAAATAGCTCCTGGCAGGCACAGGGGACCATATGGGACACGGAGATTCGAACCAACCACCTTTGGTTCTGGATCAGCTGCTTGCAAGGCAAACGCTGCTGTGCTATCTCTCCAAGCCCTAAAAATGTTAACTTTATTGTAACCATGTTACCTACACACTTTTTCTCTTTGTTTGAGTTTTGAGCCACACCCTAGAACACTCAGGGTTACTCGTGGCTCTGCACTCAGAAATCCTCCTGGCAGGCTCGGGATACCATATGGGATGCCATGATTTGATCCACCATCCTCCTGGGTTGGCTGCGTGCAAGACAAACACCCTACTGCTGTGCTATCTCTCTGACCCCTGGATTGCAATGATCTAAAAAGATAATCCAGACTTGCTTTTTTTTAAGCCAACTTTTCATTCCTCTGCTCTCCCCACTCTGTTCCCTTCTCCCTTCAGGCGTCCCAAATGGTAGGATCTGTCTGAATAGGACCCAGGATTCCACAGATACTCAGTAAATATTAACTCACTGACTGTTTGAATGAATTAAACTATTAGCCTCTGGTACAAGAGCTTTTTTTGTCTCTCAAATAAAATAATTTCCTCTTCTTTTTCTAACAAAATCATTCATGCATCCAATTCAAGTCATTGTTGACTGAGGATTTTCATGGCCTCCACAAATGCAGGGCTTGGTAGCGGACCAAGACAACTTGAGTGAGGGATGCAAGAAGGACAAGCATGCCTGGGTGTGGCCCCAGCAAACCTGGGGCCACAGCAAACCTGGACTCAAAGACTGCTTTATCTGTAAAGATGGAGAATGGACAATGTAGTTATAGAGTCAATGAGTACAGGGAATGTTGGCAGCAAATGAAAAGTGCCTCAATTTCTTCAGTTCTCCATGATGTTCCACAGAGAAAGGAAGTGGGATTCAGTAGGTGGAAGATTTTACCTGGGGTTTCACAGTGTGCAACAGATGCTGCAAGAATTTAAATACACTTAGATTCTCCTTTTCTTTTTTCTTTTTTTTTTTTTTTGTGGTTTTTGGGTCACACCCGGCGGTGCTCAGGGATTACTCCTGGCTCCATGCTCAGAAATTGCTCCTGGCAGGCACAGGGGACCATATGGGACGCCGGGATTCGAACCGATGACCTTCTGCATGAAAGGCAAACACCTTACCTCCATGCTATCTCTCCGGCCCCAGATTCTCCTTTTCATACCTCTTTTGTGGCAATATCTTGGGGATGACACAGCTGTCAGAGTCTTCTCTTGTATGTCCCAGTTGTCTACTTCCTCTCTTCCTACATAGGAGATAGGCATTCCATATGTCCAGGTAGGGCACTCATCCATACTACTCTACTACTGGAAGGATGAGAAGGACACTTTGGAAGGAGAGAAAGGGCTGGTAGGGCCTTCAGATTCACTGTTGGTTCAGGAAGAAGGAAGGCAAGAGATTGGGGAATGTGGATGGTGCTGCAGCCACAAAGACCTTCCTTACACTCAAGTACCATGTGTTGCTTGAAGAAAAGTCCACCCTCCTTCCATCCGGGATGTTGTCTCAGTACAGTGCTTCTCAATTATTTTCTGCCATGCCCCCCTAGGAAGAAAACATTTCCCCCCCCCTGCAACTGTAAATAGTATCTTTATTAAAAAAAACTTTAACCTGCAAAACAAAAATATATAAAATAATTTGAGCTGATTTTTTAATCAGAAGTGATGTCTGGATTAATGGCTACAATGAACACATTTTGCAATGCATAGCTTTTTGAAGCATGGTTTGAAGCAGGACACAGCAACTCTCAGTTCCAGAGACATACAGAGACATAAACACTTAGCTTGTAATGACAGTGTTTGCCAAGGTCAAAAGCACCCTTCTTCATGGAGTCTCATGGTCCTCCGGGGGGCATGCCCCACTATTTGAGAAGCACTGTCTTAGTAGGTTCGTAGTAGTAACGGTTCTTCTACTTTAGAAAAGTTGTCTCCTTGGATTGGTCTCCATGCAGGATGGCTTGTAGAGAGCAAAAAAGTAACAATGGACTTAGGGAGGTGAGAACAGCTGGAAAGCATTCAGATGGGGCCTGAGAGGGTGGAAGCAAGTCGCAAGGTTGGAACAACTCATCAGTCATCCAAGGGGATTTATCCCTATCTCTTCCCAATATGCTTGTTCAGTCTGATTACCCATAACCCAAAGATAGTCAGTGTGCTCCGGGAGTCTTGACATGGGGATGCTCTAATGGCTTTTATGAGAAGGGAGAAACCTGATGGAAAGATGTAGTGTAGAAATGAATGGGAAATCTTCGAGGGATAAGGATATGAAGTGGCAGCTTTGAATCAACTCCTAAATTGCTCTGAGAATCTTCATATCCAGAGACCATGGGTGAAGGGGGCAACTGGGCAACTGTACTCTTACTTACAAAGGACTAAAAGAGGTGACTGCTGAGTGCCTGGTGAAAAAAGCAAGACTCAGTCTGCAACCCCAAGAATGGCTTCTTCTCCCTCTTCTCCAAAATGTAGTTTGGCTGTCCACATCCCCTCTGCACTCCCAGGGAATCGAGTGAGAATTTTAACCCCAAAAGACATCAACATGAACCAAAGTCAATTCACTTGGGAAAGAAAAGGGCACTGGAAAATAATGTACAAGGGAGAATTAGAAGAGAAAATAATATTTAAAAAAATAATCCTAGAAAAACATCTAGAAATATTTAGTTGATGTCTAAATTTAACCTTAAAAAGAAACTCAGGTGGGCCCGGAGAGATAGCATAGCGATGTTTGCCTTGCAAGCAGCCAATCCAGGACCAAAGGTGGTTGGTTCGAATCCCGGTGTCCCACATGGTCCCCCGTGCCTGCCAGGAGCTATTTCTGAGCAGACAGCCAGGAGTAACCCCTGAGCACCGCCAGGTGTAGCCCAAAAACCAAAAAAAAAAAAAAAAAAAAAAAGAAACTCAGGTAATTGAGATGGGATAAAACAACCTTGTTTGTTGACTTAGCCATCAGAAGTTTATAAATTAAGAAAAAACATTTGAGGGGCTCCCAAGAAACAAGAGTGGACCAGGGGGCCATGTGGCCAGCCATGTGACTAGACAGTTGAATGTTTGTGTCTACTTATGCAATGTTAAAAACTACCAGCACAACATCGGAGCTGGGGGAAGGATCATTCAGTGCGAGGGTTAAACTTAAACCTTGAGAATTCAAGACCTTCTGAGATATGGATCCTGCTCGAGATATTTTTTTAAAAAGTAAGGTTTAAAAAAAAAAAAAGAAAAGAAATCCCACAAAGGACTCTGAACTTCTTTTTAGCTGCAGTGAAAACTTCTTTCACCCATTTTATGTATACAAGTCACTTGTATTAAATTCATTCTCATTGTTGTACAATCCTATCGCTGCCACCCACCTCCAGAATTCTTTATGTCTTGTTCAATTAAATAATAGTTTCCAATCTGCCCCTCCCTCCTGTCCCTGGCAACCACCATTCTACTTCCTGTCTCTATGCACTTGATGATAACTCAAATAAGCAAAATTACACAGCATTTGTCTCTCAATGTTTGGCTCCTTTCACTGAGCATAATAAGCACCTAATTTTCAAACTAGACAACTAAATAGACTAAATATGTATTAGATAAATATTTCAAAATCATTTGTGCAATTGTTTATTAATATAAATTACAAAGAGAAAATTTTTTGTATTGCCAAGTATCAGAATTAGGTTTACAGATGTGTGGCATGCACTCTACTGCTAAGCCACCTGACTTTCTATATGTCTTTAAAATAAAGTACAAATTTATATCCTATCAGCCTGGCATGCAACTACACTAGTTTCCACGAGAAAGAATAGAGATCCCTTTTTTTAGACATGAGGAGGGAGTAGATCCCTCCTCGTGAACAGTGGATTCAGTGAAACCCCAGTGAGCAGCTTTGAGATCCCAGATTTCTGTGTCTTTCCTGAATTTCTTTGAGTTGCCACAATATAAGAATCCAAAGGGAAGGACTAGGAGCTAATACAGGGGTTAAGGTACTTTCTTTAAATCCCGATGACTCAGTTTGAAACTCCTGCATCACATATGCCCTAAGTACTGCTCACTCCTGAGCAGAGAGTGAGGAAGAGTCTCCAAGTACCTAGTATCTGGCCTAGAATCCCAAACCTCAACCCTCATCCCCAAAGAAAAAATGTAGAGGGTATGTTGACATTAAAATTAGTACTGTTTTTCTTCAAGCTTTCTGTAGTCTTCATATGAATTCAAAGATATGGACAGAAGAGTCCTTAATGACTTAATAGACTCCATACTATACCAACTTTTTTTTTTTTTAATTTTTTTTTTGGGGGGTCACACCCGGCAGTGCTCAGGGGTTATTCCTGGCTCCAGGCTCAGAAATTGCCCCTGGCAGGCACAGGGGACCATATGGGATGCCGGGATTCGAACCGATGACCTCCTGCATGAAAGGCAAACGCCTTACCTCCATGCTATCTCTCCGGCCCCAACAACTCTTTCTGTTGATGTATTTGTTTCTTTTTATCTAGCCAAGAAATGTTTAAACTCCTTGAATCAGGTCTTCTATCACTTAGAGCCCATATCATCCTGATTGCTATGGTGTGAACTGTGTCTTCTCCAGTTTGAATTGTCAGACCATAGCTAGCCAATGTGATGCTCTAGATAGATAGAGGGCCTCTGAGAGGTGACTATGAGGAGAACAGGTCCTCCAGGAGGATCCCCTCTGAGGACTTGGTGCTTTGGTAAGAAGAAGCAGAGAGCTGCTCTCTGTGCTCAGAGGCAGCCGTCAGTAGCTCAGACAGATCCCTGACTACAGCACTCCCAAAGACTTTGATCAGCCTCACAAGTAAGCTACCTTTGGCACCATCTGATTCCTTCATTACTTGAGATAAATATGAAAAAGTATAAGTTACATGGTTACATTGATTATTGAGATCAACCAGAGAAACGCAGGAAGGGAAGAAAAGAGCATCTGTATAAGCCCTGGCCACTCCTGGTTTGGAGGATCAAGATGAGTCAACTCTGTAAAAATGCAGCAAGTACTCACAGCTGGACCTTCTTCAGAAAATTCTCAAAATATGAAGGAAGATTTGGGATATTTGGACTCCTAGGACATTGGCAAAGTCAGTAATAATGGTACAAGTCTTATGCATTAAAATATGATAGGCAGGGGCCAGTGAAGTGGTGCTAGAGGTAAGGTGTCTGCCTTGCAAGTGCTAGCCAAGGAAGGACCACGGCTCGATCCCCTGGCGTCCCATATGGTCCCCCAAGCCAGGGGCAATTTCTGAGCACTTAGCCAGGAGTAACCCCTGAGCATCAAATGAATATGGCCCGAAAACCAAAAAAAAAAAAAAAAAAAAAAAAAAAAAAGATAGGCCTACTGTAAATAATTCTGTGTAATGCACTCAGTCACAATAAAAATTTTAAAAAATTAAAAGAATATGATAGGCCAACTCCTTTTCTGCCATAAGGTTCACTGGGTTAAATAAATGTCAAGTTTCTTTACTTTTGGAGAAAATAGAATCAACTCCACTCATTAATACCAGCTATTTTATGTAGTCAGTGTGACTTAGATTTGTTGCAATCTCAGAAATTTTTGGAATGTTATGGCCAACCTGAGCATCCAGCAGTGAACATGAATACAGAGTGAAAACCTAAGATAAGTGAATGGTTCTGCTTTGGGAGAACAAAAGATTTGCTGATTAAGAGGTTGGAATAGCTCTTCTTCTTCTTCTTCTTTTTCTTCTTCTTCTTCTTCTTCTTCTTCTTCTTCTTCTTCTTCTTCTTCTTCTTCTTCCTCCTCCTCCTCCTCCTCCTTCTTCTCCTTCTTCCTCCTCCTCCTCCTCCTCTTCTTCTTCTTCTTCTTCTTCCTCCTCCTCCTCCTCCTTCTTCTCCTTCTTCCTCCTCCTCCTCCTCCTCCTCCTCCTCCTCCTCCTCCTCCTCTTCTTCTTCTTCTTCTTCTTCTTCTTCTTCTTCTTCTTCTTCTTCTTCTTCTTCTTCTTCTTCTTCTTCTTTTTGGGTCAGACCCAGCAGCACTCAGGGTTTACTCCTGGCTCTGTGCTCAGAAATCGCTCCTGGCAGGCTTGGGGGACCACATGGGATTCCGAGATTCGAACCACCGTTCTTCTGCATGCAAGGCAAACACCCTACCTCCATGCTATCTCTCTGGCCAGGAATAGCTATTCTAATCCAATCTGATATCAAGTTTATTCAAATCCTCCCCAATATGTCTGCGATCTCTAAGGATAAATATTGGATAAATATTTCTTGAGTTTATTTCAGAATATCTATTTTTTATTTTAACTTGTGTTGAGACTTAAAATATCCATTAAAAATAAATAAATAAAAATATCCATTAAATACTTAAATAAAATTTCTGTGGTGGTATTTCAAAGAATTCAGCACTGCAAACAGCTTTCAGAAGTTTATTTGACCACCATGAAATCTTCAGTTTGCTGGAGAGCTGGCCCTCTTGGGTGAAAAGCTCTGTCTATGGTTCCAAGCTGTCAATTTACCTTTATCTACTTTTTGGGCAACTAGACATATTGGTTGAATGGAGTATGTTTTGTAGTTTCAGCTGTGTTCTATTGTTAAAAAGAAGTTACATGACAGCATAAAAAAACAGTGAAAAAATAAGAAATTGCAAAATAGTAATTTTTTCTTTTCTGACTTTCTGTAGGTCTTTCTGTTTATTTCCATGTTATGAACTTCCCTTGAAAATGACTTACTGCATTTTTAGTAATTGAAAGGAAAGGGCTGACGGATAGGGTTAAGTCTTAGAGGAAAAACCTCCTTGGAAAGAAATTTGCTGAGGACTGACCTACAGCATTTGCACTGCACTAGGGTGTCCCCTAAAGCACTGAGGAGGTGATCTTAGCAAGCAGAGGTTTTCTATTGGTGCTTTTCCTAATCCTCACTTAATTTTCCTTTATTCTCTCTCTCTCTCTCTCTTTTTTTTTTTTGTGTGGTTTTTGGGTCACACCCAGCAGTGCTCAGGGGTTTTTCCTGGCTCCATGCTCAGAAATTGCTCCTGGCAGGTACGGGGGACCATATGGGACGCCGGGATTCGAACCGATGACCTTCTGCATGAAAGGTAAATGCCTTACCTCCATGCTATCTCTCTGGTCCCTTTTATTCTCTTAAATTCCTGCTTTGCACTCCTTTCTCCTGTGTATTTCTCACCTATGCTATTTTTGAGGGGTCCAGTTAATTTTCTTCCACTCTTATGCTTTACTGGTTCTCTCTCTCTCTCTCTCTCTCTCTCTCTCTCTCTCTCTCTCTCTCTCTCTCTCTCTCTCTCTCTCTCTCTCTCCTTTACTGTCATATCTCCAGTTCTGTGAAAACCATTTGTCATTTAGGGCACATATGTGTTTCCTAAAGTGTGTTCTACCAAGCACTAGGTCCATAATACGGGCGGTGAAAAGGAAAAAAAGTTGATAGGCAAATGAGTTCAGGAAATATCCTGTCTCACACCCCCTCGAAGCTTCATTATGTCCCATGAGCATTTTAAAGGTCCTAAAAATTCCTGCTGCAAAGAAAGTGATTACTGGCTGAATCCTACTCTTTCCCAAATTTCCTTGACTTCAGTCTCTTTCCTTCCAAATAAATGAATCTTGGATCCAGAGAGAAAATTCTACAGGTGGGAACATATGCTTTATAAATAAGAGGCCCATGTTTGAACTCTGCAGCTATCAACAACTGTGGTCCCCAAGACAAACCAAACAAATAATTCTCATTGATAAACCTTAAGGAAATCCCTGTCCTAGAGTCTATCTGTGCTTACTTATTTGGGGTGTGAAGAATTCCAAAAAGCAATGACTTTGATCAGCAGCGTGTGGTATCAAGGTGACCTCCCAGGTGCTTGAGACTGTTGTGGATATTGGGAGGGGGGAAAGTCACACTTGGCCAACACCCAGGGCCACTCCAAGCGGTGCTGGAAAACCATGTGGTACTAAGGATTGAACCTAGGGCTTTGTATGCACTCCAACCCTAGGAGCCATTGCCCTGGCTCTGCTTGACTTTTTCAAAACCAGAAAGGCCAGGGCCTCCTTCATTGCCACAAATCACAACCCACTGCTTAGAACAATCCCAAATTCAATATTGCTTCCCTCTTCTTGTAAATGTTTGTGGTTTGCAGCTTTTTTTATTTTAATCAAACAAATTGTCAAAGATTGTTTTTTGAATAATGCCTATGACCCCTTGCAGAAAACTGAGAAACATTTTGATTTCCTACTGGTGGCCATGTAAGTTGATTAAATCATTCCAGAGGGCAATTTGGTAATATGTAGCCAGTCTCAAAGTTCTGCTTTGGAACTTGATCTTACGAAATACTTAAAGGGACCCAAAGTGATAGGGCATTTGTCTTGAATGTGACCCACTGGGGCTCCAGCATCCTATATAGTTAGTCCCCCAAGCCCAGCCAGGAGTGATCCCAAAATGCAGAGCCAGTAATAAGCCATAAACACTACCAGATGTGGCCCCAAGCTATACTACTACTACTACTTAAGGATATAAACAAAGATTTTGCTATAAGGCTTTTCCCCCCTTACTAGAGTATAACTTATAATAGCAAAAACTTGGATCTAGTCTTAATATCCAACAGAGGAAACTGGTTGACTTCACTGTGACGTAGTCATCATGCAAGGACTATTATATTGCCCTAACAAGCAGTTTCTTAAGAACAGAAAATCAATGACCAGTGCCCAAGTTAAATCCATGGAAAAGTATCGGGGACAGTGTAATTTCATTATTAGAAAGTCAAAAATATTCCCTGGGTGTGATCTATACATATAAAGTAAGTAAAAGTCAAAAACGATGCTCACCAAAATTTTCAGTAATTATCTCTTCCTGGAAAGTGGGATTTCAGCTACTTTCTATTTATCTGTGATTGCTGTGTCTTTTTGGTTGGTTGGTTGGATGGTGGATTTGGTTTGATTTGGTTTTGTGTTGGGCCACACCTATACTCAGGGCTTACTTCTGGGTCAGAGCTCAAGGATCACTCCTGGCAATGCTCAAGGGAGCATATGGAATGCTGGGAGCTAAACCCAGGTCAAACGTGTGCCAGTTACCCACTGTACTATTCTCCTGCCCCATGATTTTTCTGTAAAAAGCATGAATGGTATAGGGTTTGGGTTTTTTATTCTTTTTTTTTTTTTTTTTTTGGTTTTTGGGTCACACCCGGCAGTGCTCAGGGATTGCTCCTGGCTCCACGCTCAGAAATTGCTCCTGGCAGGCTCGGGGGACTATATGGGATTCGAACCAATGACTTTCTGCATGAAAGGCAAACACCTTACTTCCATGCTATCTCTCCAGTCCCGGTTTTTAATTCTTGTTGGTGTTTGGGTCTTTTCTTTTTTGTATATTAAAAGGAAACAAAATATTAGAAAAATTAACAAAAATGGTTGGTGAACTGACACAAGCTTTGTTTACATTTGAACTCCCAGTTTACTCCAAATAGGGTTCTGTCAACACCAACTGGGACGTTTCTGTCTCCTGGGGGGTAAGTGCTCCATGAAGAAGGTCAAAGAGTATGTCAACCTTCCTTCTGCTCCCTGAGGAAATCTGGACACAAGGCCTAGCTGCTAGATTATGGCACTGAAATTTATGGGGGGGGGGGGAGGGAGGGGGATCAACACACCCCCACCATCTATTTATTTAATATTAAAAATAATATTTCACTGAGTTTGGCTGGCGTCAGCCTGAGCAGTTACTCATACAGGAATTCAAACAAAAGCAGCCCTGGCCTCGGGCCAGTGGGTTGGTGCTGGGTGGTCCATGTCCGTGTCAGCTCCCAGTAGCTCCAAGGCTGCTTTCTGACCTGTTGGGGCCGGGAAGATGATGTATTCATTTATTTATTAGAAACTTTTTAACAGGAAATGCTAATAGTTTGCATTTAGGGAGAACTGCCCTGGAGACAGCTGGAGGACTCCAGCAGACATGGGGGGGGGGGGGGGAGGTGGCTGCCCTGAGCCTACCAGTGGGATTCAGGCCTGCTCGAAAACTCTGCACTGGGCCCAGAACACTCAATTTGTCCCACAGATCCTGGTTGCTTTTTTCAGGACAGAAGAGGAAGAAGCAGAAGGATTCTTTCAGCTGCTCTGCTTTTCTTCTCTTTTGCTATTTCTTAAGAAGCTGAAGGTGTGTTTTTCATGAGGCTGTGAGCACAGATGTTGGCTCTAAGAACAAACAGAAGCTCGCAGATCTCCAGGACAGCGTGTGGCCACCAAGGTGAAGTGAGCACAAGGGTAATTCAAACCCACTTTTAGCTTTTGTGTGGGCTGTTAGCATCATGTGGGGGCCCAGGTGTATGTGCAGGTCCTTTCTGTGTATGAGAAGGAGTGAAAGACAAGTATTTGCAGGGGGTTCAGGCATGCTCCGGGGTACATTCCAGTGTTGGATCACATTTATGGGTAATTTTGTGGAGCTCAGAGAAAATGAAATAAAAAAGGGGGCATATATGACACACAGACTGTGTGTGCGCGCGTGTGTGTGTGTGTGTGTGTGTGTGTGTGTGTGAGAGAGAGAGAGAGAGAGACAGAGACAGAGACAGAGACAGAGACAAAGAGACAGAGAGACAGAGAGACAGAGACAGAGAAAGCAGGTTTGCATATCTTTAAATCTTTAAAACTCCTCTTCCCATTGACTTGAAGAGGGCAGAACTTGACTGGTGGGAGGAAGGGCATGCCTGCAGTGCTGGGGGAACTGGGTTCCAATGTCTGACCCAGTCTGGCACGACAAAAGGGCTGTTCCTGTGTTTCCAGATAACAATGGAGGTGAAGCCTGACCCTGGAAACCAGTCAAGATTCCCAGAGATAAACCCTGCAGCAGCAAGAATACTGTCAATTGAAAGAAACTGACCTTTTGCCTTCTGGAGTCACAGAATTCCCACAGATGTTGTGTTGTCCTCAGCGGTTCAGGCAGCCCCAAACTCCGACGCCATTTTGTAAACAGTATGGTGGCTGCTGTCGGAGTCTGAGGAGAGGCTGTACTGGAGGTCAGAGTATCTGCCTTTGTGGCACCTCAAGATACAGGACGCTTCTCCACTCTGATTTTGTTTCAAGATTGGCCGTATAGACCTACAGATCATTTAAAAAAAAAAAAAAAAAGCCCCAAATGGTTTTCTTCTACAGTTTGGCATAGTCTGCCACTGTGGAAGGCACCTCAGGTGAGCCTTGAACCTGACACAATAGAGAGTTATGTGAAAGGAGGGTAGGGGAAAGGAGGTGACAGAGGATTAGGCTGGCCTGAGCAAGACATAGGAGAGGAGCTCATGTGTCAAGCAGTGAGAGGCCAATAAGAGATGGAAATTCACTTTTTCTTCTTGCAGGTCACAAAATTAGTAAGAGATCAAAATGAGAATATTAGGGTTTCTGGGAAGATTGTTTAAGGGGGAAAGTGGTAGTTTGTCCACACCCAACTGTGCCTCAGGGATCACTCCTAGCTCTGTACTCAGGAGTTACCTCTGGTGCTGTGATAAATGGACAACATGCAGAGCCAAGGATCCTATTTGGGTTGGCCATGTGCAAGGCAAGCACATTAACCTCTATACTCTCTCCATCTTTAGTCTCTGGCTGAGGATTTATTTTTAAATCAATAAACTTTGATTTTATTTTGGACTTTCCCAGATAATCCAAGTACTATCTATAGAACCTAAGTCACCAAAAGAGTGAGTTTTGATGTTGAAATCACTTGGGAAATAGTTGACAATGTTATTGCATGACTCCCAACTCCTAGGATTCTAAGGAAATTGGTTTGGGTGAGGCTAGGACACCAGGATTTCTCCCTCCTTTCCTGAATCTTCCCTCCCCTGAAATGTATGTATTTTCTAAAAGTTCTAACCTTAACTCTATGTATATTTTCTCTAAATGTCTCTTCTTATGGCGGGTATATAGCACAGCCCTAAAGAGACTTATCTTTTACTCCTCCAACACTAGTTCAGATCCCCAGCACCTCATATTAATTACAATCCCTCATTTGGTTCCTGATCACAGAGCTAAGAATAGCCCCTAAATACTACTGGGTATGCACCCATACCAAGAAAACAAACAAAAATATTCCCCTTATTCTTTTACATGTCCTATTACATATTTGAATATGCTGCCATCATTGTCTAAATACCTGATTTATTTATCCACCTTTCTTTTTTTTATTTTTTTTTATTTTTTATTTTTTTTGGTTTTTGGGTCACACCTGGCGATGCTCAGGGATTACTCCTGGCTGTCTGCTCAGAAATAGCTCCTGGCAGGCACGGGGGACCATATGGGACACCAGGATTCGAACCAACCACCTTCCTGGATCTGCTGCTTGCAAGGCAAACGCCGCTGTGCTATCTCTCCGGGCCCTATCCACCTTTCTTTTAGCTATACTTCAAATGATGCTGTAGCTCCAATAGAGATGTGGTTCTGAACATATCAGTTTGCTCTTATAACTCAGTGTTCTTCTGTTCTCTGGCTTCCCTATTTCTGAAAATATATACTCCCATGTTATATTATCAAAGCTCTTGGGGCCAGAGCGATAGCACAGCAGTAGGGCATTTGCTTTGCACATGGCCAACTGGGACAGATACAAGTTCAATTCCTGGCACCCCATATGGTCCCCCAAGCCTGCCAGGAGCAATTTCTGAGAGCAGAGCCAGGAGTAATCCCTGAGCACCACAGGGTGTGGTCAAAAAAAAAAAAAGCTTTAGACTTTAGTGTTATCTTTGTGTGTGAGGATGTAAGAAACATATGTTACCTCTTTGCTATAACAGAAATTTCTATAGTGTTCTGCCATGAAGAGAATGTGACCTTCCCTCATGTTGTGCAGCCTGCCCTTTGAGGAGTGTTCTGCCTTTATTCGAATGATCTTTAGTCTTCATGATTCAAAATCATAAAAATGAAAGAGGAAAAAAAAAGAAAGAAAACAAAAGAGCCAAGAATGTTGCAAGAGGTTCCATAAAGGGGAGGGGTTAATAGATCGAGAAGCTCCGAGAACTACTGAGACCTAAGAATCACTCAGAAGAAAGGGAAATTTAAAAGTTGCTTTTACTACCTTTGAATGACCTCCTTTTGAATATTCTTAGAGAATGGTAAGCAAGATTTTGAATTGCTTTTACAGTTGTTTTGGTTGCTAGACTGTTTTCTCTGTTCAGTGTTGCTTTGAGATTGAAACATGTGGATATCCAGATTATATTTGGATTATAGATGACACCTCATTTGTCACATGTAAATAGTTGTCAGACCCTGTGGCTCTTTCCATCCCTCTCCCTTTTAGCCGAATTGGGTTTAGGATCCAACAACACAGATGTGTGATTGCTAAACGCCCTTAATATTTCCAACTTTTTTGTCTTCAGACTTAGACTCATTCTGCTTTTGCTTCATCACTCAGAATCACTGTCTGTTTCTATTGTTTTAAGTTCTGTCAAAGCTTCCAGCCCAGCTCAGATTCCACCTGCTCCAGAAGACCTTCCTTGTTGATGCTATATACATTCAACATTCCTTCCTGCTTTGAACATGCCATTCTCAAAAGCAACAGCAATAATGCTGATGGAGAAGGTGTCAGCCACTGGTGTTTAGATTGAGTTCATGATATTTAGGCCCAGTTTGAGGTGTTTTCTATTTCTAATGTGTTTTCATTCTATTTTTAACTTTATTTATTGGGTTTTGGGCCACACCTGGTGGTGCTCAGGGGTTACTCCTGGCTCTGCACTCAGAAATCACCCCTGGCACACATGGGGGATCATATAGGATGCCGATTTTCAAACCACAGTTTGTCCTGGGTCGGTTGCATGCAAGGCAAACGCCCTGCCGCTGTGCTATCTCTCCTGCCCACTTGTTTTCATAAGTTCTTACAGCAAGTCTATAAAGTAGTACTATGGAAACTTAGGTATGAAAGTCAATGATTTCCTAAGATACATGGTAATGATGCTCATAAATAGAATTTGAACCCGGGCTAAGATCCTCAGTATGTTGTAAGTATATAGAGACATTAATTCTTTAGAACATACCTGATGCTGTCCTTGTTCTTCAGACAGTTTTCATTAGTGACTACTTCACATTGGGCTCCCCCACTTCAGCCCTCTTAAATCACTGCTTGTGTTTCTCTCTCTATTGTCATAGATTTACATGGATTTACATAGTCACTTAACAATTCCCACTGGGCTCCAAATAGAAGACACCCAGCCTGTGCATGATCAGGATTTGACTTCCAGAGATCCACTTTAGTTTGAAGTCTTCAGGGACACTTAATCTAAGAGCAGGGAGCTTATGTTTATAAATCTTACCTTTGAGCTTCATCTTCTTCCTCATAATGTCTCTGACGTGTCAGCTGTAAAGCAAACCACAGGATGGCTGTACTTGAGTGAGGCAGAGATTTAATGCTGCTGCTCAAGTTCAAGTGGCTGTGCCTAGAACTAGACTTGCGTGTTGCCAGTCACTGAGAAGTATACACATCGTGATTTAACGCAGCTTGGTTTAGATTCAGATGCAGCTCGATTCTAACATCTCAGAGTAAGTGGTTACTATTAAAGCACTGGCAAGACACTCGATCAAAAATGGTGTGCAGGTGAAAAAAACTATAGCTACTTCTTGGGGGAAGGGGCAGGAGGCAATACCATATCAAACTCAGGATCTCATGCATGCCTGGCAAAAATTTGACCCCTGAGCCAAATTCCTGACTCAGAAAAGTATGGTGTTGAACAGGGAAGACATAAACTAATCCTTTTTAGTTTGCAAAGCTTTGTAAAGAACTTTTATAATAAAATCATGCTTGAAAGTTTAAATGCAGACTTCTACCTCCAATCAAGATTAGTTTGTTCTTCTACCTGGACAATGCAAAAAATTACAATATATGTGAAGCTACCATTTGAAAGGCACTGGATACCAGGCAAAGAAAGGCAGTGCTCCCTAACAGGGAGTACTAACAGAGTACACATGTCCAACTTATTACCTCAAGGGAACACATGAGAGATGGTACAGACACAGCACCCAGGCGTGGCACACACAGCACTCAGATACAGTACAGACACAGCACACACAGCATCCAGACACAGTACATGTAGCACACAGACAGAGGCAGGAAAACCCAGTGAGTGGAAGGGTAAGACTTGCAAAAGCATTGAAGTTTGTAGGGCAGAGCAGAGAAAAAGCGAAGGCTACATCGTAGAAATTTTCAGGGGGTTCCCCCTCAATGTTCATTTGAGGACTAATCAGTATTAGGAAACTCTCAGGGTAAGAAAGAGACATCTGAGAATTAATGACTGACATTCGCAGGAGCTTGGGAATAATATCTGTTCCCCACAGCCAGATTTGAACTCTCCAAATTCATGGGAGGAGGAAATGATGTTGAGGGTGGGGTAGGGGTATAGTTATTAGTGGATTTAATGTAAAGGGATAAGAAAAGTCAAGCTACACTAACACTTAGCAAACGAAAATTGACATGGCTATGTTCATTTAAGACAGAAAAGAGGTCAGAGACCAGTGGTGTGGCCCAAGTGGAGGGGTCTATGACTTACGTGCATAAGGTCCTGAGTCTATGACTTATGTGCATATGATCCTGGGTTCATCCCCCAATCCAGAGTTGTCTAAACACACACACACACACACACACACACACACACACACACACATGCACACACGCGCGCGTGCAACAACAGAGAGACAGAAAGGAATTCAAATCAAGAAAATTAGTGGAGGGAAGGGCCAGCAGATGGGAGTGTCTGCGCTTTGTCTGGAGAGACCTCAGGAGGATTCCCTCACACAGGGCCATCCAGTAGTACCCTGCTAATACCCTGCTAGTACCCACAAGCATCACCAGGTTCAATAGGGACTGTATCACCTGGTTGAGCAACAAAATTCAGGATACCCCACCAAGCTGGGACTCACTCAGGAGTAGCCCCAGGGCCTCTAAGCACCTGGGGATCCACTACCCCCAAAAGAATATTAATAGAAATAAAGATATTAAGTCTTCAAAAGAACATAATACTAAATATTTATGTACCTAAAAGCAGAGCTTTGAAATACACAAAGCCAAAACTGATAGTACTTCAAAAAGGAATGGACAGAGCCACAATTATGATTTGACATTTAAGTACCCTTCTCTCAACAATTCATAGAAGACTTAGAAAACTCAGGATGTAGAAGATCTAAATAGCACTATCAACAACTTTCTCTAAACTGGGAACTGAAAGAAAGTAGTGATGCACGGTACTCCTTCAGTAACAGTATTGCAAACCGCAGTCCCCAAAAGGAAAAAGCAGATAGAGAGAGAGAGAGAGAGAGAGAGAGAGAGAGAGAGAGAGAGAACATTATTTGACTGAAACACAACTATCAACAACTTTTTTTAACTCTGTATTTCACTGATTTATTAAAAAAAAAAACTACTTTCTCTAAAAGACATTTACAGGACATTCCACCCAACAATAATAGTATCCACATTTTTTGGTCCTAGGCACTAATATATATCATACATACACATCACAAGTTAGTCTAGAATTAGAAAGAATTGGGGCCAGGAAGGTGGCACTAGAGGTAAGGTGTCTGCTTTGCAAGCACTAGCGTAGGATGGTCAGTGGTTCAATCCCCCGGCATCCCATATGGTCCTCCCAAGCCAGGGGCATTTCTGAGCGCATAGCCAGGAGTAACCCCTGAGAGTCAAATGGGTGTGGCCCAAAAAAAAAAAAAAAGAATTAGAAAGAATTCAAGTCATACATGTGTATTCTCTGATCAATGGAATTAAAACACAAAAATTTAAAGACGTTTTTTGTTTTGAGGCCACACTTGATGATATTCAATGGTACTTTTGGCTCTGCACTCAAGGATCACTCATGGTAGTGCTCAGTGAACCATATGGAATGCCAAGGATTGAACCTGGATCAGGGCTTACAAGGAAAATGCCCTACCCACTTTACTACTGCTCTGGCTCCAGCCATATTTTTTTAAGGCCTAATTCAGCTGTATTTGAGGGTTACTCCTGGCTCTGCACTCAGGAATCTCTCCTGGCAGGCTAGTGGGACCATATGAAATGCCAGGGATTGAACTCTGGTCAGCCATGTGCAAGGCAAATGCCCTTTCTACTGTGCTATTGCCCCAGCCCCAAAAACATAATTTTTTAACTTATCTGAAAGTATTTTGGAGGCTGGAGAGATAACTCACTGAGCTGAGTACATGCTTTGAATTCAAAAAGCCTGAGTTCAATCTCCATCATCACCAGTTCTGCCAGGCACTGCTGCTAGCAACCATTCCATCTCCCAGTAGTGTTTAATGTGGCAAGGAAGTAATAAAGGAAGGAGAGGAAAAGGGGGTGGGGAAAAGAATAATTAGAGAAAATAAAAACTGTGATAAAGAAGAAGAGATAAAATATCAAAGAACCAGAGTGATGGCACAGCAGATAGGGTAGTTGCCTTGCATATACTTGCACTTACCCTAGTTTGATACCCCAGCATCCCATATAATCTTTCTCATCCCTCCAGGAATGATTTCTGAGCTCAAAGCCAGGACTAACTCTTGAGCACTGCCTGGTTCCCCCCCCCAAATAAATAAAATATAAAAGAACCAAACTAGACAAAAATAAAAGCAAACAGAAATGAAGAAAGTCAGTGAAATAAAAAATTTAACCTTTGACATTTCGAAGAGGGGGGGAAACCACTGAGCAATTCTCAGGGGTTACTCACAGCTCTGCACTAAGTAATCACTCCTAGCTATACTCAGGGGATCATATAGGATACCAGGGATTGAACTTGGATTAACTGATTGCAAGGCAAATGCCCTATCCTCTGTATTATGACTCTGGTCCAAAATAAACCTTGATCTTTGAAAGATCAACAAAATGAATAAATTCTAGATATACTAATCATGAAAAAGAAAGTATAAAAATTAGTATACAGAGAATGAGATATCTGATAGCATTACAGATTCTATAATGGGAGAATATTATAGAATGTTGATGCTAATAAAGTCAACAACGAATATGAAATATGATATAGATCAGCTCCTTGAAAGATACAAGCTACCAGTGTTAACTCAAGAAGAAATGGATGAGGGGCCAGAGCAGCAGTACAGTGAGTGGGTAGGAATCTTGCCTTGCACATAGCTGACCTGTATTTGGTCCCTAGAACCCCATATGGTCCCACCACATGATGTCTCAGAACATTCCTGGGAGTGAACCCTGAACACATAGCCAGGAGTAAGTTCCTGCACACTACTGAGTGTGGGAAGAAGGAAATAAGTACAGAAGACAGAAAAAGGATGGAAGGAAGGAAGGAGGGAGGAAGGAAGGAAGGAAGGAAGGAAGGAAGGAAGGAAGGAAGGAAGGAAGGAAGGAAGGAAGGAAGGAAGGAAGGAAGGAAAGGATAGAGGAAGGAATGAAGAAATGGGGAAGGATAGAGGAAAGAAGAAAAGGAGGAAGGATAGAGGAAGAAAGGAAGGAAGGAAGGGAGGAAGGAAGGAAAGGATAGAGGAAGGAAAGAAATGAGGAAGGATAGAAGAAAGACGAAAAGGAGGAAGGATAGAGGAAGGAAGGAAGGAAGGAAGAAATGAAGGAAGAAAGGAAAGAAGGAAAACATTTTTTCCCTGTTCCTATGCAAAGATTTGTGCAGGAATAGCTGTAACAGTCTTACTTGTAAGAGCTGACAAATGTGGTACCTGACAATTACATCCCCTAGGACAGGGGTCTGCAACCTTTAAGACATAAAGAGCCACTTGGACTCGTTTTGAATTTGAAAGAGTACTGTGGAAGGAGCAGGAGGAAGGGTACAGGTTTTATGGGATGAGGAGGAGGCGCTGAAGGAGGCTAAGCAAAGGGGAGATCAACTCCCTCATAAAACAAGTAACCCCTGAGTGCTGAAAGAAAAAAAAAAGAAGGAACAGAAACTAAAATTCTTTTTTTTTGTTTTGTTTTTTGGGGTCACACCCAGCAGTGCTCAGGAGCTACTCCTGGCTCTATGTTCAGAAATTGTCCCCGGCAGGCTCGGGAGACCATAGGAGACGTCCTTCTGATTGCAAGGCAAACACCTTACCGCTGTGCTATCTCTCCAGCCCCCAAAACTAAAATTCTTACATCCCCTAAACTACTGACAGATGATTCACTGATCTACCAGTTTCCCCTCTGGTTGGGCTCTGTCCAGCATTTTGATATGACCTTCGAATGATTCTAACAAAGTGTGAACCCTAAACCCCACTACCCTACTCCCCACCCCAGAGGATGAAAGTGCCCCAAGTATAACCTTCTAAGTCTGGGCCATGGGAAATTATAGGTTCTGGTTTAGTTAGAAGAAAGTGGGGTCTGAGAATCAGCTTTTTTGAAGAAGTTTCTCAGTGATACTGATTTTAGTTTTGGTGGTTAAGACCATTCTTGAATAATTTCCTACAAGCAGAGAGTATCCAAGCATGCTGGGATGAATTCTCTAGTCTGTGCTAGTTTGAACCTAAGTTCCATAAGCAGCTAAACTCAGTCGCTCTCCAGCACAGTGGGACTAGGATTTGGAAGCTTCTCCTGGCTGCTCCAGGAGCATGAGGCATTTAGAGGCTCTCAATGTTAGACTCATCTATGCAGTTATAAAAAAGAAAAATTCTTATGTTTTGATTTCACTGGTGTGGAATCAGCGAATGAGTATTTTGTTTGTAGGTGATACCCCAAGATACTCAGAAGCTACTCCCAACTCTGTGCTCAGGAGTGACCCCTGGCAGTGCTGGGGAGTCTTACGTAGTCAGAGAACAAACTAAGGTTTGCAGCTTACAAGGTAAGCCACAATATTTTCAAAATCCTGGTGATTTTATCATTAGCCAGAGCTTAAAACCTCTAACTAAACTTGTGTGTAACCCCGTACACTGTCTCCTCCCTCTCTCATATTCAACAAGTATGCATATGCCACCCACTGTCCCCCACAACTCTGAAGGTCACTGAGATGAGTAAAACAGAATCCTCCCCTCTGACAAGAGTCTACACACTATGCTCAGGCCTGTGATTCTTGTAGCCACAGAGCTATTCTTTTTTTTTTTGGGGGGGGGGCCACACCCGGCAGTGCTCAGGGGTTACTCCTGGCTGTCTGCTCAGAAATAGCTCCTGGCAGGCACGGGGGACCATATGGGACACCGGGATTCGAACCAACCACCTTTGGTTCTGGATCGGCTGCTTGCAAGGCAAACGCTGCTGTGCTATCTCTCCGGGCCCAGAGCTATTCTTTTTGGCAAGTCAAGTTTGATGAGAATGTTCACTTTTCAGGGGTTGGAGCAGCTAAGACGTTTGCCTTGCATGAGGCTGATCCATGTTAGATTCTTGGTATCCCATATAATCCCCCCAAACACTGCCAGGAATGACCCCTGAACTCAGAAGTAACCCCTAAGTGCAACCGGGTGTGCCCCCCCAAAAAAGGTTGAAGTATTGGGAATGTTGCAATGAAGTAAGTGCTTTGTCTAAGCTAAGAATGGTCAGGAAAGGGTCTGCTCAAGGTTTGCTTTTGTGGATATTTTTCCTTTTGCACAGAGGACCATAAAAAAGCCAGGACTCAAATCCAGGTTAGATGCATGTAAGGTAAATCCCTAATGCCTGAACTGTCTCTGTCTCTGAACTCTTGAAGCATTAAAACTGCACACCATCCAAATCCAGGTAAGAATGGTTCAGGCTTCCACTAAGAATAAAATAGGCAAAGGCATAAGGTTAGGTGCTAAGAAATAATACTACCTGGGGCTAGAGTGATAGTATAGCAGGTGGAATGTTCACTCCGCAAGCAACCTGCCTGGGTTTGGTCCTTGGCATCCCACATGACCCTCATAGCACTGCTAAGAGTGATTTCCAAGTATAAAGCCAGGTGTAATCTCTAAGCACTGCCAGATGTGGTCTCCCCACCAAAAAAGAAAAGAAATTATATGGCCAGCCACAGATAATAAGGGGATTAAGACACTTGTCTTGCATGGACAGAGCCCCCAGTTTTAACCCAGAAGCAGCACATATGGCCCCCCAAACAGTGTCAGAGCCAGGAAAAGCCCCTGAGTACTGCCAAGTGTATTCTAAAAAAGGAAGAAAAGAACAGGAAGAGAAAAGTCAAAGATATAGTGTACCCCATCAAAAAATGGAGAGAGGAAATGGACAGACACTTCTCTGAAGAAGACCAACAGATGGCCAACAGGCACATGAAAAAATGCTCATCAGCACTTACCATTAGGGAAACCCAAATCAAGACAACAATGAGATATCATTTTATATCAGTGAGGATGGCACATAGGAAAAATACTGGGAGTGATTTGTACTGGTGAAGATGTGTTGGAAAAAGAAACTCTCATTCACTGCTGGTCCAACTCCTATGGAAAACAGTAAAGAGGGTTCTCAGTAAACTTAAGAATCAAATTGCCATATGATCCAGAAATCCTACTTTTACCCCAGGACAGAAAAACACTAACCTAAAATGATGTATGCACACCACTATTCACTACAGCACTCAGTACAACAGTTAAGACTTGGAATCAACCTAGATATCCAACAACACATGAGTGGATCATGAAGATACATGTATACAGTAGGATATTACATAGCTGTAAGGAATGGTGCAGTCGTGCAATTGCTGCAACATGGATAGAACTAGAAGATATTATGCTAAAGAAGTAAGCCAGAAGACAGATAAATATAGAATGATATCACTTATTTAAGGTATTTAGAATAACTGCATGAAAAAAATGCAATGATTTAAATGGGAGATGTCTCAAACACTCCTGGTCCCAGAGTATAGTGAGGAGAAGGAAAAAATATTGAGTGGAGGGGAGAAAACAGAAATATTAAAGGATAGGGACAGGAGCCAAGTGATCTCGTGCATTGGTGGTGTTAAAAAAAAAAAAAAGGACTGGGACCAGAGAGATAGCATGGAGGAAAGGCATTTGCCTTTCATGCAGAAGGACAGTGGTTTGAATCCTGGCATCCCATATGGTCCCAGGAGCCTGCCAGGAGTGATTTCTGAGCGTAAAAGCCAGGAGTAACCCCTGAGGGCTGCCAGATCTGACCTATCACACACACACACACACACACACACACACACACACACACACACACACACACACACAAAGGACAGAACAAAATAGCCAAGCCAAAGTTCATAACAATGAAATCATGAGACCCAAACTTTAACAATCAAAAGTTAAAATGGGCCTGTTATACTGGCAGGCTGCAGGGCAAGGGATGGTGGCAGGGGATGCATTCTGGAAACATCGGTGGAGGGAAGTAGAAACTAGTAGTGGGACTGGTCCTAATATGTAGTATACCTGAAACACAGCTACGAACTTTGTACATCATAATGGTTTCAAGTAAATATTTTTTAATAAAAGAGACAGTCTTGCGTTGTGTTTAGTCCTTAAGCCCCACCAGGAGTGATCCCTGAGTACAGCTGTGTGTCACTCAAAAATAGAAGAGGAGAGGGGAGGAGAGGACAAAAGAAGAAGGGAAGGGAAGGGTGGAGATAAAAGGAAAGGAAAGGAAAAAGGACAGGATCATGGCCGGTTCAGAGAAGAGGTGACAACAGAGCTAAGGGACTTTCCATCAGCCCAACTCTGCATCTTTATCTAACAGCTCCCTTCACCCCAGGCTGCAGGGTTCTCCTCCTTCCACTCACTGACACTCACGGGTCAGGCTTACAACCTTCTTCTCCAGTGCGTGCTTTTAGCCCAAAGTTCGGTGCTTCTGTCACCATTTATGAGAGAATCCCAGGTCAGAACCCTTTTCTGTTCTCACTGTCCAAGAGCTGAACTGGTAGGGCCCCTTTCCTGCCGTCAGCACCGGCCCGGGCCTCCAGGGGGAGTCCTTTCACGCAGCTCTGTTGCTCGGGCCACATCCACCCTTTCTGGAAGGAACCCCACCTGCTTTCCTGGGAATCTCCTCCCCGCAGAACCCCAAGAGAGATGGGAAAGGTCGCAGGAGGCGTCCTTAGTACACACATCAGCTGGGCCCTTCCCTGAATGAGGAGGTGCGGGACTCATTCTTGGCTCTGCAGGTTCGCCAGCTTTCAGGGCTGCAAGACCCCTCTCTGGCTTCTCCCTAAAGGTCTCTCCCACCCTCCACCCACCGAGAGATTCGATGCTCCCCAACCCTAGATAAAGATACTCCTGATCATATAGATTCCCCATCTCATTTGACATCAAAAATGCCACCGCATCCCTTGCTCTCTACTGAGTCAAGAAGGAATGCTTCCCAGCTTGGAGTCTGCAGTGGAGAAGCAATCTGTTCACCTCCTCCAGGGATAACCACTCCAATGTTTTAACTATCAGAACGATTTGGCAGGGATCTGGGGTATGACTTAAGAGGCAAAGTATGAAAAAAAAAAAAGAGGCAAAGTATGGGGGTGAGGAAAGAGGGGAATGGGGAACATTTATGGTGGGAATGTTGCACTGGTGAAGGGATGTTTTCTTTTTATGACTGAAAACCAACTACAACCATGTTTGTAATCATGGTGCTTAAATAAGGATATTAAAAAAATAAAATGCACAACTAATAAATGTAGAAAAGTTAACAATAGCAATAAGTAATGAAAAGATAATTTGGTAAAATTAAAAGAGAAAAGCAAAGTATGTCCCTTCTATGTGCATGGTCCTGAGTTCAGGGTTCCATCACAGGTACTATATGCCCTGCAGGTGTGACCTCCACAATTAACAACAGCAGGGAATAAAAAAATTTTTTTGTTTATACATCCACTAGGGTCTCTGGAAAGTGAGACATGATCAGAAAGATAATGGAAATAATTCTCAGTGTTCCCAGCAGCAAGAGTCTCATATAAAAGTTATTTCAGTGTCCTAGCATGGCACCTGATCTAGTCCTGGCAGGTTCCTTTGTGACAGACACAAATACAGTGAAAACTTCCATGCAGCCAGCCTGTTAGAAGAATGGAAGTTTTAGCAACAGAAGGTCCATTCTAGGATTTGCGGGAAGTCCACAGATTTTCAGCCTCTTCCTCTCCCTTCCTGTTAATACTAAAGGGCTGGGAAGGAGGGTTCCACTGCAGCACATTCCACCTTCTGACACTATAATGCCATGGCTGGATGAAAACCCTGAGAAGACCAATCAGACTTAAGAGTTTGTCTTATTTACCCTACTGGAAAGATACTAGAGTAGGGAAGGCATGCACTTGCCTTGCATGCAGCTGGCCCCAATTCAATGCCAAGCACCACATATGGTTCTCTGAGTCACACTAGGAGTTACTCCTGATCATATAGTCATGAGTAAGCCCTAAGCACCACAATTGTATGTACATCGCCACCCCAAAAAGAGAACTTACCCTACCAATACCATCAATGACACCACTAATGAGTCCTTCTGAGCCCTGCTAGTCCATCCCTTCCCACAGACAACCTGTGAAAAGTTTGAGAGTTGAGCTGACAATTTTTTTTAGCATTTGTTGTCTTATAGAATCTGATTGTTTCTTTGAGTCCAGATGACCTGAGGTCTGGAAACAACTCTCCACAAGCCTCCTAAAACCCTTGCCCCAGTGACTACTTGAGAAATCTGCCACAATTGTTCTCAGAATGTCAGAGCTCTGCCACTGGAAGATACCACATGAAGACATAAGTCAACAGAAGTGAAGAAGCCTTCAGAGTCTAGGGGATGACTCAAAGGACAGGAACATACTTTGTATGTGAGAATCTCCAGTCTAATTCCCAGAACCACATGGTCTCGGGAGCACTGCTGGGGAGGATCACACCTGAGCCACCTAGTAAGAAATAACCTCCCACCTAAAAAAAATAAAGACAAGGGGCTGGCAAGATGGCGCTAGAGGTAAGGTGTCTGCCTTGCAAGCGCTAGTCAAGGAAGGACCATGGTTCGATCCCCCGTCATCCCATTTGGTCCCCCCAAGCCAAGGGCAATTTCTGAGCGCTTAGCCAGGAGTGACCCCTAAGCATCAAACGGGTGTGGCCCGAAAAACCAAAAAAAAAAAAAAAAAGAAAGAAAGAAAGAAAAGCAAAAAAATAAAAACAAAAAATCTTTCAATTGTCATCACCTCAGCCACCACCTACCAGTAGCCAGCTGAAGGGCTGAAAGAGTCCATGGAAAACACCCCCCCTTCATCTGACCCAAGAAAGCTTTTGTTTCAGATGCTACATTAAAAAACAAGCGACTCTATCATGAGAGATGAGTATTATGGAAAGAAACAAAGGGTCCATAAGAATGTCCTAGTTCGCAATTCCTGGATAGCAGCGGAGAGAATTAGACTCTTGTTGGGGAACAGTTGTTGAGCTATAAGGAAGCACCCCCCCCCCAAAAAAAATCCACACAAACACTGCTATAATGCAATGTTACTGCCAAACAGAAATAAAATTCGAAGCAAATAAATAAACCACCTGAACAGGAGAGGATCCATTTGGAAAGAACTGGCAGCAGCTGGAGTTTCCGGAGCTGGTCCCAGATGCAGATGCCACTAGCACTGGCTGCAGCCAGCAGGTGTGTGTGACCAGGCCCTGAGCACATTTGCTGACTTTGAAAGCCTCGGGCTGGGGGAGGGCCAGTGACTCAGCCCCAATTCTACTCCTTCACTCATCACTTTCAGGGCTCTGAGCAGGGGAACACCCAGCACCTCCTTTTGTCTACCAAGGAAAGTGACTTCTTTAGCTCTTTATTTTTCAAAGACTGACATGATAATATGAACAGGCATGAAATGTCACTCAGAGATTTTCTTTGCTTGCATTTTTTTTAAATACCCCTTTCTTTGGCTCCAAAGGGGAAAAAAGTCTCATGAGGAACAAGTGAAATCATGTCCTCATTCTGCCGTGCTTTACAGACTCCCCCTTTCCCCACAAGCTGTAGCCCTGCCTTTAACTCTTCAAGACCTCTTTGCCTCTCACTGACAGAACATCCAAAGGCAGACCCAACCTGATGCTCTGGAAACAGCTTTCATCACAGAAGACTTATGGAAAAGGCCACTGCTAGAGCTTTAAGAATCATGGCACTGAGGTCAGAGTGATAGCATATTGGGTAAGGAGTTTGCCTTGCACACAGCTGACCCAGATTCAAATCCCACATCCCATCTGGTCCCTGAGCCTACCAGGAGTCATTTTTGAGTACTACGCCAGGAGTAACCCCTGAGCATTGCCAGCTCTGGCCCCAAAACAAAAACAACAAAGAGAATCATGGTGCAGGAAAAGTGTTATGGCCACTTTGAATCCAAGGGTTGCAAGAAGAAAGATGAGAATTTCACAAATCTGCAAATAGTGGAACCTCTGACTTCTTCCAGCTCTGAGCCAGGCACCAGAGGGATGTTGAAAGTAAGGGAAACATAACTGTATTGAGAAAGCCCTGAATTTCAGAGACCTGGGATATCGCCCAAATTTTGCCATTTTGCAATATGGCCTTGGGATGGGTTTTGTTGTTGTTGTTGTTTGTTGTTGTTTTCTTCTTTGAGGAAACAAGAAAATTCTTCTTTACCTACCTTGGGAACTTGTGAAAATCAAAAGTGAGTAAAGTGCTTTGTCAAGCACTGGGCCCGAGAAGTCTATTATTATCACTTACCATTGTGTGGTAGGTTAGAGAAGGAAAAGGACTGGGCAGGAGCTGTCAGGGAGGACTTGATGGAGGACATGAGTCTAAGTGGACCTTGGAGGAAGGAAAGGATTGGGAAAGGCAGAAAAAGGCGTTTCTCCCTGGGGGGAGCCAAGGGAAGGATTTGTATCCTGTGGGGGAGGGATGAAATAAGGAAACGACCTAACCTGGGAGAGGGTTTTGATTGAGGAACCACATGGAAATAAGGGTAGTAAGATAAGGGAGATTGTGAAAGATCTAGAAAAACATAGATGTGGGAAAGGGAAAAGATCCTAGCCAAAGGATGCCCAACTTCTTACCTCCCTACCTGTACTGTTCCCAGAACTGAGTCACTACTTCAATGCTTCTGCAGTTTTGTTTTTTTTTGGAGACAATGATGCTCATCAGTGAAAGAAAGATAACAAAATTGCTTCCTACCTACAAGGTTTTCTCTGGAACATTTTGACCTGTACCAGTACTAACACAGTGCTGAGAGACACGGACAGCAATGCGTCCTTACTTAGTCCTCACCAAAATCCAGTATGTGCAGAAACACAGCCCCTCCTGCCTGTCATCTTCCCTGACCATGGGCATATTTCCACACCCTTTACATGGTAAAAGCATGTGAAAGTCTCATTTTAACTGGTTTTGTCTTGTTTTGTTCTTTTTTGCACAGTTGTTCTTAACGTTTCCTTGGTATTTTACTACCTTTGGAGACTCATTTTATTTGACCTAAGTTTTCTCCTCTCAAAAAGGAAATAGCTGGGGCTGGAGAGATAGCATGGAGGTAGGGCGTTTTGCCTTGCATGCAGAAGGGCTGTGGTTCGAATCCCAGCATCTCATATGGTCCCCCAAGCCTGCCAGGAGCAATTTCTGAGCATAGAGCCAGGAGTAATCCCTGAGTGCTGCTGGATGTGACCCAACAACCAAAAAAAGAAAAAAAAAGGGAAGAAAAAAAAAAAAAGGAAATAGCTGAGAAATGTGGCTGAGTGTTAAAGAAATGAGGGACTTCCCAAACACAAGGATAACCTTGGTCATATCGTGTACAGAATCATTTGGAAGGGCTCATGCAAGACTTCAAAAGCTGTTGCTTCTCCTGGTCTTTGCCAAAATAATACAAACTGACCACAAAATTATGGCTATTTTTTTGAGTTTCTTGCAATGTAGCTATAAAGCTAAATTAATAAAAATGCTTTTGAAATCAAAGGCCAGTAAGGCTCTTGCTTTGCATGCCATCAACCTGGGATCAATCCCCACCATTCCCTCTGGTCCTCCACCCCAGCACCACCAGGAGAGATTCTTGAGAGCAGGGACAGAAGTAACCACTGAGTATTGCTGGATGTGGCCCAAAAACAAAATAAACCCAAAATATAATTTTGAAATAATAAAAATAATAATTGATAAGGCCTGGAGCAGTAAACAGCAGGTATGGTGCTTGCCTTGCATATAGATGCCCAGAATTTAATCTCCAACACCCCATATGATCTGGTCCCCCAACCTTCCAGGAGTGATCCTTGAGTACAGAGCAAGAGAAACTCCTAGGATTACCCTGAATATGATTTCCAAACAAACAAAAAACAGTCATTAATGCCTCAAAACCTGAAGTCAAAGATTTTGTCTTGTTCTTTTTGTATTTCTGGTTCTGAGCTGAATGCTTGTTGGATGAATAAAATAAATGCCGTGAGGATAACCTAACAGTAATAGTAAATAATGTGTTCTGGAAATAAAAAAAAAATTGGCTTCTGTAGTCAGCACAAAAATCCAAGGAAAAGGGACAGTTTCATACAGTTTGCTATGTAACAAATGCAAGTGAAATCTTGTCATTACCAGAAACAAGTATAGATTAACTTCCCACAATGCGAAAACAGCTTTGGCAAAGGGGGGAATGTCTGATCCACAGGCCATATAAGGCCAATGAAATCCTGTGGTCCAGCCCTTATACATGGCAGGACAGACACTCATTCTTCTTGCCAGCTGCCCGCAGCCTATGTGCCTGTAGCATATGGCCCATGAATAATGTTACACATAATCAAATGATGCTGGGCAGAAAAAGGTCCCACCTGTGAAGTAGAGTCATAATTCCTATCCTGAGAATACTTTAAGATTAACAGAAAAATTCACACACTTCTCCAAAAGAAATATTTGAAAACAATTCTCTGCAGACTGGCGTGAGAAAGATGGTGTGTCAGAAATTGTGCTGGCAAGCAGGAGGTTAGGTGGGGTCACTCAGGAAACATGAAATTCCTTCTCATCAGACACTGTTTTTAGAGGCTGCTTTTCCCTCACCGTGTCAAACAAAAGATGAAGCTAAGATGGAGAATGAGGTGGAGATGGAGAATTGAGTTGAAGTAAAAATGAAAACTAATAAGAAAGGTGAAGGTTAAGAAGAAAGTAAAAGCCAAAGACTCGAGCAAAAGAATGACTATGGCCTGGTCATCTCTACATTGTGGAATATTCTTGTATGAAAGAGGGTAAATGGATTTCCTTCCAGTTCTGCAAGCAATGAACTCATCCTTCTGACTCCTAATTTCCTCATCCTGGAGCAATGGAACAGTTAGGAGGTTTACCCTGCACACAATCAACATGGGTTAGATCCCTGGTACCACATATGAGGTTTAAATTCCCCTCAAGCTCCACCAGAAATGATCCCTGAGCATTTGTGACTATATGTGACTACATGTGACTATATGGCCCCAAAAACCAAAATAATAAAATAAAGCCATTTTCCTACAGAATCATACCTAACATATTTTCTGTGACCTTATTGATGGCACCGTGAAAAGCACCCCTCTCTACCTGTCTGCCACACATGGTGGCTGCTTTCTTACATGGCTGTCAGGTGAGCCCCTTTGTAATCATGTTATAGGTTTTCCACTCTAACTCTAATATGCTCATTGTCCTCGGATACTGTTCCTTGTCCACAATATGACCTTTGGTCCATCTCATCTCTGAGCCTGGGCTTCCCACCAATGAAATAAGGATAACATCTGTTCAGTACCTCACTCACCCTACGTGGTAATGAGAATGTGCATGTGAAAGTACCATTAAGTGCATCAAGTGTGACAAACAGAATTATTGTTAAGACTGAGTCCTGCATGTATCACCCATTCACACATGTGCAAAGTAATATATTCATCACCCAGGCTGGGGCAGGCCGGAGGAAGACTGAGTAACTGTCTGACCTCATCATTGCATGGCCTCTTGGGATTTTATTCGTGGCTCTGTGGTGCTTCTTTGCATGGTGGATTTGTATACCAATAATGTTTAATTCCTCTGAATAATATATTCAAAGCTGGAAAAATAGTACAGAGGTGTGGGTAATTAATTGCCTTGCACATGACTGACCTGGATTCTGACCTGAACCTCACTAGGAGTGATTTCTGAGTGCAAACCAGAAGGAAACCCTGAGCACCACCAGGTGTGGCAAAAACAAACAAACAAAAAAAAAAGAGTAATAAATTGGGGCCAGAGAGAGAGAGAGAGAGAGAGAGAGAGAGAGAGAGAGAGAGAGAGCACAGTGGTAGTGCATTTGCCTTGCAAGCAGCCGATCCAGGACGAACAGTGAGTGGTTCGAATCCCGGCATCCCATATGGTCCTCTGAGTCTGCCAGGAGCAATTTCTGAGAGCAGAGCCAGGAGTAACCCCTGAGTGCTGCTGGGTGTAACTCAAAAACAACAACAACAACAACAACAACAAAGAGTAATAAATTACAAAGGCCAGGGCCAGAGAACTGGTACAGTGTGGGTAGGGTACTTGCCTTGTACATAGCCAATCAGAGTTCAAACCCCAAAACTCCATGTGGCCCCCAGTACACTTCCAGAAGTAATGCCCAAGCACCACTGAGTGTAGTGCAAAAAATTATAGGGCCCAGAGACATAGTAGAGAGGTTATGATATTTCCTTGTATGCATCCATCCTGCACTGAATATGGTTGATCTAGCACCACCAGGAGTACTTCCTGAGGACAGAGCCAGGAGTAAACTCTGAGCACTATTGGGTCTGACTCAAAAACAAAAATCCAATTTAAGACCACCAAGTGTTAGCAAGACATTCTTAAATGTTCTGATACTTAGAGAACTGGTTCATTTTCAGACTGACCAACTGAGCCAAGTTCCAGAAAGGATCCTATCAAAGGCCCCAGTGGAGAGGTGATGATACCTTGAAATGATTTTTGTCTTTTTTTTGTTTGTTTTCTGGTGGGCACACCCTGTGATGCTCAGCGATTACTCCCAGCTATGCACTCAGAAATCGCTCCTGGCTTGGGGGACCATATGGGACGCCAGGGGATTGAACCGTCCTAGGCTAGCACCAGCAAGGCAGACACCTTACCCCTCAGTGCCACTGCGCTGGCCCCTGATTTCTGTCTTTTATCCTCACTATGCTGAGAAAGGAAACAAAGAAAGAAGTTGATTGAGATATTTAACCTTTCTTGATTTTGTTTTATAGTATGTATATTTTATATAAATATACATTATTTATAGGATAGTGTCTTTGTTTTTATACCTGTTACTCCAAAAAACAGACTGTGGTAGCTTTTGCTCCTTCATAGGCTCACCACATGTTCTGCTCTGGAAGATGAAGGCTGGGCCCAAGATGCAGCCCAGAGCCTCTCTCTGAGAGAACGGCAGTTCTTTGGTGTTTTCCCATTACACAGTCCAGGAACCCCTCATGATTCTTCGAAAACTTTGTGATCAGTGTGCACATTTACTCTCTTGGAAATTCTTTTTTTTTTCCCTTTAATCATTTTATTTTATTAATATAAATCTTTATTTAGGCACCATAATTACAAGCATGTTTGTAGCTGGGTTTCAGTCATAATCTTGGACATTCTTATAGAGGGTGCTCACACCCAGGGGTGCTCAGGAATTACTCCTGACTCTGAACTCGGAGATTACTCCTGGCAGGCTCGGAGAACCATATGGAATGCTTGGCATTAAATGTGAGTCAGCTGTGTGTGAGGCAAATACCCTACATATCAAACTCAGGTCCCTTAGCACAAAATTTTTCATTAATTTGTTTATACAAAGCCAACAGTATTGTAGGTATTATAATGCCAGTGGGTTATCCATAGATACTGGGGAGCACTGTAAGCACCTCCAGATTTTTAGTTTTGTTTTTGAGTCATATCAAGCAGTGCTCCAGGGTTATTCCTGAATCTGTGTTTAGGAGACCATAAGTGGTGCCAGGATTTGAATTAGGGCCACAGCAATTCAAAGCAAGCTTCTTTTTGAGAAAGGATTATGCCAGAGGTTACTCCTGGCAGGCAGGGGACCATATGGGATGTCAGGGATTGAAGTTGAGTGTCTGTGTGCAAGGCAAATGCCCTTCCCACTGTGCTATTACTCTGATCCCCAAAATTTCTTATCTTCTATACTATATGACCCTTCTTTTTTTTCCTTTTCTTTTAAGATCTTTTAAGTTTTGCCATGATAACCATTATGGGATATTCCTTTAAGATGAGTACCATTTTCCCAATAGCTACATAATGATCTTTTTATATAAAGCCCAGGATTTCTAAGAAATAAAAATGAAGACAGCACAGAATATAAGTTTTCCTTTCTCTTCCATTGTGCGAATCACTGGGTGATCATTGAAAGATGTAGTTTGAACCAGAGAGGAAAATGTCAGCTAGGCACCTGCAGAAATGGTTCCATGATCTCTGCCCAGCCTTGCAAACCCAAAATGACAGGTTCAATCCCTAGAGCCACTGCATGAGCACTGATACTAGCAGTTTTTCTCTCTGTGACCCCTGACAGCATAATTTCCAGGTGTGTGTGTGTGTGTGTGTGAGAGAGAGAGAGAGAGAGAGAGAGAGAGAGAGAGAGAGAGAGAGAGAGAGAGAGGAGAGAGGGAGAGAGTGCCCTGAATCATTGGGGAAAACGCAACAAGCACTGAAAGATGAGCAAGCTCCATGGCCAGGAAATGTAACTCCTGACAAGAGCACATATGTGTGTGCACTAAGTGAGCCCCAGTAAACACTACAACCCAGTTGGTGTGAGCTCCACAACCAAAGACTGCACCTGCCCTCTCGAGCACATGTGAAAGGGCCACAGCTAAGAGTGCAACCTTAGCTACACCTCAGTAAGTGCCACAGTGATGAGTGATGAGCACCACAACTCCACAGCTTCATCCCTGAGCATGGCACCTACAACATCATCAACAACAAAAATAAAGGGGGAATCAATAGCAAGGAGGTAAGGCATCCCATATGGTCCCCTGAGCCTGCCAGGAGCGATTTCTGAGCATAGAGCCAGGAGTAACCCCTGAGTGCTGCCGGGTGTAACCCAAAAATAAAATAAAATAAAATAGGTATTATTATTGTTGTTGTTGTTGTTGTTGTTGTTGTTATTTTAGGCCAGGCTTGCTCTTTAAGTTCATGTTCTCCCTTGAACATGTATCTCACTTACTTGTCTCTTTTTCTTTGCCTATTTTCACTCTGGAGAAACCTGTGTTCTCTCTTTAACATACATTTCCCCACTTCTTCTCCCACATATTCTCAAGTATATTTTGTTCAATACAAACTCTTTAGCTACACACACACACACACACACACACAAAATTTAAGTCAGTTCAGGTAAAAATCCTAGATTAAAACCATGTTGAAAAAGTACTTAAATTGGCCATAAACTAGATTTTTATTTTTCATTTTGTTTTGTTTTGTTTTGTTTTGGGGTCACACCCAGCAGTGCTCAGGGGTGACTCCTGGTTCCACACTCAGAAATTGCTCCTGGCAGGCTCGGGGGACCATATGGGATGCCAGGATTGAAACCAATGACCTTCTGCATGCAAGGCAAAAGCTTTACCTCCATGTTATCTCTCCGGCTCCCATAAACTAGATTCTTAGCTGACATTTTGAAGACCTTCTATGGTGAACACAGCTACTTCAGATCTCTTTAATCAAACAGGCTTACCTCACAGCAAACACATGGCAAATTAATGAGAAGCAGATTCTTTGGAGGGAGCTCACTCAGCAGTGCTCAGGGGTTACTCCTGGATCTGCACTCAGGAATCACTTCTGGTGGATTTTGGGGAACCAGAAGAAATGCCAGGGATTGAATTCAGGTTGGCTATGTGCAAAGGCAAGAGCCCTACCCACTGTGCTATATATTCTGCCCAGAGCATTGACACCTGACTTCCTCTCTCAGGTAACCCAACACATTCCTATTACTGAATTCCAGGTCTGAAACTCTAATGGAACCTGCTTGCCTCTTTCTGGAGAGGCAAAACTCTTCCCAAAACAACCCTTTTACAAGAAAAAAAATTGGCCCAATTAGTATACAATGTACAGACATCAAGTCTACAGTTTGAGGAGCTTGACAAATGAATACACTCATGAGATCATCACCACATGAAAGTGATAGAACTTTTATATCACCTCAAATTCTCTTGTGCTTCCTTGTAGTAAAGTCCTGCTCCTGAGGTAACTGTATGATTTTTTTAACACTCTTCTAGAATTTCACATAAATGAAAGCTACTCAGTATGTACTTTACTATGAAAATCACCCACTTGAACAAGGGTTTAACCCATTTAGAAGTGGTAAAGCCTTTAAATGTAACTTAAAGAGATGAAGGAATGTAATGAGGCTATAAAGGGGGGAAATTGCTCTATAAATATTGAAGTTTCTCAGTCCTTTAAGATAGGAGAATCCAGGCAGGAGAGATAGTGTAGTGTAGGGCGCTTTGCATGTGGCTGACATGAATTAATTAAACCTTTGCACTGCTGGGAGTGGCCACAGCACAGAACAAGCAAATTACTTACCCTGTTTCTATCTCAGCCTCTTCATATCTAAGATGGAAATGACAGTATACCTACCCCCATAGGCTACTATAAAACTTCAAGGAGTTGGGCCCGGAGAGATAGCACAGTGGCGTTTGCCTTGCAAGCAGCCAATCCAGGACCAAAGGTGGCTGGTTCGAATCCCGGTATCCCATATGGTCCCCCGTGCCTGCCAGCAGCTATCTCTGAGCAGACAGCCAGGAGTAACCCCTGAGCACCACCGGGTGTGGCCCAAAAAACAAACAAACAAAAAAAAAAAACAAAAAAAAAAAACTTCAAGGAGTTAATCTCTCTGAAATCCAAGAAGAGAATTTGGCATCTTCTGCAAACTCACTGTGCTTACAAATTGGGGCAGCACTTATTTCTCAGGGTTGCAAAAGTAAAAGGGTACCAGCATTAAGGCACTTAGCACTGCTCTCAGAACAGTCAATGTTCATTAAATACTGCAGTTATTTTTTAAAAAATGGCTGAATAATAGTCTGTTTTGTTTGGTTTTGGGGCCACACCTGTAGATGCTCAGAATTTACTCTTAGCTTTTCAGTCAGGGATCACTCCTGGCTGACTGTTACCCTTGCCAACAAGTAAAAAATGTTGGCGAGGGTGTGGCAAAACGGAACTTCTGTGTACCCTCAGTAGGAAAAATAAAATGCAAGACACTGCGGAAAATAAAGTAGCAGTTCTTAACATAGAACTACCAATGGTTCTAAATATATATGGAAAGAATTAAAAACAGAGTCCCAAAGAAATATTTGTATACCCATATTCAGAGCATCATTATTTACAACAGCCACAAGGTGGAAGTAATACAAGTGTTCATTGACAGATAAATGGCTGTGCAAAATGAGAATCTGATTCTGTCTTTTAAAGGAAGGAAATTGTGACATATGGTACAACATGGTTTTACCTTGAGGCCATGATGCCGGTGACATAACTCAGATAAGCAATCACAAAGATAAACACCATATGATTCCACTTACAAGACATAATTAGAGCCATCAAAATCATAGAGACAGAAAGTAGGATAGAGAGGGAAGAGGAGAGGCATTGTTCCCTGGGGGGAGACTTTCCATTTTATAAGATGAAAAGTAATGGATACGGATGGTTGGTGATAGTTACACAAAGCTGCTCATTTTAAGACTATCAGACTGTACACTTAAAATCATTAAGATGGTAAACTGTGATGGGGCCAGAGAGATAGCATGGAGGCAAGGAGTTTTCCTTGCATGCAGAAGGACAGTGGTTTGAATCCCAGCATCCCATATGGGCCCCCGAGCCTGCCAGGAGTGATTTCTGAGCATAGAGCCAGGAGGAACCCCTGAGCGCTGCTGGGTGTGACCCAAAAACAAACAAACAAACAAAAAAGAAGGTAAACTGTGAATTCTACCACAATTTTTTTTTTTTTTGGTCATTGGGCCACACCCAGTGACACTCAGGGGTTTCTCCTGGCTATGCGCTCAGAAATCGCTCCTGGCTTGGGGATCATATGGGATGCTGTGGGTTCAAACCGTGGTCTGCCCTAGCTTAGGCAAGACAAAAGCCTTACCACTTGGCCACCACTCCGACCCCTCTATCACAATTTTTTTTCTGGGGGGGGGGTCACACCCAGCAGTGCTCAGGAGTTAGTCCTGGCTCTATGCTCAGAAATCACTCCTGGCAGGCTCGGGGGACTATATGGGATGCCTGGATTTGAACCACCATCCTTCTGCATGCAAGGCAAATACCTTACCCTCCATGCTATCTCTCTGGCCCTTCTACCACAATTTTTGAAGGAAGAAACTTAAGAGGAAAAAAAAAAAGAGGCTGAGGGAAGCAAAGGCAAAGAGAAAGGACACTATATTGCTAACACTAACACTAGAGATAGGAATTGAGGCTGCAGTCCAAGAAATGTGGGTAAACCCCATAATTCATTATTTTGAGGGGTTTTGGGCCACACCCAGCGGCTCTCAGAGGTTATTCCTGGCTCTGTGCTCAGAAATTGCTCTGGCAAGCTCGAGAGACCTTATGGGGTGCTGGAGATAGAACCCAAGTCGGTCCCAGGTCAGTCTCATGCAAAGCAAATAAATGCCCTACCCCTGTGCTCTGGGCCCTGATTATTATTTTTTATTTAGTTAGTTATTGTTGATTTTCATTGACAGAATCAAGGCAGGGATGAGCTCCTGCAGTCTCCCGAGGGAAGCAGCCCTCCCTGATCTAAAGTTCAGATTTGTAAGCTCAGGAAATGTTCTTTAATACTGTTCTTTAATACTGCTCTGTTTGTAGTTTGTCACAGGAGCCTCAGGAAGCTAATACTGAGCACTCACTTCATTTTTAGCCTCTTTATAGCTCTGCAAGACTCATAGAGAAGTCAGAGGAAGAAGACTCTTTAGAGATAAAAATACATTAATCTCCTTTTGAAGGGTTATACCCAGCATTGCTCAGGGCTTACTCCTGGCTCTGCTCAGTTCTTTCTGGAGCGATGGGGTGCCAAGGATTGAATCCAAGTCAGCCCCAAGTAAGACAAGTGTGCTGCCCACAATGCTATTGCTCCAACCACCCTGTCATAAACATACTTTGGGAGGAATGACATGTTTTGATGATTTCCAAGGAAAAGACACATTTTCCCTGGAAGGAAAGGAAGAAACAGAGTCTCCGATCTATTTGCAGGAATAGAAGAGTCAGCCACCCAAATGATCCATTTTGTGGGTTTTGTTTATTTTTTAACAATGGGATTTGTTATTTCTTTTTTGAATCTATGGGTCAGACCGGTGGAGGTCTGGAAAGAGATAGCTAAGATTAGCTTCCAGCCTGGGGATGGAGATCTTGAGTGGTTGTCAGCTCTGCAGGGAACAGCAGCAAGCCCTCACGCAAATGGCCTATAAAAAAGCCACCTTGACCTGCCAGGGCAGCTCTGGTACTCACATTCCAAGCGGCCCTCCCAGGGTTACGCTCCCTCGCATGATGTATTTCCCCTGCCTTTTTTAGAGCTGCATTATGCTTGCTGCAGGAAACAGTCTCTTCCTTCTCATAAACACAGCCTTGGGTTCCTGACCAAATGCCCTGCCACTCTGCAGCTCCTCATCCATCCATCACACCTTGCTGTCACACTGGCTGCGATTGCAGAGATCTGGTCCAATTCCAGAGGTGAACTTAGGGTGGGGAGACGGAAGGGGAAAGCCCTGGGAGCAGTTGAGGGTCACACACACCCAGTTCCAGCCCCTGGAACGAATTCCCTGGAAGCCGGCTGTCTACAAGATGAGCAAGCTTTTCCAGTGGCCCGGTGAGTGTGATGGAAAAATCTTGATAAGATCACCACCAAAGAACCCAGCTTGGCATCCCTTCTCAGCTCAGTGTGCCTGCCAGGCAGAGGAGAGAATAGAGACCCGTGGAGAGGTTGGGGTTAGGAAAGTGTGTGTCCATGTCTGAGAAAGGGAGAGGCAATGGAAAGTTCTGCCTTTTGGTATGTAAGTTGGTTCAAGAGGGCTGTTAGAGATATTGGAAGGATCCTCTGACCTGCTTCCAGTAGAGGCTTCACTGGCTCTAGCAAAACAGCCAGAATTCTCTCTCAGCAATGACTTGAGAAAAGCAAACATGGTTTATGTGTGCCAAGTACTATTCTCAGCATTTCATTTCACTTTTGCCATCATTCAATAAAAGCCTATATTGCCCACTTTAAAGATGAGGAGTTAAGAAAGGTAAAGTTGCCAAAGGCCAAAGAGCTAGTAGGTAGTAGTTCTGAAGTTCAAAGCCAGAGGACAGTTCTGTGACACACCATCATGTCTCCTGCATCTCAGGGCGGTTAAAAGTTCAGCTCGGGATCCAGAGTTATAGCACAGCAGATAAGGCATTTGCTTTGCACATGGCCAGCCTGGGTAGATTCTGACATCCCATGTGGTCCCTTGAGACCGCAAAAAGTGATTCCTGAGCACAGAGCCAGAAGTAATCCCTGAACACTGCCCCCCAAAAAACAATTCAGCTCACTGTGATCCTCCCACACCCTGCTTTTACCTCCTAGTTTCTCCATAATCACAGGCAAAGACCTTCCAGAGTGCTGAAAATGTTCTCTATTAGGAGAAATGCTGGCTAGATCCAGGATAGATCATGCAAAATAGTACCAATGTCAGCACACTGCATTCTGAGACCTGGACACTCTTCTATCTGGGGTTTCACATTCTTAAGCAAAAAAAAAAAAAAAGGTGTTTCTACAAGGTTCCAGAGATAAAAAATAATAAAGGTGTATTCCAGAAAGGAATGGATTAGGACTTCTGGTATTAACAAGCAGGCAGATGACAATGCTTTGATAGGCTCCAAGAGAAATTATTTTTCAAACAAGAATTCAGACCATCAAATGTTAGAACAAAAGCCATTTTATTGCATGATTTGTTTATGTTCATACATATACTTATTAAGAGCATACACATTAAAACACATTTTATACTAGACTTCCTCTAAGAAGAAAGAGGTGATACTTAGCCTTAGAGCAAATCTGTCATTTAGCCTACTATATGCTCTCTCCCACAATATATTCTATTTTAGGATTTTTTTTTGCAGGGAGGGGCACACTTGGTGATGCTCAGGGATTTCTCCTGGCTCTGCACTTTCCTGGAGGTGCTCAAGGGACTATCTGGGATGCCGAAGATTGAATCCAGGTCAGCAGCATGCAATTCATGTGCCTTAACCTGCTGTGCTATCTCTCTGGCCCCACCAGCCTATTCTAGTTTTACAAATCTTTATGCTTTCCTTCTTCTTAATAATACATTATACATTCTCTCTTAAATACATAGAAGTGGTAGGTAATCCCTAAGTAATAAATAAATTCAAAAGACGGGTTTTTATACTTTGCTTTAATACCCTTCAGCTTTAATTGCCAATGTTTGTCTATTTCATTAAATAACTTATGGCTTTTCGTGCAAATAGGAGATGGTTCCCAGTGGAATTTACTCTCTATCCATAATAACCACACCCAAATCTGAGGAATAGGGCCAGCCCTGCTAGCCATGCAAACAGATTTCATATTTGCTGGGAAGGAATATACAAAAGGAAGCTGGAGCTCAGAAGATGTTAACTAGCTAGTGTGCTTAGCTGAGGGGACACAAACGTCAGTTTTCATCTGTGGCTCAGTTCTCAAAGGAATGCCAGGAAACAGAAGTTATTTCTTTTTCTCATTTTATACCCTAAGGGACAGTCACTTGTCCAGGTAAAACTCGTTGTACATAAAGGACTTAGGACTTCAGCTTATGTCTATTTAAATCTCCTCCTCCTCACTACTGGGCACAGCTGTCTCCACAGAAATGGAAGCCTAAAATAAAACTCTTGGTCTTGGACTGGAGAGATAGCACAGCGGTAGGGCGTTTGCTTTACATGCAGTCGATTCAGGACAGACTGGGTCCCATATGGTCCCTGAATTTGCCAGGAACGATTTCTGAGCTCAGAGCTAGAAGCAACTCCTGAGTGCCTCAAGGTATGACCCAAAAACCAGAAAAAAAAAATCTTGGTCTTTAGTTCCAAGTTCCATGGTGCAAATGGATAAAATTTGTTAAAACCAAATAGCTAAAAAATTTAATATATATGTAAATACAAAGGACAGGTGATTACATTTAAAAGATAAATTTAAAAAAATCCATAATTTTACCACCAAATTATTATTATTTTAGAGCACTTTCCCATAGGTGAACCTCAAAAAACAATGGGTGCCCTAGAGAAATAAAGATAGTATAGGGAGTAAGGAATATGCACTGCTCATAGCTGACCCAGGTTCAGTCTTCAGCCCCATGTATGGTGATCTGAGCACTGCCAGGAGTGATCCCTGAGAACAGAGCCAAAAGCAAGCTCTGGGCTCTGCTGGGTGTGGCCCAACAACCCTTCCCAAGAAAAATACATGCAGACACACACACAAAGTTTCTGGTCCAGGGAGGTGGCTCTGTAGCTGAGAGTTTGGTGACTGCATGTGTGATTTCACCAGTCAATCTAGGTTTGATTCCCAGAAACATAAAAATGACAAAGAAAATGTAAAAAAGTCTCAGTTGTGTGAATATAATTTTAAGCAAAGGAGGCTGTAGAGTGGTGAAGACAGAAATGGCAGCTCCCCAACCAGGACTTTTCCTGACACTCTTCTTGCATCAGATGAAGACCTGGAAACAAGACAAAGAGAGTCATTACAAGGAGTTGATTTTGGGCCCAGAGAGATAGCACAGTGGCGTTTGCCTTGCAAGCAGCCGATCCAGAACCTAAGGTGGTTGGTTCGAATCCCGGTGTCCCATATGGTCCCCCGTGCCTGCCAGGAGCTATTTCTGAGCAGAAGGCCAGGAGTAACCCCTGAGCACTGCCAGGTGTGGCCCAAAAACAAACAAAAAAACAACAAGGAGTTGATTTCCTAAAGACTCAATAGTTTGAGTACTTGCAAGCAGCAGGGATTCTAGAAGAGAGAAGCAGGAACAGAGAGATAGTTCAGATGAATGTATTTGCCTTGCACACAGCTGATTCTGATTGTGTCATAAATGTTCCTTAGCATCTTCAAGAATAATTCCTGAGCACCGAGCAGGAGTCAGCCTACACACAGCTGGGTATGGCCCAAGCCCCCACACTACTCTGACCAGTACACACACAGAAGAGTGCACAAAAGTAACACTGGTTTGTGCTCTAAGTGTCAGAGAACAGCTACAGCAGGAGGAAAAGTATAATATCATTTACAGAAAAGTGTTGAGTTTTCAGCTTCATTTTTCATTTGTTTTGGTTTGGGGCCACAATTAGCTGTACTCAATCAAGACTTATTCCTGACTCTGCTCACGGATCATACCTGGCAATACTCAGGGTGAGGCTAGAGGTAGAACCTGGGTCAGCTGTATCAAAGGCAAATATCATTCCCAGTGTACTATCTCTCAGGTCCATAGATGCATGCATTTGTTTTGTTTTGTTTTGGGGTCATGCCCAGAAGCACTCAGGGGTATTCCTGGCTCTATGCTCAGAAATGGCTCCTGGCAGGCTCGGGGGACCAAATGGGATGCCGGGATTCAAACCACTGTATGCAAGGCAAATGCCCTACCTCCATGCTATCTCTCTGGCCCAGATGCATGCATTTTTAATTCCTTAATTGATCAGCTACTGAAAGTCCAGTAACTTTATTGGGGAAAATGCCAGGCAAATCCCTCTTTCTCTTCTTTCCCATCCTTTTTCTCTCTCTCCTCTCAGGACTTCCCCCACACATACACACCGAAATCTCCAAGAATGCCCTAATGATGGTCTCCAAGGATGCCCATACCCTAATCCCTACACAGAGGAATATATCACTCACATGGCAAATTTGCACTGTAATTAAGATCACAGACTTTGATATGGGAAGATTATCAGGGGTGATCTAAGTGAACCCATAAATTCCTTAATTCCATGAATCTTTAATTGTAGAGAATCTTTCCAGCTTAGGTTATAGAAAGGTGCAGAAAAGAGGCAGCTGAGAAGGTGTTTGCTGGCACATCATTGTTGGCTTTGAAAATGAAAGAGGAGCAATTCACCAAGGAATGTGAGTGTCCTTCAGAAACTGGCTTCTCCTTGACACCTGCAGGAAGATTAATACTTTGACTTTAGGTTAGATGAGAATCATGGTGGTTTTCTGACTTAAAGAACTCTAATATAAATCACAATTTGTGGTAATTTGTTACAGCAACAAGAGAGAAATAATCCTGTCTTTCAGTCTGCTTTATTCCCCCAACAATGATATCCTTATTGACCGAATGTGTATCATTATCAGCTAACTATGCTTGATATATCAGTCCTCGATGGAGTCTTAGATTCCTTACGTAGAAACTGCCATGCCAGTTTCAGTGTATTCACTAAAGTCATTGCAGCATATTCCCTGGGCTTTAAGACTCAGCTTCTTGGGGCCAGAGAGATAGCATGGAGGTAGGGCGTTTGTCTTTCATGCAGAAGGTTGGTGGTTTGAATCCCAGCGTCCATATGATCCCGAGCCTGCCAGGAGCGATTTCTGAGCATAGAGATTGGAGTAACCCCTGAGCGCTGCTAGGTGTGACCCAAAAACCGAAGGGAAAAAAAAAGGATTCCAGGTTTTTGGGGTGAGAGAGCTAGTATAGTAGGTAAGATGCTTGCCTGTACACAGTCAACCCAGGTTCAGTCCCTGGTACCATGTATGGCCCCTGAGCCTCATCAGGAGTGATCCTTGAGAGCATCCAGGTATGGCCCCCAACAAAATTCAAACTTTCAGTCCTGAAAAAAGTAAAAAAGAAAAAAGAAAGTGTTAAAGGGAACAATGATAGAAAACTGCATGTTTACACGGGAGATCTAAAGAAACAGTTTTTATTAGGGCAGAGAAATTGTACAACGGGCAGAGCATTTGCCTCGCACATAGCCAACTGGGTTTGATAAAAAAAAAATTCTATATGGTCTTCCAGAAGTTATTCCACCAGGAGTAATTCCTGAATTCTGAGCCAAAAGTAAACTCTGAGTACTACAGGTTGTGTCCCCTTCAAAAATAAGAACCATGGTAAGTTAGAGACCTGTCTCTTTTCCCCAGACCATGTGCTAGTGGCTCTTCTCTAAGTCTGGTCAGGGTTTCAACTTCCTCCAAGAACAGAGGTAAATGAATCTAGTCACTGAGCTAAAGCTAAGGCTGAAATTGACCAGGAAGAAACCTGATTGGTCAATGAGAACTTGAGTAAATGCTGTGCCTGATGATTCAAAAGTTCCTTAATCATTAATTAACTAAAATTGAAAGTCTACTATATGAAGCACAATCCATCTGGCTCTAAAGATGCAAAGATACATAGGCCAATCACTGCCATTCCAACACAGCAACTTAAGAATGGCTGTTGGCTGTCTTACAATGGGGCAGGCGTTTTTTTTTTTTTTTTTCACATACACAAACTCATTTCAGGAGCCAGAGAGATTGAACAGCAGATAGGGTGCTCATCTTGCCTGCAGCTAATCTAGATTTAAGCACTGATATTCCATATATACCTCCACATCCTTAAGCACAGAGTCAGGAGAACACACAGCTGTAGCCCAAAAAAACAAAAAGGAAAGAAAATTAAATCATCTGCACAGTTTGTTATGCCAGGTAAGTGAATTGTGGTAGGTTTGGAATTAAGCCCACCTTGCTCCAAAAGCATATAGTAATCATTTACAATTTCATTCTATAGTAACTTATGTTTTACAAAGTACTTATATCCTTAGACAAGTTTATGAAATAGACCTGGCTACCCTCATTTTAGCAAAGAGAAAAGCTCAGTTCATTTGCTCATGCCACAGAGCTCTTCAATATCAGATTCAGATGTGGAACACAAATATTCTTTACCTCGTGCCCTTTCTAGTCTTCCATGTTCTCTGCTAAATTCAAATATGTACTAAATTCTAATATATACACACAGTCCCATCTGCTCTCAGTAAGATCTAAGACCCTAAAAAACCAGTGAAAATTCAACCTGAGGCAAACAGTACTGTAGGAATTGAAGCTGGGGCCAGGTGAAAATGTATTAATTAGAGCTGTGTTTAGCCAGTGTTGTCGATTATAATCACTTGCTTGATCTGAGGCCAGCGATTTCATGTCATGTTGAGCATATTTTGCACATTTCTTACATTTGGAACAAGCTCCACTTTGTTCAACACTTTGACATTATAATGGTACTCATCGAGGCTTATGAGCTAACTAGCTACCTTTTACAACAAAAAACAGAAAGAGAAATCCCGGGCCCGGAGAGATAGCACATCGGCGTTTGCCTTGCAAGCAGCCAATCCAGGACCAAAGGTGGTTGGTTCGAATCCCGGTGTCCCATATGGTCCCCCGTGCCTGCCAGGAGCTATTTCTGAGCAGAGAGCCAGGAGTAACCCCTGAGCAACGCCGGGTGTGGCCCAAAAACTAAAAAAAAAAAAAAAAGAAAAGAAAAGAGAAATCCCAAAGTAATCAGTATGCTACAGTCTCTTCCTCCCAAGCAGACTTTGTTAGTCTTTGGTGATTATATGAGAACAAATTAGGCATAGATCAAAATAAGTTTGGTGCTTACTAGGGTTACTTAAGATTATTAGTTATGGGGTCAGAGTGATAACACTGCTGGTAGGGCATTTGCATTGCACTCTGCTGACCGGAGTTCAATCCCCGACATCCCATATAGTCGTGTTCCCCCCACCCCAGCAGCTCCAGGAATTACCCCTGAGCATACAGCCAAGAGTAATCCCTGAGCATTTCTGGGTGTGATCCCCAAAAGATTAGTAGTTACTTAAGAAATAGTATAGCAGGTGGGTTGCTTGCTTTACAAGCAGATTCAGATTCAATCCCTGGAATCCCATATGGTTCCCCGAGCCTGTCAGGAGCAACTTTTTGAGCACAGAGCCAGGAGAAACCCCTGAGCCCGCTGGGTGTGACCAAAAAAAAAAAAAAAAAGGCAAAACAAAAAAAGAAGTGATTCCTGAATGCAAAACCAGAAGTAACTCATAAAGACCACCCGTTGTGGCCCAAATCTTCCCCACAAAATAATTAATAGTGAAGAGAGAGAATATCTTTGAATATTTCTTTTTGTTGTTGTTAGTTTTGGTTTTGGTTTTTGGGTCACACCCAGCAGTGCTCTGGGTTTACTCCTGGTTCTAAGTTCAGAAATTGCCCTCGCAGGCACAGGGGACCATATGGGATGCCGGGACTCGAACTACTGTCCTTCTGCATGCAAAAACAACACCTTACAGCTGTGCTGTCTCTCCAGCCCTTCTTTGAATATTTCTTAACTGTGATCACCTCATATGTCATTTTACTATTGTCTGTAACATTTGAGAAAAGGCTTGGCTGATGGTATTTATTGTCTGGATGAATGAAGATCTGAATGAATGAATTCTAATGTGCCAATGTAAGAAGGCCTCCATAAGACATGAGAACTAAGAGAATATCTTTTCCTCTCTCCAACAATAGAAAGGAAGCCAATGAGGGGCCAGAGTGATAGCACAGTGGTAGGGAGTTTGCCTTGCACGCGGCCGACCTGGGACAAACATGGATTTGATTCCTGGCATCCCATATGATCCCCCAAGTGTGCCAGGAGTGATTTTTGCATGCAGAAGCCAGGAGTATCCCCTGAGCCGCTGGGTGTGACCCAAAAACAGGAAGAAGAAAAAAAAGGAGATCAGTGGAGAGATGCTGATGACCTTTATACAGCACCACAGGAGCAAGTGTGAGGATAAAACTTGGATTTTCAGTACAGTGACACATTCCTTTTCTGCCACCAGCAACACGCTCTTCAGCAAGTCTCTGCTCATTGTGAAACATGCCATCAATTGGGGAGGGGCCATTCTTTTAAAGCTTTTCTAGAGCCTCTGTCAGCAAATAGAGACTCATCACGAGGATATTCTATTCTTCCTTCCCTACGCCCCCAAGTTAATGTGCATCCCTCCAAAGTAGTCTCCACATCAGAAAAGTTTCTGTAGGGGGGCTGAAGAAAGAGTACAGGGGTTAAGGCACTGGCAGTGACCTCAGTTCTATCTCCAGAACCACATATGTCCCCTGAACCCACAAACCAAAAAAGGGGGCTTGACAGAAACCTCTCTCCTCCAAGATCTTTTTGTTTGGGGGGCATAGGCCACACCCAGCTGTGCTCAGGACTTGCTCCTAGCTCTGATTTCAGACATTACTTCTGACAGGGTCTGACGAATCATATGTGGTACTGGGGCTTATTCCTAGGTTGGCCACATGCAGAGCCAGCTCCCTATTCATTGTGTTATTCATATGGCTCCCAGAGAATCTTTTAGTAACCCCAGGAGCCAACAAAACTTCCAGAGCAAATCAGTGAGGCCCAGATTCAGTGAGGCCCATGCCTTGTGTGGGAATGACAGAAAGCCTTCTGAGAACTAAGTTTAAAGTGAAGGTTTCTGGAGCACCCATTCTGTAGTTGCTGCAGCACAGCTGGGGTTCACTCTCTCCCCTCTCATAGTTCCCAAATAAATTTTCATACGTAATCATCATAATAATAATTTGAAGATTCACCAACAGATTAAATCCTAGCAGGGACCTTAAAATTTCCAAACACCCCTAGAAAATTCAGGTGCTGAATTTCTTTTGCGAGGGAGAGCGCACCCGGCGGCGAATCGCTTCTGGCAGGCTCAGGAGAACATATGGGATGCCTAGGATCAAATCCCGGTCTGCCCCGGGTTGGCCACGTGCAAGGCAATAGCTCTAGCCTTTGTACTATCGCTCCAACCCTGGGATGCCGAATTTCTGATGCTGAAAAGACTACTCTCTCTAAAAGGAAGAGTTTTGTCTAGGTGGGCCTGGAAGAGAGATTCTTCCTTACCCAGGAAGTTTATGAGTTTCTAAGGGATCTAAGGACAGAATGCTGGTAACCACTTAAGGAGGAAATCTTGGCTAGTTTTTACTCTAATGTAGCATTTCTTTCACTTTTCACAGTAAGCGACAAACTCCAGAGACTTCATCACCTGAGACTTCATGACTTCAGACACAGTACGTTTCAGCTGGGATATCTTTTGTTTGTTTGTGTTTGGGCCATACATGGTGGTTTTCGGAGCTTTACTATGCTCTGGAATCACTCCCGATGGGGTGCCAGAGAGCGAACCTGGGACGGCAGTGTGCAATTTTAACGCATTGCCAGTGCAATGCTTACGTCCTAGTTGCCTTTTTTTTTCCCAAGAGAAGGAAACGCAAAGTATTAGGAGCCAGTTAAATGGCTGCCTGGGGTCACAGGGCACTTGGGCAGTGCCCACTGATTAGGACTCTCGGAGACATCATAGACTCCTAAGTAGCTGCTGAAAGCACAATCCAGTTTACAAATGAGAAGACAAAGGCATCCTGCCCCCGCACCATCCACACTGCTGGGCTTTCTGGTAAGCACTCCGGGGGAGCTGCAGTTTATCTGTGCATCCCCAGCCGGAAAAGAATCCGCATTCCAGTGCGGGGGAACTTAAGAAAAATGAATGACCAGGCAAGACTCGTCCTGGGGACTCCCTCGCCTCCAAATCCTGACACCCAGTGCGAAATTTCCAGGCAGTGGAATGACCGCCTTCGGGCTTTGGTCAAGACTAGAATTTCTTAGAAGGTTTGCAGGGCCGGTGGCAATCAGCGGCCGTAAATCCTGCAGAACCTGGTTCTCGGGGCTGCTCTTCTCCGCCTCTCCTCTATTTACAACGCCCAAATCTCCGTGTTAATGGACCTGGGATAATGGTGTTTACTTTACCGCGATAACGCTCTCAGCTTCCTGGGGGAGCGGCTGTAAAATGTCCTGGAGGTAGGGGTGTGGAGTGTGCAGCGAAAAAGGGAGAGCTGGAGCGGCCGGGGCACCAGTTTCTCTTCCTGCCGGGCCGCCCTCCACCTCTCCAGGCCTCCACCCCGTGGCCTGCGGCGCAGCTCAAGCCCCAGGGGTGAAAACGGTTCCCACATAAATCACCCGCGCCGAAGTCTCGGGGAAAGGGCACATTTTTCATTGCGGGCTTTAGGGCAACTCCCGACAGCGAACGAGAAACAGAAGTTGTCTTTAGATAAACCGTTTACCGGAGCGCGCGTCCTGGCCGCCCAGACCACAACACACAGGGCAGTCGGGCCCTGACATTACAGCCCAGCAACCCCATGAGGCCCCAAGAAAAACGTGGAGCCTCCAAAAGAGCAGGCACCACGTCCTCTCCCCGCAGACGAGAGAGCAAGCCAAACGAGGGCAGAGGGAAAAATGTCAGAATCTGCACTGCACTCAAATCTTGGCCAAGTCTTGGCCAAGTTCAGAGACCTAAAAGCTCCAGGCCACCTTTCCTGCTGTGTGATCTCCAGCTAGGGACTTTACCTCTCTGAGCCTTTGATGAAAAAACAGATGTATAAATACCATAGGGGATAGAGAGGTTCACGAACCACAGTACAGTGAGTAGGGCACTTGCCTAGGAGCGGCTGACCAGGGTTCAATTCCCGAACCATATATGGTCCCATGAGACCTGCCAGGAGTGATCCCTAAGCATTGATGGGTGTGCCCCCCCAAACACACACACACACATACACACCATAAAAGAACCACAGGCCATGGCCCCTCAAAAAGAATGTTTTAAACACACACACACACACACACACACACACACACAATACATCCAAAACCCCTTCCGTAAAAAAGCACTATCTCCCTAGTGTGTTCCAATTTAGCAAAGAAAACCCAAAGATGTTTGCATTATCTATCAGTCAAAATCATCCCAGTCTCCGGCCTTCCTAGGAAGTTCCTTGAAGCCCAGGACTATTTGGGACGGATCAGACGGATGGAATGGACCCATCCATCTCTTACATTAGAGTCCAGAGCTGTTGCCTGACCCCCTCCCCCAAGAGGCGCACCATGCTGTGCTGTAGCTGGTGCCTGTTTAGAAATTTTAGGGACAACGCGGCGCTCCCTAGCAGTCTTGCCCAGCTCACTCCTGTAACCTGTTTACTCTTCTGTACAATGGAATCAGCCTGTAGCTCTATGAGGGTAGAGCCTAGCGTGGGGTCTGCACACTGTAAATGCTGATTCAATGCTGGTTGTTGGTCGGGATGGACGCGAGGGGGTTGCTCCAACGGTGCTGGAGGCCACCAAGGTCGCACCCAGAGGAAGCGGAAGCTGAGGTTCAGTGGCCGAAGGGCCTATCTCCCTTGCAAAGCCTGCGGCCTGGGCTATCTCCCCTTGCAAAGCCTGGGAGCTGTCCCTGGGCAGCAGGTTACTCTGACACACCACCCTGGTTTGTAGCAGTGATGCTTGGTTCATATCAGGGATCCGAAGCTAAGTCTTTTTCAATCTAAAGTCTACCAAGATCTCTCACCCTCCCGGTCCCCTGCTTCCCCAGGGCACCAGCAAGCAGGTCTCCTGCAGCCAGCCAGAGAGGAAGATTTGGGGCATGGAGATGGCCTTTGGGTTCTAATGTGCCCAGGAGGGAGCCGGTGTGCGGGGCTGCGGCGCTTTGAAGGTGGCCCTAACCATCCCTGCCGTCCGTCGGGCGCCCGGGGCTCAGCCCTAATCCGGATCTGGAGGACAAGCAAGAAGCTGACGGCCACCGACGTGGGCCATCAAAGCGGCTGCGAAGCCGGGAGTTCGGGGTCCTGTTTACTTGTTGAGATGGGCGCACCCGAGCGCGACGGCCGCGAGTTTGAATGGCCTTCAGGGAGAACAGCCCCGTAGCGCGCCCCCCGCCAACAGGCACCCCCAGCCCCACCGCACCGGAGGCCGAGGCTTCCTATCGCGGGCAGACACGTTTCCTTCCCTCCGAAGGTCAGAGGGTCGCGCCCAGGAGCGGCCTGTGCCACGGCTCGTCAGGCCCACCCCGCGAGCGCCCCGGGAGCCCCAGTTCCACCGCACCCCCCGCCCGTTTGCCTCCCCCCCACTCAGCTCCTCATCCATTAGTGTAATCCTCTGTCCAAACACTGCGGCCAGGACGGCCAGACGTTGGTGTAAACAGACCGGGGCGAACTATTCTAACGATCTAAATAAAATAACCATTAATCGAGCAAATTGTTCGATGAGCTGGATGGAAGCCGCGCACCGGGACCGCGGCCTTGCTGGGGGTTTTGTGCACACAGTCTGGACACCAATGCATTCGCCAGGTGAGCCAAGGTTCCCGGGCCCGCCAGTCTATACTCCGAGCAGGTGACGCACAAGATTCACCTGGGACCGGCTTCCGACACGCACAGGCCTAGCCCCGCACGCGGCCCAGAACGGACGCAGTCTCTGAGCACGCCCTGAAGCCCGGGGTTCTAGCCTCGACCCATCTAGGGAGCACTCGGTCCTGCTCCTACAAACACGCGCGCCGGCTGCACGATGTTTCGGGGAGCCACAGACCCAGATAAAAGGAAAGGTGCGCCTCCACTTGCCCTCGGGTTACTACTCCTAATCTAACATTGATGACAGGGCCCGGCGCTAGGGGCTGCTCAGAAGTCAACTCAGCTGTCTACAAAGTAGGTAGGTACTTGGGATTATTCCTGGAGCCAGAAAGCAAACGGGCTCAGAGTTGAGGATATTTATTTATTTATTTATTTATTTATTTATGTATTGCTCCTAGGCAGGCTTTGAACTCACAGCTCTACTCTCAGAATTGCACCCTACGCCTGCCAAGGTGCAGTCACGCGTTCAGTTTTCCACGTGCTGGGTTCCAAGGCCTGGCGCTTATCTCCAAAGCGTCCCCAACCTCGCAGGGCTGCTAAATACTAAATCCGAGGGGGCGTGGGCTGCCTTAAAACCTGAAACCTGGAGCCAGAGAGAGAACAGCGGGCAAGGAGCTTGCCAGGAGGAACTCCTGAGCACCGCCGCCGGATGTGGCCCCAAAACCAAACCATAAAACCCTGACATCTATTTTCCACGGTGCGGAAAGAAGTGGGGCTTGAAGAACTCCTTGAGTCTTTCTAGGGCTGTCGACACCCGGGTACAAGGGACAAGGATACAGGATCTCTCGGTGTGCGCAGCTCCAAAGACAGACCTCCCCAGCTGGAGCTTCTCTCGCCCACCCGGAGCCTGCAGATAGACTTCCAGAGCATGCGCTTGGAAATCTTGCATTCACCATCACCGGTTCTGTGACTTTGGACTCGTCATTTTACTCCCGCAATCCTCAATTTTCAAGGATATAACACGAGGGGGGGAATGCACTAACATCTGCTACAGTGAGTTAAGATCCGTCGGAAGAGATGGTGGATGTGGGACCTTTTCTACTGGTGAGAAGTTTATTACTATGACTAATCTTAACTTCGTGGCAGTTGCCTCAATACTGAGGTGGAAGCCCATCTTCGTTTTGAAGAGAAAGCAAAGAAGGACAGGGGGAAATGGAGAAGGAAGCAGTGTGGAGCCGATACCCAAGGAAGAAAGGGGGGGGGAATGTGAGCTTGGCTCCACCCTACCCCCAATTCTTTATCACCAGGCACATTCTCCCCCAGGCAGTGAAATGCCTTGGGGAAGTAGGAAAGTTGGGAGGTGGGTAAGGCTGACCAGTACCCAGCGGGAATTTGCTCCATTGAAATAAAAAGCCAGACAGTCCCCCAGGGAAATGTGAGGGACCTCTTCTGTAACCACAGAAGCTCCTTTAGAGAGAGGGAGAAGAGATGGGAAGGCTAGCCCAGAGCAGGTGCCTCATTTCCTCTTCTGCAAGATGGTCACATTAATAAACACACACACACACACACACACACACACACACACACACACAGAAACAACCACAGCAGACACAATGATAGCACTAGCATGCTTGGAGCTATTTTGCAGTCCCCAAACCCAAGTGACAGCTGGGAATTGCCCCCTCTTAACAGTTTTTCTCAATCACTGAGTCAGACCCTGTTTGTAAAACTCCAGAAAGGTAGTGACTCTTAGCATCTGTCTGTGGCTGGTAAGGATGGTGGTGGTAGCTGTCTCAGCCCTATGGGGAGTCCCCACCACAGATTAGGGTGCCATTGAGGACTAGATCCATGGGATTTCTGGCCTAGACCCAAAGAACAGGAGAGAGGAGTGTGTGGAGAGGCTCCGTGAGAGAAGGACACCCCCCATCGAGTGAGTCCCAGACTGCTGACTTATTTACATTCCAATGGGACACTAATTGGCTAGATTGTTATCTAAACACCATCACAATGACATGATACTTCAGGGTTTGTTGATGCATTTGTGGATGTGCTGAGGATTTGTCTACTGCAGCTATAAAGATTGAGGAGTGGGAATTCAGGCTGGTGGATTTATTTGGTTGTGGGGGCTTCTGCCACTGTTTCCCAAAACACCAATGGATAAGAAGTCTCCTGATGTAGACAGAACCCTTCACCCTCTAAAATTGGCACAATGTAGTCAACAGCTAAAAAAAGTTGGGTTTCCTCCCACACCCATAAAAGAAGGGGTTGCTGGGGATCTGGACTCCTGGTCTCTGGTTCAGCCAACCCTGACACCATTCGCAGAACACTGCCTATATCAGGGCCAGCCTGGGAATGTGCATTCTTTCTGAATCCTCAAGTAAGGTTTGAAAAGCTCAATCTTATCTCTTTTTACAGGAGAGGAAACCGCTGCTTAACAGGCCTTCAGGTTCCAAGGCTAAAGAAGCTGGGGACTGGCCCAGGGCCTGTGGCTGATAGGTGAGCGCAGTGCCCCAGGACTACAACTTGCAGAAAGTGACCTGGTTATCAAGACCTACCCAAACTCAAGCCTCCTTCCTTGTGGGCTCTCTCCCTGGAAAACGGGGTCATAGGTGTCAACTGTTCGGGAGGTACCTCCCCAGTACTGCAAGGGTGTAGTACTTGGAGACCATGGATGCCTGGAATCTCAGCTGTCTCCTGCCCTCCTAGTTTTGGAAATGTGGGCAAGGATACCATGTTCGGGCCCTGAGAGATAGCACAGAGGCGTTTGCCTTGCAAGCAGTCGATCCAGGACCAAAGGTGGTTGGTTCGAATCCCGGTGTCCCATATGGTCCCCCGTGCCTGCCAGGAGCTATTTCTGAGCAGACAGCCAGGAGTAACCCCTGAGCACCACCGGGTGTGGCCCAAAAACAAACAAAAAAAAAAAACAAACAAAAAAAAACAACAAAAAAAAGGATACCATGTTCATTTCCTCTCCCTCAGTGCTCAGTGGGGCTGAACCCTGGGCCTTCTGCATATGATCCCTGGAGCTATTTGCTCTGACTCCCCCTCCACCCATCTTTTTTATTTTTAAGGGGCACACCAGGCTGTGTTTAGGGATTACTCCTGACTCTGTTCAGGGAATCACTCTTTATGGTACTCTGAGTTCACATGCGGTGCTGGTATTGAATTGAAGTCAACTGCGTCCAAAGTCAGTGCCCTACCTGCTGGCTGTACTATCTATCTCTTTACAGAGATGTCCCTTCCCCAACTATGAATGTGCATGTTTGGAGATGTGTATAGTCATAGACACATAAACTGCCTTATGGGGTGTGGGAGGTAAGAAATGCTCCCATGTGCCCACACACTTGCTCATTCTGTGAGGGGGCCACACTATATACACACATCCACATTGCCCCCCCATCTGTACCTAGGCAGGAGGGGCATGTGGAATAAAATAAAGTTGCAGAATGATTTCAAAGTGGGTTTATTAGTTTCAAGAACACATCATTACAACTCTGTTAATAAAGCATATTCTTTCTGCTGTGATGGTAGCTTAGATGGGTCCTTATGGGACCACATTGTATAAGACTAATTGCAGTGATACCGTAAATTGATGGAAATGGTACAGAAGCTAGTCTTTGTCTTGGATCACAGCGATAATTCTGTCCAAATTTCATGTCACTACCAGTGGCTCACATTGAGGAAGGAGGGCAGGGGGAGGGTTTAAAAATGAGTCTTGGCTGCCCCCCCCCAGCAATAGCACAGGAGTTAGGGCATTTGCCTTGCAATCCTGTGGAATGGCTTGATCCTGGTCATCTCATATGATCCCCCCACCAAGCCTGCAAGGAGTAATTTCTCAATGCAAAGCCAGGAGTAAAAAAAACAATACAAACAAACAAAACTTTTGGCCCAGCTCTCCTGCTGTGACCATAGTCTCATGGAGTGGAACCACATGGAACCACCTGAATTGTGACAGATCCTAGAGTTTTCTTTCCTGGGTCTGCCCAGCTGTGGCACATACTGAGCCTTCCCATCAGCAAGCATCACCTTTCTTCAGTTTGAGTAGAATAAATGGTGCTGAGGCACCCATCCCCAGTCAGACATGAGTTTGCAGAGGGTAGGTAAGCCAGTCTAGAGTGGCTGGCTGCCTCCACATTGCTGAAAAGCTGGCGTGTGGGACAGAAGGTCCCAGGCCCTATCTCTTCTCCCCAGAAGCCAATGACTCATAGCACCACTAGAACCATCCCCAGTAGCCAAGATGGTGAGAAATTACTGGTGATCCTAGAAGAGCCACAGAGCCCTCAGTTCTCTGTCCTCACCACTACCCTACTGCTCGCTGATATGAGGGACTCAATTAAAGATTTAGCCTCTGCATATCTACCTATCTATCATCTATCTACCTACCTATAATCTATCTACCTATCTCTCTACTATCTGTCTAGCATCTATCTAATCTGTCTAATATATCACACAACAATCAGTGCACTCAGGGATCCCTTCAGAGGGGCTGAAAAAGCATATGTTGTGCCAGGGATGGAACTGGGGTCACTGAGCACAAGGGTAAAGCATTACCTCCCTTATTTCCCTCGGGTCTAAGCCCCCATAACCCGTACACACATTTAAGGCATTCACTGAAACACTTCTCAGCCTGGGTGATCTCAAGCTAAACACCCCATCCCATCTAAAATGGCTAGCAAGAAAGCAGGGAAGGGAAGATTTGGTCTGTGTGATAGGGGCGGGGTCAGCCCTGGTTGGGGAGCACCCATCTTTCCTCAAGGGGATGCCTGCGGTGCCTTATGGTCATCTTTCACTCCACTTCGATCCTCTACTGCTGCCACAATAGAAGGAAACAGGCTAGCAGGATCTGCCTGAGGCGGGGATTTCCACAAGGAGGGTGGCCGAGCTGCCACCTGGAGCCCCCACACAGCTCAGGGGCCCCAACAGACTGCTGGGAGTTGGCACTGGGAGAGGAGTGGTTTGTAGGGTGGGGGTGCTGAAGAGTAGCCCCATTCCACAGGAAGGGTGACTAAATACTTTCAGAGCAGCTCCTAAGACCATAAGCACCAGGGTAGAATGGAGTGCCAGGCACTCCTGTTCCCTCTCTTGGATGTTGCTGCTGCAGCCCACCCATTCCTCCAAATCAGACACCCCAAGGTCCCAGAAAGAAAACCCGAGAAAGCACTAGAGTGGAAGAGTGTGGGGAGGAAATGGATAAAGGTAGTGGAGAACCTGTGAGAAAGGAGGCTCTCTGGGAGGGAAAGGGAGAGGAAAGCTGGGGGGAGGGGAATGAGAAAAGTGGGGACTTAAAATGGGAAGGGGTGAAGTTCCTTAAAAGGGGAAGATCCTTAAAAGGGGAAGGGGCTGAGAGAGGCTAGCTTGCTAGGACGGTGGTGAAGACTATGGGGTTTGGGGGGTCCAGGGCAGGAGAGGGGTGCAGGGACTGTGGGGTCTCAGGGTGAAAGGAGGATCTTCAGTCTGGTTGTTGATGGGAGGCTGAGAGCCTGATAACAGGGTCAAGGGCAAAGCAGCCTGGTGGGAGCTAGTTGTTTTAGGGTTCCTCCTGAGGTGGGTAAGTGGAAGAATCCTGCACTCTTGCCCCACGCAATATTCACAAGGTGAACAGACTTGGGCTTGAAGTCAAATCCAAGGCAAGCAGGGGTCAGGGCAGTGAGGCTTGGGAACCCAGAGTCCTGCAGCTCCCAGCTGGATCCCAGAGCCCACAGCATGTGGCTTTACTGCACAAGGAGACTGCTGAGGCCAGAGGCCAGGATGGTGGGCTTGGCCCTCCTCTCATCTGTCATTTGTCCCAGGGGCTGCGGGTCCTTAGCACCTGGTCTGCCCTAGGTCTTGGTCCTTTGCTCCTTTTCAGGGGAACCTCTGTTCTGCAGGGCCAGGAAAGATGGGATGGTTCTAGGGTAGTGATAATTATTGGGTAACCCCTTACCCAGCTCCAGGGAGAGAACAGCAGGTGGGTAGCTAGAGCTGCCCCACATCCCAATGCCCACAAAAGCCAAGGTCTTCAAGAAACTTGGCAATCACCCTGGATGCCCTCCAATGACTTACCCTTCAGGCTGAACCTGTGACTGTGTGAACACTCAGTACTTAAATGACAAGACTTGTGCAAATGTTTCTTTCCAATGTTTCATTTGTTTTTGAATGCGTTAAAGTTATTTGCTCCAACATGAAGATATGAAGAAAGATTTCTAGGTCTAACAAACTAGGCTGAAGTGTCCCTTGAGCTTTCCGCTTTCAGCCAAGCAGAGAGGGTTGAGAGGCTCATGACAGAGGCAGGAATAATCTCAGTTTCTGGAAGGAGATAACCACATTCCTCCACCCCCACCACAGGGATCTATCTGGAGCTGGCAGGGCTCTGGTTTAGTGAAATCATTTGCCAAAGACACCAGCCTCTCAAATGCGTCTTGCTCGCTCTCTCTCTCTTCCTCCTTCTCTCTTCTCTCCCTCTCCTCTCTCTCCCTCCTTCCCTCTTCTCTCCCCCTCCTCTCTCTCCCTCCTTCTTCTCTCCCCTCCTTTCTCCTTCCTCTCCCTCCTTCCTTCCCTCCCTCTTCTCTCTCTCTCTCTCTCGCTCTCTCTCTCTCTCACATACAAAGCTGAAGAATGCACGAAAGATTCCAATTTAATCCCTCAAACAGCTCACTGCACTCCCAAACAGCACACACAAATAATACAAATATGTCCGCCTATAGGTGTCCTTCAATTAAGCATTTTTTTGTTTGAAAAATACTTGCTTTTCATTTGACATTGGTATATTTAGGTTTTCTGCATGTGTTTTATCCATAGAACAGGACTGGCTTATGTGATAAAAGACATATCTAAGTTATCTTTCATTTATTGTGGAGAGAGGCAGATTCATGCAAATAAGTCTGGAAGGTCTCTCAGAGAAAACGAAACTCTTCCTTAGCCACGGCCACAAAGAAAAACACCCATCGCTGAAATTTTCCCTGTTCCTATGAAGGAACAGAAAATTCAGGTCTAATTGAAATCTGGGTAAATTAGGCATCTATGCAAACACAGGTAAAACAAACTGAAAAATGCTCGACGCATTTTGAAATTTTCTCTTACAAAATTACTGAAGTGAGAAAAACAAAGTCCTCCTGAATCAGATCAGTTTAAAGCTTTCGGAACTGTCTAAATTATGCATATTCACCCTTCGGAGGAAAAATATGCCTCAACATACAAATTCTGAAAAGCTTTCTAGCATTACCAACTAAAATCCAAACCCAATAAAATACAAAAATGTAAAATCCATGGGGCCTGAGAGATAGCATGGAGGTAAGGCGTTGGAATGCAGGTGTCTCATATGGTCCCCCCCACCCCACCCGTGCCTGCCAGGAGCAATTTCTGAGCATGGAGCCAGGAGTAACCCCTGAGCACTGCCAGGTGTGACCCAAAAACCACACACACACACACACACACACACACACACACACTCCAAATCATATATTCTACCACTGCCAATAAAAGGACAAAAACTTAGCCACTACTATTGCTAAAGACAAAATACTTTCTTTTTTGGTAAAATGTCATCGAAAATAAATGTTCTTTTTTAAAAATGACGGAAAAAAATCACCTGACATTTATAGTTATATTTAGCTGCAGTCGTCACAGAAGCTTTTCATGCTTTAATAAAAAATAATTTCTCTTACTTTAAATTAGAAAGTAAGTCATGAAAACATTGTGTGGTCTTGGTTATCTAAAATGCCGATTTGATTAGTTAACTAAGTAGCTGCATTATAGATAAGATGGTCAATTATCTGACAACTATTTATTAAGCAGTTTTCGTGTAGAGAACTTAGGGGAACAGTACAATTTTCAAAGAATTGTCCCATGTTTGTCGTAATGAATAGAACGCGGCTTTTCTCCCAAGAGGGATGATTTTATTTTTTTCATTCGTGCTTTTACACAGTGCTTCTCCCTCATAGAATTTGCCATGTGTCTTACTTTAATCTTAAAGTCTTTAATCTTTATATGAGAAGGGAGAGCTGGATAAAAGTATAGTGTGACAAAAAGCACACAGAGGCAGATACGCTCTATTAAAATAAAATCAAACGCTTCCGTAATTACAGCGATATTTACTTTTTTTTTTTTCTGACGGTAATTAGCTAAACTATCTGGAACAGAAAACCTGTTATTAGTTAAGCACCGGCTCGCTGGAGGGTTTTTCAACGATGCTCTTTTCAGACAAGAGAATGCAAATGCTCCAGAACGCGGGTGTAACTGGAGACGGGTAGAAACCCAGAGTCAGATTCTGCTAAGTGACTCCGAAGACCCAGCGCGGCTGTCCTGGAACTACCGAGGCGGCGTTTTCTTAGGCTCGCAGTTGTCGGGGCCCAAGCTCACCGCGCTCGGCGCTGCGGATACGCGAACCCTGGCCTTCTGGACAGAGTAGCCAGGCGGAGACCCGCGTAAAGCTCAAAAGGGGGTGCTCAACCGCAGATTGGCCAAAAGCCAAAGGATGCCTGAACAACCGGGAGGGAATCTTTCCAGACCCACTGAGTCTCAGCTCTGGGCAAAAGACTAGAGTAGCTCTAGTATGTGGGCAGAGCTCCGGTTAAATCAGTCCTGCGCAGCCCTGTGCAGGTGGGATGAGAAAGGAAGGGGGAGGCAGTCAGAAAGCACCCTCTCATGGGCTCCCCATGCTCCCCCAAAGGCCTCCAGAACTGCAGGAAGGCAGCGACTGCGCGCGCCTGGGTGGAATGCCCAGGAACAACCCAATTTGTTGTTGGTGGTGGGGTGCTCAGGAAAGGATGCTCAGGCCTCCTTCAAGACTATCATGGACGTACTGCGGCTGGCAGGTTTTTTGGGGTACTGTACCGCTTGGCCCTGCGGGTGGGGAGGCGCAACGCGACCAGGTGGTCTTCCCTAGGCAGCAGGAGTGGGTGGTGGGCGGTGACTCCCGGTTCCAGGCGTCAAGGCCCAAGGATGGAGCGACCTAAGGCCCCGGAGCCTAGAACTGCGGAGAAGCAAAGGAAAATGCAGGCTGCCCCGAAAATTCGAGAGCGGGAGTTCAGTAACTCGCCAATTTCGTTTTTGATTTTTTTTTTTGCGTATGAATCTGACCCCAGGAAATATTAAGAAAACTGAAGATTACCAGGGAATGAATATTCCCAGTGACCACCTAGCCCTGGAGGGTGAGAGGGGAACCGAATCACCCGTGCAACAGGCTCCTTCTCCTGAGCCCCGCCTCGCTCTAACGCTCACACTGGGGTCCCCGCACCCCGCAGTGCAACGCACTCACCCCCACCTCTCTTTGGGCGCTCCCTGCGCCCGCGTGCTCCCAGCAGCAGACAGGCTCTTGGCTCGGTCTCCTCTGCAGTCCCGGGGCCTAGTTTGGATGGAGAGGCAGGTCCCGCCTGGGGCGTCTCAATCTCGGGGCGCACAGCCCTAAGGCCCCGATGCGCTCTTGTGCAGGGATGGCCGGCGCGCTCCAGGCCGGCGCGCAGAGGGTCGTCCCCGCTGGCACCTCTCGCGGGCGCACGTGGTCAGCTCCGCACCGCCGCTCCCCGGACGGCCTCCTGGACTCCCCGCACCATTTCCGCTCGCTCCGAAGCAGCCCCGCCTCTCCCCCCTCCCGACCCGTCGCTGCATCTCTCCACGGTCCGGGGCACCCCCCAATTTCACCACCCCCCAGCGCACCGCGCCGCCGCGCTCCACTCCGCCCGCGTTCCCCTGTCAGCGGCCGCGGGGGGGCGTTATCCACAATTCTGCACCTTCCCGCCTCCCTGCCGGCCCTAGCCGGTCTCCCCAACCCCAACTTGGCCTCTGGAATGTGCGGGGGCGGCCAGAGCCGGATGAAGGGCGCACGGTGAAGCCGGAACCGGTTCCTAAATTTCCAAAGCCAGCGCGGCTCCTGGGTTTCCTGTTAGGCCTCGGAGCAGAACCAAACCCTCAAACCCCCATCCCCACCCGCTATTCTGGCCTCGCTGGACCACAGGCGGTGGTGGGCGAACAGCTGTTGTACCAGAGGATGGATGGTTGGTTCACCAGCGTGGAGTTCACAGAACCTCAAGGTATCCCAGGAACGAGTGGAGGAACTTGGATTAGGGGAACTAGAAAGACCCTTAGAGAGTATGGAGGCCTAGTGGCTGGTTTTTAAAGCGGACAAGTCTGGCTGCCTGGTTTGGTCGCCTCGGTCCTGAGACGAGGCGCATCTCTTCCTCTACCTCATCTCCAGGGCAGCCACAAATAACTGCCTTGGGCTCTGCTGCGGGGTAGCCCGGCCTGGGTTGAGCATCAAACCTGATGGGCAGGACCTGCACTAAATGTTTGGCAGGTTTAGCAGTATTTATCCCTGACAAAAACAAAAACAAAATAAACTTGCAGAAGATATCGCAGTCTCCTTTTCGGCAGACAAAGAAACGGAGGCTGAGAAACGTACAAGACCACACACTGAACGAGGAGAGGAAGTCAGTGTTGGAACCCAGAATTGCCAGACAGCAGCAAAGTTAAGCTTTTTTTTTTGTTTGTTTGTTTGTTTTGTTTTTAATCTGTCTTCTCACCTGCCTGCATAGAGCAGCGGCTGTTCTATGACCCTGAGGACAAACGTAGCCTTAGCCTTGCCCTTGAGGGTGTGCAGGCAGGCGATGTGGCTACAGTGCTAGGCGGGAAGAACTAGATGTTCTTTACTAACATATGTTTAGAAGATTCAGGGGAAGGGGAGATGACTTCCGGCTGGGCGACAGTCATTCTTGGAGGTGGCATTTATTTAAGCAACCTTTAGAAGACAGTTTCCAACACATGGAGACAAGATCAGAGAGGGGAAATTCAAAAGGGAATGGGAACAGCTTAAGCAATGTCAACTAGGCAGAAAGGCCAAACCGCCCATCCGCAGACACGAAAAATATTCCTACTCTTTAAGAATCCCGAGCCGGGCATTTACAGGCTAGGAATTTTTTTTAGCCCCCGCAGCCACTGAACAACCTCGAGCCTTCCTGGGCCTTTCTTCCAGGCAAGTTGTTTCTGGGACAAAAAGCCTCCCCAGAATTGGCCCAGATTGGGTTGGCGCGGACAGGTGTGGCGGGAACCCGTGACTCAGGCACTTGGGTCGGTGCAGCCTGGCCCAAAGCGACTTGAACTTCGCGACTCTATACTAGTCCTTGTCTATTTTGGTCGCGCGGCCAGTATCCGACTGTGGGATGCTGGGGGCGTGGTCCACGTGAGCTGCCACCAATGGCGAGAGAGGCTGCGGCCAGGACCCCGCCCCTGGCGTGACGCACGACCCCCGGACACTGGCTTCGCAGTCCAGGCCCCAGTCCCTGCAGTGGCTGTAACAAAACCCAGACCCCCAAGTCCAGGCCAATGGAGGCGATTTAGACTGGAGCGGGACCGCGTCTGTCAAAAAGCCCTACTCAGCGGCGGCGGCAGAGTCCAGAAGGAGCGCTGGGGCCGGCGCGCGGCCTCCCCGCCCCCGCCGGGATTTATTGAGTATTTGGACTGGACAATTAAGTGGCCCTGATGATGTTACCAAGCCCGGTCACCTCCACCCCTTTCTCAGTCAAAGACATTTTGAATCTGGAGCAGCAGCAGCAGCAGCAACAGCACTTCCACGGCACGCACTTGCAAGCGGACTTGGAGCAACACTTCCACTCGGCCCCCTGCATGCTGGCTGCCGCCGAGGGGACGCAGTTTTCTGACGGCGGGGAGGAGGATGAGGAAGAAGAGGGCGAGAAGTTGTCCTATTTGAACTCACTAGCCGCAGCTGAGGGCCACGGCGATTCGGGGCTCTGTTCCCAAACCTATGTCCACGCGGTTCTTCGAGACTCGTGCGGTGGGCCCAAGGAACACGAAGAGGGGCCAGAAGTCGTGAGGGACCGGAGCCAAAGTGAGTAACGGGGAGGGCGGGAGGAAAAGCACTCGCACATCTGGAGCGATGGCGGGGCGCCCTCAAACCTTCGCAGTTGTGACCTGTGCTTGTGCCCTGGTCACCCACTGTCACAAAAACTGCAGGTGCCTTCGAGAGAGCCCAGGGTGAAGGGAGAAGGACGAGGTAGCCGGGACAACTGCTCCTCCACCCCGAGGGCTGAGGGAAGAAAGGGACTCACACAAAAGGAAAGTCCTTTTCCCAGCCTGGATGCTGATCAGGGACAAGGGCTCAGCGTCTGGGTTCTTGACAACTCTCAGTAATCTTGCTCTTGCCAAGAGCTGTAGGGACTGGAGGCTGAACCCCTTTGCACTTGCCCTCCAGCATGACTTCTCCAGCCAGCGCTCCCCTCTAGCTGCAGGAAGGTCCCAGAAGGCAGGCTGTCCCAGTATCCGCAGGGCGCTGGAAGTTCGGTGGAAATCAACGGGATACTGTCTTCCCTTCTGTCCGGAGTCCGATCCATTAGCCCCTGGCACCCCTAAAAGGGAAGAAGGGAATCAGGGAACCGGGCCCTGACTCTTGGGGGCTGGCCTTGTTTGATCTCAATGTTTAGTTTTCGTATCCCAGGCTGCGGCACTGCAGGCGGCCAGGAAAATTCTTGGAAATTAGTCTGAAGTCCCGCAAGAAACGGGAACAGAAGTAGTGAGGAGCTCCCATAACTAATAAAGCCCCCACCACAGGCAGTGTTTATTTAGGAGAGGAACGAGTCAAAAATTATTTTATTTTTCCTGAAAAGAATAGCCGGGCTGAAGCTAAGGCCAAATCCTAGCAGCAGACTTGGGCCCAAGTTCCACACCAAACAGTCCATCCAGAAAGTGCAATCTGTCTCAGGAAACGAAGACATCATCACGCAGACATTTAGCTGTGGGCATGAGACCTTTTAAAAGCGAAAAACCAAAAAAGCCCTAAGCAATGAAGAAACGTTAAACACGATCGTTTCGGAATAGAAACGATTTTTGCTAAGCTCATGCCTAACAAACACAGGCCCCCAAATACCGACGCATCCCACGGCATCAGCAATCGATGGCAGAGAAGGCGAATTGAGTTGGCAAAAACCTTAGCTGCTATATAATTGCCAACTTTCATCCTAAAACTAATCATTAGCACGAGGGACCGTTCCTAAAACAGGGTAAATAAACCCTTCTCTTTCCAAGAGAAGTCCTAAAAGAAGGCGCACAAACTCCCTCCCGGGGGAGCTTTTTTCTGCCAGCCCAGGACACCAAGTACCACCAGCTTATCCCCCAAATTCAGGCATTTAGGGCTGCGCTCTCAGGCTGGGCCGCCGCAAAAGGCCACGGGAGTTAGCTAAAAGACTGTTTGTCGTTTTTGCTTCTTCTGCAGAAAACTGCCAGCTCAAGAAACCGCTGGAGGCGGCCGGAGACTGCAAGGCGGCCGAGGAGAGCGAGCGGCCGAAGCCCCGCAGCCGCCGAAAGCCCCGGGTGCTCTTCTCGCAAGCGCAGGTCTTCGAGCTGGAGCGCAGGTTCAAGCAGCAGCGGTACCTGTCGGCGCCCGAGCGCGAGCACCTGGCTAGCAGCCTGAAGCTCACGTCGACGCAGGTCAAGATCTGGTTCCAGAACCGCAGGTACAAGTGCAAGCGACAGCGGCAGGACAAGTCTCTGGAGCTGGGCGCACACGCACCCCCGCCGCCGCCGCGCCGCGTGGCCGTGCCCGTGCTGGTGAGGGACGGGAAGCCGTGCGTCGCCCCGGGAGCGCCAGCCTATGGCGCGCCCTACAGCGTGGGCACGGGCGCCTACTCCTACAACAGCTTCCCCGCCTACGGCTACGGCAACTCGGCCGCCGCGGCCGCTGCAGCCGCTGCCGCCGCCGCCGCCGCCGCGGCCTATAGCAGCGGCTACGGCTGCGCCTACCCGGCGGGCGGTGGCGGCGGTGGCGGTGGCGGCGGCGGCGGCGGGGCCTCCTCGGCGGCCACCGCGATGTCGCCCGCCTGCAGCGCGGCCGGGGGCGGGCCCTTCGTGAACATGAGCAACCTGGGCGGCTTCGGGGGCGGCGGCGGCGGCGCGCAGCCCCTGCACCAGGGGGCCGCGGCCGGGGCGGCGTGCGCTCAGGGCACCTTGCAGGGCATCCGGGCCTGGTAGGGACTTTGCGGGTCACGCGGTGGCCTCCCACCGCTGCCTGGCGCCGCGGGACTCTAGCTCGAGAGAAAGGCTGGATCCAAGGGCCAGGCCCCTCTCGTTAATAAAATAAAGAAAAGAAAGGAAAAAAAGAAAAGGAAAAGAAAAGAAAGAGGACACGGCTCACTCCCCAGAGTCCCCCGGAGCTCAGCTCTAGCGAGGCCTGGAAGATGCCAGGGGCCTAAGCGCCGAGACTTGTCGCAAACCGACGCGCCCGTCGGAGAGAGAGGCTGGCGGGGAAGACGACGGCGGCCCCAGACCCCAGCCCGGTTCAGGGGAGTGAGTGCGAGAGGCTGGAACTCTGCCTGCTGCGTGGTTCCTCCAGAGCGAGAAGGACGCCTCTCCCTTGGCCATTCTGCAGCCTGCGCCAAGCGTTGGCAGCGCACTCAAGGACAGAAAAAGAAAATAAAGCGAGGGGGTTTTCAGCATGAAGGAGAGTAAAATGGGAGTAGGAAATCGGGCTTGAGAAATCCCCAGGCCCTGGCCGGCTTGTCCGTTTTGCCGGCCGGAGCCGAGAGTGCGGTGGTTCCATAGCTCCGTAGCTCACAGACGCCGGCCGTCAGGGACAGAGAACTCTTAGTGGGGGGAAAATCAGCAACCCGGAGAGAACAAAAGTTGGGGCGGGATCCGGTGGCCCGGCGGAGGTGTGACCCGGTTTCCTTTCTGTTTCATATTCTGTATCCAGCACATTTAATATATATCTAACCATATCCACACGCCGTGTACACGCCCGCTGCCATGCACTACAGGAGTCAATAAACAAGGTGCAATATTTCCAAGCCTTGGGCAGGCTGCTAACTTTGTTTATCTCCCCCCCAAAATGTAGAGAGGAGTCCTCTGAACAAGAAGTGGCAGGGAAAAGTGGCTGGGGACAGCGAGGAGAGTGGCCTTCCCTGTTGACCCAGGCCCGCTTTTCCTAGCACACATCCCCAGCCGAAGTCTTGAGCTCTTCTCGCCTTTGTTCATTGATTTATCTTGATTCCTGTAGGCAGGATAGGTCGGAGGAGCAGGACCTTTACAAGTTCGGGGTTCAAATCCCTTCCCAAGTGTTACCCAGATAAAGTCGGACGGAGTTTGCGTCCCGTCCAAGTTTAGCCAGGCACACCTCGAGCGAGGGTCGCCCGGGTAAAGGGGGACAGACACCTCACCCCACAGCAACTGGGGGCCACGCAGAGGCGGCTCCGGCCACCACCACCGCCGTAGGGGCCAGCAGCGGGCCCGGGGGGCGCTGCCGTGCGCCCCGCCGAGGCCCAGTCTCCCCCTGGATGCCCTCCCTTCTCCCCCGGCGGCCGCGGCTTTATGCGAGTCCTTGTCACTTGCGGAGAATGGCTGCGCGAGGCCGGGGCTGCCACACGGCCGATTGTGAGCGTGCCAAGGCGGTGTGAATGGGGAGGCCTCAGCGCGCCGCGCCATTGTGGGGCCGGGCCCGGCTGAAAGGCGGCCCGGGCCGGGAAGGTGCGGAAAGAATGGCTTTTTATTGGAGTCCCGAACAAAAGGTGTGGTAGGAAGGCGAAGTCCCCCGCGCGAACAAAAACCCCAGCGCGTCGGGATTGACGGGAGAGCCCCCCCTCCAGCTCCCTATTGCTTCTCAGAGCCCAGGCTTTGTGCAGCAGTCTGCTCGACAGAGGGACGGGGACTTGCGCGGGGGGTTTTGTTCCCCCACGTTTTTGTGTGCTGGGGGAGGGGAAGACAGGGGGAGCCGGAGTCGGGGGGCTGGGCGGGCAGCAGGGAGGGGCGAGCTGATTAGGCCCGGCCGGGCGGCTGCGGGGACAAATCCAGCGGGAATCGGCGGCCTGAAAGCGGGTCATTATTGCTACAAGTTTAGCAATTTCGCTCCTCCTGGAGGGGGCCGACGGGCTGAGAGCTTGCAGAGACCCGGAGGAGGAGGAGGAAGGAGAAGGAGGAGGAGGAGGAAGAATGAGAATAAGTGTTAAGGAGGAAGAAGGAATAAGAGGAAGATGGAGAAGGAGCACGGGGAAGAGGAGGAGAGGGGGAGGAAGAAGAGAAGGAGAAAGGAATAAAGAACTGGGAAGGAAGGGACAGCAGCGACACGGGAAGCCTCCCAGGCCGACTGACCGCCCAAGATGAGGCCCCTCCGAAGTCGCCTCCGAAAGGCCTAGCAGGAGGCTGGAGGGGCGCGCGAGGGCGGGGCATGGGGAACCAAAGACTCTGTTGCCCCCACCTCGCCTCTCTCTAGGCTGAAAGACTTAGAACTTACTGTAACATACCGGACTGATGATCATTCTGCGCCGGATGGCAGGCAGTTCTGGACACACACACACACACACACACACACACACACACACACACACACACACACACACACACACACACACCCATCACTCTCACCTCTTTGACTCTGACTCCCTTCCTGGGGAGCCCTCCTTTCTAGGGGTTTGATCATGCAAGGTATAAGTGCCTGGGAGGGAATTCTCATTTGGGGGGGGGTCACACCTGGCAGCGCTCAGGGGCTACTCCTGGCTCTGCACTCAGAAATCGCTCCTGGCAGGCTTGGGGTACCATATGAGATGCTGGGATTTGAACCACCGACCTTCTGCATGAAAGGCAAACGCCTTACCTCCATGCTATCTCTCTGGCCTGGAATCCTTATTTCTTAACATTTCTGCTGCCTGTAGCCATGAAGCTATTCACTCATTACTCCCATTCAGCATCTTCTAATAAAGGTGCACTTGCACTTCTCATTGTCACAGGTAGATGGCACTTAATTTGCAGTGTGTAGTGTGGGTGTATGTGTGTAGACAACTGAATGTTAAAAAATAGTAGAAGACAGAGAGATGACTAGTACAAGGATTAAGGCACTTGACTTGCCTGAGGCCTGACCCAAGTTCAATCCGCTGTATCCTATCTGGTCCTCCGAGCCCTGAGTCTTGCCAGGAGTGATTCCCAAGTGCAGAGCCTGAATATTGTTGGGTGTGGCCTTCAAACAAAACAAAATTGAGGCCACAGCCACAGTACAGAGAGTAGGACATTTGCCTTGCACACTGCTGACCCAGCTTCCATCATCAGTTATTACATATAATCCATATTATAGGAGTGATTCTTGAATGCAGAGCCAGGAGTAACCCCTGAGCATCACTAGATGTACCCCCCCCAAAATAAAACCAACCAAGCAAACAAATACACAAAATCCCAAACAGTAGAAGATATATTATTGGGGGACACACCCTGCAGTGCTCAGGTGTTATTTCTATCTCTGCACTCAGAAATTACTCCTGGTGGGGCCGGAGAGATAGCATGGAGGTAAGGCATTTGCCTTTCATGCAGAAGGACGATGATTTGAATCCCGGCATCCCATATGGTCCCCTGTGCCTGCCAGGGGCGATTTCTTAGCATAGAGCCAGGAGTAACCCCTGAGCACTACCAGGTGTGACCCAAAAAACAAACAAAAAAAATTACTCCTGGCAAGGGGTCTGAGCCAGGTAGGGTGCTTGCCTTCCAGGCCACTGACCCAGATTCAATCCCCAGCATCTCATATGGTCCACCTAAACCTTCCAGGAGTGATTTCTGAGCAAGATCCAGGAGTAACCCCTGAGTGCTGCCAGGTGTGGCCCAAAACAAAAACAACAAAATTATTCCTGGCAGGCTTTGTGGGACCATATGGGATTCGAGGGATTGAATCTGGGCCTGCCGAATGCAAAACAAATGACTTACCTGCTGTACTAAATGAGGTGTGTGTGTGGGGGGGGGGGTCTTTTCTCTGAGCACCAAAGAAATGCATGGGGTTCCTTTAGCAGTGCCTTCACCAGGGCTCTGGTCCACTTGGTAGCACCAGTGTGAGATCACAATCTATGTGTGGTGTGGCACTGACCACTGGTGAACAGAGAGATATGAAGAATTTCTGAAATCACCCATGAAGAGATAGATGCCTGTTCTCACTGATCCTGGGAAAGGAGAGGGTGGTTGGCCACAGAGCGGGAGTGTCCCCCAAGGTCTGTAGCTTCTTACCTTGCAGTTCAAACCCTAGGAAAGAAAGTTAAAGACCTGATAGAGACCCTAACCCTAGGATAAAAAGTTTGGGGGTTGCCAGTTTAGGGGGTTCTAGGAAAATGGAAAGAGGCAGTCCAATGGACTCCTAAGGCTGCACTCCTAAGGCTGATCTTGGTGCCTCTGTGTTTTAATCCCAGGCTATAAACTGCTGCCAGCACTCCTCAATCCTGGGGCTTTCCTATAGAAGCAACTTCCTTTTCTCCAGCTCCTGGCATCCTGCGGGGCAGTGGCCTCTCTCTGCACCCAGTGCCTGGTCCTATCTTTCTGGCTTGTTCACTTCTGTCCTGCCTTAGTTGGCCTTTGTTCTGCATCCTCTTCAGTTTTGAAAAGAGACAAGTGACCCTCTTGGAGAAAACAGGGCGGGCAGTTACTCTGGATTGGCTTCCATAACCTTTTGCGTGTTTTGAGATACTTAAAGGCAGAACAACCTCCCAGACCCCACCATCCCCTAGGCTCCCTGCCCTGCCCCAAGCCTGCAGTTTGCAAGTATAAATAGCTCCCACCTCCTAACTGAAGGATTTCCGCACAAGTTTGCTAAGGCCGGAGCAGCAGAGAGGAAAAATCCTTGACCAGGTCCACCTTTGGAGCTCCAGATTCCTGCTTCAACTGGATTGATTGTCCTGGGAGCCAGGAGGAAACTTACAGTTCAGGCAGATGTTCCGCAAGCTGAATAAGTGGAGTAAAAGTTGTCCCTCTGGACTCTGCCTTCTGAGTTCCAAGACAGAGAGCTGGACTTGAGTAGTCACTTGCTTGCTTCTGTGGACAAATGGATCCTTCCTCTTTACCCAGTGAGTGGTGGTGCCACCTGAGCTCAAGAGGTGGGTGCAGGGGCCAGGGGGTGGTGCTCGGGTGCTGGAGCACATGCAGATCATTTGTGAGACCCTGGGCTCATCCTTGTTCCACAGGGCACCGCTGAACTCAGCAGGGTGGAACCCGAACATGCCACTTCAGGAGGTACTTGACCCAGCTATTTTTAAGGTACCACACAGAGTTAGGCATCCAACTCAAGAAATAGGTGGCACCTCAGCCCTTTGAACCATCTTGAGGTTCCACATTTTAAAAAGTTGGGTGGGAGGACAGTAGAGACATTCCCTTGCATGCTGCCAATCTGGGATCCATCCCTGGCATCCTATGGTCTCTAGAACACAGCGCAGAGCCAAGAGTAAATCCTGAGCCAACCCCGGATGTGACCCCCAAATGAATTAAATAAAATTAAAATGTGAGTATGCACGCAACGGTAGAATGGGGTCTAGAAATCCAATATTTATTCTGCAAAATCTCATCTTCAGGGTAAGGTTAAGAGGCTGAACTCTGGGGCCAGGAAGGTGGCGCTAGAGGTAAGGTGTCTGCCTTGCAAGCGCTAGCGTAGGACGGACCTCGGTTCGATCCCCCGGCGTCCCATATGGTCCCCCCAAGCCAGGGGCGATTTCTGAGCGCATAGCCATGAGTAACCCCTGAGCGTCAAACGGGTGTGGCCCAAAAACAAAACAAACAAACAAACAAACAAACAAAAAAAGAGGCTGAACTCTGATGAGACCGGCTCTAGTCTACCTGAGCTCTGCTAAAACCATCCCCAGAGGGAAGGGACCTTGAGTGAATTACAGAACCTCTGAAACTCAGTTTCCACCTCAAGAATCCTGTGCTTAGAGCAACTCTCTTGGGGGATTTCCCCCTGTTGTGTATTTATTGTGCATTAGGTTTTATTTGGGAGGGAGTGTATTTTTGGTTTGTAGTAGTGCCAGAGATTGAATTCAGGGCATCACCTGTGCAAGGCAAGAACTCTCTCTCTGAGTTACACCCCAGGCTTTTTCTTCTCTAAAATTGTTTGTTTGGGGGGACACACTGAGGGCATCACACAGTGGCAGCAATCAAACCAAGGGCTCCCGCACGCACTCCAGCCTTTTGAAACTTCTCCGCCTTCTCAGTTGCACCCCCACTCCCCTTTTTCTTTCTTTTTCAACCTACGCTAGTAAAAAGCCCAGCGTACCACTGGATGAATGTTTACATATGTAAACACTCATTACCAATCGTCGTGGCTTTGAACAGTAAATGAAGTGATACAGATGAAAGCAGCTTGGCGCGGCGTCTGGCACGCAGCAGCGACTGCACCGCCGAGGTCACGGCTCCCGCTGGGTTCAGTCCGCTGAGCGGCCCGGGACGCTAGTCTAACCTGGAGTCATCCCCGAGTATTCCGGGTCCCAGCACTGCAGGTGGGAGTCGGTGGTGGCTGGCGAGAGAAAATCGGAGGGTGATGGGCTGGGCCTGAGGACTCCCAATGAAAGAGGGGAAGGTGGAAAAGAAGGTGCGGTGCCTGTTTGACCTTGGTGATACTCCTCCCTCCTTTGCAGGGATTCTCAGGGCCAGTCTGAAGCTGGGGTCGTGGTTGTGGGTGCGGGTGTGGCCTGGTGGGCAGTGCCCACCCCGTGCGTCCAGGGAAGGCCACTTGGAGCCCGCTGAGCCTAGAGCGCCCTGGTGAGGTCCCTAGAGCCCAGCCCGCCCTGGGGCTGAGCCCTTGCAGGAAGAGCCATGGACAGACGACCCTCTTGCGCAGCGCCCAGGTGGGAGCTCCGGGTGTTTTGCGGGGAGGAGGAAGTCCCGGGCAAGCGGGTTTGAGGTGCGGGAACCAGGATCTGGTCTCAGAGCAATCCTCATTAAAAGGACTCAATGATCGGGGCTGCAGGTATCAAGGCTAGCCAGGTTTCCTAAAGGAGCATTGGTTTAGAAAATGGTATTCTACTGATACAACGACGTTTGAAATAGAAGGGAAAGACTTAAGTGCCCCAGGGAGAGAAGGCTCACCCACCAGGCCCCCTTCTAAAAAAACCAGTCAGTTCTTTATTTTTATTTTATTTTATTTTATTTGGGGGGGGTATAGCGGAGTTGGGCTCTGCATTCAGGAATTACTCCTGGGCCCACTGGGGGAGCATATAGGATGCCCTAGATTGAACCCGGTGGGCTGAGTGCAAGGCAAGCCCTTCCTCCTGTACTATCCAGCCCTCTTGTCAGTTTCTAATGCGTGAATTTCTTTGTCCCGTTTGGAAACATATGAACAGAATCTCTTAGGTGTAACTGAGTGTAGGTCAGTTATTCATCCTCTTCACTTTAGAGAATTTCATGCTCTGAATACACCACGAATGGATTCTTCCATTTTATTGTGTATGGCCATCTGTGTCTATTCTCCTTTGGGGGTGTTGGAAGTAATGATGTTACCAGCATTTTGCAAGCCTTGCCCTATCTGCCCTGTTAAAATGTTCTCCTGTGCCTTCCAGTATGGTACCATTTGAAATGGGACTGTTGTGACTGAGCAATGGGACTCTACATCTTTTTGAAAGATTAGTATTAGTATCTGAGAGGGTGGGTCATACCCAGTGATGCTCAGGGGTTACTCTTGGCTCTGCACTCAGTTATCACTCCTAGCACTGCTCCAAGAACCATGCAAGATGCCAGGGATCAAACACAAGTTAGCCTCATGCAAGGCAAACACTCTTCCCACTTTACTATTCCTCTGACCACAAGGTCATTCATTTACATTTACATGAACAACCAAATCTGAACCGCACAATTCTTTTTTTTGGGGGGGGGTGGTCACACCCGGCTTTGCTCAGGGGTTACTCCTGGCTCTGCGCTCAGAAATCGCTCCTGGCAGGCTTGGGGGACCATATGGGATGCCGGGATTCGAACCAATGACCTTCTGCATGAAAGGCAAACACCTTACCTCCATGCTATCTTGCTATCTCTCTGGCCCCTGAACCGCACAATTCTTGTTTGTTTGTTTGTTTGTTTTTGGTGATGGTGTAAGGTTTGTGATACACATTTATATTTTGTATATTCTGTCCCTGTCAGGGGATATGAACATCAGCTTTAGTAGATTCTGCCAAGCTGCTTTCCAAAGCTGAATCAACCCATTCACCTTCCTCCTTGCAGCAGCACCCACTCCCAGTGCTACGTAGATGCTGGGTAGTTTCTCTTCCATTTTAGCCATTCCTGTGAATATGAGCACATGGTCAAGAGAGGGGCTTTGTTTTCCTGAGTGTGGAAGATTTTGTGGAAATTGTCTTTCCCGTTGTGCATATGATGGGTATGGTGCTATGCTGGTGAGTGAAGGTTTCCTAGGAATTGAGAGATGATTTAGGTGTCTGCAGTCAGATCCCCATTCAGTCAGCCCTCCCTCCTGCTGGGAGCAGGGGCAGGCTTGCATGGCATTAGGGAAGAAGCCAGGTATTTGGAAGTGTTCATTTTCCACAGATTTTTATGCCCTTTTTTTGGGGGGGTCTTTGAGTCATACCTGGCATCGCTCATGGGTTGCTTCTGGCTCTACACTCAGAAAACGCTCCTGGCAGGCTCGGGAGACCATATGGGATGCTGGATTTGAACCACCGACCTTCTGCATGCAAGGCAAATGCCCTGCCTCCATGATATCTTTCCGGCCCCTTTATGCCTTTTTTAATATTAATTTATTTAATTATTTTAGGGCCATAGCCAGTGGTATTCAGGGCTTTCTCTTGGCTCTGCACTGAGGGCTTACTCCTGGTAATACTTGGGGGACCATATTAGGTGCTGAGACTGGAACTTGTTTGGCTGAATTCAGGGCAAGCACCCACTGTATGGTTTCTTCTGTCCCTCCTGCTTTAATTTTATTCTTATGTCCTGGAATATTCAACCAGTGGAGAGGGTGATTGGCTAGGAGCTGTTTCACAGAGGAGCCTGGTTTTGTGCTGACTGCAATTTCTATTTTCAGAACATCCTGAGATGTACTCTCTCTCTTTCTCTCTCTCTCTTTCTCTCTTTTTCCTCTCTCCCTATGTCTCTGTCTCTCTCTACTTCCATGGCTTGTTGAAATGTAGTGTAAGCCCTGGAGGTTCTTTGCACTGTGTGTATGTGCATGCTTTTGTATGTATGTTTTTGTAGATACTCTTTGGTCTTCAGAATAGCTGTGCAAGTTAGGTATTCATATTTTTGCATATGGAAAATGAAGCTCAGAGCTGTGAAATTATTCCCTTCCTAGCTACACAGCATTATTCCAAATGGGACTTTCCAGGCAATGCTACTGAGAACATAGCTGATGTTTCCTACCTCTGAGTAAACAGATTTTGACATTCTTTTTGGATCAGAGTAGATGACCTCTGCTAGTTTGGATAGACCCAAACTAATCATTGGCCAAGTGTAATGTTGTAATAATTATGTATATAATAATAATATAATAATAATTATGTTCTACTCAAGTTCTTAGAATCGTACACAAAGAGCTTTGTGCTTATGGGGACAAAGAGTATGTTTTCAGTTAATTATTGGAATTTGCTACTTGAAAGTATTCTGTGGTGAATGATTTTTATAAAGTGAAAGATCCTTTTGACATACAAATAAAAACACCTCACACAGATTGTGTGTGTGTGTGTTTGGTCCACACCAGGTATTGCTCGGAGGTTACTCCTGGCTCTTTACTTAGGAGTTACTCCTGGTGCTCAAGGGACCATCTGAGATGCCAGGAATCATATACAATTGGCAGTGTAAAAGGCAAGCACCTTACCTGATGTACTATCTCACCTCCCAGATTTCCTCTTAATTAAAAAAGACTATCATGCTACTTTCACAGATTTCATACTCAACTTCCTGTGGGGTGCAAAGGTTAATTTTCTATCTAGCTGTTAAGTAACTGGGGGGGAGGGGAGAGAGAACAGCAGACAAAGTGCTCACCTTGGACAACCCCTTGCACTGCATATGATTCCCTGAGCCTGAGCACTGCCAGGAGTAAGCCCTAAATACCACCCAATGTGGCTCCAAAACAAACCAAACAAAAATATTGTAACTAGAAACTTCATTGTTCTTAGGAGCTGTTGGTGGCTTCAAGTTCAGCAGGTCCCTTTCACAGTCCCTGAACACTTTGCGAGCCTCTCAGGTAGGCAAGGCACTCAGGAAGCAAATGGGTTAGATTTCTGTAACCTTTCAATCCAGCTAGAGATTTAACTAGAGATTTCAGCTCCCCTGTGGGAAAGCCTTACAAATCACACAAGTCCAATCATTTCCCCATGTCAGCTCCTGTACACAGTATGTTGGGCACTTTACCATGTCATCTTACTCCCACTTACAGGAGGACCTCTTCTGAATCTGCTGTAGTAGATTCTGTCCCCTGCAACATCTGTGAGTGGCTCCCGCTAGCCCCACCAGGTCAGCTCTTCAGATGCTTGAAGCCACATAGCCACATAGGAACTATACCTTCTCCCTGTGCATCCTTTGTGTCCTGTTGATTGTGCTTTGTTCTTTGCAGGCTGGTCTCTAGATTACTCGTGTTGCCCCTCAGTGGGCTGTCCTGAGCCCCTCTTCCTGAATCCTAAACCCTTCCATTTTCCTGATTACTTTTCTGAGAGAGCAGAGGGCAGAGGACCTCATGCTCCTTGACTTGTATTTTCATTCCTTCATCTTCAGAGGAATAAGCATCCAGTCTCTAAAAGTAGTGCATCTTGGGGCCAGGCAGTGGCGCTAGAGGTAAGGTGCCTGCCTTGCCTGCGCTAGCCTTGGACTGACCACGGTTCGATCCCCTGGCGTCTCATATGGTCCCCCAAGCCAGGAGCAACTTCTGAGTGCATAGCCAGGAGTAACCCCTGAGCATTACCGGGTGTGGCCCAAAAACCAAAAAAATAATTAAAAAAAAAAAAGTAGTGCATCTCCTTAAGGTATTACAGGGGGAGTCTCGCTTGCTTCTAGAAGCCATGTTTTTAACGTCAAGTTTCCACTCCCCACTTTACTATTACTTACTTTCCCTTCTCCTTCTCAAACATGAAGCATCTCTTCATATTTCATCCTGGTGTATCTGGTGCCCTTCCTTAAATATCTTTCCTCCCCTTTGGAGTTAAATTTCTGAGTATTTGTCTACTCCAACTATTTCTTCTACTGTCCCACACCCAAACAATGCTTTTCTTTCCAAAAATGAATTGGGGGAAGTGTTGGGGTCACATCTCATGGTGCTCAGGGTTAAGTTCAGGGATCACTCTTGGAAAAGCTTAGAGGACCATAAAGAGTGCCAGGGATGGAGCAGGGCTCTGCAGTGTGTATCAGATGATTATTAATGTCCAATTGGAAGTTATCTTTGGCTGTGACTCTTTTCTGTGTCTGAAGCTCTTCTCTGACCTCTTCAGAGGACAAATCTTGACACTCTCCGTCTATCTGAAATTTATTATTTGGGGTCAAATGACTTCTTAGGCTTGTGCTTTATTACCTCTCACCAATGTTGGATGTAATGATTAATCCGGAAAGTTTTTTTTTTTTAATGAAAATGCTATTGCTTTGCCATTTGTGTATAATTCTATATGAGGGGAATGTAACTTCACACTCAGAATGATTGTTAGTCTCCCTTCACCACACCCAGCACCCCAGTACTCCTGCCATTCCCATGAACCTGCATTTCCTCCTCTTTCTTCCCACTCCTCCTCTTCCTATGTGGGAGCCACTTCATTTTTCATAGAAGCTATGTATTGTTTTATTGTGAGTTGTTTGTTCATTTGCTTTGGCTATTTCTACACATGCGTGAAATGTTCTTGCATTGTCTTTCATTTTTTGACTTTTTGTTTAGCATAATTACTTCGACCTTCGCCTGTGTCACAGAAGATGAGATTTCATGTTTTTAATTTCCAAATTAATTTGTTTGGGGGGCAGCCCCCCCAATGCTTCAGGGGTTACTCTGGCTCTGCACTCAGGAATTACTCCTGACAGTGCTCAGGGGACCATATGGGATGCCAGGGATCACACCTGCATCTCTTCATACAGGTAACTAGTGCTCTACCTACTATATTGTTTCTCTAGCCTGAGATTTTATGTTTCTTAATATATTACTCATTATTCATTGATTTCTTGTACAACTTTTTTTTATCCTGTCATCCATTGATAGGCATTTCACTTGCTCCCATGTCTTGACTGTTGCAAATAATGCATAGGGTTGTATATATCTTTTTTGCTTGGTGTTTTTATATTCTTTTTTTTGGGGGGGAGGGTTTGGGCCACACCCATTTGATGCTCAGAGGTTACTCCTGGCTAAGCACTCAGAAATTGCCCCTGGCTTGGGGGACCATATGGGACGCCAGGGGATCGAACCGAGGTCTTTCCTTGGCTAGCGCTTGCAAGGCAGACACCTTACCTCTAGCGCCACCTCACCTCCCCCGCCCCCGTGTTTTTATATTCTTTAGATAAATACTTAGGGGTAGTATTGCTGAGTTATATTAGATTTTTGTGTTTAGGGTTTTTGTTTGTTTGTTTGTTTTTGCAGTGCTGGTGCTTAAACCCAGGGCCTCATACATGTAAGGTATGCTCTTCTGCTAAGCTGCATCCCTGGTGCTGGTGCTCTATTTTCAGTTTGTTGTTGTTGTTGTTGTTGTTGTTTTGGGTCACACTCAACATCACTCAGGGGTTACTCCTGGCTCTATGCTCAGAAATCGTTCCTGGCAGGCTCTGAAAACCACATGGGATGTTAGGATTGGAACCACCGTCCTTCTGCATACAAGGCAAATACCTTACCTCCATGCTATCTCTCCGGCCCCTATTTTCAGTTTTTGTTTTTTTTTTTTTGGTCACACCCGGCAGTGCTCAGGGGTTCCGCCTGGCTCCATGCTCAGAAATCGCTCCTGGCAGGCATGGGGGACCATATGGGATGCCGGGATTCGAACCGATGACCTTCTGCATGAAAGGCAAACACCTTACCTCCATGCCATCTCTCCGGCCCCTATTTTCAGTTTTTTAAGCAATCCACCCTCATACCATTTTCCATGGAGATGACACCAAATTATATTCCAATAACAGAATGCAAGCATTCTTTTTTCTCCACGCCCCTGCCAACTTTTTTTCATTTTTTTAGTGGATGGTTCTTACAGGTGTAAGGTGATAAATCTCTTTTGTTCTGATTTGCATTTCCTTAATACTAAATCAAGTTAAGCTTTTATTTTTTTCCAGCATGCCGCTTGTCTATCTATGTATTTTCTTTCCAGAGTTGTCTATTCAATTCTTCTGCCCTTTTTTTTTGTTTGTTTGTTTTTGGGCTTTTTTGTTGTTGTTGTTTTTGTTTTTGGGTCACACCTGGCGCACTCAGGGGTTACTCTTGGCTCTACACTCAGAAATCAATCCCGGCAGGCTTGGGGTACCATATGAGATGCTGGGATTTGAACCACCATCCTTCTGCATGTAAGGCAAATGCCTTACTTCCATGCTATCTCTCCAACCCCCCTTCTGCCCTTGTTTTGTTTTGATTGGATTGTTGTTGATGCTGTTGTTGTTGTTGTTGTTTGAGTTCTTGTATATTTGTATGTATGAGGTGGAAATGTCTTAATGTCTTTTCATGTCTGTGATGATTCCCTTTACTGTTTGTATTTGGTGTCACACCTGGCAATGCTCAGGAATTATTCCTGGCTCTGCACTCAGGAATCACTCCTGGTGGGTTTGGAGTACCATATAGGATGCCAAGGACTGAACCCAGATTGGCCATATATAAGGCACGTGCCCTCTACCCACTTAATATCTGTCCAGACCCTGTGGTGTTTCCTTTTATGATGTAGCTTTTAGTCAGATGTTGTTTGTTTATTCATTTCTGCCCCTGGTCCTGAGTGTATTTTCTGTATTTTATTCTCAGTGTTTTCTGGAAAGTCTTATTGTGGTTTTAACACTCTCCTGATCCCCTTCTCTTGAGTAATGTCCCCTCTTCCTCCAAGTCTTGGGGAGGCTTTATTACATTCTTGCTGTTCACAGGTTTGTCTTTGCCTGGAGTGTTTGCTGTCCCATGGAGGTTACTATGTCTCTGAATCAATTGTTATTAGTTTTGTTGTTTCTTACAAGACACTGCTAACTTGCTGCTTATGCCTATACATTCTCATTCCAAATTTATTGCCACTGCTCACTACTCTTATTTCAGCTTCTGCAAAATGCATTGCCAGTCTGTATCATCTCTGCTTTCTTTGACCCTGCCAGTCACCTGTGCATTCCTGGTGAGTTTTTTGTCACTACATCAGAAAGCCTGGAGTTCTAACATTGGCTAAGTCACTAATACCCTCAGACCCTGGGCCTTGCAGATTTCTGGCCCACTTAATGCAAGACCCACCCTGAAAAGTACAATGCCAGGATTTCCATTTTAATAAGTTAAGAAATAAAAGTTTGAAAATATAATCACTGTTTAATGATACCTAGCATTTAAGGGACATGACCCAGAGGTCAAATCAATGTCCCTGGCTCTAAAATTTTAGTATTTGGGGTGGGATGCATAGGACCACCCCAGGTAGTGCTCAGGAAATATTCCTGGCTCTGTGCTCAGGATTGACCATGGTGCTTGAGGAAGTACGTGTGTTGCCTGGGATTTAAATCAGGGTCAGCAGAATACAAGGCAAGTGCCTTAACCCTTATTCTGCCTCTCTGGCTTCTAAAACCTAAATCCTCCAGGGGCAGGAGTGGGGGCGCAAGCAGTAGGGCATTTGCCTTATACACGCTAACCTAGGACAGACCAAGGTTCAATCCCCCAGCATCCCACATGGCATCCCAAGCCATGTGCAATTTCTGAGCACATATCTAGGAGTAATCCTTGAGCATCATTGGGTGTGCCCCCTCAAAAAATAAATAAATAAAACCTAAATTCTTAACTGTAATAGCCTCTTAACCTTGGTTTGGGTGTGTAACTGGTTAACTACATTCTTATAGAAGCCCTACATTTATTTTACCCAAATGCCACTTACCCCCAAAGATACCTGCATTTCTCAAACATGCAGGTACTTTCAAGACCACTTTCAAGTGCACACTGATTATTCTGCCTAATTAACCACCTTCTCATTTGGAGGAGGGACGGCACCCGATGATGTTCAGGGATTACTCCTGGCAGGCTTGGGGAATCATATACAGTAGTGCCAGGGATTTAGCCTCATGCAAGACAAGCACCTTACCGCTGTACTATTGCTCTGGCCCAAACCTTTTCTCTTGCCCATCCTGCTTTTGATTTTCTTTTTTGGCACCCTAGTGTATTTCTCACATGATACTGTTGCTAAATTCATGTTTGATGAAAGTAGGAACCAGGAAGGCAGGAACAGTAAAGGTAGGGCACTTGTCTTACATGCATGGGACCTGGCACCCAAGTTGATCTCTTGGACTTGCCAGGAATGATCTCTGAGTGAAAATCCAGGAAAAAAATTGCTATGAGCACTGCCAAGCGTGGCACCAAAACAAAAAAAGAGAAAAAAGGAGTAAGTAGGAGCTGGGGAGGTGAATTGGGAACAGCTGGCATTGGCCTTTTACGTTCTGGTGGACTTCTCTCTCTTGCTCCACTGTAAGTGGGAGGTCAGAGCCTGGAGGAATCAGCCTCCACATTTTATTGTTCTGTTTGCTTGTTTTCAGGCACACCCAGTTGTGCTGAGGCTTATTCCAGTAGTGCTCAGGATTCACTCCTGGAAAAGCTTAAAGGACCCTATATGGTGTATAACTGTATATGGTGCTGAGGGTCAAACCCAGGTCAGCCACCTATAAGGCAAGTGTCTTACCCATTGTACTATCTCTCTGGCCAGGTGGAACATTTGTAAGGTAAACATTGTACTATTGCTCTAGCCTGCCACCCACTTTTGAAAAATGAGAAAATGATCTCAGAAAGGAGTATGTCCCCAGGTCACCCTGCTTCTTCACAGCCCTGTGACATCCGGTGTAATCCAGTTTCTCCCTGCTGCACTCTGCTGTCTTCCTCTTTGCTGAGATCTGCACCTATCTCCAGCTCCTTCCTCTCTGGCAAGTTTCCTTTCCCACAGCCCTTCTCGGGCTCTGCACTCTGAGTGCCCTCCATTTGTGTTCAGTGTCATACGTATTGCTCTGGGGAATGTAAACATGAAATACCTCTGAGATGGTTAGCCTGCACATTTGAGTAATGTCCAGCTGACTGGTAGGAACCCAGCCTCTGAGGGAGCTCACCATTCAGAATCTCTTCAGGGGGGCTCTCCGGAAAGTTGCCCTCAGCATTTCTCTGAATCTAAGAACATGATAAGATTTGGATGAAAGACTTTAGCCCAATTGCTTAAAGAGCCAAATAGTGTAGTAGACTTTCTAGAAGGCTACTGGCATCTCCCTAATCCCAATTTATAATAGCTCCATTGTAGAGATTGAGTAAACTGAGTCTCAGAGAGGTCAGAGGACTTGTTCCAGGTCATGAAGCTGGTATCAGAGCAAGGACCAATGGAATTGGTCTATGTTTTCTTGTTTGTTTTTGTTTTGGGGCCACACCCTGCAGCACTCAGGGGTTATTTCTGGCTCTGCATTCAGAAATTGATCCTGCCAGGCTCAAGGAACTGACCATATGGGACGCTGGGAATCAAACCTGGATCCATCCCAGGTCGACAGCATGTAAGGCAAACTCTCTACCGCTGTGCTAGCACTCTGGCCCCATGGAATTGGTCTATCTAATGCTAGAAAGAACTCTCCCAATAGCACATTGGGAAGGTTGCTTGCTTTGTGCGCAGCTCACCCAGATTCCATTCCCAGCACCCCATTTGGTGCCTTGAGAACCACCAGAAATGATTCCTGAGTGCAGAGTCAGGAGTAACCCCTGAGCATTGCCATGTGTGACCAAAAAAAAAAAAAAAAAAAATCCAAATTCAAAATAGAGAAAATGCTTCCCCTCCCACCGGTACCTGTAGTGGTCATTGTTGTTGGTGTTGTGAGGGCCGAGCTCACACTAGTTCAGGGTGCCAACTCTTACACATTTCATTGATGTGTTCACAGGCTTTAGCATTAAGTTACTGCACTTGCACACTTGTCCGCAATGCCCACGGGGAAAGGGGTGCAGTGGGTTTGTCAAAGTGCTGCACATGTGCCCTTCGAGATGGTGCTCTTTCCTAGTGGTGCTTGGGGGCGTTTCTGTGGTGCTCGCACATGCTCAGTAGGAGTCACACGTCTTAGCTGTGGGGACTGTCCATATTTTAGTGGTGTCTGACGAGGACCGCACCCGGTTAGTGGAAATGCAGTCTGGCTGCAGTATGACTGAGCTCATTAGCAATGGAGGTTGAAATCGGTGGAGTTGGTAAGCACTTTAATATGTGGAAGCAGAAGCACCGGGTGTTGGACTCAGGACCTAACAGTTGCAATGCGGGCACTTACAGCCACTGAGCTAGACCGCTGAGCCCTCCAGAAAACTTATAGAGGCCGTTGGCCAACTGTGTTCACTTCCCTGGTGTGAGCACGTCCTCTTCAAGGGCCCCTCTAAGAGCTGCCCCTGGGCCTGAGATCCCAGGCCCTGATCCCATCGGTTTACAAATCACGGCGGTGCTGTGACACACGTCCTGTCTGTGCCCTCTAGTGGTCACAGGGGATGCAGCGCTCTCGGCAACTCGGCAACTCTATCAGCACCCTCTGGTGTTGGCGGGGTCCCAGAGTCTACTCTAGACAGCCACCGGAAATGCAGCCTTTGGAGGTCTCCCAGTACTACCCCCTTGTTCCTTAAGGAAGGACCTAGACTATCAGGGTTCCCCACTCCTGCTAGTGCGAAGGAAGACAGTGACCAAAATCAGATAAGATGGGAATTTGGCAGCACTTCCATTCCAATGCCTGCTCAGAGAGTCATTGAGTATCTGACTCGGAGTCTGTGTAGCTGCGGCTATTCTTGGTTCCCAGGCCTCTGTTCATGGCTCACCTATCTCTGGCATGTGCTGTGGCCACTTGGAGCAGGTCTCCAGTGCTCTGAGCCAGCGCCCTGATCTCCTGAAGCCCTGGGACAGCCACAGCTCTTGTCACTGTCTCCAGATGTAAGGGCAGGATCCTCTAATCCAAGTTCCTCGCTTTGCTCCTCCTCAGCCCAGAGTGTTCAGAAGGCAAACAGACTGTTCTGTCAGTGGCCCTACAGAAAGGAGGTCAGAGAAACGCTATCATCTTCCCCAATACACACAGCCTGTTCATGACAAAATGTGCCGAAAGCCCATCAATCACACAACAAAGCTTCTAACACAGGATATGTAACCAGAGGATGTTCTTGGAGCTACAAGAACGCAAACAGCTTAATAAGGCCCAGTCACTAGCAAAATGGAGCGATGCCCCAGGGAGAAGGTGGGTCACTTAACCAACACACTCATTTACCAGGGCACCAAATCACATTTGGCCCAAATTACCTGTCACACTGACAGCCGGTGGCCATAGATCACCTAATGGAAGGACAGGCACAGGACCGGGCAGTAGGAAGGATCTAAGTCCCTCCTGCCGATAGTATACACTCAGAACCACCCCCACTGCCATGTCAGCCCACAACTCACAGTACCAGCTGCTCCCCTAAGTACTTGCAATACTCTGTGGGCTTCCTCTTCTGGGGCCCGTGGTGACCTGCAATTATCAGGGTCATCCTGCTGACTAGCTTTGGGTTTATTAAGTCCTGAATTCCCAGTGCATTTCCCCCCCTCTTAATGACTCCAGTCACTTTCTATTTTGTTGAGAGATATTTAGGGAGTCTTTGCTATAGCCAAATACCATGTTGGGTGCTCACGGGGGTGGGAGAGTCATGTTCATAAAGAAAGAACATTTTTTTCTGCTTGGTCTGGGAAGGGGGTAATCTATAGGTTGCACAGGGTGTTCTGGGCCCAACAAGGTATAATCAAAATGGACTTTTAGGAGGATGTGGGCCAAGTTTTGAGGGAAAGTGAAGAGAATTAAAGTTAGTTCTCTAGCCAAAGCGATAGCACAGTGGTAAGGCATTTGCCTTGAACATGGCCAAAACAGGACTGACCCGAGTTCGAATCCCAACATTCCATATGGTCTCCCGAGTCTGCCAGGAGTGACTTCTGAGCTGAGTCAGGAGTAGCCCCTGAGTGTCACCAGATGTGACCCAAAAAACCAAAATAATAATAATAATAATAATAATAATTTTTCTAAAAGAAAAAGCAGGATGTTGATAGGGAGAAGGCTTAAAAGAGGCAGGGATAGACTGTGATCCTTGTGGCATTAGGACTTTTGTTCACATTGAAAGCACCTCTCTGTTTTTGGGAAAAAAGAGGTTGAGATGTAGAGGTTTTGTTTCAGCTCTAGAAACTATTTTCTCTGACCTTAAATTTAGGTCAGAATAGTAGGGAAGCTGCAGAGAAGGGAACTCTGGGATCAGTTTAATTTTGCATTAAATCTAAAAACCTATGCACAAAGACTGGGAACTGGAGTTGATAGCACAGTGGGAAGAGCATTTGCCTCACATGACTGACCCAGGTTGGATCCCACCATCCTATATGGTCCCCTAAGCCTATCAGAAGTAATTTCTTTTGTTTGTTTGTTTGTTTTGGGGCCACACCCATTGATGCTCAGGGGTTACTCCTGGCTATATGCTCAGAAATTGCTCCTGGCTTGGGGGACATATGGGATGCTGTGGAGCAAACCCAGGTTCGTCCTGGATCAGCTGTGTTCAAGGCAAATGCTCTACTGTGTTCTATCGCTTCAGCTCCTATCAGGAGTAATTTCTGAGCACAGAACCAGGAGTAACCCCTGTGTGTTACCAAAACAAAAACAGAAGTCTAGAGGGTCAGAGAGATAGTATTGGGAGTAAGGTACTTGCCTTGTATGGGACTGATCTTGGGTCCATTCCCAGAATCACATGACCCCAATGTCCCACTTCTATTAAGTCTATCAGTTTATTTAATGTTTAATTGCATTATCTGGAATGGGGTAGCCCACTTCTGTCTCTGTTGTCCCTGGGAACATGGAGCCCTTTGCTTCTTCCCACACTATTTCTCTTGGTCCTTCCTCCTCTCATTGGGACACCTGCAGCTGGTATTCATTATCCCTCTATGATCCCTCATGATCCTTCCATCCCCTTCTCCCGAATCAACATCATCAAATGAATCCCACAGACTGTACATTAAACTCCTGCTAAATCCAGGGGTTGGAGTGAAGTTCCCATTTACAAATGCCTATGGCTAGACTGATGGCACAGCAGGTGAGGTACTTGCCTCGAAGAAGATTGACCAAGATTCATCTGCGTAAGTCCCCTTTTTGGTTTCTGGGGCTCCCCCTGGAGTGATCCCTGAGCTCAGAGCCAGGAGTAAATAACTGTGGATAGGGCACTTGCCTTGCAAGCTGCCAACCCAGGTTCAATCCCTGGCATCCCATATGGTTTCACAAGGGCACCAGGAGTGACCTCTGAACTCAGATCTGTTTTTATTGTTTGTTTGTTTGTTTTGTTTTGTTTTTGGGCCACACCCGGCGGTGCTCAGGGGTTACTCCTGGCTGTCTGCTCAGAAATAGCTCCTGGCAGGCACGGGGGACCATATGGGACACCGGGATTTGAACCAACCACCTTTGGTCCTGGATCGGCTGCTTGCAAGGCAAACACCACTGTGCTATCTTTCCGGGCCCTGAACTCAGATCTGGAAGTAAGCCCTGCATGTGTGGGCTCAAAGCAAACAAACAATAAAAATAATAAAATTGTCTGTGCACACAGGTTCTGGGGACCCTCGAAGAGCTTGGGTGCAAGAAGACCCCCCAGGTAGTTCCAGGTGCAGGAAGACCCCCAGGTCCTCAGAAACACCCTTCACATATGGGTGTTTCACATTTGGGGGCCTCACATAATCTGGGTCGGGGGTGTAGGATCTGAATTCCATGTCACACCACCACCAGCTTTGCTCAGCCCTATCTACTCCGGGGCCCTCTCTTTCGGCTGGTGGCGGCCCTGGCAGACAGAGCAGCCGAAAATACACGGGTCAGCTGGCAGGCGCTGAGTGATGAGAGGCCGGGCTCCAGGAGGCCGAGATGCAGCTGCTTGTGAGTGCAGAAACCCCAGCTGACCCGCCATGATCCTAGAGCAGCATGAGACTGTGCTGTGAGAGGACAGCTTGAGGCCTGCTGGTCTCTGTGCCATTTTCAAGCCTCATGAGGAGGCTCATGCAGGAAGAGAGATGCATGGATGGTGCAAGGGGAGGATTCTTCTCACTAAGAGAAGGTTCTCAGTGCAAGAGGGGAGAGGGGTTGGCAGGGCAGGATGAGGGGCCCACAGAACCTCTTTCTCGCTCGTGTGTGTGTGTGTGTGTGTGTGTGTGTGTGTGTGTGTGTGAGAGAGAGAGAGAGAGAGAGAGAGAGTGAGAGAGAGAGAGAGAGAGAGAGAGAGAGAGAGAGAGAGAGAGAGAGAGAGAGAGAGATCTGCTCTCCTGTTGAGCTCTGTCTCCAGCCTCAATATTGTCACACAGACTTTTTTGCTTTTTGGCTCAGGGCTCTATCCTGGCAGTGCTTATGGGAACATGTGGTGCTGGAGATTGACCCTGGACTTTCACATGCAAAGCATGTTCCAGCCTCTGAACTAGCTCCCTGCTTCAGAACAGATAGTTTTGGTCTCTATTTGCTGTCCCTCTCACATGGTCTCTGCTTGTGTCAGCCCGGAGTGCCAGTCCCACGTGGGCGGCACCCCTTGTCCTATATCTGGAGATGGTCTTGTCTGCCAGGCTCTTTCTATCCACTATCCAGTAAAAGGGGAAGTTGATAAATCCCCTTTTCTTATGAACTTCAATTGAGATATGCCTTTTTTTTTTAATGTTTGGGCCACATCTGGTGGTGCTTAGAACTTACTCTTGGTTCTGCACTCAGGGATTACTTCCCGAAGGCGTGGGGGGACCATATGGGATGCTGCAAGCAAGGCAAGAACCCTACATGCTGTAATATCATTCTGGTCCCTTGGTTTTATTTTTGTTTGAAGTCACATCAGGTATGCTCAAGGGCTACTTCTGGCTCAATCTTCAGGGTCACTTATGGCAATGCTTGGGGGAGGACATGTGTACTGGGATTCAAACTCAGGTCTCCCTCATGCAAAACTCTCTGCAGCCCCTGGAGGTCTGACTTACAACAGTGGCCTTCAATTGTAGCATCATGGACCAATTCTGGTGGCAGAGGGAGGAAGCTGGAGACCACTGGCCTGCACATGATTCTCCACGCTGAGCTGTGGACCAGGTGCAGGACAGGTGCCTCTACAGGTGGAGAGGTTGAAGAACACTAACTTATGCCTGTCTTAAGCAATTATCTACACAGTTTTATTCTGTTGTTTTAGAATGCTTTATCATTTATGTTATATGTAATTTAGAAAGTTATATATTTTATCATTTATACATCACAACCTCCCCTTTAATGTGTATAATTCAGTGATTTGTGGTATATTCATAGAGTTGTGTAACCCTCATGACCACCTGATTACAGGAGATTTTCACCACCCTCACTCATTAGTAATTACTTCTGTTACCCCTGTCCTCAGCCCTGGCAGCCAACTAGTTCAGCCTTGCTTAATATTTTCCCACCCATTTCCTCAGAAATGCAACCAGGTGGCCTGGAATGATTGTACAGTTGATAAAACATGCAGCTAACACAAGTTCAAACCACACCATATGGTCCCTAAGACCTGCCAGGAACACAGAACCAGAAGTAAGCCCTAAGTTCTACTGGTTGTGCCACCCCCCCCCAAAAAAAAGCAGCCTAGACGGCACTGCCGGAAGCATCTTCCTTGGATTCATGACATGTTTGATTCTGAATTGATTTGTTATTGTTGTGTATTCAGAAATCCTTTACTGTTGCCAAAATTTCCACGTTCATTTAAGCAATCCCCTCTGGGGTCGGAACCCACTGTCTTAAACAGTTTGGAGCTTATGGAGACTCTTTAGAGATTCTTCTCTTTTGGAGATTTTTCTCCCCCACATCTCTGGTAGATTTTCATGCAGTGCTCAGGGGCCCATGGGGCAGCTCTGGGTGGTCCTGGAGTGCAGAGAACTTTGAACTAGCTCGATGTCACCTCCACTGCAAGACAATGTTCCCTGCAAGACAATGACCACTAGGGGGCACAATTTCATCACTTGAAAGCCTGAGTATTCTTCCCCCTGCCTCACCTGTCCCATCCAAAAATTTACCAATGTACAGACTTAAGAAGCTTCTAGTGAAGGAAAAACCACGGGCTCAAACACAGGGCTTCCTTTCTCCGTGCCTCTCACCTTTCTGTAGTCACTGGTTTCAGTTCTCTTTACCTCCGGCAGCCAGTCTTACTTAGCCAGCCAGCCACTTGCGGGAAGGAACCTTTCCCCTCTGCAGATGGTGCAGCTAAATGTGATTTGTTCTTGCAAAGGCCCTTCTCAAGAGTGCTGTGGACTGGGGTGTTTTGTTGTTTTTTGTTTTTTGGGGCCACACCCGGTGACTCTCAGGGGTTTCTCCTGGCTATGAGCTCAGAAATCGCTCAGAAATCGCTGCTGGCTTGGAGGACCATATGGGACACCGGGGATTGAACCCAGTCAGCTGAGTGCAAGGCAAACGCACTACTGCTGTGCTATTGCTCCGGTCCCTGCTATGGACTTGAAAGGACTTTCTTTTTATATCAACCTAGCTTGGAGTAGTGGTAAGAAATGGTCTCCGTTCAGCCTACAAGCTTCTTGGCAGTTGGTTTAAGATTATGCCCAAAAAATATTTTGTGGGCACTGGGTAAATAGTACAGGGGTTAAGAAACAGGCAGGTCGGGGCCGGGCGGTGGCGCTAGAGGTAAGGTGCCTGCCTTGCCTGCGCTAGCCTTGGATGAATGGCAATTCGATCCCCCGGTGTCCCATATGGTCCCCCAAGCCAGGAGCGACTTCTGAGCGCATAGCCAGGAGTAACCCCTGAGCGTCACAGGGTGTGCCCCCCCCCAAAAAAAAGAAGAAGAAGAAACAGGCAGGCAGTTAATATTGGTTTGATTCTTGCACTATATACGATCTCTTGAGCATTGCGAGGAGTAAATCCTGACCATCACCAGGTGTAGGTCAGAAACTAACAAAAGGCTTTTCAGGGGCCGAAAAGACAGCATGGCGGTAGGGCATTTGCCTTGCATGCAGAAGGACAGTGGTTAGAATCCTGGCATCCCAGGATTTTGTGGGCTTTTGACTGGTATGATGGGGGCTCTGGGCAGGACAGCTAGCCATAGGACCCTGGGCTGACCACTTTGTCCAGGAGAGCATGATTCCCCCCACACCAGGCGGGTCTTCAGGGCCACGCCTGGTTAATCGGGCCTTGGGGGGAGGGGGTGAGAAATTCCTCCCTAGGCATCCAAAAACTACAGAGGCCCGGCTGGGCCCAGAACACTCCGAATGCCAGGATTTCTTGGTGTGTTTGCCTGGTATGTTGGGGGCTCTGGGCAGGACAGCTAGCCATAGGACCCCTGGGCTGACCACTTAGTCCAGGGGAACAAGATTCCCCCACACCAGGCGGGTCTTCAGGGCCACGCCTGGTTAATCGGGCCCTGGGGGGAGGGGGTGAGAAATCCTTCCTAGGCATCCAAAAACCACAGAGGCTCGGCTGGGACCAGAACACTCCACATGCCAGGATTTCGTGGGCTTTGGACTGGTATGATGGGGGCTCTGGGCAGGACAGCTAGCCATAGGACCCTGGGCTGACCACTTTGTCCAGGAGAGCATGATTCCCCCCACACCAGGCGGGTCTTCAGGGCCACGCCTGGTTAATCGGGCCTTGGGGGGAGGGGGTGAGAAATTCCTCCCTAGGCATCCAAAAACTACAGAACCGCGCGGGGGCTTATGCCCCCGCGCGTACTTCATGTATTTCATGTATTCAGAATATCCCTTATTCTTATGTTATGTTTTCCATATACAGAATGTTTATTTTGTATTCTCCCCTTTCCCACACCCCTACAAAGCTCTTTTTTACTCCTTAACTCTCTAACACCTTCTCAAACATCACTAATCTAGTTTTCTCTTTTTAACTTCAGTAGTGTAGAATCGTAATCACAGTCCAAAGCTGTGCATTGTGTATGACAACCCCAAACTGTTTCAAGATACATAAAATGGACACGTATTTCTTTAGAATATTTTGTGTTTTTTCTCTGACAGCTATAATTCTTACTAAATGTTGTCTTATACAGTGATGATTCTAACCACTTTTTATCTTCTCTTTTTGAGCTGTTTAACAAGGAATTTTGGTGGAAGAGTCCCCCAGTTTAATGCTTATGATTGAATCATGTCAATGGAATCATTGTAATTGTTCTTATGGCCCCCATATGCGCCAATAACACCATGTGGCATTGCTTCTTATTTGCATAGGCACATTAAAATGGGAAAATAATATAAATACAAATAAGATCCTATCTAATAGAGATTGGAACACACAAACCTTGTAGTGCAAAGGGACCTTACACCCTGAACATTGACATAACGACCTGGCACAGACCTCAGAAGAAAGGGCATATTCCATTCTCCCCTGAACCAGGAAAGCCATCCACGAAACATCCAGGCTGGTCTATAGCATCACCTGGAAGCAATCCTCTACCATGGAAGACCTACACTGCTCAGGCTTCGACCTGCTCAAAAGAGACTTCCCTTAACACTGAGAAGACTTAACAACAACAACGACCTGCTTACAGGACAGGGCTCCCTGCGTTGCCCTTTGATTGTGAGGTGAAAGGAGAGGATGCTCCACATCCTGACTTCAATGTAAGATATGCAGATTCCAGGATCTTTAATACAGAAACATGATACCAACAACAGAGACTGTGTGAAAAATAAAAGTGTGTTGGCACTACAGACAATGTATTGGATTGGACGATCTAGCTTGCTTGGAGCCTAGACTTGGTCTTGTGCCAGGAAACTTCAGGGGTCTGGTCTCTTTGTACTTAGGCCAAGGTTATTTCTTTCCATGTTCCTCATATTTTGGTGGGCCTATGCAAACAACAATTGCCACTCTAACACCATTCTTACTGTGCTCCTTTGACTCTAATCCTTAAAAAGAACTCACTTAAAATTTGAGGTTAACTTAAGCTAATATGCATGTATATGGAAATGTAAGAAAATACTATGCCTGTAATGTTTAAGGAGTTACGTAAGTTTTATGGCTTTAGATTGCCTTGTGTACTGTTAAGAAATATTATAATGTGTTACAATCTGGGGACTTGAGGGACAAAGTAATTGTACATGGATTCTGTCTTATTTATCTTAATGTTCTTTGGCTGAAATTTCAAAGTTAATATATCAGCAAGGGGACTTCTGAGAATTATGTTTTGGGTGATTGTCCTTCCACTGTAACTTTACCTTGTCCTCTTACTTTGCACCCTTGTTCTCATAATTAAAAATAAAAATTTAAAAAAAAAAAGAATCCTGGCATCCCATACGGTCCCCCGAGCCTGCCAGGGGCAATTTCTGAGCATAGAGCTAGGAGTAACCCCTGAGCGCTGCCGGGTGTGACACAGAAACAAAACAAAACAAAGGCTTTTCATTCGAGGAATGATCAAACTTTCCCCAGCAACAGTGAAGCCAATCTCAACATTAGAAGCCTCCTGCCCCATCTCTTTTTAGACACTTCTACAGAGCCTGAACATGAGCAATCTCAAATGCTTTAATCAAGCAAGATTCATGCAGAGGATCATCTTAGAAATGCCAATTCTGGAGACAAGGCACAAGCAGCAGAGTGAAAGCTGTTCTTGATCCCAATTTTGCTCAGTAAAATTGCATGTCCCAGCCCCACTGCATGTCGCTGCTATTAAAAAATGAAGTGCATGAGCCGGAGCAATAGTGCAGCTGTAGTTTGTTTGCCTTGTACCCGGCCAACCTGTCACGAACCGGGTTTGATTCTCGGAATCCCATATGCCAGGAGTAATCCTCAACCTGCCACGAGTAATTTCTGAGTGTAGAACCAGTAGTAATCTCTGAGCACCACAAGCATGGACCAAAAAACCAAAACCAAACCAAAACAAAAAACAAAGTGCAGGGGCTAGAGAGATCATATAGGGTTAAGACATTTGCCTTACATGTGGATGACCTTGATAAGAACCCTGGAGATTTCCTTCAAGATCTGCCAGGAGTAAATCCCAAGCAAAGAGCAGAGACTAGCCCCTATGCACCTCAAGGTGTTGCATAAACTCTCCCTTTATTGAACAAAAAGCTGCAGATCCCACCATCTCTCATCCAAATTTGTTTAGATGCCAAATAGAAGCTATTTGGAGAGGACGTAGAAAAGTTGCAATCCTCAGTCATGCTGAGGCAAGTGTAAATGAGGCGATGCTAAGGAAAGCCAAGTGGTGGGTCATTTAAAAAATAAAAAGCAGCAAGGAGATAGGTCATGTGACAGAGCACACCCCAAGATACTTGAGACTCCAAGTTTCATTCTTGACACCACACACACACACACACACACACACACACACACACACACACACACACACACACACACACACACAAACCCAGCATTGCTGGGTATCCTGAGTGCCTGAGTACACCCCAGGAGTTCCCAAAATTATTAGGCCTAGTCTTAGCTGCTGGGTGTCCAAATACTGCAGGACTGGGCTCTGCTGGGAGTGGTCCCCAACTTAAAACTTAAGCATAAAAAAATTTTTTTTTGATTTGTGAATTACACCCAGCAACACTCAGGAGTTACTCCTGGCTCTGTGTTCAGGCGGGGGACCATATGGAATGCCGGGATTTGAACCATCGTCTGTCCTGGATTGGCTGAGTGCAAGGCAAATGCCCTACTGCCTCAAGCATAGAATTATTATTATTTAATTTACCAGTTCCTACAAAATTGTGACGTATTTATTCATGTATGTATATGTGCAGAACTGCATTATTCTCAAAGTACAGAAGAAACCCAAGTATCCACAGGTGGAAGTATGACCCATACATCTACAGGTAGGTTACTTAGGCTTCCCTGACTCACAGCCAACATGGTTGAACTTTGGAAACTTTTGGCCAAGGGAATAATTCAAACTTCAAGGACAAATATGGGATGATACCTTGTATGAAATAGGTAAATTCCTGGCAACAGAAAGAGAATGGTGAGTAGCAGGTGTTAAGGGGAGGAGTACTAGGAATTTGTTCGGTGGGAGCAGTTTTAGTTTGATGGGATGACAGTTAATTTGTTTTAACTTCGTGCCACTCAGCTGTACACTGGAATGATTATAATGGTAAGTTTTAAGTTTAGTATGAAAATCTTACCAATGGGGCCAGAGCAGTAGCATAGTGGTAGGGCATTTGCCTTGCATGCTGATGGACCCAGGACGGACTTGGGTTCTATCCCCAGCATCTTATATGGTCCCCTGAACCTACCAGGAGTGATTCTGAGTGCAGAGTCAGGAGTAACCCCTAAACGCTGCCAGGTGTGGCCCAAAAAACAAAAGAAAAGAAAACCTTATGAATAACAAAAACCGGGGATGTGATTTAGCAGTACAATACATGATGTGTGTGTGTGTGTGTGTGTGTGTGTGTGTGTGTGTGTGTGTGTGTGTGTGTGTCTAAGTTTGATCCCTGCCACTGAAAAAAAAAAAAAAAACAACAACAACAAAAAGTATTCTAACTCCTATGACAGGGTCTAACTTTTCTTTTTGGCAGGGGGTGAAGGTGAGAGCTTGGGCCACTCCTCTCAATGCTCAAGGGGTTATTCCTGATAGTGCTCTGAGAAATAATCTCTGGTAGGGTGGTGCTCAGGGAGCTGTTTCTACTCCTCTCAGTGCTCAAGAGGTTATTCCTGGCTCTGTGCTCAGGAGTAACCCTGGTAGTGCTCAGGGAGCTGTTTGTAATGCAGAGTTGGTGAGATGCTGGGTGCATGCCCTAACTCAACTATCTCTCTGGTGCTAGGACCTACATTTTAAATGACTGCTTGTGATTTGAAAAGGTACCAAAGGTAATTGCTTCCTAACTTTGAAGAAGTAATATTTCCCTCATCCTCAGAGTTCATAGAGAAATCCTCTTCCTGATCCCTTTACAAGTCTCTCCATAGGATGCTGACAAGGTTCAGTTTGTGGATTTTATATTTTTTTGGGGGGGGGGTCACACCCAGCAGCGCTCAGGGGCTCTACACTCAGAAATCACTCCTGGCGGGGGCCGGTGAAGTGGTGCTAGAGGTAAGGTGTCTGCCTTGCAAGCGCTAGCCAAGAAAGGACTGCGGTTAGATCCCCCGGCGTCCCATATGGTCCCCCAAGCCAGGGGCAATTACCGAGCACTTAGCCAGGAGTAACTCCTGAGCTCAAATGGGTGTGGCCCGGAAAAAAAAAAAGAAATTACTCCTGGCAGGCTCGGGGGACCATATGGGATGCCGGGATTCGAACCACCATCCTTCTGCATGCAAGGCAAATGCCCTACCGCCATGCTATCTCTCCAGCCCCCACTTTTTTTTTTAAGAATATGCACTTTATTTTCTCTTTAATAATAAATTGTTATATCTGAAAAAAAAAAGGTTTTTGGAGAAGATAGGAAACAGTTACCTTTGGCAGCTAGTTTAATGGGCTGAGGTTGGTATTTAAAGACATTTTTGATACTTCAAAGGGTTCAGTGGTGAGAATCTTACCCATGAGATGAAGGACTTTCCTTAAGATGGGGGAAGGGTTGTGGTTCTGTTTAGGGGTCTAATGGGTTTACTTTAAATTATCTGCTGCATTTTCCCAAAATCTCTTAGAAGGAAGACAGAAAAAAAAAAAAGAAATTGAGTGAAGAAAGAATAGATAGACACGGGGCCGGAGAGATAGCATGGAGGGTAAGGAGTTTGCCTTTCATGCAGAAGGTCATCGGTTCGAATCCCGGCGTCCCATATGGTCCCCCGAGCCTGCCAGGAGCGATTTCTGAGCGGTGCCGGGTGTGACCCAAAAACCAAAAAAAAAAAAAAAAAAAAAAAAAAAGAATAGATAGACAGGAAGCAACATAAGGTGGGGTCCTGGGGACTGAGTTCATCATGGTATGCAGGAGTGATAGAGCTAAGGAGCCAGACTGGAGTCAACAACATTAGAAACAAGACCCAAAATTCAACCACCAAACTGGAAAATATGCCTGTCAAGGTGATGGTCTGGGGAAGGGAGAGAACCAGGGAGCCCTGGTGGCAAGATGAAGATATTGCTGGTGGGGTTGTGCTGGAACATAGTATGTCTAAAACTGTGTAAATCATGATGCTTTATCAAAAAATATGCTTAGCAGAAGGTAGGAAAAAACCAATAATGGTATGCTTTAAAAAATTTAGGGGGGTCGGGGCCGGGCGGTGGCGCTAGAGGTAAGGTGCCTGCCTTGCCAGCGCTAGCCTAGAACGGACCGCGGTTCGATCCCCCGGTGTCCCATATGGTCCCCCAAGCCAGGAGCGACTTCTGAGTGCATAACCAGGAGTAACCCCTGAGCGTCACCGGGTGTGGCCCAAAAACAAAAAAAAAAAAAAACAAAAAAAAAATTTAGGGGGGTCAGAGTGATAACACAGTATTTGTCTTGCACATGGCTGACCCGAGCTCGATCCCAGTCATCCCCTATGTCCCCCCAGACACTGCCAGAAATGACCCCTGAACGCATAGCCAGTAGTAACCCCTGAGCACCTCTGGGTGTGCCCACCCCTGCCAAAATTTAGAGGAATTTATGCTTTGCTAACAGAAATAGGTGCCTGCCAGAGGTTAAGAAAATTCACCCTAGCTGCATCCTGGGATAGTGGGATATTTTATAGTATAAGGTTCTGAAATTCTTTTGTTCTTAGGGGGGAAAAAGTGGTTTTATTTTGAAATGAATAATATAGATATTATGACCTATTGGCTACTCTCTCCTATCCAAAGCAAAACTGGTAGTAAAAAAAAAAATACCCACTCAAACTAATATGTAACATCCCTAGCTAATAATATGGATGAAGACGCCTTCATAAATAACAATTTCCAGAGGATGTTCACATTCATGATCTTACTTAATCTTTTCCTCATTCTAGAGCGGAGACTTAGAATGTTGTCTAAGCTGCATCTTTCTCCTTCCTGATCCCTGGAGTATTGTCTTGGTCCACTTTGCTGTAGTGTTTCTGGCTCTTGTACTTGCCCCATCATCAAGTATATTTATAATGTATTGACTTGCAGATAAGCGACCATTACTGAAATCACCTACTGGAAGGACTCTTTAGGCCGGAGAGAGGAGACTATTGCCATCCTCGCTTTGGAGGCTGCGAAAGTGTGTTTGCTTCCCAGCATTTCATAACAAAATTCTGAGAAGTATAATATCACAAGCATCTCTGCTCCAACAGAACCATGAATTGTTTAGTCTGCTTGGCAGGCAGAAAGCACAGCAGTTTGGTAGTGTGGCCCTCCTGTCACAAACAGCTCAAATGTCAGGTGGTTTTGAAGAGTTATGAGTGGCTCTTCCCTGTGTGGGAAGTGAACTTTGTTTATCCAGGATCGATCTTCCTGTTGGCAGACTCAGTTTTTAGCAAGGAGGAACATTGTGATGATTGGTATAGTTTGCACCATAAATTTGGATATTTGTTGAAGGGCAGCCATTAGTAGCCCTAGGCAAATGAAAGTGTCTTTGAATTCCATCCACTGTATCACCTTTTAAATAAGACTCTGTCTCAGATAGTGCAGGTAAAGCAAAGGTTTCTCTATAATAGGCTTAATAATTTACACAACTCAGTGCAAGATGTAAGGGAAGGACCTTGTTGAATAAACTGTGAATGTATAAGGCCTCAGAGCATTAAACCAAGTCCTGGGCCCCTTGCAAGTGTTATCTGGACATGGTTTTCTTTCACAAATGATTGTTGCTTGGTTGGTAGACAGGACTTCGGTGTATTGCAAAATTTAAAAATGTTGGGCCCGGGCGGTGGCGCTAAAGGTAAGGTGCCTGCCTTGCCTGCACTAGCCTTGGATGGACCGCGGTTTGATCCCCCGGTGTCCCATATGGTCCCCCAAGCCAGGAGCAACTTCTGAGCACATAGCCAGGAGTAACCCCTGAGCGTTACCGGGTGTGGCCCAAAAACCAAAAAAAAAAAAAAAAATTAAAAATGTTACCGAAGTAAGTCTTGACAGGATCCTTTGGTACCAATTTCATAGATATATTCATTGTTGTTGTTTTTTTTTATGGGGGGTTAGGCCACACCTGACATTGCTCAGGGGTTACTCCTGGCTCTGCGATCAGAAATTGCTCCAGGCAGGACCAGGGGATCATATGAGATACCAGGAATCAAATCTGGGCTCATTCCAGGCTGGCCATTTGCAAGGCAAATGCCCTACTTCTGTGCTTTTGCTCCAGCCATATTTGTTTTGTTTTTGTTTTTGGGTCACACCCGGCAGCGCTCAGGGGTTACTCCTGGCTCTACACTCAGAAATCAACAGACACGGGGAACCTTATGGGATGCTGGGATTCGAACCACTGTCCTTCTGCATGAAAGGCAAACACCTTACCTTCATGCTATCTCTCTGGTGCCTCTCCAGCCATATTATTTTAAGTATACGCATATACAATGTCTTCCATTAGGACTCACATGACAAATAGCACCGTGATTACATGTCCTTCTGCATTTGCCATGTTCCCACTGTCTTGGAGATCATCTTGAGTTTTTAACAAGCATTCACATTTCTGCTTACTGTCCAATGGGCAGCACTTCTAGCCAATTTTCCAAAACTTTTTTTTAATCTCCTTACCTACGTTTTGAATTTGGGAAAATTCCTTCTTCCTGAAAATACTGGAACATTTGGTCACTCCGGGACCTGTTTTCAGGTTTAATGTGTGTGGTTTTCTTTATTAAAGAACCAACTACTCTCTCTGCACATTGAATTCACTCCTGCAGAATTATCCTAAAATGCAAAACTCCTCCTAAACCAAAATCCGTGCTCTTATCTTATTCCAATGGTGTGCCCCTCCCTGAGGCTGGTAGACATTCTTTGGCCATCAAAGTCTAATCTGGGATTTCCTCTGGTTTCCCTCTGAGCTGAGATCAAAGAGCAACCCACCCCAACTCCCACACCCGTCAAGAAGGGGAAGATGTCAAAGAAAAGTGGGGGTGGGGGTGGTCAAAATTCGGCTACATGAACAAGCCAGCAGAATGACTGCAGGACACTGGAGCCGGGAAAGACTGTTTTTAGACTAAAGAAAAAGCAATTGCTGCAATACTGAGGGGCTAGAATGTCTTACTCAACCCCACGAGGTACTGTCAAATCCTCCTCTGAAGCTCTCGGTTCTCTGGAACATATTGAGGGCCATCCAGTAGGCTCTGTCTGAACCAGCAAAAGATAGAAGGGCCCTGTGCTGGCTGGAAGGGAGAAGGGGGCATCATTTGAATTGGAGAAATGAAACCTTAATTTGAATGAATTCGAGAATTCAATTTCCTAATTGATTTCTTAATTCTTTTTATTATTTCTTAATTCTTTTTGTTTGTTTATTTTTGTTTTGGGGCCACACCTGGCGACATTCAGGGGTTACTCCTGGGTCTGTGCTCAGAAATTGCTCCTGGCTGACACAGGGAACCATATGGGATGCCGGGAATTTGAACCAGCATTGGTCCTGGGTCGGTGGCTTGTAACACTGTGCTATCTCTCCAGCCCCTGATTTCTTAATTCTTTTTTTTTTTTTTTTTTTTTTTTGGTTTTTGGGTCACACCCGGCAGTGCTCAGGGGTTCCTCCTGGCTGTCTGCTCAGAAATAGCTCCTGGCAGGCACGGGGGACCATATGGGACACCGGGATTCGAACCAACCACCTTTGGTTCTGGATCGGCTGCTTGCAAGGCAAACGCCGCTGTGCTATTTCTCTGGGCCCCAATTTCTTAATTCTTAATCGATTTTTTATTTGATTTCTTAATTAAATTTATTTTGGGGGCATTAGTGGTGGTGATTTGAGCTGTATCTAGTAGTGCTCAGAGGAACTATTGGTGCTGGAACTTAAACCCCAGTTTCCTGTGTGCAAACACAGTCTTCAGAATTCTTTTTCCAGCTCAATTAGACTTTGAGTGGTGGTGCAACAGAGAGCAGCCCAGACTGAATAACAGAAGACTCGGTTTTCATTCCCTGTGGCTCATGAGTTTGCCTGACCTTCAAGTTACTGTGAATGTTCTGTGGGTTGCATGTCATTCTCAAATATATACTCCCAGGGGCTATGCCAGTCCTCCACAGCTTGCTCAATCTCATGAACTGAATTTTGTTGGTGCAGTGACCAAAGATTGAACCCAGGTCACTGTCATGGAAAGCAAAGTGCCTTCATCCTTAAACTATCTCTCTGGCCCAGGAATTAATTGGGAGAAATGAGGTTCTGTGCACAAGGCTCCCTGAAAACACCAGATTCAGGGCCGGAGAGATAGCATGGAGATAAGGTGGTTGCCTTTCATGCAGAAGGAGGGTGGTTCGAATCCCGGCATCCCATATGGTCCCCTGTGCCTGCCAGGGGCGATTTCTGAGCATGGAGCCAGGAGTAACCCCTGAGTACTGCTGGGTGTGACCCAAAAAAAAAACTTGGAAGAGGGTCATAGTTGGAAAAAGGGTAAAAACAGTCGTAAGGAGCAGAGTAGTGAGGAAGCTGACCAGAAAGAGTCAGAAGATGAGGAGGGGGTCGGAGCAATAGCACAGTGGGGAGGGTGCTTGTTTCCTAGGTTAAATCCCTGGTATCCTTTATGGTTGCCTGAGTCCTACTAGAGTGATCCCTGAATGCAGAGCCAGGGAAAGCCTTGAGCATCACAAGTGTAGTCTAAAATAACAAAACAAAGCAAAACAAAATGAACAAACAAAAAAACAAGAAAATGAAATGACTCCACATCACTAATCATCAGGGAGATGCAAATCAAAACAACTCTGAGGTACCACCTCACACCCCAGAGATTGGCACACATCACAAAGAATGAGAATAAACAGTGTTGGTGGGATGTGGAGAGAAAGGAACTCTTATCCACTGCTGGTGGGAAAGCTGTCTAGTTCAACCTTTATGGAAAGCGATATGGAGATTCCTCCAAAAACTGGAAATCGAGCTCCCATACGATCCAGCTATACCACTCCTAGGCATATACCCTAGGAACACAAAAATGCAATACAAAAACCCCTTCCTTACACCTATATTCATTGCAGCACTATTTACCATAGCAAGACTCTGGAAACAACCAAGATGCATTCAACAAACGAATGGCTAAAGAAACTGTGGTACATATACACAATGGAATATTATGCAGCTGTCAGGAGATATGAAGTCATGAAATTTTCCTATACATGAATGTACACGAAATCTATTATGCTGAGTGAAATAAGTCAGAGAGAGAGAGAGAGAGAAAAACGCAGAATGGTCTCACTCATCTATGGGTTTTAAGAAAAATGAAACATTCTTGCAATAATAATTTTCAGACATAAAAGAGAAAAGAGCTGGAAGTTCCAGCTCACCTCAGGAAGCTCACCACAAAGAGTGATGAGTTTAGTTAGAGAAATAACTACATTTTGAACTGTCCTAATAATGAGAATGTATGAGGGAAATGGAAAGCCTGTCTGGAATACAGGCGGGGGTCGGGTGGGGAGGAGGGAAATTTGGGACATTGGTGATGGGAACGTTGCACTGGTGATGGGTGGTGTTCTTTACATGACTGAAACCCAAACACAATCATGTATGTAATCAAGGTATTTAAATAAAATGTATATAAAAAATGAAATGAGGAGGAGACTATAGTGTAGCAGTCTACCTGGCTGTCCTAGATTTGACTAGAGAATCACCCTTCCTAGTGGATAATATCTGGCCAGTCAGTCACCAACAATGAAAGAGTGACCAAGTTTGAATTATTATTATTTGTATATTTACTTTATTTTGGGACTATTGCCTGCTCTGCTCAGGTTCTGTGTTTATTCATCACTCCTGACAATGCTCTTGGGACCATATGGGGTGCTAGTGATTGAATCCAGTGCCCTATTGATTATTATGATCTTTATGGACCCAGGGTTTTCAGTTTTAAATATGGGACCATCCCAGGTGTACTGAGACAATCTTATCACAACAGGCTATTGTCTGAAATGAAATCCATGCTGTTTTCAAAGTTTATGATATTGTGCTTAAAATTTTCGCCTCCTTGCTGTTGTTGTTGCTGTTGTAGATTTTGCAGTGACCCTGGGTTTGCACACAGCTGGCTTAAGTTCTCCCTTCCCAGTTTTGGTGCTCACTGTCACATTTGCTCAGACCCATGCTACACTTTCTCCACGGGGCTGTGCACCTTAGCTATGTAGTTCTCATGTACTTTGGCTGTGGGATCCTCTGAGGCTTGCTCACACATTGACCACAGCGCTCAGACATTTAGTTGCGGTGCTTGAGGGGCTGGCACTGATGGTCACCAGGATTGTATGGGGGCATGTGGAGTCGAGTTGGGCCCTAAGGGCTCCATTTCATCGTCCTCATGTTTGAGAGGCAGATGCTCTACTATTGTGTGTCCCTATGCCCAAATATATGTAGTTCTGAAAAATCAAAGTAAGGGCAGGAGTACATGCTTTGGGGTTTAGCATCACTAGAGGAGGCCACAACTCACCAGGACAAGCCCCTGAGCACTTCTGGATATGGATGCTCCACCTCCAATTTAAAAATCAAAATAAGGGCTGGCCCGATGGCAGTGGTTTATCAGAACTTATTAACGTTAGTATCACAAAAGTTGGTATATAACCCCCCCACTGCTCAATTTGACTGGCTTTAAAACAAATCAAAATAAGAGTAAGTGATCTTTAATGATTGCAGATGGCCCAAAGTCACAATATTATAGAAAATCCTTGCCATATATGTCCTGTGCTATCAGTAATGTCTCAGAAAGGCTAAGGATCATTCAGACTATTGGATCTTTGCATTCTTCTGATCCCCCTTTTCTCTACTTAACCCTGAGGTTAAGCATGACTGTTGCAACTGTTATATGTTCCTAAAAAATGTATTTATTCCTATTTGTTACCTAATTAAATGTAACAATTTACCACTCAAATATCATATTTATATGTTGATTCTTTTTGCTTGTTTGTTTGTTTGTTTTGGGTCACACCGGGCAGCACTCGGGTATTACTCCTGGCTCTGCACTCAGATATTGCTCTTGGCAGGCTCGGGGGACCATATGAAATGCCAGGATTTGAACCATCAACTATCCTGGGTTGGCTGCTTGCAAGGCAAATGCCCTACTGCTGTACTATCTCTCCGGCCCCAACACATGTTGATTCTTACATTAAAATATTTTTTGTTGGGAACTATATTGAGCAATGTTGTTTTAACATGGAAACTTTCATTTAATCAAATGAGTTTTGTCATGTTTCATGAGCTCAGTAAATAAAATATTATCTAGTTAAAGAGTAGTGTTCTTCAAAAATAATTTTTTAAAAAAATTTATTCTGGTGTGGTTTTATTCACAATAGTTAAAGTAATTTAACTTTTCAAACAATACTTGAGAACATGAGATTTTCATATTTTGTGAAGGTGTTAGGGTTTGAGTAACACCCAGGTTGGCGCTGGGAGTCAAAGACCATCTCTGATAATGCAAGATGCAAAAGGGAGTTTATTCAGCTAACTGAGGTCAGAGTCTCATCCAACTAGAGAGTCTTGCCAAGGACCCCCAGGCCAAATCTTCAAACAGTTTATATAGAAACCACAAGCAGTAACAGTACAATTATTTCATTGTATAGATGTCTTAATTAATTGCTGGGTTTTATTTTTTTGACTCAACTTTGGTTGTCTAGGGATACTCTAATTCGAACCCTGCCTGTCAAGGAATACTCTGATTCAGACCCTGGCTGTCAAGGGTTACTCTGATTCAAACTTTGATTGTTAAGGAAGTCTTTTCAGATAGAACATTCCAAGCTCACTCAACCCCTACTTCCTTATTCTTGGAGGGTACCAACTTTGGTTTTATTTCTGAGTTAACTCTTTCTCTGTCTTCAGTTAAGAGTGGAGAAGTATACTTTACTAGGGTTTGGGCTTGTCTTAGTCTAGAGTTCCTTATCATGAACTTATGGGGGGAAATCTTGGTTCTTGAGAAGGGAGATAGGTTTACAGTGTTTAAGAAATCCTGTTTACTGATTTCCTTTAAAATGGGAGTAGGCAGCCCATCTTAGTGGCAGAAGCACAATTGCCCTGGTCTGAGGCACTGCGGGGCCACTGCTGTTGCCGCTTTTTTCTTTTAATATGACTGCATGTTACACTGTATTCTAATAATATTTATATATATATAATGTATAAGTATTCAGGAGTATCTCAGGAAGCCACAAACTGTCTTTAGTTGAGTGTGAAATGTGAATCTCTTGGAATGCCTGAAACCTATCATTAAGGTTCACAAAATAGAAAATATGCTCAGAATAATTTCTAATATAAAATTATTATATGTATCCAAAAAAATCTGGCCTCACAAGCAAGCATTAAAGTAAGCATTAGCTGACAGAATTAAAGCTTTAAAATAAGCTCAGTCCTACCTAGCACTCTGCCTTGGCCATATAATCTTATCTACCCTGGAATCTGGTCATCTCTCTTTCCATTCTTGCAAATAATTTTAAATTATTTTTATCTTTTATGGCCTGGAATCTGCATGGATACTTTATAGTCATGAATGATACTTCAGGGTATGGTAAATTGCTATAGCCAATAGAAATGGGGAACGATGAGGAGTTGGAAAATTAGCTATGTTGAGAATCAACATAAGCATTAATATTTTCCATATATCATTCTATTTTTTATAATTACTGTTTATGCTAGTCAGAGTTATATCAGTGCCCACAAACACAATGGTGTTTAGAATTTAGATTCCATTTAAGTTCTGATTCTAATCAGGTTTTTTGTTGTTGTTGTTTTGGTTTGGTTTGGTTTGGTTTGGTTTTGGTTTTTGGGTCACACCCGGCAGCGCTCAGGGGTTACTCCTGGCAGGCTCGAGGGATCATATGGAATGCTGGGATTTGAACGAATGACCTGCATGAAAGGCAAACGCCTTACCTCCATGCATCTTTCCGGCCCCTGGGGCTGGTTTCTTTATCTACTTGGAGCATTGCAATGTGGGATCAGAATCTACTCCTTTCCCAAATAAAGTAGTTCTGATTTTTTACAACCCACCTGCTTTTATCTGAAATCATCCTTAGACCGGTGAGGTAGCCCCTGTGACTGCCCCAAAGACTCATTCATAGCACGTACCATATCTGGACCCAAGGTCTACATGTAAGAGATAATTCACCGCTTCATTGCTGCTATAAACCACAGACCAATAGCCTTCCACCTTAGCTACAGCTATTCTCACTTTCTTCCATACCATGACATTTGGGTCTAGTTCACACCTCCACCAAAAGTCTCTAGCAGGGCGGCAGAAATAGCGCAGCCATTGGCCTTGCACCAACCCAGGACAGACAGTGGTTCCATTCTGGTTTCCTATATGGTCCCCCGAGGCTGCCAGGAGAGATTTCTGTGTGCTGAACCTGAGTAACCCTGGAGCGCAGCTGGGTGTGGCCCCAAAACCAACCAATCAATCAATCAATAAAGCTTAAAAAAGGGGGGGCGAGGGCGGCCGCTGCGTGGGCAGGTGGGTGGACCGGCAGGAAGGACGCTATTTCTGCAGCCGGAGCGTGGGGGACATCGGGCTGAGCTGGAGCCGGTGCAGGTGCCACTCTGAGACTGAGGCTGAGGCTGCGGCTGCGGCCGGACCGACTGGAGAGATGCTGCTGCTGCACTTGTTTCTGCTGCTCCTGTTGGCCACCGGGGCTGGAACCGCGCAGGTCGGGCCAGAAGGTGAAGAACCCTCAAAGCCTAGCAAATTCGCCAAATTCCTTAAGCTCAGCTCTAAGCTGAAGGACATTTTCCATTTCATAAAAAACCAGACAAAAGAGGCCATAAGCGATTTCAAGTCTTTTCTCCCACCAGCAAATCCAGAGGGAGCGAGAACATTGAGACACAAACCAAGTCCCTGATGCTAGAGCGAGGAAGCAAAATCAGGACAAAATCGGGGCGGGAGAACTCCAGGAAACGGTGCTTGCTTAAAGGACCCTGGCTCTGAAGCGTCTGACCAACAGCCAGAGGCCTCCCTCCTGCACCCCAGAAAGGACTCTCAGCTTCTCCCCCAAATTTGTCTGATATGCTTCTGAAAATTCGCTCTCTGTGTTTGTGTGATAGTGGGTCATAACTTTGGGGATCTGTATGTCCTGATGACTCTGAGATTCCCCCACACTCATGCCCCCCCAATAAAAGCATCTAATAAAACCTTATTTCTTGTCGTGAATAAAATAAAATGGGGGAAGAGTTGACCAATGAGCCCTGCAATATGCTTGGGACTCTAGGATCCCTGGGTCAGACACATCCTGCCAGTGGGATAACACCATCTCTTCTGAGAAGCACAGGAGCCCCACAAATGCAAAACGTTGTAATTATTGGTGGAAGGAAAAGCACACAATTGCAGATAATTTCTGAAATCTGGGCCAAGAACCAGAGCCAGGTTGGTGCCGGTGATTTCAGAAGTGAATTCAGATCCGATGCTTGTATGAAGGAAGGAGACTGATCCTTGGGATTTGCAGGGTCCTGAAAAATACCTTTGGTGATGAAAACCATCTATTTGGACTAGGCAGCCTCCAATAAGTAGGCGGATTATCCAGCTTCCTTGGTTCAGAAGTGACAGGACTTGTTTGTTGGCTTCCTCACTATCAGGAAGGCTGGTGAGGGGTTGTGCGTGTTCAATCTGGTGGAATCTGAAGTGTGTGGAGCTTGAAAATGGCCGAGTTAGACTTTGGTGTGTGTGTGTGTGTGTGTGTGTGTGTGTGTGTGTGTGTGTGTGTGTGTGTAGAGAAAGAGTGAAGGTGCCCTGGAAGTGAAGGGAAGGAGGATGGAGTGACCTTAGACAAGGAGGAAACCCCAGAGCAACTCTGAATGACCTTACAGTGAAGGCGGCTAGCGTTTTGGGGAGCAGGGATAGGAAAAAATAAAAGGAAGGAGGTTTGGACACAATGCAGTTCCTCCTCAACTTTGCTGAGGAAATAAGAACAGAAATTCTTGGCAACAGCCATAATGAAACACATGTACAAAATAAAAGTTAATGCAATATATTTTAGATACGAGTTGAAAAAATATCTATGTAAATAAGAGTGGACATTATATCGTCTTGAAAGATTTGTATTTATTTACCTAGGTTCAGATCATATAGCACTCATTCATTATAAATTGGCTTTTGTTGATTTATTTTTTGATAGTTGCATTTTTAATTTCTCTAGATTTTCTTGTTTTGTTACTCTTTAGGGGATAGGCTGGAGAAAACTAGGGACATGCTGTATGTAACATTGTATGCCTCAAGTAACTAAATTATGAATAACTTTATAAATCACAGTGTTTTAGTAAACATACATTTAAGAAAAAAGAAATTGGTGGTGGGGGCCGGGAAGGTGGCGCTAGAGGTAAGGTGTCTGCCTTGCAAGCACTAGCGTAGGACGGACCTCGGTTCGATCCCCCATATGGTCCCATATGGTCCCCCCAAGCCAGGGGCGATTTATGAGCGCATAGCCAGGAGTAACCACTGAGTGTCAAACGGGTGTGGCCCCAAAAAAAAAAAAAAAAAAAGAGATTGGTGGTGGAGTCATAGTAAAGAAAGATAAGTCATAGAGTTCTTATCTTGCATGTGGATGACCAGGATTTGACCACTAGCACCATATATGGTCCCCTGGTCATATGTCCACCTATGGTCCACATATTTCCATACCAGGAAAGAGCCCTGAGAACAGAACCAGGAGTACAGCTGGGTATAACCCGAAAAACCAAAAAAAAAATATTTTATGATCTCTTTCTACATAATTAATATAACTTCACTATTTAAAAAATTTCAAAATATAGAGGTTCCAAAAGAAAATTTCAGTTTTCTTTAACCAGATTTCTTTTTTTGTTTGTTTTGTTTTTGGGTCACACCCAGCAGCACTCAGGGGTTACTCCTGGCTCTATGCTCAGAAATCGCTCCTGGCAGGCTCAGGGGACCATATGGGATGCCGGGATTCGAACCACCAACCTTCTGCATGCAAGGCAAATGTCTTACCTCCATGCTATCTCTCCAGCCCTTAACCAAATTTTTTTTAAATAAAAAGCATATCTCATTCCATGTAACACTAAAATTATATATCCTAACATGGGAAGATTTATGTCATCTACTAACTGGTAAAGGACATAAAATAGAATCTTCTTGTCCTTTTATTGCTGCATATAAAAATGCCAAGACAACCACACATCAAACAGTACTGGTATTACCACTGCGATTATGTGCTTGTATTAGTACCAGTTCTGATGGAGGAAAGGAAATCCTGGCAGGGGGAGCCCAGTGTTGATGCCAGGATTAGCAGCTTCAGGGTGTCCCAACTGTATCCTGTGGCTGCCTCCAGAGGTGGCTCGGTGTTAGGCTCGGTGCCTGGGGGGCTCCCTGGGCACCCCTCGGAGATCCAGAGACTTCAGTTGGCAGGCTTTGAGGTTGGGGGTGCTTTCTGCACCTACATCCAGGACACCTTTATTTCTGGAGAAATAATTCCATACATCAGAGGCAATGCCTAAAAGAGAGCCCCAATGTTTGAAATGGGAATGAGCCCCCCTTGTCTCCGAGAGACACAGATGACACAAAGGATGCACCAAAGCTCTTCACAGAGGCTGGGCTTCTGGGGTACGGGGTCCTCAGGAAAGGAAGGCATGGGGAGGAGTCCTGAGAAGGTGGGTCTGTGGGTATGCTCAACTGACCACAGCCGAGAAGGGCCATAGAGGGGTTGACATACCTACAGATGAGTCCATCTACTCATTTCTTCTTCACACAGCCTTTAAGGCAGGCCTTATTCCTCCCACTAATTAATAAATCTGATAATTTCTTCTAATTAAGAAATTTGGAGTGATAGTACAGTTGGTAGGGCACTTGACTTGCATGCAGCCGATCTGAAGAAAGAAAGAAAGGAAGGAAGGAAGGAAGGAAGGAAGGAAGGAAGGAAGGAAGGAAGGAAGGAAGGAAGGAAGGAAGGAAAGAAAGAAAGAAAGAAAGAAGAAAGAAAGAAAGAAAGAAAGAAGAAAGAAAGAAAGAAAGAAAGAAAGAAAGAAAGAAAGAAAGAAAGAAAGAAGAAAGAAAGAAAGGAAAGAAAGAGAGAGAAAGAGAGAAAGAGAGAGAGAAAGAAGAGAAAGAAGAAAGAAAGAAAGAAAGAAAGAAAGAAAGAAAGAAAGAAGAAAGAAAAGAAAGAAAGAAAGAAAGAAAGAAAGAAAGAAAGAAAAGAAAGAAAGAAAGAAAAGAAAGAAAAAGAAAAAAGAAAGAAAGAAAGAGAAAGAGAGAGAAAGAAAGAAAGAAAAAAGGAAGGAAAGAAAGAAGAAAGAAAGAAAGAAAGAAAGAAAGAAAGAAAGAAGAAAGAAAGAAGAAAGAAAGAAGGAAGGAAAAGAAAGAAAGAAAGAAAGAAAGAGAGAGAGAGAGAGAAAGAAAGAAGGAAGGAAAAGAAAGAAAGAAAAGAGAGAGAGAAAGAGAAAGAGAGAGAAAGAGAGAAAGAAAGAGAAGAAAGAAAGAAAAAGAAGAAAGAAAGAAAGAAAGAAAGAAAGAAAGAAAGAAAGAAAGAAAGAAAGAAAGAAAGAAAGAAAGAAAGAAAGAAAGAAAGAAAGAGAAAGAAAGAAGAGGGGCCGGAGAGATAGCATGCCTTTCATGCAGGAGGTCATAGGTTCAAATCCTGGTGTCCCATATGGTCCACCGTGCCTGCCAGGAGCAATTTCTGAACCTGGAGCCAGGAATAACCCCGTAGCACTGCTGGATGTGACCCAAAAACCACACAAAAATAAAAGGAAAGAAGAAAAAGAAAGAAAGAAAGAAAGGAAGGAAGGAAGGAAGGAAGGAAGGAAGGAAGGAAGGAAGGAAGGAAGGAAGGAAGGAAGGAAAAGAGAGAAAGAGAAAGAGAAAAAGAAAGAAGAGAAAGAGAAAGAGAAAAAGAAAGAAAGAAAGAGGGAGAGAAAGAAAAAAAGAAAGGAAAGAGAAAAAGAGAAGAGAGGAAGGAAGGAAGGAGAAAGAGAAGAGAAGAAAAGGGAAAAATTGAGGGAGTGTGCTGAAGAGTTAGTATAGCAGGTAGGAAACAACTTATATGTGGCTGACCCTAGGTGGACCCCTGGTGTCCAGTGCAGTCCCTTGTGCACTGTTCAGAGCTAAGAATAGCCTCTGAGCATCACTGGTTGTGGCAAAAGGGTTGGGGGAGAAAAAATAAAGAAAATTGATTGTCAGGATCAGAGAAATAAGTAGAATGCTTACCTTGCATGTGGCCAACCCTGGGTCTATTCCTGGCTTGGGGGACCATATGGGATAACAGGGTATCTAACTGAGGTCGTCCTAGGTTAGCTCGTGCAAGGCAAATGCTCTACTGCTTGCGCCACCGCTCCGGCCTTAGTTTCTTTTCTTTTTTTTCTTTTTTTTGTTTTTTTTTTGGGCCACACCCGGTGATGCTCAGGGGTTACTTCTGGCTATGCGCTCAGAAGTCACTCCTGGCTTGGGCGGACCATATGGGACGCAGGGGGATAGAACCACGGTCCGTCCTAGGCTAGCGCTTGCAAGGCAGACACCTTACCTCTAGTGCCACTGCGCCGGCCCCAAGGCCTTAGTTTCTTAAGACTAAAAAAAAAAAAAAATGTTTAGGTTCACAATATGGAAAATTCAGAGATTTCTCCTATACCTCCTACTCCCACACTTGCACAGACTCCCAGTTGTTCACACTCCGTGGTGAACCATCTCTGAAACATGATCACCTGGAGTCCATTACCCATGTTAGGCATGTGGAGGCATGTATGCCGCATGTTTGGATACATACTCTGTGACCCATCCCCAGCAACAGAATATGCAGAGGCATTTCTCTTCCCCCAAAATCCTCAGTGTTCCACCTACTCACCTCTCATTGCCAGTCTCAGGACATCTCTAAGATGCCAACCCTCATCACTAAAAGCTGGCTGTGACCCAGCAGTAAGGCCCCAGATGTGAGGCCCTGGGCTCTATCTCTGACACAAAGCACAAAGCAAGAAACCAACAGTGAATAAAAGGAAGAACTGGATCCAGTCTTTAGTGGATTCTGGTCTGTCAGCCCTTTAAATGCATTCGAAATCCCCTTCCCACCTAGGGTCCCAAAACACTCCACCCTCCCTCCCTTGGGAGCTCTGGTGGGTGTGTGGATGAGCATGTCCTTTGGGGCAGTAAGCATTGGGCTTAGCCCTCCAGGATTGGTGTTGCTGAGTCAGGAAATGTTGTCCCTGGACAGCTGGGGCCAGGCTCTCTGGCCTCACTTGGTCCTATTGTTGACATAGGATTTGGCCGAGCACAGTTCTCTGGAGCCTGCAGCAGCTGAGCATGGTCTCCCACTGGCGTGTTTGGACTTGAGAAGCCAGAGAGGCTGCGGTCCCTTTCCTCAGATGGACTTAGAGCCGGTCAGGAGGGGCTTCACACTATGCAGATTTGATTCCTGGCCTTTATTCCAGGATAATGGATTTCTTGGGAACAGCAGCTCTTTTTTTCTAATGAATTTCTTTTCAGTACCAGACGTTTTTCCCTCCATTGTTGTCTGTAGTTGCCGTGACAGGCCTCACCCACATGCCTGGTTGAGGTGCTCTCCAAGTCTGCAGCTGTGGTGCTGGCACTTGAGCTCCCTTAGTTGGAGCACATGGCACACACGCACTGCAGGTATGTGAGGGCAGGGGCATGGCACAGTGGCAAAGCCCTTGTCTTGCATGTGTGAAGCAAACCTGGGTTTGATCCCTAGTTCTGCAAAAATCAATAAAAGTTGCTGTATGGCTCTTATCAAAGGTCGCTATGCTGTTCACACAGGCTCCACAGAGGTAGCACTTCTGGGCTGTAGTACCTACACATCTTCTCAGAGTGGTGGTCCCCAGGAGTTGCAGCTTTTTTTAGTGCCTAGCTGCAGTGGGGCTGGACTTCCTTGTGGTCCTGGCATGGCAGAGAGCAGAACTTCCAGGACCAAAATAATTACAGGTAGGACACCAGGGATTTGAACTCATGACCAGGAGCTTGCAAGGCAGGCACTAAGACATTGTGCTCTTCTTTGGGGATGAGTAACTCTTTCTTACTGCATAAGGTGTGGCTCACAATACTGTTTTACTAAATAAAGTACACTGACATTTTCACTAGAAAGGGCTCTATCCACTCAATCACACCAAACCCTCAGCCTACGGACAACAAACGATCATCCTTTCTGTTTTGTCTTGTTCTTGGGCTACACCCAGCTACGCTCAGGGCTTACTCCTAACTCTGTGCTCAGTGTGGGCTCAAGGGACCAAGAGTGCTGGGTCAGCTATATGCAAGGCAAGTGTCTTACCTACTATTTCTCTGGTTCACAGCCAAACCATTATTAAGTTTCCAAGTTGTTCATATCCAAGTGCCCTTCATACTAGTATTTCTCTAACTTTTGGGTTTAAATGGACTTACTTTTTTCTTAAAGAAGAGAATTTGTGGGGTTCAGAGGTAACACAATTGGTTGAAGCACATGCTTTGCAGGATTTAATTAATTAATTAATTTAATTCAATTAAATTTAAGTAGCCCCTAGCATTGCCAGGTGTGTCTCCAGACATCTTCTCTCCTCTTAATCTCTCCAGCATCACTTCAGCACCCTCCCACATGGCCTTGCTGGTCACTTGTGGACTCAGGAGTCTTCAAGTTGTCTTCTGTCCCAACTATCCCTCATGCTGGATTTTTGTGGGTCTGATCCATGGGAGGCTCCACCATGGAGTGTCAAGTCCCAGGCAAGGAGCCCTCTTTCGCTCAGACTTGGACTAACTTCCTGTCAGCAGATGCAATATGCTGTTACTGATGATGATGGAAAAGTGACTAATACCCATTTTCCTCCCTGACATGAGGTAGTCAGGCAAGGCCCTGGAAAAGGAACCTAAGAGGCAAATGGAAGTCGCTGGAGCACCGAGAAGCACCAGATGGAGACTTGGACCCTGGCCCTGTTGGTAATCCTGGGGCCCTTCCATTTCCTTGAAGCTCAGTGGCTCCTGACGAAGTGGGCTGAGTGGATGCTGTTAACGTGTCTCATCTGCTGTCCAGAGTGGGTGATGACTGAGTGGGCAAAGAAAACTGTGGGGGATTCTGAGGCTTTGTCCGCAGCTCCAGGCACACTTTTAAGTAACTCAGAATCTTAACAGACAAGAACAATGTTGGTTATTGATCTGGCTTCAGTCCTGGCATTTCTTCTTTTGCTTCTGGAGAGTCTAATATCTTCTTAAACTGGAGAGTCTAGAGATATGCATTCAGAGCTATGAAACATAAAATAGTACAAGGGATACTTGTCTAATATGTGCCCCCCTCTAACATAGAATACACATAATAATAATACAGAATGTCTATGACAATTTAAATCTCAGATAAAACCATGAATACTTTTTAGTATAAATATATCTCAACTGTTGCATCGTCCATATTTATAGTTTTTGTTTGTTTGCTTGCTTGTTTTTTGAGCCACATTCGGTGATCATCAGGGGTTACTTCTGGCTATGTGCTCAGAAATTGCTCCTGGCTTAGGGGACCATATGGGACTCTAGGGGATCGAACTGTGGTTCGTCCAAGGTCATCTGTGTGCAAGGCAAATACCCTACCACTGTGCCACTGCTCTGGTCCCTCATATTTATAGTTATTTTTAAATGTTTAGTGGCTGAGTTAATAGTACCATGGATAGAGTGTTTGCCTTGCACATGACCGACCCAATCTTGATCCCAACATCCCATATGATCCCCCCAATTCCACCAGTAGTAATCTGTGAGCACAGAGCCAAGAATAACTTCTGAGTGCCTTCCAAATAGAAAAACAAACAAAAATGTGTGGTATCACTGACGCTTGAATTTACCTGGACATATTGCATTAAAATGAGACCCTACCAGAGAGAGGGCCCAGAAGGAGGGAGCAGAGGTTTTGGGAGGAGCAGACTAAAAAGGCAGGCAGGCAGCTGGGCACTGTGAAGCCGCCAGCTTTCACAAAGACAGGTTTTAGGAAACAAAACGGTCACCAAAGGATTGTCCCGACCACTGTAATATCTTCCGCCCAGTGAAGTCACTGATTTTACCTTCCTGCAACCCTATGGCTCTGGGAAGGGTTTCTTGGAAGATGAACAATTGTCCAGGCAAGGAGCTGGGGTGGTGCTGGAGAGGCCTCAGCCCACTGGCTGACCTGGCCGAACATAGCGTGCGGTATATATTGTTTGGTCTGAGATTTTAAGTGCTCTTTCCCTGCTTGTTTGTTTAATTCCTGTGCTTTTGTATGTTATCCCCCATAAATCTCCCTCTCCTTAAGGGCTATGTTTGACAACTTCATTTCCCCCCAACTGGAGACATTTCCCCTGCTAAGGGTCAAAAAAGACTAATTACCCTCCGCTGAGGACCAGAGACACCCACAGGCCCCCACATGGCCTAGAAGTGCACATAGTTAACCAGCCCGGTGCAGTAGAATGATGTATGCAGGGCCAAGCACACAAGCTGAGACGTGCCAGAGCCCCGAGCATGCACCTACTGGAAAGCCTGTCTAAATCCCCTCTGCGGTAAAAAGGGAGGGGTGGTCTCACAGCTGCCAGGCCAAGGAACAGTGTCTGTGCAACACTATGGTTCCCAGGTGAGAAAACTGGGGCCTTGTGGTGGGGACACCAGACTTACCAAAGGGCCTGAAATTGAAGATGGAGCTGAGTTAACAGTTCCTAATGGTTCTATGCAGCATTTCTCATGGTTCCATCCAGAGCTCCTCATGGTTCCGTGCAGAGTTCCTAATGGCTCCATCTTTTGCTCCTTCTACCCAGTTTAGACTTGATGAGGGCAATTGGAGCATGAGGAGAACCTGAGGGTACCTAGAGGGAGGTGAAAAGAACAGCAAAATATTAGCTAACTCTTAGAAAGAGTTGAGTCCTGATGAAACACCTCTCCTGATGATCTCTTTGAAGACCATTATAATTACCCTTTGCATTGGGAAACCTGTGCTTTGAGAAGTTATGTGGCTGGCCCAAGGTCACTGTTTTGGTGTGGCAGAACCAAGTATCAGAGACAGTTCTTCAGGTTCCTTGCTCTGCCTTCACATCCACCAGGACCTGGTGGGTGAGAGCAACTCATTGGCCCCCAGCATTCAGTGGGGAGCACTGGGTCAGGCAAGTATGAGAGAGAGAGGCCTAAGGTGCCAGCCAGAAGGCTCATGTCCAGACATCATCTCCCTTTGCCATAGGACAGAGGTGGAAAGGGCTGGACCACGCCACCTTACAGAAGAGAACCCAAATCTTTCAGAGGTGAAGGGTCTCCCAGCTGAGCTAAGAACTTCAGCAGGTCTGCACAGATATTTGGGGACCAGCGAGTCTATGGGAATTAGCAAGCCGGAGAGAGCAAGGCATGAAGGAGCAGGAAGCCTTGTCCAGACTTCACTATGAACCAGGAGGTACCAGAGCCACTCCACTCCCCAGGATTCTCTCTCTGCTCTTCACACATTAGGGTTTGTGTGTGTGTGTGTGGGGGGGGTGTAATCATACCCTGTGAAGTTCTAGGACTACTACTGGTTCTGTACTCAAGGTTCTCACTAACCTGTGGCAAGGTCCTATTTGGACCTGGCCACTAAATCTAGAGCCCCCACATGCCTTGCATGTGCGCAGTTCTTCGGCCCCCTAAAGCATCATTCCAGAAGCATGAACTTTTCTTCTCTAGGTGATCTGTAGGTCTGGGACTGGGGCTGAGATGTGCCTCAGTGGTAAAGTTCTTGCTTTGCTTTGCTGGCTTTGATCACTGTGAAGAAAAAAATCTGTCAATTTGTTTGTAAGCTCTCTCTCTCTCTCTCTCTCTCTCTCTCTCATACACACACACACACACACACACACACACACACACACACATCCCCACTTCTTGGTCCCACCTTTCTACCCCCAGCTGCATTTACCAGCCTTTGGACCAGACACGGAGCTGGCTCACCCTGTCTTAGGAGAGATTGTGTCTCCACCTCTCCTGCCTCCCTCCCACTACCCACCTGTTTCCTAATTTGTTTCCAAAATAACTGTGTAATCTCTGCCTCCTGCCAGGGTCCCTGCTAGCCTCCCATGCCCCCTTTCCTCTCTGGCCCACCAGTTCATGCATCTGTGGACAGAATTTTTTTTCTTTGCCCAAGGACCTACAGTGTAAAGACTCAGGAGCCCTGCCCTGAGTTGCCAGGGAGGAAGAAGAAGACTTATTCTTGGGCTATCACTGCTAAAGGCTCTCTTGTTTAGACAGAGCTTGTAGATAATGAATCTCTCTAGCTTGACATCCCGAACATTCCGCCCCAGCTTCCCCAGAAGGCAAGTCACTCTTTGTCCTTTGGGGGAATGCTGGGAGTCAGCTTATCTGGTAGGGACCCATGTTCCCACATGGTCAGAGAACTATCTGGCTGCCACATCGATGCCACTTCACCTTCCGCCTCAGCAGGGAGCTGTGAGTCCCAACCCCAATGGAATATGCCAAAAAGAGCACCCGGCATTTACTCTTGGCAGTATAAGGTCAACACTGGTGTGGGTGAGGGAGAATACAGAGGAAAGTGGATTGGTGATTCTTTGTGCTGTTTATGTAGAATTTTTGCTCATCTGAAATTGTCTCCAAGTCAGAATGTTAGATTGGTAAATACACTGTGACCGGGTGAATAAGTGAGGGAGACAGCTGGAAGCAAATGGAGCAGGGAATGGAGTGGACAAGGGAGGACTTTGGGGGCTGGGGAGATGACTCAAAGGGTTGAGCACATGCTCTGTAGGCAGCAGTCCTGGCAACATGGCCTGGTCTCCTGAACACTACTGGAAATGAACCCCAGAACAACTCTGGGTATAACTCCCTCCCCAAGGGAAATAAAATATAAAGTCTGTGGGAATTGGGTTGAGTGAGAATTGGGTTGTGCTCTGGTTTCTTTCTTTTTTCTTCTATTTTTTCATTTTTTGGTTTTTGGGTCACACCCGGTGATGCTCAGGGGTTACTCCTGGCTATGTTCTCAGAAATCCCTCCTGGCTTGGGCGATTATATAGGACACCAGGGATCGAACCGTGCTCCCACCTACCCTAGCACAGGCAAGGCAGATGCCTTACCCCTTGTGCCATGGCTCCAGCCACCCCTCCCCCCAAGTTTCTTTGTTAAGAGAGTTTTTTCCTAACTTGGACAAGTTCCTTCATCTCTTTGTTTAGTTTCATTTTCATCTGCAAAAATGGGAATGACAATGCAAACTACCTGGAATAAATATCAAGAGATAAATGACATCATGAAGGTATAGTATTGATCTAGAATGAGGCTTGAGGCTTGGAGAGTCTCAACAAGCAGTAGAAAGTGGTGAACAGAGACCACATGGTTGTAACTAGCTCCTGGGTTTGACCTGAAGTGGCTTAGGGATGAAGCTATTTTCTGACTTTCCCAACTGGTCATCTTGGCAGTAGAAGGAGAGAAGCACACTTGGCAGTGCTCAGGGCCACCACCAGGGGTTACTGGGGGGTGGGGGTTGAAGTGAGAAGTGACCAAGTGCCAGGATTCAAACCAGGATCTCAATAGTATCTTAACCCCAGTACTCTCTCTATGGCCCCATATTGGTCATTTAAAGTCTAGAAATGAAAGGCTTATGGATCTTGCTTAGCCTCAGTGCCTGCATCATTCACTCATCAAGACTCCATTGAGCAAGGTGGAAGGAGCCATGGACCAGCAAGGTACTTGCTTATGCACCAAAACTGGCCCAGTCCTTGCTTTCCTCACATTTTACTTCAAGGAACTTGTTTTCCATCTGGTTCTCTATTGCTTTCTCCCTACTCCCACCCACTCTGGGTCATTCCTCCATCAGGCAAAGGCTTTTTGCTGCCCTAGGCAGGCAGCTCATGTTTATATGGTCACAGATAACAGGGTCGCTGGCAGGACATTGGCAGTCAGTGAACATTCTTTTTTCTACCACCCACTATCCTTTCTGCTGTATTATCTCTCTGGTCCCACTCCATTGATTTTCTAATTAACTTCCTTTTTTTGGGGGGGAATCACACCCAGCAGTGCTCAGGGGTTACTCCTGGCTCTATGCTCAGAAATCGCTCCTAGCAGGCTCAGGGGACCATATGGGATGCTGGGATTCCAACCACCAGCCCTCTGCATAAAAGGCAAACGCCCTACCTCCATTCTATCTCTCTGGCCCCTGTTTTCTAATTAACTTCTGTTGCCCAAGACCCTTCCACTACTGCCCACAGTTCCTGTTGGTCTGACATACAAAGAAATTAACTTTGTAGTCATATGTGCCTTTTGACCACTAGCCTGCCTTACCCTCTATCTGCTTCTCAAGGTGAGGCCGTGACACCTGGCCAAGTCCACCCAGAATGCACAATTCATTGCATCTTAGCTACTTGCCACTCCCAGCATCAGCACTACCAACTGCCCAGTCTCTCCATGTGACCGTGTTTCTGCCCTCCTGTTTGACAGGAACACTGAGTCCAGGCTGAAGTGTTGGGGAAAGCAGTCTATCTTAATTATTCTCAGATTTACAACTATTTTGGTAAACTTGCGAGAGCCTTCACATCATTTACGTTGGGTGTTTGCTCTAAAATTTATTGTTATTTTTCTCTTGAGGTGATTATGTCTATATTATTTGTTGAAAAACTGCTTGTCTTTTACAACCTTTAGAGACATCATGTTATCTTCATAAACGAGGCTTAAAATATGCTCCCCCAGGGTTAGAGCCATAGCTCATAGTGGGCTGGAGTGCAGACTTTCCATGCAAGAGGCCAGGTTTGATCCCAGCATCACATGTCCTCTGAACAATACCAAGAGAGATCTTGAACACAGTCAGGAGTAGCCCCTCATCACAGCCAGGGGTGATTCAATCCCCATTCCCCAGCCAAATGCCAAAAAGAAAAAAGTAATTATACTAAAGGAGGGATTCAATTTTTATATGTGATTTCAGAGATTCTAAGAAGGGTGAAGTTTGTGTCTGTGTTAAGTCAAGCAAATTAAAAAGTGCTTATTTAGTAGTTTGTGATTTTTATATCCTGGAAAATTTTTTCATGACTAAGAAAGAAAAAGGAACCCAGGCATGGCAGTCAGACATAGTCTAGACTCTTTCCTACTTTAAGCTATTTTTATTTCACTAAAATAAAAAGTGATAGGCCAGAGAGATAATATAGGGGTTAAGACGCATGCTTTGTTGTATGTTGTCAACTTCAATTCTACTCTGGAAAACTTATATAGTTCCTCAAGCATAACCAGAAGTAATCCTGGAGCGGCATTAGGTATGATTCCTCAAGCCCCAAAAGTGGTTATATATAATTTAATGGGCAAGTGCTCCAATAATGTAAGCAACCCCCAATTTACCCTCTTTCTTTTAGTAATATCCTAATTTTTATCAGGATAATATTTTATATGGGCATGTGCCCAGCTAGCTACAATTGTGGGACAAGACAACTGAGTTCTGAGCAGAAGCATTGCATGGAACTTCCAGGATGTCTCTTAAAATGAAGGAGATACCTTTGCCTTTCTGCCTGGTCATGGTGAGAACTGTAGATGTGGTGGCTGGCTCCTCAACTGCTCTTTTGGAGAATGAAGAAGGTTACATTCTTGAAAAGAAAGCTTGCAAAGAGCTTAAGAATATGGCTGCTTGGGCCTGAGAGATAGCATGGAGGTAGGGCATGTACCTTGCATGCAGAAGGACAGTGGTTTGAATCCCCGCATCCCCCAAACCTGCCAAGAGTGATTTCTGAGTGTAGAGCCAGGAGTAACCCTGAGCACTGCCAGGTGTGACCCAAAAACCAAAATAAAATAATAATAATAATAATAATAATAATAATAATAATAATAATAATAATATGGCTGCTTGAGGAGCAGTGAGCCAAGTTCCAACTTTAGACTTCCTGAGGATTTATTTTCATAAAATATAAATTATTTTTTCTCCCATTTAAACCATTGTTTTTCAGGTCTTAGTTTCTCAAAGTGAAGCTAATCCAAACTGATATTCTATAATTATTATTGTCATCATACTTTTATTACCCCTAGCCCACAATCCTGCTCCCACACAGCTTTCCTCTTTGGGCCATTAGAAACAGATTAAATGTCATTAATAGTACAAAGAATGTTGCCATGTGTGAGTCTCTGTTGCCAATTCATTCATGCTTTGAATGTGGGGCCCCGTGTCTCCCCAGCCTAGCATGCCCACTGCCCTCCTGCTCTCTTTTGTTCCCCCTCTTGAGGCATTCCTGAGTCTCCTGTCTTTTCTTCCCTTTCCTGAACCCTTAGTTGCTGTGTTCTCAGCTGACTGGGTGGGACTTCTCACGGAACCTCCCTGAAAGTGGAGAAGGATTTTGGATGAGGTAAAAAGGAGGGGATACTCACTCCAGGTGGGAGGAAACTGAAGTCGGAGGAGAAAGACAGTGGAGCATAATTGGGGGAACAAGGGAAGGCACTGACTGTTTCTACTGAAGATGGTAAAATACCAGATGTTTTGGGAAAGGAACTGGAACCTGCAGAGGAGGGTCTTTAAGGCCCAGAATAGGAGTTTGGGCTTGATCCCAGAAGAAATAGTCACTATTTCTAAGTTACTGAGAAGTGACAGGAGGAAAATTATGTTTTCAAAGGAATTAATCTGACTGAAGTGTGCAAAAAAAAAAAAAAAAAAAAAAAAAAAAGCTCCAGGAAGAACCTGGGGACATTTGGCATAGATCTTGACCAGTAAATCAGATAGTCAAATACTGTCAACACACTTTGAACGTGGCTTTACGAGGCCGCAAGACTCAAGTGTGATGGTTTCAGTGAGGCTGAAGAAGAAGCTTTAAACAAAAGCTTTCTCCAGAACTCCTGACACAGTGACAGTTGTAAGCATCTAAATAGTGAAAATTGATTCCGTTCTTTTGGGAAATAATTTGGCACTGATGACCAAGAGCCTTAAAAATATTCATATCACACCCTTTGACCCAGAAATTATGTTTCTGGGAATGTTAAGCAAATAATCCAAACTAGAGAAATGGAAAGAAAAGGCAAGGAAATCTTAATCATAACATACTTGATAATGACAAATAATTAAAAAGAATATAAATGCTTAGCACAAGGATGATGGCTCTCTATAAGCAGCTAATCAGATGTTAACTCTTAGGGATTAGAAGCCAGGCAGATGACATGGGAAAAGCCTGGAAAATAATCGGGTAAAAAACCAAGTATAAAATGCATCTGGCGTGTTATTAATCAAAAAATATTCTGTGTGGGAAATTAAAACTGAAAAAGTCATCTTCCAAATTACTTCTGGTTGTTTCATTATGTGGAAGGATTATATATTTGGTTTTGTATTTGGATGTACCTGACAGTGTAGAGACTGTTTCTGGCTCATTGTGTATTTGAAGGGGAAATATGAAGGGGGTGACACTTGCTCTTTGTGGTGCTTGGAAAATCATGTTGTCACTGGGTTCAAACCAGGGCTCCTACACTCAGCCCCCTTTGCACTATCCTGTGGCCCAGAGATTATAGGGGTTTATTTTTTCTTTTCACTTTTTCCTCCATAATCTTTTACATTTTTGCTTCCAATTCCAGGAACTGACAAGAATTCTTATCTTTATTCTTTTCACGCTGGATTGACTTTTATAAAAATGTGGCAAACATGGATTTTGTTTGTTTGTTTTGATTTTTGGGTCACACCCGGCGGTGCTCAGGGGTTACTCCTGGCTCTGTGCTCAGTAATCGCTCCTGGCAGGCACAGGGGACCATATGGGATGCCAGGATTCGAACCACCATCTATCTTGGATAAGCTGCTTGCAAGGAAAATGCCCTATCTCTCCAGCCCTGGCAAACATGTTTGACTTGTGCATTTATTTTACTTTTTGACTTCTAGGCCACATCCAGAAGTGCTTGGAGGTGTTTCCTAGGGTGTTCAGGGGACCATGTGGTGCTCGCACTGGTGATTAAGTGCAGGCCTTATGCATGTGAAGTGTGCACTCCAGTCCTTTAGGTAGTTTCCTTGATCTGAACTTGTATATTTTAATCTATTTTTTAAAATTAATTAATTTTGTTTTTAGGCCATACTCAGTGGTGTTCAGGGGCTGCCCCTGGCTCTGCATTCAGTGCCAGAGTCCATGGAGCCTTTGAACTGCCTGAGGCCGAATAAGCAAGACTCTGACAAGATGTCTCTTTAAGCCTGTTTTAATAAACAGGGAGGGTAGAGAGGTCAGGGCCTTTAGGATAAACTCCTAGTCTGGGAAAGGGAGAGAGAACGGGATTTGGGACCTGAGTAAATTCAGACTGAGGAGGACTGAGGGCCAGGTACATGAAACAGGTAAACAAGGTAAAAACAAGGTAAAAGGATAAACTCCAGGAAAATATAGCTGAAGTCTGTAGAAATCAGAGAGCAAGCCCCAGCTGGGAGTAGAAACTGTTAGCCAGTCCACCTTTGACTCCACCAACTGCCACCCACAACTGCCACCTTCAACTCCCACACCAAGCCTCACTGTTTTTTTGTTTGTTTTTTTTTTTTTTTTGTGGTTTTTGGGTCACACCCGGCAGTGCTCAGGGGTTATTCCTGGCTCCATGCTCAGAAATTGCTCCTGGCAGGCACGGGGGACCATATGGGACGCCGGGATTCAAACCGATGACCTTCTGCATGAAAGGCAAACGCCTTACCTCCATGCTATCTCTCCAGCCCCATCTCACTGTTTTTTTTTTGGGGGGGGGCGAGGTTTGGTTTTTGGACCACATCTGATGATGCTCAGAGGTTAATCCTGGCTACGCACTCAGAAATCACTCCTGGCTTGGGGACCATATGGGATGCCGGGGGATCGAACCACGGTTCGTCCCGGGTCAGCCACATGCAAGGCAAACGCACTACCACTGCACTATCACTCTGGCCCCATGCCTCACTGTTTTCTTTATTTTATTACCATAAGTTTCTTTTTTTATATGAATAGTATTTTTAATATCTTTATTTATACAGTTTGATTACAAACATGATTGTAGTTGAGTTTCAATCATTCCTCACTGTTTTATACCAAGTTTTCTACCCCACTGCCAGCCAATGACAGTTGATTAAGGTCTTTCTTAAAGGATCCCTTTTATGGCTGGTGTTACATGTGTTACAATAATGTAGAACAAGAACTCAGGAATTACACTTGGTAGGCTCAGGAGACTATATGGGATGCTGGGGATTGAACCTGGGTTGGCTGCAATGCAAGGTGAGTTGTCACAGCATTAACATAATAGGAATCTTAATATTTCTAGAGGAAGTCAGTCAGAAGACCTACAAGGAAGTTCATATCCTTAGTGTAGGTAGCTGATCAAAAATTCCTGGGGAAATATTACCAGCAGGCCCATTGAGAAGTCTTTGCCCTCAAGTGTGATGGCTGGAAAATTCCTGAGAGATCTCTCATCAATAGGCCTACTGAGTCTTCCCTCTCAGTGTAGATAATTGAATAAGATGTTCTGTTAATGAAACTGACATTCTGCCTTCTTTACTACAAACATTTATGTGATATATATACATATATATATATATAATATTACTATATACTCCCTTCTGCCGTGTATATAGTAAAACCTTTCTCATCCTAACGTAAGGATTTTTACAGACAATATATACCTGATTAAATTTATCTTTACCTGGAATACTCAGCATTAAAAAAACAATTTCTTCTCTCCTTGTCTTTAAACACATAGCAGTTTGTAACAGAAAGGATTGCCTTGCTTCAGAGACTTCCCCTAGTCACCTTGAATACCCACTAACTAATTTACACTCCAAAAAGATTTTGCCTATATAGCACTGGCTGTTGAATTTACTAGGTAAAATTCTGTACCTCTTTAATCTAAGTTTTATCTCTTTCAAAACCAGAATTTAGGAAGCTCATCTAATTTCTAGCCCCTAAGCTAGAAACCTATTCTCTTAGGTAAAGAAAATGTATTATAGGAAACCTGACTTCTTGCTAATCTCTTAATTTATATCAGTATGACATTTAGGGCCAGGCCAGAGAGCAACTATTTTGAAATGTAAAGTTTGCCTTCTTTTTATCCTCTGGGCTTCTAACTGAGCTATATATTCTATTCTAAGATTACAAGCCACCTAGAGACGTGTGTGTTGTTCAAACAACGTACACTGATAAGTTTCTGTACTTTGCAAAGAAACAAAATGTGAGCATTCTTCTCATATGTGTGACTGTCCCTTTACCCCTTTAAATACTCCTGGCTTGGAGATTAAAGTTGTCTCACATCTGCCAGAAGATGTGGGTCCCCATACAATTCATTTGTGTGGTCTCATCATTTCATCATATTTCATATTTCGCTGTCCATACAACCCACTTTTCCTGAAGTGGATTAATTGAAGTCACACTGGCACTGTAGGATAGAAGCGCCTGCAGCAGTGAGTGTCCTACTCACTGTACTAACACTGTGGCCCTACCTAAACTTGTATTTTTTTAAATGATTTTTAGTTCTTCCTTTTTTCAAATGTTTTTCTTATTTTATTTTAGGCAGCATGGTTTATAACACCATTATAGAGTTTTATGCATGCAACATTCCAGCACCGCACCCTCCACCAGAATGTTCACTTCCCTCCACCATTGTCCCAATGGCCCCACCCTCATTTTTGATTTGTTTGTTTTTATTTGGGGGCCACACCTGATGCTATTCAGGGTTACCTCTGACTCATGGATCACTTTTGACAATGCTTGGGGGACCATATGCATTGCCAAGGATCAAACAAGGGTCAGTCACAGGCATGTTAAGAGTCTTAATTCCTGTACAACCTCTCAGCTGCTCTCTTCTGGCAGGCAAGGAGAGTTGGGCCATACCTGGTAGTGCTCAGCACTTATTGGCTGTGCACTCAGAAATCAGTCCTCAGGGGCCTATAGGAGATTCCAGGAATTGAACACAGGTCTATCATGTGCAAGGCAAATGTCCTACTGCTCTTACATGTTTTTTTTTTTTTATTGGGTGGGAGAGGCACACCAGGAAGTGCTCAGGGGTTGCTCCTAGTTCTCAGAAATCACTCCTGGTAGGCTTGGGGCATATAGGGTGCCAGGGATTGAACCTGGGTCAGCCACTGTACTATGGCTCTGTTCCCCCCATATATATATTTTTTTTTGGAAAAATGTATTTAAACATTGTGATTTACAAAGTTGTTAATAGCACAATTGTTTCTGGCATTCAGTTCTCTAACACCAATCCTATCACCAGTGTGACCTTCCCTTCACCAAGGTTTTCAGTTTCCTACTCACTCTCCAAGTCTATCCTCTTAGCAGGCAAGAATAAATTTACTTAGTATTATTTGTCATAACAAAATGGAAATTATCAGGAAAAAGATCAATAAAAGTCAATTTGTGATCATCATATCTCATAATGTTGTTACTAAAATTAAGAATTTACTGGAATGGTTGAAGCTTTTGTAATATTGTATTTGCTCATTAAGTTGGTGAGCTTCTATGCAATTTCCCCATCAGATTTGCTGTACTCTACTGGGCTGTTAATACTGTGTAATATGGAGGAGGGGGGCCGGAGAGATAGCATGGAGGTAAGGCATTTGCCTTTCATGCAGAAGGTCATTGGTTCGAATCCTGGCATCCCATATGGTCCCCTGAGCCTGCCAGGAGTGATTTCTGAGAGTGGAGCCAGGAGTAACCCCTGAGTGCTGCCGGATGTGACCCCCCCCCAAAAAAAACCAAACAAACAAAAAATAAAACAAACAAACAAAAAAGAAATATAGAGGTGGTGTTGTTTGGCTATCCTGCTAATGGGCCTATCCAGCAGACAAGGAATCTGCCCACTCCCATTCTGAAAGGCCTCAGAGATTTCAGCTCGGAAATAGGAGAATTCAGTAGTTTGGCTTCTCTTCTCTCTCTCTCTCCCTCTCTCTCTGTCTCTGTCTCTCTGTCTCTCCCTCTCTCTGTCTCTGTCTCTCTCTCTCTCCTTACTTTGCTAGCTTTGTGAGGCAGAACCACCCTTAGAGGTGCTCAGGGCTTCCAGAACTCCACTTGACAGTGTCAGGAGGCATTGGATTTAGAGTCTTGCACACTAGACATGTATTTTTAGCATCTGGATCATATCCCTAGCCCCAAAAATGATTTTCAAAGATAAAATATATTAACAAATGCATGGAAATTATGATAAATGCTCATGCCAGCTCAGTCTTAACGACATCATCGCTGGGAATAATTTCACAGTGGGTAGGCTTATTGCATAGCATGAGGTAAACCCAGATTTTATCCCCAGTATCCCATATGGTCTTCAGAGTACCACTAGGAGTGATCCCTGAGCACAGAACCAGGAGTGAGTCCTGGGCACCAATGGATGTGGCTCGAAAACAAACATACAGAAATCTTTTCTGTAATTTTGTGTAATTTTGTTTGCTTATTGTTGTTATTATTATTATTTGGAGGGAGGCACATTTGGCAGTGCTTAGGGACTGCTTTCAGTTCTGTGCTTAGGGGTCATTCCCAGCATGTTTGGGGGTGGACATGTGGTACTATGAATCAAACCCAGGCCTTCTGCATGCAAAGTGCTCTGACTCCTGAGTGTTCTTTCTGGCCCCTACTATGTAGTTTAAAAAAAAAATGGTCTAAGGGCAAGAGAGGTGGGTCAAAGAGCTCGAGCAGATGCTTTAAGGTCTTCCCAGCCATTTGATCCCTCAGGACAATATGAGCACTTTTCATGAGCATCACTAGGAGGAAATCCTGAGCACAGGACAGGAAATAGTCCCAAAGCACCACAAGATGTGGCATAAAACCAAAACACACACACAAATGACAGAAGCTTTGTACGGTGGCCGAGCTGAAATGCTGTCTTAGATGTGTGATGGGCACAGGGCTCTATGGGGAAGGATAGTAATGCCATCCTTACTGAATTATTGAGATCCAGCAAGCGAGAGAAGGCAAGGAAACTCCTTAGCACAGTGCCTTTCTCAGACTCGGTCACTGAGGTTGAATTTCTGCCTCAATTTTCTTTCCTGCTGCAGGCAGCTGGGGGCAGCTATGATTTCCAAAGATTGACTAAGAAGAGTAACAGAGGGTCCAAGCAGGCTTCTCTGTCACCTGTCTCCCCTTGCCCTGGTCTTTTCCTTCCTCTGTAGCTGCTGGGCAACTTCTGTCCCTTTCTCTGCCTTGTTGGTTCTGCCCTCACTGCCTGGACCACACTTGCCATGGGATATTACAAATGGATTGAAGAGAACTGAGCTTATTTACAAGGGGAAATTTTATTCTCCAGATACTTGCCAGCATGTATATAAGCAGAATTTTATGTTTTCAGCATTTGGACTGGAACCTAAAGTGGCCTTTTTTTGCTTAAATCTTTCTGTTATACCTCCCTTGACCCTCGTTTGTATGTTGCTCCCAGTTTACTTCCCTGTTCTAGGCTGCCAAAGTCCTTTTGAAGGATACTGTATTATTTCAGAGGGTCACTGAGATTAGAAGGGAGATTACGAGTGTCAGACAGAATGATTGGGAGACCACCTTGGACAACACAAATTAATGCCAAGAATGATTTGGGGTGTGTGGGTGGGTGCTGAACAGCACTGCTCATTTCCCCAACATCCTGCTTAATAAAACTTTCACACTCAACCCTATTTTCTGAGTTTCTTAAGGATCACTTAAGTGGGGATCCATTGAGAACTGTATTAAAGCACAGTTAAAAACAGTTACTGGCTTGGCGAGGTTCGTGAAGTCTGTCTTGTGATCTCGGCTCATGGGTCTGTGTGCTCTATGGAGAACTAAGCAGCTCCCAAAAGCCAGGGCATGTCCACTTTGAGATCGGAAATTGGGAGTGATGCTTGGACCCAGATTCTGTGACTGAGAGTGATGATCAGATTTATCCACAGGGCTGGACTTATCATTTTCCTGCAGCACTAGATTTAGGAACTGTGAGAACCATAGAAGCTGCTATCTCTGGTGGCCTTTGGGTAACCTCTGGTGGCCTCTGGGTAACCTCTGGTGGCATGGGTAGCCCAGTTTGGCTGAACACTAGAATTCCCTGGAGAGAAGACAGTGGCCCAGGTGAGTGTGTGCCCTGCCTGGGCTTGGCTGTCCAGCATGCCAGTTGCTCTCCTTTTTCAGTGAGTGTCTGGCCTGAGCCATAGAGAAAAGGGGGGCCCCAGAGCATGTGCTTGAATACAGAGCCACTGAGCCGCAGGATCACACACCATCCAACTCCCAGGACAGAGCACTGGAAACAACTAAACTCCTAGCACAGCCTGGAGTTGGGTAGGAGTTGCTCATTCACTTCATTGAGTGCTGTCTGTTTTGTATCCAGTATTGGACTTGGCCCTGCTGAATATAATAGGCAGAGAAAACACCTGTTTTCACAGAATTAAGACTGATTGATGGAGATTGATGTTAACTCAAGGACTAGTTAGCATGTGCATCCTAATAGAAAATAAATATTAAATCTATGAAAAAGATAACCAAGTCAGAGATGTGAAGTGATCAAGGGTATTCATTTCTACTGGCCAAGAATGACAGTCAGAAAGGTGACATCTGAAACCAGACTTGATGCAGGCCACATGTTAGAAGAGGGAAAAGAACACAAGATCAACATGTGCAAATTCTTCTATTTGTCATCTGTGAAGTGGGAATATCAACATTGGCCCCTTACGATTCTAGGAGGACTGGATGAGGACTGAGCAAGGATTCCTCACTGAGGAAGCAGGAGTTGGAGGCACAGTGAAATTTGGCAGAGATGTTACAGCTTATCCCTTGGCAGGTCCTGCCAGAACCAGAACCGAGAGCACTCTTGAGCATAGACACATGCTTGGTTTGCACAGTTCATGTGATTATATACCTAGGTATATGCTGATGGCCACATCTGTATTTGTAAACACAGATTCATAGTTAGGCACACACACTCGTGGGTACACATTCTCCTGCTGCAGGAGAATTACTTCTGCAGGAGAACCTCAGTTCTGCCTGAAGGCTGATAACTGATTGAATTAGGTTTACCCAGTAGTAATCTTGTGTGGGTGCCCCTGCCTGCAGGGACACCAATTAAGATGTGGTTATTCTTTCTTGGAGGGAGATCACGCAAACACAAAGACACAAAGACAGACTTGGAGACAGACAGACAGACAGACAAAGACAGACAAAAGTGGGAAAAGGATTCCAGCCAAAACCGAATCCAATTCCATTTATTGAAACTCAAGGTCCGGCTTCTATACTTTTTGTGGGCACAGTTCCGCTCGTAAATATATCAATAGGGAATAGATATATTGAACAGGACAAATAACAGGACCCATTGGCAAGTGAAATGGAATGTGCAGATAATGAGACCTGTCTCCATCAGGCCGGGATGTACTGACAATGGAACCTATCTCCGGCAGGTGGAATGTACAGATAAGGGGACCTTATAGATTAGACTTAGTTTCCCTGGACCAAAGTCCTGTGCCTTCTTTGTTTCTATAGAAGCTTTAGATCTTTTTATTTATTTTTGTTTTGGGGTCACACCCGGCAAACACTGCTACTCCTGGCTCTACACTCAGAAATAGCCCCCGGCAGGCTCAGGGGACCATATGGGATGCCGGGATTTGAACCACCGTCCTGCATGCAAAGCAGACACCTTAATTCCATGCTATCTCTCTGGCCCCGAAGACTTAGATCTTAAATGTTTACATTCAATTCTCAAGGCGGCCTGCTTTTATCATAGTTCTGTGTTTGTCACAAGGCCCTGCTTTTTAGCTAAGTTTTCTGCCTGTTCTTAAGGGCTCCCATCAATCTTGAATGATGATGATGATGATGATGATGATGATTCCTTACTTCGAATAAACTGATTATATAAAATAAATTTATATATTTGGGTTTTGGGGTCCCACCTGACAGTGCTCAGGGTTTCTCCTGACTCTGTGCTCAGGATCAAACCAGAATCAGCTACATGCAGGAAGTGTCTTACCTGCTATACGGTATCCTCTAATTATAGATTTGAAGCATGTTCACAAAATACCATCCCACAAATGTCTGTATTAGTTTTATTGACAATTTAAGGACTGTTAGCTGGCTATGTTGGTACCAAGATAGGCCACCACAGGACCAGGTACCTGCCACATTGTCCCCACATTCTCGGTTGTGTTTGTGACCAGCTACAGCTGCCCTATTCCAGCAGCCTTGGCTGCTAGCCACCCTCCAGAGACTGGCCACAAACTGTCTTCCCATCAGCAGGAAGTTCTCAAATCAAAGTGCATGGGGTAATAACAAAAGGCTTGGTTCTGGGGTTCTGTTCCCTCTCCCCATAAATAGGCTAATGAAACAGCCGGTGAGTACAGCTGGTAGAGAGCTAAGTTCCCATGCACATCCAAATCCTGATAGAGTCCTTTCCCATCCTTGTAGGCCTCTTTCCTGAGTGTTCTCCTTTGGCCTGTGTCTGTCTCCTAAACCCGAGTATCTCTCCATTTTGTTTCACCCTCTCTAGTAAGGTTCTCTTCCTTTTTAACTCCTCTCATCCTCACACCCTTTCCTTCCTTGCTTTCCCTAGCCTGGTCCTCCCTGGTGACATGTCTTGGTATTTGTGAAAGGCTGTCAGAAAGAAGAGTTTGGGGCTGACAGGGTGAAAATGAGAGCAATGCCTATGTGCCTCCAAAGAAAAAAATTTCTTCCATTTCAGTGGGTGGCCACGAGTGGTAGGCACCAAGGGGCCATTCCTGGAAATGTGTATGATCCCAGGCTCACTAGCCCGAGTGTAAGGAGGCTGGAAAAATGCCCTGCCACCACATTTCATCTCAACCACCATATCCTAAGGCCACCGGTAGTTTAGACAAGCAAGATATTGCTTTTCCAGTCCTCAAAAGCAATTACATTTTTTCAAAAGAAAAAGCATGTGTTTGTTTTGGACCTTGTGATCAAGTGGTAGGTTTGGGCTGGGGAGATTACTATGGCCCGTTGACCATTGAGCCCTAGCCACAGAAGTAGAGACAATGTTAAATCTATGTAAAACAGTCTTACCTATGGGCTAAGACAGTTTTATATCATCTAAGAAAGAACTACATGGTCTGAGTTTGAATGCAGGAGACAATAACAATAACGCATGAGCCCTCACAGCAGTGAACCCGGGCACATGGCCTGGAGGGTCGTGGGCCCCAATGAGTCTCCTAGAGATGCAGGAGCCTGAGTTAGGGGGTTTGAGGGAGCCGCTGGAGCAACTGAAGCAGATGGCTGCCAAGCACCCTCCAGCTTGAGCCTGCAGCCCAGTCTCCAGCCAGGAGGTGGTGCCAGAGTGTCTCCTTAGCTCCCAATCTCTTCAGAGCCTCCTCACTCTCTACCTCATTCAAATCCTCAGAGCTGGTTTGAAGAGTAAATGATGATAAAGGTGCCACAGGGCTCATTGAAAGACCAGTTTTGTGTCATTCCACGGGATGCCATGTAACCACTAACACTGAAGTGATGAAAAAACATTTAATGGTGGCACCATCTGCTTGTGTTTAATAAGTCAGTTGCAGTGACCTGCTTTTTAATATACAAACAACAAATCTCAAAGAAACAATCTCAAAGAAAATTAGATGGCATGCGCATTAAATGTCATATTGAGTATGTAAATGTCATGTTTTCTAAATTTGGGATGTGACAAACCCAGCAATACTGGAGGTTACTCTTGGTTCAGTGCTCCTGGAGGAACTGGGGGATTATGCAGACCCATGGATTGAACCTGGAGTTTTTGGATGCAAAGACTATTCCCTGGCTCTTTGAACAACCTCCTTGATTCCTCTGTTTTCTGTTTTATACAATGTACATGCTTCAATTTTATTGGCTTTTATGAAAGTTTGTTTGTTCTGCTACAAATCCCTGTTGACTCTGATCTATATGTTTTGGCAACACCTCGTTGCTGGTTGTATAAATTCTGTACATGATTGTATGTAATATAGCATACTCCCTTGTAATGACAAGGTTGCACTGATCCCATGACTCTCATCTTTCCAAATAAGAAAATGTTAATCTGGTTAAATATAAACACACACACACACACACACACACACACACACACACACACACACACACACAGTCTGGTGTAGAGACTGGCTCTCAAAAAGCCATATAACCTGCTTTCCAGAGACTCTGGACTGGCAATACTCCATTACTGCACAACCTCCTAAGTTAGGAGCCCCAAGAACTGAGGCTTGTTCTGATGCAGGCGCCAGATAGAGGGACCCTTTCCCGCTGTTCTGCCATTTTTTTCTCCAATAATGGTCCAAGATGTGGACATGGCACAAGTTTGTTGGACTTTTGTTTTTGGTGTCAAACCCTGTGATGCCCAGGGTTTACTCCTGGCTATGCACTCAGAAATGGCTCCTGGCTCGGGGGACCATTGGGATGCCGAGGATCAAACCAAGGTCCGTCCTGGATCAGCTGTGTGCAAGGCAAACGCCCTACTGCTGTGCTATTGCTCCGGCCCCTGTAGGACTTTTTTGGGAAGGGCCACATCTCATGGTGCTTAGGGGTTACTCCTGGCTCTACACTCAGGAATCACTCCTGGAAGGCTCAGGGGAACATATGGAGATCGAATCCAAGTTGCCTGCATGAAAAGCAAATGCCCTACTCACCACTGTACTATTGCTCTGGCCCTGGTGCATGCACAAGTTAATGCATGCCCAATTTCCAATTTGGGGGTGAGGGTGATATTTGGGTCATACCCAGTAATGATCAGGAGCTACTCTTGACTTTGTGCTCAAGGATCATCCTGGCAGGACTTGGGACTATATAGGGTCCTTTCTGGGAATTCAAACCAAAGCTAATTTATGCAAGATGAGCTCTGTACTCTCCAACCCTGGCCAGAACCAACTTTCAGCCTATCCTCTAACAGCTGGAACCTGACCAAGAAGAGAAACCCTCTCACATCCCTTCCTCATTATTTGTAAATGGCATTAGAGCTACAAGGTGTCCAGGGGAAACCATTCTTTCAGACATTTTCTTATGGTTTAGGCTTGAGAAATGGTGACTGGGTGACTGTAGGAGTAAGTTGTGAAGGCAGACCCTGCTCCTTTTTGCTGCAAAACAGTCTGCAAGGATCCCCACCTTATTCCACATGTCACCTGCATTCCAGTAGTCAATGACTCAGTCCTTAGAACATTTCTTTCCTATCCCTGAATCAAAGGGGCAGCATAATTGACCAGTTCACCCCAGATCTGGCACCAGAGTCCCCACCTTTTATTTGGCAGCCTTCAGACAAGTTCTTCTTCCATCCTGAATGTCCTTACCTAGGACAAGGATGTCTATACCCTATAGACTCAGTTCTCCAGCCTTTGCATTACTCCTGCTGGGTTGCATCCTCACATGGTCCTGCTCCTGGTTGTCACATGGTGCGGCTTTGCCTGGACAGCCCCCACCGTTGGCCAGCTTGTCTGGTCTGGTTTCTCTAATCCTCCCTGAGAAGCCCAAGTGAGCTGTTTCAAATTGTTAACTCAGATCACACCACACCTCGGCCTAAAACCCATAATGCGGTACACTGCCTTAGGGCCAGCACTCAACTCCCTCACATACTTTTAAGACCCAACCCTGCTAAGCTCATTCAGTACCAGCTTTAGCCGGCTTGTGTAAGCCCTTCCAAAACCACCTGCACACAAAACCACAATTCTCACCTGTACATCTTTGCTTAGAACTTTTTCTCTACCCTTGGTACCTCATTAGCTTATGAGAGTCACTTCAAATGTCACTTTGTGCTTTATTTTGGGGGCTACACTTCACAGTACCTAGCAATCACTCCTGGTGTTCCAGGGACCACAGTGGTGCTAGAGTGCTAGGATCGAACCCAGGCTGGCCAAGTGCAAGGCAAGCACCTGCTATACTCAAACCAGTGACCTATCACTTCAAGCTGGGCTGGATTGTTCCTCAGTTCTCCAAGAAATTTTCTAGCTTCACCGTTTTTTGTCATTTTAGTTTGTAATTGACTGTTCCCAACAATCTTCCTCTACACAATAACAAAGTCCTGAGTGCCAGAGATCCAAGTTTCCAGAAATGGGTCTGTGCTGCCGGGGGTCGCAGGGGCCATGTAAGCAAGACTGATAAAATACTTCAAGCCTTTTTAAATAGAGAAGTCTATTACAAAGCTCTAGGCCTGGAGAGGGAGAGAGAGAGGGTGATAAAGCTGAGTTTGGGACTGGGGTAAGGCCAGATTGAGGGCCAGGTAAAGGGGAAACAAGTGTTCAAAGGAAAAGGTAACCAGTTCAAGAGATGCAGCCAAAATCAGGGAGAAAAGCAGTAGCTAGGAGTAGAGACTTTGGTCAGATTGCTACTCCAACTGCCTCTTCAAACTGCCATTGGGTGGGGTGGGAGGAGATGGGGCTGTTTTGGGGGGCTATAAACCCAGCCAACCAAGGTCTTTCTTAAAGGGGCAGACCTGTTTTATGGCTGGTGCTAGGCTTCTGCTGAAGTAATGTAGGACAAGACCCGAGGGCCACAGAAATGCATCCTAACAAAATGAATGACTGATGACAAAACAAGGAGAGGTGGATGTCTGAGGTACAGGGAGGTGTCAGATTTTCACTCTATGCCTCAAAGAACCTACTCAAAATAAGGCCCACAAAGCACATGAGAATCACCAGGGACACTGAGTGTCCAGCACAGTGGTCAACAGGTAGGAGCTTCCTCAGGGTCCCTGTAGGCTGGGGCGGGTTCTCAGTTTCCCTACAGACGAGAATAGTCACTTCTAGGTCTAAAGAGCTCAGTTGGGGTCTCAGTTGATTGAAGACAACTGTATGACCCTGAGACCCCAGTAACTTCGGCTTTTCTGAGCTGATCTTTGGTCTTTGCTATAGGATGCCTGTATTGCCTACTCCTGGGTCCTGGTACAACTAAGCAAGACCAAGCAGTTTTCTTCATTTTACTTTAAACCTGTGCCATTATATTCAAAAGGAGTTTGTGGTAGACAGTAATTGCCTTATTTTTTTTAAGCCAAAGTTAAGTCTTTTAGTCAGTGTATTGAGATAACTTAATTAATGTAATTATGATGATTCTTGGATTAAAATCTGCCAACCTAAAAGAAAAGTAAAGCACTTCTTCAAACCCTTAAGTTAATATCAAATGAAAACTGTTACTTGTTAAAAACCAGAGAAATGTGACTGACCCTGCAATCTTCGTGGCTTGAAGCTTCACTGGATAATATGCTTGCAACTGCAGGAGGGAGTAGAGTTGAGGGTGAGAGCAGAGATCTTTCCACTGCCACCCACTGCCCAGGGGAAAAAAGGTGCTGGTGGGGATCAAGAGTAACAGTTTAGGGAGGAACTGTCAGGGCCTATTGTTCTTGCCATCAGAGAACTTTCTTCGAGCCTATTACTGAAACAAGGGGAAAAAGGCCCCAAAGTCTTCAATCATCAAGAATATCAGCAGAAACAAAAATTACATTCTCCCCTTAGAAGCAAGAACAGTTGACAGCATTTCACTTCCCCTTGGGCAAGACAAACAGAATGAAACTATTTCATTGAACGGCTTTTTTATTAGGAACCAGGAGAATGAGCTGTGTATTCCTCTCTAACAGTTTAGAGCAGGTCATGGGGCCCAGGATGCAGGTGGTCAAATGTGCCATGGATGCGCTCTGTAGTGGTCACTGGGCCCAGGATGCAGGTGGTTGAATGTATGGTGGATGACCTCTGCAGTGATCGCCAGGCCCAGGATAGATTCAGTTGAATGTGCTGTAGATCTGCCCTGTGGTGGTCAATGGGCCCAGGATGGAGGCGGTTGAACGTGCCATGGAAACAACCTGCAGTGGTCACCAGGCCGGGATGGAGGTGGTAGAATGTGCCATGGGTGAGCTCTGCAAAGGGCCTGGAAGGAAAGGTGCTGGCATTGAGGCTGGCAGGAACTGGTGCTCGCCAAAGTACCAATGGCCCAGGGAGAGCCCTCTAATTCTAACTCCATTCGAGGCTGGAGCATGCCGGGAGGCAGAGGCAGCGGCTAGAGTGAGTGGGGTACAGCCTGGTGTCTGGGCCCCTGGCTTCGTCAGTGCCTTCTCACTTGCTGGCTCTCCAATCCTCTTGCTGTTTGGTGAGGATGTATTTGAAAAACTCATACACAGACCACGCAATGGCCGTGGAGGGGATCTGGTAAATGACTCTCGCCTGAACCCCTCGGAAGTAGGCGGTCACCCCGCCTACTTGGTACACCGTCCTGAAGGCATTAGCCATGCCTGTGATGTTGGAGTTCCATGCCAGGGATTCCTGGGTGTTGAGCAGTGTTTTGCAAACGTCCAGTGGGGTGGTGGCGGCGGCAGCGACAGCTCCAGCACAAGCTCCGGAGAGCATGTGGGAGCTGGGGTTGTACCGTCTCTGGGGGTTAAAGTGCTCCTGCAGAAATTCATAGGTCATGAAGTGGATGGCTTGGAAGGGAACATTCATGGTTAGCTGCGTGGTATAGCTGCGGTAAAAGGCGCCGGCCCCTTCGTTTTGCCACACTGCCCGTACACAGTCCTTCACCCGGTGATAGGGGGAGTTGTACATCTGCATCCTCTGCTTGACCACTAGCGGCGGCAGTCACAGAAGAGTTCACAGGAGGGTTCAGTGGGCCAGCCAAGGGGATGGGTGACAGAGAGAGGGAAAAAGAATGTGAACTCCCAGTTTGCCTGGTAGGGTAGGAGTTATCTTTTTGTTTTGGGGCCATACCCAGTGGTACAAACTCAGGGGAATATATAAAATGATGGGAATCAAACCCAGGTTAACCATGTTCAAGGCCTTACCTGCTATAATATCTCTGACCTAGATGTTGTCTTTTTATTTTTGAGGAGTGGAAAGAAGCAGGCCAGTAAAGTAATAAGAAAAATAACGACATATGTAAAAGCTTAATGGGCTAATGACATGCTTTGCATGGGGGAGGCCTGGACTCCATACCTGGCATCAGAAATTCCCTCAGCACCACGAAGAGTCACTCCTGAGCACAGAGGCATGAGTATCCCCTAGCTGAGCTTGCTGAAGCCCCCAATAGGTCTACTTCTAGTAGGATTTCTTTAAATGCGGCCATAGTTAATACACAGGTCATATCTGAGTTTTTAAAGACTCTTGTTTCTTTGAAATCAATACTAAGGACATTCATTGGTCCTTTTCTACCTCCCGAAACAAATTACACACAGCAGCAATGAACATAATGCACTCGGCCTGCAGGTACATAGCATCTAACTCTCAGCTAGGAAAGGAGGAAGCACTATGATACCTAAATAAAGACATTAGCCGAGGAGGTGGCTTGTTTCCAAGCATCTTCATCTCCTGTGAGTGCAAGAGCTCAGATCTGCTGCTTCACTCTGCCTTGCCCAGGCCACAGCCTCTCTTTATGGGGCAAATCTGGAAACGCAAGGCCTTATGGTGACAATGTTCCCCTTTCAGGTTTGCTTAGGTAGCGAGCACATCCTTGTCCTGAAAGCTGAGGTCCAAGCTGCAGAACAGGGGCTGAACTCTAGTTCCTCCTTTTGTAATCTTAGCTCAATTCCCTTCAGTCCACAGCTGGAACTGAGCCAAACCCAGCCATGCTTAGTGGTTGCTCTGAACTTACTGCCCAGGGACTATGCGTGTCAGAGTCAAACCTGGGGCTTCTGTGTGCAAAGTACAAACTCCAAACCCCTTAGCCATCTCCCCAGACCCAAGAGCCTATTTTTCTTTATAATATCAAAATCCAGTATGCCCCTAAGAAGAAAAGTGAAATAAGTTACATTTCCAGATGAAAGTCAATCTACCTTGAAGGTAGATTCCAAAGAAGGTCCAGGGAACAAGTTCAGGGGAGTCCTGTCTTTTCCCAGAGAAACCCAGAGATGAATTCAATTTCAGAGGCTCCTTAGGGGTGCTCCCAACATGGAGGGAGTACCCTCTAGTGGTCAAACTCAGAAGCTCAGCAGCATTGCCCAAGGCTTTCACCTGCCAGTCAAGATTGGAGGGAAAACATGGGCAGGAGGGCAGCTGCCCACAGAGGGAAAGAAGAAAGAATTGTTACCTTCTGCTGGATTCATGGCTGCATCATGAAGCAACGTGGCCACACAGCCGGCTGCACCTGCAGAGGAAAAACAACTGCCACATGTAAGGCCATGAGAAGACGGCTGACTCACTGCAGCCACACCGGGAGTGCTCAGGGGCCTGAAGAATCCCACTGCTTCTCCACTCCTGCTCCCAGTGGCCTGCTCAGCCCACCAGTGGGGAATGTGGCCAGAAAGAGTCCATGAAAACGGACATTTCTGAGAACAAAGGTGATTTCTGACCTAGAAAGGCGAAGGCACTGCTGCCAGGGGATGCTCGGGCCCCACCTGCCTCCAGGAGAGTGAATGTGTGGAGGACCTGGGTGTTCACTGATCTGTAGCCCCTGTGCTGTCTGGCTTATCTCCAAGTAGCCCGCCTTTACCTTGCTCTGCAGACTTATTTCTCAGAATGGACAATACCACACCCTGGATGGATCCAGCGGGCAATAGTAGCCTTGGTTACAAAGGGTGGGAGCACTTTGTTTCGGGTCTAAAGGTAAGATTTCTCAGGAGAACTGTTGATTTTTATTTTTTTCTCTGAAAAAATTCTGTCTTCCTTCCCTTCTTTCCATGCTACCCTCAGCCTGCCCTCCGAGTTCCCGGGACAGAAGTCCCTCGGCCTCATCCCATAACCACGTGAGCTGCGTCTGGGCATCTGGGATCCTGAAAAGGTGAGGTGGAGAGCTGGGGCTCCATTAGGGTCTTCCTTGGGTACTGGGGCCACCACCAGTCCTGCCCCCAGGGAGCAGGATGCCACCCGCCTATCAAGAAATAAGACCACAGGGGAGGCAGTTGAGTCCATGGCTCCACGTTACCCAGGCATTAGAAGCTGCTGTCAGGGAGAAGATGAGAGAGTCAAGCTGGTAGGTAAGGGAGGAATTGTAACCCTCTGTCGAGGTGCCTCAAGAGACAGATGGGGTTGAAGCAGCCTGTTGTCTGCGCACATCAGGTTTAGAAGTCCCTCCCCTACAATCTGGCCTCCCCCAGCCCCAAGCTTCAGCGCCAAACCATGCTGAGACTGGAAAGCAATTGATAGCAGCAAAGCCCAAAGAGTTGGGGGAGTGGGGGCACCAGGAAGGCTCAATACCATTGGCAACATGGCTGTTGCCCCCAGGATGGATTCTATCACTCAGTGTCTTTTTTAACTTTTCGTAGCAGGCAAAATAGAGGGCATGGGCAGGCCCGGCCCCTGTTGCTGTGACGTTAAGCCCCCGCATGGGCCTCCACAGGCCCTCGGTTCTTATAATCCTCCAGAGGGCCTCCAGCACATTGCGGTATCGGGCTGCTGGGTCAGGCTGTAAGCTCTGCATCCGGGTCTGAAATGAGAAAAAGAAGTGCAAGGTCAGTGACAAGAGCTTCTTGCTCAACCCTGGTACCCAGGCTTTGGGCTTTGGACAGCCTTCCACATGGAACTGTGCCAGCATGCAGGAATGAGCCCTCGAATCCAATTTGACTTCCTTCCCAATGCATACTAAGTTTTTTCCAAGTCCTGAGCCCTCCTTTTTCCTCGACTGATTCATAAAGAGTGGAATGTTTTCAAGGAGCACCTCACCATCTGGGAAGTGTCCTTAAACTCTCCAATGATTCCAACTCCAGCAACGAATAAGTGTGTTCAAAAGTTATTTTGTACCAGAAACTCAGGTTTTTCCACAAAAATAGATTCTAAAGTCAAAGACGTACTTTTTACAACATATTTTAAGCATCATTTAAAAATAAAATGCAGGGAGTTAGAGAGAGATTTGGGTTATGCCTGGCCGTGCTCAAAAAGATCAAGTGCGGTGTTAAGGATCAAACCAGGGGCCGGACAGATAGCATGACGGTCAGGTGTTTGCCTTTCATGCAGAAGGTCGGTGGTTTGAATCCCGGCATCCCATATGGTCCCGAGCCTGCCAGGAGCGATTTCTGAGCATAGAGCCAGGAGGAACCCCTGAGCACTGCCGGGTGTGACCCAAAAACAAAAAACAAAAAGAATCAAACCACGAGGGGCTGGAGTAATAGCAAACATTTGTGTTTGCCTTGCTGACCTGAGACCAACCCCAGCATCCTATACGGTTCCCAGAGACTGCCAGGAGTAAGGAGCAATTTCTGAGTGCAGAGGCAGGAGTAACCCCTGAGTGCCACAGGGTATGGCCCAAAAAACAAAAGGAAGGGAAAGAAGAAAAGAAGAAAGAATCTATCATCTTTTGATAGCATGTCAGATTAAGCAAAAGTCATAATTCTTCAGACTATCATAGGAATTGAGTGTCTAAGTTAAGCTAGTCTTAGCAAAAATATTATTACTATTAGATGTTACTCTAATTTTTTTTTTTTTTTGTGGTTTTTGGGTCACACCCGGTAGTGCTCAGGGGTTTTTCCTGGCTCTGTGCTCAGAAATTGCTCCTGGCAGGCACGGGGACCATATGGGATGCCGGGATTCGAACGGATAACCTTCTGCATGAAAGGTAAACGCCTTACCTCCATGCTATCTCTCTGGCCCTGTTACTCTAATTTTATGAAAAAGTTTACCCTGAAATTAAGTAAGTGAAAACCAAACTACTATCTAAGATTAAGGGGCTTCTAGATTTCTCGTTTATAATTGATCAAATTTCAAAATACAGGCGTAAATAAAATCAGTGTCCATGAAACTTAATTTTTGGTGAAGCAAGGACAATGATTGGAATAAAAGTGTAAGATTGATATGCTGTTCTAGGCAGTTTAATTGAAATTTGGGAGATGAATCTTATTTGTGAATTTCAATAAGGAGTTTATATCTCCTCAGGGACTTTAAAATCCATGAGAGGAGTTACTCAGAGGTTTTAGTAATTTGGCTATTAATAAATATAAATAGGGTCTGATGGCTTAACAACTGTGTTTTCAAGGGCCAGAGAAATAGCACAGTAGTAGGGAGTTAGCCTTGCACACAGCCAACCTGGGATGGACCTGGGTTCGATCCCTGGCATTCTATATGGTCCCTGAGCCTGCCAGGAGCTACCCCTGACTGCTGCTGGGTGTGGCCCAATAAACAAAAAAAAACACTGTGTTTTCATAAGTTTTTTGAAACTGATCTGCAGCAGGGGTGTGTCTCTATGATAGTAAAGTGAAGTGTTGATTCCTGGCAACACATGATTCCTCCTATTAGGAGTGACTCCTGAGCACCTAGTTATAAGTATCCCCTAAGCATTGCTGGGTATAGCCCCCAAACCAACAAAAACTCATCTTGTAAAGAGAAAATATTCAGAAATTAAATGGTTGTGGGACCAAATAGAACAGGGGATTGTCTTGCATATGGCCTAGCCTGGTTCAATCCCCAGCACTGCATATGGCCCTCAGAGCATCACCAGGAGGGAATCCAAGCATAGATCCAGGAAGAATCCCTAGAAGTTGTTGGTATAGCCCAAACATATCAAGTCCCCCAAATAAAAATGACATGGTTCTGCTGGAGTGAATGGCAGTATTTGGGCAACCAAAAAGGTCTTGAAACTGTTTATCTTCAGGGAACAAAGCAATAGTACAGCATGTAGGACATCTGCATGCAGGCGACCCAGGGTTACTCTCCAGCACCACATATGGTTCCCCCTAGCCCTTCCAAAAGTGATATTGGAAGACAGAACCAGGAGAAAACCTTGAGCACTGCCAGGTTAGGCCCCCAAACCAGGAAATGTAAAATTGTAAAAAGGATCTGTCTCCAGATTCCTGGAACCCTTTACTTTACTGGAAATATGGATTATGGTCAAGTTATTGTGAACATTTTTATTGTGTCCCCTGCAGGATGGCCTAGGGCAGTGATGGCTAACCTTTTTGAGCCTGAGTGCCCAAACTGCCATACAATGCCCAGTCCTCTCAATGGCCTGTCCAGCCCTGTTGCCAGGTGAGCTGCAAAGCAGACAATGGCACATTCGCCTCCTGCCACACTGCATATCTTAATTGCAGACCCTTTCCTGCATGCCAGCTGCAAGGCCTTCGCTTGCCACCGCTGGCACACATGCCATAGGTTCGCCATCAAGGGCCTAGGGGACACACCAATACTGGTAACAAAGCTTACCTACTCTGCTTGTCCTGGGCACTTCAAGCTACTAACTCATCATCCCCCAGACCTTTTCCTGTCTTGCCAACTTTATCAGACTTAGTCTCAGAATAAGATGTTACTGGAGTTTGAACCTGTGGCCTCAGATTGGCTGTGCAAGTGCGTTACACCATGGAGCCCTATTTCAAAGAGTGCTTTGAACTACTGAGTCCTTGAACATTTTCCAAACATCTAGATTCAACTCGATATGGCAAGGCACCGGGCATAGTCTGAAAAATATAGGAATGATGGGTTGGGGTCAATACAGGGGTTAATACATTTGCCTTTTTTTTTTAAATATATTTTTTATTTAAGTAACATGATCATATTTGGGTTACAGTCATAACCAGAACACCCCCCTTCACCAGTGTAACATTACCCCCTCCCCCTTCTCATCTTCTGCCTATATTCGAGACAGGCATTCTACTACAGTTATTTGTTTTTAAATTCAGTAAGCTGTATTTTTTTTCCTTAAAGGATAAGAGTAAAAAAATATAGTAAAGGTGTGATAGTGGCAATCGCCGTTGTTTGCATAGGTCCAGAAAAATGGGGAAAATGGAAAAAAAATCCTTGACCTGATTACAAAAAGGCCTCACCCCAGAAGTTTATTGGCATAAGACAGACTCTGGGTTCCAGGCATACCAGTCCATCCTACTCCAGTCATTCTCAAGGTCCCTGTGAAACTTTTTCACACTTTAGCTATTGTTGGTATCAGATTCTTATATTTAAAGACTCTGGATTCTGTGCATTTCTTTTATCGATGTCAGACTGATGTGGAGCATCCTCTAGTTTCAGCATACCATTAAATGCGGAGCGATCTGCCCTGCATGCACACTGTTGCTGAGTCATCTGGGTGTTGGGAGCACTCTTTGGAGTAAGTCAATGCCAAAGCAGTGGTAGGTCTTCCCTGGTAGAGGCTTGGATCCTGGTAATTTTAAAGACAATTGTGGTTGTTTCCATAGATGGTATCCATTGTTCAGGTGTGTGTGGGCGATGCCCATTCTTCTGAAGCCTGAGCCAAATCATTATGTCAATGTTCAGGGTAAAAGGTCTAATTACATTACCAAATTTGTGTTCCCATCTCTATTAGATAAGAACTTGTTTGCATATGTATTATTTTCCCATTTTAATGTGCCTATGCAAAAGAGAAGCAATGCCACAAGATATTGTTGGTGCATCTGGGGGCCGACGAATAAAGTCCAATATTCCCCGTAACTTGAATACACTTGTCTTTTATCCTATCAACTCTGGTTCGAATCACTGGCACACAGAGGATCCAGATGCTGCCAGGTATTCCTGACCATAAAGCCAAGGACTGCATCAGAGTCGCCCCACCGCTGCATAAAGCCTAACAGTTTGCTGTATATGCACAAGCACATGTGAAAACATACATGCACACACACAATGAATGGCTCCCAAAATGTAGTGGCTGAGTAAAAATCTTTTAGAGAAAGATAAACTCAAGTATTTATGATCAGACTTCAATGAAAAAGAAAGACCAGGCCAGAGAGACAGCACAGTGGTAGAGCATTTGACTTGCATGCGACCAACATGGATGGACCTGGGTTCAATCTCTGGCATCCCACATGGTCCCCTGAGCCTGCTAGGAGCAATTTCTGAGCACAGAGCCAAGGGTAACTGCTGAGTGCCACTGGGTGTGGCCCAAAAAAAGAAAAAAAAAAAAAAAGAAAAAAAAGGAAAAGAAAAGACCACCTACTTACTGCCTGGCTGTAAAGAAAAACAAAATTAGTGGAGAAGTATATGACTTGGTAAAAAGACAAAATACGTTTGGGGCCAGAGCAATAATAGCACAGTGAGTAGGGCTTTTGCCTTAAAAGCAGCAAACCTGGGGTTGATCCCTGGCATTCCATATAGTCCCCCAAGAACTGCCAGGAATAGGAGTAGTTCCTAAGTGCAGAACCAGGAATAGCCTGAGCTTCGTCAGAGGTGCCAAAAATGAAAAACGAAACAAAATAGACAAGGTGTGTTTGAATCAGATGGCCCAAATTTGAGCTCCAACTACGGAGTCTTGGTTATATAACTTTATCTCTTTGAGTTTCAATGTTGTCATCTAGCTGCAGACTACGAATGGCTGGCTAAGAGCTGACAAGTAGTACAGTAAGGTAGTTGCCCTGCATGTAGCCAACCTAGGTTTGATTGCTGGCATTTCATATGGTCCCCAGAAATACCTCCAGGAGTGATCCTGAATCTTGAACATAAAGCCAGGAGGAAGCCCTGAGCACCACCGGGTATAGCTAATAGAGTAACTGTGTTTACTGTACAAAAAGCCAACAGGGGCCAGAGAGATAGCACTCCAGTAGGGCATTTGTCTTGCATGCAGCCGACCTAGGCGATTGGTGGTTTGAATCCCGGCATCCTATATGGTCCCCTGTGCCTGCCAGGGGCAATTTCTGAGTGGAGAGCCAGGAGTAACCCCTGAGCGCAGCCGGGTGTGACCACTCCCCCCCCCCCCAAAAAAAAAAACGGGCTGGCGCGGAGGCGCTAGAAGTAAGGTGTCTGCCTTGCCAGTGCTAGCCTAAGACGGACCGCGGTTCGATCCCCCAGCGTCCCATATGGTCCCCCAAGCCAGGAGCGACTTTTGAGTGCATATCCAGGAGTAACCCCTAAGTGTCACAGGGTGTGGCCCAAAAACAAAACAAAAAAACAAAAACAAAAACAAAAAAGCACATAAAAGTCTGTTGACTTATGAGATGCCAGAAATAAGGATTTTTAAAGTAAGTCAAATATGATTCTCATAAATATTCATATCTTAGAATTTACAGATCCATGGCAGTGTTGGATAAGTTGGATTCAAATTATACACAGGGACTTAATAGTTTTTAACCACTAAGAGATATTTTGTGTTTTCATTTTAAGGTTTCTCTGTGGCTCTAGTGCTCTGTATGTTCAGCTTTTCATCTGAAGGTCATGATGAAAGAGAAGCACCGTTGCAAAATTCTGTGTCTTGCTTGTTCTTGAAAATTCCTTCTTGGAGACTGTACAGAAAGCTTGGGAATCAGAGAGAACTAAAATCAGGACTCTGGGGTAAGGCAAGCATACAGCCCTCTATCGATTCATGGCACTATATGGTTCCCCAGCACTCCCAGGTGTAGATGAACAGCCTCCACTATCCACCCTCTGTCTGCCCCCCAATAAACTACAAATCTACCAATTAAACTCCATGGCCTCAGGCAAGTTACCTGCCTCCTTTTCTTCATTTGTAAAACAGTGAACAAGGGACCACTTTCTGAGAACATATTTGATTCTAAATGGTGTCAGCTACTAAAATATCAAGTCCACAGACCTGAATGAGCACTTGCTTCCTCATCTACACTGCAACCCAAAATATAAACTAGCACTTTGTGAAGCTGTTTCGAGCAGTGCATGAATCCAGCTATGAAGGCACATGCCTGGGAAACAACAATCTCCACATATCAAATATTCAATATAGACAAGAAAATAAAATCAGCCAGTTTCACTTCCTAATCTTTCATTAATAAGTGAAATTACGGGGCCGGGTAGGTGGCGCTGGAGGTAAGGGGTCTGCCTTGCAAGCGCTAGCCAAGGAAGGACCGCGGTTCGATCCCCCGGCGTCCCATATGGTCCCCCCAAGCCAGGGGCGATTTCTGAGCACATAGCCAGGAGTAACCCCTGAGCGTCAAACGGGTGTGGCCCAAAAACCAAAAAAAAAAAAAAAAAAATAAGTGAAATTACAACCATTTATACTTGGAGTTTAGAGAAGACTCACTTCCCCTTGCTCTTTAATGTATGACATAGGGAGATGCAGCTTCCCCAAAGGAATCAGCCAGCAGCACTGGAGCCACAGGGATGCCTGTGAAAAGCATCTCAAAGCTTTGGCTTGCAGAGCCTGTCACAGCAGGGAAAGACTAGTGCTATCTTCTGTAGCCCAGGAAAGAAAAACTTGGGTTGATTTGGATTTGAAGACTCCTTTTTTTGTTTTGTTTTGGGGCCACACCTGGTGGTGCTTGGATTTACTCCTGGCTCCACATTCAGGAATATACTCCTGGTAGTGCTCAGGGGACCAAATGGGATGTGCTGGAGATCACACCTGGATTCGCTATATGCAGGGCAAGTGCCTTTCTGCTATGCTATCACTCCAGCCCTTCCAAGCTCAGTATTATGACCATGAAATAGCTGGCTGAGTAACTGTGGCCTGGCAAGGCTACCCTGACGGGCCATGGTCCAGCTCAAGGATAAGTTGTGTCGACCCCCCTTAGTAATCAGATGGGGAGCAGAGTGGGAGGTAGGGTGGGGAAAAGGGGGACAGAAGCAAACTGTGGTTGCTCTTTTAGGCTCCAGCCAGTCCTCACTACAGGTGAGCTGTTCTAGGTTCCCTGCTTCCTGCCCTGCAACCAAGGGGGTAAAAGCACTTCCTAAAAAGGTTTGAATTTTACTTTTAGAGCTACACAGAAGTATTTTGTTTGTTTGTTTTTGTTTTGGGGTCATACCCGGCAGCGCTCAGGGGTTACTCCTGGCTCCACACTCAGAAATCGCTCTTGGCAGGCTCAGGAGACCATATGGGATGCCAGGATTTGAACCATCGACCTTCTGCATGCAAGGCAAATGCTTTACCTCCATGCTATCTCTCTGGCCCCACACAGAAGTATTTAACACACATTTATCCTGGTGGTTTCACCAAGTTCCTTCCAGTCTTTTAAATGGCAGCAATAATGGCAAATGAGAATGATTCTTCTGATACAGGCTTTTGTGTTTGAAAATGCCAGAGTAGTTTTTCCTCAGATCAAAAAGCTATTTTTTAAATGTGAAATTTTGAGGCATGACTGCAAAGTCATACGACGAATCTTTAAAAAGGAAAAGTTCCAATGGTTATTCAAATTAGTAAGAACTTGTCTTTAAGACAGTTGACTTCGAAGGCTAGCAGTGACTTATTCCAATAAATGCTACGGTTACGCAAAACCAATTCTGGAACTCCTCTTTCGTAAGTATTCCCTCAGTGGATTTCTCAGTCCTGAGAATAAATCAGCCTCTAGCCTTCTGGCCTCATTCTGTCTTTGGAATAATTAAATCAGTGTTTCCCAATCAGTACTACTTATTTTAATTCCACAACTTTTTCATCTTATTTGATTCGGAATGATTCTGTTACTGCCAAATCAACTTCACCTTGTCAGAGGACAAAAATTCGTCACTTTTTTCTGTTTGTTTTTGGTGCTCAGGGTTTACTCCTAGCTCTGCACTCAGTGATCATTGCTGCTAGGGTTCAAGTGATCATCAGGGGACCACTCTGGGTCTGTTGTGCGTAAGGTAAGCACCTTGCCTGCTGTATTCTTCCTCTAGCTCCAAAGATTTGCCACATTTACAGTTGTACAGTCAGAGAAGAATTCAGTGTTTAAAGCAGCGATGGCATTCTGCAACTATATAGTGTACGGAAATAACCTCTCAAGGTAATGGGACAAAATGTAATTTATTACAGTTATTATTATTATTATTATTATTATTATTATTATTATTATTATTTTGGCTCCACCAGGCGGTGTTCGGGGCTTACTCCTGTCTCTGTGCTCAGAAAACACTCCTGGCAGGCTCGGGGGACCAAATGGAATGCCGGGGATCAAACTCAGGTACGTCCCGGATGGGCCGCGTGCAAAGCCGCACAAGGCAAACACCTTACCACTGTGCTATCGCTTCAGCCCTACAGTAATATTTCTAAGATACATTATTACATTGTATTTTTTCAAGTCATTAAGTAATTCTCATTGCTCTGCTTGATCTAGTTTTCACCTGATAACTTTCCTGAAACAGCAGCCGGCCTCGAATCCAAACTCCCAGGCATATGTAATAATGAGGCTACTTTGCAGTTAATTCTTAACTTTTGGGATACATTCCACCTAAACCCTGTAACATAAACATCTGACTCTTTTTCTGTGTGTATTCATCCAAGTTGCTATTCCCAATACTCTTAGAGCATTAGTCAATCATTTTTTCCTCTCGTGGACCTTACTCTTTTCTCCTCTTCTCCCCACTTTACAAGGGCATTTAAAATTCTGTCTACCTTGGCCAGTGCAAGTGCTAGTTTCAGTGGGCACTGTCCTTGTTAGGCGTTCCCCTGCAGCACTTTAGAATCCGCCCACACCTACCCATTCCATGACCTTCACAAAGGCCCAATGAGCACTTTCTTCATCTCGTCCTCCACATACCTAAAGCACTAGAGATCCAAGAGTAGACTCTGCACTCTTGGAGTTAATATCCCCTGCCTTTGGAATCCGTTAATGTTTCTCCTAAATGTGCTGAGAAAACATACACCAGAGACTGTGAGGATACTGTTTGACAGCTCTTCCCACGATAAGGAGGCACCGTTTCTACCATAATTTCTCTCCAGGGTTCCCGGGAGTCTACTTCTCCTTCCATTGCGCTCACATTCCGGGACTGGTCTCTGTGCTAATGCAGAACTGTCAGGACTTGGATGCACCATTCCTCCTCGGCGTGGAAGCGGGTAGTTTGACTTTCAGGTGAACTGAGCCCTCCAGCCATCATCACACGGCGTTTTCTTCTCATTTTTCACCAGTCTCATCACGCGCCCTTTTCCCCTTGCAGCCAAGTTCAGGCGGCCCAAGTAAGGCGCCCACCGTTCCTTCTCTGATAAGGGCAAGTTGCAGCGCTCCTTGCACACCCGCGTCCCAGCAATCCCAGATCCCAGCTGGGCTGTCAACGCTCAGGAAATAGGTGGGGTTCCCCAGCTCCACGCACAGGGAAACCGAAACCTCCTTCAGGACGCAAGCAGGCCGAGTCTGCACCGTTTGCAGCCGGGAACGAATCCCGGGGCGCACAGACTCAGCTTTCAAGTGAATCCTTTGTGGATTCGGGTCCAGGCCCTGTCACTTCTAAAGGAGGAAACAGGGAGTACCCGGCTCGTCTTACTCACTCGGACCCTTCGGAAAGAAGGTCCTGTTCTGGCAGGCCACTTGCCATCACCTTCTGCAGATGGTGAACTCACCTGTGCCTCTCTCCTCCCTCCAGGGCCTTGGGCGGACACATGTCTATCTACCGTGACACGGCCACGACCTCCCGGGGGGGAAAAATGGTCTTGGTGCCAGGTTCGACTCCCAGTCCCGTCCTGGATTGCAGGATGCAATTGCATCGATGGTTCTCGCACGGTTCTTACTGGAAGGAACCAGGATCGGACACCCGCTCTCGGCAGGGCTCTCCGGGCTCTGGCCAGGAGGACCCAGAAAAGTGGGCTCAGCACCCCGGGAAGGTTGCAAACTGGGTCCCGGGCTCACCTTGACGCAGTCGACGGGATACATCACGCAATGCTCCAGGATCCCAGCCACGGCGCCCGCCACCATGTGCGTGGTGACAGTGGCTCCCGCCGGCAGCGCTTCGTAGTCCGGGTCTTGCCGTACCGGGGGCCTGCAGGCCCCGGACTCCCCGCCGCCGGTCCCCCGGCCCACGCCCCGCTGCAGCCACCCGTCCAGCAGCGCCGACTCCCCGGGGCTCCGCCCCGGCCCAGCTGTCGGCCCTCCCGCCACACCGCCTGCACTCCGCCCCTCCAACTCCATCCACCCGGGCCAGCTGCGGCGCACGCCGCCGCCGCCGTCGCCGCCGCCGCCCCCCGGCCCCGTAGCGTCGGCCTCAGGCGCGGCCCAGCGAGCCCGGGGCCTCCGGCTCCCGCTAGCAACCTGGGCACGCCCCCTAGCCTGCCATTGGTGCCGCCTCCGAGTAGGCCCCGCCTTATCAATGACGTAAAGAATTGTGTCCGAGCTATTGGTCAGCTTTTCTGTCATTCCTGCCCCAGCGCTGCTGACGTCCCGCCCCTTCCCCTTTGATCTTGGAAGCTTCTTGTTTATTGGCCGCTGATTGGTTGACAGGTCGAATCCACCCGCCCTCGCTGTTTCTGGAGGGCGGGAGAAACGAAAATCTGCGATTCTGATTGGTTCAACCATTCCCGATGATTCGACCGCAGCCATTGGCCCGCACCACGCCGGGCTCTGATTGGCTGGCTCCTGGAAGCGCTCTCCACGCCGAAAGGCTTCGAGGCCAGATTTGGATCCCGGAAGTTGGTGCTGGCGGCAACGCGGGCGCCGGGTTGGGATCGAGTTGGGGAGTTGGGGGCCATGCCGGGCCTGCAAGGTCAAACCGCTCTAGAGTCGCCGTTGGGACCCGCGCTCGAGCAGCCGCCCCCAAATCCAGAGAGACGCGGGGTGCCACCGGGGGCCCCCTCGGTCCGAGAGCTGTGTTCCCGCGGGATCTCGGCCCGGCAGGAGGCGGAGCCACGCCTGGGCCGCCCAGGGCACCTCCTGGCACTGCCCGTGCGGCTTCTCCGGCGGAGCTGCAGAGACCTGGGCGGTGGCCCAGTTAGATGCCCGGGGACTCCCATGGTCGGGAAGGCCTCTCCCCTTGCACGCGGAGTCACCGAGCAAACCCCGCAGCGGTTGAAGGAGCACTAAGGTCTAGCTTCGTCGTGCACCAGGCCTCTCCCCAGGGTGCAGCCAGCCCTGACTGGGCTTGCAACCGGAATCACCAGCAAACCACGCAGTTGTTGCATGCAAGCAGTTTCATTTGCTTTTGTTTGTTTTTGTTTTGGGGTCACACCCGGCAGCGCTCAGGGTTCACTCCCGGCTCTACGCTCAGAAATCGCTCCTGGCAGGCTCAGGGGACCTTATGGGATGCTGGGATTCGAACCACCGACCTTCTGCATGCAAGGCAAATGCTCTACCTCCATGCTATCTCTCCGGCCCCGCATGAAAGCAGTTTTCTCAGACGCCCTGCGCCAGGCCGAGAGATGGGAGTGAAATAAGAAAAGGTGGAGGAAACAGGGCGAGGATGACTCCAAAGGAATCCCTGCAAGTGGGAGTCCTGACTCAAGGCAGGGCCTTCCCCTCTCTTCACTAACACTCCAGCATTCTGAGGGAAGCTCCGGTTGCCATGCCAGCCAGTTCCGCACGCTCACGCACCATTGAACAACGCTCCTGCGTTGTTAATTGCCTTTTGCTGTTAACACCGTGCCCACTGCTTGAAGAACTATGCCAGCAATTCCCAGCCCGGAGCACCAGCTCGTGGGGCCAGGATCTTTGACTGCTCACATCCACCTGGTTCGTTCAGACTCCAGGAACGCTGAAACGCGTCCGCACACGCCTCTCGGCCCTGCCCCTTTCAGGCGTCTTTCCTCTTTGGTTCACCAGGATGATGACATGATGCAATAGAGAACTTTCCCATCCCATCATTCGTAAGCTTTGACTCAAACAGAAAGGTGGTTTTCCTTCCTTTAAGATGCCTACACCCCTTCTCTGGCCCTCTCTGGCTTTTATGGTGGTGGTGGTGACTTAAAGGTTTTTAAGACTCCTCTCTACTAGGCTTCTTTCTTTAGCAGTGGTTATTTAGTTAACCTCTGACTCTTGACCGACAAATCCTCTTCTGTCCTTCACATTCATCCCAACCTCCTCCCACTGTCCCAGGCACTCACCAAGTTCTATCTTTATTCCAGAGTAAGTGACTGGTGGACCAGGTTAAGGTATAAACTTAAGCTCAGCTTAAGAATCTCTTTACAGCATGTTGAACTTTCTCACTCCTAGTTTATGTGTAGCAAGATATGGCTAGGTTTCACAATTCTGCTCCAGTACTTTTTTTTTTTTTTTTAAGAAACTTCACTGTCAAAAAAAAAACACAAACTATTATCTAAAAAAAAAAGTACTATTGCCGGTGAGGTGGCGCTAGAGGTAAGGTGTCTGCCTTGCTAGCGCTAGCCAAGGAAGGACTTCATATGGTTCCCCCCCCCCCCAAGCCAGGAGTAACCCCTGAGCATCAAACGGGTGTGGCCCGAAAAAAAAGAACTATTATCTAAAAGAAACTTCACTGTCCCAGTGATGACTGTCTTAAGCCCTTCAATGTTTATTATCCCCTTTTTAAAAATAATATCTTTAAGCACCATGATTACAAGCATGGGTTTCAGTTATAAAAAAAAAGAACACTCCCCCCCCTCAAAAAATAACATTTCCTTTCACCAGTGCAACCTTCCCACCACCACAGCCCCTCATCTCCCTCCTGCTCCACCTACTGCCTGTATTCCTGACCATGTTTACTTCCTTATCCAATTTAGCAACCAACCCCAGCCCTTAACTGACCTTCACTGAAACACTCTTTTTAACTTCAGGATCCACTCTTATCACCTCTACCTTTTCTTCTTTGACTCCTTTGTTGCCCACAGCAGCAACATTCCTAAAGGATTAGTGTATCCCATTGACAACTTGAGTTCCAAACTGTTCATTGGAATTCTCTCTAGATCTAGTTTGCTCTTGTTGTGTTTGGAGGTCACACCTGGTAGTATTCATTGCTTATTCTGGGCTATATACTCTGATCATGCCTGGCAGGCTCTGGGGATCCTGTGGGTTGCTGGAGATCGAACCTAGGTCAATCAAGGCAAACACCCTACCCAACTATCTCTTAGGCCCTGGGGTCATTCTGATTGCATACTTTTTAAATTGAAATGTTCATGAGGACTCTCAGAAATAGGACCAGCTGGTGGTTAGAGGTCTAGGACAGTTCATGCTTTCACAGCACTCACTTTTTAATACAGGGAGGAGGATAGTCAAATAGAAAAATAAAATCCATTAGTCTGGTAATCCAAATAGGGAGGGGTGAAAAAATGTGGGTGGCTGTATTTGTAGGACCAGGAAGGTCTTTCTGAGGAGATGACAGTTCAGAGTAAGTTCTGAACAGTTCTGTTAGGTCAGAGCTCAGGCTGGACACAGAAAGGAATTCTTGAAGAAACTGTGTTATAATAAGGTGAACACAAGGCTGGAGAAGAAAAGCCAGTGTGGTTGGAGAATGGTAAGCAAGATATAAGGTGTTAGAAAATGAGATTGAAAAGAAGCAGAGAATGAAGATCCTGAATCTTCTGATTTTAGTCTACTCCAAACAGCCTTTTCACTCAGTGCTCAGTTTCTCCAAAATTTTCCTTTTTACAAGTGTTCCCTGTTTGTATTGTCAGACTAAAGAGAATCTTCTTTTGACTACCCTTGGAGGATCATTATTCTGCAATCATGCTCTCCTTTTCTTTCCTATTGATAATGCTTTTCTAGAATCTGATCACTGCATCACTATTGTGATAGATTTTGGTCTTTTAAAGGCCTCTATGCCTCTAGGACCCTTCTGGCCTACCCAGAGCGGAAACCATTGAACATGGGTTGCTTGTTCTATCTGGGACAGACAGGATTGGTTTTGAACTGAAGAGTGAGAGAAACATGAGAACCACACAGGAGCGTCACCTGCTGCCCTGTTTACAGATATTCAGAGGTGGAGGTGTCTGCAGCCTGGAAATCTAGGGAGCATGACGAAGCAGTCTGGCAACAACTTCCTACTAAGCAGACTTGAGCTTGGATAAAGTATTTTTGTGTTTTAAAGACAGGTTTAATGATTATTCCCTAGCATAGTATAATTAAGTCTGAGAAGTCAGTGATAGTAGTCACCAAAAGGATTTGGTGAGGACTGGCGCAGTGGCAGAGTATTTGTCTTGCATGTATAACCATGGGTATAATCTGGGTATAATCCTTAACATCACAAGAGAAGAAAAGGTGAGATACCTAAAAATTGGTTCTTTTGTTTTGTTTTTGGTTTTTGGGTCACATCCGACAGCACTCAGGGGTTACTCCTAGCTCTACATTCAGAAATCGCTCCTGGCAGGCTCTGGGGACCATATGGGATGCCAGAATTCGAACCACTGTTCTTCTGCATGCAAGGCAAACGCCTTATCTCCATGCTATCTCCCCAGCCCCGAAAATAGGTTCTTAAAGGAAAAAGAATATCATGGAAATAACTCAGGGGTAGACCGGCCTGGGTTCAATCCCTATCTTCTCATGGTTCCCCTGCACGAGGCCAGAGGAATAACCCTTTGAGTATCATTGCCTGTATGACCCAAAATTTACAACAATGTGTTTAAATGCAGGTTATAATTCTGTAAAGCTTGACGGGGACCAAGACTGCTTTTATAATGAGCAAGTGATACTACTGCTACTATACCTGGAATGAATTAGTGCTTGATATTGCATGCAATGTCAGGAATCGAACTCAGGACCTCACGAAGACAAGCTACCACTGAGCCACTTCCCTAGCCCCCTCAAGGTCACACTTTGAAAGCAAGAACCTAACTAATCTGAGTACACCTGATATGCCCCTTTCATTATATCTGTACATGCTGCATCCTCTGCATCACTAACTCTTGTTTTGTTTTGGGGCCACACCCGGTGGTGCTCAGGGGTTACTCCTGGCTGTCTGCTCAGAAATAGCTCCTGGCAGGCACGGGGGACCATATGGGACACCGGGATTCGAACCAACCACCTTTGGTCCTGGATTGGCTGCTTGCAAGGCAAACGCCGCTGTGCTATCTCTAAGGCCCCTTCATCACTAACTCTTGAACATTGCTGTAAGACAAATAATCAAGTGAAAAAAAAAAGACTTTCAATGATGTTCCTTACAAGCCCTCCATGATTTCCCATATATGTAACACCTCTGCCAGGCACTAGATACTCAGATTCCTGGGACAGCCATTTTTGATATTCCCTCTTCTGTCTCCTATAATTTTTACTAGGAGACTACTAGTTGTCTCCTTAGCATGGAAACCCTAGGTCTTAGTTTGAACACAGGCTACTAAAAGGAAGTCCTTATTTCCCCAGACTCCCCTGTAGTTAACACTCTGTTGACTAAGCTCATGCTAGTTGGATATAAGTGAAAACAATGTCAGACATCTGGGTTCCTTTTCCTGCCTTCCTCCTATAAACCTGTTCTTTACACTTCCCTCCCTACCACCTTGGGGCCATTTTCTAACAAACTACTTTCTCTCTAGACTACTCATGGTCTGGTACATGATAGAACTCGTTGAAGCAATTGCTGTTAGACTGCATCATGGTTACTGCAAGCTGATTTACATCCTAACAAACACACATGCTCCTCTTTAAAATTTACTTGTTCTTATCAAAATTCTTGTTCTTGAAGGTCCAAAGTTGCTTCCACAGCTTCTTCTATCTTCCATTTTTCTCTGAACTGCTACCAGACATGAGGAAGTATCAATGCTGGCATGAGGCAACAGGCTTGACCATCCTACATGCCAAGTGTGACCATGCTTGCATTGCCATTTGATGTGCACTATAAAAGTGCACCACAGGGTAATCAGGCCAAGGATTTTTTTTCCGTTTTCCCCATATTTTTCTGGACCTATGCAAACAACAGTGATTGCCACTATCACACCTTTACTGTATTTTTTTACTCTTATTCCTTAAGGAAAAAAAATACAATTTACTGAACTTAAAAACAAATAACTATAATAGAATGCCTGGCTTGAATACAGGCAGGGGATAGGAAGGGGAGAGGGGGAATGTTACAATAGGGGGTGTTCTGTTTGTGACTGTAACCCAACTATAATCATGTTACTTAAATAAAAAATATTAGAAAGTACACCACAGGGGCCGGAGCTGTGGCACTGTGGTAGGGCGTTTGCCTTGCACGTGGCTGACCCAGGACGGACCGCAGTTCATTTTCCTGGCTTCCCATATGTTCCCCCGAGCAAGGAGCAATTTCAGAGCACAGAGCCAGGAGTAACCCCTAAGTGTCACTAGTTGTGGCCAAAAACAAACAAGCAAAGAAAAAAGTGCACCACAACTAAAGTGTGCATCCCTAGTGAACATTATAGACAGTGTGGGAGCATCACAGACAAGTGAATACAACCCTTGGATATTGTCACACGAGAGGGAAGGGAAATAAATGACTTCTACAGAGAAAAGATTGAATTCTCAAGATTTATTCTGTCACATGATTTAAGGTTTTTTTTTTTTTTTTAATTGGGAATTGGTGGGAGGTCAGGTGGCTGGGATACGCCTGGTGATGTTCAGGGATAACCCCTGGTTCTAGTTAGGATGTGGTTTGAGGAGCTATAAGTGCTGGGGATCAAGCTGGGGCAGCGACATGTAGGGCAAGTGCCTTACCTGTTGTATTACCTCTCTAGTCTAACCTTTTTTTGACATTTGCTATTTCAACAGGAGACATAGAATACACAGAGATCCACAACACACAGGGACACATGTGGGGATACAGTGCAGAAACTGTGAGGAACAGTCATACAACAATGTATGTATACATACAACAGTCAGCCACCATCAGCCTGACCTCTCATCTCTGTCTATAGTAGTCTCCAATTTTTTTTGCCCTGTAATGTTAACCTTGACTGAGACAAATTTGGGACTCCTAAGTAGTCTCCTGAACTCTTTTATCTCTTCTGGTCTCCAGATACAATATTCACTGTTTAATTCACAGGTCAGGGCCTGGCCAGGGAGCAAAGCCCAGGAGGAATCTGGCCAGGTCAATGTCAGAGCCAACAGCTTGGGTCCCAGCAGGACCCTGTGGGAAGACGAGTAGTGTTGCAGAGTCTCTCTTCCAGTGCTTGGCTCCCTCCCAGGGTTATGTGGAACATCAGACAGTTCAGTTCCCAGGTCTCTATACTGTCTTGTCCTTTGCACTGTCTCCCCTATGAGCACTAAGGAGCCATCTTAGCATTAGTTCAGAAAGACCTACCAGTGCAGACTATGGAGAGCAGCAAGCAGAGGAGTGTGCAGACTGCAAACAAAGGTCGAGATTCTGCACCGCAAACCTGGGAAGAACAGTGACAGGTGGAGATGTACCTGCAACTTAGATTTCCATGGGAGGAGAACTCAGAAGAGCAGGATAGAGGGGAGTTTCTGAGTGCACTGCTTCCTAGCAGTCATCTACAGAGCCCTGGAAACCCATGTTCTCCCTGCTGGGTTGAATGGAGGGCAGGCTTTAGCATGTTGCAGTGGGGACATGGAGAACCATTGCACCACTGCATTCTGGTTCCTGCAAAGTATGCACGATACCCCATGAATGGTGATGACACTAGGCACAATGAGAAGCAGAGGCCAGTTCCTTTTCCCTGGACCACACCTGCATTTCCAGGCAGGCACTACCACAGCCTAGACATGGGAGCTTCGCCAACAGCATGGGTAGGGCCAGGCTGTAACAGCCACCTCAAGCCCACAGAAACAGGGTAGAGGACAAAGATGGGCCAGCACTGTACTGGAGGCAGAAATGGGGACACAGTGCAGGCAGCACTGGGTCTGCCCTGAGGTGGGGGCACTGACAACTTTACTGTGGGTTTCTGTCTGGTTTTGTGGAGTCTTGGGTGTAGGGACAGAGGGGTCAGTCAATGGAGGGGATCCATGGGTGGGGCCACTTGGTGTAAAATCTTTGCCTGTTCCCTTTCTTCTGACCCAGTCACAATCTGAATACTTAAGTCCATGGTCCCAGCCAGCTGTTTCAGGCCATACTTCAAGGCAAATCAGTGGGGACATGGTCCAGGAATGTGGAGCAGGATTCATCCCTGGACCTCCGAAAGCATAGCTGCCACTTGTCTCAGCACCCACATGGCCCATCCTCTGAGGAATTGCCCACTGGGACTCTGAGATTAGGTATCCCCAGACACCCAGCCCTCCCACTACTGTCGCTCTCTCCACTCCCCCCACCCCTGCCATGGCCTGAGCTATGCCGCACTTCTACAGCTCTAACCTCAGACTGCAGTGGCCTGGATAACCCAGCACTGAAAATATTCCAGCAAAATATGGCAAGCACCTGGCCAGACTGGTGCTTAAATCAATAGTGGATGAGAAACTCGTGGATCTTGTAGCTGAGCTGCTCTTGTTGCCCTGAGGTGGTGACAGTGACTCAGCAAGTGAGTTCCAGTTTCTTTTCACAATCCTTCCAACGAGAGACTGAATGCTCCTGTCCTATCATCATAACCTGCTCAGCCCCAACGGGAGCTAGCGTGTTGCCTCCCTTTGCTAACCTTAGCCTTCATCTGAGGCAGCTCTCATGGCAGAGACAGATCCCCAGCCCCATGATTTCCCAACAGGATCCACAACCTGAAAGAAAACCCCTGCACTACTCTGTGTTTCTTAGAAGTGGGATTACAGGGCCCTTCCATGCTGTTTACCCAGGTTTGATTTCTGGAATCCCCTATGGTTCTCCAAGTTCTCCTGGTTCTCCAGGTTCACCAGGAGTGATTGCTGAGTGCAGAGCCAGGAGTAACCCTGGGGCACAACTGGGTGTGACCCAAATTTTTAAAAATGAGATTAAAAATGTCTTCCCTGTCCCTGCTTCTGCCCTTTTCTTCCCTTGGTTTCTTACCAGTGGTGCTAAAATCACCCAGGGAAGCTTATTGGGCAAAATTCCAGATCCTCTCTGTACCTGTCAAGTCATGTTTCTGGGAGTAAGTATGGTTATTGACATTTTACAAGAGGTTATTCTGATGTAGGTGAACCACAAGTCAGTGGAGAACTTAGACTTGACTGCCACCATCCTGGCCCACATGCCTGAGGGTTAATTGCATCCATTCAGCAGGGGGCAGTAAAGTGCCATCATGCCCATCAAATGGTGGGTTCCAAACTCCCTAGATCAGGCCCTGAACTGGGGATGGGGATAGACTAAGCAAAAAGGTGTAGGCTTGTCTCTGATAGTATTTAGGGTTTTCTGGGAAAGACCATCTCTAATCAGAGACTCACAAATATAAAATTACCGATTAGATGTAGCCAGGAAAAGGAAAGCATGTAAGATGAGCATTTCTCAGATGGTCTTGACTTAGTCTGGAGATTTAAGCCATGCAGGCACAGTATTATATGAAATAAGATCCTAATGACTTGACACTAAAGTAGGCTAAATGAGATGGCTTAAGGGAGGCAGAACTTTCTGAACAGAGAGAACATTGTTGCAGAAGGCCTGGAATGAGAGGACAAGGCAAGTGGTTAGGGACCAGGAGAAGCATCTCAAACTCAATTTACCTGCGAGTCGCAGGAGGCAAAGTCGGGGTGATCCTTGAGTGCAAAGTCAGTAGTAAGCCTTGAACATTGGGGGGTGTGACCCAAACAACTAAAACAAAACAAAACAAAAAAGATTCCTCTAGGGCAGGGCCACAAAATGTTGTATGGAGGGCCATTTGCTGCCCGCGGGCTGCAAGTTTGAGACCCCTGTTTTAGAGGAAGCATTGGAAGTAAGTAGGAACCAGCATATGAAAGACTTTAAAGGTTATGTTAAGGGAATCAGTTTGTATTAAAAACAAGGGGTCTCACAGTGGACTTTTGCTTTGGAGTTGGTAACAAGTTTAGTTTTGTATTTTGAAAAGGTTACTACTTTGCAATGGAGAAAGGATAGCAATACACTATACTGTCTCTCTGGCCCCATCAAATCACTGACAGTTTTTTTTTTTTTATAGAGGAGGCCACACACCCCAGTGGTGCTCAGGAGTTAGTTACTTCCTCTCTGTGCTCAGGAATCACTTCTGGAGGGTTCTGAAACCTATGGGATGCTGGTAATCAAATTGGTTGCAATAGATAAGGAATGTGCCCTACCCCTTGTACTATCTCTCTGAGCCCCCACTGCCAGTTATTTATTTATTTATTTATTTATTTATTTTGGGTTTTGGGCCACACCCGGTGATGCTGAGGGGTTACTCCTGGCTATACGCTCAGAAATCGCTCCTGGCTTGGGGGACCATATGGTATGCTGAGGATCAAATCAAGGTCCGTCCTGGGTCAGCTGTGGTCAAGGCAAGTGCCCTACCACTGTGCTATCGCTCTGGTCCCAGTTTTTAAAAAAAACAGTTCTCTTGCCTTAATAGGAGTGCATTTTGCACATGAGCAAAATGCCACAAAAGAATAGAAATACTTAAACTGGTGAGGCGCTCATTGAAAAGGGATATTTGAACAACATTTTGAAGAACAGTAATAGTGTAATTCTGAGACTGGTAATTCTGTAAGGTTTGGTATAGATAATATATTGGTAATTATGTTGTAGTTGAAAATACTTGTTGGAGCATGGAGGGTGTTGGAGGCTAGAGCACACCATACAAGGTAGCTCAAGAACAACTTACTGGTGATTCAATTAAATAAATTTTAAAAAGGAAAACAGCATAAAAACATGACTGAAGGTTATAAGTCTAATTGACTATTGTACTACCCACTGATCTCCAGTAAAACGTTGTCCACTTCGATACTTCAAAGGGTCTTGGATTGATCTTCACTAGCACTGCTAGGAAAGCACGAGTAACCCCCCCCCCAGCAATACTGGGAAATAATTCCACCCATATAAGAAATATGAAACATTTAAGAGCTGGGTCAGGGAAATAGATCAAAGGACTGGAGTACACATTTTTGCATGCTGGATGCCTGGGTTTAATCACTAGCACTACACAGTACCCCGAACCTTGGCAGTAGCAAAACCTAAGCACTGTCAGGTGTAACCTAAACCCTCCACCCTCATGAAATTAAATTGATGCATAAATCTATTAGCTGACACTTAAAAACAAAATAATGTTAATATTTATTCTATCAACAAGTCTGTAGGTAGGGATCTACCATATTGCTAATTTAGTAGCCTTATGACGTTAAACACAACTCAGTTTTGTGTATATTTCTATGCTCCTAGTCTTAGGCTTATTTCCTCATGTTGGCATAATGGTGGCATCACCTTTCGAAGGGAGAAGAGAGATTTTTTTCTTTTCTTTCTCATTCTGTTAGCTTTTTGGGGGCCATACCGGTGACATTCAGGGGTTACTCCTGGCTATGTACTCAGAAATTGTTCCTGGCTTGGGGGACCATATGGGACTCCAGGGGATCAAACCTTGGTCCATCCTAGGTTAGTGTGTGCAAGACAAATGCCCTACTGCTTGTGCCACCTCTTTGTTAGCTTTTATTTGTTTTGTTTTTTGGGTCAGACCAATTGGCACTCAGGTCACTCTTGGCTCTGGAGTCAAAAATTACTCCTGGCAGGCTCAGGGGACCTTTTGAGATGCCATGGATCAACCTCCAGTTGGCAACATGCAAGGTAAACACCCTATCTGCTGTGTCATTGCTTTGGTCCCTTCTGTTAACTGTTTTAAAGTATAAGTTGTACAATTTTAATTTTGAAGGTTTTTTTTTTTTTTTGGTGGCAACAACCAAATGTGCTCAGGGATTAGTTCTAGTTCTGCTGCACTCAGGACTCACTCTGGTCAGCTTGGGGACAATATGGGAAGATGGGGACTGAACCTGATTGGTCGCATACAAGGCAAGCACCCTACCCACTGTACTGCCTCTACATTTTAAATTGTATAGGTACCAGCCTGTACAGACCACAGGTGCTTGAGGGCCATATGGCACATACCAGGGCCATCAAGCACATACCAGACATGTGCACTGTCTCCCTAGCTCATCATGTCTAATTTTTGATGTATACTTGCATCTCTTTTTTTTGTTGTTTTATTTTGTTTGGTTTTTGGTTTTTGGGTCACACCTGGCAGCGCTCAAGGGTAACTCCTGGCTCTATGCTCAGAATTCCCAGCAGTTCAAACCCAGAACTCTTGCATGCAAAGCAAATGGCTACTAGCCCTCTGAACCATCTTCCTACTCCCATGTGCCCATTTCTTCAACAAATTAGTGACCATCTCATCAGTTTTCTTTCTGAGCTAGGGTTAAAGTCTCCATATTAATTTTGGGGCCATCTCCAGGTTTACTCCTGGGGATGTTCAGGATAGACCACGATGGGTGCTTGAAATGGAAGGAACCTGGTTCAGCCACATGCAAGAAAAGTAAGTGCCTTACCTGCTATACTATCTCTCTGTACTAGCACGTTTAAAACACATGATCAACTTTAGGAGTATAATTTATCAATAAAATCAGAATTTCTGTTAAGGTGAAAATGGTATTGGCTTTTTGGCTTGTCAGCCAACAGAATCTGCCACACTATGCTAAGGATTGAATTCTTAGGAAACCATCCTAAAAAAGGAAGTAGCATCATTACATTTCACTATCAGAATTGAGGGACCTGGGTCTGGAGCTAGCATCACCACATCTGTAGATGGCTTTTTCAGAAGATGCAGGAGAGGACTTGAGGTGTTTGAATTAAGAACACCTACTGACTAATGGGGTGGATTAGGGAAAGGAAGTTATAGGATGACTTGAGGGATTTATGCTGGGTGAATCATAGGCTATTTCATCAAAGCGGGGAATATGGATGGAGGTGGAGGCTTGGGTGAAAAAAAAATGAGTGTGAAGAGATAATGAGTTTCAATGTCATCTTTGACATTGAGGCATGCAAAACACAGACTAAGAGAAATTAAACTTGAAGAGTTATGAGAGCCTCACTCAAACTCCAGAGGTGAGAGCAATACAGAGACAAGGAAGAACTGATGAGGACAAATAAGTAGTGCAGATAGTTGAGGCTTAATGTGGTGTGGATTTGTTCAGCATAGGATAAAGTCAAGAATTCTTTTGAGGAACTTACAAAGATAATTTTAGGTACGGCTTTTTTGATTTTTGGCCACGCCCAATGACACTCAGGGGTTATTCCTGGCTATTTGCTTAGTAATTGCTCCTGGGTTGGGGGACCATATGGGATGCTGGGGATTGAACCGCTGTCCATCCTAGGCTAGCACGTGCAAGGCAGACATCTTACCACTTGCGCCACTACTCTGGCCCCTAGACAACACTTTTTAAAAAGCAGTTAAAAAGCTGTTTTGAAATACAAATTTCTAATTTGTTTCAACAAGTTGGATTACACTAATTGACATGGAGAAATGATGTCAACATTTATTTTGTTTTGCTTTGTTTTTTAAATCATCTGACTGGGAATCTTAGAACTCAGCTTTGTGAACTGGTCAGCAGAATAGCAAAGCATTGCAGGCTTTTGTCAAGAATTCCGATTTTGGGGCCAAGAGATAGCATGGAGGTAAGGTGTTTGCCTCACATGTAGAGGGTCAGTGGTTCAAATCCCGGCGTCCCATTTGGTTCCCCGAGCCTGCCAGGAGTGATTTCTGAGTGTAGAGCTAGGAGTAACTCCTGAGCACTGCCAGGTGTGACCCAAAAACCAAAAAACTTCTGATTTTATGGGGAAACCAGAGATAGCACAGAGGTTAAGATTCATAACTTTTGCATGGCTCCGTCTCTGTCTCTGGAACCACAGGGTCCCTCAGCATCCCTGGAGGCTCCTGCGCACTGCCAGGTGACTTGGATAATCACTTGCTCAGCCTGGCTCCAGTTGCCTGCATGTTTGGCCCTTCACATTGAACCATCTACCTGGCTGATCGAAAATTGTTCGGTGGGCCCCTCAGACCACCTTGGAAACCCCCATGTACTCCCTAAAATCATGCTTTTCAAATGCTTGAGGGTATGTTAAAGTACTGTCCAAACCAGGTGGATGAATTCAATACAATGAGGTAATAGGCATTGGGATCAAAATGTAGGTTCCTTTTCTGTTTATTATAGCAGTTATAAAATATAAGTTAGAAGGTATTTCAATGTAAATTCAAATATAAAATTTATCAATCACATGAACTAAATACTGTTTAAAAAATAAAAATTCCATTTCACTGAATAACACCCATTTAACAGATTATTGAAATTTGAAATACATGAAGGTTAGGAAAAATGTTTTAAAATATTTTTCTATTCTATGTTTACCTTGTTCCAAGCATGAAACTGAATTCTGGGGTAATAAAAACACTTGTTATCACATACCATGGTTATGTAACTTTATTCATCAACTCATGTGATTTCTTTTTTTTTTTTTTCTTAAATTTTTTTTTTTTTGGTTTTTGGGCCACACCCGTTTGACGCTCAGGGGTTACTCCTGGCTGTGTGCTCAGAAATCGCCCCTGGCTTGGGGGGACCATATGGGACGCCGGGGGATCGAACCAAGGTCCGTTCCTTGGCTAGCGCTTGTAAGGCAGACACCTTACCTCTAGCGCCACCTTCCCGGCCCCTTAAATTTTTTTTAACTCATGTGATTTCTGGTAGCAAGTTGAAATGGAACACTTGAAACAGATAAGGAATTGGGGGACAGAAAGAAAAATTAGATCTTAGAATGGAAGGAGAAAAGGAAGTTAGAACTGTCTAGCTAGATTGGAGTGTAATGGAGGGGGAAAACCAATAGAGAGGACCGAATGTCCAAACCAGACAATGTCTAGACTCTAGACCATGCATGTCCACTGGAACTCTGAGCCACACATTAGCAGCTTCCCACCAAGAATTGTCAGTGTCCTTATTGTTTTTTTGTCTCTGCCCTTCCTAACTAAAAATTGGGCTTAGGGGGCCCGGAGAGATAGCACAGCGGTGTTTGCCTTGCAAACAGCCAATCCAGGACCAAAGGTGGTTGGTTCGAATCCCGGTGTCCCATATGGTCCCCCGTGCCTGCCAGGAGCTACTTCTGAGCAGACAGCCAGGAGTAACCCCTGAGCACCGCCGGGTGTGGCCCAAAAACCAAACCAAAACAAAACAAAACAAAAAAATTGGGCTTAAGGGCACACCTGGAGGTGCTCAGGGCCACTCTTGGGTGTGTTCAGGGGTCATATATAGTGCCAGGCATCAAATGTAAATTGGCAAGGCACAAAGGATCTTTTTTTTTTTTTTTTTTTTTTTTTTTTTTTTTTTTTGGTTTTTGGGCCACACCGGTAACGCTCAGGGGTTACTCCTGGCTATGTGCTCAGAAGTTGCTCCTGGCTTGGGGGACCATATGGGACACCGGGGGATCGAACCGCGGTCCGTCCAAGGCTAGCACAGGCAAGGCAGGCACCTTACCTTTAGCGCCACCGCCCGGCCCCATGGCACAAAGGATCTTAACTTATGTTTTAGTTCTCTAGCCCCAGTTTCCCTGTTTTTATTTTTTGTTTGTTTGTTTTGTTTGTTTGTTTGTTTTTGGTTTTCGGGCCATACCTGGCTGTGCTTAGGACTTATTTCAACTCTTTACTCAGGGATCACTTCTGATTAAATTTATAATTAGGTTATAAGTGGACCATTTGGAGAGCTGGGGCTCAAATCCAGGTTGGCAGCATGCAAGGCAAATGCCTTACCTACTGTACTATTGCTCTGACCCAATCTTTCTTATTTTAATACATAAACATTACATGAAATTCTCCTCTCTTGCACATTTCAGCTTTCCTAATATTCTGACAGCCTTTGATTGAGTCTGCCAGATCCAAGTGAGAGTGACCATCTTGCCTTGTTACTGCAGGCACAGACTAAATAAACTCCTTTTGTCTCATTTACAGGATCTTCACTTATTTCCCGCCATTAATTCATGTATTTGTCATAGATGAGTATTGTATGTGCCAATGCTGTGTCCAACAGCACTGATGGGGAGACAAGCTCCTGCTTCCAAAGATATTTTGTCTATTAGATCATGCAATGGGGTTAAGTGAAACAACACGGTAGAAAAAAAGAGGAAGGAAAGCAAGTAGGCAAGCAAGAAAGAAAGAAAGGAAAAGAAAGAAAGGGAGGGAGGAAGAAGAAAGAAAAAGAAAGGAAGGAAGAAGAAAGAAAAAGGAAAGAGAAAAAAGAAAGAAAGGAAAGAAAAAAGAAAGGAAAGAGAAAGAAAGGAAGGAACGAAGGAAGAAAAGGAAGGGAGGGAGGGAGGAAGGAAGGAAGGAAGGAAGGAAGGAAGGAAGGAAGGAAGGAAGGAAGGAAGGAAGGAAGGAAGGAAGGAAGGAAGGAAGGAAGGGAGGAAGGAAGGGAGGGAGGGAAGGAGGGAGGGAGGGAAGGAGGGAGGGAGGTGAGCCTATAAGTGGAAAGGGATGAGTTGGTCTGGCTAAGAGGTGGGGGAAGAATATTCAAGGCAGGTACAAGATAAGCAAAATGACCAAAGCCGGAGAGGCTGGAAACCATTGGAAGGGAGAACTGCCTTTCTGAGGCTAGAGCTGGTGGACACAAAGGGATTCACAGAGGCAAACAACCCCAACATCCACCCACCGTAGCTGTCCAGTTGTTGGGATGGAGGCGGCTTAAACAAGAGCCACTAGAGCAGAGCAGCGGGTACCGCTCACCTGTGCGCCCACGCGGTCCCTCCCCATCCCCGCCTCTAGGCGGGGCCACTGCACAACACCCTTGCGGATTGGACGCGCTCGAGAACAGGGGGCGGGCTTTCGAGGCAGTGTGCTCCGGGGATTGGCAGTCCGGCGGGCGGACGTGCGCTCTCTGAGGATCTGATTGGTGGTCTGTAGAGCCCGCCCCTCGCAGAGGGTCCTGCGCCTGTGATTGGCTCCCTGCGGTTTCCTTGGGGACGTGGCGCCGCCACCGGCCGGGGCCTTCTTCCGGCTGGGCGACAGACAGAAGGTGCTGCTCTGCTCCGAGCCCAGGGGTGCGGAGGGAGCCGGCGGGGCGGCTGGAGCCGGTGAGTGGGCGCGTGGGAGGGTTTGTGGGCCCGGGATGGCTGTGGGACAGGGAGGAGCAGCGGGACCCCCTCTTCTGCCACCTGGGCATGGAGGACGCTGCTGGCCTCGAGGATTCCCAGGGATCCGGGGCAGGATCTGCTTGGCCCTGGGAACTAGAACCCAGGCCCCGAAGCCTTCTCTACTGGCCTGGCCTCGAAGTCTGAAATTCCACCAACTCTTTCCATTGCTGCAGATGCAGGAGATGCCTAGGACAAGGAGACCACTTTCTCAGGGCAAGAGGAAAAGGAGGTGACAGGCATTGAGACTGCTGAAGGGAACCCATGGCTAGGTAAGGCTACCTATTTTTTATTTATTTTTTTACAAGTTGGCCAGGTGGAAGATGGATGTGGGTCTCAATCGCGGGTGACTATACTGTTTGAAGGGTTCCTGGGGGTACAGTTACAGTACCATTTGCTCCAGGCTTGCATTTGTTTGGACTTTGCATCCTGGTCAGATGATGCTGGAACATCAAAACTGTGTTGATTAAGAAAGGGAATGAAGACTACAGGTTTCTAGTTCCTAACTTAAGGATTAGTGTATGCTGAAAATTCTGGTTCTGAGAAGTTCTAGATTGAAAAAAAAATTTTTTTTTTCTCTCTCCTGCCTCTTTGCTGAGGAATCACTCCTAGAGGTGCTGGGGGATTGGATGCTTGGAAGGCAAGCACTTTATCTACTGTATCTCTCTGGCCCCTAAATCGTTGTTTTAGGACAAACCTTATAATGCTCAGGGGTTACCCCAGGCTCTGCACTGAGGAATCACTCCTGAGGATCAGACCCTAGTGGGCCACTGCATGGCAGGCGTCTTTCCTGCTGTACTATCTATCTCTCCAGCCCCTGAAGTCTTTTTAAATTTCTGTATGAGTGAGATTGGTTGTCCTTAAGGAGATAGAAAAATGATTTTGGGGAGATAATCAACTTTGAAAACACACCGAGGTCCCTTTGAATCAAAATAGAAAGTGAACTTACCACTGCAGTACTTGCTTAACCATATATTATAAAATACCCTGAAGGTTTCAGGAGAAATTAGTGTATCATGTATTAATATGGGACAGTTGTTCAATAGAATAGATGAAGACATATAATAGTAGATATGGTGTAAACCCAACAGGAATGGAGTCACGCACAGGACTGTGTTACCATATATGATGTTACCCATAAAGAAGAATACAAGCATCCTTAGAATATCCTTAGGAAAAGACATAAAAATTAGGTAGCAATGATTACTTCTGAGAGGAAAATGGTGGGGTTAGGACAACTGATTCACTTTGATTTATTGATTGACTATTAAAATTATTTTGGGGAAACCACATCTAGCAATGCTTAGGATTTACTCCAGGCTCTGCACTCCAGAATCACCACAGCAGTGTTTGGGGACTAGGTGGGATTCAAAGAATCTAACCTGGATTGGCTGCATCTAGGGCAGGTGCCTTACCATCAGTTCTGTCTCTCCTGCTCCCCTCCCCCACCCCCGTTAAAGTATTTTTTTGGAAACCATTTGAATATTTATTTTCTGTTTGTTTTGGGGCTACACCCGAAAGCACTTGGGGTTACTCCTGGATCTGCGCTCAGAAATCACTCCTGGCAGGCTGGGGTGGGGGACATATTGAATGCTGAGGATCGAACCCTGGTCAGCAACTTGCAAGGCAAACAAATCCCTACCCACTGTACTATCACTCCAGCCCCATTGTAGGTGGGAAACTGATTGTTCCAGTTCTTCAATGTTTTGAGGTTGCCAATACAAGATTAATTCATGAATTGCACCCAAAAGTAAAGAATTTGGAAAAAGGACAGAGGAGGCTTTTCTGATTTATATTTTTAGGAGCACCATGAACTGTTTAAGTCCTTTTCTAAAATTTGAGACTAAAAGAACCTTTAGACTTCTGATGCTGTGCATTTTGACCTTTATTAGGAAGGGCTTTTACTTGATTCAGAAGACGGCTTTTCTGCACTCAGTTGTTCTTATTTGCACTTACTACTGCTTCTCTCATTTCAGGATCAGTTTTTCCTACCTCTGTCCAGCTTCCTGGTACTTCACTGTGCCCACAGTCAGCCTGCTGCCTCGGCAACGGGCCTTCCTGGGGCTCTTCTTCATATCCTGTCTTCTGTTACTTATGTTGATTGTGGACTTTCGACACTGGGGTGCTTCATTACCACGAGATAGACAGTATGAAAGGTGAGTCAACACTCGATAGTTTTTCATCAGCTCTATAATAAGTTATGAATGTCACAAGTTTTTTGATAAGCTACTATACCATTCTACCTTTGAACCTTTTGGGAAATACCACACTGGACTTCACATGTAGGAAATATAGACTACCACTGAACCAACTCTTGGGCCAGTTCTTCAATGGCTCTTGGTACTTCAATAAAGACCAGACCTTTATTTTTTTTTACCATAGATTTTGGTAGAACTGCATGATACTTACTGAGAATGGAGACTGAAGTATCATTTTATTTTTAATTTTTTGGGGTTTTTGGGAGGGCAGACAGACACAGTGCTACTTATTCTTGGACTTTGCACTCAGGAATTACTCCTGGCAGTACTTGGGAACTATGTGGGTTGCCAGGGATCAAACTTTTTTGCCATGTGGAGGCAAATACTATCACTCCAGCCCATGACATGCCATTTTAGCAATGTCTGCCTTGTTTCAAGAATGCTGATACTGTGTTTTAACCATGAAAGGCATCTTATTTTCTTATTGTGGGCTGATTTACTGGGTGCTTGCATTTTTAAAATAGTTTTGTATTCTTTTTTTTTTTTTTTTGGTTTTTGGGTCACACCCGGCTGCACTCAGGGGTTACTCCTGGCTGTCTGCTCAGAAATAGCTCCTGGCAGGCACGGGGGACCATATGGGACACCGGGATTCGAACCAACCACCTTTGGTCCTGGATCGGCTGCTTGCAAGGCAAACACCTCTGTGCTATCTCTCCGGGCCCAATAGTTTTGTATTCTTGAAGAATTTACCTCATCTTTATTATATGACTTTGCCCTTAATTATGTTCTTTATTCTGGATTTGACTAGTATAGTATAGTCCAACTTTACTTTTGTTAGTGTTAACAGGATTGATGTTTTTCCTGCCTTCTATTTTAAGTTTGTTTGAATCTTTATTTTTATTTAATTATTAATTTATTTGGAGGTGAGTGGACCGCATCTGTCTGCTCAGGGCTTACTTCTGGCTCTCTGCTTTAGGGTTCACTCCTAGTGATGCTCAGGAAACCATATGGGATGCTTTTAAGATTGTATTTTTTAAAAACATTTAAGATTTTTCTCTTAAAACTGGTTATATGTGGCTTGGTATAATTTTCTTCACAATTTTTGTGCTCTGATTTGTTAATTCTTAAATATGTGTATTTATGGTTTTTAATCACATTTAGGGGAAATTGACCCCATTATTCCTCAAATTCAGTTGTTTCCCAGTTTTTCTTTGTGAGCCCCAATAATATCAGTTTTGTGGTGCTCTGTTCATTTTTTTCTAGTCTTTTGTCTCTCTGTATGTTTCTAGGTATTTTATATTGCTATGTGTGTCCAGTTCATTAGTCCTTCTTTTTTAATTTTTGGCCACACCTGGTAGTGCTGAGGGGTTACTCCTGTTGCTGTGCTCAGAAATCGCTTCTGGCAGGCTCAGGGGACTATATGGGATGCTGGGAGTCAAATCCAGGTCCATCCTGGGTTGGCCACATTCAAGGCAAACACCCTACGACTGTACTATCTCTCTGGCTCCTTTCTTTTTAAAAAAAATGACAAATAACTGAGCCACACCAGGCAGTGCTCAGGGTTATTCCTGTAACACCAAGGAGTTACTCTTGGTAACTTGCTCAGGGGACCATGTGGGATGTTGGGGAGCAATCATCTTACCCACTGTACTAACTCTCTCCACTATCATTAGTCCTTCTGTCTAACCTACTGTAATTTCTGTCCAGTGAAACATAGCGTGTCTTTAAAAGGAATACACCTGACACACTTCATAAGACTTTTAATGCCTTAACAGTTTATAAATCTATATTCCTTTATATATAATGATTCATTTTTCCTGGAATGCTTTTTTTTTTTATTTTTTGGGCCACACCCATTTGATGCTCAGGGGATACTCCTGGCTAAGTGCTCAGAAATTGCCCCTGGCTTAGGGCCTGGAGAGATAGCACAGCGGCATTTGCCTTGCAAGCAGCCAATCCAGGACCAAAGGTGGTTGGTTCGAATCCTGGTGTCCCATATGGTCCCCCGTGCCTGCCAGGAGCTATTTCTGAGTAGACAGCCAGGAGTAACCCCTGAGCACCGCTGGGTGTGACCCAAAAAAACTAAAAAAAAAAAAAAAAAAAAAAAAAAAAAGAAATTGCCCCTGGCTTGGGGGGACCATATGGGATGCCGGGAGATCAAACCTCGGTGAAAGGCAGACACCTTGACTCTAGCACCACCTCGCCGGCTCCTCCTGGGATGCTTTGATGTTATCTTCAAAATTTTTAGTTTCCCTCAGCCCTTAGAATAAAGTGCAACTTTGCTGAAAAAGCTTACTAGCGTAGCTGGATCTGACCAGTTTTCTCTATCATCACTCTCTAGTATTTCTCTATATTAATTTATGCAGGTTCTAGAACATATTGTGCTCATCATCTCCAATGTTGATTTCCACTATAGCTTCTCAGATAGAAATCAACTAGGAGTTGCTGGGCAGCAAATAATGGTCACACATATGAATGCATACTATCTCACATAACTGGAAGTTAGGGATGGAGGGACGCATTAGACTGCTGTTCTTAGTGGCAGTTTACTTAAAGGTTACTAAGTAGCAGCTAGTAGCATTATACACTACACACGTCTTCATTTAGGTGCTGCAAGAGAGAAACAGTCTTTCTGTGGCTTTCACAGCATAAGAAGAAAGAGCCTTCTCAGAAACCTCTAGTGAATTTTATGATTGGAGTTGGGACTCATGCCTGTACCACCACTTATTGTGTCTGGGCTCTTCTCTCCCCAGTATTTTATCATTTCTTATTCACTTTGGTTCTATTTCTTTGACCAATATTTATTAAGCAGCTGCTCTGTGGTGATCACCGGCATCAGGGCATAGAGATTTGGCTTTTATCAAGTAGTTTTATGCTTTCAACCCTCCCTCCTGTGTGTACTCGCAGTCCTATTAATTTGTACTTTGAACTCTTCCTTTATACAAAAGGAAATAAACTATAGTTGATTATACATAGATTAAACGACAACTGTTGTTAGCTTGTTAGCTTTGTAGAACTAAATTCATAATTTGAGTTTCTTTGATGTTTGTTGGAATTTTCTTGACAGATCTATGAAGTTTTCCACAGAAAGACAATATGCTTGAATTACAAAACTCCATGCTCAGTTAATGTGGCTGCGATGAAGAGTATCAGGGAGTGGTGGTGAGCGTCCTAGCTCACCTGTTAGACTAAGGTGGCCTGTTAGACCATTTTTGAGATAGATCAACATTATCCTAAGGACATAGGGAGGTCCTTTAAAGGGATATGATCTGAATGATTTTTTTTTATTATTTTATTTATTTATTTTGGTTTTGGGGCCACACCCAGCAACACTCAGGGCACTTTGCTCAGTAATTGCTCCTGGCAGGCTCAGGGGACCATATGGGATGCAAGGAATCGAACTTGGGTCTGTCCTGGGTTGGCCACTTGCAAGGCAAATGCCCTACTGCTGTGCTATTGCTCTGGCCCTGAATGATTTTTTTTAAGGAAAGCTGACTTTGTGTTATAGTAGAGAATGTATTAAAGGAGAGGAAGGGGGAGCCAGAGAGATAGCATGAAGGTAGTGCATTTGCCTTGCAAGCAGAAGGACGTGGTTCGAATCCCAGCATCCCATATGGTCCCCCAAGCCTGCCAGGAGCAATTTCTGAGCATAGAGCCAAGAGTAAAACCTGAGTGCTGCCGGTTGTGACCCCCCCCCAAAAAAAAAAGAGGGGAGGAAGAAGGAAATAAGGGAAACACATTGGAATACTGCAGTAGGAAGATGACGGTGATGGCCTGAACTTCGGTGGCAGTGTACGACAAGTGAAAGATGTATTCGAGAGCCACTCAAGAAGAGGGCCCAATGGTTTTTACCTGTCACTGTTCCCTAGGTGACCAGATCCAATAGGCATTCATTATGTTGAAAGAAACTGGAGGAGGTAGTGCTAAGGAGCCTGGTGCCAATCAGATCACCTTATCTAAGTTTTGTCACCTTGTGATGCACTGGCTGAGCCATTAGTAGTCATGTAGCCCAAAGTCACTGCTGCTGCTTTCATTAATTTTTTTTTTTTTTTTTTTTTTGATTTTGGGTCATACCCGGCAGTGCTCAGGGGTTATTCCTGGCTCTATGCTCAGAAATCACCCCCGGCAGGCACAGAGGACCATATGGGATGTCGGAATTTGAACCAACAACCTTCTGCATGACAGGCAAATGCCTTACCTCCATGCTATCTCTCCGGTCCCTGCTTTCATTAAATATTATGTGTATATTATATATAAAGTTATGTGCATATTCTTTTTGTTTTTGTTTTTGTTTTTGGGTCACACCTGGCAGTGCTCAGGGGCCACTCCTGGCTCTACGCTCAGAAATTGCCCCCGGCAGACTCGGGGACCATATGGGAGGCTGGGACTTAACCATCTTTTTTCTGCATGCAAGGCAAATGCCCCAACTCCATGCTATCTCTCTGGCCCCATGTGCATTTTTTTTTTTTTTTTTGGTTTTTGGGCCACACCTGGCGATGCTCAGGGGTTACTCCTGGCTGTCTGCTCAGAAATAGCTCCTGGCAGGCACGGGGGACCATATGGGACACCGGGATTCAAACCAACCACCTTTGGTCCTGGATCGGCTGCTTACAAGGCAAACGCCGCTGTGCTGCTGTGCTATCTCTCCGGACCCTATGTGCATATTCTTAAGATTTTTTTCTTTCTTTCTTTCTTTTTCTGGGCTATACTGGCAGTACTCACTCCTGGCTGAGCTTGGGAGACCATATGTAGTTGCCAGGATGGAACTGGGCAAGGCAAGCTCCTTACTCACTGTCCTTTCTCTCAAGCTCCTTGACTTGCATATTCTCTTATGAAATTATTTGCATCTATTATCAGACTTAACATCTGCCTAATTCTGTGAGTCATAGAGGAAGCAAAACTTCTGTTGAGTTTGTTGTGAGTGTGCTGCTTTGCCAGGCACTGGGGTGCCAAATGACTAAAACATGATCCTGAGCTCATGGAGCACCTAGTCTGGTTCCAAACATGAAACAGCATGCTTCCCAGTGAGAGAATAGATTGTGTTCAACTATAGAATCAGAAACTGTACTATTCAAGACTATAGTTAAGAATCAGAAATTAATCAGAAGAGGCCCATGAGCTACCAAGTTTGATTGCTAAGTTCACTAAGTTCATGTTCTCTAGTCACTTCAAATTCATGTACTTTACTGATAAGATGGTCTCTTACTTGGAGCATGTTTGCATTTGTTCCACATACTGTTCTATTTAGATTTGTTCTTTCTCTTGGCTCTGAACAGAGCAAATACTTCAGAGCAAACAGCAGCATATTAGAATGGTGTGGAGATGGGAAGTGTGTGGTGGTCATTACATATGGCCCAAAGATGACAATGGTCAATAGTACTCAGCATCTTGATTGTGAAGCAGGGCAGAGGACTTATACTTTTTAGATTTTGGGTCATACCTAACTGTGTTTAGGGCCTGCTTCTGGCCCTCCACTCAGGGGTTTTTCCTGGTAGAGCTCAGGAGATTTTATGTGTGCTGCGAATTGAACCCAGGTGAGCCACATTGCAAGGTAAATACCTTGCCTGCTGTATTTTCCTTTTAGCTTCAAGAAAGAGACATTTATTCCTTGTAGTCTCAGTGGTGTTGAGGAGTAGTACAGGGATTAAGGCGCTCACTTTGTATGCATATGAGTATGTGATGCAAATTATTCTGCGAGTGATCACTTGAGCACAGAGCCAGAAGTAAGCCTTGAGCATGTCTGGCTTAAAAGCTAAAACTGAGGGGCCGGAGAGATAGCACAGCGGTGTTTGCCTTGCAAGCAGCCGACCCAGGACCTAAGGTGGTTGGTTTGAATCCCAGTGTCCCATATGTTCCCCTGTGCCTGCCAAGAGCTATTTCCAAGCAGATAGCCAAGAGTAACCTCTGAGCACCGCTGGGTGTGGCCCAAAAACCAAAAAAAAAAAAAAAAAAAAAGCTAAAACTGAAATAAACCAAATAAAAAATTAATAGTAATAAAATGCTATACTTGGGGGCGGCGGGGCAAAAAAAGAAAAAGGCTATACTCAAGGAAAGCAATTCCCTTTCCTCAAGATAAGCAGTTTATGGTGGCAAAGACTTCTAAATGCTTTGTTAAAACATTTCCTTTGACGGGGCCGGCGAAGTGAGAGGTAAGGTGTCTGCCTTGCAAGCACTAGCCAAGGAAGGACCGAGGTTCGATCCCCTGGCGTCCCATATGGACCCCCCCAAGCAATTTCTGAGCGCTTAGCCAGGAGTAACCCCTGAGCATCAAAACGGGTGTGGCCCGAAAAACAAAACAAAACAAAATTTCCTTTGGGGGGATCAGAGTGATAGTACAGTGGATAATGCACTTGCCTTGCATGCTGTCAACCCAGGCTTGACCCCTAGCGTCCCATATGGTTCCCCAAAACTCTCTAGGAGTGATTTCTGCGTGCAAAACCAGGAGTAAACCCTGAGCACTACTGGATGTGGCCCCCAAACCAAAATAATTTTCTTTTTTTGTTGTTTGTTTCTGGGCCACATGCAGTGATGCTCAGGGGGCTACCAAATAGTAAAACTAATTGTTTTATTTAGGAAATATTAATAAGGAGAGAAAAATCCATGGAGTAAAAAGAAAGAGATACCCTCAAGTTTGGATGTGGGTGATTTCAGAATAATGCACCATTTATTTATTTATTCATTCATTAATATTTTGGGGTCACGGCTAGATGTACTTAGGTTTTACATCTGGCTCTGCAGTCAAGGCTCAGGGAACCCTATAGCATTCTGGGGATTGAATCCAGTCAACTGTGTACAATGCAAATGCTCTACTGCTTATAATATTATCCCTTTGGCCCTGGAATGAAACATTAACAAAATAAAGAAAGAAAGACACGCCACCTTGCTTTTTTGCAGTTCTTGGTGGAACTTAGCATATCCCTTTAGAAGTTTTTGACTGAGACTTTATAAATCTTTGAGGTTTTTGCTTTGTTTTTAATAAACTTGTACCCACATTTGCATCAGAGCTGAAATTTAGAAAAGGTAAATTTATAGAGTGATGAGGTTTCAGTAAGAATATAAGCTTTTGTTTTTAAAAATAGACTTTTGGGGAACCTGCAGATATGGTACAGTGCCTTGCACATGGCTGATTCAAGTTCTATTTCTGGTACTTCCTATGGACCCCTGAGCCCATTAATAGTGGTCCCTGGGCTTAGAGCAGAGTAAGCCCAGAGCTCCCTTTGTATAGCCCCACCAAAAAAAATCAAACAAAAACTCAAATAAGATAAGGGCCGGAGAGATATCATGGAGGTAGGGTGTTTGCCTTGCATGCAGAAGGATGGTGATTTGAATCCTGGCATCCCATATGGTACCTGAGCCTGCCAGGAGCGATTTCTGAGCATAGAACCAGGAGTAACCCCTGAGCACTGCCGGGTGTGACTAAAAACCAAAAACAAACAAACAAAAAAAACTCAAATAAGATAAAAAAAATAGACTTTTTGGGCCAAGAGATAGGACAGGAGTTCAGGTGCTATCCCTGCTACTCAGTACAGTTAGTCCCCTGTGCACTGCCAGGAGTGACCCCTGAGGATGGAGCTAGGAATAAGCCCTGAGCACCATTGGGTATGGTCCACTTCCCCCAAAAAAGTGGTATAAAATTTAAGGGACAAGTGCTGCAGGAAATAGTGTTCAAGGGACTGGCTATGCAGTGCCAGGGATTGAACCTGAGGTTCCTACATTTAAAGCACACATCAGCCTTTTAGCTATCTGCCTTGCTGGAAAGAGAATATTTTAATTGTGTCAGAGTTATGGTAGAAAGTACTAGTCTACTAGGATTTAGATACTTCTCTGCAAGCTGGAAAATTGCTGAAATCTGTTCATATTTTTTGTATAAGTGGCATCTTTAACACACAGACATACATACATACATATATATATATATATATATATATATATATATATATATAAAATGTTGTGTGTTTTTACTAAAATAGCAGCTACTTCAGCTTGGTTCAGGGTTCATTCTTATCAGTGTATGAAGTACAAGTACAATGCTGTGCTGGGATCAAACATGGGGCTTCAGCATAGCAAGCATTCACCTACCTCTTTGAGCTCTCTCCCTTGCCCCATTTCTCTCATAATTTAAATTAAATTATTTTTTGGGACCATACCCGGCTGTGCTGAGCTTATTCCTGACTCTGCACTCATAGCTCACTCCTGATGGTCTCAGGGGACCTTATCAGGTGCCAAGGATCGAATCTAGGTTAGCTACATAAAAGGCAAGCTCCTTACTCGCTGCACTGTTGCTCCAGGACCCTCTTTCATAATTTTTTTTTTTTTTGGTGGTTTTTGGGTCACACCCAGCAGTGCTCATGGGTTTTTCCTGGCTCCGTGCTCAGAAATTGCTCCTGGCAGGCACGGGGGACCATATGGGACGCCGGGATTCGAACCGATGACCTTCTGCATGAAAGGTAAACGCCTTACCTCCATGCTATCTCTCCGGCCCCATTTTTTTTTTAAAGTGGAATAAAAGACATTTATTAGCAGATTGAGATGTTTTTCTTTTCCAAAATAATCATTCTTTTTTTTTAATTTTTTTTTAAATTTTTTTATTTTGAATTATGAGAACAAAAGATGCAAAGAAAGAGTACAAGGTAAAGTTACAGTGGAAGGACAATCAGCCATAACATAATTCTCAGAAGAAGTCCCCTTGCTGATATCTTAACTTTGAACTTTCAGCCAAAGAATGTTAAGATAAATAAAACAGAATCCATGTACAATTACTTTGTCCCTCAATTCCCCATATTGTAGCACATTGTAATATTTCTTAACAGCACACAAGGCAATCTAAAGCCATAAAACTTATGTAACTCCTTAAACATTAGAGGCATAGTATTTTTTACATTTCCATGTATATGCATATTAGCTTAAGTTAACCTCAAATTTTAAGTGGGTGCATTTAACCTCAAATTTTAAGTGGATGCATTTTAAGGATTAGAGTCAAAGGAGCACAGTAAAAACGGTGTTAGAGTGGCAAATTGTTGTTTGCATAGGCCCACCAAAATATGAGAGGCATGGAAAGGAATAACCTTGGCCTAAATACAAAGAGATCCTACCCCTGAAGTTTCCTGGCATAAGACCAACTCTAGGCTTCAGGCAAGTTATCTTCCGATCTAAGACATTGTCCGTAGTGCCAACACACTTTTCACACAGTCTCTGTTGTTGGTATCATGTTTCTGTATTAAAGATTCTGGAATCTGCATATCCTAAATTGAAGTCATGATGTGGAGCATCTTCTCGTTTCACCTCACCATTAAAGGGCAATGCAGGAAGCCCTGTCCTGTAAGCAGGTCGTTGTTAAGTCTTCTCATTGTTAAGGGAAGTCTCTTTTCAGCAGGACGATGTCTGAGCAGTGGTAGGGTCTTCCGTGGTAGAGGATTGCTTCCAGGTGATGTTATAGACAAACCTCACAATTAAGGGGTAATACAGCAAGCCCTGTCCAGTAAGCAGGTCATTGTTTTTGTTAAGTCTTCTTAGTGGTAAGGGAAGTCTTTTTTGAGTAGATCGATGTCAGAGCAGCTGTAGGGTCTTCCCTGGTAGAGGAATGCCTTTAGGTGATGTTATATACAACCTTGGATGTTTTGTAGATGTCTTCTCTAGATCAGGGGTGAATGGAGAATGCCCATTCTTCTGAGGCCTGTACCAGGTCTTTATGTCAATGTTCAGGGTGTAAGGTCTCATTGCACTACAAGATTTGTGTGTTCCCATCTCTATTAGATAAGAACTTATTGGTATGTATAGTATTTTCCCATTTTAGTGTGCCTAAGCAAACAAATAAAGCCACGTGGTGCTATCAGCTATATGGGGGCGTAAGAACATTTCCAACAATACCCATGACTTGGTTCAAACATAAGCATTAAACTGAGGGATTCTTTTACACCAAATTTCATATTGAGCAGTTCACAAAGAGAAGATAAAAAACATGGGGGGGGATCATCACTGTATAAGAAAATATTCAGCAAAAGTTATAGCCGTCAAAGAAAACATGCATAAAATGTTGAAGAGACATAAGTGTCCTTTTTATGCTTTTTAAAGTAGTTGGGTGGGTGTTAACTCCAGGGCACCACTTTGATCTGTGACTTAGGACTCTACAGTACTTAAGTTAGAAAGGGTAAATGAGGAGTAATGATGATAGGAGTTAAGGAATTAAAGAGAAATAGGATCTTATGAAGGGGTATGCAAAAGGGCAGAGTACAAAATGGACATTCTGCATATATAAAAACATAATTCAATGATAGTGAGTACTATTAATGTTTCTTGTGCGCGTGGGGGCTATCGCCCCCGCGCGATTTTGAAAATATAGACTGGACAGAGATTACCAGTGACTTCAAGAAGCTGGGAGGCCAGAAGTTCAGGGCCCCACCCAGACCCTCCCTAAGCAGCTGAATGGATAATGGGGGAAAGCCTAGGGTACCTTCAAGCTCCACCAACTTACTGGCTTTGCCCAGGCATGTGGCCCGGGGGAGCCCTGGAGATCTGGAGCAAGGTGGTAGAGGGGTGCTGGGGTTACCCAAGTCCCGCACCCCCACTAGGCCTGGTTAGGAAGGCCTCCAGCATGGCAGTGGCCTGCCAAACCCCCTCCTGCTAGACTCCCGTCTCCCAGGAAGGAGAGATCCTTCAAGAAGCTCCCTCTTTCATAATTTAACATTTAATATTCTTCACCTTAGGAAGTCCTACTACTGTTATCACTGCAGGTTGAATTTCTTTTTTTATTGTTCTGAAGAATGTCTTTTGTAGCTATTTAGTGCTTGGTCTTCATGTTCCCTTGCTCTCTGGGAGTGATTATGAATGAAGTTCCCCTAGTAGTGGGTTCAGAACTAGCCTTTGGAATTTCACTTCTGTTTAAAGCAAGTCAAAAGGAGACCTTTCTTTTGGTTTTAACAAAAAATGGTCCTCTTGAGACTATACAGTGAAATTAGAGGGTGTTTATGTTCACTAGAATAGTTCAGAGATTATTGTTTGTACTTGTGAGATTGGAGGTACTTGCATTTATTCACTTACTCAGTAGTGTTTATGAGCAGAGCATTGTTTTATATATGACTGCGCTTGTTTGGAGGTAAGCAATAGACAAAGAGGATATTTTTCTGGGCCTGTATGTCATGATCACCAGTTGTGCTTTGATTATTATGTCTTTCTGTTTGGTTATGGCCCTTGAAAGGAGGTAAAGAATATAATGAATGGCATTCAGCAATGAGCTAGTAGTTTCGTGCTGATGGAGGCTGTTGTTAATTGACATTTGGCATATTACTGAGCTCAGTTTGAACACTAAAAGTGGTATAATTAGTGCTGATTTTGTAGGGGAGGTAATGGTTTGGTCAGTTACTGCTCTAATGCAGTTAGTGTTTCCAGGGTAATGCAGTGAAAAGCCATTGTCTTCCCACTTCAGCGTGGGTGATGTATAGGTGGCTGTTTCTTTCATTGACTCGGCACTCAGCAATGAACCATGGGGAATCGTGTTTCTCTCAGATAGTGTGCGTGCGTGTGCGTGCGTGCGTGCGTGCGTGCGTGCGTGCGTGCGTGTGTGTGTGTGTGTGTGTGTGTGTGTAGGCAGTAAATTAATGATGACTTAGGTCTTTCTTGGAAGGCAAATATAAGATCTTGGAAGTTTGTTTTTAGGAATTTAAGTCCTTTTCAGGGACTGAAGAGGTCTAGGAAAGTCCTGCCTGGCAGCTATTGACTCTCATGGGTGGGCAGGGGTAGCAAGCCTAGAGGAAAACATCTAAGAATAAACGGAGTGAGAGGCCAAGATCAGAGGAAGACTTTTGACTGAAAAGTGAGAGAGGCCTGATTAGGTCACAGGAGGCCTGAGTTCCAGAAGAGATGCTGGTATTACAGCTCAGGCTGGTATTTTATTCTAAAGTTTCTGGTTTGTTTACAAAATGAGGAACATGGCCACTTCCTGCTGCCTGTGGCAACTGGTCCGAGCCTTAAACGGGAAGCGCCCTCTGGTCTTATCTTCTCCATGTTCTAGTATCGCGGACATTTTTCTGTCACTGCACACATGTGGACTTTTTGGGGTATTTTTGGGGGGGCACACCCAGCAGCACTCAGGGGTTACTCCTGGCTCTGCACTCAGCAATCACTTCTGGCAGGCTTGGATGACTTATGGGATGCCAGGGATTGAACCCAGGTTTGTTCCAGGTCAGCTGTGTGCAATGCAAATGCCCTATTGCTGTGCTATGACTTAACAGTCCACATATGTGGACTTTTGTTGTTGTTGTTGTTGTTGTTGTTGTTGTTGTTTTGGGCCACACCTGGCAGCGTTCAGGGATTACTCCTGGCTACACGCTCAGAAATCGCTCCAGGCAGGCTTGGGGGACCATATGGGATGTTAGGGTTTGAACCAGGGTCCTTCTGCATGCAAGACAAACACCCTACCTCCATGCTATCTCTCCGCCCTTCATATGAGGACTTTTAAGAGAAGCCCAAACAAGGTTGAGTTATATCCAAATCAGAGCTGTTAAGATGGTTTTCTTGGGCCCGGAGAGATAGCACAGCAGCGTTTGTATTGCAAGCAGCCGATCCAGGACCAAAGGTGGTTGGTTCGAATCCTGGTGTCCCATATGGTCCCCTGAGCCTGCCAGGAGCTATTTCTGAGCAGACAGCCAGGAGTATCCCCTGAGCACCACCGGGTGTGACCCAAAAACCAAAAAAAAAAAGATGGTTTTCTTGACAGTAACCAAAGAGGATAACAGGATTTTTTTAAAAAAGCCATGGAAACTTTCTAAGGAGACTCATTGATATTATTTTTTCATTTATTTTTGTTATAATTACACAAGTACTATACAAGTATAGTTACACAAAATTAAGGGGTCACTAATCCACAGTTTTTTAGCTTGAGCTCCAACACCTAGTCAGTTAGCTTTGGTACATATCAGAAAACCACATAGATAAGAGAATTACTCTTAAGAAACTGATAATCGGGCCCGGAGAGATAGCACAGCGGTGTTTGCCGTGCAAGCAGCCGATTCAGGACCAAAGGTGGTTGGTTCGAATCCCGGTGTCCCATATGGTCCCCCGTGCCTGCCAGGAGCTATTTCTGAGCAGACAGCCAGGAGTAACCCCTGAGCATCGCTGGGTGTGGCCCAAAAACCAAAAAAAAAAAAAAAAAAAAAAGAAACTGATAATCGGGGCCAGTGAGGTGGCGCTAGAGGTAAGGTGTCTGCCTTGCAAGCGCTAGCCAAGGAAGGACCACGGTTTGATCCCCCGGCGTCCCATATGATCCCTCCAAGCCAGGGGCAATTTCTGAGCGCTTAGCCAGGAGTAACCCCTGAGCGTCAAATGGGTGTGCCCCAAAAACAAAAACAAAAACAAAATGAAACTGATAATCTACAGGAGAAGTGGGAGTAGCAGCTGTGAAATAATTCCCAGAAGTTCCTACTGAAAGGTAAGCAAATAGCAAATAAAGACAGTCAGCATTTAGATGGAGGAGGAGGTTGTCTGGATAGTCTAAGAGTCAGTATTAACGTTTTGTCTATAGTCAGGGAACTGTATGGTGCCAGGGATCAAATCCAGAGTTCCTGCATTGCAAAGTTAGTGTTGTCCAAAGTTATCCAAAGGTGGAAAAGTGATGGGTTTTACTTTTATATTTACGGTTTGGCAAGAGTCAGCATTGGTGAGTGGAGGTTTCTTCAGAACTGAGAACTAGATCAAAGAAGGGATGGAGGAAGCAGTAGGTAGAGAAGCTGATGGATGTTAGAAAAAAGTCACGGGGGCATGGAGGTAAGGCATTTGCCTTGCATGCAGAAGGTCTGTTGGTTCAAATCTCGGTATCCCATATGCTCCCCTGAGCCTGCCAGGAGCAATTTCTGAGCATAGAACCAGGAGTAATCCCCCCCCCCCCAAAAAAAAAAAGATGCCAGTTCTTCACAACTTGATCTTAGGATTTAACACAATTCTAATAGATTATTTTTTGGGCTATTGGTCAAGAATAGTGTGAGAATCAATATCCTAGAAGCAAAGAGGAAAGTAAGGCATTTTAACCTGGCAAGAGAGAAACAGAAGAAAAGTTTTCGGAGAAAGGTCCTTGTAGTAGAAGGCTTGCTAAGCAGGAAATAAGAAGTTGTACTGGACTGGCATGTTTCTCACATGCCCATGGCTTCTCCTATAGTTGGTCTGTGTAAGGCCTATAACCAGTTCTGACATCTGCTCTGATGTCTGTGGGAAAAGGAGCTGTCCCAAGCACTTTGATAAGAAGGGAAAAGAATAGCGAAATGGTATCTTAGTTTATCACCTGCTGCTTTTCCCACAACTCACCCTCATGTCAGGCCAGAGAAACCTTTCTATTTCACCTTACTCAGGTCATACCATTCATATTCATACCATTATATTGAAATGTAAATCTCTGTTCTTCTTTAAATAAATATGTTTGATGCGATCTGGAGTGCTTGAGGAAGTCCCTGTTTGGATCCTGTAGACACAGTCCTCCAAGTACTTCCAGGAGGATCCCTCTACCCAACATGTTTTGTATTTTAGAATATGCAAGGTACACCAGTATCCAGTTTTACTCTTGGGAATGGGGTGTATAAATTTAGGATCTAAATCTTACAAAGAATAGCTCAACTTAAAGTATTTTTTCAAATTTCAAGGAATTTTGAAACAATCTGCTTACTATCTTCAGAGTATGTACTCTTTTTTTTTAAAATTAATATCTTTATTTAAACACCTTGATTACAAACATGATTGTGGTTGGATTTCAGTCATGTAAATAACACCCCCCTTCACCAGTGCAACATTCCCATCACCACTTTTAACACCAATCAAGAACTTTCCTTTTTTTCTTTTTGGTTTTTGAGTGACACCTGGCGGTACTCAAGGGTTACTCCTAGCTCTGCTCTCAGAAATTGCTCCTGGAAGGCTCAGGGGACCATATGGGATGCCGGGATTCTAACCACCTCCGTCCTTGGTCGGCTGCATGCAAGGCAAATGCCCTACCGCTGTGCTATCTCCCTGGCCCCTTTCCTTTTCCTTTTTTTTTTTTTTGTTTTTGTTTTTGGGCCACACCCGGCAGTGCTCAGGGGTTATTCCTGGCTGTCTGCTCAAAAATAGCTTCTGGCAGGCACGGGGGGACCATATGGGACACCGGGATTTGAACCAACCATCTTTGGTCCTGGATCGGCTGCTTGCAAGGCAAACTCCGCTGTGCTATCTCTCCGGGCCCTTCCTTTTCCTTTTTAATTTAATTTAATTTAATTTAATTTAATTTAATTTAATTTTAAGAACTCTCCTTTTTCTGTACAACATTCTAAAAGCCATTGTCACGAGGCAATCAAAGCAGTGCTCAGGGTCCACTCTGGCTCTGCGCTCAGAAATCGCTACTGGCAGGATTGGGGGATCATATGGGATTGAACCTGGGTCTGCCACGTGCAAGGCAAACACCCTACCTGCTGAGCTATCACTGGCTCCAGATGCACTTCTACATTTGGCCCCAAATCTCTCTTCCTCACACTGCTACCCCCTTGTCTCTCCTCTCTAATGCACAAAAAGAAAAGATTTTACTAGTCTTAATTTAGTTTTTTGGTGTGCATAACAAAGCGCTCCAAAATTTAGAGGGTTGTAATTATTGAACCAGACCTTGACATAGGCCTTCAGAGCTCTTTACTGATGGGTAAGAGATTCTCTACCCCAGCCAGGGTCTGCACGGAGCTCTGGAGTCTCAGCTCTCCGCAGCCTCTCTATGGACAAACCAGCTGTTGTCTCATATACGTCAGCAAACACAGGCAAGATTGTTTCAGCCTGTCATTAGGAGACACTGTGGCCAGAGCCCAGTACATGTGGCACATAATGAAGACTCAGGAACCCTTGATTTCAGTGGATGTAGTTCTTTACCCTGTGGTCAGCTATGTGGCACTAGTCCACAGAGATACCCTACCTCCACCCGAGAGTGCTCTAAGGAATAGGTGCCACAGTAGCTAGCTAAACCTTGTAATTTTATAACACTAGATTTTAAAAATTGAAACAGTATCCACATTTGATCTTAATGTCTCTCTTAGCCATCAGTTGGTCAGTGAACCATTTCTTTTCTTTTATTTAAAATTTAAATGTTAGTCACTGAAGATAATAAAGATATTTATGATTGGATTTCAGGCACATGCTTCAGTACCAATTTCTTCACTTCTGTTCATTTCCTCTACCAATGTCCCCACTCCAGTTTGCCTCCTACTTGCCAATCTGCCTCTACAAGAGGCACCTACTACTACACACACACACACACACACACACACACACACACACACACACACACACACACACACACAAACACACACAGACACACACACACTTGCACTGTGGATTGCAGTATTCTTGCCGATAGGGTTTAATACATAACACTTTACCACCTTTCATATCTCTTCCTCCGCCTATTGAGCACTTCCCTCCAACATAGCCATTGTTCCCTCCCTATCCTTTCTCCTCGTTCCCTCAAGTGGCATCTTTCGTACTGGATACCTGTTCTCATGTTCTTTGCTGCCATTGTCTTTGGTCATTCCTTATTTCACCATTATGTTTCTTTATATCCTGCATATGAGAGTCTGTGCTGCTCTCTCTCTCTCTCTCTCTTTTGGTTTTTGGGTCACACCCAGCGATGCTCAGGGGTTACTCCTGGCTCTGCACTCAGAGATCACCCATGGCAGGCACGGGGGACCATATGGGATGCTGAGATTTGAAGCATCATCCATCCTGGGTCAACCTCTTGCAAGGCAAATACCCTACCACTGTGCTATCTCTCCGGACCCAGTCTCTCTTTTAACTAAGTTTACTCAGCATGACACTCTCCAGGCTTCATCTTTTCTTATGGCCAAGATATATTCCATTGTGTATATATACTACGGTTTCTTTATCAACTCGCCTCTTCTTGAACAATTGGGCCAGTGTACTGTTTCTCTTTTTTTTTTCCTCTGTCAATGGTTGTAGAAAAGTGGAAGAAGATATTAGTAGGGGACCTGCTTCTTAAGTTTATTTTCTGTCTTGGATTGACTTAGGTATCTGGCTCGAGTTGGGGACCTTGAAGCCACTGACACGGAAGACCCGAACCTCAGCTATGGGCTGGTTGTGGACTGTGGCAGCAGCGGGTCCAGGATATTTGTCTATTTCTGGCCAAAACATAATGGGAACCCCCATGACCTATTGGATATCAAACAGATGAGAGACCGCAACAGCCAGCCAGTGGTGAAAAAGATCAAGCCAGGTACAGATAGGAGACAGGGAAGGTACAGAGTGGGTGCAGGGAGGGCATGGGTAGGTGTGGGGCAGGTGCAGGGGAGGTTGTTGAGCAGTGGTAGCCTGGGGGAGCACTTGCTGCTTCTGGGGCTCCTGCAGGCAGGAGCAATTTGTGCTTTGCAACCATGACCATGGACTCCTCCACAGACTTCAGTTCGAGCAGGGTGGGAGGGGTTGTCCAATCTTCCTCCAAGGGGCATGTTTTCTCTACCCAAGGCATCTCCGCCATGGCCGACACTCCAGAGCATGCCAGCGACTACCTTCGCCCACTGCTGAGCTTTGCAGCTGCCCACGTGCCGGTGAAGAAGCACAAGGAGACACCCCTGTACATCCTGTGCACGGCAGGCATGAGGCTGCTGCCCGAGAGGTGAGGCCGGTTGGCAGGGAACATAGGGGCTGAAGGCTGAGGGTTACCATCCACCCTGTGTCCTGTTTCTGGGAGGTGACAGGCAGGTCACGCATGAGGGCTTCTAGACCAATGGCTGGGGTTCCCTTCCTCATACTGTTCACTGGGCAGAGTCCCCCTGCACCTGCCTGTGTCAGGACTGTCACCGTCATGTTCCTGTGTCTCCAGGGTTGGTTGCACTCTGAGGAGGCTGCAATGGACCTCATTCTAATGAGGGCAGGGAGGAGGGTTCCATTAGGGAGATGGCTGGCTCTGTCAGATTTTTTATTATTATTATTGGTTTGTTTTGGGTCACCTGGTGTGCTCAGGGGTTACTCCTAACTCTACTTGGGAATTACTCCTGGGGGGAGGGGCTTGGTGCACCATATGGGGTGCTGGAGATTGAACTGGGTCTGCTGTATGCAAAGCAAGCACCCTATTCACTATTCACTATACTAACGCTCTGTCCCTGAGAATATTTTTTGTAATGAATAATGTGAAAGGTCTAGGATGATTGGTTTTATTTTTAAATTTATTTATTGATTTTAAAAATCACACTCGGCTGAGCTCAGGGCTTGCTCCTGCTCTGTACTCGGGTCATTCTTGGCAGGCTCATGGGCCATATGGGTGCTGGGGATTGAACCAGGGTCAGCCATTGAAAGGCAAATTCTACCTGCTGTACTATTGCAGTGGCCCTGATCTTACTTTTAACTGACATTTTCTCCAGGTCCTTATTATTCCAGTTTTGTTTCTTTGCTTCTACTGTCTTATACAACAGATACTATAACACTTAAGAGGAAAAGAATTACAGATATACTAAGCTTCAAATATTATCTCCAAGATGTTGTGACCTTTGTATTTTAATCCTCTCTGTGTCCTTCAGATAACATTTTATGAAGAAAAAAATTCAGCCTTTCTTAAAATATGGAGCAGGGATGAAAACATTCATTGTTAGTTTATGTAAAGGCTTATATAAAAGCTTGTGGATCTAATAATACTTCGTGTGTGTAATGTGAGGCATTGTTGCTGACTTGTGTAGAATCTGAGAATGAGGCTACATGCTTTGATTTCATGGCTTCCTTCCACAGTAGTTAGAATAGTATATATGAACCTATTTTATAGATTAGGAAACAAATTCAAATTTCTATGGCTTATTCATTCTTACCCTGTAAGAGGTCTTGAGCCACGTTTATTGTTTGTTTGTTTTTTTTGTTTTTTGGGCCTCACCCAGCAGTGCTCAGAGGTTACTGCTGAGCTCAGAAATTATTCCTGGAAGGCTTGAGGGATCATATGGGATGTCGGGGATTGAATTTGGGTTGGCTATGTGCAAGGCAAATGCCCTACTCACTGTGCTATTGCTCCGCCCCCCCCCCATAGCTTCTTCTTTCATACTCTGAATTTTAACATTTTAAAAAGGAGATGTGATGCAAGGGCCATGTCACTGTGTGAGTAGGAGGTTGTACTGGGAGGTGGTTTGAACCTTTGGAACCAGACGTGGTACCAGGGAGAATTGGCTGGGCAGGTGAAAAATGAATGGTGACAAGGCTTAATCGAAGGTCAGGGATGAGAAGAAGAGGAATTTAAAGATTAACTTTTGCATTTTTTTGTTGCTGTTCTGTCTTGCAGAAAGCAGTTGGCTATCCTGACCGATCTAGTGAAAGATTTACCTCTGGAGTTTGACTTCCTCTTTTCGCAATCTCAGGCGGAAGTGATCTCTGGGAAGCAGGAAGGTACTGGGCTCTGAGAGTTGTGAGGGCTCAGCCAGCCACGACAGTCTCTGTAGCCGGTGGATTACTTTACATATTTAATTTTAATATTCTTTTCTTTTTTTGATTTTTATATATATAAATAATTTTAATATTCATGACCGTTTTATTGATTCTGCTCTATGGTTTGATTATTTGCATTCCTGCTTTGGTGTCTGCTCTAGAATGCTGCTTCTAAAATTCATACACTTATATTAGTTTGTTTATTTTTTTTTACTTATATTAGTTTTTAATTTGGTCTGAAGTACAGTACATCTCAGGATGCTTCAGTATTTAATGATGACTCATAATAGGCCTCTGGTTAGCTATTTCTCATTCTGGAAACATGCTTGCATCAAGGAGTTGTGCTTAGCTTGCCAAATTCAAATGCAAGGCAAATTACTAAAATAAGGGGCACCTTCATTTTACTATGGGTTGTCACTTTATTTTATTTACTTTGCAGCATTGATGCTTTCTTCTTTTAGTTTGTTTTTGGGTCACACGTGGCAGTGCTCAGGGGTTACTCCTAGCTCTGAGCTCAGAAATTGCCCCTGGCAGGCTTGGGGGGCCATATAAGATGCCAGGATTCGAACCACCATCTGTCTGCATGTAAGGCAAATGCCCTACTGCTGTGCTATTTCTCCGGCCCCTGTTGATACTTTCTTAATGACTCACACTAGTGGAGTTTGGTTTTGACGACTTGAAAGCGTGCTCTTAGGGCATTCAAGTTTCCTAGGTTTTGAAATATGTTTTAATTTTGTAAAGTTTAGTTTAATCCACATAGGGAAATGGTTTACTTTTTCCAATTTTAGTATGGTATGTTTTAGTCATAAACCTCCATTTTTGGGGAGCCAGAGTGATAGTAAAAATAGTAGGGAGCTTGCCTTGTATGCAACTGACCTGGGTTTGATCTCCAGCACCCCATATGATGTCCCAAGAACCACCATGAGTAATTCCCAAGTGCAGAACCATGAAGAATATTGATTTTGGGGGTTGATTTTAGCAGACAACAGATCTGATTAGACTCAGCTTTCAAGTTCTCATGCTACCTTTAATGAATTGTGATTCTATTGATTCATTTTTAATATTCCGGTACCACAGCTTGAATTTTCCCCATGTTTGTGCTAACCAGGGGCTAGTCTTGAATCTGGGCAGAACCCATTATAGGGTTGTGAACACTGGGTCCAATGCCAACCAACCCAGGCCTTTGAGAGCATGTTTAGGGTCAGGTCTGTTTGAGTAACCTAGAGTTAAACACAGCATTTATTCACCATTGCCCCCTTCTCCCACTGTCTCCCCGACAGTTTTAACTCACAGGACTGACTGACATGTTCTCTGGTCAGAAAATCTGAGTTCAAATGTGTCCTTTTTGTCACCTATGATTGTGTCTGTGATGGAGGATAGAGAGAGGGAAAGAAGCAGTAGGCATGTGGACCATCTCTTAAGGCAGAGAGAAGGGATTCCTCTCCCTCAAAGTTTTAGGGACCCATCTGACCTTCACCTCTCCTGCTCTAGAACTTCCTGGCAGGGAAGAGAATTAAAAACAACCAAGGGGGTAAGGACAGAGAGATAGTACAGCAGGTATAGTGCTTGCATTGCACACTGCTGACCTAAGTTCGACCCTGGCATCCATATGATCCCTTGAGCACCCCCAGGTGTGATCCTGAGTGCAGAGCCTGGAGTAAGCATTGAGTACTTGCACTCCCATTCACGCACACACCCCCAAAAAACCCCACAAAGGTTTTTCTTCATTTTGGGGGAAACTTTGGAGTTGTTCTTCTGCTCCTTGAAGTGAAGCAAATAGCAAGTTCCTCAACATTCTTCTATTCGACCCAACTGGTACACCTTTGTGTTCCAGATTGCTTTTGAGTCCTGACTAGGCAACTTGGGGATGGTGAGGGGAGGCGTACTATTGGTCTTTTGGTTCTTTCATTTCTTTTCTCTTTTTTTCAGACTGCCTGTTATCAGGTACCTTCAAAGTTTTTCAGAAAACTTTTCCAAGCTTTCTACCCAGAGTATTTTTTAAAAAATCTGTTGTAGATCATATTTCATCTTGCCCAGCACCAAAATGCCATGATTTAAGATATTTTGACTTTTATTTCTCTACATAAATTTTCTATTCACCAGAGGAAATTCAGAAAATGAGAGTAGATTAAAAAAGAGGAAACCATGGCAAAACAAGTAATTTTTTTTTATGCATCCCCACCGCCCCCAAACAAGTAATTTTTGATTTGTGCTTTGAGAGTATGGAGTAAAATGTCGTCATCATGTGTTTTGCAAAAATGGAGTAAAAGGGCCCGGAGAGATAGCACAGCGGCATTTGCCTTGCAAGCAGCCGATCCAGGACCAAAGGTGGTTGGTTCAAATCCTGGTGTCCCATATGGTCCCCTGTGCCTGCCAGGAGCTATTTCTGAGCAGACAACCAGGAGTAATCCCTGAGCACCGCCGGGTGTGACCCAAAAGCCAAAAGCCAAAAAAAAAAAAAAAAAGAATGGAGTAAAAGAGGCACTGGGGAGAGGCTGACACATGGTCTGGCAGAGTAGAGTGAAGTGGTGGCTTTTACTTTTTTTCTAGGTGTTTATGCATGGATTGGAATCAACTTTGTTTTGGGACGATTCGACCACGAAGATGGTAAGTAATACTGTGACAGATCCTTCAACTAGTGGTTGAAAGTGTAAGTCATAACCTGTCAGTCAGGGGTCTCAAACTCGTGGCCTGCGGGCCGTTTGCAGCCCTCTGTACAACATTTTGTGGTCCTCAGCCGGCCTTCAAATATTGCAGTATTCGCGATTATTTGCTTACCGAATAATCTCAATAAAAATTGCATTAAACATTTGCATACCCCGAGCAGTTCCATTCAGGGTATGCAAATGTTCAATGCGATTTTTTGTGATTTTTTTCTTACTAATGAGATTTTTTTATTGCTAATATTTGGTAAGCAAATAATCACGAATACTTTGCACCTAGCGCAGACATCATTTCTGCTGCTCCTGCCCGCTGTCCCTTTCATTATCAGAGGCCTAAGGGAGAGAAGGAAGAGAAGTTTATTACAGAATTAGATTTTGTCATACCTTCATCATGACTTCATCAAAGCCTGCAGTGAAGAGAAAGATTGATGACAAGCACAGACAATTTCAGGAAAAGTGGGAGGCGCAGTATTTCTTTGTTGAGCACAGGGGCATCCCCGCATGTCTTATTTGCTCAGAGAAAGTTGCAGTGCACAAGGAAAACAACTTGAAACGCCATTATTCAACTAAACATGCTGAGGAATGTGCAGAATATCAAGGAAATGATAGAGTCAAGCGAATTGCCAGTCTTAAAGCATGTCTAATGAGGCAACAAGATTTCTTCAAGAAAGCAACCAAAGAGAATGTTGCATCAGTTGAAGCTAGTTACATGGTTAGTGAGATGATTGCTAAGGCAGGGAAACAATTCACAGAAGGAGAGTTTGTTCAAAAATGCATGTTACAGGCTGCAAGTATTATCTGTTCAGAAAAGAAAGGTCAGTTTAGCAAAATCAGCCTTTCTGCCAACACTGTGGCAGAGCGCGTTTCTGACATGTCAAGGACATCATCAACTGTGTGAGAAAGCTAAATGTTTTGATGCGTACTCAGTTGCTCTTGACAAGGCCACAGATATAACAGACACTGCGCAGCTCACAATTTATGTCCGTGGTATTGATTGCAATTTTGAATTGACAGAGGAGCTGCTCACAGTAATTCCAATGCATGGCCAGACCACCGCTAATGAGATACTTCGGCATCTGTGTGATGCCACTGAGAATGCAGGTTTGCCATGAAAGAGGTTTGTTGGAATAATAACCAATGGAGCACCATCGATGACAGGGAGGAAAAATGGACTAGTGGCACTTGTTCAAAAAAAACTTGAAGAGGAGGGTGTAGAGAAGGCCATTGCTCTTCACTGTATTATCCATCAGCAGGCCCTTTGCAGTAAATGCCTGCCGTGTGACAATGTGATATCTGTTGTTGTGAAATACATTAACCAAATCATATCCAGGGGCTTAAACACAGGAGGTTCCGTGCTTTTTTAGAGGAAATGGAGTCAGAATATGGAGATGTGCTCTATTTCACCGAGGTATGTGAGGGGAAATGTCCTGAAAATATTTTTTGAGTTGAGAGAAGTGAAAGCCTTCATGGAGAAGGATGGGAATGCTGTTTCTGAGTTGAGTGATCACAAATGACTCATGGACTTAGCTTTTCTTGTTGACATCACACATAAGCTGAATGTACTAAACAAGATGTTACAAGGCCCGGGGCAGCTTATCAGTGCTGCCTATGACAACGTGAGAGCATTCTCCACAAAACTTATGTTATGGAAATCCCAGCTCTCTCAGACAAACCTTTGCCATTTCCCAGCATGCAAGGAACTTGTGGATGCAGGCATACCATTCAGTGGTGAGAAATATGTTGATGCTATTTTTAAGCTAGAGAAGGAATTTTATCACAGATTTGCAGACTTCAAAAAGCACAGAGCCACTTTCCAAATTTTTGTGGACCCCTTTCCTTTGATGTACAAGATGCCCCTCCTGTGCTTCAAATGGAGTCATTGACCTGCAATGCAACTCTGATCTCAAAGCCAAGTTCAGGGAGATTAGTGAAAAAGCAGACATACATGGGCAGTTTTTGAGAGAATTGCCCCCCAGCTTCCCGGAGCTTTCCCGAATGTTCAAGTGCACCGTGTGCCTTTTTGGGAGCAAGTTTTTGTGTGAAAAGTTATTCTCCACATTGAACTTCAATAAGTCAAAGTACAGGTCTAGACTTAATGATGATCATCTTCAAGCCATACTGAGGGTCTCAACTGCTTCCTCTCTAAAGCCAAATGTGGTTCAGATTTGTGAGAAGAAGCACTGTCAAGTCTCTGGCAGCAAGGAATAGGCAAAAGATGCCATGTTCAGAAGAACTGTTCATGATCTTCACTCAATGTTCTATTCATGTTCAGAAGAAATAATTAAAACTATTAATGATGTTTGAGGCCCTGCCTCACCCTAACTTTGCCTCTTGCGGCCCCAAGGTAAATTGAGTTTGAGACCCCTGCTGTCAGTGGTATGTAAGTTCTAATTTCAAATCAGTTTTCTAAACTTTTTAAATGTAACTTTAATAGTTAATTCACTTTCCAGTCCTAATTTGCTTTTTAAATTTTCTTTTTGCCTGGGGATATGACACACATGTGGTTTAGCACATGCTTCATATGTAGGATGACCTCGGTTCGATTCCTGTCCACCAAAACAGACCAAAAAATGTATATTCCTTTTTAACCTTTTATATGAAAAGTCTCAGTCACAGAAGTAAATGATAAAATGAACCTTTATGAATCCATAACCCAAGCTAAAAAATTATGAACATTTTGACATTTTTGGGGGGGCGAAGAGTTCCCATTCTCCTTCCACATAATGTAGATATTTTTAACCTATTCAGTTTATTTTCCCATTTTATGTTTTCTTCTATTCAATTTATTTTTCTATTTTATGTTTCCTTTACTTATATTTTACTTTAGGAAACATTTAGTCATATCTTCAGGGTAATAAATGACTTAAATATATAACTGAGTCATAGCAAAGAATGAACTAGACATCGATCTGCCATCATAACGAATGTGAAGATCATGGCAGGAGCTAGGGAGGCAGCCTGGTCATGCTATACAGCACAGCACCTGGGTGTGATCTTTCACATATTTCCTTGAGCCCTTCTGGACTTATCTTGGTGGTTCCCAGCACCTCAAGGCTCACGTCTTTCGCCTGTACCTGTAATTGACTGAGTATCTCTGGAAAAGGGATGCCCAGTCCCCCTGAAAACTGTTTGAGAGCCGTCCTTCCATACGTGATTTTATTTATTTAATGTTTTGTGTTGGGGCCATATCTTTTTTTTTTTTATCCACACACATATTTATTTATTGTTTGATTTTTTTTTTTACTTCTTTATTTTGGTGTAGTTATTGAAGTTGATGCCTCCAATTTTATTTTATTTGATTTTTCTCTTTCTTTTTGCACTCCAGCACGGTTTGATTTCAGGACCAAGACTATTGTGTGGTGCTTGTCATTATTGCTGTAGTGCTCACTGGATATTTAATTTGATATTTCTTTCTGTATTGTTGTGGTGTTTCAATTACCTTTTTCATGTCCTCTCTCAAACTGAGGTTGAAAGCCTCTAGAAAGACTCCGCCCATTTTCAGCTTATTTTACTTTATTTATTTATTTTATTTTTATTTTTTACCCCATTCTATTGCTTTTCTTTTTTTAATTATCTTTATTTAAACACCGTGATTACAAATATGATTATAGTTCTATGATTACCGTCATGTAAAGAACACCCCCCTTCACCAGTGCAGCATTCCCACCACCAATTTCCCAGATCTCCCTTCTCCCCACCCCACCCACACCTGTACTCGAGACAGGCTTTCTGCTTCCCTCATTCACTCATATTGTTATGATAGTTTTCAGTGTAGTTATTTCTCTAACTACACTCATCACTCTACGTGGTGAGCTTCATGTCATGAGCTGCATCTACCAGTTGGGGCCATATCTTATGGTGCTCAGGAGTTACTCCTGACTCTGTGCTCAGGGGTCACTTGTGGAGGTGCTCTGGGGACTACATGCAATGCTGGGGACTGAAACACTGAGGGTCACATGCCAGGTGTGTGAGCATCTTTTTTTTTTTTTTTTTTTTTTTTTTGGTGGTTTTTGGGTCATACCCGGCAGTGCTCAGGGGAAACTCCTGGCTCCATGCTCAGAAATTGCTCCTGGCAGGCACAGGGGACCATATGGGAAGCCGGATTCGAACTGGTGACCTTCTGCATGAAAGGCAAATGCCTTACCTCCATGCCAGCTCTCTGGCCCCGCGTGTGAGCATCTTAACCCCTCTATGAGTCTTCTGGTCTCCCCCAATTAATCATTTTTAAATGTATTCTACATGGTGCTGGAGAGATAGTACAGTGGAAAAGGTGCTTGCTTGCTTTGTCCATATGGCCCCCAAACCAACCAAACAAAAACCAAATAAAGTAAGCCTCACTTAAAATAAATAGGGAAGGGGCTGGAGAGATAGCATGGAGGCAGGGCATTTGCTTGCGTGCAGAAGGATAGTTGTTTAAATCCCAGCATCCCATATGGTCCCCCGAGCCTGCCAGCAGCAATTTCTGAGCATAGAGCCAGAAGTAACCCCTGAGCACTGCTGGGTGTGACCCAAAAACCAAGGCCAATAAATAAATAAATAGGGAAACTTTTTGCCATATTGTATAATGTGACCTATGTTTTCCCCTCTAAATTAAAAATAATAATAATAATACATTATTTATTTATTTTGTTTATGAGCATCCTGTGGTGCTCAGGGGTTACTCCTGGCTCTGTGCTCAGAAATCGCTTTTGGTAGGCTTGGGGGACCATATGGGTTGCTGGGATTGAGCACGGATTCCAGGTTGGCTGTATGCAAGACAAAAACATCCTACCACTGTGCTATCACTCTGGCCCACTTTATTTAATTTAATTTAATTTTTGTTTTGTTTTTGGGTCACACCCAGCAGTACTCAGGGGTTACTCCTGCCTCTAGGGTCAGAAATCGCTCCTGGCATGCTTGGGGGACCATGTGGGATGCAGGGATTCGAACCACTGACATTCTGCGTGCAAGGCAAATGCCTTACCTCCATGCTATCTCTCCGGCCCCTAATTGTAATTTTTATTTGTTTTTTGACCACACTTGTTGGTACTCAGGTGTTTACTTCTGGCTTTATGCACAGAAATTACTTTTGGCAAGCTCTGGGAACTGTATAGGATGCTGGGTATCAAACTTAGCTGCTTCCAGGGCAAACCCTGCCTACTGTGCTACCTATTCCAGCCCCCTTCTTCATTTTTTTGTTTGTTTGTTTTGTTTTGGGCCATGTCTGTCTGTGCTTAGGGCTTGAAACTGGTGGAACTTGGTACCAATGGAATGCTGCATAGCTGGGGGAAGGAGGCTATATTGATTGTACTTGGGAACCACTTTTGGCTTGTGCTGGGAGGCTGCTCTTGGCAATGTACAGGGGATCATGCGGTGCCAAGAATCAAACCCAGATCCTGTAAGCTCAGCATGTGTTCAGCACCTTGATCTAGCTCCAGGCCTGCAGCCAGTTTTTTTTGTTTGTTTGTTTGTTTTGGTTTTTGAGTCACACCCGGCAGTGCTCAGGGGTTACTCCTAGCTCCACACTCAGAAATCGCTCCTGGCAGGCACAGAGGACCATATGGAATGCTGGGATTTGAACCAATGACCTGCATGAAAGGCAAACGCCTTACCTTCGTGCTATCTCTCTGGCCCCCCTGCAGCCAATTTTTAAAGCCCTGATTTCTTCTAATGGAATAATGACAGAGCTAGTAGCCCCGATCCTCGGGAGCACTGCTGCTCCTGGATTATCATGACTTTTAGGCTTCCCAGTGGACAGAGTAGGAAATGTGTATTATTTTATTTTATTATTATTATTATTATTATTGGTTTTTGGGCCACACCCAGGGACACTCAGGGGTTACTCCTGGCTCTGCCCTCAGAAATTGCTCCTTGCAGGTTCAGGGGACCATATGGAATGCTGGGAAACGAACCAGGGTCAGTCCCTGGGTTGGCCTCTTACAAGGCAAATGTCCTACCATTGTGCTATCTCTCCAGCCCCCTAAACCTTTCTTCTTATGCCAGATATTTGTTTTTAGAGATTTTAACATAAGACATTAGTTGTGGGGTCAAAGCGATAGTACAGCGGGTAGGGCATTTCCATTGCCCTTGATCCCAGGCATCCCATATGGTCCCCTGAGACCAGCAGGATTAAGTCCTGAGTGCAGAGCCAGGAGTAACTTACCTCTGAGCATCACTGAGTGTGGCCCATAAACAAAAACAAGAGTAATTAGTTGCTTTATCCCATAATATATGTTTAATCATCCAAAAATTACAATACCAATAGTGACAATAAAACTATTAAAATATAGTTAAAATATTTTCTTCTTTTATTTTGTTTTTGTTTTTTGAGCCACACCCGACTGTGCTCAGGTTATTCCTGGCTCTGTGCTCAGAAATCGCTCCTGGCAGGCACGGGAGACCATATGGGATGCCGAGAATTGAACCACCGTTGGACCTAGTTCGGCTGCTTGCAATGCAGATGCCCTACCACTGTGCTATCTCTCCGGCCTTATATTTGTTTCTTTTGTCATTAAGATACATCCTATAAGATTATAGTCCAAAAAAACCCTGTTTAAGTCACTTGAATATTCTCTATAATTATATAGTCGATGGAATAAGCTTAATTTTGCAGTCTGTTTTCAGTTTTTTTAAGGATTGCTTTTTAAATTTTTTTTTAATTTTTGAATTTAACTTTGTCAGTTACTATATTCTTTTTGTTTCTTTCTTTGGAATCAGGTGCTGAAACACCCCAGGAGCTGGCATCGGGGCGCAGAAGGACTGTAGGGATACTGGATATGGGAGGAGCCTCTCTCCAAATCGCTTATGAAGTTCCTACCTCAACCACTCTCCTTCCTCCCAAGCAGGTATTTTATCTTTAGGCAGATTTTGTTGCTAACCACACCAGTATTTGAGGAGGAGGAAATATTTGGATACAGATCAACTCCCATATTCAGATATTTGTAAACTCGTGCTCTCTTGATCTGTTGCCTCTCTGAGTCCTATTTACTCATAGATGAAAGGAAATAGATACTATGTGCTGCGTGAAGTTGTAAGGGTACCACAACAAAGTTTCTAAAGCACTTAGCAAGTTGTCCAGCATGTAATGTTTAATAGCTTTTATTTATTTATTTTTTGAGGGGGCTACACTTGATGGTACTCAGGGCTTACTACTGGCTCTATTCTCAGGGGTCACTCCTGAAGGGCTTGGGGTGCCAGGGATCAAACCTGGCTTGGCTGCATATAAAGCAGGGATCAGGAATGGGAGAGACGCTTCTGAGGATAAAAGGGAATAAATGATGAAAACCCCAGTGGGGGGTTGTCATGATAATACCACAGAAATGGAAGAACCTGATCAATTCAGCCTCTGTACTTGGAAGTTCAAAACACGAAATAGATCCCCCTCCAAAGAGCACCTTTTCTTTTTTTCTTTTTTCTTTTTTCCTTTTTGGTTTTTGGGTCACACCGGCAGTGCTCAGGGGTTACTCCTGGCTGTCTGCTCAGAAATAGCTCCTGGCAGGCACAGGGGACCATATGGGACACCGGGATTCGAACCAACCACCTTTGGTCCTGGATCGGTTGCTTGCAAGGCAAACGCCGCTATCTCTCCGGGCCCCGAAGAGCACCTTTTCATTAGAGGTGCAGTGATATTGAACTTTCCCAATCCTTAGACCTGTTGTAGGACACATTAAGATGTTTTGAATAGATTTGGAGAAGATCCTAGAATAGCTCTCAAGATTATCTCCCTGATTTTTTAGGTTTATTTTTATCAAGAGCACTTTTTTCTGCACCTAAAAAAAAAGTGCACATTTCTATTTTGGGGTCCTAGCCAGAGAATGACAGAATCTGTAATGATTCTACTTTCTACATGTCTTACAGATGGCTTTTTTGAATCTAATTTTGTAGTTAGTCATTGATCTGTACATTTTTTTTTGTTTGTTTTGGGTCACACCCGGCTGTACTCAGGGGTTACTCTTGGCTCTATGCTTAGAAATCGTTCCTGGCGGGGCTGGAGAGATAGCATGGAGGTTTGCCTTTCATGCAAGAGGTCATCGGTTCGAATCCCAGCGTCCCATATGGTCCCCCGTGCCTGCCAGGAGCAATTTCTGAGCATGGAGCCAGGAGTAACCCCTGAGCACTGCCGGGTGTGACCCAAAAACCACAAAAAAAAAAAAAAAAAAAGAAATCGCTCCTGGCTGTGCTGGGGGCCTTGATAGGCCCCCAGCCGTCCCCTCTCTGCCCCCAGCCTCCAGGCCTTCCCTGGGTGCCAGCCCAGGGGGACAGACAAGGTGGGTGTCGGGTGGTCCCTCCTGGAAGGGGTCCCAAGCTTTCCCTGCCCTTCCCCCAGCATCAGGGTGGGAAGGGCACAGGGTGGAGGGCGGGCAGATCCTGGCTTCCGGCTCTCTACCGAATCCTTTCTTGATCTGGAGGCTAGCTCTAGCCGGCATGGGGTTTGTGGGGACCCCATATTGAAGGTTTTCTCCCTAACTTGGATGCGCTGGGGGCCTTCATAGGCCCCCAACCGTCCTCTCTCTGCCCCCGGCCTCCAGGCCTTACCTGGGTGCCAGCCCAGGCGGCCAGACAAGGTGGGTCCTAACTTGGGGTGTGCTGAGATTTTCTGGGTAGCACTAAGATTGTCACTGGCAATTTCTTAACAGTCTACATGTTCAAAACTGCGCAGGGGCTAGTCCCCCCACTGCGCGCACAGTATATATTAAGAGTATTCCCTATCCTTAAGTTTTGTTTTGTGTATGCAGAATGTCCATTTTATATTATCCTTTCACACACCCATTTAAAGCTCATTTTTACTCCTTAACTCTCTCACCCCCCCAACTATTAGTAACCCACATTACTAGGAGTCCCTAAAAAAACAAAAAACAAATAAGTCTTTGTTTCTGTTAGGGCAGGGTATGTGACACCATGAAACAAAACCCAACAAATTCTTCCTTTTTTTTTTTTTTTAGGTTTTTGGGCTACACCCTTCATAGGGGTTACTCCTGGCTATGCGCTCAGAAAGTGCTCCTAGCTTGGGGGACCATATGAGATTCTGGGGGATCGAACCAAGGTCCACTCTGGGTCAGCCATGTGCAAGGCAAATGCCCTACCGATGCGCCACTGCTCCAACCCCAAACTCTTCTTTTTTGTTGGGCCAAGGATGTGGCTTACTGGTAAAGTGTATGCCTGGAGAGCACAAGGTTCGATCCCTGGCACCACACATAAAAAAAGAATAATGCTGTAAGGTAAAAGTGCTCTACAAGAAAAGCCCTCATAGATAATGCACCTGGTACATTAGCAATATCATAACTCTCCAGAAAGCCACCAAAACTCAAATTCCCCTCTTCCTCTCTATGTTCTGTTATAGGAAGAGGCTGCAAAGATCTTGCTGGCTGAATTCAACCTGGGCTGTGACGCTCAGCACACGGAACATGTGTATCGGGTCTATGTCACCACCTTTCTGGGCTTTGGAGGCAACTATGCCCGGCAGCGCTATGAAGACCTGGTGCTGAATGAAACACTTCACAAAAACAGGTCATTATTTGACGGGGGGTGGGGAGGCATGTTTCTGAAGCAGAACCTCACTCAAGCTATTGCTCCAGCTCCCTCTGATCTATTCCATTCTAGTCTGCATTCTGTTGTAATCTTATTATTTAGCTCTGTTTAGCCAAAAACAGCAATTTGGAGAATATACATTTGAAATGATCTATCTGCAGCACTCACGGTAGATTGGGAACATGTTCATGAAAATATTTCTCATAAGTTTTTTTGTTTTTCTGGGGCCGGTGAGGTGGCGCTAGAGGTAAGGTGTCTGCCTTGCAAGCGCTAGCCAAGGAAGGACCGCGGTTTGATCCCCCGGCGTCCCATATGGTCCCCCCAAGCCAGGGGCAATTTCTGAGCGCTTAGCCAGGAGTAACCCCTGAGCATCAAATTGTTGTGGCCAAAAAAAAAAAACAAACAAAAAAAATAATTCTTTTTTTTTCCTTTTTGTAAGTTAGCCATGATGATTTTCAGGTACTTTGGGAGATTGTGTTATTTCAGATGATTGCTGACTGCATTAATTGTATATGTTTTTATTCCCTTTTTTGCTTGTTTGATTTTGGTTTGGGCCATTCCTGGTGGTGCTCCAGTGCTATTCAGGCTCTATGCTCATGAGTAATCCCTGGCACTACTCAGGTGGCCAGCCGCATGAAAGGCAAGTGCCTTACCTCCTGTGATCTCCCCAGCCCACTGTGATTTCTGAAAAACCTTCAGATCCATATAAATGGCTCTGGAGCTGTGGGCTCATATAATTGCTCCTGCTGACACTATGGTCTGTGAATCAGGAAAGTCAGGAAAGCCTTATCCAGCTGTTCCTCTCCCATCTTCTTTTGTATTCTCTTTTCCTTGCCCCATCTGTCTGCTCTTTTCTGCTGCCCCAGCATTTCCTAGGCTTGCATGCTTGTCTTCCTGTGCCTCGGAATCTTCCTGCCATTTGCCCAAGTCACATAACCTGGAAGAATGATCATATATCTTATGACAAATGTCACAGGAGACAACCGGAAAGTGGGGTTGGGGACACTTGCATTGATTACACTTTTTAAGTTTTCTTCCTAGTAGTTGTCAAATTCAGAATAGCTTTTAGACCATTTTGTGTGTGGTCACATTCCCTCCCCTCCTCAGCCAGGGGTTGGTCTTCATCCCAAAGAGGCCATTCCTCCATTATCAGTCTGTTTAGAAGCTGATGAAGGAAACTCATTGGCCATTGTAGCAGAGCAGTTTGGTGTCCATTTCATTTCTGTCCTCAGCCAGATAGATATGCTTGCTTATGACTTTTTTTAGTTTTGTTTTTATTTTGGTGGTGGTGTTCAGGGCTTACTTCTGGCTCTACACTCAGGGATCACTCATGATGCAGCTGGGGTACCATATGGATGCTGGGGATCAAACCTGGGCCAGCCCACATGCAAAGCAAGCGCCCTATACCCTGCTGTATATACCCTGCTCCAGCTCTGCTGATGTCTTTAGGGATGAGAATTCCATTTCCAGCCCTGTACAGACTTGAAATCACCCAAACTTGTGCTGGCCTTAGTGGCAATCATGACCCATGATCCATCTTTCTCCTGTGGAGCCTGACCTGTGCTCTGCCACCTTACCTCTGCCCTGGTCCACTCACGAGATGCTCCAGCCCTGGCATTGCCCTCTCTTCCCATTTGAGTTTTTTTTTTTTTTTTTTTTTTTTTTTTTGGTTTTTGGGCCACACCCGGTAACGCTCAGGGGTTACTCCTGGCTATGCGCTCAGAAGTCGCTCCTGGCTTGGGGGACCATATGGGACGCCGGGGGATCGAACCGCGGTCCGTCTCCTAGGCTAGCGCAGGTAAGGCAGGCACCTTACCTCCAGCACCACCGCCCGGCCCCCCCATTTGAGTTTTTAAAACACTAGAACTGCTCCCAGCATGGTGAGAATTCTGGTCTTTTCAGGAGATGAGTAGAAAGAGCAACAGGTGGAGCCACGTTCTATTTCATCTTGACCAGACACTTAGAAACACATGTGGCCAGAACTAATTGCTGCTGCCCTTCCTTGCACCCTTTTATGCCTCTAAATTAAACTTCCTTAAACTGAGTGTTATCCTTTTTGTACCTGGTTGTCAGAAATGAATGTAAAAAGCTGGTGGGGAGCACTTTTGCAGACCAGATTTTCTGAGCCAAGTGTCCCACACAGCGGGCTGAGGACAGTGTTCATGTCTCTGTTTGCTGATGAGTCTCTGTCCCTGTTACAGGCTTCTGGGTCAGAAGACAGGTTTGAGTCCTGACAACCCCTTTCTGGATCCCTGCTTGCCTGTGGGCCTCACTGATGTGGTGCAGAGGAACAATCAGGCCCTGCATATCCGGGGGAAGGGCGACTGGACCACTTGCGGGGCGCTGCTGAACCCCCTCCTGCTTCGCTCCAACACCAGCCAGGCCTCCCTGAATGGCATCTACCAGTCGCCCATCGACTTCAACAATAGCGAGTTCTACGGTTTCTCCGAGTTCTTCTACTGCACGGAGGATGTGCTGCGCATAGGCGGTCGCTACCACGGGCCCACATTTGCCAAGGCTGCTCAGGTGCGGGATCCATGGGCTGACTCGTGCGAATGCAGCTATTTTGAGGGGGACTGATTTTTTGCCAGTTGCTTTGCTCCCAAGGAATGATCTGGCTGACATGTGGGCTGGCGTTGGAGCCTTCATCTTCTCCACCGGTAGAGGAGGGAGATGGAGAGAAGCTCAGGAACCTGCTATATGGTTCTGCTTCTGAGTGACTTAGCTTTCCCAGGTGTCCTGACAACCTACTTTCCCAGGCTCAGCATTGTTACTGCAGTCAGTAGTTTTTCCTTCCTCTGTTCAACCTTTTTTTTTTTTTTTTTTTTTTTAAAAAAAAAAAAAAGGAAGCAGGATTTATTGAGGTGGGTGGAGTGATGTTGGGAGCAGGAGAACATGGAAGGGCAGACTGAGGCTGTCATGAGTGCAATCTGGTGTGGATGGACACATGACTTGGCCTACATGGTCCCTGGTCACCATGTGTTGGGGCTTCAAAGAGGCCTCTCATGGACTCTTTGTAGCCTAAGACAGGGGACGGCATTGTCCACTGCACAGGACTGTCTCCAGGGCACTTTTGGGCAGCCAATACCAGCTCTGGGCTGAGGACATTCCCTCAGGCTGTGTAGGGGAAAAAATTTCATTGGTCACAGATGACAAATTGTCCAGAAATCTGACTGAATGTCAGTGGTGTCATCTGGAGATATTTTCCCATTGGAGGTACCCTGGCTACAATATGCTTTTTGGAGAGGGTGTGACGGGTGGACAAGTCACTTTCATATTCTTGCTTTGTGCTAGAGCTAGAGTAGGCTTGAGTCATTTGGAATATTCAAAAAAAAAATGTTGCCCAAATGCATTGACGGTAAAAGCATAGAAAGTAAAAATCTACCTACCACATATTTGGAACTTAAGCCTCTGGCATCTTCTCTGGTTCTGCAGAGCATCCTGTATAGAATTTGGCCTTTCCTGGGTCTTACTTTGTCCCTTGTGCTTTCGTATAACCCTCTAGGGCTGTTTTGGTGGACGGTTCCTGACAGAAAAGTGCCAGCAGGCAGTGCGGGCACTGTCCAGCACTTCATCTGCTTTGACCTTCACAGCCTTCAGGGCCCCTTAAGTGACTGGGGCCAATCTTCTCTCAAATCACAAAGGGCTCAAGTTATTTCTTGCCACATTGCTAGTGGCTTAGTGTTTTTACCCAGGCCAAAAAGATTATCTTGTCACCCCCATTCCTTTTTTATAGTTTTGTTTTTGGTCACTTCTGGTGGTACTCAGGGCATATTCCTGGCTCTGCACTTGGATCATTCTTGGTGGGGTTCAGAGGACCATAATAGGGTGCTCAGGATCGAACATGGTTTGGTTGTGTGCACGGCAAGTGCCTTGTCTGCTGTCCTATCTCTGCAGCCCTTTATTCCCTTTTATAAAACTAAGTGTTCTCCTAATGACATGCTCCCCTGCTACCCCATGGGAAGGTGTGGCCTTTCCCAGTGTTCCCTTCACCTTCCCTGTTCTGCCTTATTTTTCCTGTGAGTGGTTCTGCCATCTGGATGCACACTGTTGCTGTCTTTCTCCTATAAGGACACAAGCTTCATGATGGCTGGGCTTTATGTCTCTCTGTTGCCCACCCTGTAAATGCCTGGCATGGAGTAGACATCCAGGAAATGCTTCATGAACAAACCAAAAAGTGATTGTTTTGGTGAGGCTTTCAGGTAAAGGCAGGCTGGTGTCAACCGTTGGCCATTCAGTGCCCACTTAATCGCTCTGTTTGACTCCAGCCCAGTTGAGTGGGATGAAGTGCTCGTTGCCTGTGAGCTTTTGGTCTGGTCTGACTGTTCCCTTCTCTAAAGCCAGAGAGGCTACAGGACTTTGCACAGGCTTTGCAGAGGGTCTGGAGGTGATGGGGACAAATAGATAAATAGGCAGAGTCCAAGTCCCTCTGGTCACTGGCAGCTCAGGTTCTGGGACTTGCATCATATAGGGCTGTCAGATCCAATGTGCTGGAGATGGGCCCACACTGCTGGAGTCCACAGGGCCGTGCAGGCAAGATTGACAAATATCAGTTTTAAAGCCCAGGGGCCTCTGACAAACCCATAGACCAGGAGAGAGATAAAGAGGGAGAGAGCTGGGTTTGGGACAATTGTCTCTTCCAACTGCCAAATGACTCTCTCAAGTCTCTTCCAAATGCCAAGCCTAGGGAGGGTTTTATAGACTCAGCAGCCAATTACAATTAAGGTCTTATTTAAATGGGTGGAACCCCTTTTATGGCTGGCTGATGCTGAACTGTAGGACTGACTAGATAGGGCCAAGCATAGGGTTGTCGAAGCCAAATACTATTTATGCTCCCACTTTTTTTTGTCACCTAATGGTGCACAAATCACTTTAAAAATGGGACAAGGCTGGGCTGTTTCATCATGTGTGAAGCTGTGGGCTTTGCCTGCCCTAAGTGTCCGGGGTTAGGGTTGGCTGGGACCATGGGGAGGTAGCCGAGTTTGACATAATTTTTATTTTGCTCTGTTTCTCTGTGACTGCTCCAGGATTACTGTGGCATGCCATGGCCGGTTCTGACTCAGAGATTCAAGAATGGCCTCTATTCATCACATGCTGATGAGCATCGACTCAAGTGAGTAGCCACTTCTCTTCCCCTGCCTGACCCTGCAGTAGTCGAGGCTTTACAAGGAAGGTGAAGAAGGAGCAGTTGTGCAAAGTGAATATTAGAGTGTTTTTTGTTTTTAACTGGGGGCCAGACCTAGAAGTTCTCAGGGCTTACTTGTGGCCGAGTGCTCAGGAATCATGTCGGCAGGGCTGGGAGCGACATATAATGTTCCAAAGATCAAATCTGGATTGGGCACATACAAAGCAAGCACCCTGCCTGCTAGACTGTTTCTCTGGCCCAAATTGGGTTTTTCATTGAAGGGAAATTCATTTTTGGAGTTTTATTTTTTTCTATAGAATAAGCACCAAAAATAGCCTATTTTAGTGAACTCCAGTGGCTCAGGGAAATCATTAGCTACCAAAGAAAGTTTTATCCAAGTTGTTCACAATCAGGAGAGATGGTCAGTCTTCTAAAAACTTGATTAGAATATCAACAGTGTAACACAAATATAGTGTAGGAACATGAGTGCTTCGACTATTAACACCCAAGATTTAATAGGCGTTTTTTGCTGGTTTGGTTCATCAGTTTTCTCATATTACAAATGTTTTAGTTAGAAAAAATATATTCTTGGGGCTGGAGAGATAGCATGGAGGTAAGGCATTTACCTTTCATGCAGAAGGTCATCGGTTCGAATCCTGGCGTCCCATATGGTCCCCCATGCATGCCAGGAGCAATTTCTGAGCACGGAGCCAGGAAAAACCCCTGAGCACTACCGGGTGTGACCCAAAAATCACAAAAAAAAAAGAAAAAATATATTCTTTTTTTTTTTTTTTTTTGGCCACACCCAATGACACTCAAGGATTATTCCTGGCTAGGCACTCAGAAAGTGCTCTTGGCTTGTGGGATCATATAGGACGATGAGGGTATCCAACCATGGTCTGTCCTAGGTCAGTTGCATGCAAGGCAAACGCCCTACTGCTGTGCCACCGCTCTAGTCCCGAAAAAAATTTTTTTTTCGAAAATTATTATTATTATTATTTTGATTTTTGGATTACACCCGGCAGCACTCAGGGGTTACTCCTGACTCTATGCTCAGAAATCACTTCTGGCAGGCACAGGAGACCACATGGGATGCCGGTATTCGAACCAATGACCTTCTGTATGAAAGGCAAACGCCTTACCTCCATGCTATCTCTCCCGCCCCCGAAAATTATTTTTTAAACAAAATTAAAATTGTAAATGAGTTCCTGCATACTTAATATCTTCTCTGTCAACTGCCACATGCTCCAGGCTGAGTTTTTCCTCTGTCCTCCCCCACTCCTAATTCACGTAAGCACATGTGGGTTATTTTGAAATTGGTCCTTGATCATTTGTTGATATTTTAGTATGTTCTCTGAAGGTAATGACACATAAAAAAATACTAAGGATTGGCTTAGGGATGTGACTTCAATTCCTCACCTATGTGACATTCCAGCCCTAAAGTGGCAGAAATACAAATACTTGAGGGCCCGGAGAGATAGCACAGCGGCGTTTGCCTTGCAAGCAGCCGAACCAGGACCAAAGGTGGTTGGTTCGAATCCTGGTGTCCCATATGGTCCCCTGTGCCTGCCAGGAGCTATTTCTGAGCAAACAGCCAGGAGTAACCCCTGAGCAACGCTGGGTGTGACCCAAAAACCAAAAACCAAAAAAAAAAAAAAAAAAAAAAAGAAATACAAATACTTGAAACACAGCAAAGAAAATAGCCACAATTCCATCATCACTTAAAGCTGCTTCTCTTTTTCAGTGAACACTAAGGTGATGTTGGTGAAATTTAGCTCATGTGGAGGTGTGAAGTGGGGAGAGATGGATTTTCTTTAACTTCTTCTAGGAATATGTAAAGAATATGCATTGGAATTTTTTCTTTCCTTCTTTAAGAGTGTTACCTCCTTTTCATCACACAGATATCAGTGTTTTAAATCTGCTTGGGTGTACCAAGTCCTTCATGAAGGATTCCATTTTCCCCATGATTACCCAAACCTGCGGACGGCCCAGCTGGTGTATGACCGCGAGGTCCAGTGGACCCTGGGCGCCATTCTCTACAAGACACGCTTCTTGCCACTCAGGTAACTGTACAAGGCTGTTTCTGGAGCGAGTATAAATGACCCACATTCCTCTCCCTCCACCAAACAGATTTTCCCCCTATAACTACAATGTGAAGTGTTACTACTAGCGAGCTCTGTCAAAGTGGAAGGTTGGGGTCTTTTTCTTAGCTTTGCAATCTTGGAAACCCACAGCAACTTAGCCCTTAGGATTGAGCCTTTACTACCTTATTGAAGGATTAATTGAAACAACTTTCTTTGGGGGAATGGGGCTGTCTCAAGCAGTGACCAGGGCCCAGAAGCTACTCCTGGAAACACTTGGGCAGGTAGGCTGGATGGTCCTGTGTTCAGCCTTGCAGTATGGGTGTCCCACTGCCCAGGAGTGCTGGTAGCAGCATGTAGTGCCAGAGATGGAACTTGGTTTTCTTTTTGTTTTTTGTTTTTTTTGGGGGGGGCCACGCCCAACTAGTAACTAGGGGTTACTCCTGGCTGTCTGCTCAGAAATAGCTCCTGGCAGGCACGGGGGACCATATGGGACACCGGGATTCTAAACAACCACCTTTGGTCCTGGATAGGCTGCTTGCAAGGCAAACGCCGCTGTGCTATCTCTCCGGGCCCTTGGTTTTCTTTTTGGTTTTTGGGACATACCCTGCAGTGCTCAGGGATTACTCTTGGTTCTGCACTCAGAAATTACTTATGATAAGCTCGGGGACCATAAGTGATACCGGGGATTGAATCTCTGTCAGTCATGTGCAAGGCAAACATCCTACCCACTGTACTATCACTCCAGTCCATGGAACTTGGTTAATAAAAATAAATTTTTTTGTTTTGGGGTCATACCCATTTGACGCTCAGGGGTTACTCTTGGCTGTGCACTCAGAAATCGCTCCTGGCTTGGGGTACCATATGGGACGCTGGGGAATCGAACCACGGTCCATCCTAGGCTAGCGCTTGCAAGTCAGATGCCTTACCTCTAGCGCCACCTCTCTGGCCCCAAAATAAAAATTTTTAATCTTGGGGTGGAGGTGGGTGTTGGGTCAAGTTGGCAGTACTCCTGGTGGTGCTCAGGTATCATATGCAGTTCTGGGAATTAAGTCAATTGGCCATCTGTAAAGGAAGCACCTTAACCCTTGTATTATCTATCCAACCCTTTAGAAAATTTTCATTTAGTAATATGGTTTTAATGTTAAAGCTATGGTATTAACATATAAAGTTACTGCATTCTTTCATCATCAAACTGCCCATGACCTTCTCTCTCATCGTCACTATGTCACCTCTGATCTTCATTTCCCCCATCCAATCCCCTCACCTTCCATTCTTTGTTAATTTTATAATACCAGGCCAAATATTTATTTGTCATTGTTATGGTCTGTCAGGTCCCTTGATTTCCCACTCTGTATTCCATAGATGTTTGATGTCATTGAGTGTTTTGAATGTGGATTTTTTTTTTTTTTTGCAGTTTATTGATTGATTGATTGGTTTTTGGGCTACACCCAGTGGTACTCAGGGGTTATTCCTTGCTCTGCACTCAGAAATCTCCCCCAGCCAGGCTGGGGGACCATATGGGATGTCAGATTACAGTATTGTTGATCTGGCAACAGCTTCCACTTGTTATCTCTTTAATAACTGAGGAAGAACAGCAACCTTCTTTCTTTTCTAAATTTAACATACTGGGGGGAGCCAGAGTGATAGCATAGCAGTAGGGCATTTGCCTTGTGTGCGCTAACTTAGGATGGACCACAGTTCTATTCCTGGGTGTCCCATATGGTCCCCTAAGTCAGGAGTGATTTTTGAGTGCATATCCAGGAGTAACCTCTGAGCATCACTGGTTGTGGTCCAAAAAGCAAAAATAAATTAATACATAAATAAAATTTAAATACACTGGATGCGTTGACTGGATTCAGGGCCATCCTATCCCCCATTAGTTCCATATTCACGTGGTTGCTGTGTAGACTAGCAAGGGGCAAGGCTAATTGCTTAGTTTATGGCTTCCTCTGAACTTTTTTTTTTTGAGTTTTGGGCCACACCAGATTGTGCTCAGGTTATTTCTGGCTCTGTATTAAGAAATCTCTTCTGGCAAGCTTGGGGGAACATATGGGATGCCAGAAATCGAATCTGGGTCCGCCGCAGCTGTGTGCAAGGCAAATGCCCTACTGCTATGCTATCACTCTGGCTCCCCTTTGAACATTTTTTGTTTGTTTTTGGGTCACACCCAGCAGCACTCAGGGGTTCTTCCTGGCTCTACGCTCAGAAATCGCTCCTGGCAGACTCGGGGGACCATATGGGATGCCGGGATTCGAGCCACTGTCCTTCTGCATGCAAGGCAAACTTCATGCTATCTCTCCAGCTCCCCCTTTGAACATTTTTATCTTCCTGGGTGTTTTCGAATCTGGAGTGGGATGGCTCTGAAGGTCCCTCTGCAGACAGGAAAAAGAGAGTCCAGGCGACTACCTCAGACTTTGGAACTAAAACCCTCCTCTGTCTACACCAGGGGTCTCAAACTCAATTTACCTGGGGGCCGCAGGAGGCAAAGTCGGGGTGATCCTTGAGTGCAAAGTCAGTAGTAAGCTTTGAACATTGGGGGGTGTGACCCAAACAACTAAAACAAAACAAAACAAAGAAAGATTCCTCTAGGGCAGGGCCACAAAATGTTGTACGGAGGGCCGCAAATGGCCCGCGGGCCGCGAGTTTGAGACCCCTGGTCTACAAAATTGAACAAGTGGGCCATCAGCTCTGGGAAGTATCACTGCTTCTCTCTGAAACTAACATTTCTGTCTGTCTTCCAACTATTCCCTAGGGATCTACGGCAAGAAGGGGTCCGGCAGGCCCATGGGAGCTGGCTCCGTCTCTCCTTTGTCTACAACCACTATCTCTTCTTTGCCTGTATTCTGGTGGTGCTGCTGGCCATCATCTTGTACCTTCTACGGCTACGCAGGATCCACCACCGGCACACTCGCACCTCAGCCCCATTGGACATGCTGTGGATTGAAGAGATGGTGCCCATGATTGCCGTACAGGTGGGCCCTTGAGACTGTCCAAACGAGGACTCCAGAAGCTCCAGGACTCCAGAGTTGCTGCTCTTTGAACTGATGATTCCACCACTTTCCTGTAATAGCTCAGATGCTGCGCTTGCCTGACTTCGGGGATATTTGACCTGGGAGTTTCTACTACAGAATCAACTTGTCTTCCACCTCAGTTTCCAATTTCCCTTCTGAAAGAAGCTGCACTTTAACTGGTGGAGAATTAAACAATAAGAGATTGGTGCTTGCAAAGGGGACCAGCCTTAGTCCAACTGAAGTGTGAGACGCCTCCTTATCTGATAGATCTGGTATGTTCCTGGATTTTTTTCCAGGCAGTGGGTATACTGGAAGACTCGTTGAGACAAAACTAGGAGCATCTGAAAAAGACATTATAGCAAGAGCAGCTGCCCTCTTCTCTGTAACAGAGATATCAGTTATGTGGACTTCCACAGCCTTTAATAGGGATCTAAGTATCCTACGGTTCCACAGGACAGATAAGAACTGCCAGGCAACCAAATGATACAGCTTTCTTGCTTACTTGACAAAGAAGTCATCATGAATGATTCCCGACATACAAGTGATTCCAAGATTCCCAACATACAAATGACTGATTCTTATATGTGATTTGTGAATGAATGCTGCCTGGAAAAGACTAGAATGGGAAAATATTTTTTGTTTATGTGTGCCTCCTAGGCTGTCTGGGCATTAATATTTTTTTTTTGAGCCATTAGCAAACTTGTAGATTGGAGAAACTGTGATTGGGTTTGGTTTCAAGACGCCGAGCCATCTAGCCCTTATATGGGATGACTCAGAGAGCTCCTTTATTTTATTGATAAAATCAGTATGTAAGTTGGGAGGGGATCAAATGGTAGGGTTGTTGGTAAGGAAGGATGGTATCAGGACAGAGGGCAAGGTAGTAAGACACAAGTTCTTATTTAGTAACATTTTTCCTGAGAAGTAGAAAGGTTCTTCTTATGAATCTTGGACTATCTCAAAGAAGCCAAATCTAAGCTTAGAATATAGAGAAATATCCACTAATAAGCCCATTAGCAACTTTCAGAATCATTGTTAGAGGTGGTTGTATTGATTGCATTTCTGCAGATGAGGAGTGAGAAGAGAAAGGAAAGTTGCATTACAATGAGCTCTGTTGTCCTTTACATGAGAACAGTTACTTTGCACATGGGTTTCTTTCTCATCCACTCCACTTCCCCTGTAGTCTTTACCCTCTGCCTTTCCTGATGGAGTCTTGATGGCTCTTAAGTATATGCTGCCAGGGCCAGAGTAGATTGCTTCCTTTTGTTATCTTTGATTTCTAGGATAGATGAGTAGGGAAATTGTCCCTAACTTTAAAGAGGGGAGAAAAGCTGAATAAAGTCCATACTGGGAACAGAAAGAAATCAAATGCCTCATAAAACAGGAAAAAGCAAGCAGGCAAGACCCTCCTGTAATAAATGGGGATGGAAATCAAGTGGCTGAAGAGGTCATAGACTTATTGGTTTTCAGCATTGATAAAAATGGAATGTTGGAATTTTTATTTTATCTTTTCATTAAGACTCGTTATAGCAACTTCATTTTAAGCAACTTCTCTAATTTTTTTTGTTTTTGTTTTTGGGCTGCACCTTTTGATGCTCAGGGGTTACTCCTGGCTCTCTGCGCAGAAAAAGCTCCTGGCAGGTTCAGGGGACCATATTAGACGCCTGGGTTAGCTGCGTGCAAGGGAAATGCCCTACTGCTGTGCTATCACTCTGGCCCTGCAACTTCTGTAATTTTTAAGACTTTTACATTGCCTCTTAAAATTTTTTTCTGGGCCAGAGCAATAGCACAGTGAGTAGGATGTTTGCCTTACATGTGGCCAACCTGGGTTCCATCCTGACATCCCATGGTTCCCCCAGTTCACCAGGAGTGATTCCGAGTGCAGAGCTGGAGTAACCCCTAAGCACTGCTGGGTATGACCCCAAATAAAAAACTATTTATTTTCTTGTGTTCCTGTAAAAGAGCCCTGTGTTGATAACGTTAAAGTATGTCTTTCTGTTAATCATAGCCTATTCAGATCACTTTTTTTTCCTCACCTTTGTTTCCAAATGCATTATTTCCTTGTGAGATCAGACTAGTGTTTCTCGATCTTTTTCCAGCCCTGGTCCCTTTCAAACTTTGTTTCCTTCCTGTGGCCCCTGTCCCACCTGTGAGCCTCCTAGTAGGGTGTCATAGCTGCTCCCATTCCTATTTACATAATTTTTATTGTGGCCTCCTAGGAATATCTTAGGGGCCCCCATGAGGGGATATGACCCTGAATGCTGAACTAGAGAATAATCTAATCCAGAGTTCACTGACTGGCTGGTAGTGATCATGTGATATGTTCCAAATGGAGTTTAAAGGGGAGGGGTGATGATTATTCCTCCTTTAAAGCCCTTATTCGAAAGGTATTCATTTTGGTTATAATCATAACAGCTACCATTTATTAGGCAGCAGTGTATCAGATGTTTGTGTCTTATTTAACCATTATGACAACCTTTCAGATGGATGATTATGTATTCTCTTTATAGCTGAGAAAACTCAAATACCTGTGCTCATCATTTTTCAATATAAATGCATTCCTTTTGTAAAATATACTGTAATTGGTGTTTTTAGTGTTATATTTTTAGTAATACAGAATCTAAGCTTTGTCTTCATTACCTTATGATTTCTCAGAGTTCCATGTTATAAAAATCAGATAATTTTTTTTTTTTTTTGGTTTTTGAGCCACATCTGGTGACGCTCAGGGGTTACTCCTGACTATGTGCTCAGAGATTGCTCCTGGCTTGGGGGACCATATGGGACTCTGGCGGTCTGTCCTAGGTTAGCACATGCAAGACAGATGCCCTACCGCTTGTGCCACCACTCTGGCCCCATAAAATCAGATAAATTTTTATCATACTTCCTAGAAGGAAATGTTTTCTTTATTCCTTTTTTTTTTCTTATTTTGAGCCATATCCAGTGGTGCTTGGGGACACTCGTTGCAGTGTTCAGAGGACTAGTTGCAGGGATTGATCCGGGCCTCCTGCATACAGCATGTGCTCAGCCCATTTGGACCAGAGAATCTTTGATGCTGGTATTGGTTCCCGTGCTTGTTCTGTTTATCATAACAAAGATTTTTAGTGACATTTCATTTAAAGTGAAATCTAATGAAATTTAGTGAAATTTTATTAAAAATGTTTCTTCCTTGCTGAGAACCAGTCATTTACATATAGATTTCTCATAATTAAATTCTCTAAACTCATAGAGTCAAATAATGTGTTGCTTTTCATTTTTTCTAGGCCTCACTTATGGGTTGTTTTTAATATTTTTATGTACATTCCTGCATTTTGAGTGGTCTAAGCCAAAAGCCAAATGCTTTACCCTGGTGTTCCTCTGTCAAGTTGATTGTTTTCATACAATTCACATTCCACTGGTTCCTTTGAATTCCCCAGAGCCTAACTGCAACTAAAGTGAACCTGAACTGTTAAGGGCACTTTGTTTCTCCTGAGACCCATCATAAATGTCAGAATTAGGCTTTATTCATTATTGCTGGCACAACCATCACTTTCCTCAGAATTCTTGTCACTAGAATGTCAAGAAAATGTGTGCCTGGTTATACACCATTCCATCCAATGAGTTGCAATTAACAAGTCAATTTATACTATCTTCTCCCTGAGTTGATTTTCCTTGGTCAAGGAAATTTTAATCATTTTTCACCAACCTTGTGTTTATTCTCCAGAAATAATTCAAAATATGTGGGCTCTCCACTCCTCCACCCAAGACTTTCCTTTTCCTTCAAAGGCCTAAGACCTGAGGATTGAAAAATAGTCGACAAAAGTCTGTCCTGTGCTTGCTGAATACTGACGATCACATCCACAATTATGTCTCTGGAATAAAGCAGAGACAGCTCCTGGCAAGCCTTTCCCCATACACCTCTTTTTTTGGTTCTTGCTTTGCTGTTTATTAGAAGTGAAGGGCTCCCAGGTAGCACAATTTAGGGGAAAGAGCAGTGGACTTCACACCAGCAGACATGGGATCTGTCCCAGCTCATTGTTAACGAATTCTGGTCTTCCAGCCAAGTCACTGACCCTCTCTGGTTTATTTGTCATCTGGGAAACAAGGTGGTTAGAACCATATGAGGCCATTCCAAGGGAACTGAAGGCACGAGATAGGAGACAGGACAGTATGAGGTCCAGCCCAAGGTAAGTGAAGGCAGGAGAGATGGTAGAAAATACCATTTCAGGGTAAAGCATTTGGCTACTGGTTTAGACCAGACTGTACAAGAAAGCCAATGGCCACTTCATTTCCCTAGCACCTGATATTAATTTAAGGTGGAGGGAATCAAATTTTCAGCAACTGTCATAACATAATTTCAGAAGTTGAGACTTTGAAGGCAGGATCTTCAGATTCTTTGTATTATGAAATTGAGGCTGAGAGTGGTAGCACCCCCAGGTTTCTCTCTGAACCAGACACACTCCATGCCCAGACAGCTCCTGGACAATCTTCCTATAAGATTGTCTTTCAGAGCAGGAGAGTCCAGCAGGCAGCACATTGGCATCATTGGCACCGCACAGAATCCCCTGAGCCCCAGTATGAGTGAGCCCAGAGCATTACCAGGTATTGCCCAAAAGCCAAAAAAAAAATCAAGATACTTCCAACAGCATCTATTCTTCATGACCTGCTGGGCGTAGCTGTCCCATCCTTGTAACTGCTATTATAGTACTAAGGCAGAGGTGGCGAACAAGTTCGACACAAAGAGCCAAAGTCAGAGAGCCACACCACACAGTGACCTGCCAAAACAGACAAACACTCACACAAAAGCATCTAATTTTAACAGTAATATATTAAACACATATTGCATTTTGCCATTTTGAGTGAGGGTCAAAATCCTGCAGTGATGGTGAGGGTGTGCTGCGTCCTCCACACTAAGAACTAACGGCAAGATGTGACACAACATGTGACACATGGGTTCCCCGCTCGCTGGCCCGTGCAGTTGTTTCTGAGGGATGGGAGATGATGCAGCCTGGGGGCTGGACTCCGCGTTCAGAGATCTCTCCTCAGAGGTCCCTCCTCAGAAGCAGCAGAACAAAATTCAAACTTGGCAAAGAGCCACAGTATACAAAATAATGATAAGAGGCAAAGAGCTGCATTCATTTTGCCGGGAGCCGCATGCAGCTTGAGAGCTGCATGTTTGTCACCCCTGTACTAAAGTTTCATTGTCATCTACTTTCTTTCTTTCTTTTTGGTCTTTTCGGGCCACACCGTTTGATGCTCAGGGGTTACTCCTGGCTAAGCGCTCAGAAATTGCCCCTGGCTTGGGGGACCATATGGGACACTGGGGAATCGAACTGCGGTCCTTCCTTGGCTAGCGCTTGCAAGGCAGACACCTTACCTAGCGCCACCTCGCCGGCCTGGTCATCTACTTTATTTATTGTCTTGTAAAATGTTTAAGATAGTAGACATCACTTTTAAGTAATTAGTTTAATTTTTCAAATATCTCTAGGCAGGGCCTCCAAGAAATTCATCTGATGGAAATCATTTAAATTAAGGTATATAGCCAGTAGATCCACCTTGGAAACTTAGTTGTAGTTTTTGGGCACTTCCAAACTTTCAGAAACAGAATGCTGTTTGTTCTTTTTGTTCTTTCATCTTATTTTCAGACTAATTCAGAAGTGTCTAAGGAGTCTGCCATTTTTTTTTTTTTTTTTTGGTTTTTGGGCCACACCCGGTGACGCTCAGGGGTTACTGCTGGCTATGCGCTCAGAAGTCGCTCCTGGCTTGGGGGACCATATGGGACGCCGGGGGATCGAACCGTGGTCCATCCTAGGCTAGCACAGGTAAGGCAGGCACCTTACCTTTAGCGCCACCGCCCGGCCCCGAGTCTGCCATTTTTGCTATGAAATACCAGCCAATTTCAAATGAGATTCAGCTGATATGCCTTTGACTGCCACCACAAAAATCACCTGCTGTCAGGTTGACGATTTTGTTAGTGGTATAAGAAACATTTGTTCCAAAGACTTCTTTTTATATCCTAATAGACTCTGGTAGTATCACACAAGCCCTTCCCTTGTAGGTCACTACTAAGTTTGGGAAACATTTTTTAAAGACTGAGGAGAGAAAATATCACTTCTGCATTTTGTGGAGAAAGATTCTCCGAAATTAGATACAGAGATTCCCTTGTTCATTTCTTATTTCTTTTGGGCCACAGCCAGCCATACTCAGGGCTTACTCATAGCTCTGTATTCAGGAATCATTCCTGGTGGGCTCAGGAGACTATTTGGGCTGCCAGGAATCAAACCTGAATCGGCTGTGTGCGAGGCAAATGCCCTATCTGCTGTACTACTGTTCTGGTCACGACTCTTTTATTCGTAAAATCAAATCATCACCCTTTCTCTAGGGCGTTCCTTTCAAAATGTTTTCGATCATGGCTTGCCATTCTTAGAAAACCCAAAGTTGACATCTTGAATCATAGGCTATTTCGGGCCCTGCATGTGTGATCACAAGCAGTCCTGAAGCCTGGCTACTCCTCTGACTCTCCCACTCTAGCATCCCCGATAGGTTGACAATTGCCCCTCTCCATACTAGTGTCCCTTCCCAAGCTATCCTAGAGATCACGTGAGGTGCTTGGCCCTTTAGAACTGCCCCTTACTAACGTCATAAAAATCTGTATCTGTCAGCAAGGTTCCTAGACAAATGCTTTGATTACTGATCTTCCTTTCAGTAAGCTGTTTTTGAAATTTTTACTCCCTTTTACCTGAGAAGCCCTAAAGTATGTCTCATCTCCTCCTTTATTTCTGCCATGAGCAATGGTCTCTGAGCTGTGTTGAAAGGCATTCTTTTGTGAGTCACAACTAGGTATGGCTTTCTCATTTGTTGGAAACAAAACAAAACAAAAACCTATCTTGTTTCACTTTGGGATTTGCTAAGATTGTATGTTTTGCTAGTGCCTCCCATTCATTTTTGCTGGTTTCAAAAACTATTGCTATTATTGTGGGGTCTACTGAGTAAAACATACAGTGGCTTCATGAAAGGTGGCAAGTCCCCTTTATGCAGAGACATGGGCCTATGTGTCACAGCAATTGTGCTGTGTTTTTGCAACCAGAAGCAGGTACTCATAACCCCTGCCACGAAGGACAGCACTTGTCAGTATAAGTTAAAGGCTGAAAATCCAGGGCTGAAAAGACAGCTTGATTAACCAGATCATGTTTTGCATGCAGGTGACCCAGGGTTGGTCCTCAGTATCACTTATGGTTTCCAGAACATTGTCCAGAGAGACGCCCAAGCACAGAGCTAGGAATAGTCCAGGAACCACGAAGTATGGCTCCCAATCAAAACAAAATTAAAAGACTCAGGAGTTATTTTTAGTTCTTGGGCCACACCTGGCAGTAGTTAGGGGTTACTCCTGATAAGATCAGGGGACCATATGGGATGTTGGAGATCTTCCCAGATAGGCCATATGCAAGGCAAATGCCCTACTACCTGTGCTTTTGCTCTGGTCCAAGACTCAGGAGTTCTTAAAGTGGGCATTTTCAATTCCTTTAATGTTTTAAAAATAACAATTATTTTAACAGAGATACTTTAAAAATATAGCAAATTCACTTAATCTTTTTTTTTGTTTGTTTTTGGGCCACACTCATTTGATGCTCAGGGGTTACTCCTGGCTAAGTGCTCAGAAATTGCCCCTGGCTTGGGGGAACCTTATGGGACGCCGGGGATTGAACCGAGGTCCTTCCTTGGCTAGCTGCAAGGCAGACACCTTACATCTAGTGCACCTCACTGGCCCCAAATTCGCTTAATCTTATAGGTAAGTAATTTATGTTAAGATTGGTATCTGGAAACATCAGTTTATGTCCATTTTTCATTCATTCATTCATGTAATATTTGGTGCTGGGAATAATACACTTAAAATTCAGATAATTTCAGGGGGCCGGAGAGATAGCGTGGAGGTAGGCCACTTACCTTGCATGTAGAAGGACGGTGGTTGGAATCCCGGCATCCCATATGGTCCCCCGAGCCTGCCAGGGGCAATTTCTGAGCGTAGAGCCAGGAATAACCCCTGAGCACCGGTGGGTGTGGCCCAAAACAAACAAATAAACAAAAAAATTTAGATAATTTCCATTCACCAAGAACTCAATGATAGGAATAATTAAGTTATATTACTAAATGAAACCAGATATGTTGTCTTTGTTCATTATATTTAATAAAAATTGGGCCCGGAGAGATAGCACAGCAGCGTTTGCCTTGCAAGCAGCCGATCCAGGACCAAAGGTGGTTGGTTCGAATCCCGGTGTCCCATATGGTCCCCTGTGCCTGCCAGGAGCTATTTCTGAGCAGACAGCCAGGAGTAACCCCTGAGCACCGCCCGGGTGTGGCCCAAAAACCAAAAAAAAAAAAAAAAAAAAAGAAAAAGAAAAAAAAGAAAAATTAAGTTAAATACCTGAATTTGAATTTAATGTAATTCTCTGCCATGTTGGAGGGAGGTAAAAGCTTTAGCATGTGATTCTCTGGGTTAGACCATACTGCCCTCTGCTGACTGAGACAAGGACAACCTTAGTTTGGGAATGAGAGGATTGGAATTGAGAACCTGCTGCAGGTACAGCAGCAGATCCTCTTTCAACTAAGTCAAACCTGTGTCCTGTTAAGTGAAGCTCTGGGTTTAGGCTCCAGCTCCAAAAAAATGATTCTATCTAGTTTAGTTTAGTATCTAGTTATTTGTTTGCTAAACATAAGGATCAAAAGAGAAGACTAGGCTAGAGAGATAGTACACGGGTTAAGGGGATTGTTTTTGCACACAATGAATCTTGTTTAGTCCACAGCACTGTGTATGGCTCCCTGAACCTCACCAGGAGTAGTGCCCCACCAAAGAGCCAGAATTAATCCCTGAGTGCACGACCCACCATAACAAAAACGAAAGATCCAATAAAATTAAAGGGGATGAAAATTCGGAGGCAATTGGAACAGCTGAGGAAACTAAGGTAGGCTTATTTTTCAAGCCCATGTTCTCCCTTGAACACATATCTCACTTGCTTGTCTCTGCCTATGCTTTTTCCACTCTGGGGAAGTCTGTTCAGGGGAGGGAGGGAGGGGAGAGAGAGCAGAGGAGAGGGGAGGAGAGAGGAGGGGAGGGGAGGGGAAGGGAGGGGAGCAAAGGGGAGCGAAGGGGAAGAGAGAGAGAGAGAGAGAGAGAGAGAGAGAGAGAGAGAGAGAGAGAGAGAGAGAGAGGAGAGAGAGAGAGAGAGAGAGAGAGAGAGAGAAGAGAGTATAGGTTTTCAGTATTTTTGATGTTTTTTGTTTTGTTTTGTTTTGTTTTGTCTTTTGCTTTTTTTTTTTTTGGTCACCCCGGCAGCGCTCAGGGGTTACTCTACGCTCTATGCTCAGAAATCGCTCCTGGCAGGCTCAGGAGATATATGGGACGCTGGGATTCGAACCACTGACCTCCTACATGAGAGGCAAACGCCTTACCTCCATGCTATCTCTCCGGCCCCCTTTTTGATGTTTTTCTTTGTTTGTTTTTGTCTTATACCTGGCAGCTCTAGAAATCATTCCTGGCAGGCTAACAGGACCGTATGGTATGCTGGGGATTGAACCCGGGTCGACCCCATGTAAGACAAATGCCCTACCCACTGTGCTATAGCTCCAGTCCCCCCTTTTAGTGTGTTTTCTGACAAACATTAATATAGTTTCATATATATAGGATTCCACTTTTTATATACATTGTTAATAATCACAACAAGTCTGTTTATCTTAACAACTTTCAACGTTATACACAACCAAGAACTTGTCAAAATTAAGAAACTTGACACAGTGACCAGAGTTAATAGTATAGTAGGTCGGGCATTTTCCTTGCATGTGGTTAACCAGGGTTTGATCCCTGACACCCCAGGGTCTATGGTCCCCGAGCCTGCCAGGAGTGATTTCTGAACAAAGAACTAAGGGTACTTAGTTGATAGTCTTGAGTACTGCTGGGTATGGCCCCAAAACAAAAACAAACAAAAAGAAACTTGACACAGCATCTTTTAAAAAGCAACAAATGATAAACATTTCTTTATCTACATTTCACCTGATTTTTCAATATGAAAAGTAACATACTTAAATAACCTTACATGTAACCGTACTTATGACATTCTAGATCCAGTGATTATCTCAAAAACAGGCAAAGAATTTTAAATAACTTGACCAGTTTGGAAGCTGCTTGGTTATCTTACAAAAGCATCGTTCTGGGCTCTCTGGTCCATTTTAGTTCTAGGAAGCTGGTCCCCTTGGAATCACTTTGGGACTCTGCGAAGTTCACTCATGAGCCAAAGTGCAACACTGAGGAGAACCAAAGAGCCTGACTGGTGAGTGGCAGCCAGAGGAGTTGGGACGTAGGTCAGCAGGGTGCTAATGCCCAAGACCACCTGTCACAAAGGAGAGGAAACAGTAAAGAAGGAGCTAGAACAACCAGACATTCATATTCAGAAAAAAATTAAAAAAAAATTTTTTTTTTGGTTTTTGGGTCACACCTGACAGTGCTCAGGGGTTACTCCTGGCAGGCTCGGGAGACCATATGGGATGCAGGGATTTGAACCACCGTCCTTTTGCGCCTAAGGCAAACACCTTACCGCTGTACCCTCTTTCCGGCCCCAAATAACATTTTTTTTTAAATTGTCATGAGTAAATAATCTTTCAAAAAAGGAATTCAAACAAATCTATAATTTCCTCCCTGTACCCCAAATCATTTCCTTAAAGCAGCCAGCTACCAGTTTCTAACTGCCTATCATCTTTATAAATATGTGTAGAGAAGTTTTCTTTTTCTGGGGGTGGGGGCGGCACACCTGGTAATGCTCAGGGCTTACTCCTGGTTCTGTACTCCAGAATCACTCCTAGCAGTGCTCAGGAGACCATATAGGATGCCAGTGATTGAACCAAGGTTGGTTATATGCCCTACCCACTGTGCTATCTTTCCAGCCCCTATAGAGTAATTTTGCGTTGTACTTTATTTTTTAAACAATTTGAAACAATTTTTGAAATTTCAAATGTCAAATTAATGGTGTCAGGCATCAAACCCAGTTACTCAGGCATGTTTGGCATGCTTCCTTCTGCCCAAATCACACCCCACCCTGAAATTTCACATTTTTGCTTTGTTTTGGGATATACCCAGCAGTGCTTAGGGCCTCCTGAATATGTGATCAAGGATTACTTCTGGCCAGGGGACCACATAGGGCACCAGGAAATAATCTGTCAATACTCAATCTGCTGGACTGATGGATTATACTTTTTAAAAGAGTGTACGTGTTTAAGAGAATATCTTGGTGAGAAAGGAGGTTAGTTCTCTATACCTCTGCCAATTCCTGCTTATCTTTCTGTTCACTCAGAGACACAAAATGAAATGCACAGGTTTACTCTGCTCCTTTCTAATCATAGGGCTATATAGTTTTTTTTTTTTTTTTTTTTTTTTTTTGGTTTTTGGGTTACACCTGGCAGCGCTCAGGAGTGACTCCTGGCTCTATGCTCAGAAATCGCTCCTGGCAGGCTCGGGGGACCATATGGGATGCTGGGATTCGAACGGATGACCTTCTGCATGCAAGGCAAACGCCTTACCTCCATGCTATCTCTCCGGCCCCGCTATGTAGTTTCTTATAATTAGTAGTATTCACCATTCCTTGTGAGAAGTATGTCTTGCTATTTCTAATTTATGAGTATATAATTTATAAGTATAAAATTTATGAGTATAATTCTTAGTCTACAATATGCATTAAAAATATTGTCTGCTAGCCTATCATGTTTCCTTGTTAGCTTTGTTTTGGGAACACTGCCAACATCAAAAAGAAGTGATTTGTACCTGTGTATACCCCAAGGCGAGTAGAGTTGCTGCTGCCATTTTGGTCCTTTGTGGCAGGGGGATTCTCCGGGACAGGAAGTAGAGCATTGTGATGGCAGTGACCGAGGAGATTCCCTGCAGAGAGAGAGAGAGAGTCTCAGCATGACATATGTCTACTTCCAGCAAACCTTTCAGTTATTTCCTCTACAACTTCTGAGTAGCCATATATCTCAATATCACTTTCCTGGTCACAGAGAAGCCAGTAGCCTTTAGTTCTACCTGATTTCTTTTTGTCTTCACCACACTCTCTGGTCTGTTACCACTTAAACATCAGTGCTGCTGCTGTCCACCTAGAGCTTTACTCTTCAATGCAGGTGTCCCTTAGGCATGGCCCACCTTTTTATGAGTTGTTCTTGCAATCCCTAGTCTCATCTTTAATGTAGCATTTCTATGACAGGGCTTACCCTGGCCATTTGAGGATTATGATTTTCAGGTACTGTGAGAAGCTGCTAAATAGCAAACTTGCTGAATAGCAAAGTTGCTATTGCTAAAAATGATTCCAAGTTTGCAATCTTACTCCTCCAGAATAAAGGATTAGGACTGACAACAGGGACTCCATCTTCCTTCAGTGATGTTAAGGAGGACTTTTTCCTGTCATATTTCTAAACCTATTTCACGTCTTTTCTTTTCCAGAGCTGTGATTAAAACAATTTTGATTTCTTTTTCGTTTGTTTGTTTATTTTTTGGCCACACTCAGGGGCCACTCAGGGGTTACTCCTGGATATATGCTCAGAAATTGCTCCTGGCTTGGGAGACCATATGGGATGCCAGGGATTGAACCCAGGTCTGTCCTGGGTCAGCCAAATGCAAGGCAAATACCTTACCGCTGCACTATCGCTCCGGCCCCCTCAATGACAATTTTAACCACAATATATGAATTCTGAAATGTCACATGGTGATAGGGATTGATGACACAAAAGTTCTGGTATTCCTCGTTCTAGTGTTCCTTTAGACCAGGGGTCCTCAAACTTTTTAAACAGGTGACCAGTTCACTGTCCCTCAGACCATTGGAGGGTCTGACTATAGTAAAAAGAAAACTTATGAACGAATTCTTATGCACACTGCATATATCTTATTTTGCAATGAAGAAACAAAACAGATACAAATACAATATGTGGCCCACGAGCCATAGTTTGAGGACCACTGCTAGACTCTCTGAGTGTTCTGGACCCTTTGATGTTCAGCTGTCATTTCATACACATACATACATATAAATCTGGTAATATCCTCCATTTCCATCTCAAAATTTACCCCCACTTGTTTTTTTGTTTTGTTTTTTGGGCCACACCCACCGATGCTCAGGGGCTACTCCTGGCTCTCAGCTCAGAAATCACTCCTGGAAGGCATGGAGACCATATGGGATGCTGGGGATCGTATCCGGATCTGTTCCTGGTCAGCAGTGAGCAAGGAAAATGCCTTACTGCTATGCTATCATTCCGGCCCCCAAAAGGCATGACTGAACTTTACAAAGGTGATAGCATCCCGAAAGCCAGAATTTGGCTTGAGAGTGTATGGTGATGAAAATGACGTAAGTGAGGGGCCGGGCGGTGGCGCTAGAGGTAAGGTGCCTGCCTTGCCTGAGCTAGCCTTGGACGGATCGCAGTTCGATCCCCCGGTATCCCATATGGTCCCCCAAGCCAGGAGTGACTTCTGAGCGCATAGCCAGGAGTAACCCCTGAGCGTCACCGGGTGTGGCCCAAAAACCAAAAAAAAAAAAAAAAAATGACGTAAGTGGTCAAGGAACTAAACATTATAGTTCTTTTTTTTTTTTTTTGGTTTTTGGTTTTTAGGCCACATCCAGCAGTGTCAGGGGTTACTCCTGGCTGTCTGCTCAGAAATAGCTCCTGGCAGGCACGGGGGACCATATGGGACACCGGGATTTGAACCAACCACCTTTGGTCCTGGAACGGCTGCTTGCAAGGCAAACGCTGCTGTGCTATCTCTCCGGGCCTAACATTATATTTCTTTTTCCTTTGTTATTTGGGGGGGGGGGGTGTCTCAGGACTTATTCCAAGATTTACATTCAGAAATCACTCCTGACAGGTGTGGGGGTGCCAGGGATCAAACCTGGCTTGAGTTGGTTGTGTGCAAGGCAAGTGCCCTACCTGCTGTACTAACCCCATTTTTTACTAAGGTTTGTTCTAGCCCCATTTTTTACTAAGGAAAGGGCTCTCTTCCTCTCCACCTTACTGTGGCTGCCAGCACTAATTTACTGACTCCTCAGTTCCTTGTGAGCAGTAGAAGGAAACCCCAGACAAACTCACCAGAATCCGGTGATCAAATTGCACCATGGTGGGATTCTCAAACACATTCTTCAGGATTGGGGAGAAAGTGAAGAGATCTTCTGGGATCCAGGATTCTCCCATCTTGGGGAAGGAGTTGTAAACTAGCCCAGCATCGAGTCCCGCCACGAAAGCCCCTGTTGGCCATGTAAGTGGTATTGAATCAAATGAGAGAATGAAAAGAACAAATAATTAATTCTGACTCAATAATTACCCCATTATCGTAGAATTAGGCAAAAAGACTAGTCAAAAAATAACAAAAAGACCTGTAGTAGGATTATCAAATAGGAAATACATATCAGAGATCTGTCACCATGGAAAAATTAAAAACCAAAACCAAAACAAAACAAATGCTTCCACAGTTATATATCATATTGTATGTGAAACTAAAGTGGCATATGATATATGTCCACTATGCTCCACCAAAAAAGCCTAAAAAAAGACAAAAAAGAAATTATATTGCCACCCACATTTCTGGCATGGCATCACCAGAGGTGTGGATAGAAACTCCAGCCGGAGAGATAGCATGGAGGTAAAAGTGTTTGCCTTGCATGCAGAAGGTTGGTGGTTCGAATCCCGGCATCCCATATGGTCTCCTGAGCCTGCCAGGAGCGATTTCTGAACATAGAGCCAGGAGTAACCCCTGAGCACTGCCAGGTGTAACACCAAAACCAAAAAAAAAAAAAAAAACTCTGAAAGAGGTCTGTTAGCCTGGAAAGTTCCCTCAGAGATGCCTAACCTAAGAACTTCAATCTGAATGGAATGATTTTCCCACAGGTCTTGGCATGGTGTTTGCCCCTACATTCTCAGCTCACCACACAGATGCTGCCTAATCAGAGCTTCCTCAATAATCCTATGGGACAGCACTCTCCCACTTCGCCTCTATGCCTTCTCCTGTGTTATTCTTGTTTCCAGCACTGAAAATTACTTAACACACCTTATCTTTCCTAAGTATTCAAAAGATGTAAAATGGATACAGAAATACAATAAATAGATGAAATGAAATGACTTATAAATTAAATACTAGATAAACACACCAAGAGGGTATCCATGCATTAAAGGATGATCCATTGTTCACAAGACAGTGGATTCAGGGATAGTTCATGAAATCCTTATTTTGGCAAAGGACATTTATAAAAACAAAAGTATGTTATTTTACACACAGACACACACACACACACACACACACACACACACACAGAGGAAGGGTGGAATGGGTAGATCACTGGTGTGATGGTTTAATTTTGAGCAGAACTTTCTGGCATGATGGGAATATTTTTTAGTCACCAAGCACAATAGCTGCTAACTACATATGGTTCCTGAGCACCAGAAATATGGCTCCTGTGACTGTGGTATTAGATTTTTTAATTGTATTAAAATTTTAGTAAATTTATCTTTAATATCAACATAAGGTTTGTGATCATTGTATTAGTTTACACTGAGAGAGGTAGCAGTGTGATTTATTATTTATTTATAATAGACAGGGCCTCACAAATGCGAGGCAACGATCATTCTTCTGCTGAACCCAGCCGAGGGAGGGAAAAAGAACAAGCAAAGACTGGTCTAGTTTCTTCAGCCCTCTGAAGAAACTGCTCTCTGATCCTGGTGTAAAGTAACAATAGTAATAGTAGGAATAATGTTAACAAAACAGCTGACATGACAACCTCTACTGCAACCTCTATCACTGCTCTAAGTACGTCACATATGTCACTCATACAACTGTCATAATCCCCATTTTCCAGATTTGGTCCCTGAAGTTTCAATTTAATTTATTTTTTGTCTCTGAGCTCAAAGGTCATTCCTGGTGGTGCTCAGGGGACCACATGGGAGGCCAGAGACCTAACCTGGGTCAGTCATGTACAAGGAAAACATCCTACCCGCTATAGTGTTGCTCCAACACCCAGAAGGTTTCTATTTTACAGTGTTCCTTATGGAGGAGTGTATAGTTGATTGAACAGTCATGGTGGTGAATTGAATTTTAAAGTATCTTTGTGTGTAATTTGTAATTCAGCTACTAACATGGCTTAAAAAAATAACTGTATATATATGCTTATAACATGCTGTGATATACATATATAATGAAATGGTTAGGCAAACTCATCTCCTTTGTGAAATCTACTCTCAGCAGTCACTACTTGCCTTACGTAATACACAGTGAAGCTGGGATTGGAACTGAGGCTAGATTTCAAGCTAAAAATCTAGGGTGGTAGTAAACCATTATGGTCAAAATAAAAATTATATATTTAAAAAAAATCTAGGTGGTGTTCAAAAATGTTCAACTGTCTATAAAACCGAACATTTGAAAGGAAGAAATATAAAACGGTGGGCCCGGAGAGATAGCACAGCGGCGTTTGCCTTGCAAGCAGCCGATCCAGGACCAAAGGTGGTTGGTTCAAATCCCGGTGTCCCATATGGTCCCCCGTGCCTGCCAGGAGCTATTTCTGAGCAGACAGCCAGGAGAAACCTCTGAGCACCGCCGGGTGTGGCCCAAAAACCAAAAAAAAAAAAAAAAAAGAAATATAAAACGGTGATGATGGTTGACTGTGAGAGAGGAGTGAAATGGAAATATTGAAGTGCAGGAGATGAAGGCCAAACATGAAGCAAGAAATCCTATTAAGAGTTCAGGGGCCGGCCATGCTGAGGAATCTTACCTGAGAGTGCTGTTAGGAATACCAGACCTGTTGTTCCATGGGCAAAGCGTCTCAACCACCGCAGCTGCCGGGTTTCAGGCAACTAAAAGACCAAAGAAAACCATTCACATAAACTGTACCATATATTCGTTTGAAGTACCACCAAGATCTCCAAAGCAACTCCACAATGTAACTTAAGGTTAGCTCTTCCCTGACACCTAGACTAGATTCGCTCCTAGTGGGGGGCTAGAGACATAGGACAGATGTCTATTTCTTGCCTTGCATGCAGTTGACTCCAATTCAATTCCTAGCAAATTTATTTTCCCTGAGTACTGTCAGGAATGATCCCTGAGTACAGTAACCTCTGGGCACTGCTGAGTGTGGCCCTGGCAGGTCTCCATCTAAATAATAAGCAACATCATCATTTCCTCACATTGTATATTCAGCAATAGGTTGTTGCCCTTGGTCTCTCTCCTTCCAGCCTTCTCTGGACTCAACAGCACAGTGACAGAAATCTTGGAAATCTCGCTTGCTGATAATCCTGGATTTTCCTAAAACTCACATTTTCACCTCTTCTCACTGGCAATGCTGATAAAAGTATCGGCCCTCAGATTAATTCTCCCTTGAAGACCTGCTGCAGCTTTTCTTCCTTTGCAGTAAGTATGGTATTTATTCAGACCTCAGCATTCTTTTTTCATTTTTGTTGTCGTTGTTGTTGTTGTTTTGTTTTTTTGGCCACACCCAGTGACATTCAGGGGTTACTCCTGGCTATATGCTCAGAAATCGCTCCTGGCTTGGGGGACCATATGGATGCCAAGGATCGAACTGAGGTATGTCCAGGGTCAGCTGAGTGAAAGGCAAGCGCCCTACTGCTGCTCTACTACTCTGGCCCAAGTTAGTACTTTTAACTTAGACTATATCTACTTCCAAAACATCAATGTATACAATTAAATGAATGCATGCAATTTTGATTGGTAACTTCCACTGGGACCAGAATTTCTTTGCCTTTCCATTTCTCCGCTCCTGCCGATGTTGGTGACAATAGAAACAGACTCACCTTGTGTGGTGGGAGCAGCAGTGAGAGGGAAGTCCACAGGCTGGTGCAATAAAGGACCAGGGCAGATCCCAAGTGTGCAGCTAGGCGATACTGACTAACCCGAGGGATGTCGTGGGAATCTGGTTTTTCTTCTAATCCACTTTTCACCATATACCATCCTAACAGACCCTAGAGATGAAAGGAGCAGAGGCCAATAAAACCCAGTTAATCTGGGGCTGGAGAGATAGCACAGCGGCGTTTGCTTTGCAAGCAGCCGATCTAGGCCTAAGGTGGTTGGTTCGAATCCCAGCATCACATATGGTTCCCTGTGCCTGCTAGAAGCTATTTCTGAGCAGATAGCCAGGAGTAGCCCCTGAGCCAAGTGTGGCCCAAAAAAGAAAAAAAAAGAAAACCCAGTTAGTTAACCCCATCAATTTTGCTCCAGGAAAAAGCAAACTACCAGCCACATGGCACTCTCTACCTCACCATTACTTTCTAGGACCTGTCACCTCTCAGTCACTTAGGAATCGGGACCACATATTTGCAAATAGCACATATTTGCATGTAAGCAAAAACACATGTTTAATCTAATTTACCTAATCTAGCTTAAACTAACATCATGCAAACCAGTCAGACCAAATAAAAGGAGATAGGAGCCTGAAGAAACAGTGCAGTGGGTAAAACACTTGCTTTTCAAGAGCTGACCTGGGTTCAATCCCAGGCATCCCTATGGTTCCCTGAGCATAGCTAGGAATCATTCCTGAGTTCAGAATAAGGAGTAATCAACCCCTGAACATCGCCTAGTATGGCCTCACTCGAATAAAAAAAAAAAAAGGAAGAGACAGAGCTGTCTTAATAAAAACTAGATTGGTTCTCAATCGCACCTAAACCCCTAACTAGGGAATCCTTCAAAGCTTTTTAATAGCAGTTTAACTTATATATTTATTCCTCCCCTTTTTGGCAATTCTGGGGATTGAACCAGACCCTCATACATGTCAAGTATGTACTCAATCGCTAAGCCATATTTCTGACCCCTCAACTTATGTGATTTTAATTACCATCTTATATTTGAACTCAGATTAAAATGCATCTAGGATCGTTCACACCAGAAAATATTGCTTTCTTTCAGAAGTTTCTTATTTGTTCTGTAGCATTCTAGTATAGAAATCCTACTTCCCCCATCTAATAGGTAAATTAGTATAAGAGAAGAGCTAAGAACCCAAGAGCAGGGCTATGATGGGAAAGAACCGCAATTACATGACATGTATTTACTGAGACCTTACTAGACTGGCCTAAGTATTTTATAGTTATGATCTCAACACACATAAATAGGGGGCACTTTTTTGTTTGTTTGTTTGTTTTTTGGGCCACAACCGGTGGCGCTTAGGGGTTCCTCCTGGCTCTATCAGAAATCGCTCCTGGCAGGCTCGGGGACCATATGGGATGCCGGGATTCAAATCAACATCCTTCTGTATGAAAGGCAAAAGCTTTACCTCCATGCTATCTCTCTGGCCCCAACAGGGGGTACTTTTATTATACCAGTTTATAGGAAGGAAAAGCAGAGCTAAGAGAGGTTAGATAACCTGCCCTATTATAGAGGATCTGGGCCTTGAAGCTTGGCTGGTAGACTAAAATCTGTGGCCCTATCCTTTCTATTACACTACCTCAAAGATTACTGCCTTAATACATGCCAGTAGGGAAGGTCTTGGGAGCAACTCTGGTTTGCCAACCTTGAATCTCACCTGGAAGCAGACTAAACCACAGAGGGCAAGAACCCGTCCTTTCATGCCACGGCTGAGCCAGCCCTTTCTCCAAAAATAAGCAGCAGGCAGGATGTACGCCAGGCCTACCAGGCGACCCCACATTCGGTGCGAATATTCCATGTACCAGATGAACTTGAACTCTGTCAATGTCATGTCATGATTCAAGCTAGGTGAAAGGGAAGTCAAAAAAGAAGAAAGAGGAAACATCTCTCTGATTTCCTTTTTTAGATGTAATGCTGGGAATATTCTCTATTCTTTTTTTTTTTTGCATTCTCTGTTCTGACCTCTGAGAGCCCTGCCCTCATCTTGCCCAGACACCTCAGGACCTATCACTTTGGAATTAGATGCTTATAGAGTTGGGCAGTCACTAAATATAAAGGAGACAAACCTAGTAAAAACAAACAAACAAAAGAACAAGCCAAATCTTACTATAACATGAACTAAAGAAGGGCTGGAGATATAGGATAATGGGTAAGGCACTAGCTTTGCATTTGGCAGACCTAGTTTCATATGGTCCTCTCCGACCAAAAATCAGGAGTGGTCTCTAAACACTGCTTGAGACTGACCCCCCCCAGCTCCCAAAATAAATAAGATTTAATAAACAAAAGATAAAGTGGGACTAGTGGGCTACATCTCCACTTTTCTATAATACTTACATTTTAAATTCAGGAAATTGCTGGTATTTTTGGAATTCAGCTTCCCATTCCTCTTGGCTTGTAGGTGGCTTCATCTCCTTTATTAGGTGCCAGTCTACCATGGAGAGGCCAGACTCTGTCAACCTGAAGAGAGCAAAGAAATCTGAACGTGTGCTCACAGCACGCTGGATTACGTAGTTGATTTATAACACGAACTTGAATTCAGCCCTGCAAAAGCACATTTTTCTATTGCATTTTGATTTCCTGGTCTCTCTGCTTAACATGCAAATTTTATGAGGGACCAGACTGATAGTATAGCAGGTAGGGCAATTGCCTTGCATGTGGCTGACGTAGGTTTAATCCCCAGCGTCCCATATGGTTTTCCAAGCCTACCAGGCATGATACCTGAGCACAGATCCAGGAGTAACCCCTGAATGTGTGTGTGTGATCCCGTACTGTGAACGTTCCCCCCCCCACCCACCCCCCGCCAAAAGGGCTGGCTTGTCAGGAGCAGATTACTCACCTGGTTACTCCCCCGAGAATAACTGCTCCAGCCACAGTGCCACTGCAGATCAGAAGCCATCGGCCCACCACCCGATCGACAGCCTTGAAAGGAAGAGGCACTGTGCTTCTTCCAGGTTGTAAAGCCACTTCAGAAACAGTGCTATACTGGCCCGGCCCCACGGGGCGCCAGATCCCACGGCTGTAGCCACACTGAGGATCAAGAGAGACAAATGATAACTGGATCAACAGGGATATATATTCCCAGACACATATATTCCACAGCTTCTGCCCTGGCCCATCATTATCATCTCCCATCTGGATGGGTACATCAGCCAGCTCCTACCAGAACCCTGACACCAGTTCCTTTCCAGGCTGCCTGAAGCACTTTAGTCTCTGCTTTCTCCCCTAGTCTTCACACCCTCCACGTGATCCTTTTTTCTCCCTTGGGTCTTTATAATGATTTCAAACTTTGGACTATCCCTTACCAGCGATGACCCACCATTTTCACTTTCTCCTCAGGCGAGTTCTCACTTACCCAGCCTGCAGTGCCCCGGGTGCAGCCCACTGTTCTGGCATTTTTGGACGGCACTGTAATGTCCCTTTAGGCTCATTAGTTCCTAGCACCCATTTAACTGTGGGCTGTAGGGCTGCACCACCCCATTCCTGACCACTAAGTTTCTAACACAGCTACAAGACTTTGACACATGAATTTCAAACGAATAAACTGCTGACTTCTCTGGCATGCTATCCCCAAAACAACAAGCAATGGTAAATGATAATTCATTGGGAAAAATACGTGCTCCTCCAGACTCAAGTGACTAGAAGACCAAAATCTCAGCACCAGTTTCCCCTGCTTCTAACGAACACATGTAGCTGGGGATGAATTAAGCCTGCACTTTCTTCGGAGAACGGGGATGCAGCCACTAAGAACTTAGAAACAATAGGCAAATGTTCAAATACTGCTGGTCCGGAGCAATAATACAGTATGTAAAGCTCTGGTCTTACAGGAGGCCTACCCAGTTTAAATCCTCAACATCCCTGATTGTCCTCCAAGCCCCCCATGTAGGAGTGATCCCTAAGCATAGGGTCAAGAGTAAACTCTGAGCATTGCTGGATGTGACTCCCCAACCAGAAAACAAAAACAGCAATGCTTTTACTATGCTGCAGGCTCTGCCCTGTATTAAATGTGACCCCCCATAGCAGCCAGATGTAACAAACAGATCAAATGTGTTTGGTGTTATCCTCCCTGTTATAAACGATGTTATGACATCGAGTCATAGGAAGGTCATAAGAAGGACACGAAGCGGGCTCCGAAGTCTGCAGCTTTGGACTTGTACAGGGAGGAGATGCAATCTCCCTGGAGCTGGGAAAACGTAGTTTGCAGCCAGGCATTGGCTTTCTCTCGGCCCCTTCGTCCGCGGTGCGGTACCTGCGTTCTAGAAGCAGCCCGAGGCACAAGGAGCCGGAGACACGGGCCACTTAGCCAGGCCTTGACAAGCAAGCGCTGCATAGTGAGCCCAGGGTGCAGCCGCCACTCCTCCGCAGGCCAACTGGACCCTTCCGCCCCGAGACGGGAAGCGCTTCCGGGTCACGCCCTGTGTCACTGCGCCTTTTCCGGATACGCCGGGATTGCGCCTGCGCGGGTCGCTCCTTTCGGGTCACCAGGGCGGGGGCGTGGTCTGTCGGGAGCGCGCTGGGAGCGCGCCTGCCCGCGAGGACGCACTCCTCTGGGCGCGCGCGCGCCTGCCGGAAGACGATCTGAGCGGGCCCTGCGGCTGAGCAGAGCGCCGAGCATGAAGAGGCAGGCGGGTCTCCCCGAGCGCAAACGGGCGCGGATGCCTTCCGGGACAGCCGGTGCGGAAGGGGCCACGGGGGGGCGGGGGGCGATGCCGGGGTCGCTCGCTCGCCGGGTCGCTTCGGTTCGGAGCCGGCGTGGACCCCGAGCGCCTGGGAGCGGCTTCTGGCAGACGGACCCGAACGACCACAGCCGGGAGTGCGGGATCGAGTCCCAGCCGGCGCCAGGGGCAGCTCTGAAATACACACACACTTAGAAAGCAATGTAAACACACACACATAGATTTATAAAGAAATGTAAACGTGGGCCCGGAGAGACAGCACAGCGGCGTTTGCCTTGCAAGCAGCCGATCCAGGACCAAAGGTGGTTGGTTCGAATCCCGGTGTCCCATATGGTCCCCCGTGCCTGCCAGGAGCTATTTCTGAGCAGACAGCCAGGAGTAACCCCTGAGCACCGCCGGGTGTGGCCCAAAAAACAAAAAAAAGAAAAGAAAAGAATGAAATGTAAACGTTCTGCAGGCATTGAGAAGCATTGGAAGACTGGTGTAGATGGACAGTACCACACACACATATAAATATGTATATATGTAAATATATAAATTATAAATATATGTATTTATGAAGAAATTTAAACTGTCTGCAGGCACTGAGAAGCATTGGAGGATGGGTGTAGATGGACAGTACCACACACACAAACACACATATTTATAAAGAAATTTAAACATAAACACATATATTTACAAAGAAATTTAAACTTTCTGCAGGCATTGAGAAGCATTGGAAGATTGGTGTAAATGGACAGTACCACACAATATAAATATGTATATTTACATATATATAAATTCTAAATATATATATGTGTAAAGAAATTTAAGCTTTCTGCAGGCATTGAGAAATATTGGAGGTTGGGTGTAGATGGACAGTACCAGAATGAAATTGCACTGTTTCTCCCATGTCTTTTAGGAGCAGCACAAGGATTTCTCATGGAAGTGTGTGTTGATTCAGTCGAATCTGCAGTAAATGCAGAAAGAGGAGGTAAGAGAAACTAGCAGATGAGTAACCATTGGCATCGCTGGAAGAGTCTGCAAACAAATCCTGTCAAATGACTTTGAGAGCCCTTGTGTAAGATCCTTTTAATCCTATCAAGCAAACCAGACAGCTGGAGAATGATCTGGTCTTCTTCCTTAAAAGGTCACTTTAAAAATATCTATTTATTTTATGTTTATAAATAAATTCTTTCATTGAGTCGCTGGGAGGTACACTAGTTATAAAGTTGTTCGTGATTGAGTTTCAGTCATACAGTGTTTAATACTAATCACCAGTGCACATTTTCCACCACATTTCATTTCCCCTGTTTGTCTCTTGTTCACCCCTGCCCTGTCCCCTGCTTACCTCTAGCAAACTTTTTATTTTGCTTCTCTTTCACTTCCTTTTTTTCCCGTTTTAGACACTGGTTTGCAATATTGTTCCTGAAGGGCTATCACACATAATGCTTTATCTCCTGTCAGCATCCAGTTTTTGTCCAGTGATCATTTCCAACTACCGTAGACTGCTCCCTTCTCTGGCCTAACTGCACTCTCCTGCTGTTTGTAGCAAGATTCCTACCATGGATTGGTCCTCCTGGTCCTCGACTCTATTGTTTCTGGATATTATTACCATACTATCTATTTTTTTTTTTAAATATCTCACAAATGAGTAAGATAATTCGATGTCTGTCTCTTTCCCTCTGACTCACTTTGCTCAGAATAATATTCTCCACATCCATCTATATATAAGCAGATTTCATGAGTAAAAGGTCACTTTTTGTGTGTGTGTGTGTGTGGTTTTTGGGTCACACCCGGCAGTGCTCAGAAATTGCTCCTGGCAGGCACGGGGGACCATATGGGATGCCGGGATTCGAACCGATGACCTCCTGCATGAAAGGCAAACGCCTTACCTCATGCTATCTCTCTGGCCCCTAGAAGGTCACTTTTAAAATGATTTTTCTTTTTTGATATTTTGGCTACACCTTGGATGTGCTTAGGACTGGCTCACAATGCTCAGTTGTCACTCCCCTGCAGGACCCCTGGGAATCATATGTGGTAACAAGGATTGATTTCTGGTCTACTACATGCAAATCAAGCATCTTTTTGCTGTACTATCTCTGCCCCCCTTGTTTTTTTTTCTTTTATTGAATTTACCAAAAATTTTTTTCAAAATTTTTTTTTGGGGGGGTCACACCCGGCACCGCTCAGGGGTTACTTCTGGTTCTACGCTCAGAAATCGCTCCTGGCGGGGCCGGGCGGTGGCGCTGGAGGTAAGGTGCCTGCCTTACAAGCGCTAGCCAAGGAACGGACAGCCAGAGGTTCGATCCCCCGGCGTCCCATATGGTTCCCCCAAGCCAGGGGCGATTTCTGAGCACATAGCCAGGACGAACCCCTGAGCGTCAAACGGGTGTGGCCCAAAAACCAAAAATTAAAAAAAAAAAAAAAAAAAGGAAATCGCTCCTGGCAGGCTCAGGGGACCATATGGGACACTGGGATTCGAACCACCAACCTTCTGCATGCGAGGCAAATGCCTTACCTCCATGCTATCTCTCTGGCCCCATAATTTTTCAAACTTTTGATTTTAAAATGATTATAGAGATTGGTTGTCATTTTCATCAAGATTTTTACCATTTTTGGGGGGGCGGTGAGGTTGTGCTAGAGGTAAGGTATCTGCTTTGCAAGCGCTAGCCAAGGAAGGACCGTGGTTCGATCCTCCGGAGTCCCATATGGTCCCCCAAGCCAGGAGCAATTTCTGAGCACTTAGCCAGGAGTAACCCCTGAGCATCAAATGGGTGTGGTCCGAAAAACCAAAAAAAAAAAAAAAGATTTTTACCATTTTTTAAAAAAAAATTTTTTTCAAAAATTCTCTTAAACTCTCAACCAGCTTTAATAGTAAGCATAGATATTCTCATTGCTTTAATGTCAGCAGTGTGATAAATCTTTTTTAATGGAAAATTTCAAACACAGAAATTAAAGATAAGGTATACACCAAAAATACTTGAACTATTTTCTTTTTTTTTTTTTTTTTTTTTTTTTTTTTTTTTTTTTTTTGTTTTTGGGCCACACCCGGCGGTGCTCAGGGGTTACTCCTGGCTGTCTGCTCAGAAATACCTCCTGGCAGGCTCGGGGGACCATATGGGACATCGGGATTCGAACCAACCACCTTTGGTCTTGGATCGGCTGCTTGCAAGGCAAACGCCACTGTGCTATCTCTCCGGGCCCGATTTTCTTTTTTTTTTTTTTTGGTTTTTGGGCCACACCCTGTGCCGCTCAGGGGTTACTCCTGGCTATGCGCTCAGAAGTTGCTCCTGGCTTCTTGGGGGACCATATGGGATGCCGGGGGATCGAACCGCAGTCCGTCCTAGGCTAGCGCAGGCAAGGCAGGCACCTTACCTCCAGCGCCACCGCCCGGCCCCGGGCCCGATTTTCAATAAAAGACTCATTTACTCTCAATAACGGGTCAGCAAAGATTTTTGTTTTGTGGGGGGGGGGGGGGTGGAAGGCTATACCAACAACTCATGGACTGCTCTCAGCACTACTCCAGGGACCAGGCAGTTCTGTAGATGAAACCCAGCCAGGGGGTCCAACTGATTGAACCATTTCACTGACCCAACAAACTTTGATGGAAAACAGTAACATAATATTTATTTTCAGCTTTGTTGGCCATATGTGTTCATCAATTAATCTTTATTTTTTAATAAAAAGAATCCCTTTGAAAGTATAAAATCATCTATAATTTGGTACTAAATAAAAATTAAGTACTGGTAAATCCTTCAACATAGATAGGTGATTCTTAAAACAGTATTCTTTGTTTTGTTGTTTTGGGGCCATACCTGGTCTTTACACTGCATTCAGAGATCATTCTTGGTGGGGCTCTAAGAACCATATGGGGTGCTGGGGATTGACCGTGGTAGAGTGTGTGTGAGGCAAGTGTCCTACTTATTGCTCTATTCCTAGAATATTCTTTTAATTGTACACTGAAGGTCAACCCTATAATGAAATACAATAAAAAACTTTATGATACGTACTTGAATTGAGTCTTAAAAGGATCATCTATAACATATTGTGGTCTGCAGACTACAGTGAGATAAAAATGTCTTCTGATTTTTTTTTTGTCTACTGTCTTATGATTTCTTAGTTTGATTCCTCTCACCAGTCTAGGAACCTCTATTCTAATTTGAAAAATTGTAACATTTGCTGTTTAGTTTATTTTGGATAATTTTCTGACAGAATCTAAAATGTTTTAATTTTAAAGTTAATTTATCTGAGCAGTGTACCTTTTTTTAAATCACAGGTGCTGGTAGGATTGAATTATGTGCTGGCCTATTAGAAGGAGGAACCACACCCAGCATGGGTAAGTGTTTCATACAGTTTTCTGACTTTCTCATGGGTGTTTATAAAGCCTGAATACTTCTGACAGATTCCTTGAAGTCATTTTCTGATGTTGTTAATTTGGTAACTTTGCTGTGGAACTTTTATTCAGTAGAAATGTTATGGCTGTAAAAAAAAAAAGAAGAAGAAGAAGAAAAAAGAAATGCTGTGGTTATAAGTAAGATTCTGTCTAGTAGATGTTGTTTTCCCATAACCAGAAAGTTGAACTCTAGAGAGTGACTATTAAATTGTTGCTCTGTGATAATGTCCAGGACTAGACTTTTCAAATTTTTTCATTTTGCCATCATGACTTTTTGTTTGTTTGTTTTTTTGGGCCATACTTGGTGACGCTCAGGGATTACTTCTGGCTATGCACTCAGAAATCGCTCTGACTTTGGGGACCATATATGGGACGCTGGGGGATCGAACCACGGTCCGTCCTAGGTCAGCTGGTACAAGGCAAATGCCCTACCACTTGCGCCATCACTATGGCCCCCATCCATGACTATTAATCAATTTTTCCCACCTACAATTTGTGATCATGTCATTTTACTTCTCTATTAAAACCTCTATACTTATTGAATAATTATTTTCAAGGAGTCAATCTCTTTAAATTTCATCTCTTTACAAATTGTTAGTGATGCAGGGGCCGGAGAGATAGCACAGCAGCGTTTGCCTTGCAAGCAGTCGATCCAGGACCAAAGGTGGTTGGTTTGAATCCCGGCGTCCCATATGGTCCCCTGTGCCTGCCAGGAGCAATTTCTGAGCGTGGAGCCAGGAATAACCCCTGAGCACTGCCGGGTGTGACCCAAAAACCACAAAAAAAAAAAAAAGTGACCTTTTACTCTTATTCTCTTATTTCCTTTTTCACAGCTTCACACTGTCCTGAATTCTTCCTAACCCCCTGAGCTTTCTTCTGGGTCGTTTTTCATATGGGGTTCCTAATAACAGAGCTAACAGGATTGCTCAGACCTTGTAGCCAGCACTAGGGCTTGAACTAGGAAACTAGTGCTGGGCCCCTATAAATGTTCTTGAGCAGTTAAGATTTTAGTGTTCGGGCTTGCTTTTAAGCAGGTCTGGAAGATATGTCAGTCTAATCATTTTCACTATTTAGGCAAGACTTAATAGACTCTGTGTACTGTACTCTTGACATTTTCCTCTCTGGCTGGTCGGAACAGGCTTTATTCTTGGCCTGGTACGAATGACAGTCATCATATCTTCTAATCCCTTTTAGGAGATCTTTTCCTGGCCTTCCAGTTTCCTTGCCTGGCTGTACTGATAATTGCATAGGTGACTGTTAGAGGGAGGATCTGAACAGATTCAGGAGGTGGATCATTTTTTTGGGGTGTGTGTATGTGTGCTTTAAACAATTTTAAAAGTATTTAATTAAACAGCATGATTACAAAATTGTTCATGATTGAGTTTCAGTTTTATAATGTACATCAGTATTCACTCATGAACATTTCCCTTCACAATTTCTCCAGTTTCCTCTCTCCCCACTTGCTTCTGGGAAAGACATTTTACTCCTTTCTCTTTCTATCTCTCTTTCTCTCGCTCTTGAGCTCTCTTTCTTGAGCTCTTGTTCTTGCTCTCTCTTCCCCTTTTTTTTCCTTTTAGACAATGTGGTTTGCACTATTGTTTTTTTTGTGTGTGTGTTTTGTTTGTTTTGAGGTCACAGCCAGCTGGCTCTGTGCTCAGAAGTCGCTCTTGGCAGGCTCGGGGGACCATATGGGATGTCAGGATTTGAACCACTGTCCGTCCTGGATTGGCTGCTTGCAAGGCAAATGCCCTACTGCTGTGCTATCTCACCAGTCTCATGTTTTGGCTTTTTAAATAATATCTTTATTTAAGCACTATGATTTCAAACATGATTTTAGTTGGGTTTAGTCACAAAAAGAACAGTCCCCTTCACCAGTGCAACATTCTCAAAACCAATGTCCCCTTCCTTCTCCTCCCCCACTCCCTGCCTGTATTCTAGACAGGCATTCTACTTCTCAAACACATTAACATTGTCATGATAGTTGTTAGAATAGTCATCTCTCTAACTGCACTCACCACTCTTTTTTTTTTTTTTTTTTTTTTTGGTTTTTGGTTTTTGGGCCACATCCATTTGACGCTCAGGGGTGACTCCTGACTATGCACTCAGAAATCGCCCCTGGCTTGGGGGGACCATATGGGACGCCGGGGGATCAAACTGTGGTCTGTCCTACGCTAGCACTTGCAAGGCAGACACCTTACCTCTAGCATCACCTTCCCAGCCCCGCACTCAACCACTCTTTGTGGTGATCTTCACATCGTGAGTGGGTCCCTCTAGCTCTCATCTCCATTGTCTCTGGGCATTATTATAATAATGTCTTTTCTTTTTCTTTTCTTTTTTTTTTTTTTTGGTGTTTGAGCCACACCTGGTGATACTTCGGAGTTACTCCTGGCTCTGCTTAGAAATTGCTCCTGGCTTGGGGGACCATATAGGATGCCAGGGATTGAGCCCAGATCCGTCCTGGGTTAGCTGCATGCAAGGCAAATGCCCTAGCACTGTACTCTCACTCTGGCCCCATCTTTTATTTTTCTTAAAACCCATAGATGAGGGGCTGGAGCAGTGGTGCAAGTGGTAATGCGTCTGCCTTGCCTGTGCTAGCCTAGGACAGACCCTGGTTTGATTCCCCAGTGTCCCATATGGTCCCTCAGTCAGGATTGATTTCTGAGCCAGGAGTAACCCCTGAGTGTCACCAGGTGTGGCCCAAAAACAAACAAACAAAAACAAAAAATCCCATAGATGAGTGAGACTATTCTATGTCTATCTCTCTCCCTCTCACTTATTTCACTCAGCATAATAGTTTCCATGTCCATCCATGTATAGGAAAATTTCATGACTTCATCTCTCCTGACAGCTGCACTATCCTATTGTGTAGATGTACCACAGTTTCTTTAGCCATTCATCTGTTGAAGGGCATCTGGGTTGTGTCCAGATTCTGGCTATTTAAATAGTGCTGCAATAAATATAGGTGTGAGAAAGGCATTTTTGTATTGTGTTTTTTGTGTTCCCAGGGTATATCCCTAGGAGTGGTATAGCTGGATCATATGGGAGCTCAATTTCCAGTTTTTTGAGGAATCTCCATATTGTTTTCCATAAAGACTAGTCTAGATTTTATTCCCACCAACAGTGAATAAGAATTCCTTTCTACCCACATCCTCACCAGCACTGATTGTTCTTGTTCTTTGTGATGTGTGCCAGTCTCTTTGGCATGAGATGGTACCTCATTGTTGTTTTGATTTGCATCTCCCTGATGATTAGTGCTGTGGAGCATTTTTTCATGTGCCTTTTTGCCATTTGTATTTCTTCTTTGAGAAATTGTTCATTTCTTCTCCCCATTTTTTGATGGGGTTAGATTTTTTTTTCTTGTTAAGTTATGTCAGTACCTTGTATATCTTCAATATTAGCCCCTTATCTGATGGGTACTGGGTGAATAGTTTCTCCTATTCTGTGGATGGCTTTTGTATCCTAGTCACTATTCGAGGGTTTAAATGGTAGGGTTGTGTGCATAAAACATTCAGCATCATAACTTCCACCAGAGTTTCTACTTCCTTCACCATTGTCCCATTGCCCTCCTTCCTCCGTCTTATCCCTTTGTTTAACACTTTTTGTTTGTTGATTTCTGTATAAAATCACAAACAAATAGAACTTGACTTTCATATATCTCTTTTAAAAAACCACTTTGTGGGAGCCGAAGTGATAGTATAGCCGTAGGGTATTTGCCTTGTGCACGGCTGACTCAGGATGGATCCAGGTTCGATCCTCAGCAACCCATATGGTCCCCTGAGCCTTCCAGGAGCAACTTCTGAATGCAGAGCCAGGAGGAACCCCTGAGCACCGCTGGGTGTGGTCCAAAAACCAAAAATAAAATGAAATAATAATAAACCACTTTGCTAAATTTGTCTATAAAGAGTCATGGGCTTTAGAACTATGTAATTATTTCTGTAGCAGATTGTAAATAGAACTATGATCAATTATAAAAGAGAAACCAAGGGTTGGAGTGATAGCACAGTGGATAGAGCACGTGCCTTGAATGTGGCAGACCCAGATTCAATCCCCAGAACTCCAGATGTTCTCCCAAGTCCTGCCATGAGTGACCCTTGAATGCAGAAGCAGGAGTGAGGCAGGGGTAAATCCTGAGTATTGTGAGGTGAGGGCCCCCCAAAAGTGTTATTATATATCAGTGTATATATCTACATACACATTTTTACATATATACATATATATCTGAGTATATCAGTATGTATACCCAAGAGGTAATTCCAAAATTTAGTGACTTTTTTTTTATAATAACTTTGTATTACCCCATGTTGTTTTTATTGTTGCTTTCTTTTAATTCCTGAATTTTCTATTTAAACACTGAATTTTTTATTTTGTTACATGTACATTTTTCTCCTTCTATATATTTCTTTCCTGTGGATCTATCTAAATAGATCTGTCAAAATAGATATCTTTGTCATCTCTTCTTCTAGAAGTGAGCTAACAAGTAAATGTAAATAATAAGTTGTTGATTTCCTTGAGTGTATAGCTCCCATTTGAATTTGAGTTCCTCTGCTCTATATTTGTAGGTCTCCTTCAGGTAGTGAAACAGTGTGTCCAGATTCCAGTTTTTGTGATGATCCGGCCACGGGGAGGTGATTTTTTATATTCCGACCGTGAAGTTGAGGTAATGAAGGCTGACATTCATCTTGCCAAGCTTTATGGTGCTGATGGTTTGGTATTTGGAGCACTGACTGAAGATGGGAGCATTGACAAAGAGCTGTGCATGTCCCTTCTGGGTAAGAGTTAGTGGGGGAGATCCAAAAAAATCTCTAATCATGATTGCACTTAAAGAAAAAAAATTTTTTTTCTCAAATGTCCTCTACCCATTGTGCTATCTCTTCAGCCCCAACATCTTTATTTATTTATTTACTTAGAATATTTTGGTCTTTATTAATAGGTATTTTTCCCTACCACACCTCCATTGACTTTTGCTCTCATTGTTATTCTTTTCTTTATATATGTATTTGTAATAATATCCTTATTTAAGTACCATGGTTACACACATGCTTGTATTTGGGTTTCAGTCATAAAAAGTACACCCCGCTTTATCAGTGCAGCCTTCCTGCCCCAGTGTCCCTCCCTCCTCCCCCACCCCCTGCCTGTCTTCCATACAGGCATTCTATTTCTCTTATTCCCTATCATTGTCATGATTGTTATAATAGTTGTTAGTGTAATTATTTCTCTAACTATGCTCACCACTCTTTGTGAAAGAAAAAATTTTTGTATTTAATTAATAAACCTTCACTTAAAAAATAATTGTTGATTTTTACATCTACAGTGTTTCAACACTAATCCCACCACCAGTGTCTTCCCTCTCTCAGGGTTTTCATCCTCACCGACCCAACTGCCACCTTAACAGGCAGATATCAGAGTTCAGTGGTTGCAGCTTAGACCCCATATTTACAGTACATTGGAATCTATGCTTTGGATGTATAGCTATACCCCTCTTCTACATTCATTGCACTTTAGAGGGGAAAATGTGACCCCAAAGCTGACTACATTCACAATTACAGGCTGATTATCCTAACCTGACAGTTTGAAGTACTCATTACAGATCTGGGGTTGTGGGTGTCTCAAGCAGCCCTCCCAAGCCTCCTTGGTTACTCTAGTCATGTTCTGTGGCTACTGTTGCTGTATGGATTTTTTATTAGTTTAATTTTATTTATTTATTTTTGCTTAACTCTGGTTAGACTTTATTTTTAAATATAAAAATTGGGGGCCAGAGTGATAGTACAGCAGGTAGGGCACTTACCTTGCATGCAGCTGACCTGGATTTGATCCCTGGCATATCAGATGGTCCCCATGCACCACCAAGAGTAATTCCTGAATGCAGAACCAGTAATAATCCCTGAGCATTACTGGGTGTGGCCCAAAGAGTAAAAAAATAAAAATATTAAATTTATTTAAACACTGGTTTACAAAGTTGCTCATGATACAGTTATTTCTAGTATTTAGTTTTCTTTTTTTTTTTTTTTTTTTTTTGATTTTTGGGCCACACCCGTTTGATGCTCAGGGGTTACTCCTGGCTATGCGCTCAGAAATCGCTCCTGGCTTGGGGGGACCATATGGGACACCGGGGGATCGAACCGCGGTCCGTCCTACGCTAGCACTTGCAAGGCAGACACCTTAACTCTAGCGCCACCTTCCCGGCCCCGTATTTAGTTTTCTAATGCCAGTCCCACCACCCATGTAATATTCCCACCACCATTATCTTCAGAAGACAGCCCCTTGTTAGTTACAAATAATTGATTTAATCTTGCCAGCAACAACTAAATGAATGTAATGGAATTATCAAGAATACTTTATTAAGGGGCCAAAGTGATAGCCCAGCGTAGGACATTTGCCTTGCATGTTGCTGATCCAAGATGGACCCAGGTTGGACCTGGGTTCAAAACCCAGCATCCTTTATTGAGCCTGCCAGGATGAAGTTCTGAGTGCAGAATCCCTGAGCACCACTGTGTTCAGCTCAACCCCCCAAAATGTATACTTTATTTAAAAAATATTTGTGAAAAATTTATATCTCACAATGGGGTCATTAAGTCATTGTCTGAAGGTTTACTAAGCTGTTTGTTGAACATTCTGTCATTGGTTTTGTTTGTTGGGCTTAGGTAGCTACTGTGATAATTTCACTTCTAATTTGATGCATTCCTACTGAGATGTGAATATTGAAAAATATGGAGGTGTGCTGTGCCCACATATGTGGTTGCACACTTCAAGACTTGAAGGATATGTGGAGCAGACGTGATGGCAGCTGTGGGTCATGGGCCTATTGCTGTGGCTTTAAGACAACTTTGTCTTAATTTCTTAAATTACTGCAATAGAAATATGCAGTTGATTGGGGAGATGGGGAAAGGATAGAAGCAAATTAAATTACTCAAAGTATTTTGCTAAAATTCTCAAGGGAGGGGCTGGAGCGGTGGCTCAAGTGGTAGGGCATTTGCCTTGCACACACTAACCTAGGACGGACTGCAGTTCAGTCCCCCAGTGTCCCATAGGGTCTCCCAAGCCAGGATTGATTTCTGAGCACATAGCAGGAGTAACCCCTAAGCATCATTGGGTGTGGCCAAAAAAGCAAAAAAAATAAATAATTCTAGAGGCTGGAGAGATAGCATGGAGGTAGGGCTTTGCCTTGCATTCAGAAGGACAATGGTTTGGATCCCGGCATCCCATATGGTCCTCTGAGCCTGCCAGGAGCGATTTCTGAGCGTAGAGCCAGGAGGAACCCCTGAGCACTGCTGGGTGTGACCCAAAACCAAAAAAAAAAAAAAATTGAAGGGAGTAATAGAGAATATGATATCTTATAGATGCTCAATTATATACTATTTACATGGTCTTTCTCCAGTTAATGGGGTTTTAAAAAATATAAAAGTTAGAAATTAATTGCAATGTAGGGCTTTTGGATTTTTTGTTTTGTTTTGGGACCACATCCGGTGGTGCTCAGGGCTTACTTCTGGCTCTATGCTCAGAAATGGCTCTTGGCAGGCTCAGGGGACCATATGGGATGCTGGAAATCGAACCCAGGTCTGTCCCAGGTCAGTTGTGCAAGGCCCATGGCTTTTGGAATTTTAAGGTACTATTGTTTTATTATTTTAATTTACTGTCTTCTTAAAAGTATAAAAAGTCACCCATAATGTGGAAAAGTCTATTTATTATATCTGTGATGATCTCTTCATTTACATTGTTACATGATTTTCTTTTTATAGCTCTTTGCCGTCCTCTGCCAGTCACTTTCCACAGAGGTGAGTTATTTCCATCCTAGGAGTTCTGTTGAATGGTCTTGGGTTTCCAGTTTTACCAAAAGACACAATATTTATGAAAATTGATTCTATGATGTAAAATAGTGTTGGCTTCATATCTCACAATGGGGTCAGTAAGTCATTGTCTGAGGTCAATAGCTATAAATTTAAAGATGCACAATTTCTAGAAAACTTGAAGCTTAGTTTGAAAACTTGTTAAAAGTAAACATTTGTGGAATTGGATAGAGTAAGGGATTACCTGGCATGTGGTGGACCCAAGTTTGATCCCTAGCACTACTCGTGCTCATCTAAGTCTGTTAAGTCTGGCCCAAAAGCCCCCAAAGTTAAATAGAAAAAAAGCCTAGCACTACTCGTGCTCATCTAAGTCTGTTAAGTCTGGCCCAAAAGCCCCCAAAGTTAAATAGAAAAAAGTAGACTTCTGTGGCCTGGTGTGCATGCTCTTTGATCTTTAGCACTGCATGGCCCTCTGATCACTGTTGGGAGTGACCCCTAAGTATGGAGCCAGGAGTAGCTTTCTAGCACTTGTCCAAAACAAAAAGGAAAAAGAAAATAGAAGATATTTTTAGTGGTATAAAATAGAGGAAGAATAAACATGCCTTATACTTAGTACTTATATTTGCCACAGTATTGCAAGAAAAAATTCTGAGATTCATTGTTATTAAGTCACTTGCATTCTCCCCAGAAATAAATTATTATGGCTAGTGAAATAAAATACACTGCCTTTTACTCAGACAAGATCAATGAGCCTAGCAACAATGTCAGTTTTCCCAGATGAATATAGGATTCATCACTAAGAGGGGGTGTATTGCTGAAGAAAAACTGGATACAATTAAGAAGAGGACATGGGGCCAGAGAGAGTCCAGTGGTTAAGGTACTTTTCTGTCATGCAGCTGACCCAGGTTTGATCCAGCACCACAAATGGTCCCTAAACTCTACTGGGAGTGATCCCTGAGTGCAGGGCCAGAAGGAAGTCCCAAGCACCATCAGCTGTGGCCCCAAAATAAGAAAAATAAGGAGGAGGAAAGAAGTAGATGCTGGACAGTCTAGCATTAGTGAATGGATGTTCACTAGAGTGCAAAAGATTGCTTTTCATTATTGATAGCATGTCTACATTAGAATAATTTCTAAAGAGAATCTGATAATTTTGAATAAAAAATACCCAGCTATAAATTAGTTAAAATTCTCAAATGCTTCCACCAAGCATTGGTAAAATGAGGGAATAAGTATCAACTTTGTCATTTGCAATGACAGTGTTCTTGCTCATGAAAAAATGTTTTTCTAAATTTGATGTGCTGAGGAAACTGATTTTCTGTCTTTCTGAGTAAACATTACAAAGATTAGGATAAATTGTACCCCCAGTTTTACATCCATTTATATAGTTTCAGTTAATTTGTTTATTTCAGCTTTTGACATGGTTCATAATCCAGTGGTAGCTCTAGAGACCCTCTTAACCTTGGGATTTGAACGAGTGCTGACCAGTGGATGTGACAGTTCAGCTCTGGAAGGACTGCCCCTAATCAAGCGACTCATCGATCAGGTACAGTTCCTATTCTTTCCTTCACTGTTGTGATTATTTTTGATAGTTTGCTGTTAATGCAGTCATAAAACTAAGTAGTATTGGCTTTGTGATTATCTGAGGAAAAAGCAAGCGGTCATAGTACAATTCTGTAATTCTTCTTTTCTTTCTTGGTTTTTGGTTTTTGGGTCACACCCAGCAGTGCTCAGGGGTTACTCCTGGCTCTACATTCAGAAATCGCTCCTGGCAGGCTCAGGGATGCCGGTATTTGAACCAATGACCTTCTGCATGAAAGGCAAACGCCTTACCTCCAAGCTATCTCTCCGGCCCCTGTAATTCTTCTTTTGATGAGTGACTTTCAATAACAAAGACTTTAAGTATTATAAACTACTTGTTTGTGGGCTGATGCCAGCCTGCATGTAAGAAGGTTAAACCCATTGTTACATTGTTATATATAGTCCCTAATATTCTGATCTAATTGGAATAACTACCTTAAATCCTACCTTTCTTTTGTTTTTGTTTTTGTTTTTGTTTTTGGATTTTGGGGCCACACTCAGTTGTGCTCAGGACTTATTCCTGTATAAGCTTAGGAATCACTCTTAGTGGGCTCAAGAGACCATATGTGGTGCCCAGCATCAAATATGAGTTGGCCACATGCAAGCCAATACCCCACCCACTGAATTGTCTCACTAATACCCCAATTTTACCTTTTCTCTACTGCTGTGATTGCATAATTTTAAGTCACCTGTCATGCAAGCCAATACCCCAACCACTGAATTGTCTCACTAATACCCCAATTTTACCTTTTCTCTACTGCTGTGATTGCATAATTTTAAGTCACCTGTTCTTACTGTCAGTCTATATATACTTGGGGAAATTCCATGTAAAAATGGAGATACTTGTCATTAAAATAAAAGTGGAATCTAATTCGTATCCTTTCTTTCAAGATAAGCAATTTCTTTCTGTTTTCTCCATATTTCTCCACATCCCTTGGCTCGGGGCTACTTCCTTTTTGGTGTTTAGGGTCTCAGGGCCACACACTACTTGGAATAGGAACAAGGGCTTGGTTCCTATATGCCAGTGCTTCTCAATTATTTTCTGTCATGCCCCCCTACGAAGAAGAAAATATTTTTCACGCCCCCCGATCGACTGTAAATAGTATCTTTATTAAGAAAAACTTTAACCTGCAAAACAAAAATATATAAAATCATTTGAGCTGATTTTTTAATCAGAGGTGATGTCTGGATTAATGGCTACAATGAGCACATTTTGCAATGCATAGCTTTTGAAGCAGGGTTTGAAGCAGGACACAGCAACTCTCAGCTCCAGAGACATACAGAGACATAAACACAGGGCTTAGCTTGTTATGACAGTGTTTGCTGAGGTCAAATGCGCTTTGGAACATTTATTTATTTTTTATTTTATTTTTATTTATATTTTATTATTATATTTTTATTATTTATTCTTTGAACATTTATTTATTTTGGGTTTTGGGGACCACAACCCTTGGCTGTGCTCAAGGGTTACTTAGGGCTCTGCACTCAGGAACCTCTTCTGGCAGGCTCAGGTAGACCATATGGAATGCTGGGTATAGAGCCTGGGTTGGCTGCATGCAAGACTTGGTGTATGCAAGACTATCACTTTGGCCCCATACACACATATATTTATCTTTTGTGTGATTTATTAGCATTTAGATTAGAAAGTACAGACTTCGGGATGATTTTGTGAGTTCTGGACTTGAAACTCAGGTTTGTGGGATTTCTTGTTTGTTTTGGTTTTAGGACCACATCCAGTGGTTCTCATGACTTACTGTGGCTCTGTGCTCAGGAATAACTCCTGGTAGGTTCAGGGAATCATATGGGGTTCTGGGGACGAACCCAGATCAGCTGAGTGCAAGGCCAACACTTACCCACTATATTATTGCTCTGATCCAAAGATTCATGTTTGATTCTCATGTGTAATGTTGAATAGATTACTAACATTTAAGCTCTGTTTCTCCATGTATGAGACCCAGATAAATTAAGTGTTTCCTTTGCACAGAGGACAGTATGAAAGAATCTTAGGGCCCGGAGAGATAGCACAGCGGCGTTTGCCTTGCAAGCAGCCGATCCAGGACCAAAGGTGGTTGGTTCGAATCCCGGTGTCCCATATGGTCCCCTGTGCCTGCCAGGAGCTATTTCTGAGCAGACAGCCAGGATTAACTCCTGAGCATTGGCCGGGTGTGACCCAAAAACCAAAAAAAAAAAAAAAAAGAAAGAATCTTAGTGATTTGCTTGGATGGTAATAGATCTTAAAACTGTTTTCAATATTAGTACTATTACGTATTAACATTGGCTTTTATGGTTATTGTTACTGCTCTTTGTAGTAATAGTGTTTCGATGTAGACATCTGTGTTTATTCATTACAGCGTGAAAATAATTTTCAGAAGTTTTGCCCCAGCAGCTAATTTGATCTTGCAAATACTTATTGGATATATTTAGGTACAGAGCATTCATACTATGGGATGTTTAGGGTATGAGTGTATAGCAATTGATTTATTTTCACAGCAGGCACTTATAGTAGAATAGGCAAAATTTTACTAACCTGCTATATTAAAAAATAAAGTTGGGAACATATGAGAGAGAAATTAATCCCAAATTTGAAGGTAGGGCATGACAGTAATCTTCCTAGAAGAATAGATACCCAGACTTTCAATGTTTTACTTATTTGAAGGATGATTCAGAATTATCCACGTCAAAGGTTTCGGTGTAGGGGTAAGGACTATTCCTGCAGAAAGATCTAGAAGTGAAAGGGGGCATGAGATACTGAAGATTAAGTGAAGTGTTGTTTGAAGAGAAGAGAGCCATCTGTAGTCTCAGAAACTGAGTTTTGTTCTTGTAGGAGAAGCCAAAAGGTTTTAAAATAGAGAAGTTGGCGAATCAGATTTCTATTTTAAAATTGTTATTCACTGGGGAGATTTAGTGGTTGGAATTGTCAGGGTGGTGTTTTCTATTTTAAAATACCTCTGTGTCTGGTGGTTGGAATGCCCTTGATTCATTTTCACTATGTACCTTAAATATTACTGTGAGGGGCCGGGAAGGTGGCGCTAGAGGTAAGGTGTCTGCCTTGCAAGCGCTAGCCAAGGAAGGACCGCGGTTCGATCCCCCAGTGTCCCATATGGTCCCCCCAAGCCAGGGGCGATTTCTGAGTGCATAGCCAGGAGTAACCCCTGGGCGTCAAACGGGTGTGGCCCAAAAAAAATATATATTACTGTGAAAGATTTGTAATTCACTTTGGTCACAATAAAAATTATTAAAATAGGGGCCAGAGAGATAGCATGGAGGTAAGGCATTTGTCTTGCATGCAGAAGGACGGTGGTTTGAATCCCGGCATCCCATATGGTCCCCCGAGCCTGCTAGAAGTAATTTCTGAGCATAGAGCCAGGAGTAACTAACCCTTGAGCGCTGCGGGTATGACCCAAAAACCAAACCAAACCAAAACAAAACAAAACAAAACAAAAATAACCTAAAAATTATTAAAACAAAATAAAATATCTGTGTGTGAAGTGTAGTTTAGTCAACAATATGGCTTTAAAAAATAGTAGCAGTATGTAGATTTATAACATGCTGAAATACACATACATAATGAAATGGTTAGTTAAATCCACTTTCTTGTCTTATAATTGACTGCCTGTCTATATATGTGCTAAGAGCACCTCATATCTGCTCTCAGCAAATTTTCAGTATTTAATGCAACATTGTGACTGTACCTCCCACACCATGCATTAGATATCTGGACTTACCTCCATTGGTACCCACTGGTCAGTGTCATCCCCTTCCCCATACTTCCCTGCTTTTAGTAATGGCTGTTCTCCTCACTGCTTCTGTATATCTGCATGTAAGGGAGATCCTTCTAACTTGGCTTTTTTTGTTTGTTTGGTTTTGTTTTTGGGTCACACCCAGGGGTTACTCCTGGCTCTACACTGACAAATCGCTCCTGGCAGGCTCAAGGGGCCATATGGGATGCCAGGATTCGAACCTCCATCTTCTGCGTGCAAGGCAAATGCCCTACCTCCATGCTATCTCTCTGGTCCCTTTAGTTGTCCTTTTTGAAGCAATAATCTAACTATTATTTTACTATTTAAAGAAAAGACTTTGGGATTAGAAAGATCTGTGTTTAAATCCTGGCTTTACCATTTAATAACAGTGACCTTAGGACCTAAGGCTTAGGTAAATTATCTAGCAATCCTAATTCCCACTTCACTCATCTACAGCACCTTCCTCCTCGAATAGTTTGTGGTTTTCCAGAAACAGTACAGTCAGTTTGGAGGTGGCTGTGTTGCTGACGTGACTGCCTGCCCCAGTGAGGCTGTGGTGGCCTCCCAGTGCTGCCAGCTGAGCTTGATCCTAACAGCTGCTCTCAGTTTCTGGGGGAGGCGAAAAATAAAGTGATAGGATCAGACCCAGAAAACTACAATTAGTTCTTGTTTGTGGGAAAGCTTTCACTCGGGAAAAGAAAATAGTAAATATGACTTTTCCCACTAAAGTTATTTCAGCTTTCTAAATAGTATTTTGTTTTGTGAATGCTTTACATTAGTATGTTTGCACTGGTGTATGGTTCAGAAAGTGCTCGCTGGAAGATCCTGCCTGGTGCAATGCTCATAGTCAGCTATGGTGATTGCAATAGAGTTTTTGTTTTTGATTTTGATTTCTTATTAGTGTCTCTGCTTGCACTCATGCTTACTGGTGGCAAACGCCTAGCCAAGTGCCTGTATGTTCTGTTTGAGTTATATGTGCATAACTGGATGTGATGTGCTCTTGTGCTCTCTTGAGCCAGGATTGAGATAATAGGGCTCAATAGAGCTTAACCAAGCTCTGAGCGAAAGGATCACTCCTGGTGGGTACAGGACCATTGGGGATTGATTCTGGGTTGGCCAAATGCAAGGCAAATGCCTTACCTGCTGAACTATCTCTGACCCCATTATTATTTTTTCTGTAGACAATGTTTACAGATCATTTAGAAGTCTCTTTTTTTACTTTCATCAGCAAATAAATAAATTGGGGGGGAGTCAAAGTTGGCATTACTCGGGGATTACTCCTGGCTCAGTGCTCAGGAGTCACGCCTGGAGAGCGCAGAGTCCATATTGATGTGGAGATTGAATCTGGATTTGCTGATTACAAGGCAAATTCCCTACCCACTGTACTATCTTTCCAGCCTTGTTTTCTTACAATTAAATAAAATAAACTGGAAACCTTTGTGTTTTGTTTTTGGGTCACACCCGGCTCTACCCTCAGGAATCGCTTCTGGCAGGCTTGGAGGACGATATGGGATGCCTGGATTCAAACCACTATCCTGCATGCAAGGCAAATGCCCTACCTCCATGCTATCTCTGGCCCCTCGAAACCTTTTTCTAAACTGGCCTGTATGACATATATTATTCTCCAGAGCTGCCTTAGCGTTTGTTGCTATGGCCTGAAGACTCAGCAGACAATCATGCTGTCTCCCTTTTGCTGTAGTCAATTAGTCAGTTATGACTTAGTACAGGATCTGTAGTTTTATCCTTAAAGTAGGGAAGAAGGTTTCTTGTGACCATCTCTCTTCTCTTCCCCTGATCACCTTCCCTTTTCACTGTTTTTATGCTCTCCTCACTTTGGACACTTGCTATTTCTTTTTCTTTCTTTAGCATTTTTACTTCATGCCCTTACCTTTATGTAATTTCTTTTTTTGTTTGTTTTGTTTTGGGGCCACACTGGCAGAGCTCAGGGGTTACTCCTGGCTCTTAGCTCAGAAATCTCTCCTGGAAGACTTAGGAGACCATATGGAACCACGGGGATTAAATCTGGGTCTTTCCTGGTTGGCCTCATGCAAGGCAAACACTGTAGCGGTCTGCTATCTCTCTGGCTCCCAGCTTTATGTACTTTGTCTCCCTTTCTGTCCTCTTATCTGTACTTCTCTATTCCTTTTCTGGCATTGGACCAAATGCTCTTTTATCCTCTCCCCAAACTAAGTCCATTTTTATGCTTTTCTTTATTTTCCAACTTTTTGTGTAGGGTTGGGAATTTATATTTTTAATATTATATTTTTGAATATAATGTAATTTTTGGATATAATATATCCTTTGTGGATAAACTAAACTATTTTGTTTGTTCTTTTTTTTTTTTTTTTTTTCTTTTTGGTTTTTGGGCCACACCCGGCGGTGCTCAGGGGTTACTCCTGGCTGTCTGCTCAGAAATAGCTCCTGGCAGGCACAGGGGACCATATGGGACATCGGGATTCGAACCAACCACCTTTGGTCCTGGATCGGCTGCTTGCAAGGCAAACGCCGCTGTGCTATCTCTCCGGGCCCTTGTTTGTTCTTTTTGAGTTACATTCTGCAGTGCTCAGAACTTACTCCTGATGGAGCACAGGAGACCATATGGAGTGCCAGAGACCGAACCTGGGCCTGCCATATGCAAGACAAGCACCTTACTTGCTGTACTCTTGGTCCTACCTTGTTTAGTTCTTGATTGAATTTTGTTGTTTTTTAATAGCACCAATACAAGATTGTCTCATCTATCCTGAGTACAGAAATAAACTGAACAGTTGAGTCATCTTGTTGGCTTCATTATGCAGTATGGGGAGATGACTCAGAGAACTGGACTGATTTGTGTACCAGAGACCTGGATTAAGTGGTCCAGTACTGTAAGATCCCTGAGTGACATTGCAAGTAACTTCTGAGTACCAAACTAAGAAACCCACAGGTGTAAGTTTGGTTTAAATGATCTTATTTAGTGCTAGAGCAATAGTACAGAGGGTAGGGCACTTGCCTTGCACATGGCTGGCTTGGGATTGATCCTTGGCGTCCCATATAGTCCCCTCGGCACGGCCAGGAGAGATTCCCCTGAGAGAAGAGATAAGAGTAATCCCTGAGAACTACCAGATGTGGCAAAAAAAAAAAAAAAGTCATATTCTGCAGATTAGGAGCTTGCTAAAGTATGTAATTTTTATTCTGTCCTTGTCTATTTGCTAGAAGTAGTTACATCATGTATAAATAACTACCATATTTGCCGGCGTATAAGATGACCCTTCAACCCTTGAAAAACTTCCTAAAAGTCTTTTTTTTTTGGTTTTTGGGTCACACCCGGCAGTGCTCAGGGGTTATTCCTGGCTCCAGGCTCAGAAATTGCTCCTGGCAGGCACGGGGGACCATATGGGACGCCGGGATTCGAACCGATGACCTCCTGCATGAAAGGCAAACGCCTTACCTCCATGCTATCTCTCCGGCCCCCTAAAAGTCTTAAAAGTAAGTTACTTCTTAAAAGTAAGAGGGGTGCGGATCACTCGTCCCTGAAGCTGGAACAAGTTTTAGCATGACGTATACCAGCATATAATATGACTCCTGACTTTTAGGAAGTTTTTCATGGGTTGAAGGGTCGTCTTATACTCCGGGAAATACGGTATATATAATAGGGTGAGTCTATTTTGACTTTAGTGAAATTGAGTATATTACCAAAACTTACTTGGAAAATGTGATAAATATGTAAATAAAAGTAAGAAAAGGGGGGGCCAGAGAGAGCACAGCGGTGTTTGTCTTGCAAACAGCCGACCCAGGGTCTAAGGTGGTTGGTTCGAATCCCGGCGTCCCATATGGTCCCCTGTGCCTGCCAGGAGCTATTTCTGAGCAAAGAGCCAGGAGTAACCCCTGAGCACTGCCGGGTATGGCCCAAAAACCTAAAAAAAAAAAAAAGTAAGAAAAGGGGCCAGAGGGGCCGGAGAGATAGCATGGAGGTAAGGCGTTTGCCTTTCATGCAGGAGGTCATCGGTTCGAATCCCGGCGCCCCATATGGTCCCCTGTGCCTGCCAGGAGCAATTTCTGAGCCTGGAGCCAGGAATAACCCCTGAGCACTGCCAGGTGTGACCCAAAAACCAAAAAAAAAAAAAAAAAGAAAAGAAAAGGGGCCAGAAAGATGGTACAGTGAGTTCGACACTTGCCTTGCTTGCAGCCAACCCAGGTCTGATTCCCTATACTTTATATGGTCCCCCAAGTTCCAACAGGAGTAATCCCTGAACACAGAATATAATCCCGGAGCACTTTTGAGTGTGGCCCAAAACAAACAAAATAAAATAAAAAGTAAGGAAAGTGGGGCCAGAGATATAGCACAGCGGTAGGGCATTTGCCTTACACACAGCTGATCCAGGACAGATGGTGGTTTGAATTCTGTCATCCCATATGGTCCCCCGTGTCTGCCATGGAGCAATTTCTGAGCACAGAGCCAGGAGTAACCTCTGAGTGCCACTGGGTGTGACCCCATCCCTCCCTTCCCCCACAAAAGTAAGGAAAGTTATACTTGTCTCTCAGAATTATATGAAATTTAATCAGTTCATTTAGTATTTTACTTAATATTCAGTTATGTAGACTTCTGGTGTGTTTAATTGATATAATAAGCTATGGAGTTTAGTTGTGGAAGAAAGATTGGGTAGTTTTTTTCCCTCCAATAATTTATAGTTGTGCTATGCTTTCTTTTCTGTTGAAAAACTGATTTATGTTCAACTACTACCATTGGTTGTCTGCCAAAACTCAGAACCAATTTTTTTCCCTCAGTGATGGTTGTTTTTCGGGCTTTTTCTTTCACTGTGGCACACTGGTTCAGTATTTATATTGTATTTATTGTGTTTATAAAGGCATAAGTCACTAATGCAATACAATAAATTAACCTTTCAGACTAGATTTACTATGCTGAACAGCTTTTATTTTTTCCACTGGGGCTTCCCTAGCAATGCTGGGAAAGAGTGATGGGGAGCCATTCCCCACTTATTCTGCCCCATGATGCTGGACAGTTAGGTGCTCAGGCCTCATAGTGCAGTGTTGCTCAGGTCCTTCAGTGCTGGGGGCTCACTGTGGTATTGTGAAGAAGTGGCACCAGGGCCATGAATTATTGGAGATCAAATAATGATCAGGACTTAGGCTTTGCAAAGAATGTACTAAATCCCTTAAGTTGAAGAAGCTGTATTGAAGATTCAGTACCAGGGGCAGGTAGGACATTGCCTTGCACTCCAATGACCCAGATTTGATCCTTACCATCCCATATATATCCCCACCCCACCCCCAAGCTTGCCAAGAGTAATATCTGAATGTAGAGCCAGGAGTAACTCCTGAATATGGCCAGGTGTGGCCCAAAAACAAGAACAAAAACAAACAGGAAATAAATAAAACTAAGTACCAGTGGTAATAAAAAATGCTTTATGTGCTCATGTTTCTGTTTTACTGCCTTATTATCTCATTGAAGAAAACTAGATTAAAATTTACTTGTTTGTTATTTTCTTTTTTCAGGCAAAAGGCAGAATTGTGGTAATGCCAGGTATTTATTTATTTATACATTCACCTATTTGTTTAAAAAGCCAAATATTTGTTTCTCATAGTTATGGAGGTGGGATGTGGAAGACATTGTACAGACAGCTGTGTCTGTGCTCAGGTCCTTCCTCTAGTGCGCAGCTCTCCTTGCTATATCCACAAGACAGAGGGAGAGGTGTTTTTTGTAGACACTCAGCAGTGTGATACTGAGCTGGAGCACGATAGGGAAAGGGAAGCAGAAATCTATGGAAGAAGAAGGAGTACTTGGTTTTCAAAGAGACTGTATAGATGACTAGAATGTTTAAGGTTGGGAGACCTACTAGAAAAAGCTTTAGCAAGAAGGTCATACTGGCTAGAGCCAGCTTACGGTAGAGTGGAGTTGAAATTTGGATGGGCATATCCAGAATTTTGTGACTGGATATTTGGGGAAGGCATATCAGCTTTGCTACTTCAACATTCTTGAAGGCCTAATGTCTTGATTGTTAACAATGGCCAGATGCATGTACCAGTCAGTGATGAATATATAATGTGCTCAGATGCTGAAAATCTCCTATCACCAAATTTTTTACCAGAGTAATTTGATCATGTGCTCCTAGTGATGACCATAAAATTGGTTTAATATATAATAGCTCATTAAAATTGAACAGTTTGGGGGAAGGAGTGATAGTACAGTAGTAGCTTGTCTTGGTACTTGTCTTGCACTTGCACGTGGCTGTCTCAGATTTGTTCCCTGGCATTCCATATGGTCTCCTGAGCACCACCAGCAGAGATTCCTGAATGAAGAGTCAGGAATAACCTCTAAAAACCAGCTGGTGTGCCTTTCTGCCCACCTTCCCCACAATGAACAGTTTTTAGGACCAATGCAATAATATCATGTGTAGGTAGCTTGCCTTGCACTCAGATAACCTGGGTTTGATCCCTGTCATCTCATAGGGACACTTGAGCACCTCCAGGAGTAATGCTTGAACACAGCAGGATTTGGCCAAAGACCCCCACCCAAAAATAAAGTTTTTTTTTTTTTTTTGGTTTTTGGGCCACACCCATTTGACGCTCAGGGGTTACTCCTGGCTATGTGCTCAGAAATCGCCCCTGGCTTGGGGGGACCATATGGGACGCCGGGGGATCGAACCGCGGTCCTTCCTTGGCTAGCGCTTGCAAGGCAGACACCTTACCTCCAGCGCCACCTACCCGGCCCCAAAAATAAAGTTTTTAAAGAATTAGATAAGTACATTTAGAATCAGATTAAGATAATATAGTCTTAATTTCTCTTACACACACACACACACACACACACGCACGCTCACGCACACACACACACACACACACACACACACACACACAAAGAGGCAGAGACATAGTGCAGTGGTCTGAGCACATGCTTTACATGCGTGAGGCCGTGGATCAGTCTTGCATGGGCCATGGTCCTCAAGCTCCACTGGAAGTGACATCCTCTCCCCATCTCTGTCAACGCAGAGCCAAGAATAGCTCCTAAACACTACTGGGTGTTTCCTAAAAGAAAAAATGTACATAAAATAATAGTATAATGAGTAAATGTTTATTTCAGTAATACAATATTTGCCATAATTAACTCCTTTTTAAATCCTGGGATATTTGGCGAGGGCACCCCTGGTGTTACTCAGAGGTTACTCCTATACCAGGGAGAGCATCTATGGTGTCAGGGATAGAATCTGGGTCACCCACATGCAAAGTAAATACCCTGTTACTGCTCTGACTCATCTTGGGGAATTTAAGAGTTAAACTAAAAGCATCATACATCTATATGATGTGTGCTTTATTTGTTTTTATTATTTTACTTTTGGTCCAAAATAATACCTAGTAGTGCTTGGGATTTATTTACTCCTGATTTGTGCACAAGAATCACTCCTAGTTGGGCTTGCAGACCAATTGGGTATGGTACCTGGGGTTGAATCTGGGTTGGCTGCATGGAAGGCAGGCGCCTTACTTGCTACACTATCTCTTTGACCCCTTCCTGCATTTTTTTAAACATAGGTTCAGGAGTAACGCCTGAGCACTGCTGGGTGTGAACCCAAAAAAACCCAAAGAGACACACAAAAAAACCCAACTTCCTGAATTTACCAAATGATTTCCTTTAAATATTGTTTTAGCTTGTTTCCTTATTCCCATGGTTCCCAAACTACTTCGTTGTTTTTTGTTTTGAAAAAAAAAAATGTAATGCCCTTCAATTGCACCCAAGACTATTTCTGATCCCTGCCTTCACCATAATTTCAGAGCATTTGGTGGTGGTGGTGGTGGTGGTGGTGGTGGTAATGATGGTAATGATGAGTGTGTGTGTGTGGGTGTGATATCACCCACCTTGGAAACACTGGGTAGGATCATTAAGTGTGATTAAATTTGGCCTAAATATTTTTGCTAAAATGCTTCTTGGGTGATTCTGTAAAGGTCTTACTATATTTTATTATAGGGCATGCAGTGTCTGGTTCTCTTGCCTCTATTGATTCTTAATTCTTTTTTGTTTGTTTGTTTGTTTTTGGGTCACACCCGGCAGTGCTCAGGGGTCACTCCTGGCTCCACGCTCAGAAATTGCTCCTGCCAGGCTCAGGGGACCATATGGGATGCCGGGATTCGAACCACCGACCTTCTGCACGCAAGGCGAATGCCTTACCTCCATGCTATCTCTCTGGCCCCTGATTCTTAATTCTTTTTGTTTTTTTGTGTTTTTTTTCAGGTCACACCCGTTTGATGCTCAGGGGTTACTCCTGGCTAAGCACTCAGAAATTGCCCCTGGCTTGGGGGGACCATATGGGACGCTGGGGGATCTAACCGTGGTCCTTCCTTGGCTAGCGCTTGCAAGGCAGACACCTTACCTCTAGCACCACCTCACTGGCCCTGATTCTTAATTCTTAAAAGAATGAGGTTTTAGGGATTTTAGCCAACTAAATGCCTGACCTTGGAAAAGGAAAGGGATAGTGTCAGAAATTTAAAAGTTTTGTTCTATGGCAAATCTCTGAAAAATGAGCTGATGGAAAATTATTTTTATCTATCAAGTTGAAAGTTTATATCAATAAACTCACTGAGTTTGATGTGTTTTCATTTGGTATTTTGTCTTGACCACCAAATAAATGCCCACTTAAGAGTTGTTAATTTTAAGATTGTCATTGCTTAATATGTTATTTTTTTGTTTTGGGTCAACACCTGCCAGTGCTCAGGGCTTACTCCTGGCTCTGCACTCAAAGATTACTCCTGGCAGACTAAGGGGTACTGGGACTCTTTTTTTTTTTTTTTTTGGTTTTTTGGGGCCACACCCGGCAGTGCTCAAGTTACTCCTGGCTGTCTGCTCAGAAATAGCTCCTGGCAGGCACGGGGGACCATATGGGACACCGGGATTTGAACCAACCACCTTTGGTCCTGGATCGGCTGCTTGCACGGCAAACGCCGCTGTGCTATCTCTCCGGGCCCAGGGTACTAGGACTCTTAACTCGAGTCTACCACATGTATGTAAAGCAGATGCCCTCTCTGCTGTACTATCGCTCCAGTCCATTAATATGTAATTATTAAACCACCGGTTATAACCAGATTTTCTGGGCACTGTTACCACAGACTGTTTCCACAGAATATCAGAGTTGTAGGGGAGAAGACAAATTATGCAGAAATATTAGTGGGTTTTTTAGTTAGCAAACCTGATCATGCAGGTGTTAATTCTGTGCCATCTTTGTTAGATGTGCAAATTCAGAAATAACTAGGAACTAAATCTTCCACTTGAGGGGCTTGTAGAATAGATATGTAGACGCATTAGTACAATTCCATATATATTTATGTATATGTATATATGTATACATAAATATCAGCAAGAAAAAAATTTTTTTTTGGTTTTTGGGCCACATCTGGCGGTGCTCAGGGGTTACTCCTGGCTATCTGCTCAGAAATAGCTCCTGGCAGGCACAGGGGACCATATGGGATGCCTGGATTCGAACCAACCACCTTAGGACCTGGGTCGACTGCTTGCAAGGCAAACGCCACTGTGCTATCTCTCCGGCCCCCAAGAAAAAATTCTTAGGTTAGTCAACCTGAATACCTAGATATAATAGAACTTATTTGTTTTCTCCAGGGACTTTGGGTTTGTTATTTTTGTTTGTTTGTTTGTTTTTTGGTTTTTGGGTCACACCCGGCAGCACTCTCCTGGCTCTATGCTCAGAAATCGCTCCTGGCAGGCTTGGGGGACATATGGGATGCCAGGATTCGAACTACTGCATGCAAGGCAAACACCCTGCCTCCATGCTATCTCTCCAGTCCCTCTCTCCAAGGACTTTGATAATGATGCTTATAGTAAATCTCGGTATATAAAATATATAAATCTTGTTCTTTTTAGTTCCAGCTGTGAATATGTTAGCTTGTGTCTGGAAATTTTATTACCATGTTGTTGATAACTGAACAGCATGTGTTTCAGTGGCCAGTAATTTTGTTATTTGTTAGGACAAAATTACACAGTTTTGGGGCCAGAGATAGCACAGCACAGCAGTAGGGTGTTTGCCTTGTAGTAGGGCTGACCCTGGAGAAACCCAGTTTAATTCCTGGCATCCCATATGGTCCCCCAGCCTGCCAGGGATGATTTATAAATGCAGAGGCAGGAGTAACCCCAGAGCACTGCTGGGTGTGGCCCCAAAATCAATCAATCAATAAATAAAGTTTTTTTTTTAAACACACACAAACACAGTTGTCTTTTAATTCTTACAACTTGTGAGGTTGCCAATATCCCACTTACTGATAAATGAGGCTCAGGTATAGTAATGTGTGTCTAAGAATACATAGCTTTGAAGGGCCACTTGCCTGGTTAAATCCATTCTAAATTTCACATTTCAGTCTACATTCTCTTTACTTCTCAGGACTCGGTGATGTTACCATGCTAAGGATAAAACAGCTATTGAGTTCACAAGAGTTTGTAAAGTCAAGTGTCTTAAATTTGCATGATACAGACACAAAGTACAATATCTTAGACCTCATTGAAAAGTACCTATTACATATATCGTATTTAATAGGAGTAAAGGATAGAGGGATGATTAACTTATTACTTACAATCTAGGGGCCGGTGAGGTGGCGCTAGAGGTAAGGTGTCTGCTTTGCAAGTGCTAGCCAAGGAAGGACCGCAGTTCAATCCCATATGGTCCCCCTAACCCAGGGGCAATTTCTGAGCGCTTAGCCAGTAGTAACCCCTGAGCATCAAACGTGTGTGGCTCCAAAAAACAAAAACAAAAACAAAAACAAAAACTTATTACTTAAACTCTATTATCAGTTTGGACTATGAACTAACATTAAACTACAAATAATGAAGAGATTAAGAGATTATCAAAACCAGTGAGTCATAATGAACTTGGTTGCAGTACCAGGTAGAAGATTTGTGCTTTGCATGTTAGATTTCCAAAGTTAATCCCTGGTACTTTATAGTCCCCACAAATACTCCAGAAGTGACCCCCCCCCAACAAACAGACCATGCCTGACTCCTGAGTATTGTCAGATATGACTCCCCCGCAAAAAAATAACAAAACAAAGAACTTGAGTGCAATTTTAAATAAAGTAGGCTCATATTCTTTTCCTAAGTGAAACAAAAAATCACTGCCATGAAGAAAGGCTTTGTTCTCCTGCTGTGGCCTCTGTGTTCCCTGACTCCTGCAGTGAGATAGGTCTGATAGTGTGTCTCTGTCAGACACCTTTTGAGGCTGTGTTCTCGCTGCTTTGCCCTACAGCCTCTTCTTACCTTGCATTTCAGTTTGATTTTGTCTTAATTATTAGGGGAACAGGGATATAGTGCCCAGTGATTCTACTATCTGTTAAGTAATCTTTTCAGATTTAAAGTCAGTCATACATAGTATTGTTCTATAAATTAGCAAACATAGAGATTTCACCATGTCGCAGCTGACCCGGGACAGACCTGGGTTCGATCTCCACCATCCCATATGATCCCCTGAGCCTTCCAGGAGTGATTTCTGAGCACAGAGCCAGGAGTAATCCCTGAGTGCCGCTGGGTGTGGCCCAAAAAATTAAAAAAAGAGATTTCACTGTATAGAGTCTGTAACCATTGCAGTGTTCTCCAGAGTCTCAGCTACTATTACCATTGTTTTCTAATCTTAACCTGAGCCAGAGTCATTCTTGAGTCAAAATAAGAAATCTTGAGGCCAGAGTGATAGCACAGTGGGTAGGGCATTTGTTTGCCTTGCATGTGGCTGACCCAGGTTCAGTCCCCTACATTCCATATGGTCCCCCACACCTGCCAGGAGCAATTTCTGAGCGCAGAACCAGGAGTAACCCCTGAGCACCACCAGGTGTAAACCCAAAATCAAAAAAAGAGGTGTGGGGTGTGTGGGAAAGAGAGAGAGAGAGAGAGAGAGAGAGAGAGAGAGAGAGAGAGAGAGAGAGAGAGAGAGAGAGAGAGAGAGAGATTAGTGTAGGAATATCAGGCAAAGCAAGCAGTTGTTCATTACATTTTGTAATAATTCAATCTCCTAAATACATTCCTTAATTTTTTTTAACAGGGGGTGGCATAACAGATAGAAATCTACAAAGAATCCTTGAGGGTTCAGGTGCTACAGAATTCCACTGTTCTGCTCGGTCTGCCAGAGACTCAGGAATGAAGTTTCGGTAAGATTCTCTTTTGGTATTAGCGAAAGGATGAGTTGCCTCTCTACCCACAGTAGGAAAGCTCTAGTTAATGTCAGGACTATGCATGCAATACTGTGATTAGGAGATGAATATTTCAGCTCTTTTTAAAGTTTTTCAGTAGCAATATGTTTGTTTGTTTGTTTTGGGGTTTTGGTTTTTGGGTCATACCTGGCTGCACTCAGGGGTTACTCCTGGCTCTATGCTCAGAAATCGCTCCTGGCAGGCTCAGGAGACCATATGGGATGTCCGGATTTGAACCACCATCCTTCTGCAAGAAAGGCAAATGTCCTACTTTTATGCTATCTCTCCAGCCCCGTGGGTTTTTGTTTTTGTTTTTTTGGGTCACACCCGGCAGCATTCAGGGCTTACTTCTGGCTCTACACTCAGAAATCGCTGCTGGCAGGCTCGGGACCATATGGGATGCTGGGATTCGAACCACCGTCCTTCTGCATTGCAAGGCAAACACCCTATCTCCATGCTCTCTCTCCGGTCCTGCAAAATGTTTTTTTTATTTTGCCTTAAGTTGAGCGGGCTTTTTTAGAACTTTTGACCTTAAGTCATTGCAGAACATAGATTGGTTAATAATAAATTATGCTTCAAATGACTTGTGTGTGTGCCATTCACCTTTAGCAAAATGAGTAACCATACTGTAATGTTGGTAGGAATCATACTTATTTTTATCATTCTTACCTTTATTACTTAGTCCTCCAATCATTAATACTTAATAATTAACATTATTGTAACACTTTCCTCACCTTTACCTTCTTTTCAGTTATTTTGAAATATATTACCATTGATTTGAAACTATTATTTATTTATATTCTTTTTTTTAATTTTGTTTTGTTTTGTTTTGTTTTTGTTTTGTTTTGGGGCCACACCTGGCGGTGCTCAGGGGTTACTCCTGGCTGTCTGCTCAGAAATAGCTCCTGGCAGGCACGGGGGACCATATGGGACACCGGGATTCGAACCAACCACCTTTGGTCCTGGATCGGCTGCTTGCAAGGCAAACACCGCTGTGCTATCTCTCCGGGCCCCTTTTTTTTAATTTTTATTGTGGTCAAAGTGAATTACAATTATTTCATAGAAAAAAAAATTTTGGGGGGGGGGCCGGGCGGTGGCGCTAAAGGTAAGGTGCGCCTGCCTTGCTTGCGCTAGCCTTGGACGGACCTCGGTTCGATCCCCCAGTGTCCCATATGGTCCCCCAAGCCAGGAGCAACTTCTGAGCGCATAGCCAGGAGTAACCCCTGAGCGTTACCGGGTGTGGCCCAAAAACCAAAAAAAAAAAAAAAAATTTTTTTTGGCTTTTGGGTCACACCCGGCAGCGCTTAGGGGTTATTCCTGCTCTACACTCAGAAATCACTTCTTTTTTTTTTTTTTTTTTTTTTTTGGTTTTTGGGCCACACCCATTTGACGCTCAGGGGTTACTCCTGGCTATGAGCTCAGAAATCGCCCCTGGCTTGGGGAGACCATATGGGACGCTACGCTAGCGCTTGTAAGGCAGACACCTTACCTTTAGCGCCACCTTCCCGGCCCCCAGAAATCACTTCTAACAGGTTCAGGAGACCATATGGGATGCCAGGAGTTGAACCACTATCCTTCTGCATGCAAGGCAAATGCCCTACCTCCATGCCATCTCTCCAGCCTCTTATTTCACAGGAATATTTAAGGCACATAGTGACAATGAATGAGGGGCATTCCCACCACTAGTGTTGTCTTTCCTCCACTCCTGTTCCCAGCATGCATCCCTCCTTTACAAAACCCCTATTTTTTTTAGATTCTTGAGTACTCATATAACTTAATAACCAATTATTTCTAGTTTGGAAAAAATGAGATGTAAAAGAAGCAAGAGCTGAAAATCAAGTATGTTAATTGGTGGGTTTGCTTGCTAAATTTTTTTTTGTTTTGTTTTTGTTTTTGGGCCACACCCGGAGGTGCTCAGGGGTTACTCCTGGCTGTTTGCTCAGAAATAGCTTCTGGCAGGCACGGGGGACCATATGGGACACCGGGATTCGAACCAACCACCTTAGGTCCTGGATTGGCTGCTTGCAAGGCAAGCACCACTGTGCTATCTCTCTGGGCCCTGCTTGCTAAATTTTTAATGAGTTAATAAATTGACTAATACAACTTAGGAAATTGGGGACCCTTCTGGGCCTTTCTTGATTAATAAAATACATTATAAAATAAACTGCCTGTTTGTGGGCTTATTGAATATTTTATATATTCATTTGTTTTTTTCTTTTGCAGAAATTCCACTGTTGCCATGGGTGCCTCTCTTTGTAACTCAGAATATATTCTCAAGGTCGCAGATTTGACCCAAGTAAGAACTTTGAATGCTATTGCACAAAATATTCTGGTTTAGCCAGACCTCTTCGAGACACAGATGTCACAGGGCAGCAGTTGAAAAATATCTGCGGGTTTCTGTGACATGCTTTCACCTACATCTCTGGCCAGAACAGTCACAGGCTTTGATTTACTTCTTATATGGCCATGGAGAATGTTTCTGAGAAGTAGGATTTGAAGCAGAACTGTAACCACTTTCTTTGCTTCATCTTCCCAAATAGCTCTGTCATCTTGGTTAATTCTGTTGTGTGCATCTTTTATAGACAGGTTTAATTTGTTTTTGATAGAATTAATTGATGAACTCAGAGTACACAATTGCAAAGTTTGAATTCAGGGTATCAATTTAATAGCAATATTTTGCTTTTTTATTTGTAAAATAAAAATTTTCTATTCTATGATGATTGAGTATCTTATTTTTGCCACAAATGCACCCTATTACCAAATATAATAGAAAAGATTATATATTTTGTATTTTCTCTTTTTATTTTATTTGAGGAGAGGTGTGAGGGCCATACCCCATCATGCTCAGGGCTTACCCCTAGTTCTGCACTCAGGAATCACTCCTGATGGGCACAGGGATGCTGGGAATAGAATCTGAGTCCTACACACTTGCCCACTGTACTTTCTCGCCATCTCCTCTCACCACCTTTAGAAAATAAAACACACCTAAAGAGAGCAGAGCCAGTCATTAGCTGCCGGCATAGTTCTGAAATTGTGGAGCAATCCTGAGAGCTGCACTATCTCTGCTCTTATGATGATCTGAGCAATAAATGTTTATAGTCAAAAACACTCATTTGTAAAGATACATGCACACCTGTGTTATCACAGCACTAAATTCATTAACTATTATCTGGAAACAACTTAAGTGCCCAGTGACAGACAAGTGAGCCAAGATGTTTCCTGGCCTAAGGTGCACTGCACCACCGAGACACATGTGTGTACACCCTCTAAACCCAATGATACTCATAGGGAAAGAGAGGTGTGTTCAGCTACTTGAAGTTGGTCAACCTTTTATAAGGTCCTGATAGATGAAAAATGAGGCAGTTTCTCATTCAGCAATTGCTATGATTTTTAGAGTAAAAAATTTTGGTTTTGTTTTGGGCCACATCTGGCAGTGCTCAGGGGTTACTCCTGGTTCTGCACTTAGGAGTCACTCCTGGGTTCAGGGGACCATATGGGACGCCAAGAATCAAACCCACATACAAGGCAAACCCTCTACTCACTATCACTCTGGCCCTGAGAGTAAAAAAAAAAATTTAGTAAAACTTAGAACTTTTCTGATCTTTGTACAGTGTATGACAGTTGCAAGGGAAATTCTGTTTTTAGGAACACAGTCCAACTGGAAATTCTTGACTTCACTCAAATTCTTAGAAACTGACAATTGAGTCAGAGTTCATACAGTTTGGAACAATTACATTAGAGAATACACTTTATACCTTGGAATTGCTCAAAAGTCAATGATAGTGTCTGTGTGAAGATAGGGCATCAATATAAGTTATCCTATCTGAAGATCACCCATTTCACAAAGCTCTGCTCACGAGATGCTGAAAAAAGATAAACCCTTTCATTCCAGGTCAAAGAGGAACAGCTGTCATGTTAAAAGTCCCAATTCTGGGAAAAGCACATCACTTAATTTATACTCATATACTTAGTATTGTACTTGCTACTGTATCCTTGTGTTCTTAGGGTATATCCTTAGGAGTGGAATAGCTGGGTCAAATGGGAGCTCAATTTCCAGATTTTAGAGGAATCTCCATATCGCTTTCCATAGAGGTTGGACTTGACGGCATTCCCACCAGCAGTGGATAAGAGTTCCTTTCTCTCCACATCCCGGCTAGCACTGATTGTTCTCATTCTTTGTGATGTATGCCAATCTCTGTGGTATCTCATCGTTGTTGTGTGATTTGCATCTCCCTAATGATTAGTGACAATGAACATTTTTTCATGTGCCTTTTGGCCATTTGTATTTCTTTTTTATCAAAGCGTCTGTTCATTTCTTCTCCCCATTTTTTGATGATATTAGATGTTTTTTTCTTGTAAAGTTCTGTCAGTACCCTGTATATTTTGGATATTAGCCCCTTATCTGATGGGTGTTGAGTGAATAGTTTCTCCCACTGGGTGGGTGGCTTGCTACTGTATCAATGCAGCCTCTGCAGTGAAAAATTTTAAATAAAAATTGTATGACTGAAACTGGATTTTTTTTTCTTTAAACATGGAGCTCTTTTATCTACTTTTACAAATTTCACTTGGACACCTTAAATGTATTCACTAAGTGCTAACAAAAGCTTATTCAAATGTTTCCAATGTATGTGAATATATATAATAGAATGAAATGTACATTATAAAGTTTGGGTAGGTTGGGTCTGCTAATTTGGCCACTGTTATGTTTTAAATTTGAAAAACTATTTAAAATTGCATAAATGGTCTGGAACGAGTAACAGGTAGGGCACTTCCCTGGCATGTGGCTTATCCTGCTTCAATCCCTGCCACCCCGTACAGCCCCCTCAAATCCCTCCAAGAATGATTCCTGAAGGCAGAACTTGGAGTAAGTCTGATCACCCCCAGGTGTGTCCCCAAAACAAAATAGTATAAACAAATTAGATTTCCATATTACTAATTTAAGTTTAGTAGAAAGTAGTAAAAGCATTCTTTTTTTTTTTTTTTTTTTTTTTTTGGTTTTTGGGCCACACCTGGCAGTGCTCAGGGGTTACTCCTGGCTGTCTGCTCAGAAATAGCTCCTGGCAGGCATGGGGAACCATATGGGACACCGGGATTCGAACCAATCACCTTTGGTCCTGGATCGGCTGCTTGCAAGGCAAACGCCGCTATGCACGCCACTATGCTATCTCTCCGGGCCCAGTAAAAGTATTCTTAAAAGCCAACAACATGTATCAAAATAGTACTTTCTTGCTGTGATAAGAATAAACTCAGCTCTGTCAACATTCAACATCATATAGTATTTGGTAGGGGTTTGGGTCACTTAGGAATGACGTCTATCGATTCTTGGGGGTCTGTATTCATTTATTTGGTGCCAGAGACAGAACCATGGTCAGCTACATGCAAGAGAATCACCTTAGCCTATGTGCTGTCTCCTCCAGACCTGGTTTCTCATTATTCTGAAAAAAAATTATTTTTGTTTTACAAGTATGACAATATGGATTTTCTTTGGACTAGGGAGAATTTGGGAGTAATTGTTTTATTCATATTTATAGCTTTTGCTATCAGAATATGAATAGCTAGGCCCAATTAAATACAAAGGTGAGGTCAGTGAGAAAACTCAGAGGACCGTAGTAGATGCTTGAGATACTGGAGTCCCACTTTCTATCGACAGTACCTTATAGATCTCTGAGCCATTTAGTAAGCATAGCTCCCAAGCACCCGAAAGAGAGGGGGAGTGAAAGAGAGAAAAAAGAGAAAAATGGTAAAAGCAATCTCTGTACTGTCAGTTATATCTAGATATCTATTTTAAGATATTGCACAAAAAGGAAATATTTTCTTACATTAATAATCATTAACTATAAGTATACAACTCTAGTTATCATGAACATTGAACTTTTGTAGTTTCGGTTACTTGTATATTAATCAGCATCTAATGACTAAGCAGAAATCGCATATTTTTTTGCTTAATCATTTCAATCAGACGTTTTTCATTCTAAAATATCTCTAAGTAACCAATAGGCATAACTTGCTATTGAGTCAGATTTTGGGAGACTTTTTCATGGGGCACACCCAGCAGTGCTCAGGATTTAAACTCCTTTCTCTGTACTCCTAATGGGCTTGGGAAACCTTATGGGCTGCTGAGGATCAAACCCAGGTGCACCACATGCAAGGCAAATGATCTGCCTGCTGTGCTCTCTCCAGTCCCTGGGAGATTATTACAAAGAGAACGATCTAGGAGAAATTGTTTAACCTAAGACTAATATTAAGTCTAAAATCCAGGCTTTCTGGCTCCCTTACATCTTGCAGTCTTTGCACTGTCTTTAAAAATCAGTGGCAATATGAGAAGATTTATAAACCATCTTATTAGAAAATGCAGGAGTGGGCCCAGAGAGATAGCACAGCGGCGTTTGCCTTGCAAGCAGCCGATCCAGGACCAAAGGTGGTTGGTTCGAATCCCGGTGTCCCAAAATGTCCCCCGTGCCTGCCAGGAGCTATTTCTGAGCAGACAGCCAGGAGTAACCCCTGAGCACCGCCGGGTGTAGCCCAAAAACCAAAAAAAAAAAAAAAAAAAAAAAAGAAAATGCAGGAGCATTTCTGAAGAAACCTATATGCTTAGACACATATAGATAACTTCCTCTGGGTCTCAGCACAAGATTTTTTTTTTGGGGGGGGGGGGTCACACCTGTCATCGCTCAGGAGTTATTCCTGGCTCCACGCTCAGTAATCGCTCCTGGCATGCTCAGGGGACCATATGGGACGCCAGGATTCGAACCAATGACCTTCTGCATAAAAGGCAAACCCCCTTACCTCCATACGATCTCTCCGGCCCCTCAGCACAAGATTTAATGAAATCATGTCACATATCCTTTGATTAAAGGGATCATTGTGCTATATTTTGCCTTTTGTGTAGATTTTAAGACATTAAATAAATAATAAATCATAATAAATAAATTTGGGAGTTTTTCTTATCCAGTGTTTATTAAACTTTTCCTCTCACTGTCCCTTTTGCCCAAGAAATTCTTTCATAACCTCTCATAGTTTTATGTGTGTGTATGTGTGTGTGTGTGTGTGTGATTATCCCTCTGATATTTAATGTAAAGTCTCTAAAAGACCCTGATTTTCATTTTTGTTTTTGTTTTCGGCGTTCGGGTTACTTCTGGCTCTGTGCTCAGAAATCATCCCTGGCAGGCTCCAGGGACCATATGGGATACCGGGATTCGAACCACTGTCCTTCTGCATGCAAGGCAAACACCTTACCTCCATGCTATCTCTCCGGCTGACCCTGATTTTCAATGGCCAGAAAATCATATTAGCAGGATATTTGAATCAACATTAATATCGTTTTCATATATTTGTTAAATATTTTGTTGTGTTGATAGCCACTTGCTGTTGTTTAGAAACTGTTCAGGTTCACAGCAAAATTTATCATTGAGATTTCTAATTTACACCTTTGGGCTCTTGGGATAGATGCCAAGAAGTGGAAGATCAATTAGGGTTTTTTTGAGAAGTATCCATATTCTTTTCCAAAATGGCTAGATAAGTTGACATTCCCATCAGCGGTGAATAAGAAGTTCATTTTGGAGCCATGGTGATAGCACCGAGGGTAGGGCATTTATTTGCCTTGCATGAATCCGACTTGGGTTCTGTCCCAGCATCCCATATGATTCCCCCCAGCCTGCCAGGAATGATTTCTGAATGCAGAATCACCAATATCCCCTGAGCACTGCCAGGTGTGACCCAAAACAACAATTTAAAAAAGGTTCTTTCGGGGGGGCCGGAGAGATAGCATGGAGGTAAGGCGTTTGCCTCTCATGCAGGAGGTCATCGGTTCGAATCCCGGCGTCCCATATATGGTCCTCCCGTGCCTGCCAGGAGCAATTTCTGAGCCTGGAGCCAGGAATAACCCCTGAGCACTGCCGGGTGTGACCCAAAAACCACAAAAAAAAAAAAAAAAAAAAAGGTTCTTTCGGGGCTGGCGCTACAGGTAAGGTGTCTGCCTTGCAAGCACTAACCAAGGAAAGATCGAGACCTTGGTTAGATCCCCCGGTGTCCCATATGGTCCCCACAAGCCAGGGGCAATTTCTGAGCGCTTAGCCAGGAGTAACCCCTGAGCATCAAACGGGTGTGGCCCGAAAAACAAAAACAAAAATAAAATAAAAAAGGTTCTTTCTCCCGCATCCATACCAACACTGGTTGTTTTTGTTCTTTATTGTGTGAGTTGACATCTCACTGTTGTTTTGATTTTTATTTCTCTATTAAGTGATGCAGAACATTTTTCATAAACCTTTTGGTCACCTGTATGTCTTCTTTGAGAAAGTTTCTGTTTATTTCTTGCTCCCATTTTTAAGTGAGTTTTTTTTCTTGTAAAAACAACAACAAAAAACACCCCAGATATTATATATCTTAGATATTAGCTCTTTTTCAGATAAGTGTTGACAAATACATTTTTCCAGTTTGTCGGATGTCTTTTTATTTGGGTCATCATTTCTTTTTGGTGGGGTTGTTTGTTTGTTTTTTTCTTATGGAACAAAGCTGATTTATATATCTTGGATATTAACTCCTTTTCAGAGAAGTGGTGGGCAAATATTTTCTACACTACTGTGAGGGTATCTGTTTATTCTGGTCATTTTTTCTGCAGTGCAAAGCTTGTTAGTTTGATATACCAAGTGTTCATCTTTGCTTCTGTTTGCTTGGTCAATGTCATTAAATCATTGAATATGCCTCTATATTCAATATCATGAAGAGTTCTACCTATGTTTTCCTCAATATAATTTATAGATTCAGATCTGATATTGGTTAGGTCTTTATTTTAATTTGATTTGACTTTCATGCATGGGATTAAAAAAGGGTCTTTATTTTTATGCACACAAGCAATGATTTTCCCCACACGATTTGTTGACAAGGCTTCTTTCCTTGTTCCATTTCACAGTTTTTCCTCTTTTATCAAAGATTAGCTATTTATATTTCTGAGGGTCTGTCTCTGGACTCTCTATTCTATTCTATTTGTCTTAAAGTCTGTCCTGATTCTAATACCACACTGCTTTGATTACTATACTATTATAGTATAGTTTGAAATTGGAAAGAAAGAAGCCTCCCATTTCTTTTTTTCCTAGGATTGTTTTGGCTACTTGGGATGGTGGTGGTGGGGCTATTACTGCATATAAATTTCAATATTTATTATATTGATGGTGGTGGTGGGGCTATTACTGCATATAAATTTCAATAGCATTTTTAAATGTCATGGGTATTTTTACAGGGGTTATATTGAATACATATAAGATACTTTGGTCAAGATTGCCATTTTGACGATATTAATCCTTCCAATACATGAACAGGAATGCATTTCTGTTTTCTTTTTATTTTGGTTTTTGGGCCACACCCGGCGTTGCTCAGGGGTGACTCCTGGCTGTCTGCTCAGAAATAGCTCCTGGCAGGCACGGGGGACCATATGGGACACCGGGATTCGAACCAACCACCTTTGGTCCTGGATTGGCTGCTTGCAAGGCAAACGCCGCTGTGCTATCTCTCCGGGCCCGCATTTCTGTTTTCTTAAGTCTTCTTTTATTCTTTTAATAGTATGTTATAGTTTTCTTTTTATGTCTTTCATAATTTTTGTTCACAGGTACATAATCCCCAACTACTTAATTTACTGAAGCACAATTGTGATTTTTTTTTGGGGGGGGGGGTCACACCTTGTGGCACTCAGGGGTTACTCTTGGCTCTGTGATCAGAAATCACTCCTGGCAGGCATAGGGGACCATATGGATGCTGGAATTTGAACAGCCATCTGTCCTGGATTATTGTGCTATCTCTCTGGTCCTCACAATTGTGCATTTAAAAAAAAAAAGTTCTTCCTCTTCTATTTATTATTTGCATATAAGAAAAAGCAATTGTTTTATGTGCTTTGATTTTTTTTATAGTCTGCTATTTTATTGAACACATCTATTGTTTCTAGGAACTTTGTTTTGCAGCCCTTAAAGTTTTCTAGTATTAAGTCATGTTATCTGCAAATAGGAAAAACATGACTTCTTTTCCGATCTGAATGCCCCAATTAGCTCTTTCTACCTGGTTACTATGACAAGGACTTCCAATAATATCCTGAATAATACTGTTGATACTAACCTGGCAGGGGCAATATCATGATCACAAAGGTGGTTTCCCCAGGGCGAGGCTCACCCATTGCACTCCGGGTGTGCTGACCCCTGCGATTTCCCCAAATGTGGGAAACTCGACTACATAATTTGTGGTAGTGGGGGACTGCATTTGCGCTCTCCCCTGGTGGGGGGAGAATAATACTGTTGAGAGTGGGAGCTTTGTTTTGTAGCTGATCTTAGAACAGCTTTCAGTTTTTTCACTATTAAATGTTATTGCTGTGGAATTGTGGTAATTGCTTTTAATTTGAGGAAAGTTCCTTCAATCCATGCTTTCTCTTTTTCAGTAAGTATTTTTTTCTTTTTTAAAATATAGATTATTTAAAGATTATGTATCTTGGTGCTCGAGTGATAGCACAGCACGTAGCATATTGCCTTGCATGCAGCTGAGACCTGGGTTTGATCTCCAGCATTCATGGTCCCCTGAGCCTGCCGGGAGTAATTTCTGAGTTCAGAGCCAGGAGTAGCCCCTGAACACTGCTGGGTGTGTCCCAAAAAACAAATAAACAAAAAAGATCATGTATAACAGAGTTGATCAGATAAGTAGGAGCAAAAATTATTTGAAAGAAAGAAAGAAAGAAAGAAAGAAAGAAAGAAAGAAAGAAAGAAAGAAAGAAAGAAAGAAAGAAAGAAAGAAAGAAAGAAAGAAAGAAAGAAAGAAAGAAAGAAAGAAAGAAAGAAAGAAGAGAGAGGGAGGGAGGGAGGGAGGGAGAAAGGGAGGGAGGGAAGGAAGGAGGGAAGGAAGAAAGGAAGGAAGGGAAAAGAAAGAAAGCCAAAAGGGGGGGTGGAGAGATAGCATGGAGGTAAGGCGTTTGCCTTGCAAGTAGAAGGGTAGAAGGTTGGTGGTTCGAATCCTGGCATCCCATATGGTCCCCCGAGCCTGCCAGGAGCGATTTCTGAGCACAGAGCCAGGAGTAACACCTGAGTGCTGCCGGGTGTGACCCAAAAACCAAAAAAAAAAAAGAAAAAGAAAGAAAAGGAAGGAAGGAAGGAAGGAAGGAAGGAAGGAAGGAAGGAAGGAAGGAAGGAAGGAAGGAAGGAAGGAAGGAAGGAAGGAAGGAGGGAAGGAGGGAAGGAGGGAGGGAGGGAGGGAGGGAGGGAGGGAGGGAAGGAAGGAAGGAAGGAAGGAAGGAAGGAAGGAAGGAAGGAAGGAAGGAAGGAAGGAAGGAAGGAAGGAAGGAAGGAAGGGAAAGAAAGAGTATAGCAAAAGAAAATTTGTGAAAATTACTGTATATTGCAATAAGGTAGCTGGAGTGATAGTACAGTGGATAGGTGTTTGCCTTGCACATGGTCAACCCGGGTTCAACTCCCAGTATCCCATATGGTCCCTGGAGCATGCCAGGAGCAATTCCTGATCACAGAGACAGGAATAACCCTGAGCACCACCAGGTGTGTCCCCAAAACAAATTAACAACAACTAAAAATAAATCAGATAAGGTCACTAAGTCATTATCAGAAGGTTTAGTAAGCTCTTGCTGCTATTTAATCATTCTGTTATTTCTTTGTTTCTGAACATTTGGTGGCTTCAAATACACATTGACGACTAAATTGGTGTGTTCCTATGGGAAGATAGTATTAAAAAAAATTGCAGTTCCAAGCACTAGTGCTGATACTGTGGCTTTTGTGGGCATATTTTTGGCTGCTGGGCCTTCTGGGAGTACAAGAAGTTGTGGGGAGAGTGCCTATACTCACTCCAAAACAGTTCTGGTAATGTTAGCCCAAATACTGACATACCTGGATTTTGGTCAGATTGGTGTCTGCAGAGAGCCATAGACGAGTGGGGGAGTTGGGCCATTGTCAAAACATTGGTGGGTGGTGGGTACAGCTGGTGTGGCTTTGGCAGGGGTGGAGGATAGGTTCTCCCTCTTCTCCTGAGATTGCTATTGTAGCTGAACAGCTGATGTGCCCATGATTTTTATGGCCTGGTATATATGTCTTTTTTAAATATTTTCTCCTATGTGGTTTCAATGTTTATTTTATGTTTTTTTTTGGGGGGGGGAACACTGGTGGTGCTCAGGGGTTACTCCTGGCTCTATGCTCAGAAATCGCTCCTGGCAGGCTCTGGGGACCATATGGGATGCCAGGAATCAAACTCAGGTCTGTCCTGGGTCGGCCAGGTGAAAGGCAAATGCTCTATTGCAGTGCTATCTCTCTGGCCCCTATTTTCTTTTTCTGAAAGAGTGGAAACTGTTTTTTGGTAATGATGTACAGATTACAAATTATTTTCTTTATTTCAAGGATTAAGCTGTTGTTGTGTCTTAAAGGTCATCCTGAAACCCAAGGAGTTGCATTTTGCATTTAGTTATGTGATCACTTTGAGATAATTTTTAGAAAAGTATAAGACTGTGTTTAGGGGCCGAAGAGATAGCATGGAGGTAAGGCATTTGCCTTGCATGCAGAAGGACGGTGGTTCGAATCTCGGCATCCCATATGTCCCCTGAGCCTGCCAGGAGCAATTTCGAGCATAGAGCCAGGAGTAACACCTGAACTCTGCCAGGTGTGACCCCAAAAAACAAACAAAAAAATCGAAAACACCCAGGGGGCCAGAGAGATAGTAGAATGAGAGGGCAATTGCCTTGCAAGTGACTCACCTGAGCTTGACCCCAGGCATCTCATATAATCTCTGAGTTTGTCAGGAGTGATTCCTGAATGCAGAGCCAGGAGTTACCCTTGAATACTGCCATGTGGCCCCCAATTCGAAACAAGTAAAAATTAAAATTATCCTGTAAACTTGAGGAATTTATACTGATAAAGTAGTCAGATTTAAAGGGGAAACACCATGCTTTTCTCTGTTTGAGATTATTTGACTCAATACAAATAAGGAATAAAGATTTTTATTGTAGAATTGATATTCTAAAACTAAAAAATATGTTCTCTTTTAAAAATATGTACAGGTATTTATTTATAATGTTGAGAACATGTTATTTATACAAGTTGAATATAATTTTAGTATATTATGTAATGCTATATAATATATATAATGTAATTTAAAATATGTACAGATATAATGTTGAGTACATGTTATTTATACATGTTGAGTATAATGCTGAGTATATTAAGTAATGCTAGTTATTTCAATAAAAATATTTTCTAGGGGCCGGCGAGGTAGTGCTAGAGGTAAGGTGTCTGCCTTGCAAGCGCTAGCCAAGGAAGGACTGTGGTTCAAACCCCCAGCGTCCCATATGGTCCCCCCAAGCCAGGGGCAATTTCTGAGCTCTTAGCCAGGAGTAACCCCTGAGCATCAAACAGGTGTGGCCCCCCCAAAAAAAATTTTTTTAAATAATTTAAGGTTAAAATTAAAGTAGTGGTTCAAAGAATGTTGTGAGATGTCTAAGTGTTAGCCTAAGGGATGTCTAAGTTAGACATTTCTGGGGGCTGGAGAGATAGCATGGAGGAAGGGCATTTGCCTTGCATGCAGAAGTATGGTGGTTTGAATCCTGGCATTCCATATGGTCCCCTGAACTTGCCAGGAACGATTTCTAAGCATAGAGCCAGGAGTAACTGTTGAGCACTGCTGGTGTGACTCAAAAACAAACAAACAAAAAAAAAGTTAGACATTTCTGGAAATTTATGAAGTCAACATTTTTTATAATAAGATCTTTTGTGTTTTAAATTCTCATTCTCTAGTAAGTAAACAATGGAACTTTCCAGAGACTGAATGAAGAAAAATATATAAGAATCCTGCTGTCTTCTTCTGTTAGATGAGACATTAAAAAATTTCCCAAAATGTAAAAACATATGGGGCCAGAGAAATGGTACAGTAGGTAGGGTGCTTGCCTTGAACATCTGTGTTCAATCTCTGGCATCCTACATGGTTCCCCAATACTATATGGTATCCTATATAGTTCCCCAAGAACTGCTAGGAGTAATTCCTGAGTACAGTGCCAGGAGTAAGTCCTGAGCATTGCCAAGTGTGATCCCAAAACAAAAACAAAACCCTTGGAAAATGTAAAAAATGTTACTCTGTTGAGTATTTTTCTCTTTGGGCTCTACACATGGCATTACTTGCACTTGGGGGCTACTCCCAATATGATGGATGGGATCACTTCTGTTGGTGCCTGGGGACCATACAGTATTAGGACTTGAAACTAGAAGTTCCATTTTCAAATCATGTTCCAACTCATTGAGTTGTCTTCCTTGAGTATTTTTAACTGCTTTGGAAAAGACAGCTACTTTTCATGAAAATGTGACATTAAGTCAGAGGAAGAGAGATAGACACAGAATAGTCTCACTCATCTTTGGGTTTTAAGAAAAATGAAATTGGGGCCGGGTGGTGGCGCTGGAGGTAAGGTGCCTGCCTTGCCTGCGCTAGCCTAGGACAGACCACGGTTCGATCCCCTGGCGTCCCATATGGTCCCCCAAGAAGCCAGGAGCAACTTCTGAGCGCATAGCCAGGAGTAACCCCTGAGTGTCACAGGGTGTGGCCCAAAAACCAAAAAAAAAAAAAAAAAAGAAAAATGAAAGACATTATTGTAATAATGCCCAGAGACGATAGAGATGAGGGCTGGAAGGACCAGCTCACAATATGAAGCTCACCACAAAGAGTGGTGAGTGCAGTTAGGGGAAATAACTATACTGACAACTAACATGACAATGTTAAAAAGTGAGAGAAGTAAAATGCCTGTCTTGAATACAGGCACGTGTGGGGAAATGGGAGGGTGATGGAAATGTTGCACTGGTTAAAGGGGGTGTTCTGTTTGTGACTGAAACACAACTACAATCATACTTGTAATCATGGTGCTTAAATATTTTACAAACAAAAAAAGTTACATTATTGGCCCCAGAGTATAACAAGGAGAAGGAAAGAAATTGAGTGGAGGAGGAGAAACTTAAAAATATGAAAGGATGAGGGCCAGGAGCCAAGTGATCCCAGATGTATTGGTGGTGTTAAAAAAGGACAGAACTAAATATCTAGGCCAAAGTCAACAACAATGAAATCAAGAGACACAAACTTTAACAATCAAAACTTAAAATGGAAGACCTGAGCAATAGCACAACAGTAGGGCGTTTGCCTTGCACCCAGCCGACCCAGTATCTATCCCCAGAATACCTTATGATTCCTCACGCCTGCCAGGAGCAATTTCTGAGCGACACCTGGTGTGGCCCCAAAACAAAACAAAACAAAACAAACAAACTTAAAATGGGCCTGTTGTACTGGTAGGCTAGGGGGAAGAGGGAGGGTGGCATGGGATGCACTTTTTGGAACATTGGTAGAGGAAGTTCGACACTGGTGGTGGGATTGGTCCTGATACATTGCATGTCTGAAACCCAACTATGAAGAACTTTGTAATCGCAATGGTTGCAATAAAAAAAAAAAATGTTACATTAATGTGGTGTATGTCTATTATTGTCTTCTTTCTTTCCTTTTTATTCCCCCTTCTCTTCATTACCATTGTTGTAGTGACTGAGGTTTGTGCATATTCCTATTTGTGGGCTGCAGTGCTTAAACAATTCAGGATGGAGGAGTTTAGGGCCAGTACTTTGAGCTTATTCCTGACTCTGTGCTTAGCACAGATGTGGTGCGAGGAATTGAACTAGGGTTGACTTCATGCAAGACCAGTGCCTTAGCCCTGGACTATCTTTCCCATCTGTGCTCATATATTCTTTGTGAGGTAGATGCTATTGCTGGGCTCAGACTTGGCTATGGTGCTCACTGAGGTTTGCACAATATATTTTTTTGGGGGGGGGGGGTCACATCCGGCGGCGGTGCTCAGGGGTTACTCCTGGCTGTCTGCTCAGAAATAGCTCCTGGCAGGCACAGGGGACCATATGGGACACCGGGATTCGAACCAACCACCTTTGGTGCTGGATCGGCTGCTTGCAAGGCAAACACCGCTGTGCTATCTCTCCGGGCCCGCACAATATGGTTTTAATGTTTGCATGTATACTTGCTGGGAGGCAAGTACTTACTTACTCGTGCTTACTTGAGACATACAAGTTGTAGAGCTCACTGGAGGTTTCATTTACATGTGATCACCAGGAACTACACTTTCCAGTACCACATGTATCTTTTTGAGTTTTACTATCACTATGAGTCACACCCATCTTTTGTGTGCCTACACAAATAATGCTTTAGGATTTTGCATGGTATGTGCTTGGACCTTGGGTCTGACTTTATACTTGTAATATAAGAGTTCTAAGTTGCTCTGCCATTCCTCCAGGCATTTGAAAAATTATTATTTTAAATGAACTAGTATATATATATATATATATATATATATATATATATATATATATATATATATATATATATATATATATATATATATATGTTTAATTTTGGGATCACATTCAACTGTGCTCAGGGTTTATTTATAGCTTAGCACTTAGGGGTCACTCCTGGTGTGCTCAGATGACCCTATGGGGTTATGGGGTACTGGGGATCCAACCTAGGATCAGGCAAGTATATTATTGCTGTTCTAGTAGATAATTTTTTTTTTTTTTTTTTGGTTTTTGGGTCACACCCGGCAGCGCTCATGGGTTACTCCTGGCTCTACGCTCAGAAATCACTCCTGGCAGGCTCGGGGGACCATATGGGATGCCGGGATTCGAACCACCAACCTTCTTCATGAAAGGCAAATGCTTTATCTCCATGCTATCTCTCCGGCCCCCAGATAATTTTTAAGTTTCTTTTTTTCTGATTTCTAATGTGGTGAATATAAACCATTATAATCTGTATAAGCAAAACCATTGAGTTCAATGGTTCAATGAACAAAAATTAATGTAGGACATATTGGGGTCTTTTGGAAAAGTGTCAGTGTAGGGAAACTGACTTCTTCCATGGCTCTCTTTGGAATCTAACAGGAAAGCACAATACCGGTATTGGTTTTCAATTAATTGGCGGGGGAGGAGGGCACACCTGACAGTGCTCAGGGCTTACTTCTGGTTTTGCAGAATTATTTCTGCAAAACTTTGTCAGAATTACTTCTGACAGTGCTCCAGGGACTATATGGGATGCCAGGGATTGAACCCACATCAGCTGCATGCGAGGCAAATACCATACAAACTTCAGTTCTTCCATTAATTTCTTAAAAGAGTAGAACTTGTTTGGAGTCTGTAAACTTATAAATCTTGGCTGATTTATGGCTGAATCCCTCATGTAAATATTTTTGGGGGCAGGGATGAGAGAGGCATGCCCAGAGGGGTCAGGAACTATTCTTCTTATCTCTTAGTTTAGCATGACTGCTGGCAGTTCTTGGAAATCATAGGTGGAACTGGGCATCAAATTGGGGTAAACTACATGCAAGGCAAGCATATTCCTGTTTTAAATAATTTAAGACATTGATACTTACCTGGCAGGGGAGATACCATGATCATGAAGGTGGTTTCCCCAGGGTGAGGCTTATCCATTGCACTCTGGGTGTGCTGACCCCTGCGATTGCCCCAATGTGGGAAACTCGATTGCATAATTTGTGGTAGTGAGGGACTGCATTCTCGCTCTCCCCTAAAAAAAAATTTAAGACACTGAGCCAGAGCGATAGCACAGTGGAAGTGCATTTGCCTTGCACGCGGCTGACCCTGGACAGACCTGGGTTCAATACCTGGTGTCCCATATGGTTCCCCAAGCCAGGAGCGACTTCTGAGCACATAGCCAGGAGTGATTCCTAAGTGTCACCTGGTGTGGCCCAACCCCCCCCCAATTTTTTTAAGACATATATTCCAGCCTTAATTTATTTGTTTTAGGGCTACATCTAACTGTATTCAGATAGTAGAGTGGTAAGGTGCTTGTCTTGCATGAGGCTGACCTAGCTTTAATCCTTAGCACCACATGGAGTGATCTCTGAGCACAAATACAGGGAATAAACCCATAGCACCACCAGGTGTAGCCATAAAAAAACAACAACCACGGGCCGGGCGGTGGTGCTAGAGGTAAGGTGCCTGCCTTGCCTGCGCTAGCCTAGGACGGACTGCGGTTCGATCCCCCGGTGTCCCATATGGTCCCCCAAGCCAGGAGCGACTTCTGAGCGCATAGCCAGGAGTAACCCCTGAGCGTCACCGGGTGTGGCCCAAAAACCAAAAAAAAAAAAAAAAAAAAAACCAAAAAAAAAAACAAACCAACAACCAGGGGCTGGAGCTGTGACGAAATTGGCAGGGTGTTTGCCCTTTATGAACTAACCTAGGACGGACCTAACCTAGGATGGACCTTGGTTCGATTCCCTGGTGTCCCATATAATCCTCCAAGCCAGGAGAGATATCTGAGCGCATAGCCAAGAATAACCCCTGAGAGATAAGACAGGAGTTGAGATTTACTTTGCATGCAACACTGCATACCAGAGCACTGACTGGAGTGATCCTAGGATGAAGCCCTGAGCACCGCAGGAAGTTGCCTCCAAACAAATAAAACAAAAAGAAACGAAAAAGGAAGTGTTTTTTTTTTTTTTGGCCACACCCAGCGGTGCTCAGGGGTTACTTCTGGCTGGCTGCTCAGAAATAGCTCCTGGCAGGCACGGGGGACCATATGGGACACCGGGATTCGAACCAACCACCTTTGGTCCTGGATCGGCTGCTTGCAAGGCAAACGCTGCTGCGCTATCTCTCTGGGCCCGGTTTTTGTTGTTGTTGTTGTTGTTGTTGTTTGTTTTTAACTTTATGATTCCTAAAAAAAAATTAAATTACTACCTGATTATTTCGGAAAAAAGCAGAGACTACAAACAAGTGGAAAAGAAGGTAAAAAATGTCCTCTCCCCTAACAGCCAATTAACCTTTTGTGGCATAAATACTCAAATTATGCCAACTGGAGATGCTATTTTATAACCCAACTCTTTCAAAGTTTTCACGATTTTTAACCGTGTTTTAAATTCTCTTTTTTTTTTCTTTTTCTGTTTTTGTTTCTGGGGCACACCCGGTGACACTAAGGGGTTACTAGTGGCTCTGCGCTCAGAAATCGCTCCTGGCAGGCTTGGGGACCATACGGGATGCCGGGGATAGTACCTGGGTCAGCCATATTCCAAGCAAACGTCCTACCCACTGTGCTATCGCTCCGGTCCCAAGTCCTCGTTTTTAATTAGAAGTCTGGAGAAAGGCATGTTTCCCAGTTGTAGAAACGCTAAGCCCAACAGTGTTTAAGAGGCTTGTCTACAGCCAAGCTCTTTGTGGGCCCGTGTCCCAGAAGGGAAGGAAGGCGTCTCAGAGCTGACACTCTCCCACCCAGCTCCCATCCTTCCCAAACTCCGTTTGAGCTGACCATTCCTTCAGTGTCCTGGTGTTTTAGGAACTGGAGAGTCAGCCTGTCTGTCCTCAGGGCTCCTTGGTCACGTGTCTGTCCTCTGGGATAATATAAACACATCTGAAAAAGGTTAACCATTAAATCCTGGGGATGAAAGGTCAGGAAGTCTATCCTGCCTTTGAAACTTCAGAGCATCAGAATGGAAGCATGCCCATTAACACTCACCGGATTCTACCTTCTCTCCTGTAAAGAGTAAATCTGAAGCTCTGAGGCCAGACAAGATCTCGTTCCTGAAGTGTTCTAGTAACCATGCTTGAGGAATTCTGCAATTCCACTTTCTGGGTAAGTAAAGGCAGGGATCCGTGGATCATAGAGCCAGGAAGTAGACATGCTATTGGTCTCAGAGTCACATTTATTTTAGAAAAGAAAAGCCGAGACCTCAGGAATAGCTCAACGGGCTGGAGACCAGGTGTGTGGAAGCCTCAGGTTTGACCCCTGATAGTTCATGGCACCCTAAGCACTGGTGACCTCTAGCACAGTGGGGTCTGAGCAGCACATCATCATGATCTAGGGTGACGTCTGTACGCAGCCAGGCTAAGTATTGCCAACCTCTCCCATACCCCTAAATAAATAGTTTTTTGGGGCCGAAGAGATAGCTTGGAGGTAAGGCATTTGCCTTGCATGCAGCAGGTCAGCAGTTCTAATCCCGGCTTCCCATATGGTCCCCTGAGCCTGCCAGGAGCGATTTCTGAGCATAGAGCCAAGAGTAACACCCCTGAGCACCGCCGGATGTGACCCAAAAACCAAAAACCAAAATAAAAAAAATATTTTTGGTTATTGTAGAGAAACAAAATAATAATATCACTCGAGGATATTCAATGTGGGAGAGATGAAATATTTTTTTCTTTAACCTATGTTTAGCAAATTCTTCTGTGACACATGATTCCTGTACCATCAATACTGGGAGAGGGAATTGTATTAAATTGTGGTGCAGGTGGGTGAGGAGAAGGTCCGAAATGGGGTCTGGTGGGTCTGTTGATGTGGAAAGGATCAGGATGTGAGCCTTGGTATTGGTACTGGGGGGGACAAGGGTTTGAGGCCAGGGAGGTTGGTGCAGACACGGGGAGCATAGAGATGAGTCAGGAACTCGGAGCAAGCTCTTCAAGCAGGGTACCCAAGAGGACAGAATGGAACATCTTCTTCAGATCTTCTCCTCCTGTGGGCAGCAGGTATCTTTGGGTTGGTGGTTGAACATCACTGAAAATGAGGAAGGAACTGGGAGTCTGAGAGTGGCCACATGCTACCCAAATTTACATCTGAATCCTTTGCCAAGCAGGGGGGGGATCTAACTGGAAGATCTTGGGGGGAATTCTTTGGGACATAAAGTGAGGAGACCTTATGGAGAGTTGAGAAGAGTGATAATGAGATGACAGAGACTTGGGGAATCCCTCACAATTTGGATTCATGGCTCTGCAGGTCAGGAGATGGCCAGAAATGCATTCTAGAAATTGGGACTTTGTTCACCCCCAGCTATGGCTTATACATGCTTCTGGGGAAGTTCCTGGCAGGTCATCTCCACCGAGGTATTTTGAGAATCTGCAAACAACTGTACCAATGAACTTAAAAAAAAAAAAAAAGAAGAGAGAAAAATCTATCCTCACTTGACCCATATCTTCCATCTGATGGGGTCGGGGATCAGTCCCTCTCTCGGAGCGGCGTCTCGAGCATTTAAAGGAGATACAGAGCCATGCAAATTTGTAAAAATGATTTATTTCTGATGCCCGAGTGGCATCAGGGCCAGTGCCCAGGGTTGAACCTCAGAGTAAAAGACCCTGAACCACAATTCTCACAAGTTTTTATACAGCAAAGGTACAGCTTTAGTATTATCTCATCCTCTGCCACAGACACAGTGTGGTCTTTATCGTAGAAAAACATTTTAACTCAGGCATCCTAACTTTGTTAGGAGAAAGGAACATTTATCACACACACAGAAAAGAAACAACATAAGATTTAACAGTGGGTCATAAAACCTAAGAGAGGTGCTTCCATCCTTTATCATGCAAGGTAAACATTACATTTAGGGTTGTATTCCTATGCTAAAGGATGGGAGGTGGCTAGGATCTTAAAAAAAAAACAAAAAAAAAAAAAAACAGACCTTGAGTGAGTTGGGGGTATATGGCCCTCCTTGAGCGGGGCAGTCCCTTATCTTTCTCTTTCTCAGCGCTGACTTGAGGCTTTGAAGGCCAGGAGGCAGGAGGGCCTTTTCTGCTTGAGACTGCTTGTCTTTGGCTTGAAACAACCTTAGACAGGGTCACTGAGTTTTTATGAAGAACTTAAAACTTAAAGCAAAGCTGCACTTAAAAAAAAAAAAGAACTCCTTATAGGGAAAACTTTCCTTTTTCACATCCTTGCCTCCTCTCATCTCAGGAAGCTTTATTGCAGATGCAAAGCCCAGTGCAAAGCTCACAGGGAGTAGACCTGGATAGGCAATGTCTTGGCCACTCCTTGTGCCTTAGGGACATGTAAGTCTGCCCCTAAGGGACTCTCAGGCTATGACTAAGCAGAATGCAGCTCTGTTCTCTGTTAGGAAGTTTGATAGGCTCCCATAGAGACAAGGATGTGAAGCCCAGAGAACTCTTCACCCATTTAAAGGGTGGAATGAGGGGCTAGAGCGATTGCACAGCAGTGGGATGTTTGCCTTGCATGCGGCTGACCCAGAGGGACCCTGTTCGATTCCTGGCATCCCATATGGCCCCCCAGCCTGCCAGGGGCGATTTCTGAGTGCAGAACCAGGAGTAACCCCTGAGCACTGTACAGAAACCAATTAATCAATCACTCAAGTTCAAAAAAATAAAGGGTGTAATGGGTCCCTCAAGTCCTGCCAAGAGTGATTCCTGAGCATGGAGCCAGAAGTATTCCCTGAGTAATGCTAGGTGTGCTCCCCCTACTAAAAAAGGAGGGAAGATTCTTTTGTCAGGGAAGTGTGGAACACACCTGGCTGTGCTCAGGTAGCATTTCTGGCAAGCTGGGGAGGGGAAAACCATATGGGGTGTAGGGATTAAACCTGTGTTGGTAGTGTTTAGGGCAAGTGCCCCACCTGCTGTGCTCCAGTCCAAGGTTCCTTTACTCTTTGTTGTTTGTGCTGCTCAATTCAGCAATGCTCAATTCTAGCTCAATTCAGCAATGCTGAGGGCCACCAAGGTCACACTAAGTGATGCCCAGGATGGAACTTGGAGCATATGCCTGTCAGTTTTGTGCTCTAGTCCTTTGAGTTATCTCCCTGGCCCTGCAGAAGCCCCGCTTCTTCCCACAACTCAACAAGCACAATGGTGAGGTTGTGGTGGAGAAACTTGCTGAGGATCACAGCCAGAAAAGTTTGCAGAGGTTGGGGTAAATAGGAAATTACAGCTAGTGAAAAGGTCAGGCTGGCATTGACAGAGAACTATGGGAAAAGTCAAGGGGTGTGTTCGACTGGTCTTGTATGTCCAGAGTGGGGATCCTGGTACAGAAAAAAAGTGTGACCAGCTAGAGAGATAGTGCAGCAAGCATGTAGTGCAGCAAGCATGTCTTGCATGTGACTAATCCAAGTTCTGTCCTCTGCACCCCATATTGTCTCCTGAGTCTGCCCTATAGGCAGATTCCTGGCATAGAACCAGGAGTAAGCCCTGATCTCAACCTGGTGTAGCCTTCAAACAAAGCAAAATACAAAATGTCTAACAATACCTCTGTTTTGGACCCCCAGAATTCCTCGCTCCTGGATAGTCCAGAGGTGGACCTGCCTCTTTGTTTTGAGCAGACTGTTCTCGTGTGGATTCCTCTGGGCTTCCTCTGGCTGCTGGCCCCTTGGCAGCTTTTCTCTGTATACAGATCTCGGACAAAGAAATCTCCTATAACCAAGCTCTATCTTGCTAAGCAGGTATGTACACCCATTAATTTATTACTAATTTCCTAATAGACAGTAGAGATATTTTCTGGTAACTGAAGTGTTTCCGTCTGCTCAGTCACTCACTCAAGGCTATGCACCAGACCTTACAACCTCTGGCTTTGTCTCTTGGCCAAGGTGACTTGATTTTGGAATAATATGACTTAAATCTTAAGTCACCATTGGACTCCCCAGATACCTTTGATGAACAATCCTCCAAATCATTTTCTTTCCAGTAATTGAGAAACAAGCCCTGGATTATCTCATTTTAGGCAATAGAATCAATAATTGAGGAGACTGTGACTCAGTGACCACCTACCAGGTCATATTTATTGATTAAACAAACTGTTTAATGTTTCCACTATACTACTTGTGCAGTTCAGTCATCACTGACTTCCAGTATTTGGATATGGAATAGAGCTCTTTGTTTAGTCTTCTGTAGTTCAGAGATGGATTCTAGAGGGAAGGAGGTTTGGGCCCACAGTGTTAGGTCTGAGTAGGAAATAATGGACCAGTCAGGGGTATCAGGAAAGAGAGCGAGCTCAGGCCTCTCAAAACAGCTGCACTGGTTATGCAAAGAAGAGACATGTGACTGCAGTCATTAAGCTCTCTCAGAAAACCCATCTGCTGGTTTTTTTGTTTTTTTGTTTTTTGTTTGGTTTTTTGGGCCACACTTGTTTGATGCTCAGGGATTACTCCTGGCTAAGCACTCAGAAATCGCCCCTGGCTTGGGGGGACCATATGGGACACTGGGGGATCGAACCGAGGTCCTGATCCTTGGCTAGCACTTGCAAGGCAGACACCTTACCTCTAGCGCCACCTCGCCGGCCCCTCTATCTGCTGGTTCTTAAAAATATTTTTTTTAAAAAGTGTTAGTATTTTGGGCCTGGAGAGTTAGCACAGCAGCGTTTGCCTTGCAAGCAGCTGATCCAGGACCTAAGGTGGTTGGTTCGAATCCCGGTGTCCCATATGGTCCCCCGTGCCTGCCAGGAGCTGTTTCTGAGCAGACAGCTAGGAGTAACCCCTGAGCACCGCTGGGTGTGGCCCAAAAACCAAAAAAAAAAAATTAATATTTTTATTATAGTTTAGGTAACACAGTTGCAATAGTGTTAATGTTGATATTGATATATAAACTCACTGTACACACACACCGTCACCATCACCATAACCATAGTGCTCTCACCCTCTATTACTCTGGCCTGATCTTTGATCTCCCACTTTTGGTAATCTGAATTATTATTATTATTATTATTATTATTATTATTTTGGGTTTTGGGCCACACCTGGTGATGCTCAGGAGTTACTCCTGGCTCTGCGCTCCAAAATTGCTCCTGTCTGGGGGACCATATGGGATGCCAGGGATTGAACCAGGTCCATCCTGGATCAGCCATATGCAAGGCAAGTGCCCTACCTCTGTGCTATCAATCCGGCCCGGTACTCTGAATTTGTAATGCAGGTCAGGTTAAGTAAGGTCAAGGCTTGTGATTGTTCAATACTGTCTATTCTCTTGTTTTTGTTTCTCCGTTTACTACAGGTGAATGCACTCATTTGGAACTGTCCCCTCTCCCTCTGACTTACTTCACTTAACATGATACTTTCCAATTTAATCCAAGTTGCAACAAATTGCAATAGCTCATCTTTCTTACAGATGCATAGTTTTCCATTATGTTCATATTTTTATATAGCATTTTCTCTCTTTCTCCATTATTGGACATTTAGATAGTTTCCATATCCTGGCTATTATCCTAAGTGCTACAGTTAACATCGGTGTGCATATATACTTTTGAACTTTTGAATTACTATTGCTGTGTTTGGGGAAGAATAAATGTCAAAAAGTGGAATCACTGGGTTACATGGGGGCTCTAGTTGGCTCTTGTGTGGGGTGTGTGTATGTGTTGCAGTTCTATTATCCATAGAGACTGAACCAGATGTCATTCCCACTAGCAGTCCACCTGCTGCTTTTTACTAGCTTTATCTTTCCTAACAGGTAAATTAGATCCAAGACTTTGCTGCTTATACATTGAGGTCATGTGCCATGGCCTCAGGTTACCTTTAATCTCAAAGGCAGGCAGGCAGGCCAGAGTCAAAAGCAGGTGGATTTTTTGGAATGGTCTGAGGAAGGGGATTGCAGGTGAGCTTTGCAGACTGTGTGGAAGAGAAGACTGTGTTTGAGAGATCTGGATAGGGTTGTTGTTCCTCCTTGTTGATCCAAGTGCCCAGCACAGAGTATAAAATTCTGCACACGTGTTGAATGTTGGTGAAGGCATGAGAAGTCCTGCTTTGAGTCAAAGGTATTTGTTTTTGTGCCGCACCTGTTGATGCTCAGGGATGACTCTTGGCTCTGCACTCAGGAATTATTCCTGGAAGCCTCAGGGGACCATATGAGATGCTGAGGATTGAACTCCAGTTGGTCATGTGCAAGACAAGTACCTTATCTGCTGTGCTATCATTCCATCCCCAAGTGTGTCATTCTCTGAACATTGGGCAACATGTTTCAGTATCATTGCAAGATAGTCATAGGTTTTACTTATAGTCAAGTTATTTCTGGTGCTTCCAATGTTAGATAAATATCTTGTCACAATCATAGGAGGTGATAGTGCTGTGGGTAGGGACTTTGCCTTGCAAGTGGTCAATCCAGGTTCAATTCCTGCCATCCCATATGGTCCCCCAAGCTTACCAAAAGTGAATCCTGAGTGCAGAGCCAGAAAATAATCCCTGAGCCTTGCTGGGTGTGGCTCAAAAAAACAAAATAAAAATTATTTCGTGGTTTTTGGGCCATGTCTGAGTCTACTCAGGGCTTAATCCTAGCTGTGCTCAGGGGTTACTCTCAGTTGTAAATAGGGGAACCATATATGATGCTGAGGTCAGATGCATGCAAGACAAACTCTCTCCCTGCTGTGCAATCTCTGGGGTGGGCACTATTAACTTTTTAAAAACTTCTTTTATGATATTAGTCATATACCATACAATTCACCCATTGGAGTACATAGTTTCTTTTTTTTTTTTTTTTTTTTTTTGGTTTTTGGGCCACACCCGGTGATGCTCAGGGGTTACTCCTGGCTATGCGCTCAGAAGTCGCTCCTGGCTTGGGGGACCATATGGGACGCCGGGGGATCGAACCTCGGTCTGTCCGAGGCTAGCGCAGGCAAGGCAGGCACCTTACCATTAGCGCCACCGCCCGGCCCCAGTACATAGTTTCTTTGGTATATTCACCACTACCACCACATCTATAAATTTTAGAGTATTTCCATTTTTTTTCTTTTATGGTTTTTGGGCCACACCCAGTGGCACTCAGGGTTTACTCCTGGCTCTGTGCTCAGAAATTGCTCCTGACAAGCTCAGGAGACCATATGGGATGCTGGGGATCAAACCCGGGTCCATCAGGATCTGCTGCCTGCAAGGCAAACACCCCATCGCTCCAGCCCTGTATTTCCATTTCTTTTTTATTTTGTTTACTATTTGTTGCTTTTTAATAGACACTGTGTCAAGTTTCTTTTCTTTTCATTTGCGGGGGAGAGGGGCTTGGACCACGTGGTGATGTTCAGGGGTTATTCCTGGCTATGTGCTCAAAAATCACTTCTGGGGAGGGCCCGGAGAGATAGCACAGCAGTGTTTGCCTTGCAAGCAGCCGATCCAGGACCTAAGGTGGTTGGTTCAAATCCCAGTGTCCCATATGGTCCCCCGTGCCTGCCAGGAGCTATTTCTGAGCAGACAGCTAGGAGTAACCCCTGAGCACCGCTGGGTGTGGCCCAAAAAAAAAATCGCTTCTGGGGGCCTGAATCTCCATAGAGATTTGTTTATAAAAATTAAAATGGGGGCCGGAGAGGTGGCTCAGCAGTAAGGCATTTGCCTTGCACGTATCTGGTTTGATCCCTTTGTGTCCCATATGGTCCCCCAAGCCAAGAGTGATTTCTGAGTGCATAGGCAGGAGTAACCCCTGAGCATCACCAGGTGTGGACCAAAATTTAAAAAAAAGTAATAGGGCCGGTGAGGTGGTGCTAGAGGTAAGGTGTCTGCCTTGCAAGCACTACCCAAGGAAGGACTGCAGTTCAATCCCCTGGTGTCCCATATGGTCCCCCCAAGCCAGGGGCGATTTCTGAGCGCTTAGTCAGGAGTAACCCCTGAGCATCAAATGGGTGTGGCCCCCCAAAAAAGAACAAAAAAAAGTAATAATAAAAAGAAATCTCCTAGCTTGCCTTACCGCTTGCACCATCCATCTGGCCCCAATATTTCCATTTTTTTCTCTCTGTCTTTTTTTGTTTGTTTTTGGGTCACACCCGGCAGCACTCAGGGGTTGCTCCTGGCTAGTCTAAGCTCAGAAATTGCTCCTGGCAGGCTCAGGGGACCATATGGGTTGTGGGGATTCGAACCACCATCTTTTTGTATGCAAGGCAAATGCCCTACCTTCATGCTATCTCTCCAGCCCCTCAATATTTCCATTTCTTCAGTAAATAGATCCTTTATCTCTCCATTTACCTTAGCCCTAAGCAATCACAAATCTGCTCCTTGTTATTCTATACATTGCTCATTCATGGACTCATTCTTTTAGAAATTTTCTTCCATTCACACAAGGTTTTAGAAGTTCACTCATCCTGTAGCCTGTATCAGTACTTTACTCTATTAATGAATGAATAATGTAGCTGCATCACTTTTAGGGGCACCCACCAAAAGTGCTTGACTTACTTCTGGTTCTGCATTCAGGGATCACTCCTATTGGGGCTTGAGGAACTATCTAGGGTTCTGGGAGTAGGCCCATTTGACTGCATGCAAGGCAAGAGCCCTACTTGCTGTACTATTCTGGTCAACATTTTAACTTTTGTTTGTTTTAGGTTTTTTTTTGGGGGGGGCGTGGAGGCCATACCCACTGGCATTCAGGGATTACTCCTGGCTCTGTGTTCAAAAATCGCTTCTGGCTCGGGGGACCATATGGGATGCCGAGGTTTGAACCCATTTTAAAACTTCTTGTTTTTGTTTGTTTGTTTGTTTGTTTGGCCACACCAAATGACACTCAGGGGTTACTCCTGGCTATGTGCTCAGAAATTACTCCTGGCTTAGGGGACCATATGGAACACCAGGGGATCGAATCTTGGTCCATCTTAGGTCATCTGAGTGAAAGGCAAATGTCCTACTGTTGAGCTACCTCTCCGGCTCCTCAATTTTTTTGTGTTTGTTTTTGGGCCTCACCCAGAGGTGCTCAGGGGCTACTCCTGGCTATCTGCTCAGAAATAGTTCCAGGCAGGCATGGAGGGGGGCATATGGGACACCGTGATTCGAACCAACCACCATAGGCCCTGGGTCGGCAGCTTGCAAGGCAAACGCTGCTGTGCTATCTCTCCAGCCCGTGGCCCCTCATTTTTTTTTTTTTTGTTTTTTTTTTTGTTTTTGGGCCACACCCGGTAACGCTCAGGGGTTACTCCTGGCTATGTGCTCAGAAGTTTGCTCCTGGCTTGGGGGACCATATGGGACACCGGGGGATCGAACCGCGGTCCGTCCAAGGTTAGCGCAGGCAAGGCAGGCACCTTACCTTTAGCGCCACCGCCCGGCCCCTTCCCTCATTTTAATTTTTATAAACAAATCTCTATGGAGAAAAAAAATAAATGTGCTTACTATTTGTTTTTATAGCTAATAACCTACTGATCCTTGCTGTCGTCTTAAGAGCTATATTTTAAATGTCTATTTTGGGGGTCATAGTAATGAAATAATGGATAGGATATTTGTCTTGCACTTTACCATCCTGAATTTGATCTCTGGCATCAGGCCAGAGCGAATCCTGGAATAAGAGCTGGGAATAAACCCTGAGTGTTGCTGCGTGTGGCCTCAAATCTCCTCCACTCTGAAAACAACAGCACTGCTTAAAGGGGGGATTCCTCTCAAGGTGTAACTTGACTTCCATGAGACAAGCCTAATTCACTTCTTCATTTGTCTCCTCTACTTCTTGCCTTTGGGCTGTTCCTCTGGGACACTTCTGAACTGTTGTTGATCTGTTTATATGTATTTGTTAACCATCAACTGTTGTTGAGGTTAGTGCAGTGTTTGTTGCAACTAGGATAAACTATCTTGCTTAATCAAGATGATAAGAGATTTAGAGACTTTCAGTTAAATGTGTGTTCTATTTGTTTTTTTGGGGGGCGGGGTCACACCCAGCACAGCTCAGGGATTACTCCTGGCTCCATGCTCAGAAATCTCTCCTGGCAGGTTCGGGGGACCATATGGGATGCCGAAATGAACCACCATCCCTCTGGATGCAAGGCAAATGCCTTTCCTCCAGGCTATCTCTCTGGCTCCTAAATGTGTGTTCTTACTGAAGGCACAGGGAACTGGATGAAATTTGAAAAAGGAACAAATGCATGAACTCAGGTTCAGTTCGAAGGGGAGATGAGAAATGAATTTGGTCTGGAGGTTATGAAAGTGCTGAGGTTATATGGTAGTAGACGTGAACTTTGTGTTAAGCCAGTGAACAGAGGGTGATTCCCTGTTGACAGAGGCATAACATAGACTGTCACTAAGCTTATTCAGAAAGGTCAAAGAGTTTAGGTAAGTTTGCTGTGGCTGAATAAACAGAAGTTTAGACTGTTCTATGAAGGAATGGGCTTCTGGGAAGTGTAGTTCCTGGACAAAAATCTGCCTGCCACCAGAGAGAAGGTGGGAGTTGATCATTTGTGTGAGAGGTGGAAGATTTTACCAGTGTGGGCTGGGTTCTGATCTAAGCGCCATGCCAAGCTGGAGGAATGCTGAATGAACAGGGCCGAGCCTTTGAATATGAACATGGCCCTATTCTCCCTTCTTTAACACCACTGAAATAGTATCTCCTTAGCAGGCTGTGTTTAATAAACTCTACATGTGCTAGAAGCTACTTCAAGAAATCAGACTTGAATGACAAAGGCTACTTAGAACTCATATGGTCCCCCAAGCCAGGAGCAACTTCTGAGCGCATAGCCAGGAGTAACCCCTGAGCGTTACCGGGTGTGGCCCAAAAACCAAAAAAAAAAAAAAAAAAAAAGAAACCCTGTACAAATATTTATTTGGTTTTTGGGTCTCATATGGCCATATTCAGGCCATAATCCTGGCTCTGCAATTAGGAATTACAGATTTGGGTATCATATGTTGTGCTAGGGACCAAACCCAGAGTGGCTTTATGCAAGGCACATGTCCTACTATTGCTGTGGTCTAGAAACCCTATATATATTAAGCAGTAATGCCCACTTCCCCTTCAACCCCATGTCCAGATAATTACTAGTCAACGTTCTGTCTCTATGAACCTGCTACTCAGGTTATTTCACATAAACTATGAGCCTTTAGTGTCTCAATTCATTCAAGTAGCTAGATTTAGAACTTCATTCTGGTTCTTTTGAGCTATTAAAAAATATTTTCAAATCCATAAAAGTCACTACATTATCTTTCACCTTTTAAAAATTTTTGCTCATTTTACTTTCTCATTTGTTTCTCATTTTGGACCACATCTGGTGGTGATTTGAGGACACCAGGACCACACTGCTGAGTGGGAGAGGGCCATGTGGTGCCAGGGTGAACCCAAGGGCCTTCTGCATGTAAGACTTGTGATCCATTTCCACCATGTTTCTGTTCCATTTTAAGTTGTATTACATGCTTTCACAGAGTCACCACTGTTTAGTTTGAGCACCTTTTCCTGAGCCCAAATGGAAACTTTGAATCCCCTCCCCCAAACTTCTTCCAACCAGAAATTGTTTACTGTCTCCACCCCTATGTAGGCTGAATATTTGTCTATAAATGCAATTAGATGATACTTGGCCTCAAGTGTTTGGCTTCTCTCCATTATGATTTCTATATTTGTTCATGTACCAGCATATTATTCTTTAAAAAGGCATTTTACTCTTTAGAATTGTGTAATACCTTTGGATAGATATTTTGTTCATTTGTCAGTTGATGAGCATTTGGGTTATTTGGATTGTTTCCATTCCTTGTCTTTTTTTTTTTTTTTTTTTTTTGGTGTGGAGAGATCATACTCAGGGCCTCACACCTGCAAAGTACGTGCTATACTGTCAAGTAGTCTCCCTTGTTCCTATTTTAAATATTACTATTAGGTATATTTGTAAACAAGGTTTGGGACATGTGCTTTAGGATTTCTGCTTCTTAGAATACATATTTGGAAATACTGAGTTGTAAATATGCTGACTCTGAGTCATACATTTGCTAACTCTCTGCTGAATACTTTGAGGAACTGACAAACTATTTTTCCAAATGGACTGTTACCCTTGTAATTCCTGTCATTAGTTCCTTACGGTTCTTATTCTTATTCTCATCAATATTTGTTATTGTACATCTTTTGGATTCTAGCTGTCCCAATAGGCATGGAGTGGTATGTTATTGCAGGTTTGAGTTACAGTTCCTGAATTACTAATAGCATTGAACATCTTTTCATTATTTTTAGGATATCTATACAAATGCCTTCTTAGGAAGGCTGGAAAAATAGTACAACAAATAAGGCACTGGGGCCTGAGTGATAGAACGGCAGGTAGGGTGCTTGCCTTACACTTACTCGACCTCAGTTTAGTCAATGTCATTCCAAATGGTCCCCTGAGCACACCAGGAAGGCTTCCAAAGAAAAGCTAGGAGTAGCCCCTGGGCATCGTTGGGTGTGGCTAAAAAATTAAAAGAGATTAACAAAAGGGGGGCACTTAACTTGCATGTGGTCAACCCTAGATTTTTATTTATTTATTTTGGCTTTGGGTCATGCCTGGCATCATTCAGGGTTCTGAGTGCTCTGTGTTTTGGCTCTGTGCTCAGAAATCACTTCTGGCAGGCTCAGGGGGTTCTGGCAGGCTAGTTCTTATCCAGAGTGATTATTTCCAACTATCACTGTGGTCTCTTCTCTTCCCTAACTGTACTGTACTTCCCCACTATTTGTGACAAGCTTTCTCCCATGACCTAGTTCTCTTGGCCTTCGTCTCTATTATCTTTGGAAAAATTACTGTACTATCTTTTATATATATATATATTCCACAAATGAGTGTCATCATTCTATCAAAAAGAACAACCAGTGCTGGTGAAAGTATGGAAAGAAATGCACCTCATGGGGCTGAAGAGATAGCACAGTGGTAGGACATTTGCCTTGCATGCAGCTGACCTGGGATGGACCAGATTGATTCTGGCATCCCATATGGTCCCCCAAGGGTAATTTCTTTTTTTTTTTTTTTTTAATTTTTGGGTCACACCCGGCAGCACTCGGATTATTCCTGGCTCTATGCTCAGAAATTGCTCTGGGCAGGCTCGGGGGACCATATGGGATGCAGGGATTCGAACTGTCATCCTTCTGCATGCAAGACAAATGCCTTACCTCCATGCTATCTCTCCGGCCCCAATTTCTGAGTGCAGAGCCAGGAGTAGTCCTGAGCACTGCCCAAAATCAATCAATCAATCAATCAAGTTAAAAAAAAAGAAATGCACTCTCATTTACTGCTGGTGGAAATGTAGACTGGTACAGCTTTTTTTGGAAAACAATGTGGACATTCCTCGAAAAAATTAAGAACTGAGTTCCCATGTGACTCAGCAATACTGCTCCTAGGAATATTCCCTATGGGGACCCAAAATACAATGCAAAAAAATCCCTTTACATTCCTATGTTCATTGTAGCAATGTTCACAATAACAGAATCTGGGAACAACCCAAGTACCCAAGAACAGATAAGTGGATAAAGAAACTATGGTATATCTACACAATGGAATACTATGCAGCTGTTAGGAAAAAATAATACTTAAATTTGCTTATACATGAATAGATATGGAGAGTATTTTGATGAGAAAAATGAGTCAGAGGGAGAGAGATAGACAAAGACAAACATTTCCTTTTTTCTTGTTATTGGGCCACTCCGGCGGTGCTCAGGGGTTACTCCTGCTATCTGCTCAGAAATAGCTCCTGGCAGGCAGGGGGGACCATATGGAATGCTGGGATTTGAACCAACCACCTTGGGTCCTGGATCAGCTGCTTGCAAGACTAACACCGCGGTGCTATCTCTCCGACCCAGACAAACATTTCTTAATCTGAGAGAGAGCAACCATAAACACCATGAGTACCATATTCAGTGGCAAAGTGTTGAGAAGTTTCTTATCTTTTAAAGATGCTCCTTTAATTTTCTTGCAAAATACCCTAAGTGGTTGCCTATCTATAAAGCTCTGTATCATTGCTTCTTCCTTTCCTTTCCTTCCCTTCCCTTCCCTTCCCCCCTCTCTCCCTTCCCTTCCCTTCCCTTCCCTTCCCTTCCCTTCCCTTCCCTTCCCTTCCCTTCCCTTCCCTTCCCTTCCCTTCCCTTCCCTTCCCTTCCCTTCCCTTCCCTTCCCTTCCCTTCCCTTCCCTTCCCTCCCCTCCCCTCCCCTCCCCTCCCCCTCCCCTCCTCCTCCCCTCCTCCTCCCCTCCCCTCCTCCCCTCCTCCTCCCCTCCCCTCCTCCCCTCCCCTCCCCTCCCTCCCTCCCTCCCTCCCTCCCTCCCTCCCTCCCTCCCTCCCTCCCTCCCTCCCTTCCTTCCTTCCTTCCTTCCTTCCTTCCTTCCTTCCTTCCTTCCTTCCTTCCTTCCTTCCTTCCTTCCTTCCTTCCTTCCTTCCTTCCTTCCTTCCTTTTTGTTGTTTTGTTTTTGAGCCACACCCAGAGGCGCTGAGGGGTTTCTCCTGACTCTGCTTAGAACTAGCTCCTGAAAAAAAAAAAAAAAAGAACTAGCTCCTGGAAGGCTCAGAGGACCATACGGAATGCCAGTGATTGAATCCTGGTCAACTGCGTGCAAAGAAAATGCCTTATTCGCTCTGCTATTGCTAAGGCCCCTTCATTGAGTTTGTTTGTTGGTTGGTTGGTTGGTTGGTTGGTTTTTGGGCCACATCCGGTGACGCTCCGGGGCTACTGCTGGCTATGTGCTCAGAAATCGCTCTTGGCTTGGGGGATCATACAGGACACTGGGGGATCGAACCTCGGTCTGTCCTAGGCTAGTGCGGGCAAGGCAGACACCTTACAGCTTGCACCACCGTTCCAGCCCCATTCATTGAGGTTTTTTTTAACTCCTTTCTCTTCTGACACACAACTTGATAGCTGTGTTATAAGTCTTAATGGGCTTTCTTTTGTATGTAAGTTTCTTTTGTGATCTTGCTGCTTTCAGTATTTCATCTCTGTCTTCGGCTTTTGTCATTTTGCATTTTGCAGTTTTTCTTTTTCTTTTTTTCAGTTTTTGGGCCACACCCGGTGGCACTCGGATTACTTCTGGCTCTGCTTGCAGAAACCGCTTCTGGCAGACTTGGGAGAATCGAACCCGGGTCTGTCCCAGGTCAGCTGCATGCAAGACAAATGCCCTACCACTGTGCTATCTCTCTGGCACATCTTGCAATTTTTCTATCTGGTCTAGGTGGTTTAGGCCTCAACATCATATACACCAGCACCCACATCTCAATATGTCATTCCTTTTTTTTTTAAAAACACTTAATATTCCTCAAACACTTGTAGTCTCATCAGAACTTTAGTCCATATTCTTAACCATGTAGCTCTTGATTGTAAAAATATTTATGGGTGTGCATTATCTGAAACACAGTGTACTCTTTTTTTTGGGGGGGGCAACCCAGTGACAGGGGTTACTCCTGGCTCTGCTCTCAGAAATTGCTCCTGACTCAGGGGACCATATGGAACACTGGGGGGAGGGGATTGAACCTTGATCCATCCTAGGTCAGCCGCGTACAAGGCAAACGCCCTACCGCCTCGCCAATCATTCTGGCCCCACTGTGTAAATAATAATAAACGCCCTTTCTTGTGACATATGCATGCTATTCAGAAGAAAAATGCCCTCCTAACTATTATCTGTTCCCTTTCACAGGTGCTTGTTGGAATTCTGCTCATTCTAGCAGCCATAGAGCTGGCTCTTGTGCTCACAGAAGAGTCTGGACAAGCCACATTCCCTGCTATTAAATATACCAATCCAAGCCTGTACCTTGGCACCTGGGTAAGACTTATCACCACTTCTGCTCTGTTTATCTTCACTCTCCTTTAGTCATCTATCTGGCATTTGTTCCTTTGGAATGAACTTATCAGATGAGACAAAATATAGTGCCAAAGGTTGAAACGAATTTCAGCTTCTTCACCTTTATTTTTAGAGCCCTCTACTAAGGTCCTTCTCTTTTCTTCTCTTGCCATGCAAGGACATCAAGGAAGTTTAGATTTCTTGATTTAAGATAATTTTCTAAGTGCTATAAATATTATTTTTCTTTTGGTGGGTGAGGGAATTGGATCACATCCAGTGGTTAGGATCTATTATTGGCTGTATGCTCAGGGCTCACTCCTAGCAGTGCTCCGGAGACCATAGTGATGTTGAAGATGGAATCAGGGTGTTCTTATAGACAAAGTAAGCACCTGGCCTACTGTACTATCTCTTAGGGTCCTAAAGTATCTAAAATGGTCTAAAACTTGGTTTTAATCAGTGAACTCTGAGTCTAGAATCATACGTCTAAACCTGATAATAGAAACTGATGTCTCTATAGAAGAAATATTTTTTATTTAAAAAAATTTGTTTTGTGTGGTTTGGGGGCCATACCTGTTAATGCTCAGGGGTTACCCCTGGCTATGTGCTCAGAAATAGCTCCTGGCTTGGGGGACCATATAGGATTCCAGAAGATCAAACCTCAGTCCATCCTAGGCTGGCACGAGCAAGGCAGACATCTTACGGCTTGTGCTACCACTCAGGCCCCGAGAAGACATACTTTTTAGAAGGTAGAGAGGGTTTGGGGGGGTATGTGCAGTTTAAAAGACAGTCAAGAGGGGGCCAAAGCAGTGACATAGCTGTAGGACGTTTTCCTTGTATGTGGCTGACCCAGGACGAACCTCGGTTCAATCTCCCAGCGTCCCATATGGTCCCCCAAGCTAGGAGCAATTTCTGAGTGCATAGCCAGGAGTAAACTCTGAATGTCACTGGGTGTGCCCCCTCCCCCCAAAAAAAGACAGTCAAGACAGTTGTTTTTGGTCAGGAGAGATAGTACAGGAGATAAGGTGCTTGTTCTTTATGTGCCAACCCCCATTTGATCCCTGGCATCCTATATATTCCCATGAGCACCATCAGGAGTAATCTCTAAGTCAAGTAAGCCCTGAGCACCGCTGGGTTTGCCCTTCTACCCATCAAAAAAAAAAATCGAGTTTGTTCTCATCACTTTAAATGAGGCACAGGCCACATAATTGTCTAGAAGGCTGTTACTCTGGAATGATCAGAATTTTTTTGTTTGTTTTTTGGTTTTTGGGCCACACCCGGCGGTGCTCAGGGGTTACTCCTGGCTGTCTGCTCAGAAATAGCTCCTGACAGGCACGAGGGACCATATGGGACACCAGTATTCGAACCAACCACCTTTGGTCCTGGATCAGCTGCTTGCAAGGCAAACGCTGCTGTGCTATCTCTCCGAGCCCATCAGAACATTTTATTTTATTTAAAAAAATTTATTTTATTGATTGATTTGTTGGTTTTTTTTACCACACCCAGTGGCACTCAGAGGTTATTCCTGGCTCTGTGCTCAGAAATGATTCCTGGCAGGCTCAGGGGACCATATAAGAAGTTGGTAATTGAATTGGATCTCTTCCTGGTTGGCCGCATGCAAGGCAAATGCCCTACCGCTGTGCTATTTTTCTGGCCCCTGATCAGAACATTTTAAAATTTACTTTATTTGAAGAACATGCATCACATAGATGACATAGTTGACCATAATATATATGTTTCTAGATAGACGAGAGAAAAATTATTAAAAATAAAGGTATAGAAAAGAAAAAGGGAAAGGAAGAAAAGGGGGGAAAAGTACAGCAACAAGCAAATTTGTGAATATTATTGTATCTGCAATGAGGCCATTAAGTAATTGGCAGAAGGTTTAATAAGCTCTGTTGCTAAATGACCATTCTGTTATTTCATTGATTTCCAAACATTAAGTGACCTCACTACATGGCACATTGCACCTTGGTGTTCCTCTGGGGAGGACAGCATCAAACAAATGAAGTTGTTGAGGAATTCAAAGCATTGTTACTGGTACTGAATCTTTTGTGGGGTGTGTTCTCAGTTGCCATATATCAGAAGTAGGAAAATGGGGTGGTGGGGTGGTGGTGGTGTCCACATTCACTCCAAAAAAAAAAAAATCCTGGTGATATTAGCCCAAACCCCAGCATACCAAACCCCAGCATACCAAATACCTGCATGCATTCAGAAGAGCAGTTTGGTCAGATTCTCTCCAGAGAATCTTAGGGAGTGATAAAGCAGGACCATAGACAAAGCAGCAGTTATGGACGATGGATGCAGCAGCTGTGGCTTCAGGAAGGTGGGGTTTGGCCCAACCTTCCCTTCCAAAATTGCCAGCTTTCAGCTGTGAAGCCAGTGTACCCATGATTTTTCACAGTTTTTTTTTTTTTTTTGGTTTTTGGGCCACACCCGGCGGTGCTCAGGGGTTACTCCTGGCTGTCTGCTCAAAAATAGCTCCTGGCAGGCACGGGGGACCATATGGACACCGGGATTCGAACCAACCACCTTAGGTTCTGGATTGGCTGCTTGCAAGGCAAGCACCACTGTGCTATCTCTCCGGGCCCTCACAGTTTGTTTTATATCTCTTTCAAGAACAGAGTGAGTCTATGGAACTGGCTTATACAGACAAAATGACTGTGTTTGTCAAGAATTCTTGATAGAGGCAACTTGCATGTGCTCATGAGACTTTTCCACCTGGACTATTGCTGAACCTACAATTGTCTTCTCAAGGATTTTCTCCCCCCACCCAAATAACTCCATTAAAACTCATATAGTGACCCTTTGTCCTCTTGGTGACTACCATCAGAGAATGGTGGACAGATGTGGGGTGGGAAAGAATCCTAGAAAGAGCACTTTAAAGGTCTCATAAAGGCTTGTTCAGACTCAAGAAAGAAAGCGACCACTTGGCATCATTGCCAACATTTTCTCCTCCAGCAACCTTTCCTGTCCTGGGCTCTGTGATCCTTTTTGCCTCTCATCCTAAGTGATATTACAGAACTTGGTATGACTCTCTTGCATGCTCTCTCTCTCTTTCTCTAGCTCCTAGTCTTGTTCATTCAACATAGCAGACTATGGTGCAAACAGAAGGACTCTTGGTTCCTGTCTCTGTTTTGGATTCTTTCCATCATCTGTGGCACTTTCCAATTTCAAACTCTGATCCGAGCACTCATAAAGGTAAGGAGAAAAGTGGGGGTGTGTCCTAAGGAGGCACTACTGGGCAGCTTTTAGGTCAGAGTGAGTGGCTGGAAGTGTGGGGGTGCCCAGGAGAGGGGTCATAAAAGGGTCTGAAGTTGGGCTTGATATTGAAGTTGGGCTTGAGTATTGAGATGTAACCTATGGATCAGGGAGGCTTCATTCATATGAAAGACTCACATTCCCCTTTTCTTCCTCCTATAGGACAGCAGCTCTAATCTGGCCTACTCCTGCCTGTTCTTCATTTGCTATGCCTGCCAGATCCTGGTCCTGTTTCTTTCAGCGTTTTCAGAAAAAAATGATTCAGAAGATGTGAGAATTTCCTCTGACCATCTCTTTCCTCTGCTTCTGGCTTCATTGCATCTTAACAAGTGTAACTTTGAGATATCCAGTCTCAGGGAACTCCTCTGAGTTCAGTCCAGGCACACAGATAAGTTTATGATGAAAGGAAATGGAAGGTCAAAGAAATATTGATCTTTTGGGCCTGGAGCAATAGGACAGCAAATAGGACACCTGCCTTGCCTGGGTTAGATCCTCAGTACTATATATGGTCCCCTGAACCCTGCCAGGAGTGATCTCTGAATGCAGAGCCTGGAGTAAACACATTTAAGTCTATATAAAGAGAGACTTTATAGGTGAGGGGGATTCTCAACTCTGCTCAGGATCTTGTTGACTCCTTGCTATCTTCAGCCTGGCAATACTGATGATCATCAATAGTTCTGGGTACCACCAGAACACTTCCAGAGGTCTGGTGGATGGCTGCTGTGGCTTTTACTAAGACTCCAAGCAAGCAAGGCATGCACCACACCCTTTTAGCTACCTCCCCAATTTGTACATTTAATTCTCTAAAATCTGATTATTGGTGTACTGGCAACCTTCGTGTCTCCAAATAAATGTGTTGACCAGCCAGCTTCATTACCACACTTGGTTTCTCAAGCATATCTTACTTAGAAAGTTCAGCTTCTGATGTTATAACCCACTAAGCTCCTATTTCCAGTGAATTTACTTTCTGGATTTTCATATATTTTGCAGAATCCATCATCCACAGCCTCATTTTTGAGTCGCATAACCTTCAGCTGGTATGACAGGTAGGAAATGTCTGATATCTGGGTTGTCTGTCCCTATGCTCTCCAGAAGTGATGGGAATTTAAATTTTTTAAGTGCCTCTTGTGACCTACTTTCTCAGCTCCTGAGAGTCAGAGTACCTGGAAACTTTAGTTCAGTCTCTTCTAAGTGTGGATTGGGATGTGGAGAAGATAGAGCCAGATTTGTTCTTCAAATCCAGGACACGAGGAAAAGAAGATTGTGGGACAGAAACAGGGTCATTGGGGAAAAGACAGGGTAGCCAATTTGAAAGGTACAACAGCTTTGTTTGTTTTGTTTTGGGGGCACACCTGTTGATGCTCAGGGGCTACTCCTGGTGGGCTTAGAGGACCATATAGGATGCTGAGAATTGAATCTGGGGTAGGTTGTGTGTAAAGCAAGTGCCCAACCCAATGTACTATTGCTCTGGCTACTGCCTTGTAGTTTGATGCTCTTTGTCACCTGTCAATGCCCATGAATCTCTTCTCAGATTAGGACTTCATGCATAAATAAAAGAGAATTATAAAGGAAAGCAAATAGATTGAAATGCAGTTACTTAGAAAGTATTAAATTAAATGTGTAATAATCCAATCCAAGCAAGCACTTCATGTGACTGTGTTCAACAAAACCAAGGAGTGGGCCTAATACTGTCCAAGTGTTAATGTGTGTTAGTGTCACAAAAACACCTTCCATGCTTCTTCCAGCTTCCAGGCTAGGGTGAAAGTGTCCTCTTCCCATCTGTACTTTAGTTGCCTGCATTCAGGTTAGAAGGAAGGGCCAGAATGATAGTATAGCTGCGAGGGAGTTAGCTTGTTAGAGTAGGTCTGGGTTTGATCTCTGGCTCCATGTTTGATCCTCCTAGTCTCATCTGACCTGATCCCTGCATATAGAGTCAGGAGTCAGTCCTAAGCAATGCTGGCCCAAAGCACAAGAGGGAGGAGGCAGCAAGGCTTAATTTTACTTGAACATTGATATTTCCCCTCTACTACGTCCCATCCAAGGCTGAGAAGGCCTGATCCAAGGGCAACTCATGGCTGCCTCCAGGCCAACTGAGGGGCAGAAAGGCAGCCAAAACTGAGGTGGTAAAGAGTATCTGGAATAGTGATGCTACTGGGTCTAATTCAGTAGTTTCCCCCTTCCCCTTATTGACTTGTCTTCTATCACCACCTTACTCCTCTGATCCCTACTCTGCATTCCCACCAAGTTCAAAGAGTCAGGAAATGAGGTACTGGCAGCCACTGTTCAAATACTGCCCCGGAATTGGGAGACTGGAAATGGGAAGACTGGGAGGCAGGTACTGACAGTGTCACCCAAGAGTCCACCTTGGAGCCTGGTAGAAGAGTGACTCAGGCCCTGCATTTCTCTTGCTCCAGCATTGTCCTGAAAGGCTATAAGAAACCTCTGACAATCGAAGACATCTGGGAAGTATATGATGAGATTAAAACCAAGACGCTCGTCAGCAAGTTTGAAGCCTGTATGGCAAGGGAGCTGCCAAAGGCGAGGCGAGCCCTTCAGAGACGCCAGCGCAAGTGCCCCCAGCAAAACTCTAGGACCCTGGACAAGAACCATAGTCAAAGTCAAGACGACCTTGTCATGGTAACTTCCCCCCTAGTGTCTGTGCCATAAGTGGGAGCAGATGGTTACCAGGCAACTGTGCTCTTATCCTTTGTCAGGATTTTCAAGTGCCAGCTAGCACTTGTAGTTTCTCATTCTCAGTATTCACGATACCAATGATGCCCGAGCAATGCATATATGGCATAAGTGAAATTTTCATACCAAAGTATCTTTTAAAAGGAACCCATAAAACAATACTCTACATTTACTAGAATTTGTACTTTGGTGGTATTTAGCAATTTGTTCATTCATTTATTCATTTGGGGTTGGGAGGCCCTCCTAGTGGTTTCTTCTGGTGGTTTCTGAGGCCCCATGCAGTATCCTGGGTCAAATCTGGGACTTTCTCCTGCAGTAACTCATTCACTGGAGAAAATTAATTGGGTGCTACTGTGACCTTTTGGCACAGGCAAAACACAGGCACCACCTCCAGAGAACCTTCATCTCTAGAGTTAGGAAATCAGTAATAGATCAGCTGCATCTTCACTCTTCAAGAGTTGGAAGATACTGGTTTCGAGGAAGAAGGAGGAAGGAACTCAGAGGAGGCTTGGCTTAGGCACCGTGTGGGGCTGAGAGGAGCTCATGGAAGCAGAGGGAGTCAGGGTATTGCACCTGTGGCCATGGTGAAGTCTGAGTTTTTGTTTTGTTTTTATTTGTTTTTAGGTCATACCCAGCAATGCTCAGGGCTTCCTCTTGACTCTGCACTCAGGAATCACTCCTTGTAGTGCAAAGGGGGCCATATGGCTACTGGGGATTAAATACAGGTTGGCCTCTTGCAAGACAAGTGCCTTACCTTCTGTATTATCTCTCTGTACCAGTCTGGGTTTTGTTTGAAATACATTATTCTGCCTTAAATAGAATTTTTTGGACATTCCTAAAGGTTCTCAGGTCTTACTCCTGTCTTTGAGTTCAGGGCTTATTCCTAGTAAGGCCATGTGGTGGTGCGGCGTGTATGCACACATCCCCAGCATGTGTGGTGCTGGACGTCAAACTGGGATCAGCCACATGCAAGGCAAGTGCCTTACCACAGCACTGTCCTTCTGGCCCCCACTTGCAGTCCATTGGAGAGTCAATAGGACTGCAGAGGAGTAATGCCATCAGGTTAGCACTCCTTAAATCTTGTAGTGGGTGCTATAGGAGCATGAGTGGATGGGGCAAGAGAAGGTAGGGGACAGGCTGGACAGTTGTTCTGGCAAGAGAGGATTAGATGGTACCTCAGTGAGAGAAATGACCTCACAAGAGGTTGGATGGGTTTGGCAGGGATGTGTGTGGTGGGAATTTGGATAAAGGTCGAGAATCTGGCTGGGCCAGGGCAGCTCTAGAGTCCACTGTGAGCAACTACAAAGGAAGTGGGTGCTGGCCAAAGAGTAGCAGTGCCCTGTGCTTTGATTTCCAGGGCCACTAGAAGAAAGTGATTTCCTACAACCTAGGACAGTGTCTTCTCAGCTTAGGACAGCACTGCCAGACTGTCCCTCCAGCTGGAACCTACAGAGGGAACTCTGCCTAGCTTCTCTCTCTTGGTGTTAACTTGGCTGACCAAGGCAGCCCAGTAATAGGGCTCTCTTCTCTTTATCCCCATTCTTTTCAGAAGGACATTAGTTCCCTGGGGACCTTAGCTTAACTTAATCACATCTGCAAAGACCCTAGTTCTAAGTAAAAGTATATTCAGAGGTAGTTGACTTTGACATAGCATTGAGGAGACATACCAGGGCAACCCATGACATCCCATAAGCAAGAAAAGAACAATGAAGGCTTTAAAGCTTCTGATATCTAATATCAGGTCAGCAGGTCCACTACCCCTTCCTTCTTCATCCAGGTCCTGCTTTGTGGGGGATGCTCTCATTGACTCCCTGATGGATTCCAGCATCAATTGGGAGGGACACAGGGACCTAGGAAGGACAGTTACAAAGGTGGGTAGTGTTCAGGCCAGACAGCCAGCAGGGCTGAGGACAGCTGTTGTATGTGGGACAAAGTTTCATGTGCCACAGCTCGGTGGACACTGTGGAGGCTGGTTTTGTATCTAGGAAGAAGTTAAAAAGAAAAAGAAGTCATCTGAGAGCAAAGAAGACTATCCCAAGTCCTGGCTGGTCAAGGCTCTTTTCAGAACTTTCTACATGGTACTCCTCAAGTCCTTCGTGCTGAAGCTCGTGCATGACCTCCTCATGTTTTTGAATCCTCTGCTGCTGAAGTGAGTTGGGCCTCAGGCTGTCTTTGGAGCCACTTTTGCCACATTCATTTGTTATCCCTGGTGTGTTTAAGGAGGAACTTTGTAGTCAGCTGCCATTTTAAAACAGGCTCTTGGGGCAGGTAGGGGACTTACCTTGCACATGGTCAACTTTAATTTGACCCCCAGTACCCCCTGTAGAGGGAGAGAGCTCTGTGGAGCATTTGTTCCAGTGTCCCCCAAAGCAGTGAGACAGCTCTGGGCAACGTTTACTCCAATATCCCTCTCACTGCCTGGGGTCATCCACCCAAAGCTCTTGCTGCTTGTCTTCCAGCAGAAACAAGAGGCCTGGAATAGCTAAGGAGATCAGTCATCCCAAGCCATTGGAGATTTCTCATCACTTTTGTTAGCTCAGGGGTGAGGGTAGGATCTCCTGCAGTGCCCAGTGAGCCAAAGGGCCCTCAAGAGACCCAAAGTGCATCACTGACTTGGTTTCAATCTAACAGGTGGCTGATCTCCTTTGCAAACAACCCTGACGCATATTCCTGGTTGGGTTATATCTACTCCATCCTCTTCTTTGCTGTGGCCCTCATCCAGTCTTTCTGTCTCCAGCAATACTTTCAACTGTGCTTCACGTTGGGTATGAATGTGCGGACAACTATCTTAGCTTCTGTCTATAAGAAGGTGAGGAAACTATGCTAGCCATTTCCCCACCGAAAAAATAACTTAGAAAATGTGAACATTTGGGGCCAAAGAGATAGCACAATGGTAGGGTGTTTGCCTTACATGCAGCCAACCCAGGACAGATGGTGGTTCGATTCCTGGCATCCCATATGGTCCCCCGAGCCTGCTAGGGGAGATTTCTGAATGCAGAGCCAGGAGTATCCCCTGAGTACCACCAGGTGTGAGCCAAAAATCAAAAATCAAATCAAATCAAATCAAATAAAAATAGATTTGGAGACAAGAAGGCACAGTTCCTTGGAAAAGTGTACTATTTGTTTGTTTCATTTGGTTTTGTTTTTTGTTTTTGTTTTGTTTTGCTGCACCATTTGTGCTAGGGCTTACTTACTCCTGGCTCTGCACTCAGAGATAACTCCTGGCAGGGCTTGGGGGATCATATGGAGTGCCAGAGATTGAACTCAGGTAAACCACGTGCAAGGCAAGTGGCCTACCCACTATACTGTCACTCTGGCCCCAAATTAATGTAATTTGAGTCTACTTTTCTTTTTTTTTTTTCTTTTTTTTGTTTTTTGTTTTTTTGGTCACACCCGGCAGTGCTCAGGGGTTATTCATGGCTCCAGGCTCAGAAATTGCTCCTGGCAGGCACGGGGGACCATATGGGACGCCGGGATTTGAACAATTGACCTCCTGCATGAAAGGCAAACGCTTTACCTCCATGCTATCTCTCCGGCCCCGAGTCTACTTTTCTACTGTGTTCTCACTTCCTCTTTCATTGCCAGTATCGGTAGCCTTGTTCACGGAGTCCAATTTTTGTTTGTAGGCACTGACCCTGTCCAATCAGGCCAGGAAGCAGTACACCATTGGAGAGACTGTGAATCTGATGTCTATAGATGCCCAGAAGCTCATGGATGTGACCAGTTTCCTTCATCTGTTGTGGTCAAATGTGCTGCAGATTGTCTTATCTATCTTTTTCTTATGGGGAGAGCTGGGACCTTCTGTCTTCGCAGGTGTGGGCATAATGATGCTCTTAATACCAATTAATGGGTTTCTTGTGACTAAGAGTCGGACTATTCAGGTAAGGAAAGTTACTTATTTCAATCCTAAGATCTTCACTTGCTATATTTTAAATCTTTTTGTGAAGTTCGGGCAAAGCCAATGAAGACTCCACCATCCCAAATAAACTTGGTTTTCTCTGGCTTCCCTTTTCATTTTCCAAACTTTCTTATATTTTATATAATTGATTTTCATTTATATCTAGAAGAGCAGGACTGAAGAGAGAAATGTTACCCCAGAAGTTTGCTTAGAGTATTTTCATCCTGCTTTATTGAGCTCTTTTTAGAATAGTGATGATTGGCTTCATTTTTCCATCAGAGATAAGAAAAGTCAACATGCAGAGCAGTCACTTTAGTGACTCAAACAGAATGTCCAAATCCTGGCAATCAACCTTTTTTCCACCGTGTGGCAGGGTTTCCAGAGGCTGGTCCTTAACTCTGCCTCAAGTCACAGGGTAACTGAGTAGACTTCATGATATAGGTAATCATACATTTGTTTTGTACTTATGTAATAACAAATAATTATTTTTACAATGTCTATTGTGCATCCTACATTTTTGGGAGGGGCACCACAAGATGTGTGTCAAGACTTCTGCATTTGCCTCCAAATCTTATATTCTCCTTACGGCTAAAGAACTGGGTCATAAACCAAAGCAAAAAAGAAATCTACCAAGTTCTGTAAAGGACTGAACTGAGACCAGAGCAATGTGGGTGTGAGAAAGAACACTGGTACTTGCTCAGGGCCCAGAAGCTGAACTCTTAACAACACAAGGTCAACAGTACAGGAGTGAACCCCCAAAAGAGGGAGAGGACACAGGTCAAAACTATGAGTGCAGGGGCTGGAAAGATAGCATGGAGGTAAAGCGTTTGCTTTGCATGCAGAAGGTTGGTGGTTTGAATCCCAGCATCCCATGTGGTCCCCCGAGCCTAACAGGAGCAATTTCTGAGCATAGAGCCAGGAGGAACCCCTGAGGTGTGACCCCCCCAAAAAAGAAAACTATGAGTGCAGAAATGAGCTCATGAGCTCAGCACACTCAGGCTCAGATAAAGAGGGATGGCAGGAGCAGGGTGGGTATCAAGAAATGGGGAGAGCCATGTGCCTCTCTGGGCACTCCATGTTTCCCACTGGCAGCCATCAAGACCTACACCTACACCTGCTGCATATCTGGCACTGCACTCATGGAAATGTGTTTTGTTTGGGCTTTATTTTTCTGGCAGGTGAACAACATGAAGAATAAAGACAAACGTTTGAAGATCATGAATGAGGTGCTCAATGGAATCAAGGTGAGATGCTGGGTGCAGGTGGCCCTCTGTGGGAACAACAAAGATGGCTTTCTTGGCCTGGACAAATTCTTGCTTGTGGGTTCTGCTTTGGGACTTTTGATGTGTCATGTCGCTACTCATTCATTTTCCCATGTATCTCTTGCTTCACAGACAGGTCCTGCTTCAAAAATGACTGTCTTTTGTCTTTATATTTTACTGAAAACAGTAAAAACAGAAATGACAGAGGCCTACACGAAGGGAAAGAGAGCAACTTAATGATCTCCTTCTTTCCAGCAGTCCCAGATATGATCAGTATAATATAACCAGCCTCACCCACACATTTACTTCCATCTGACATTATTTTATTTACTGATTGATTGATTGATTTTGGGGTCACACCCAGTGGCACTTGGGTTACTCTGGCTCTGCACTCAGAAATTGCTTGTGGTAGGCTCTGGGGACTGTATGGAATGCCAGGAATTAAACTGGGGTCCATCCAGGGTTGGTGCATGCAAGGCAAATCCTCTACCACTGTGCCCACAACATCATTATTTTAGTATGGGGGAGAGCTCCTAAATGGTACTCTGGAGGTCAGGGGCAATGCTAAGGCCCAAGGGTGTTCTGGTATAGCTGGCATAACTCTGGTACCTGTTCATGAGATTCCTGGGCCAGATTGGCTATTCTGGGGAAATGAGATCCGCTTTTTGGCTGATATTGAAAATGTGGAGATAGGGCACAAAGGGGGAAAAAAAAAGAAAATGTGGAGATAGACTCACTTTGAGTCTCTGCACCATCTTTTGTTGCCTTGGTGACTTGTGCATGATTCTTAGGTGTTCTCAGCTTGTTTCCTGAGCACTGCCGGGTGTGACCAAAAACCACAAAAAAAAAAAAGAGGAACAATTTTTCTGGGTTGTTAGAGCACCTCCATTCTGGAGTCCACTTTCTGGCTCAGGGTACATTGTTTCTCTTCCTTTGCTTTCTGGAATTCTTGTTCCTCTCACTCCTTACCCATCCCCTCTCATCATACTTAAATAAAAGTATTTACTTAAAAAGTTAGGGGCCGGTGCGGTGGCGCTAGAGGTAAGGTGTCTGCCTTGCAAGCGCTAGCCAAGGAAGGACCGCAGTTTGATCCCCTGGCATCCCATATGGTCCCCCCAAGTCAGGGGCAATTTCTGAGCACTTAGCCAGGAGTAACCCCTGAGCATCAAATGAGTGTTGCCCCCCCCCAAAAAAAATTAGGGGCCAGAGAGATAGCATGGAGATAGGGTATTTGCTTTGCAGACAGAAGGATGGTGGTTCGAATCCTGGCATCCCGGGATATGGTCCCTCAAGCCTGCCAGGAACAATTTCTGAGCTTAGAGCCAGGAGTAACTCCTGAGTGCTGCTGGGTGTGTCCCCAAAACAAACAAAAATATTAAGATAATATGAAATATTTTATACACAGTAAGTTGTCAACAAATACAAACTACTTGCCTGCAATCACACTGTATATTCACTGTATATTCTATATTTCTACTTCCCACCCTTGGAGGAGAGCATTCCCAAACCTATGTGGTAAGATGCTCCTGGTGACTTTTGGGGGCCACCACCTAAGTTATTCTCTTTCTTGTCTTATCAGATCCTGAAATATTTTGCCTGGGAACCTTCATTCAAAAGTCAAGTACATGATCTTCGTAAGAAAGAGCTCAAGAACCTGCTGTTGTATGGGCAGCTGCAGTCCTTAATAGTTTTCCTCCTGTACATAGCCCCTGTCCTGGTGAGTAATGGCATTCCAGGAAGGGGCTATCTTCTTGAAGTGGAAGTTCTGCCTAGAGGAACACCAAATCCAAAACCTCTTTTCTTTGTATTAATACCCCTATCTGTTCTGATCTTATGCCCTGCCCCCTGCTCTCAGATTTAATTTTGCCACTATAGACTGTTTGTGCTCGAGCAACCCAGAGAAAATTTTCAGAATGTGGGCTAGAAGGAGATACCTCAATGGGGGTGAGCACATGCTTTGTATGCAGGAGCGCCAGGTTTGATCCCAGGCGCCCTATGGTCCTCTGAGTACCACCAGGGAGTAACACTAGAACATAAAACTAAGAGCAGCCCCTGGATATCACTGGGTATGGCACAAAAACAAAGTTTTCAGAATATTCCACATGAACATTCCAGTAATGGTTTAGGAGGTTTAGATTGGAATGGAATGGTTTAGATTCCAGTAATGGTTTAGGAGGACTGCTTAGTTTCTTGGTTGCAGATTGGGTTTATCATAGAAGGGAAGATAATATAGGAGTAGGGAGGCTTAGACTCTGGTCCCTCTAATGCCAGTCCTTGATTTGATGTCTTTATACAAAGTATTTTCCTCTCTTTGAGGCTCAACTTTCTTATCTCTAATGGTAAGATGGAATTTTTTTTGTGTGTGTGTGGTTTTTGGGTCACACTGGCAGTGCTCAGGGGTTTTTCCTGGCTCTGTGCTCAGAAATCACTCCTGGCAGGCACGGGGGACCATATGGGATGCCGGGATTCAAACCAATGACCTTCTGCATGAAAGGTAAACGCCTTACCTCCATGCTATCTCTCCAGCCCCAAGATGGATTTTTTATCTAAGATCCTTTTTTGTTTGTTTGTTTGTTTTGGGGTGGTGGTGTTCAGGTCTTACTACTCACTTTGTGCTCAGGAATCACTCCTGGTAGGCTCTAAGGACCATATTGGTTACTGGGTATCAAACTGGATATCAAGGGCCGGGCGGTGGCGCTGGAGGTAAGGTGCCTGCCTTACCTGCGCTAGCCTTGGAAGGACCGCGGTTCGATCCCCCGGCATCCCATATGGTCCCCCAAGCCAGGAGCGACTTCTGAGCGCATAGCCAGGAGTAACCCCTGAGCATCACCGGGTGTGGCCCAAAAACAAAAACAAAAACAAAAACAAAAAAAACTGGATATCAAATGCAATGCAGGTGCCCTGCCCTCTGTACCACCTCTCTGGTCCATCTTAGACTTTTTTTTTTTTTTTTTGGTGTGGTTTTTGGGTCACACCCGGCAGTGCTCAGAGGTTATTCCTGGCTCCAGGCTCAGAAATTGCTCCTGGCAGGCACGGGGGACCATATGGGACGCTGGGATTCGAACTGATGACCTGCATGAAAGGCAAACGCCTTACCTCCATGCTATCTCTCTGGCCCCCATCTTAGACTTCTTTACCATTGATACTGGTACCTTAATGTAGCAAGAGACCACTTAAGCCATTTTAGGAATAACTGCTTATCCCCCGTCTTTACAGGTGTCTGTGATCACATTTTCTGTCTACGTCTTGGTAGATAGCAATAATATTTTGGATGCAGAAAAGGCCTTCACCTCCATCACACTTTTCAACATTCTGCGCTTCCCACTCACCATGCTCCCCATGGTGATGTCTGCCGTAATTCAGGTAGGTGGGAGCTTGCACTGCTGACTCACAGGCTCTGGGCTAAATCCTGAGATTCCTAAAGATGACCTCTTGTATCTCACATCTAGTTTTTCAGAAAAACTTTCAAAGATAAATTGCTTTGGTCTCTGGAGAGCCAAGTGGTTTAATCTTTGTAAAATTTCCAAATCTCTGAGTTGATATGACCAGCAAGGCCAATCTCCTCTACCTCCCAGATGGGGCTGAAGAGATAGTGTAGGGTTAAGGTGCTTGCCTTGTACTTGGCTGGCAGGGTTTGATCTCTGACACTGCATATTCCCTTGGACCAGGCGTGAGCCCTAAATATAGAGCCAGGAATAAGTCCTGAACACTGTGGTATGTTGCCAAAAATAATAAATAAAATAAAATAAAAACTCACCTACCTCATAGGAAACACTTGTGATACAGTGAGGAGGTGCTGATGGAAAGCCCTGATACATTTTTAAACCCCTTTCTTGGCCATTTCCCCAAAGGCTCTTAATGTAGCCATCTAGCAACAAGGAATATGGTATGAAAAAAGAAAGAGAGGAATCCCTCTCCTTGCAGAAAGATGTGTATGTGTGTGGTGGGAGGACAAAAGGCAGTTTGGGAACATTATGCTATGAGAAACAAGTTTGGAGTTGAAGAGCCCTAAATGGGTTGAGTGAGTGTCTAGGTCCAGAAAAGCTGAGCCTGGTCACTGAGTTGGACCAGGTTCCTGAGTTCCAGAAGTCACTCTCAGAGCAGCTGGTGTCCTAGTTGATGGGGTCAGGGGAATGTCTGCACACGTGGCCAAATCAGCTGTCTTGCTCTAGACACTCAGACCACAGAGACAGAATCTGTGTGTGTGTGTGTGTGTGTGTGTGTGTGTCTGAAATGGGGAATAGGACATTCAACTGTGTCAAGTGGCTTTTCATTAGTACCAAGTCTGATTGGCACCAACTCAACTCTGATGTGCTTCTACAATCACAGCCAACAACACAGCTCAGGCCCTCCCTTAGCTGGTATTCCTCACTGCCTTGGTGACTTTGAGTCTCTTTGTGTCTCCTCCAGGCCAGTGTCTCCACAGATCGACTGGAGAAGTACTTGGGAGGGGATGACTTGGACACCTCAGCCATTCGACAGGACAAGAGTTTTGGTAAATGAATGTGGAAGCTGTTTCCCAACTCATAAGCACAGATCAGACCTGAATACTTTATTTAGACTGGCAGCAGCTAGCTGTTGGAAAGGAACATCTAGACCCACATATTGGTTTACACTTCAATCATCTTTCACTTAGAACAAATTACTTAGCCAGATTGCTCAGCAAAACTGAGGACCTGAAGGTAAATCAAGAGGAAGCCAAACATGCAGCCTGGGAAGGTTGGCTAGAGAGCAAAAACACTGGTTCTAGAGGCTTAAAGACTGGGAGGTTTTCAAAGCTGCCTGAGAAACAGGAATGAGGGAGCCAGGGAATGTGATAGATTTGTAGATGGAGGTAGACCTCTATAGCAGGATTCAAGCCAACAGGAGGGCCTGTGAATGGGCCTGAATGCTCAGATATTGGATTGATGGAGGGTTAGGATTCCTAAATCAGAAAAGATGTCCTCGGCTGACAACTTCCGGTCTCATCCCAGGAACATTCCTATACCTTCTTTAGTATAGGAACCCAAGACAGAACTGTTGTCAGAACCTGCTAGAGGAAGCAGAGAGGGCACATGAGTGCTGAGGAAGGACAGATAGACAGACGGGGCTCTACAATTGATTAAAAGAAAGGCCTTTTTCTCAACAGACAAAGCTGTGCAGTTTTCTGAGGCCACTTTTTCCTGGGGCCTGGACTTGGAAGCCGCCATCCGAGAGTGAGTTGCCTTTTTTCCATCCCATTGTGCTTTCAGATTCCCTTTTAGTCCTGCTATTGGAAAAGTCATGTATTGGGGCACAGGGAAACGTGTTATGTGCTCGACAGCAGTGCAGACCCCAGTGAAAGCAGCTCAGAGTGAAGCTCCTGAGCTTCCTTTCCCATAACTCACCCATAACCTGACTCTCATGTGGGGCAGCTGGGAACCCATGCAGACCTTTGCTCTCCAGATGGTGGACAAAGGTCATGAAACCATGCCAAGTGGTGTGCATGTCTGAAAACAGTAGAAATCTACCAAAAGTCTGAACTCCACATAAATTTATCCACCCATTTAAAAGTTGCCATCTGAAGCTCAGAATCTGGCTTCTTTCTCCAGAATGAACCATGTGTGCAAACTATAAAGATTTAACTTCAGACATGAAGGTTTACATCCAAACACCTCATTTCTCTTTCCCTGCTGGCTACCTAAGCTAAACTAAGCCCTTTTGTCACAATATTTTATTTTATTTTGGTTTGATTTGGGATCACACTTGGCTGTGCTCTGGGCTTACTCCTGGCATTGCACTCAGGGGTCACTCCTGGCATATTCAGGGGACCACAGGGGAACTGGGGATCAAATCAAGGTCCACTACATCAAGGCAAATGTCCTACACCATATCATAAGTTTTATAAGCACTTCCTGTAGGAGCACAGCATCCACTGTAAGGGGTCACAGTGGAATACTGAGCAGTTTGGAGCATTTTTACAACAATTACACCTTGTGGTGTCCCTGATAGACCCAGGACCTTCCACCATTTCTCCTGCTCCTCCAGCCTTTCACATGGACTCTGGAGCTTGTCCCAGAAAGAGTCCAGAAACCTCTCCTCTCAACCCTCTCAATCCAGAAGCTTCTCTGCAGAGAGAACATGGCTCCTATTTTGCTAGTCAATGCCTAGAAAAAAAATCTGAAAGAGCGAACAAGCTTCTAACATCCCTGATGCTTGAAGGTAATCACCTACTATCAGATATTCCACAAGAATCTGAGAAGTAGCTTGCACTCCTCTGGAACAACATCCCTCATCCTCTATAAATTGTCTTTCAGTGTGAATCTGGATGTTATGCCAGGCACGCTAGTGGCTGTGGTGGGCACTGTGGGCTCCGGGAAATCCTCCTTGATGTCAGCCCTGCTTGGAGAAATGGAACATATCCATGGGCACATCACCATCAAGGTGAGAAAGAGATGCCAGGGGCACAGGGGGACCCTGGAAACTCATCAGTGGCTATTCTGTAGCTGCTCTTCTGTCTGGGAAAAAGCACTAAAAACTAAATTCTGAAAACCTTTGCTGGTATGTTGCTGAGGTGTCTGGTCAACCTGTCTGCTATAGGTTGGTTTACCTCCAATATGTATAATCAGATTCTGATTATATATAGTCTAAGAACTTACTTTCCCCTCCAGCTTGCTCTCCAAATAATTCTCATATGCATATAAAAGTATGATATTGAACAGAGATGTTTTATTACAAAGGAAAGGCAATTCTGCTTTGCCTCTATTCTGTTTCTGAAAACTTTATATATTTTTTTTTAAACTTTTTTCTTTTTTTTGGGTCACACCCGGCAGTGCTCAGGGGTTTTTCCTGGCTCTGTGCTCAGAAACTGCTCCTGGCAGGCACGGGGGACCATATGGGACGCCAGGATTCGAACCGATGACCTTCTGCATGAAAGGTAAACGCCTTACCTCCATGCCACCTCTCTGGCCCCCAAAACTTTATATTTTGCGCGCGCGCGCGCGCACACACACACACACACACACACACACACACACACAAGTGTGTGATGAGGGCCCGGAGAGATAGCACAGTGATGTTTGCCTTGCAAGCAGCCGATCCAGGACCAAAGGTAGTTGGTTCGAATCCTGGTGTCCCATATGGTCCCCCGTGCCTGCCAGGAGCTATTTCTGAGCAGACAGCCAAGAGTAACCCCTGAGCACCGCCGGGTATGACCCAAAAACCAAAAAAAAAAAAAAAAAAAAAAAAAAAGTGTGTGATGAAAGCATCAGGATATAGAGAAAGAGAGTTTGAGCAGATTATTGAAAAGACATAACTTTGGAGCCAGAGAGATAGCATTTTGCCTTACAGGCAGAAGGCCAGTGGTTCGAATCCCGGCATCCCATATTGTCCCCTGAGCCTGCCAGGAATGATTTCTGAGCATAGAGCCAGGAGTAACCCCTGAGCGCTGCCGGGTGTGACTCAAAAATTAAAATGGAAGGAAGGAAGGAAGGAAGGGAGGGAGGGAGGGAGGGAGGGAGGGAGGGAGAGAGAGAGAGAAAGAAAGAGAGAAAGAGAAAGAAAGAAAGAAAGAAAGAAAGAAAGAAAGAAAGAAAGAAAGAAAGAAAGAAAGAAGAAAGAAAGAAAGAAAGAAAGAAAGAAAAGAAAGAAAAGAAAGAAAGAAAGAAAGAAAGAAAGAAAGAAAGAAAGAAAGAAAGAAAGAAAAAGAAAGAAAGAAAGAAAGAAAGAGAAAGAACAGACATAATTTTGAAACCAGGATGCTAACAAAAAAACCCTTTTGTTATAATAATAATAATTTTTAAAAAGCACTGCAATAATACCCAAAGACAATAGAAATGATGGGGGAAGTAAAGTTAGGACAGAAAGAACAGAGACAGAGAGAGACAGAGAGAGACAGAGACAGAGAGATGTAAATTGTCAGTCTACTAATGCAGACTTGGGTGAGGGTGGGGTGGAAGTTGGAAAGGAAACTGGGTTATTAGTGGTGGGAAATGAACACTGGTGAAGTTAGAATGTTAGAATATTTTATGATTGAAACTCAACTATCAGCAACTCTTTAACTCTGTATCTGACTGTGATTTGATGATGATTATGATTATGATAAACACCACACTAATAATTATAATATAAATACCACATAATATCTCCCTGCCAATTGCACTCAGTTTGACCATTAGACCGGGGCTGTCCACTTCCTCTGAGAATGGCCTTTGAGGTCACTTGTTTCCAATACAGAAATTTTAAAAAGTCAAAATTCTATATAACATCTTCACCAGTTCTTTCTTTTTCTTTCTTTCTTTCATCTTTCTTTCTTTCTTTCATTCTTTCTCTTTCTTTCTTTCTTTCTTTCTTTCTTTCTTTCTTTCTTTCTTTCTTTCTTTCTTTCTTTCTTTCTTTCTTTCTTCTTTCTTTCTTTCTTTCTCTCTCTTCTTTCTTCTCTCTTCTCTTTCTTTCTTTCTTCTTTCTTTCTTTCTTTCTTTCTTTCCTTTCTTTCTTTTCTTTCTTTCTTCTTTTCTTTCTTTCTTTCTTCTTTCTTTCTTTCTTTCTTTCTTTCTTTCTTTCTTTCTCTCTTTTTTTCTCTTCCTTCCTTCCTTCCTTCCTTCCTTCCTTCCTTCCTTCCTTCCTTCCTTCCTTCCTTCCTTCCTTCCTTCCTTCCTTCCTTCCTTCCTTCCTTCCTTCCTTTCTCTCTTTCTTTTTTTTTTTTGTGTGGTTTTTGGGTCACACCCGGCAGTGCTCAGGGGTTACTCCTGGCTCCATGCTCAGAAATTGCTCCTGGCAGGCACGGGGGACCATATGGGACGCCGGGATTTGAACCGATGACCTTCTGCATGAAAGGCAAACGCCTTACCTCCATGCTATCGCTCCGGCCCTCTTTCTCTCTTTCTTTCTTTCTCTCTTCCTTCCTTCCTTTCTTCCTTTCTTCTTCCTTTCTTCCTTCCTTCCTTCCTTCCTTCCTTCCTTCCTTCTTTCCTTCCTTCCTTCCTTCCTTCCTTCCTTCCTTTCTTTCTACTTTCCTTCCTTCCTTCCTTCCTTCCTTCCTTCCTTCCTTCCTTCCTTCCTTCCTTCCTTCCTTCCTTCCTTCCTTCCTTCCTTCCTTCCTTCCTTCCTTCCTTCCTTCCTTCCTTCCTTCCTTTTACAACTGTGCAAAAAAAAAAAAAAAAAGAAAGAAATGTCTCTTTTACAACTGTGCAAACAGGGCTAAGGACAACTATACCTTTATTTTTTGGCCACACCTGGCAGCTCTCAGGGGTTACTTCTGGGTCTACACTCAGAAATCGCTCCTGGCAGCTTGGGGGACCTTATGGGATGCCGGAAATTGAACCAGGGTCCATCCTGGGTTGGCCTTGTGCAAGGCAAACACCCTGTCACTGTGCTATCATTCCAGACCAGGTACTTCCTTTTTTATTTTTTTTCCGACACCCATCCTTTCTCTAGTGCATATTTTCTGCCTCCCATGTCCCTAATTTGCTTCCTACCCACCCCCTTCCCTCTCTCATGATTGCCTGTATGTCAGACATTTTACCTGCCCCTCTTGTGCGCACGCTCTTCATATTTTTTTGTTTTAAACATTTCCACCAGTATTTTCTACTGCTTCAGAGGACTAAATTTAGAAGAAATTATAGAAACTTTGAATCATAACCAATTTCTACTTACACTCAAAGTTGATTTGTATGCATCTTGAGGAAGGAGGAGGCACACATGGCAGTGCTCTGTGGTGACCATGAAGTATTGAAGACAAAACCTGGGCTTCCAGCATGTAAAGCCATCCAGCCTGGCTCAAGTTCATAGCTTTTTGGCTTTCCCCATAATGTCCACATATACTGCAATACCTCTCATTTTTTATGACTTTGTTGACATTTAATATACACAATAAGTGGTGCTCATTTTAAATATGAACTTTGTTGGGCTGGATAGTCCACAGGGTCATGCAGGGGAGCTTTAGATCACATTTGCACACCTTCCATCCTGTTGACCCCATTTCAATTCCTGAACTACTTATGGTCCTTAAGCACTTCCTTAGTATATAGCCAGGAGTAGCCCCTGAGCACCACTGGGCATGTCTCAAACTTTTACCTTCCAAATAAAATTTTTAAGTGTATTTGGTAAAGGCACACACACACACATACACACACACGCACACGCACACAAACACAGCACATCACCTAGAAAACATCTCCCTTCAAGCCTTTCTTGTCAACCTCCCAACCACCCTCAAACTACCACTGATCTATTTTCTGTTACTATAGATGTATAGTCTCTTTAAGAGACTTGATTATATATGGACTGTGCATTAGGTATTTGGAGGTAGAGGTTGGGATTCTTTCACTGAGCACAATTAGTAGGCAATTCATGCACTGTTGCACATGCTATGGTGAAACAACCCAAGTTTGGATAGTGTGAAACTTTCACCTGATTCCTTTACAATGACATGCTTGAAAATATTTTTCTTTTTTCTTTTTTTTTTTTTTTTGGTTTTTGGGCCACACCCGGCGATGCTCAGGGGTGACTCCTGGCTGTCTGCTCAGAAATAGCTCCTGGCAGGCACGGGGGACCATATGGGACACCGGGATTCGAACCAACCACCTTTGGTCCTGGATCGGCTGCTTGCAAGGCAAACACCGCTATGCTATCTCTCCGGGCCCCGATTGAAAATATTTTTAAGGACTGACTCTTCTTCCATGTTGTACAGACATTATTCCCTGTTTTACCAATAACTGACAAGTGAATTCCCATTTAGTAAACAAGTAGAGAAGACTCACTGGTTTTGGTTCTGACGCCTAACTCCTTTTAGAAAAATTTTCTTATACACTCATAACAGTCCTTGCCCAAACATAGCTTTTGTCAGACTCCACCTCTCTTTGAGCACGGAGTCAGCGTTACACATCAATCTGGTGCCCTCACTCCACCAATTTGCACTTGCTTCGGGTGGCCTATTCTGTGCCACCCCAGCCAGTCAGGTTAGCCTTTGCTGAAACTCACTGGCTTCTTACTAAAAGTCTGCTCTGGAAGCTGCTTGTACATTCATCCTTCACTTTTGATCATTTGTTTTTGGTTTTGGGTCATACCAAGTAATGCTTAGGGGTTACTCTTGGCTCTGTGCTCAGAAATCACTCCTAGAGGTGCTTGGTGAACAAGAGATCCACCTGGTGGATCGTTATGAGGTGCCAGGGGTTGAATGTGGGTAGGCCATGTGCAAGGCAAGCGCCCCACCAACTGTTTTATTATTCTGCCCTTAACCTTTACTTTTCAGCACCAAAGCTAGAAAATCACTTTTATAGTCCTAGAAAGGAACAAGAGACTGACTTTCTTTTATTTTTGTTTTTGTTTTTGGGTCACACCCGGCAGTGCTCGGGCATTACTCCTGGCTCTACTCTCAGAAATTGCTTCTGGCAGGCTCGGGGGACCATATAGGATACCGGATTCGAACCACCGTCCTTCTGCATAGAAGGCAAATGCCTTACCTCCATGCTACCTCTCCGGCCCCATAAGAACATTTTCTAAAGTCAGTCAGTCATTCAGTCAGACTAATGTCTATTCCCTCAAATCTAAGTTAATCAAATTTAAGGCCCTTTTTCTTTAAACAGGTATTTCTGGAGGTGCAATGGTCTAATGTGCTAATCCTTCCTCATTCAGGGCACCATCGCCTATGTCCCCCAGCAGGCATGGATTCAGAATGGCACTATCAAGGATAACATCCTTTTTGGCTCAGAAATGGAAGAAAAGAGGTACCAGCAAGTTCTGGAGGCCTGTGCCCTCCTCCCTGACTTGGAAATACTGCCTGGAAGAGACCTGGCAGAGATTGGAGAAAAGGTACTTGGGCCCCAAAGAACCTTGGTGGATGAAAAAATTGTGAACTGAAAACACAGGATGTGTGATTGAAAAGGCAGGCCAATTTTGGTGGTTGTACCTGGAATAAAATGAAAAAATGTGAAATTGCATAGTATTTTATACCCCCTCTAACCCCCCCCACCCTCAAGAAAAACCTTCTCAAAGGGTACAATAATTCAATGGGTAGGACACTATCTTTGCATGAAGTTAACCTGGTTTTGATGTCCAGGACTCCATATGGTTCCCTGAGTCCAGTAGGAGAAATCCTGAGCGCAAAGCCAGAAGAAATCCCTGAGCACCACTGGGTGTGGCTTCAAAACAAATATCAAAGTTCTCAGCATTACAAAACATGTTGTACCTGTAAACAAATAGAGAAATTATGTACTTGAAAGGAAAGGTAATGATCTGAGGGCCTGGAAGATTGGTTACCATTGGCAGCTGGCCCGAGACTGACCTCAGAGTGGAGAAAAAGAGGTGGCACCAAACTTTGGAATCCAATGTTTCTCTGCAATACAGAAGGTGCTAGTAATCTGATTTGAGTACTTACAATTGTAATGAAGTATTTTTTCTTGTTATCAAATGTCTTTCTTAGCAAGAGGTTTTAAATGACTATGCTGTATCCATTCTATAAAATAATATTTGTTTAGAAATCCTGGTTATTTCTTCCTATTACTAAAAATAAATATAGCAGTTTTTAAGGGACAAGTGGTTTGGAAGTGTTATAAACAATAACTTGGGCTGGAGTGATAGTACAGCAGGTAGGGCATTTGCCTTGCATGCAGCTGACCTGGATTCCATCCCATATGGTCCCCTGAGCTTGTCAGGATTAATTGCTTAGCTCAGTGTTAGAAATAACCCCTGAGCACTGCAAATTGTGGCCCCCAAACCAAACCAAACCAAACCAAAGTGGAGGACATTAATGGTGGGAAAGTTACACTGGTGAAGGGGGTGTGTGCATTTTATGGCAGAAACCCAATTACAAACTTGTTTGTAATTATGGTACTTAAATAAAGAAATTATTTTAAAAAATATTAAAAATTGGGGCCAGTGAGGTGGCGCTAGAGGTAAGGTGTCTGCCTTGCAAGCACTAGCCAAGGAAGGACCGAGGTTCGATCCCCCAGCGTCCTATATGGTCCCCCCAAGCCAGGGAAAATTTCTGAGTGCTTAGCCAGGAATAACCCCTGAGCATCAAACGGGTATGGCCCCCCCCAAAAGAAACAAAAAATATTAAAAATTAAAGAAAACACACACCAACACTCTAATCAAAGTATGTCTAGCATAATTTTTTTCTCACTGATGTGATGTTGTTCACTAATTCAACATGGATTTATTAGTAGCTGTTGTAGGATTCACACTATTATAAATGCTGGTGTTACATCCATGAACAATGACAAAAAAACAGAGAAAACATTTTTTTCTGTTCTAACTTCACATTTCCACAGGATAGGAAGCAACCATAACTCAAAAGAATGAGTCATTTCCTGGTAGAGAATATTGAGATAAACATTCCTGCTATTATTGGGCCCAAAAGAATTGATCTGAATCAACATCAAAGATTTGGTTACAGGCCGGAGAGATAGCATGGAGGTAAGGCGTTTGCCTTGCATGCAGAAGGCCTGTGGTTTGAATTCCGGCATCCTATATGGTTCCTCAAACCCACCAGGAGCGAATTCTGAGTGTAGAGCCAGGAGTAACCTCTGAGCACTGCTGGGTGTGACCCCAAAAAAGAAACAAACAAACAAACAAACAAATTTGGTTAAAGGCCCATGTAGTAATTCCTCTCCCTTAGCCTCCTACCAGGCAAGTCTCTGGAACTCAGCCTCATGCAAATTCCTTTTTCACCAGGGTATCAACCTCAGTGGGGGTCAGAAGCAGCGGATCAGCCTGGCCAGAGCCACCTATCAGAAGTCAGACATCTATATTCTGGATGACCCCCTATCTGCTGTGGATGCTCATGTGGGAACACACATTTTCAATAAGGTCTTGGGTCCCCAAGGCCTATTGAAAGACAAGGTGAGAAATGAGTGGCTAACGAAGTCACTGGTGGGAAGTGTGGGCTCATCTCTGGCAGCTGCTGTCAGAAGCGTATTTTCTGGTTCACTTGCTCCTGGGCTGCTATAAAGATGGCAGAGTCAGACGAGCCTCTGTAAGAGGGTGCCACATTCTGTAGCCTTCACCTCTAAGCCTTAGGCTGGAGTTTGGGGCTTATACTGCAATGGGGTTTCTTAGACTCATTCTGGGGCACTGATTTTGAGTCTCGTGGGATGACTGAGTATGATTTAAAAGTGCTTTGAGGGCTGGAGAAATTAATTATATTTAGTTTTTGTTTCCAGTTACTGTCACAGAATCCTTTAGTCTTTGCATCTCCCGCGTGAGAGCCATGTCTTCTGTTATTCTTGGTGAGCCATCTGTGTTGGCTGCACATTTATGCAGAGGCTAGAATTCCTCCTCTCTCAGGACAGGCCTATGAACCAGAAGCTGAGTGAGGAGCCAGTGAAAGGGCAGGAGAAAGAGAGTGAGCAGGTTATGCAAACTCTTGAGCAATGAGATTCAAAGAGCATTGGGGCTAATGAAGGTACTTAGGTGCTGGGGGGGGGGGCACCCCTGTTGAATTCAGGCATGTTTTACCTAGACATACCACCCTGCAGGAACCCCATCCTGGTGCCTTGTTATAGGCGTTGCTTCTCTTTGACTGTGGGTGAGTTGTATCTTTTATAACAACCCAGCTAAGTATGAAAAAAATTCCTGAGTTTGGAGAATTCAGGAAGGCCTCTCAGAAGAGTTAGCTTTGATCTGAGACTTTAAGGTATTCCAGGAAAGAGGACCTTGTGCCTGTATGGCTGTGAAGTAGGGAAAAGGGCATGAAGGTTTGGGTTTTAGTACAGAGAACTACCTTATTACTCACCAGTGAGTACCTTTCTTTCTTACGATGAACCCCTGTTTTCTTAGCCTATGAAAAAAGAAAAAAAACATAAAGGATACCCACCAACATTCCTATTCCAGGAAGGGCTAGGGCCCAAGACAGTGTTTTACTCTGCAATGGGTCTAAAGTGCTCGATCTAGTACATTTAGTCAATTAGTTTTATTGTTTAGCTGGTTAGTGAAAGAAGCAGGTAGTTAGCACTTCAGTTAGTTTTTTCTTTAGTTATATGGAGGGATCTTGATCTCAAGTGGCATTCCTATGCTCAACTTTTGGCTCTCTAGAAAATTGAAGGAGAATGTGTGTAGGACAAGCCTTGTTTATCTGAGTGAGCAATCTCATAATGACTGGAGGCTCATCTCAGTCATTGTGTCAGATTTTTGGATATATTGCTGGGAAGGAAAGAGGTCAAGAGCTTGGGTGGCATTTTGAACCAAAGCCCCACCACAAAATTTTTTTTATAGAAGATGGTAGTCACAGGGAAGTTGCCACACATTAGTTTTCTTTTCACAGACTCGACTTTTGGTTACACATGGCATTCAGTTTCTTCCCCAAGTGGATGAGATTGTCGTTCTGGGAAATGGCACCATCCTGGAAAAGGGATCCTACAGCTCACTACTGGCCAAGAAAGGATTGTTTGCTAAGTACCTGAAGACTTTTGCAAAGCAGACAGGATCCGAGGGAGAGGCCACAGGTGAGTAAGAATGGGACCAAGGTAACACCGGTGAATGGGGATGGGGCGATGGGAATTGAACTTCCACAGCCACTCTCTGACTTCCATAGCCAGTAAAATGTATTTGTGGGGTTGGAGCAATAGCCAGTGGGTAGGGCGTTTGCCTTGCATCTGGTTGACCAAGGTTCAATCCTCAGCCTGCCAAGAGTAATATCTGAGTGCAGAGCCAGGAGTAAACACTGAGTGCTGCCAGGTGTGACCAAAAAACCAAAAATATATATATATTTGTAAGTGAATCTGCCCTGTGTATTCTAATTTTCTAGATTTAGAACTCTACCTCTGCCAAGCTTAAGTCCCCCTGAGTCTCCCATACTATTGAAGGGTTTGATTTGAAGTTTGGGGTGATTTGCTCTTGTGGAAGAAACACCAGAGCACAGAGACATATCCCCCCTTTTCAAGTTACACGTCCCATCAACTTCCCTCAAGCACATGAAAAGTGCTTGCTGATGAGTCTCATAGGCTGGTCTATCTCTGTACTGTGAAATCCCTAAAGAGCCTTTATAGGGGCCGGAGAGATAGCACAGCGGTGTTTGCCTTGCAAGCAGCTGACCCAGGACCTAAGGTGGTTGGCTCGAATCCCAGCATCTCATATGGTCCCCTGTGCCTACCAGGAGCTATTTCTGAGCAGATAGCCAGGAGTAATTCCTGAGCACCGCCAGGTGTGGCCCAAAAACCAAAAACAAACAAACAAAAAAAAAAGAGCCTTTATAGCAGGTTCTGGATGAAAATGTTATAGCCACTGAATGTTTTAAATAGAGAAATGTCTGTCAGTTAAGTGGTGTCATGTATGCCAGTGGAGCAACCCAGGTATCTCCATCACTGGGATTACTACTGAGTGCTGGTCAACAATGGAGTTTTATTTTTTGGGGTCCTTCTTGAGGCCTGCTTAGTTCTGTGGGTATATGTCAGTGAACATTTCAGGTGTGTCAGGACTGAGAAATAAAGATCTGGAAGGGACCAGAGTGTTCCAAAAGTTAGGTGGATAGTGGGTATTAGCTACAGATCTTGATGTTGGGAGTAGATTGTGGTCCTATGGTTGAAGTAGGCAGTGGTTTACGTTCCTACACCATGAGTTTGAGTGCAGTGGTTGGCAGGGCAGGAACAAAGAGCAGGATGGGAACAACAGGGATATGTGGAGAGTAAAGTAGGATCCCAGGAAAGGAAGAAAGGAGTTAAGGGCTGGAGAGAGTATAGGAGGGAAGGTGATTGCCTTACATGCAGCCAATCCTGGTTCAATAACCAGCACTGTATAAGTTCCCTGAGCACCATGAGGTGTGGCTTCAAAAACAAACAATCCCCATGTACACACAGATACATACATAAAACAATCTCCTCAAACCCTCCCCAAAGGTAGGAGTTGGAACTTTCTAGTCTTTATATATCCTATTACTGGCCTTGAAGAAACAGAATATACCTGTCTAGGTAGGGAGTTATGGTTCAAACAAAGGCAATGGCTGATATTGGGTTCCCCCAGATACTGTCTGGATACCACTTATACACAAATTGGGTAGTTTTCTGTTTTGTTTTGTTTTGTTTTTGGTTCTTGGCCACACCTGGTAGTGCTCAGGGGTTATGCTTGACTCTTCACTCAGAAATTGTTCCTGGCAGGCTCAGGGGACCATATGGAATGCAGGAATAAAACCTGGATCCACCCCAGGTTGACTGAGTACAAGGCAAATGCCCTACAGCTATGCTCTCTCTCCGGCCCAAACTATTTTCTTATCATAACATTTTCCCCCCTGATTTTACTGGATCTGAGTTTCTAAATTATCTCTGGACACTCATGTCCCAGGAACAGTTTTCAAAGTAGCCTGTGAAAGTCCTGGTTTCAATGAATATTAAGAAGTCACTTCTGCTCAGTCAGGAAAGTCTCAGGTCCTGGGATGTGCTGTACTGGTTCTGAGACTCAAGGTTTAGAATGAGAGATGGTAGAATAAAGAGAGGGCAGGAGGACAAGGTGAGTCCTATCGACTTTGAGTTTGTTTTCCACTGTAATTGCTGCTGTAATGAAGCATTTTTCATTGGGTGGCTTAAACAGAAATGGGCCTGGTGAGATAGTATGGCAGGTAGGGTGCTTGCCTTGCATGCAACAGAACTAGGTTTGAATCCTTGAAATGCCCAAGGTCTCCCAATTCATGCCAGGAGTAATCCCTGAGTATAGAACCCAGAGCAGCCCCTGAATATAGATAAGAGTAAATCCTGAGAACAGCCAGATATGTCTAAACAACTATGACAACATAAATGTCTTGTTACATAGTTCTGTAATTTAGAAATCCAATGTTAAGGGTTGGACAGGACCGGTTTCTCTAGAAGGAAATAGGGATGGATTTGTTCCAGGCCTCTCATGAAGCTGCTGATGTGGATCAATAATCTTTGGATTGTAGATCCCCACATCAATCTCTACTTTTATCTTCCAACTTGTATACATTCAATGTTCAAACTGCACTCATTTTTTTAATCAGGACATCAGGCTTTGGGTTTAGTAGGGCTCTTCCTATACCATCTAACTAATTATATATACCATCACTGTACTTCCAAATTAGGTCATAGTCTGAGGTCATGGAGATAACCTTTAAGTTTGGGGGAGACACAACTCCATTCCTAGCACCTTTTCTGGTGCTCCAATTCTTATTTTTCTCATGTGCCAAATGCATTGATCTTTCTCTTAACATTCCCAAAAGTCTTATCAGCTGTCAAGAATATTATCTATGTGTCAATTTAAAATCCCCTAATTGTGTCATCTGAATCATCCAGATCAGTTGTGAGTAGACCTGAAGGTTATAGAGAAATGTTTCTCTCTAACTATGATGCTGTAACTGTAGGCAGGTTTCCTGAAATTGCAGTGCAGGGTTGGAGAGATAGTACAGTGGGAAATGCACTTGCCTTGTACACTGCTGATCTGGATTCGATCCCAGGCATATAATATGTTCCTCTGAGCACTGCCTAAAGTGATTCCTTAGTATAGAGCTATGAGTAACCTGAGAAAGAAGGCTCAGGCTCCAAAACCAGGACCTGGAGAGACATGGATCTGGAAGCAAACACTGATGCAGGAAATAATCCACACAGTTAAAAGGGGTAAAAAACTGGTTTAGGAATTCCAGCATGCAAGCTAGGAATTCCAACATGCAAGCCAGAAATTTCAACACACAATCCAGGAATTCCAACACACAAGCCTTCCCCTCCTAAGAGGTTAGTGGAGGAAGACCAGAGAATGAATTTATGGCCTTCCTGAGACCTGGGCTTTTAATTATCAAGAACCAGACTACACTCTAGGGTGGAGAATGAATACAGAGTAGGCATATCCAACAATAATCCCTGAGCATTGTCCATTGTAGCCCCAAAGCAAAACAAAACAAAACAAAACAAAACAAAGACCCCCAAGCAGTAACAACAACAACAAAAGGATCCTAAAATGAAGCAAACAAAAATTGTTTCACTACCCCAGAAATGAGACTGATGAAGTACAGATAGTCTACTCTGAAACAGAATGATCAGAGGGCTAAGAGGAGTCTTTAATCCCAAGAATATCTATAACCCCTGGGCCAGAGAGATAACATGGAGGTAAGGCATTTGCCTTGCATGCAGAAGGACGGAGGATCAAATCCCGGCATCCCAAATGGTCCCCCAAGCCTGCCAGGAGCGATTTCTAAGTGTAGAACCAGGAGAAACCCCTGAGCGCTGCCGAGTGTGACTCCCCCGCCCCACCAAAAAAAGAATATCTATAACCCATCTAATGGCAATGCCATTAGATTATTTTATTTTGGTTTTTGGTCTGCTTCCAGCGGTGCTCAGGGTTTACTCCTGGTTCTGTACGCAGAAATTTATTTCTGGAGACCATATGGGATACCGAGATTGAAATCAGGTGTGGGCAAAGCAAATGCCCTATTCACCGTATTATCTCTCCAGCCACAAAATTCTATTAGATTTTAACATTTGGTGATAATCTTCTTGGGCTTAATACTTTATTTTTCAGGCCCATGGGCCTGGTGGTGGTATCTCCCTTTTAACTATAGTGGGCACTGTAGGCTTCTGAAATGCTTTCATGTCCCTTTCTTGAGGAATAGCACACTTTCCTAGCAGGACAGCTTGAACACCCACTTCTAGTCTGATCCCCAGTACCACTTGCACACAGACTTATATGGCTTCCCACTGCTGATTTTCTCTATTTGGCAATAACTCAGCCTCATAATTTCCTTTACTCTTCAGACTGAGATCGAACAGCAGGAGAAAGTGGTAATCTGGAGAGTAGGAATATTCCAGAAGGCACCAGATGAGGAAGTAGTTTCAGATAATAATCAGATAATAGCTGATTTGTAACATTTGTCCCACTAATCAATATGGTTCCCCATGTAGAGTTTCTATCAATTTATTTTAATTTCAAGAAGAGAATTTTAAGTTGACATTCACGCCTGTCAGTCAATTCTGGCAGTTCTTACTCTTCTGACAACCTATTGCAACTCAAGATTTCTTTCCTGTGCCAGGAAAGAAAACGAGAAATTCTTGGCCATATTCTTTCTCCCATTGGATTCCTTTCTCATCTCTCTCTTGGAAGTTCACAATGGAGAGCTCTACCAATAAATTGTATTTTTTGAGTCAGTGCTCCCATTCCACTTTGTCTCTGAGACCTTTTGCTAAGGCAGCAGGATCAAGAAAAGGCTTCTCTTCCCATAGTTCGTGTAGAAGGCCATATCAGCTTGGGCAGCTCTCCCCTAACCTCCCTGTGTCTCCTAGTCAATGAGGATAGTGAAGAAGACGAGTGTGGTCTCATGCCTAATATGGAGGAAGTTCCTGAGGACGCTGTCTCCTTGGCCATGAAAAGAGAAAACAGCCTTCGAAGAACACTTAGTCGCAGGTGGGTGATCTGCTTAGTTTGCAGTGGGCTCTCCTTTCATTTCTTCTCACTGTTTCCTGTCTCTCTGGGACTTTTCCTGAGGGCAGGGATATGGCAGGCATGCCCAGCTCTTCCTTTCTTTCCATGAACGGGAAGGAGCACTGGGGTAATCTATTTCACCCAGGATCAGACTGAAATGTGCTTTGAGGCACCGTGACATGTGTGCAAGACCCAGGAAGCCCTTGGGAAAGCTTGTCATCTTTCAGTTCTAGGTCGGGTATCAGGCATCGGAAGTCTCTAAAGAACTCTTTGAAGACACAGAATATGGCTCCTCAGAAGCAGGAGGAGAAACAAGTGAAAGGACAAAAGCTCATTGAGAAGGAATTCATGGAAACTGGCAAGGTGACCACTGCAATATGCAGCCCTGTGGGGGGTGACCCACCAAAGGCAGGGAGGGCTGGACAGATTAGAGTCTGTGGAATGTGGTCATCGTCCAGCTCCCGGATTCAGGAGGGATGTGCCTCCTGAGCCTGGCAAATCTTTCCAACATCTTCATGATGTTGGTAGCAGCTCTAGACTTTCAAATTGTACTTCCCTGGAGAATGACCTTTCTGGGAATAGTCTCACACCACATCTCATGATTTTGTTCTGATAGGTGTAGAAAATGGCAGCACTGCTTTATGGTGCAGCTCTGAGATCCAGAGAATACAAACATCTCAGTCTCGTAGCAGTAATTCAAATGATTAAAACTTAAAACCAGGGGCCGGAGCAGCAGAGCAAGCGGTTCGATCCCCCAGTGTCCCATATGGTCCCCCAAGCCAGGAGCGATTTCTGAGCACATAGTCAGGAGTAACCCCTGAGCATCACTGGGTGTGGCCCAAAAACAAAAACAAAACCCAAAAACAAAAATTAAAACCACAAAATCTGTCATCTCCAAGTTTTCTATCTTTCCCTTTTCACATCTAGATGCTCATTAATAACAGGACAACCAGTTCCCCTGCTTTGTTTCTTAGCAGTGTTCTCCTGGCCTAGTGTGGAAAGACCACAGGTTACCAAACTTTTTTCCCTACTAGTCACATTTCCACCTATTGCACTTGGGTGCTTATGACTGCCATTGCACTTGGCATTATGAGCAGTTCCTCCCAAACCCATCAGAAATTCTACTAATATGGAAGTGGGGCTTTGCAGGTGAAATCCATCAACTATCTGAAATACCTACAAGCCATTGGATGGGTCTTTATATTCTTCATCGTCTTCTCCTATGTCTTAAATTCTGTGGCTTTTATTGGATTCAACCTCTGGCTCAGTGCTTGGACTGGGGACTCTAAAATTTACAATAGCACCAACTACCCAGCCTCTCAGAGGGACATGAGAGTCGGCGTCTATGGAGCTCTAGGAGTAGCACAAGGTATGTCTGATCTAACACAGCCTGATCTCTACAACTGTGCAAATGTTAGCTTACACAATCGTGTGTGTTTTCGGGTGTTTGCATAATGTCATGCTGCTTCCATAATCTGTTTGGACCATGCATTTTGCCTGGGGTCAGGGGAAAAGTGGCCCTGGTATCTTTGACAACAATCTTTAGGAATAGGGGTGGGGGGTCAGAATGATAGTACAGTAGATTGGATGCTTGCTTTGCATTGCAGAAAACCTGGATTCAACCCCTAGTATTCCATACAGTCCCTTGAGCACTACCAGGAATGATCTCTGAGAAATGAGTCAGAAATAAGCCCTGAAGGTTGCAAGATATGGTCTAAAAACCAAAATTAAAAAAAAAAAGAAAAGTGAGCCTATGCAAACAATAATTACCACTCTAACACCGTTTTTACTGTGCTCCTTTGACTCTAATCCTTAAGAAAAACAACCCACTTAAACTTTTGAGGTTAACTTAAACTAATATGCATGTGCATGGAAATGTAAAAAAGTACTTTGCCTTCAATGTTTAGGGAGTTACATAAGTTTTATGTCTTTAGATTGCTTTGTGTGCTGCTAAGAAATATTATGTACTACAATCTGGGGACTTGAGGGACCAAGTAATTTTACATGGGTTCTGTTTTGCTTTCCTTAATGTTCTTTGGCTGAAAGTTCAAAGTTCAGATATCAGCAATGGGACTACTGAGAATTCTGTTTATGGGTGATTGTCCTTCCACTGTAACTTTACCTTGTCCTCTTTCTTTGCATCTTTGTTCTCATAATTAAAAATAAAAAATTAATAAAAAAAAAGAAAGGAACCAGTCTTCAGGGGGCTGGAGTGATAGCAAAGCAGTAGGGCATTTGCCTTGCATGCAGCTGACCCAGGATGGACTTCAATTCAATCCCCTGGCATCCCATATGATCCCCTGAGCCAGGAGTGACTGCATAGCCAGGAATAACCCCTGAGAGTCACTGGATGTGGCCCCCAAAACAAAACAAAAACAAAAGAAACTAGTCTTCAGGAATCTCTGTGCATGATACTGATGAAACTGCTTCAATTTCTAGGCCTGTCTGTACTCATGGCAAATATCTTGTGTGCACATGGTTCCAACCATGCATCCAACATCCTCCACATGCAACTGCTGAACAATATGCTGCGTGCACCCATGAGTTTTTTTGACACGACACCCATAGGTCGGATTGTAAACAGGTTTTCTGGAGTAAGTAACTAAGGGACTTAAGATGTTAAGTTTGTACGTTAAAGATCTTCCATTTCTGACAGGAAACATTAAATCTCATTTCCTCACATCCCCTGGGAAGTATTGTGTAAATCCAGTTTTTGGTTCAGCCAGCAGGCAAATGTTTCTTGAGTATTCTGGGAATACAGAGTTAAACAGCTCTGGCACTTAAAAAAGCTCACCATGGAGCAAAAGAGCAAGCGGCAAGGAAGGAACGAATGCTGACAGAACATGGCAAACACCAATATTTATGGTGTGTATCAGAACAAGAGGATGATAGGAGGACTGGAGAGATAGTATAGCGAGCAGGGCACTTGTCCTACACATGCAGCTGACTTGGTAGTATCCCCAGCATCCCAGATGGTCCCCTGAGGCCACCAGGAGTAAACCCCAAGCTGGGTTTACTGGGTGTGGATATCCCCCAAATAAAGAGGGAACAGCATCAGCACATGCTATGATTGCACAGAGGTAGAGCAAGGATAACCCTTTTGTCAGTCTGCCCCCACCCTGAAACTGCCATCTTTGATGCATTGGGAATAAGGCCATCAAAGGGCCCAGAGCTCAGTGGCAGGACTCCTGCCTCACAAGTGGAGACTGAGATTGCTGCTGCATGCACCAAGTATGATGCAGATCTGCTGTCTGGATTCTGGCAGCACAGGCCAGTGGGCAAAAGCATCACATGAAAAGAGTTTGACCCCAGTGAGCATCTCAATTGAAAAAGCATATGAGAGGTTTAGCAGGTAGAGCTCTGTGGTTATAAATGATTTAATAAATGGGACAAACAGGGAGTTCTCTAAGGGTTTCTTTGTCCAGTCTATTGAAAAGATAAGAATGGCTGCCATCTCTGTGAGGAAGGTTTCAGAAGGATGAAGACATGATAGAAGTGAGATTGTTTGGGGCTGAGCAGAATGTTCCATTGTGAATGAGGATCGCGAAACACTTGAATGAATGAAGGAATCCCTGGGAAACCAAGCTCAAAGGGCCTCAGGCTAAGATGCCAATGCTATGAGAGGTCATTAAACCACCCCCCACCTCTCCTAACTCTGCTCCCTAGGATATTTCCACGGTGGATGACACACTACCTATGTCCCTGCGCAGCTGGATTTTGTGCTTCCTGGGCATCATCAGCACCCTGGTCATGATCTGCTTGGCGGCTCCCGCCTTCATCATCGTCGTCATTCCTCTCAGCATCATTTATGTGTTTATTCAGGTAGCATTGGACAGAGCTTCCTTCCTTTTTTTTTTTGTTTTTGTTTTCTAGCAGTGCTCAGGGGTTACTCCTGGCTCTGCACTCAGAAATCATTCCTGGCAGGCTCGAGGAATCATATGGGACGCTGGGGATCGAACCCAGGATGGCCATGTATAAGGCAAATGCCCTACCCACTGTGCTATCACTTTGGCCTACCTTTGTCCATGGAAGAGCTCTCTGGGTTTCTAAGCCTTTATTCCTTCATTTAGTCCTGATCACTTCATTCCTCTTCAGCATCTTTTCGGTTCTGACACACATACTAGATGAAGAGCCACAGGGCACTGCCTGAAACTGCAGTGCCAGCCCTCCTGTTCTCACTCCCCAGAAGCAGAGTAGGACAGAGTCTTGTATGGAGCTCATACTGCTTTGAGGGTGGCTCTGAGAGAGTCTTGGTGCCCTGTAAGACCACCCTCCCTCCTCAGCCATTACAGTTCATGCTTCCAGACAAGTTGCACTTGGCTGCCTGGCTGCTCCCTTGGTTGGGGATATAAGTTATTTCTGGGTTAGAAGATGAGGTAGTGGGGAAGTCCTTGAGCTGAATTCAGACAATGCAGATTCAATTTCTGGCACCCCAGATGGTCTCCCAATCGCCTCTAGAAATGATCTCTGAGCAGAACTATGAGTCAGCTCTGAGCACAGCTATTTGCGCCTTCCCCTACTTCCAGTGCAATGAATGCAATGTAATTTGGTTTTGTTTTATTTTTGTTTTTGGCCATACTTGGTGGCACTAACGGGTTATCCCTGGCTCTGTGCTCAGAAATTGCTCCTGGCAGGCTCAGGGGACCATATGGGATGCTGGGGATCAAACCCGGGTCTGGGGCCCGGAGAGATAGAACAGCGGCGTTTGCCTTGCAAGCAGCCGATCCAGGACCAAAGGTAGTTGGTTCGAATCCCGGTGTCCTATATGGTCCCCCGTGCCTGCCAGGAGCTATTTCTGAGCAGACAGCCAGGAGTAACCCCTGAGTGCTGCTGGGTGTGGCCCCCCCAAACAAAAAACAAAAAACAAAAAACAAACCCGGGTCTGTCCCGAGTCAACTGTGTGCAAGGCAAATGCCCTGCCGCTGTGCTATTACTCTGTCCAATGCAATATAAAAAATGTTTATTTACTTGTCTCTAAACAGACACTGGAACACTTCAAGTTCAGAGCAGGTCCTGAGATCTCTGCGTTCACATGCCGGGCAGGCAGTATTGGGGCTACGAGCCTCAGCTTTGCTCCTCTATCTCTTTCTAGCCTGCCCCTATATCACTCCTGTCATTCCACTCCATTCAGTTGCCTTCTAGAGGCCACTTTTCTAACCCTGCAGAGACTGGTTTGTGACCAACTCAGGCACATTATCGAGGTGAACATGGATAAGTTGACAAAATGAGTTTGTCTTAAAAAACATCTCTCAAAATATGCCAAATTCTTTTTTTTGACCTCCTCTGTGGCTCCTAGTCCCCTGGTCATCCCCACATCTCTGTCCTGGCTCTGCTCTGCATGTTGGTTCCAGGGACAGGGCCATCCATCCTGCTCAGATGAAAGCTGTGCCCATGCAAGAACAAGGCAGCAGGACCTGGCAAGGGGAGGGAGTGATGGTGCCATAGAATTGCATGACCCACTGACTCTCACTTTTGGGTCCAGATAGTTTATGTGACAACCTCCCGCCAGCTGAGACGCCTGGACTCAGTCACCAGGTCCCCCATCTACACCCACTTCAGCGAGACTGTGTCGGGTCTGCCTGTGATCCGGGCCTTTGAGCACCAGCAGCGATTCCTGAAGCACAATGAGAAGGCAGTCGACACCAACCAGAAGTGCGTCTTCTCCTGGATCACCTCCAACAGGTAAGCTTGCCCTGCAGACTAACACCTGGGGTTTCTGCATGGTTGGCACTCACTGTGGGAGCAGGGATGTGCGTGAACATGAGGTACCAAAGAAACCAAGAGAAGATAGTGGGTAGCCTGCCCAACTGCCACAGGCCAGCTGGGTAAACTGTCTTTGCTTCTTGGTAGATAGTCTCTGGTTTTCTTCTGTGTCCTTCATGGCTGGAGCCTCTTCCCATCTAGGCAGGAGTGAAACCACATAGTAGAGCCTTGGGTAGCTCAGGCTCTAGACCTGGCAGCAGTGGACAGGATGGGTAGATGGATGTTCTCTAATTCCTGAGACTGTCTGCACTGGCAGAGCGCCCTTCTTTGGGGTGGCATTGAGTTGGCAGGGAGTGAGCTGGCAGCTCGAACTAAGAAATGGAGTCTCCATGCTGAGAAAGGGAGAATTCTCTTTTTCTCCTGTCTCCTGAGACCCTGGTGAAACACGGGGTATCCTGGATGCAGTAAAACATGAATAATAATCCACATGAATCTGAGGGGTTAAGGGCAAACTAAGGCTGCTCTGTGGAACTTGGAACTTGGAGGGTTAGGAATTTGCTGGAAAGGTAGTTTATTTCTGAGAGTTTATTGTTTTCCAAGAAGGAATCAGGCCTCTACCTCAATCATATTGCCTACCTTCCCTATCCATCTTTGCCCCCAACCTCATCCTGGTTTCCTCATTGTGGAATAGGTATAGGCATTGCTTGTTGGTATACACACCAACATGGTGGGTACATTTTATTCAATAAAGTCCTTTTCTTCATAGTGGGGCCACCTCTTTTGCTGTTTGGGGACTAGAGATCAAGTCCAGAGCTTCATACGTGCAAGATGTTTGCCTACTACTGTGCCCATCTCTGACCCTGGTCAAGTCATTGTAAATTAAACAGTCTCTGGTTTTGGTCTCTGCAAGTGGCTGCAACCTTTAGAGCACCCCCTAACTGCTTCCCTGCTGCATGCAGGACAGCACACTCCTCCCTTCTACTGATTTGCAGAGGCAGTTGAGGCAGCGCTGAAGCAGCTGTCTCCCTGTCTGCTCTAAAATAATATTTGGGTTTTCATGAACTGGAGGTAACACCCAGCAAAACTCCTTCCTTTTTGCTCAATGGTCACTCCTGGTGGTGCTCTGGGGATCCTCTATGGTTCTGGGGATCAAACTGGGGTTGACTACATATAAAGGAAGCATCTAACCCCTGTATTATCTCTTTAACCTCTGCTTGGAATATTTGTTGAGATGCACAGTTATTTATCTTGGTTTGGGGGCCACACTTAGGTGCTCTCAGGGCTTGTTCCAAGCTCTGTTCTCAGGTAATGCACCTAATGAAGTTCAGAGGGAACTTATGGGGCCCTGGGGGTCAAATCTTGTCTTGCGTGTGGTTGGCCATGTGCAAGACAAGAGCCTTACTACACTCTGGCCTCAATATACACATTTTTGGATCCCATCCTATACACTAAAATCCTATCTCCTGCGGGAAAGTACAAAATTTTGCATGAATTTTTGTATTATAATAGTTCCCGGGCCCGGAGAGATAGCACAGCGGTGTTTGCCTTGCAAGCAGCCGATCCAGGACCAAAGGTGGTTGGTTCGAATCCCGGTGTCCCATATGGTCCCCCGTGCCTGCCAGGAGCTATTTCTGAGCAGACAGCCAGGAGTTACCCCTGAGCAACGCCGGGTGTGGCCCAAAAACCAAAAAAAAAAAAAAAAAATAGTTCCCGCAGATAATTATTTTTCTTCTTCTTCTTTTTTTTTTTTTTTTTGGTTTTTGGTTTTTGGGCCTCACCTGGTGATGCTCAGTAGTTACTCCTGGTTCTGCACTCAGAAATTACTCCTAGGGCTGGATAGATAGCATGGAGGCAGGGCATTTGTCTTGCATGCAGAAGGACAGTGGTTCAAATCCTGGCATCCCATATGGTCCCCTGAGCCTGCCAGGAGTGATTTCTGAGTGTAGAGCCAGGAGTAACTCTGAGCACTGCCGGGTGTGACCCAAAAGCCAAAAAAAAAAAAAAAAGAAATTACTCCTGGCAGGCTTGGGGGACCATATGGGATGCCAGGAATCAAACTCGGGCCCATTTCAGGTTAGCCACATGCAAGGCAAACATCCTACTGCTGTGCTATCTCTCCAGCCCCAAAAGAATTTACTTTGAAAAAAAAAAAAGAGTTTACTTTGGGGATGAGGAGATGACTCCAAAGGTTTAGTACAAGCTTTGCATGTGTGAACCCCCAATTTTATCCCCAGCGCCATCGTTGTCCCCCCAAGAATTGTGTTGAATGTAGACTCTACTACTGCTAAGTGTACTCCCAAAACAAAGCAAGTGATTTGCATCTAAAATCCAGGGTGTTGGGGCTGGAGCAGTAGCATGGAGCAGTAAGGCATCTATCTGCCTTGCCAGTGCTAGCCGAGGACAGGACTGTGTGCGGTTTGATCCCCTGGTGTCCCATATGGTTCCCGAAGTCAGGAGAGATTTCTGAGCGCATAGCCAGGAGTAACCCCTGAGCATCACTGGGTATGACCCAAAAACCAAAAAAAAAATTTTTTTTTAAAAATCCAGAGAGATAGCATAGAGGTAAGATGTTTGCCTTTCATGCAGAAGGACGGTGGTTCGAATCCCGGCATCCCATATGGTCCCCCGAGCCTGCCAGGGGTGATTTCTGAGCATGGAGCCAGGAGTGGCCCCTGAGTGCTGCCGAGTGTGACCTAAAAAAACAAAAACATGGGGCCGGGCGGTGGCGCTAGAGGTAAGGTGCCTGCCTTGCCTGCACTAGCCTTGGACGGACCGTGGTTCGATCCCCCGGCGTCCCATATGGTCCCCCAAGCCAGGAGCAACTTCTGAGCAAATAGCCAGGAGTAACCCCTGAGCGTTACTGGGTGTGGCCCAAAAACCAAAAAAAAAAAACAAAAAACAAATAAACAAAACAAAAAATCCAGGGGATGGAGCAGTGGCACAGGGCATAAGGCATCTGTCTGCCTTGCTCGAGCTAGCCTAGAATGAACTATTGTTCAATCCATGGGCATCCTATATGGTCCCCCAAGCCAGGGCGATTTCTGAGTGCATAGCCAGGAGTAACCACTGAGCATCACCGGATGTGACCCAAAAGCTACCCCCCCCAAAAAAAATCCAGGGTGACACAAAAGCCATAATATTAGCCACAGAGCTTGGAATTTCTGGGCCATGTGACAACTCCAAAATTTTCAACACTGTCATTTGAGTAGAAACACACCAAATTAGACATCAACATGAATTCAAAACCACCTTATGTTCAGAAACAAAACAACAGAAAATCAAATAGCAGCAAATCACTTAACAAATCTTCTGGCAATGACTTAATGACCTCAAGATACATTAATTTTCTTTGTTTGTTTTTGTTTTGGGGTCACACCTGGTGACTCTCAGGAGTTACTCCTTGATATGCGTTCAGAAATCGCCCCTGGCTTGGGAGACCATATGGGACACTGTGGGATTGAACGGAGGTCCGTCCTGGGTCAGCAGTATGCAAGACAAATGCCCTACTGCTGTGCCATCACTCCGGCCCCGAGATACATTAATTTTATAAATTTTCTTATTGTTATAATTTTTCATTTAATGATTTCATTATCACTTACCTGAAAACAAGCAATCTAAAATATATTATTTTGTGCATGTCAAGAAGGTAGACTTGGGAATGGGTGGAGGGAATTTTACATTGGTGGTGGAGTTGGGCTTGGAACAATTGTATTATGAGCAACTGTATAATACGGTCTTTAAATAAAGTAATTTACAAGAAATAAAAAATAAAATTCAGGATGAAAGACCTAAGGAACACAGGATAGAGTGGAGTTGAGGCATTTTCTGAGAGCACACTCCCCCACTCAGCATTCTGGGGTGCCGGTTGGTGAGGAGGTGTGGAAAATGAGTCCCTCTCTGCTCTTTAGGTGGCTTGCGATTCGTCTGGAGCTGGTTGGCAACCTGATAGTCTTCTTCGCTTCCTTGCTGATGGTGATCTACCGAGGAACACTGAGTGGGGACATTGTGGGCTTCGTTCTGTCTAATGCCCTCAATGTGAGTACCATGCTTGGGTAGGGCAAATTAACCTCTGTTGAGCCGCTATATCTAGAAAACACATGAAGTCCCAGCTCTTCCTTTCTTGATCCAGGTGGATGAGGGCGGACCAATCTGCTGGGCCAGATCTCATCCATTCTACGTCTCCTGGGCATCCTCCTTACCTTTCTTAAAAGGAACTGGTGCCATTTGTAAAAATGAGCATAAATGTGTTTCTCTTAGCTGTTAAAAAAAGCAATTTCAGCAGCCTAACAGAGGGGAGTGAATGAGAGAAATTAAGAGATTAAGAAATTTCATTGCCAGGAAGGTAGCTCAAAGGCCAGAGCATGAGGCCCTAAATTTGATCCCTGACCCTCATGCCCCTGGCCTACCACTGTCAGGTCTAGCTCTGGTGACCCTGGGTACTGCTGAACCCCAAAGAGCACCAAATTGGGCCGGGAAGGTGGCGCTAGAGGTAAGGTGTCTGCCTTGCAAGTGCTAGCATAGGACGGACAGCGGTTAGATCCCCCGGTGTCCCATATGGTCCCCCAAGCCAGGGGCGATTTCTGAGCGCATAGCCAGGAGTAACCCCTGAGCGTCAAACGGGTGTGGTCCAAAAACCAAAAAAAAAAAAAAAAAAAAAAAAGAGCACCAAATTTTCTAGCTGAGTACTAAGCATTGGACATGATTAGAATCAGCTCATCCTTCCTGATCACAAAGACCCCTTTTAGCACCAGTAAAAGACCCACCTCAGTATCTGGGCCCTCCAGAGTCCAGAATTCTGTGGGTTACTCTGGCTTCTCAGTGAGGAAGGGGGCCCTTTTTCCCCAAAAAAATAATGATTTCTTATGCTTTTGGCTAATAGTTTTCTATCTCTTTGCTTGAACTGAGTCAACAGAATAGGAGTTAAGAGATTTTTATTTTGCAGGAGGGCTGGGATAAAGCTCAGTCTTACACTGGTTTTACATGCATCAGAACCTGGCCTCTCCAGCACTGCATTTAAAAAAGAGAGAGAGAGAAGAAAAGAAGTCTTGTCATAATACCATGATGTGAAAGTTACCCAAAAGTTCTTTGAATAACATCTCTGCTTTCCTTAAACCACAGAATAATTGGAGTGAATTTGTATAAGAACACAGAGTCTGGTCAAATTTTATAAGACATTCCTAGTCAACTAGGGGCTCAGGTTAGATGTTTCCCAGCACCCAGAAGAGTGGCAGATGCTACAATAAACATGTGGCCAGCTTTCAGGGAATCTTCGGGAACTCACTATGGGAGGTTTATATAGCTCCTAGCAGGCACTTTGGTTCCGTCTTCAGTGGAAGTTGAGTAGGCTAATGACAGATACCCACAGGACTGTCACTCAGTTAGGTCACTATGTTCCTAGTGTAATTTCGCACACCCCCTTGCTTAGACCATTAACCTGGGACAGATGGACCAAGACTGGGGAAAAATTAATTTGAACCAACACTTACAATATAGTTTAACCTACTCCAAGTGACTTTTCCGTGTCCCTATGCGGCTTTTTACCTAGGTTAGGGTAAAAAGAAACTGGCCTGAGTAGCCCATAGAACCCTGAACTCTAGAGGGTCCAAATCCTGAGGAACCTCTTAATAGTGGTAAAAGGAGTCTTTGTGATCAGGAAGGATGGGCATCCCAGCAGATAAGGAGAAGAAAGGACCATGTGAGCCCCACCTGGAGGGAAGGATACTGGAGGGAGCTTCTGTCCATCAGAAGGAGTTAGGGGAGCTTCTCCCTTCCTGTTTACACCATGCTGCCCACCCCCTACTCCACAGGGTTGCCAGGCTCAAAGCTTCGAGACTAGCTCTGGGCTGGCCAGTTGCAGCTTGGGTTGGCCAGTTCAACCCACAGTCCCCCACATCGTGTTGCCTCCCCAGTTCTTTCACACAGGAGCACCGAGTTCTTCTCCACATCTTCCACTCTCACTTCTTTCCCAATAAGACCAGAGGACCACTTCCACTCACCACCTTCTCAAAGCATGGGTGGAGTTGGGTCCAGCAATAGGCTGTTTGCTGTTCGGTTTTGGGGCCACACCTGGTTGTATGGCTCAGAGCTTACTCCTGGCTCAGTGCTCTTGGCACGGCCTACGGGGACCCTAGGTATTGGGGATTCAAATCTGGGAGTGTGGGCCATGTGCAAGGCAAGCACCCTACCCCTGCTCTATGGCCATGGCCCCAGGATTGTGGTTTAACTGGCACAGCTATATTCTAAGTCTGAGATGACCTTTCACTGTTTTGCTGTAGATCACTCAAACCCTGAACTGGCTAGTGAGGATGACCTCAGAAGTGGAGACCAACATCGTGGCTGTGGAGCGAATCAACGAGTACATAAAAGTGGAAAGCGAAGTAAGGGGTGTCAGCAGAATCTGGGGAGCAGGCAGAAAGAGCAGATGTGAGAGCAGATCTTCAACTTTTCTAGAGAGTCCATGGGGGCTCCCCTGTTTCTCTTGGTCTCACTTTAAAGGCCTTTCTTGAAGCCTGGAAAGGAAACAGGAAGGGGAAATTAGACAGCTGCTCTGCTCTGGAGAGCCAAAGAGGAACGTTTTCATAAGGTTTCTCTAAAACATATCAATGCCAGCGCTGCAGTTTATTTCTTGTCACCCAGTCTCTTCTTCAGTAGTGCCTCTGGCCCAACTAAAGCATCATTGGAAATTTGGGCAACATAGCCATTTGGGTCATTATTTTTGCTGGCAATTATTTATTGAGTTAGCTTCTCATATGCTTTTATTATTTTCATATTATTATAAAAGGTACATGCCATCCATGGGACATCTCAGTGAGAACCACTGGTGGCATGTATCTTTCTTTCTTTCTTTTTTTTTTTTTTTTTGGTTTTTGGTTTTTGGGCCACACCCAGCGGTGCTCAGGGGTTACTCCTGGCTGTCTGCTCAGAAATAGTTCCTGGCAGGCACGGGGGACCATATGGGACACCGGGATTCGAACCAACCACCTTTGGTCCTGTAGGCTGCTTGCAAGGCAAACGCTGCTGTGCTATCTCTCTGGGCCCGGCATGTATCTTTCTATGGCTAGCGCATTCTATGCACACAAGTGGTTTGGGCCACTGCCACACTCCTCTTGTTCTATGACATGCATCCCAGGAATATTGTGTGAGCACTTCATGGAAGGCTCATCTTTTCCCACCCCTGTCAGGCTCCCTGGGTGATGGAGAAGAGGCCTGCAGAGGGTTGGCCCAGCAAAGGGGAGATTCGCTTTAACAACTATCAAGTGCGGTACCGGCCCGAGCTGGATCTGGTGCTGAAAGGGATCACATGTGACATCAAGAGCACAGAAAAGGTAGGTGGAGCGAAAGAAAGGCCTGGATATTGTCATCAGTTCTTGTGATCAGAGAACAGTCAGGTACCAAGGAGGCCTGCAGTTGGACTCCTAGTGTAGGGTGTAGGGTGAATACAGTCACCGCTAGGGGGCAGGCTAGGATGGACTCACCATGTTGCTGAGGGCAAGGGCTTTTTCCAGGAGAGAAAGAGTCAGAAGTAATCAGGGACCATCCGGCCTGGGTGTCAACACATGGGGACAGCAGTGTGGAGTATGTATGTTTTGCTGGGACAGCAGTGTGGAGTATGTATGTTTTGCTTCTCCTGGGCACTGCTCAAATCAGTCTGGGAAAGGATGCTGAGTTTGGGCTGGGGTGGAATCTGCTTCTCCACTGATGGGCAACTGACTCCTCACTTCTAAACAAGGACTTAAAAACTCCCAAACTCTAATGTCTCATATTAGTTATGGCAATGGTAGCTGTTGTGGACCTTCCCACTCACACAGTTGTAAGGATTCTGATATTCAGTGTCTGATATTGGTGTCTGATATTCAGGCCTTTTCTATGGGAACTCAAGTCAATTTAACATCTCAGAGATGAAGTGGCCCTTTTCCCCCTGTGATTATGGATATTCCAGTCTGAATTAAAGACATCCCTCTCCTTCCCCCCATTCACCTGGCAAACTAACCTGCAGAGAAATTCTGTTTGCAGATTGGTGTGGTGGGCAGGACAGGAGCTGGAAAATCCTCCCTGACAAACTGCCTCTTCAGAATCCTAGAGGCTGCAGGCGGCCAGATCACTATTGATGGGCTGGACATCGCGTCCATCGGGCTCCACGACCTCCGGGAGAAGCTGACCATCATCCCTCAGGTGAGCTCAAGAGCTGTGACATGGCAGGGTCGTCTTGTGTCAGTTCAATGGCCATTGTCATTTCTACTTCTCTGCTAAAAACACGGTTTCCAGGACTTTGCTCCACTTTTGTGTCACTGCCTGAATCTCGCCAGCAGGTGGCAGCAACACTACAGAAGTCAAGTAGAGCCATGATTATCTAGCTGAGCACTTCTGTAGCCCATCACCATTCTCCAGACCTTTGCAATCAGCATTAGCTATTTCGCTGCTGAAGCTTGAAACCATTAAGCTTTATGCTGGCCATTTGCTGCAGTTAAAAGACAGGAGAGGGAATTTGCTGCAAGTTTCTGCCAGCAAGCAGAAAGCTTAGTAGTGCATCAGCAACAAGACAGCCATAAAGCTCACCATAAAGGTCAACTCATGGATCTTTCGGAGGCAGGCTTTCCTTGGGCCATGGGTCAGATCCTCAGGGAGCCTTCTCTGCTCACTTCAGCCAACAGAGTCCACTGGGGTGGTCTTTTCTCCAGTCTTTTCAAAAGCATCATCCACCTTTCCTGTCTGCCCTGGTTCTCCCCTACCTCCATACCAGAAGGTCTCATTCTTCCTATCATTTGGATGTAGGGTTGGGAGGTTCCCAGCAGTTTTTGAGGGATCCATGGGATGGAACTCTGGGCTTTTCTGTACACAGTGTGTGTTCAGCCTTTGAGCTATTTTTTTCCCTGGTCATTCTCCTACATCCTAGCAGATTTAGAAACCCAGGAATAAATTTAAAAACAGCAGCGAGGAGTCCTTTATGCTGTGCTCCCTCAGGGAGGAAATCAGGGACTTGGCCTTTAGCAGGAAAAGCTTTAAGGAATATCTCACAGGGCTGGAGAGATAGCACAGTGGTAGGGTGTTTGCCTTGCACATAGCTGACCCAAGACAGAAGGTGGTTTGAATCACGGTATCCCATATGGTCCCCTGAGCCTGCCAGGAGTGATTTCTGAGTGCAAAGCCAGGAGTAACCCCTGAGCAAGGCCGGGTATGACCCCAAAACAAAACCAAAACAAACAAACAAACAAGAAAAAAAACGAAGCATCTCAGACCAGTTCCCCCCACCCTGCATCCCCACCCGACTTCCTACTGGCCGCCATCACCAAGGGTCTTTTCCTGGACACCAACCCATTCTCCTCTGGTCTGTGTGCCTACAGGACCCCATCTTGTTCTCTGGAAGCCTGAGGATGAATCTAGATCCTTTCAACAACCACTCGGATGAGGAAGTTTGGAAGGCCTTAGAGCTGGCCCACCTGAAATCCTTTGTGTCCGGCCTGCCCCTGGGGTTGTCCCATGAAGTGACAGAGGCTGGCGACAACCTGAGGTAATGTTTTATCATCACCTCTTACCCACACAGTTCTTAAGAGGCTATGTGTGCTGAATGCTTCTGGGAAGCTTTGTTAGTAAATGAACCTCAGGCCGGACCCCAGGAGAATCCTCAGACCTTACCTCAGCCCAGCTCCACTGAGACTTGGATGAAGATAGTCTGGTTTCAGGGGAGCAAGACTGATCATGGGGTTCTAAAGGGTCCCCAGAATGTTCCACAGCTCCAATGTGGGGGTAATGTGGGTGGGGTCAGGGATTGCAGTGTCCAGTGCAGTATCCAGACACCCTGAAACTGCCACACCCAGCCTCAGCTTTAGAGCTCTGGCTTCTTTCAGAACTTTTCTCTTTGCTCTATGCTGCCCATTCTGGCTTTCCCTGGGGGGCTTGTTTGCCAGTTTGTGGGTTGATCTGATAATTTCCCACCATGTGGGCCAGACCCTCAAGCATAGTAGGGTCTTTTTAAGAGACAGATAAAGACCGGAGTGATAGGACAGGGGCTTAGGAATTTGCCTTGCACACAGCTGACCCCAGTTCAATCTCTGGCACCTCAGATTGTCCCTTGAGACCATTATTCCTGAGTGCAAAGCCAGGAGTAACACCAGAGCACTGCCGGTGTGGCCTCCAATCTCCCCCAAAATAGAACCAATGCCCACCTCCTGCCCAGTCCTTTCTGGGGGACCCTAATGGGCACCACCACTAATTTGACCTTAGATTTAGTCTGGAGCTGTGAAAAGTGAGTGCTGGGGAAGATCAGAGTGGGGAGCTCTGTGGTGCAGAGAGTTGGCAGCTGAAATCTGGCTGCAGCCTGCTGCTCCCTTGAAAGTCCTTCATAAGACAGGAGCAGGAGCAAATAAGGAGCACTCTCTTCTTGGGGTCTCTACTCTTTTGTTTTAGAGAACACCCCAAGGTCCATCCCATCTCTTGCAGAAATGTTCTTAAGAGTCTCAGAACTTGGCCATCTCCAGTTTAATGTGCTCCCTAATGACCACCCCAGGAGAGAGTGTTTGGCAGGGTCCCCTTCTCTCCACATCATTTCCCAGGGCCTCTTAGTCTAAGTAAGTGGTCCAGCTCTCATTATGGGCTTTCAGCAAATTGAAGTGATTTTCATTTGACAAGCACATTTGGATTCCCCTTAGGTCGCCTCTCCCACCAAAGATTCACCTTCATTAGAGAGCTGGGTCTAGGATCCAGGCCTTGAACAAATAATTAGTCCAGAGACTAGAACCGCACATTATAGTAATAGTCGGGCTTGCTGAGGCCACTCAGAAATGCCATAGAGGCCTCTAGTGCAGCAGATCTTAGAGTGCTGGGTTGGGCAGACCTGCTGAAGTAAGCATGCACTCTCCCTGGTCTGGGACTGCAGTTGCTTCCGCTCTAGCTTTGCTTTCCCAATCCCCCCAAATGTGAGATTCCTTGGGGTGGACTTACCAGAAAGATGTGACCTTCTGATGATGATGTCCCCTTCTGATAATGGCATTTCAAATACAATTTTCAAATTAAATACCTACATGAGAACCCAGAATGATAGAACAACAGGTAGTGTTTGTTTTGCATGTGGCCAACCTGAATTCAATCTCCAGCATCCCACATGGTACCCGAGCCTGCTAGGAGCAATTTCTGAACACAGAGTTAAGAGTAACTCCTAAGCACTGCCAGGTATAGCCCCAAAACAAAACAAAACAAAATAAAACAAAAACCAAACAAACAAAAAACCTATGTGGGCTTTTGAATAAGTAGGGAAAGTTTGGAAATCTTTGCCCTTGTTGGCTTGTAAGAGAGGCTAACACATGGTGGCAGTATTGTGGATGACGGCTTCCTACGTCCATAATTCCAACACTACACCCATCACCAGTGTCTAGTAGTGGGTTTTATTTATTTATTTATTTTGGTTTTTGAGTCACACATGGCAGTGCTCAGGGGTTATTCCTGGCTCTGCACTCAGAAATTGCTCCTGGCAGGCTCCTGGGGGACCATATGGGATGCTGGGATTCGATCCACTATCTTTCCTGGATTGGCTGCCTGCAAGGCAAAATGCCCTATCACTGTACTATCTTTCTGGCTCCTATAGCCGGGGTTTTGGTTCTGGACAGAGCTAGGGCAGTTCCCTGGGTGAGTTCCCTGAGTTCCCCAGGGCTCACACTTTATCTTTGCTTTGGCTGCAGCATCGGGCAGAGGCAGTTGCTATGTTTGGCTAGGGCTCTGCTGCGCAAAACCAAAATCCTGATTATGGATGAGGCCACAGCAGCAGTGGATCTGGAGACAGACCATCTTATTCAAATGACCATCCGAAGTGAGTTCGCCCACTGCACGGTGCTCACCATTGCTCACAGACTGCACACCATCATGGACAGCGACAAGTGAGTAGGCAACCCTGGGTGGGCACTGAAGCCTTTTGCTGGTACGAGGTTCCCCAAGGCACAGCACAGACTTTCCTAGGCTCCCAGTGGTTGGGGAAATGGGGGCAGAGACACTTACAGTGATCTGTGCCCATGTCCACTTGGGGCTGATGCCTACAGCCTTGTGCCAAGTTGGGGCAGTGTCTGGAGTCTGAGGAAACAGTCCCTGTTCTGCACATGGAGAAGTGCATGTGGACCTTCCCTCTGACATGGACTCTGGGCTGCTGTGCCTGAGCCATGACCGGAGCATTCTGCTCCTTCCGCTTGGGACAGACATCCAGTGCTTAAAACTGGGCTGACATTAGCAATCTTGGAAACTTTGGTGCCACCCTTTTTGTTGTTATTTTGGGGGCCATAACCAGTGGTGCTCAGGGTTTACTCTTAGCTCTGTAATCAGGGATCACTCAGGGAACCATATGGGGTGCTGGGGATGCCATGCCTGCTGTACTATCACAGCCCCAGGAAGCTCCCTTAGAATTGGGTTATACCCTGATTTCCTTTATACATGCTTGTGATGTTGGGGATCAAAGCCAAGAACTTGTGCCTGTAAGATATGTGCTCTACCACTGAGCCACACACCAGCACCCCTTTTTAGAAACCTGATGTGGTAGTTGGAGAGATAATATATAATAGAGGGGTTAAGGCACTTGCTTTGCACATGACTGGCCCAAGCATCAGCTATGGAGCACTGCCAGGAGTGATTCTTGTGCACAGAGCCAGGAATAAGCCCTAAGCACCACTGCATATGGCCCAAAAGACAAAAGAACAGAAGTCAATGTAAGTGACCTCGTACTGCATCCGTCCTGCTACTTGGCTGATGGTCTCCACATCTTATAGTCATGGCTGTGATGACTGGGGTCACCTCACTTGATTGTGACGTGCCAGAGAGCATGCACCTCCCCGTAGTGCTCACTTTCCATGGCAGGTCCATCAAGATGGCTCTGGGAGGGCTGGGGCAGAGGTGTGGACTGAATGTGCAGCCCTGTGCAAGTGGGGTGTGTGTGTGCTCCACCACCAACCAGCCCCAGGCTTGTCCTCAGGATTCTGCATTGCTGTCCTAGACAGCAATGAAAATGTCTGTGCTGATGAGGACACCCCAGCCAGGCTTCACTCAAGGGCACTAATTTATAGTTTGTGACTTGCCACAACCTCCCTGGCTGGTCTTCTTGATCTGGCATTCGAGGTGCTTCTGAGGGGTCCTGTGTGTGAGGCACATCCCTACATCCTGGCCTCAGCCTTCTCAGATTCATCTTTCTGTCTGGTTTCAGAGTCATGGTCTTAGACAAAGGACAGATCGTGGAGTACGGCAGCCCGGAGGAGCTACTGCAGAAGTCTGGACCCTTTTATTCCATGGCCAAGGAAGCTGGTGTGGAAAATGTGGACAGCACAACCCTGTGACCGCAGGACCTTGTTCTAGAAGGATGCTCAGGTCCTTCCTTCTGAACTTGAGTGCAAGTGGGAAACAGTCCTTTTTCAGAAGAACCATGCCAGGCACTGTGCCCACTACCCAGGTTCAGAAAAGGAGTGTTTTGGGGGTTACCAGACCTCCCGACTCAGGAGTCCACTTTGATCTCACTCCTCTCCCACTGCCTCCAACCCTTGATGACCACCACGTGTGCCAGGGAGGCCCCAAACTTCTGTATATAGCCCTAAACAATGTATATTTTCTAAAAGCCAGATAAATGCCTGGCACCTGCTACCTGTATTCTCTGACAATCTGACTTTTTTTGGGGGTGGGTACACTATTACTTTCTTTTCTGTAGCTATACATGGAGGTGTTCAAAGAGCTGCTCTGACTGAGTGCTCAAGGTTGTTCCAGTCATGCTCAGGGACTATCCAGTCCTGGGAATCAAACCCAGGCCCTCCACACGCAAAGCATGTGCTCCAGCCCCACTGCCACTCCTGAGACTTGCAGTGGGTATCTGGTTTGGCCAGTTTATCCATTGAAGGTGGGGTACTCCTAAGCACTGCTAGAGGGACTTGGGAGCACGGTCTGTGGATACTAGGCTCAACAGTTAGATGGATCAACGCTTGGGCCTAGGGGAGCTTGGGGCCACCAGGGTCACTTACAGGGCCAAATAGTGCAGGGGGTAGAATTCAGGTCCTTGTGCCTGCAAGTCCTAGGTGGATAGTCCTCAACCTGTTGAGTATGTGCTGGTAACTCAGTGAAGCATAACTTTATATTTTCATTTTATTTATTTTTTGCTGCACCAGCAATACTACTGGCTCTACACTCAGGAATCACTTCTGGTGGTGCTTGGGGAACCATATGGAAAGCTGGAATTGAACCCTTGCAAGGCAAATGCAGTACTATCTCTCTGGCCTTCAGCTATCACTTGCTCCTGGCAGGATCGGAGGATCATATGGGATGCCAGGAATTGATTGAACCTGGGTCCATCAGGCAAATGCCCTACTGCTGTGCCATTGCTCCAGCCCCTCTATCTACATTTTCATGGTCATTTATAAAGGTTTCTTGTATTTGGGGGCTGTTTGAATTTTTTTTTTAAGAGACAGGGTTTCGCTATGTTGCTCAGGCTGGAGTGCAGTGGCTATTTACAGGCGCGATCCCACTACTGATCAGCATGGGAGCTTTGACCTGCTCTCCTTTCGATGCATTTTTATTATGTATTTTGGGGGGCCTTAATGGCAGTGCTTAGGACTTACTCCTGTGAGGCCTCAGGGGACACTATGGGTCATTTGGGATCAAGCCTGAGTCAACCACATGCAAAGCAAATACCTTACCTGCTTTTTTTTTTTTCTTTTGGTTTTTGGGTCACACCCAGCAGCGCTCAGGGGTTTACTCCTGGCTCTACACTCAGAAATTGCCCCTAGCGGGCATGGGGGACTATATGGGATGCCGGGATCGTCCTTCTGCATGGAAGGCAAATGCCTTACCTCCATGCTGTCTCACCGGCCCCAACCTGCTTTTCTATCATTCCAGCCCTTGAAGGTGTTTGGTGTGTGCCTATTAATTGCAATATCTGCATTGTTTGCCATGAGTTCTTTTTCATTGTTTCCTTTTTAGTGCTTTGTTTTCTTTTCTTTCCTTTTTTCCTTTTTTTTTTTTTTTTGGTGTGTGTGTGGGGCAGTTCTCAGGGGTTACTCCTGGCTCTACACTCAGAAATCGCTCCTGGCAGGCTCGGGAGACCATATGGGATGCCGGGATTCAAACCACTATCCTTCTGCATGAAAGGCAAATTCCCTACCTCCATGCTATCTCTCTGGCCCCTAGCTTCTTTAATTTTTGAAGTAACAGAGAATGGAACTCAGAGCCTCATCATGCAAGGCTTTAACTTTACTATAGAGTCATATCTGTACCTCTCGCTGGCTGCCCACCCCATTCCCGCCCCATTCCAGTTCCTCTGCTGCTGCAGTTTCATTCTTAGGGTGCAGGGGACACTCCACATTTAGATGTTGTGTTTGGGTAGCCTTGACTGCAGCATTCACTTGGGGTTATTACTTGGTGATGGCCCCAGGAACAACAGAATCAGAGGGATCAGCATAGAACCCCGGGGCTCACACTCGCACATATAGGGTGGTGCTGAAGATGTAACTGGTGACTTCACGAGTCTCTTGCTCACAGTGTGGCTGCAGTCACTGAATCATTCCCTGTGCTCCCTTGTTGGTGTTTATCTCAGGATAGTCTTTGAGGGCCATGTTGAGTTGGATTCACTGAAGCATGGAACTGTCAGTTTCCCCTGGGGCTATGCCCCAAAGCTAATGGGGTTCAGGTGAGCACTCAGGTTTCAGGTGCTGGAGTGTTTGGGGCTGTCAGAGCAGGAGCCGATGGGGCTCAGGAGTCTGGAGAGTGGCTACCCTGGTTGGGCTGAGTTGAACAAGAGGCTCGTGTCCACATGAAGCTGCTTTTGCAGGAGGCACCTGAAGCTGCTTCCCTTGCCAAGGCTTGTCCTGGTGTAGAGGGTTTGACTGTCCATTTCCTTGGGCCAGAGCCCTGGTTCACTTGTGCCACATTCTGAGTTGCCCCAAAATGAGAGTTCACAGGCCCAGCAAAGTACAGCAGATACTTGCTCTGAATTTACCCTGCACAGCTGACCCAGACTGGATCGCAGGTACTAGTTATGGTCCTCCTAGTCTACCAACGGTGATCCCTATGTGCAGAGCTAGTAGTAAGCCCTGAGCACAGCTGAGTGAGGCCCCAAACATAAAATAAAATAAAGTAAAACAAAAATAATAAAAAAAAAAATAAGAGCTCACAGCCTACAGGTTTCATAGATCACCTTCATTGGACCTTCCTGTGCCTTCACTCATAATGTTCAGGGGCCAGCACTCCTGTCTCGATGCCCTAGGAAAGGGGGCATTCATTGTTTTGGGGTGTGGTGGTGCTTCCCAGAGACACCAGCTCAGGCAGGCACAAACAGTCACGCACCACACAGAAACTCACTCATGGGCCAGAGAGATAGCATGGAGGTAAGGAGTTTGCCTTGCATGCAGAAAGATGGTGGTTCAAATCCCGGCATCCCATATGGTCCCCTGAGCCTGCCAGGAGCGATTTCTGAGCATAGAGCCAGGAGTAACCCCTGAGCGCTGCTGGTGTGACCCAAAAACCAAAAAAAAAAAAAAAAAAAAAAAAAGAAAAGAAAAAGAAAAGAAAAGAAACGCACTCATACACAGATGCACACAGTCACACAGACACATATAGATTCATTCACACAGAGTAACATTCTCACTCATACACACATCACATTCACCAAGCACAGATACACAGATTTACACTCACATAGTCACACAGACTCACACACATACAGTTATACTCACTCACAGCCACATAGTCACACTCAGATACAGATCATCATTCAGATACATAGTTAGAGACACAATGTCTCACACACTCATTCATACCGTCACACCCATGCACAGACACAAATAGTCACTCACATAGACATACAATCACACTCACTCATTACAGGCACACTGTCACAGTCACACACATACACTCAGGATAGCTGCTTCCCTGTCTGTCCTGTCCCCCTCAACTTCTCTTAGTCTTACCAGTCTTTTTGTTCCCTAGAGCAGCCAAAATTAATTGGTCTTAGTTGGCAAAGGCCCCTATCCTCCAGCACCAGGGTGCCGGTACCCCTCCAAGACTGCGCAGCGCGTCTCCTTTCTTTCCACACATTTAGTGACCCCCCTCCCCTTTTCAGTGTTCCCTCCCCTGACCTGCAACCATAGCTTCTGGGCCTTGAACTTGGATGTGCTGCCCTATGGCCTGTGCTTCAGTGCCTGCTTAACAAGTCTTCACATTGTTCTATTTTCTCTGGTTTCTTCTGTCTCCTCATTAACCCAAACTGATAGCACCTTTGGAGATAATTCGGTTAAAGTATCCTATTTTTCGGACAACCAGGTTATATGATATCCAATGTGGAGTCACAGTGTGGGAGTTTCTGGAGCCAGGACCAGAAACCAAATTCTAACGCCTCCCTGGGAAACAGCTTTGCTGATATCTGTAGACGGTCACATTTGTCCTCTGGCTGTACCTGTAGACACAGATGCCTCCTGGACCTTGTTCGAAATCCTCTGGCTGCTCAGTAGTTGGGTCCCATTTGCAATGGGGTGAGCCTTTGTTCAACCTCAGCACACCTCTGACTTCTGGAAACTATTGCCTAGCAGTGATAGATATTACTTCCAATTTGTAAGCTGTATGTGGTAGTGAGAGAAATTGGAAAGAAATAACAAATTCTGTGAGTTCCTTGGTAGATTCTACACATGAAGCAGCACTTCAAAGCACAACTATGCTCTTCTAGGGCCGTGTCTACTTCTATCTGAAACAAAGTCCAAGTCCCACCTTCACAATGAATGACAGCAGGGTCATACTAAGCTCCATCCTCATTAAAGCCAGCGGTTGCTGCTAAGGCTCACAGTGCACTTCAACATCATCTCATGAGACTGGACAGACAGAGAAATAGTTCCCTGCCCCAGCTCTTCTCCAGAATGTCTCTTGGGAGAAAAGCACAAGGCGGGGCAACTTCCTGACAGGAAAGGGGGAACGTTTGTGAGAGGAAGCAAGCAAGAGAAGTGGAATTGAAAACCTCTCCCAGTGCCATTTCCTTCTGTTGTGTCAGAGCCATCAGATACCCTTTTATCCCCGTGGTCTTCGTCATGCCTAACTCAGGACAGTAACGAGGTCTGTTCAAACAGTACACACAGTGGAGGCAGAAAGACAGCATTTGCCTCACATGTGGCTGACCTGGATTCAATCCTCAGCACCTCATCCAGTCCCCTAAACACTGCAGGAAGTGATTCCTGAGCACAGAGTCAGGCATAAATCCCGAGCACCGCTGGGTGTGACCTACCAAAATAAACAGTGTCCACAGCAGTAGCAAGGACAAATTGGAAACCACGTCCTGTCCATGATATTTTAAAAATAAAAAAATAAAAATGAATAGGAAATTAAAAATTTCCTTAGAATCTGAGGAATGAAGCAGTTATGTAGAACACGTACTTTGCAACGTCTTGAGTTCAATTTCCCAAAGACTAACATGCACCAGTCATGATCCTGGCAGTCTGCACAATACCCCCAGCCCTACACACGTGCCCCTTCCAGCAGCTCTGCTGACAAAAAGCAAAATGAAAATGGGTGCAACGCCTCACAGGCATTTGAGCACTTCAGTGCCCCCCTGGTGAGCATCACAACTATAACTATGGGTCCTTTGCCAGCAGCTCGAACATTCCGAATTTGATTTCCAGAGAATACTGCTTTTCTCCATTTTCAAGCAGTCTTATACCCAAACCAGTTTACTTCTTCCCAGTAGATTTTCTTGGCTTTGATCTGCTCTTCTTCTCAATCAACCTGGCACATTGAACTTTCCTAAGACAGGCTATCCACAAGAAACTATAGGAGGGCTGGAGCAATAGTTCAGAGAAAAGAGCATTTGCGGGCCCGGAGAGATAGCACAGCGTTGTTTGCCTTGCAAGCAGCCAATCCAGGACCTAAGGTGGTTGGTTCGAATTCCGGTGTCCCATATGGTCCCCCGTGCCCCGTGCCTGCCAGGAGCTATTTCTGAGCAGACAGCCAGGAGTAACCCCTGAGCAACGCTGGGTGTGGCCCAAAAACCAAACCAAACCAAAACAAAAAAAAAAAAAAGAAAAAAGAAAAGAAAAGAGCATTTGCTTTGCATGCAGTTAAACCAATTTGATCTCAGACATCTCATATGCCCTACACCCTCTACCCCATCCCACCAAAAGTGGTTTCTGAGCATAGAACCAAAAGTACACAAAGGGTGCACAGAAGATGTGGCCCCCAAACCAAAAAGAATCTATAGAAATTTTCTTTTTTCCTTTTTGGTTTGCTCAGAGCTTACTCCAGGCTTGACACTCTGGGGTACAGGGGAGCAAACCTGAGTTAGCTGAGAGCAAGGAAAGCACCCTGTCTGCTGTGCTATCACTCCAACCACCTATAGGAGTTTTTTCATACCCAGCCTAGCAATGCTCAGGGGTTACTCATTCCTGATTCTGCATTCAGGAACTACTCTAGGCAGTTCTGGGGAGACCATATGGGATGCTGAGGATCAAACTTGGGTTGGCTGCATGCAAGGCAAAACCCTACCTGCTCCAGTCCCACCTATGCACTTTTCAACTTATTATTTACCTTACCTTGTCAGGCAAGGTTCTAGCACAGCCTTAACTCATTTAACCTGACAACAGTGAGGTGGCTATTATTTTTATTTAGATAAACAGAAGCATTGGTTGGAGAAGTTACTGAAATCACAAAACTGAAGTGTCTGAATCCAGACAGTCTGACTCCAGAATAAGGTATAAAGACCCAGCTAGAGAGTCTGCAGGCCCCATTTCAAGTCAGGGTGCAGACCTGCCTTCAGAGAAGATAGGTAGATGGTCAGTAATCGTGGACAAGTAATCATCAGGGCTGGAGAGATGGTAGGGGGTAGGGAGCCAACCTTGTACTCCCGGCAGACAGGAATCTGCTCCCTGGCACCCTTTATAGTCCCCCAAGTACCTCTGGGAGTGATTCCTGAGAGCCTAGAATAAGTTCAGAACACTTCAGGTGTGACCCCCAAGCAACAACAAAAAAGAAAAATGCTCATCACTTATTAACACAAATCAAAAAGACAATGAGCTTCAACAGCAAGAAAGGACTACACCAAAAACATCGATTGGAAACAAGGGGTCAGTCAGTGCAGTGCAGCAGACCAGGATTTGATATCATGCATCCTTTATGATCCTTTGAGTCTAGCCTGGCGTGTAGAGCCAGCTAAGTGAGCCCTGAGTATCACTGGGTGACCCCAAAAAACAACCCAACAAACAAAAGACTAGAAACAAGCTGTGCTGGTGGGGATTTGGGAGAAAGAAATCCTCTTTCACGGTTAGTGGGAACATTGGTTCAGTCACTATGGAAAATGGTGAGAAAACATATCAAAAAATTAAGATTTGAGCTTCCTCATGGCCCAGCAAGTCCATACTTTGGCATCAACCTCAAGGAAAAAACACTAATTTGAAAAAGTATTGTCACTTCTCTGTGCACTGCTGTTCTCTTCATAGTTAGAATCTCAAGAACAGATGTGTAGACACAGGAACTGTGGTAGAGCTACACAATGGAGCACTCCTTAGCTATGGGAAAGGAGGAAGGAATTGAAGGGCATTCTACAGAATAAGTGGAACCACAGGAAGGACAAAGTGCAAATGATGTCACTCAGATGGGGTGTAGGAGAAACACTGGCTGGGAATAAACAAGAAATGTCCATAACAGACCTGAGAGCCAGCCCATAGAACTGAATTTGCTAAGTTGGAGGAGAGAGGATCCAGCGACAGTGATGGAGCAGTGCTGACAAGGTATGACCAGCACTCAGTACTTCTAAAATATGAACTCTACTGCCCATCAGTGTGACTTAATCAAAATAATGTTGATTTTTTTTTATCTTGTTTTGGAGCTGTGCCTGGCGGTGCTCAGGGCGTATCTGGCTTTGCATGCAGGCATCACTCCTCATGAGCTTAGGGAACCATACGGTGTGCCTGGGATCAAACCCAGATTGGCCACATGCAAGGCAAACACCCTACTCACTGTACTATTGCTCCAGTTCCCAATATAGAGTTAAAAACAAACAAAAAACTTGGGGCTGGGTTGGAGAGATAGCATGGAGGTAGGGTGTTTGCCTTGCATGCAGGACAGTGGTTCGAATCCCAGCATCCCATATAGTCCCCTGAGCCTGGCAGGAGCGATTTCTGAGCATAGAGCCAGGAGTAACCCCTAAGCGATGCCGGGTGTGATCCAAAGACCAAACAAACAAACAAACAAACAAACAAACAAAAACCAATTTGGGGCCAGAGATAGTACATGCTATCTATTGCATATGACTGACCCAGGACAGACCTGAGTTTGATTTCCAGCATTCCATGTGGTCCTCTGGGCCTGCCAGGAGCAATTTCTGAGCACAGAGTCAGGAGTAACCCCTGGATGCTATTGGGTATGCCCCCCCAAAAAAGCCAACCAACCAACCAAACAAACAAACAAACAAAAAAGCCCCAAACCTAGAATCCATCCAAAGTTAAAAGTGTAACTTGAACAAGTCCCATTGTCACTGCAAAGAATTGGCCCTGGACCATTCTTCCCTGAGGCCTATATATTTAGTTTCTTATTCTTTTGTTTTGGATAGAACACTTGGCAGCACTCAGGACTTATCCCTGGCAACCATATGGAGTACTAGGGATTGAACCTAGGTTGGCTGAGTGAAGGCCGGTGCCTTATTGCTGTACTTTGGCACCACTGATTTAGTTGTTTTTTTTTTTTTTCCCCTGATTCAGTTTTTGATGCCTTAGCAAAGTCATACAATTCAGGCCAAAGTAGCATTTGTGGTAGGTAGGTAGGGCATTTGCCTTGCTTGCAGCTGACCCAGGACAGATGCTCATTCGATTCCCCTCTCCCCCACATCCCATATGCTCCCCTGAGCCAGGAGTAATTTCTGAGTGAAGGGCCAGGCATAACCCGAGTGCTACCGGGTGTGCCCCCCCAAAAACAAACAAACAAAAGTAGCATAATTCCTTCATTACCCACACACAATGTCCTGGGTTCCATGGCCAGTGTCTATCTTCCTCTGTTCCTGGCATGACCTGGTGGCACCTTATGGCTTCCAGGTGTAGATTCATCAATTCTCTTCTGCTAGGTTTCACAGCACGGAATAGCTGGAGATAAAGAAGTGACTGCCTAGAAGATGGACATCTTTTGAGAACACAGGAAATTTGAAATTATATTCGACAAAGCAAATTTGCATAACTTCAGCTGGCCATACTCATCTCCTCAAACTTAGAGGAGTTAATCGGTCTAGAAGGAAATGCTAGGATGAAAAGAAATCAAGAAACCAGGCTTTTTGGAACACCTTTATTTATAAAATAACTCCTTAAATAGAAACATCTCTAAATACAAACACTGTTCACAAGAGACTCATGATGCTGCCTCTGACCCACCCACAGGCCCAAGAGTGTCTCAAGGGTTCAGATCTTAAAGCCGAACATACCCTTAGAAAAGTAGGCACTTAGGGTTGCCAATTCTCATTCTTGAATCAACAGTTTCCTGGCCCCACAGAGGCTGCATATCCAGGGCCAACTTTCCTAAAGGTCTTGCCCAAATGGAATTTTCTGCATGAGCTTCTTCATGGAAGGCTGGCAGACCCCATCCCGGGCCGGAGGCAGGGACAGCAGGCACTTGAGAATCTGTTTGGCACAGAGAGCAGACCCGGAGTTGGAGGGGAGATAGAAAAGGCTATTTACAAGTCTAGGATAAGCTACTTCTGGGACGGCTTATCCAAAGTCCACTAAGACACGTGCATTTCTTGTTTCCTGCACCTGTGGCCAGCAGTGTCCCTGCTGAACCAACCTTTTATCCGAGCAAGGCCGCAGCCTTGCTCTTGTTCTTGTGAAGATCTAATCAGTTAGGGGCCTGGAGAAGAGTCGGAAGACAGTACCAGGCAGACTGGATAAACTAGAGAGGCCTGTAGGGAAGACAGAGGACTGGACTCCTCAAAAAAGAGAGGACTTTTCAGACAAGGGGCTTGGAGAAAAGAAAGGACCCCTCTCTCCATTGTTTTTCAGGAGGAGGACTAAGGCAGCTGGATTTCCCTATTCTGGAAATATGCTGAAAGAGTAAGAGAAACATTATAGGCTGCGGTGTCTTTGGAGCATGTAGAGGTGCATGAGTGTGATACTGACGCTGATACTGTATTTGAAACACTGGATTCAGTACAGTCTCCTTGCCACATGCAAACGCTCCCTTTGAGGGCTCTCAGAGAATCTTCTTCATCACCTCTGCTTCTGGCTGGTGAGTGGTGGAGAGCAGGCCAGGCAGATCCAAATAAGCCAACATTCTCCTAAGGCTCCAGCCCAGTTTCTAGCATACACCGAACACTGATCAGAGGGGAACCTTTATTTCCAGAGGTGAACTCCCAGACTTCCCTCTTTTCTAACAGTCATGACATTGTTTTCAAGCCTTAGAACCCACTTTGAATGCGAGAGATTCTAGTGAGCATGAAGGCCAACAACCTTCATGGGAGAGGACAAGGCTGCTCCTGTGCCCCACCAGGGTGTGGGTGGCAGTGCAGACAGGACCTGGGGTGCAGGAGCCAGTGTCCCCTCGAGGGCCGCCAGGACCCTCAGCAGAAGGAAAGCGCAGGCAGCAAGGTAGCATCGGAAAGGGCTCCAGCTCAGGTGTATTCAGTTTTGCGGATATAGTTAGACGGGACGTAGCCCTTCTTCCCGTTGGCTTCTGCCAGCCACCACTCTGCATTTCCCATAACGTCTTTAAACTCTAGGATCTTCAGTCTCTGGTTGGCTGACACGCTCAGCTCATTTGGGTTCCGGGCCTTGAAGGTGTAGACAGCAAAATAGACCTGCGTGGGAGAGCCAGTGAGTTAGCGCTTGGAGCAAGCCTGATTGGCAACTTCCTCTGGGGAGGGGGCAATCTATTATCACTGGCCCACAAGTGGGTCTAGCCATGGGGGCCACTAAGGCTGGGAGGGCAAGACCCTTTCTTTGCATCACCAGGCTTGGATTCCTGGAACCCCATATAGCACCCATATAAACCCTGAGCACCCTCTACAGAGCAACCCCATCTCTGCCTCGCCTCCTCTGCAAAGAGCCTTGGCTGACCCCCACTCTGCAGAATGTGGAGAATTCCTACCTGGTTGCCTGCTGCCTCGCTGCTCACTGGCTCCTGGTTCTTGTTCTCCGGCGGTGGTGGGCCAGTCCTCACACCCCTTTTCACCCAGTCCTTCCCCTGACCCCTGCGCCCGGGCACTGTAGACCCGGCTGTTTCGGGGGCTCTGGCGCCCCTGCTGCTCCTCATTGAGGGTGCTGACTGCTGAGTTTCTCTGGCAGCATCTGTGGCATCCCAGGGCCAGGGCTGGGAGGTGGTATCGGGGTCACGGGGGCTTCTGCAAGGGCCACTCTCTACAGTTCCCAAGTTGACGTAGGTACTAGAAGGCGCTGGGTCACATTCCTTCCAAGAGTCCGGAGGTTGCTTCTGGCTGGAGGCTGAGGCCACACTGCTGGTACTGCCATGTCGGGGGATCCCGGGTGAGGCACTGCCATGCTCTGAGTCAGTGGAGGATTGGCTGCGGCGGGCATTGTAGGGCCGCAGGAAGGAGCTGTACACGAAGCCTTTGGTGACTGCGGGCCGAGAAAGAGACACAAAGAGCTTTCACTGGAAGGAAAGTAGGTAGGGAAGGGGCTGAGCAGAAGCTAGGGCTGTGAAAGCTGGGAAGGAAAAAGGCACAAAGTGAAGCCTCAACATTGTCGATCTAGGAGCAGCCTCTCAAACACCCTCGTGTGGTAAAAATCCCAAAATATATGAATAGTGCACTAAACAAAATAAGAGGGTTCTGTCAACAGTGAGACATGAAAGTTGCCACCGGATGACACAGTAGCTGCGTGTAGGTCCTGGGTGCAAGTTGGTGAGGCCAGAGGAGCAGCCGCCAGCCAGTTTATTCCAGCTCAGCTCCTAAAAGGAGTTGGGATCAGGAGGCACCCGGGGACAGTCACCAGGACTGGCATGAATCGGACTCCAGGCTCCACAAGGGGCAGATGGAGAAAACTTAGAAGCAGGGCTAACTCCTGGAAGTGCAGGCAAAAGGATCACATGAAGGTCATATTTGTTCAAACCCACCAGTGTGCAGAAGAGGGTACTAGAGTGACCCCGTACCTGCATGGCAGGGTCCCTTCCGCTATGCCTCCCTACCACTGATGCCCCTTGAATCAATCTCCTGGGGTATGCTGTGACAATGGCACTGTGGAAAGCCCTGTGCTCAGAAGCACATGCCCTGCACACACCTAAGCTCCATCCCTGGTTCCTGCATGTATCGGGGGGTGACCCAGTATCATGAGCATGAGCCGCTGCTGGGCCAAGCAGGTATTGTGTCAGTCATGATGAAAATAAATAGAACTTAAGAGGTCTGTATGTAATTATACTAGATGGGATTTGGGGTTCCACAACCCCTCTCCTCACTTAGAGGTACTCTGGTGGAGACCCCATGCTCTTACCTCCATTGTCAATCAGCCAGCGGTTCTGACTGCCCATTGGGTCCTTTTGCTTGATCACGCCCACCAAGTCCCCTTCCAGAAGGGAGACATCCAAGTCTTGAGCTGCGTTGAAGTTCCGTTCTGCTTGGAAGAGTTTTTCGGGGGGATACCTTGATAGAAGGGAGGCTCGGAGGTCTTCTGACTGTAACACCATGAAACTTGGCTGAAAGGCAACGAATAATAGTGTAAGATGACACCTAGCTATTAACCCAAAACAAAGGTGCTCCCATCTTCCTCTTTCCCATAAACCTCTTCTCTTTGATAGGTAAAAGCCCACCTAGATAGGTACTTTTGTCTCTAAACCTGCCTGCTCCTGGTGAATTTTGTACTAGGTTTAATAAAGAACGGGAAGTCTGGCTTTTGGTGTAGGCTGAGAGACATAAAGGTGAAAAGCAGACTGGCTCCATGGCTCTTTCCTGACTGGCTTAGCTTATTATTTCTTCGTGGCTACCCTGCTTCTTCAGACCTCTCTGCGTGGGGTTTAAAAACACGGTGCTTGGGGGTAATCACACAACTCATAGATTTTTATTTTACAGACAAGATCAGCAGAACCTTTCTGGCCAACACCACCCTGCTCAGAGTCCGGGGGGTGGGGGGGGGGGCAGGCAAGGACGGCCAGTTGCTGGCATGCTGTCAGATCATCTGTGCTCAAGCTGGCCCCTGTAAATAATAAAAATCACCATCTCTTAGGTCACATTTTGGATCCCTTGTAGCAGTTAAAAAAACTGATATATACTTAGGTTTAACATCTGCTATCTCTGGACTGAAAATAAAAAAAATTTTTTACAGCAACCAAGTAGGGTAACTATCCAGATAATATTAGATCTGGTATTCAGTATGTGTCCAGCCCTAATAGTACTTCTTTTTTAAAATTGTATTTTCTGGGCCATAGAGGTAGCACAGTTGTAGGACGTTTGCCTTGTACACAGCTGATTCAGGATGGACGGTGGTTTGAATCCCAGCATCCCACATGGTCCCCGAGCCTGCCAGGAGCGATTTCTGAGCATAGAACCAGGAGTGACCCCTGAGCGCCACCGGGTGTGATTCAAAAGCCAAAAAAAAAAAAAAAAAAAGTACATAGAAATCCCAGGTGAAAAAAAGAAGCCAGTCCTGACCTGTAGTTAGATCATTCTCTCTTGCAGCAGGAAATCACTTAGGGAGCTGAACCAGTGAAGTAATAATATTAATACTCTACTAACTACCCTCACTTGTTAGGACCCCAGTTGCAAAGTGCCTTTTCTGGGGGCACAGAGGCACACACCAAGTCTGAGTAAAGCACTCAGAGCTAAAAATCAAACCATGATTTTTAAATGTTGGTTTTTTTTTCAAAGAGAGTAATAAACCTGTTGACCAAGGAGTGAAAACAGAGAAAGAGTGGCCAGAGCTATAGCACAGTGCTAAGGCATTTACCTTCCACATGACTGACCCAGAACCAACCCAGGTTTGATTCCTGGCATCCCATATGGTCCCCCAAGTGTTCCAGAAGTCATTTCTGAGCAGAGCCAGGAGTAATCCCCGAGTGCCACTGGGTGTGGCCCCAAACCCAAAACAAACAAACAAACAAAAACAAAAAAAAAAGAGCAAGAGGGACAAAGCAACAGCACAGTGTCTTTGCACTGCCTTGCATGTGGCAGACCCAGGTTTGATCCCTGGCACCCTGTATGGTCCCATGTCTGCCAGGAGTGATTTCTAAATGCAGAGCCATGAGTAACTTCTGAGCACTGTTGGGTATGCCCCTCACACACACCAAAGATAAAAAATAAAAAATAGCGCCAGTGTCTCTCTATCAGTTCCAGAAGGTGGTGCTCTGAGTGATGGGCCCAAGAGGTGAGGACGAAGCAGCCTTTGTGCGCCGTTCATGTGGGATGGGTCCAGCTTGTCCCACAGCTGATCTGTAGTTAGGCAGGGCTTGCTCTGTTAGTCACGGAAGACAACTTGTCTTCATGTGTACTAAGCACCAGGTAGTCTCTGGGTGTTTCCTGTCCATTTCAACTTATTCAAGCTGCATAAGCAGGTGATGGTGGTATGATTTGTATCTGTGTTCTGGGGAGAAGAAAACCAGGGCAGGAAGGGACCAGCTCAAGGACACACAGGGAATATGAGGTCAGAATCTAGTTTTGTGAGTGAGTGAGAGAGAGAGAGAGAGAGAGAGAGAGAGAGAGAGAGAGAGAGAGAGAGAGAGAGAGTGTGTGTCCATCCCCATCCCCATTCCTGCAGTTGCGATGGAGCATTCCCGCCTCACCTGACCCTGGAATGACCGCCGAGCAGACTGGCGGTCCATAGTTTTCCTCTCAAAGGGCTTCTTGGTAGCTGGGAGAGACTCAGGGAAGAAGGTGAAAACCTGTAACTGCTGCAGCACTCGGCTGTGCTCCTCGTGGAAGATGGCGATGAGGTTCCCCTCTCTGCCAGCAACTTTGAGTAACTGGAACCCAGAGCAAGAGTAGGGGCAGAGGTAAGAGAAGTGTGACAAGCCTACAGGTCACTCGGTATAAACCATCAACCCCACAACTTGAGGCAGGGACACAGTTCTCTGGGCACTGCCAGCAGCCAAGTGGGCAGTTCCTGGGAATGGCTTAGGATAAAGCCACTTAAAAGCCACAGGTTTGGGGGCTGGAGTTATAGTACAGAGGGGAAGGGTGTTTGCCTTGTGCATGGTCAAATCAGATTTACTCCCTAGCACCCCATGTGATCCTCTGAACACTTCCGGAAATGACTCCTGAGCACAGAGCCATAAGCCCTGAGCACTGCTGGGTATGGCTCTAAACCAAAACCAACCAAAAAGGCCATAAGTTTTCAGAGGCCTATTGGACAGAACAGGGGTTAAAGCACTTGCTTTGCATGAGGCTGACTTGGGTTTGATCTCTGGCATCACATATGGCCCCCTGAAAACCTAAACGTCTTTGCACCCTTGGAGATAGCTATACAGCAGGCTTCCTGGTACCAATAAATTCAATTCTGGGGGGACCGGCGAGATAGAATGGAAGTAAGGTGTTTGCCTTCCATGCAGAAGGACAGTGGTTCGAATCCCAGCATCCCACATGGTCCCCTGTGCCTTCCAGAGGTGATTTTTGAGTGTAGAGCCAGGAGTAACCCCTGGGCGTTGCCGGGTGTGACCCAAAAACAAAACAAAAAGAAAAATTCAATTCTGGGGTCAGAAATGTGGCTCCAGTGGTGGAGCACATGCTCAATGTCCAGAACCTCCAGAACCTGACGTTTCAGGGGGCACCACAGGGTGCAGCTCCTATCAAAAAATAAAACTGATTGAAAAAAAGGTCAATTGTGCTGAGCTTGACCCGATAACAAACCTTCTAAGTAGTCTGAAGTTTCTCAAACAACCCTCTGTGCAGTCCCAGGAAAAAAAGGAGCCACCCTCCCTGATCCCTGCTCTACACCAGCCGGGTATGGGGGCAGGCCTCACCGAAAGCAGTGGCTGTAACTGCTCCAGGGCCTGGCGCACGAAATCACAGTGGGCCTCAGCGTAGCCGTGCACACAGTTGGTAAAGAGGCTCTGTGCGCACTGCTGGAACATGGGTAGCTCATCCAGCAGCTGCGCATTCAGGGCCTCGTAGTTGTTCCGGGCTGACTGCAGCTCCTCCAGGGTCTTCTTATCCTTCAGCTTTTCCGCCCGCTCCGTATAGTTATAGAAGTCCAGGAGCTTGTCGAAGCGCTTCTGTATCAGCTTGTGGGGCCCCGCAAACATGCTCAGTAACTGATTCAGGGGAGAGATGACAAGCCGCTCTGTCCTCTCCTTCTGTGGGCATGAAAAAGGCACTTGTTCATTTTGATTATTCTCCAAAAATACATGGTGGCTGGTTTGAGCTGTGCTGTACCACCTGTTCTGCAATGGGCATACCCTTGCAGACCCACCATATTTTACAGCTCTGATACCACATGTCACTAATTCCCAATTAAAAACTCTTTTGCTATTTGTGCATTGGCAAAATGTGTGCATCCCATCTTAGTTCTGTAATGTTCAGCTAAACATATGAATAGGATATATGCAGCTCAACCCAATATGACAGCTTCTCTGATATAACAGTTTATACAATCAGATAGCTTGCATCTGAGTTAAGATTTCGTTACTAGAACTGAGGACATAGCTCCAAGCATGACAGTGCATGCCTTGGCATGTCGAAGCCTCATAGACTTGACTCCCGCACACAGCCTGGTGCTCTGAGCACTGCTAGGAGTTACCCCCCAACACTAAGCTGGAAGTAGCCTAGATGTGTCCTCTCCAAAAACAAGAACAACAAAACATGAGAGATAGTACAGTGGGATAGAATGTGCTTGCCATGCAAATGGCAACTTGGTTTTGATCCCCAGCATCCCATATAGACCTCTGAGCCCACCAGGAGTAATGCTTGAGCACAGAGTCAGGAACACTGCTGAGCACCCTGGGTGTGGCCACAAAGTAAGACAAAACAAAACAGAACAAAACACAGTTTTAGCTACTACATAAATCTGGTATAGAGAAACTTTCACATACACATAAACTTTTTCTCAATTTGACTTTCTCAAATAATTTGACAATATGTTTTTACTTTTTTCTCTTTGTTTTCTTTTTGGTTTTGTTGGACCACCCAGGCAGTTCTCAGGGCTTTAGGCCCAGGGAGCACTCCTGGCATTGTTTTCACTTTCAAAACATTTTTTTCTTTAATTATTTTCCAGACAAGCCAGTATTGAGGGTGGAGTATTGAGCACATCAAGAACATAATTGGCATTGAAACATTGTTCTTATTAAGATGCTATTATTTTAAATAAGGTTTTGTTTTGGGGCCTCATCTGGTGGTTTTCTGAGGGGCTACTCCTAACTCAATACCACAAACAACACTTAGGGATCGATCTTTAATAAGAATTTTATTTTAGGGGCCGGTGAGGTGGCGCTAGAGGTAAGGGGTCTGCCTTGCAAGCGCTAGCCAAGGAAGGACCGCCCCCCGGTGTCCCATATGGTTCCCCCAAGCCAGGGGCAATTTCTGAACACTTAGCCAGAAGTAAGCCCTGAGCATCAAATGGGTGTGGCCAAAAAAAAAAAAAAAAGTATTTCATTTTATTTCTTTTATTTTATGTTGTTGGTTTTTTTGTCACCCCAGCAATGCTCAGGGCTTACTCCTGGCAGGCCTGGGGGACCATATGAAATGTTGGGTTATGTGCAAGGCAAATGCCCTACCTGCTGTGTAACCACTCGGCCACTAATAAGATTGATTTTTTTTTTTTTTTGGTTTTTGGGTCACACCCGGTGGCACTCAGGGGTTACTACTGGCTCTTCGCTCAGAAATCGCTCCTGGCAGGCACGAGGGACCATATGGGATGCTGGGATTCGAACCACCATCCTTCCTGGATCAGCTGTGTGAAAGCTGATCCTACTACTGTGCTATCTCTCTGGCCCCACTAATAAGACTTTTAATGAACACCCTCAAGTTTGCCAAATGTGCAATTGTTTTTAATCTCAAGCATCCTAAGAGAATAATTAGTAATTTCCCAAGTAATTTGGCCTTGTTTTTGTTTGGGGGCCACATCCGATGACGTTTGGGGCTTACTCCTGGCTCTGCACTCAGGAATTACTTCTGGTGCTCAGGACCATATGGGGGTACTGAGGATTGAATCCAGGTCAAGGATGCAAGGCAAGCAACTTACCTAGTCTATTAACTCTTTGGCCCCATAATTTGGCTTTCAGTACTTTTTAATTTGGAGGGCAAGTTGGGTCGCATCAGTTGCGCTCAGGGATCATTATTGGTGGTGCTCAGGAGAGCATGAGTTCTGGGAATCGAATCTGAGTTAGCTGCATGCAAGGCAAGTGCCTTACCTGTTACATAATCACTCAAACCTCTTCTCCTTTCCTCTCTTCCTTTTCCCTCCCCTCTTGTGCTAAGGATTAAACTCAGGACCTCATAATGCAGGACAAGTTCCCTACCACAGAGCTCCATTCCTAATCCTTTTCTTTCATACTTTTCCTTCTCTTCCATGGCTGTTGTGATATGGGGAAGCTGAGGTTTTCCTGGTCTGAAGCAGTGCTCAAACACTGAATTTTAGGGCTCATGCACCTGCTGGTGGTGCTCCCCAAAGAAGCTAGAACTAAACTCAGAATGTGGAAGTTGGAGGTTAGCGGGGATCCAACCAAAGGCTTCACACCTGCAAGGCAGGAGCTTTACCAACGTCACAGTTCCGGTCCCTCTAGCACTTTCTTCATAAGTTATCTCTGCTAATTCCTTAACTCTTCCTAAATATCCCTTTTTTTAAGTTAGGACTCATAGAGTTTTTTTAGATCAACGTTTAATGACAGTGATGCCAGATGAAATATACTAGTCTCCCTTTATTCCTGAAAAAGTCTAGGTCGGAAGCTGCCCTGAACTCGGTGTGAACAAGCAGGCCTCACTCATCCTCAGAGAGGATAGAAAGCTATGGTGTGTCTCTAAAACCCAAAACGTGATCTAGGGAGGGAGAGAAGCCAAGAGAGGGGTGGGGTGTGAAGAAGAGTCACTTACAAAACTTGTGAAGAGTTTATCACTAATGTAGCGATGCACCTTCTCGAACTGCTCCAACTCCTGGTGTCCCTTTTCCATGCACACGTCCCACATGCTCACGGCGGCCACCACTTTCACGCAGGCCGATTCCTGCAGTCAGGCACAAACATGAATCAGGGACCATAGAGCCATCTAGCCTTCTCCACCCATTCAATGGACATGAGACAGAGGGCTCCAGAACCATACACTCTCTCTCTGGTGTAGTGGTTTAGAGGCACAGAAAAAAGTCTAATATTTTTGAGGGCTGGAGAGATAGCATGGAGGTAGAGCATTTGCCTTGCATGCAGAAGGATGCTAGTTCGAATCCCGTCATCCCATATGGTCCCCCGAGCCTACCAGGAGTGATTTCTGATTGTAGAGCCAGGAGCAACCCCTGAGCACTGCTGGGTATGACCCAAAAACCAAAAAAAAAAAAAAATTTTTTTTTTTTGTTTTTTTTTTTAGGCCACACCCAGCAGCTTTCAGGAGTAACTCCTAGATCTGTGCTCAGAAATCACTCTTGGCAGGCTTGTGGAACCATATGGGATACCAGGGATAGAACTCAGGTCAGTTGCATGCAAGGCAAATGCCCTATCTATTGTGTTATCGCTCTGGCCCCATACAATTTTTATTTTACTTTACTTTTTGATTTGGGGCAATGCTCAGGAGTTAGTCTGGAGAAACGGACGATGGATAGCTCTCATTTCATCATTTTCCTAGATCCCTCTTTCTCTCCTTTCCTTCCTCCCTCTTTATCTCAGGGATGAAACCCAGAGCCTCACACATATAAGAAAAGTGTTCTATCTCTGAGCTACAGCCCCAGATCCTAACAAGCAAAGCAGAGCCCTTCACTTACCAAGAATTAAGCTATCTGGTACTTTTAGGATAGTGTAGAATGATGGCAAAAATCAGTCACCTTTTGGGTCTTGGCCTCTGTTCTCATGTTCTCAAAGGCAGGATGAGCTCATGCCCTGCTTGCTTTTGCTACGCTGCTCTGCTTTATTCTTGATCTCAGCAAACACCACCTTCTAAAAGATTTGGACTATCCAACGGCTGTTTTTTGTGTTTCTCTTTTTGCCTCCCACCCTCATGTGAAAATACAAACTCCACAAAGAAGGGGATTTTGTCTACTTAGTTTATTACTAACTGATCTCATTTACTGAATAAATAAATGTGACAGACTTTAAATCTCAGGCTGGTTTTCTTTAGCTTTCTCCTACTTTAGTTTGACTCTAGGAAATGATTATTAGTTTTATTAGCCCACATGTAATCCAAATGTACTAAAACTTCCATTTAGAAGGTTCAAGGATAAATAAAATCCCTAATCCAAACATCAGTGCCTCAGACCTCAGAAATTGGTATCTTATTGTACAATGTTTATAGACCTCTTGTCTCTAAGCTTTATTTCTGTACACAGAGATAAAGCTGCTCTTTTGTTGGAAGAAGAAATGAGAATCTTCCTAATTCAGTGAGAGCACAAATATAAACCATAACATCCTCTTATATTCTTTTAATAGAAATGTTGTAAGATCTCTAAAATATGAGCCCACAAGCCAAGACACCAAGTTATATTATATTTTTGATGATTTTAGTTGATCCACCTAATTTCCATTGATGGCACAGCTTTCAATAGGATGAACTGTTCAACATTATTTGTCTTTGGAGCCAAAGTGGTGGTGCTAGAAGTAAGGCATCTGCCTTGCAAGCGCTAGCCTAAGATGGACCACAGTTCGATTCCCCAGGTGTCCCATATGGTCTTCCCAAGCCAGGAGCGATTTCTGAGTGCATAGCCAGGAGTATCCCCTGAGCGTCAATGTGTGTGGCCCAAAAACAAACAAAAAAACATTGTTTGCCTTTGGTTTTTAGGCCACACCCAGCAGCACTCAGTTGTTCATATGGGATGTGGGAATTGAACCCAGGTCCGTCCCAGGTAGGCCGCATGCAAGACAAATGCCCCATTACGTTGCTATTGCTCTGGCCCCTCAACATTGTTTTTCTTAAATTGGACTGTTAGCATTCTAGTCTGCCTGTCCCATGTTGCTCAGATTACATCCGTTCAGCCTCAAAACACCACTTCCCAATGCAATGGAGACAAGCTTAGGGTTCTCCTCATAGTGCTCAGGACACAATGGGGTATTGCAGATTGAACCCAGATCTCCTACATACACAGCATGTGCTCAGCCATTGAGCCATGGGGAAAAATAAATGTTTTTATTAGAAATCATATCACCATTAGAAACCAGTGTTTTACTATTACTTCTTTTTGGTTTTTGTCTTTTGGTGTTTGGGTTACATCCAGCCAGCTTATTTAAAAAAAAATGGTAGGCAAAAAAAAAAAAAGTGATGAACATTCAATGCAGAGGAGGAAATATTGACACCACTTAAAAATGGACGAAACTGGAGCTGGTAAAATAGTACAGTGGGGTGGGTAGGGCACTTGCTTTACATGTGGCTGACCCAAGTTTGATCCCTGGTATCCCATATGATACCCTCAAACACTCCCAGAGGTGATACCTGAATGCAGAGCCAAGAGTACATCTAACCAATACTGGGCATGACCAAAAATAAAGTCATCAATAATCTTTTTATTTTATTTTATTTTATTTATTTGGGGGCCACATCTAGTGATGCTCAGGGGTTATTCCTAGCTATGCACTCAGAAATTGCTCCTGGCTTGGGGTACCATATGGAACATTGGGATTCAACCACTGTCCATCCTGGATCAGCTGCATGCAAGGCAAACACCCTACCACCGTGCTATTGCTCCAGCCCAATCAATAATCTTTGAGTCAAGACTCTTCCTCATTCACCAGACAGTATGCTGGAGGCTAGAGAAGTGGACAGAACTCCACATACGGAACCAATCTAGAACCACTGTCACTCACCCGGATATGCTGGAGGTAGAGAGAGAGGTCTCGGATGAAAGATTTGATCAATCTTTCTTGCATCCGGAAATTCTTTTCTATTTCTTCAAATACTTCATCTTTTATCTATTCAAAGAAACAAGTGATGTTAGTAGATTTGGATTCTTCCCTCAATTCATCAGCTTCATTCATGGCCATGCTTGGGGCTTCACTCTCAGAGAATTACTTCTAGCTGACTATATGGGGCATGGGTGGGATTGAATCTGGGTAGGATGAGTATCTGCTGTGCTATCACTCTGGCCCTCAAAGTAAGTACTTTTTTTTTGTTTTTAGTTTTTGGTTTTGGGGGTCACATCCAGTGGTGCTCAGGAGTTACTCCTGGCTCTGCACTCAGAAATTGTCCGTGGCAGGCTCAGGGGACCATATGGGTTGCCGGGAATCAAATCAAAGTCCTTTGGGTTGGCCACATGCATGCCAAATGCCCTACCGCTGTGCTATTGCTCAGGCCCCAGTAATTTTTTGTTTTTTTTTTTTGTTTTTGGGCCACACCCATTGATGCTCAGGGATTACTCCTGACTAAGTGCTCAGAAATTGCTCCTGGCTTGAGGGGACCATATGGGACACCGGAAGATCGAATTGAGATCCATCCTAGGTTAGTGCTTGCAAGGTAGACACCTTACCTCTAGCGCCACCGCTCTGGCCCTACTTTTTTGTTTTTAATGAGAGAATTGGGTTGGACTTATTTCTGGTGGTGTTTGGGGGGCCCTAGACAGTACCTGGGATTGAACTAGGATCTGCTGTGTGCAAGGCAAGTGCCCTATCCCCTGAACTCTTTTTCCACTCTTTGTTTAAATGTTAAATATTTGATGTATCCATGAATAAAACTAAATTGAAATTACTTAATTTTTGAAATAAAGAAAGTAGTAAGTGGGGCTGGAGTTATAACACAGTGGTTAGGTATTTGCCTTGCATGCGGTCAACACAGGACGAACCCCGGTTTAAATCCTTGCATCCCATATGGTCACCCGAGCCTGCCAGGAGCAACTTCTGAACACAAAGCCAGGGGTAACCCCTGAGCGCTGCCAGATGTGACCCAAAAACCAAGAGAAAAAATTAATAAATGGAGAAAGAGAAAAAGTAATGAATTCAAGAGAAAAAGTGGGCTTCTCCTGAGAGGAGAGAGCCAAGGGAATGAAAAAAATGAACTTACAACCCTGGTTCGGATAGTGCATTTCCAGAATAAGAATTTTTCTGGACTGAATTTACCAGATCTGCATAATCTCCACAGTACCTACTGGCCCTCTAACACTCACACCACAGTTTGTCTACTAGGAAATAAATCCTTTGCCCTGGGTTTACCTACTTCTGCTTCCAGGTGCATGTCACCTGTTGGTCTGAGAGTCTTGGACTGATCCACTGTGCCCCATCCTTCCCTTCTCCCTAGACCACCCCTGTCCCATAAGGGTACATATGTCCCACAAGGTACAATGCCTGACACTATTATGGTCTTTGAGTACCACCAGCCTGAGAAAAGAGGCAGTAGTAAGCCGGAGCACTGCCAGGTATGGCCCCAAAACAAAACAAAACAAAACAGGAAATAAGGCTCACATTGAGCTGCTGACTACATTGTAGAGACTAAACTGCAAAACTTACCAGTTAGCTGTTTGTTTGCTTGTTTTTCCCTAGCTAGTATTATTCACTAGTTGGATTGTGTACACAAGATCTAGATCTAGAATGAAGGCTGGGGCTATCAGATCTACTCTGAGCACTTCTGAGAGATATATATGTGGTCTAGGGTGCTGTACTAGTTGCCTTCTGAAATCCATTCTCATTTTCTCTGTTCTGTCCCCTAACAGATGGCAGCTTCCTCACGGGTGTTTGAAAGTGCTCTAAGTACTGAATGTTGACCAGTTGGCAAGGTTTGTCAATACACTTTGAAAGCAGCTTGCAGAGGCACAGAGACAGGGAAAGACAGACAGACAGAAAGAGTTTGGGGGCACAGAGAACTGGTATGGGGGATCAAATCACCTGACCAGTAGCTCAGGGTCCTGCAAACCCCTGGGGTGGTACTAAGAGCAGAATCTTGCCCCACTGACATTATGCCAACTGCCTGGTATTGGCTGCCCACCCTGTGGAAACCTAAAAAGTTGCCCAAAATTGCAGAATCCTCAAGGTTAGGAAAGCTCACCTGTGGGGCAAAGCCAGTGAGGTGCTTCAGGTGGCTGCTTACACGGTTGGACTTCTTGATAATGGAATGGATGTTCAGTTTGGAGATTTTCTCCATGAGGCTGTCTTCATCACCCTTGCGGTACTTGAGGACTGGGGAGGGAAGAAATCAAATCAGCTAGTTAAGAAAACATTTTCCAGGGGCTGAAGTGATAATACATCGGGTGAGTGCTTGTCTGGCATGCAGCAGACTGTGGTTCAATTTCCTAGCACCCCATATGGTTCATTGAGCTTTGCTTGGAGTGATTCCCTCAGTGAAAAATAAGGAGTAAGTCCTGAGCACAGCCAGGTGTGATCCAAAAATCAACACCCCAAAAATCGGAAAAAGAAAGAAAGAAAGAGAAAGAAAGAAAGAAAGAAAGAAAGAAAGAAAGAAAGAAAGAAAGAAAGAAAGAAAGAGAAAGAAAGAAAGAAAGAGAGAGAGAGAGAGAAAGGAAGGAAGAGAGAAAGGAAGGAAGGAAGGAGGGTGGGAGGGAAAGAATGAGGAAGGGAAGGAAGGAGGGAGGGAAAGAAGGAGGGAGGAAAAGAAGGAAGGAGGGAAGGAAGGAGGGAAGGAGAGAGGGTAGGAGGGTAGGAAGGAGGGAGGAATGAAGGAAGGTAAGAGGGAAGGAAGAAGGGAAGGAAGGAAGAAAGGAGAGAGGGAGAGAGGGAAAGAGGGAAGGAGGGAAGGGAAGAAGAAAGGAGGGAGAAAAGGAAGGAGGGAAAGAAGTTGGGAGGGAAGGAAGGAGGGAGGGAGAGAGGGAGGGAGAGGAAGGAAAGGACAGAGAAACTTCTGAGAACAGTTTGACTACACATCTATTTTTTGTTTATTTTTGTTTTGGGCCCATACCCAACAGTGCTCAGAAATTAATGCTGGTAGAGCTTGGTAGACCATATGTGGTACTGGGGATCGAACCCAGGCTGGCAGCATTCAAGGCAAGCATCCATTGTTCCTGCTATTTCTATGTCCTAGGGCCCCATTGACTACACATCTGATATAATATCCCTCAACGAGCCATTGCTTATTTTAAATGAGTTTATAACTAACTGAACAGAGAGAAAATGCTCAATTAGCTGACTGAAACACAGCAGCGAGATCTGAGTGCATTAACAGCAAGAGTGGCCAGGCAAACAGGAGTGGGGCTAGAGGCAGAGAATGGCGCCAAGAAGAATGGATTCCAGTCTAAGATCTGAGGTCCTGGAATCAGAGTTCAAAGCCTTATTGGGTCTGCCCAGTTCCCTCAGTTAAGATACTTAACTTATCTGGTCCTCACTTTATGTGCCACTGAAGTGTTGGAAGAAGCAATGCTAGTCTGATCAGACCATTTAAAATAGTCTCATAGGGGCCGGATCAATAGCACAGTGGTAGGGTGTTTGCCTTGCATGTGGCCAATCGAGACAGACCTGGTTCGCTCCTCAGCGTTCCATATGGTCTCCTTCGCCAGGAGCGATTTCTGAGCACAGAGTCAGGAATAACTCCTGAGTACCACCAGATGTGGCCCCAAACCAAAAACAACAACAACAACACTAATAATAATAATAAATGGTCTCATGAAAAAATGAGATAGCTATATCCAATTGAATCAAATCATATTCAACTAATACCTGTGCTAACTGTGCTATATAGGGCCAATCCACAGAAAAGCTGAGCCATAGTTTAAACTATCTCAAGTTAAACTAGCCCACTTTTTTTTATTTTCATATCACATTTTCCCTCAATTCTGCCATTTCTTTTTTCTTTCTTGTGGTTTTTGGGTCACACCCGGCAGTGCTCAGGGGTTTTTCCTGGCTCCATGCTCAGAAATTGCTCCTGGCAGGAGGCACGGGGGACCATATGGGACGCCGGGATTCGAACCAATGACCTTCTGCATGAAAGGTAAACACCCTACCTCCATGCTATCTCTCTGGCCCCAATTCTGCCATTTCTTCATCACATTCCTTTGAACTGCCATCTGCCTTGAACATCTGTGCATGAGAGGTTCATTCTATGGAGTATTCTCAAGGACAGACCTCCTCCCCTGCAGGAATGCTTTTCTTACCCAGGTCCTTGCGACGTTTGTATTCATTAATATTAACATTGATGTCCTTGACTTCGAGGACTGCGTTGGTTAAAGGCACTTTATCCGGATGGGATTCTGGAGTGGAATTCAGCAGTTCCATTAGCAACAGTGGGTAGCGCATGACCCTCTGTACTGGTTTGATGAGGAAGGAGCCCAGGTTAATATAATTCGTGCATCCCCTAGAAAAGGAAAAGTAGATTTTAGGCACCTATCACTGACACGGGGCCCAGAGATATTTATTATTCTGAAACATGCTGTTTTATTTTAAATTTCTTTCTTATATCTCTGATATCTCAAGCATATGTGAGATCCTAGGTTTTCCTAGCACTGAAAAACAAACAAACAAAAACAAAATACAAAACCCAAAATCTGAAAAACCAACTAAAAGTGCAGGAACTTTTTTAGATGCTGGAGATTCAGTAATGACAAAAACAACAACAAAACCCCTCTGTTGGTGAAAGAAGACAGGAGGCAATAAACAAATAAAAATATGACCAAAGAGAAGGCTTAAGAACCAGAGGGCCAACTCTGCCTGAGAAAGCCCCAGATGGTCCCTTGAGCACCAGGTCCGGAGTAGCCTCCCAACATGTCCAGATTTGGCCCCGAAACAAAGAATAATACTTTTTTTGAATTATGAAAATGTCATTTGGGGAAAAAAACAGTAAGACAGTAATGCCTGGTTTCTGTCTATATTGCAAGACAAGAAAGAGCTTAAATAGCAAGGGAACTTACCATTCATTGTACAGGCTCCTGTTGGGCAGAGGTGGAAAGGAGAGACAGCTGATTAGAAGTCATGCAACACTGGTTTTCACATGTTTGTCACATCCTAAGAGTTCAATTACTGCCCCTCAGTAGGCAGACCAAAAACAAACAAACTGCATGGATAAAAGGGAAATTATAAATGTCTATAGTGGCATATCTAGTCTATTTAAAAATATTGGTAACTCCCTAACTTCACTTTGATTTTCTTTCTTTCTCTTTCTTTCTTTCTTTCTTTCTTTCTTTCTTTCTTTCTTTCTTTCTTTCTTTCTTTCTTTCTTTCTTTCTTTCTTTCTTTCTTTCTTTCTTTCTTTCTTTCTTTCTCTTTCTTTCTTTCTTTCTTTCTTTCTTTCTTTCTTTCTTTCTCTCTTTCTCTCTTTCTTTCTTTCTTTCTTTCTTTCTTTCTTTCTTTCTTTCTTTCTTTCTCTCTTTTCTTTCTTTCTTTCCTTTTCTTTCTTTCTTTCTTTCTTTCTTTCTCTTCTTTCTTTCTTTCTTTCTTTTCTTTCTTTCTTTCTTTCTTTCTTTCTTTCTCTCTTTCTCTCTTTCTTTCTTTCTCTCTCTCTCTTTCTTTCTTTCTCTTCTTTCTTTCTTTCTTTCTTCTCTTTCTTTCTTCTTTCTTTCTTTCTTTCTTTCTTTCTTTCTTTCTTTCTTTCTTTCTTTCTTTTCTTTCTTTCTTTCTTTCTTTTCTTTCTTTCTTTCTTTCTTTCTCTCTCTCTCTCTCTCTCTCTCTCTCTCTCTCTTTCTTTCTTTCTTTCTTTTTTTTTTTTTTTTTTTGGTTTTTGGGCCACACCCGGTGACGCTCAGGGGTTACTCCTGGCTATGTGCTCAGAAGTTGCTCCTGGCTTCTTGGGGGACCATATGGGACGCCGGGGGATCGAACCGCGGTCCGTCCTAGGCTAGCGCAGGCAAGGCAGGCACCTTACCTCCAGCGCCACCGCCCGGCCCCCTCTTTCTTTCTTTCTTTCTTTCTTTCTTTCATTCTTTTTTGTTTTTGGATCACACCTGGCAGCACTCAGGGGTTACTCCTGGATCTACGCTCAGAAATTGCTCCTGGTAGGTTCGGGGGACCATATGGGATGCTGGGATTTGAACCACTGTCCTTCTGCATGCAAGGCAAATGCCTTACCTCCATGCTATCTCTCTGGCCCCCAAATATAAATTCTTACCCCCTGTCTTCTTATGCTAGGGAATCTCCCCTGGAAGCCAAGAATAATTAAACAATAATAATTTATTTATACTATTATTCATTTATTCCAAATTACCTTCCTGGCTGCTGGTCATCAGAAAATGGTAACTCAATATTTTGTGAGTCTAGATAAATTATATTCAGATACACCAAAACAGGAGCCGGAAAGATAGCACAGCAATAGGGCATTTGCCTTGTATGCAGCTGACCCAGGAAGGACCCGGTTTAATTCCCGGCATCCTATATAGGCCCCCAGCCTGCCAGGGGTGATTTCTGAGTGCAGAGCCAGGAGTACCTGAGCACTGCTGAGTGAGCCCATAAACCAATAAACAAACAAACAAGCAAACAAATAAATAAAGTTTAAAAAAAAAAGAACAAATACACCAAAACAGAAGCCACTTAATAATTCCATGCTTTCCAAGGGGGGGGGGTACCTAATAAGTTCTCATTTATATGTAAAAGAGATAAATGTGGGCTCTGAGCAATAGCACAGTGGATAGGTTGGGCTTTTGCGTTGAACATGGGTCAACTGTAGCTGACCTGGGTTTGGTTCGATCCCCAGCATCCCATATGGTTGTCCATATCTTGAGCCTGCCAGGAATAATTTCTGAGTGCAGAGCCAGGAGTAACCCCTGAGCACAGCAGGGTGTGGCCCAAAACAAACAAAAATGAGATAGATGTATGCAATGTATGGGTACATGCAGAGGAGTGAGTGAACTCTACAACGTCAGCCCCAGTGGCTTTGATGGAAATGAAGAGTTCCAAAGTTCTTACTTAAGCTCTGCCAAGGAATCCTGAAGATGCTTCTGGATTTTCTCGTCTTTCTCATAGATCTCCAGCAGTGAAATAGCTTCATCATGATTCTGGCAATAAACCTTGTAGGTTCCCTCAAGCTCCTCCCGGTGATCGAGAAACACAGGACCTTGAAGTTATACACAAGTATAGTGTTTTTAGTAACTTTCTTACATTTAGTAGCCTAGATGTAAAGCATATCAACAAACTCTATTATCAGTTATATCCAACCACTAGAAGTAATAGCATCACTTATCAAGTTGACAAGAAATTTCCATGAAATCAAAAACCCTACTCATTTAAAGCAAAATTATGAGAGCCATGTCAACCATATATGTAATTTTCCCTTTGTGTGTGTGTGTGTGTGTGTGTGTGTGTGTGTGTGTGTGTGTGTGTGTGTGTGTGTGTGTGGTTTTTGGGTCACACCCGGCAGTGCTCAGGGGTTACTCCTGGCTCCATGCTCAGAAATTGCTCCTGGCAGGCACGGGGGACCATATGGGACGCCAGGATTCCAACCGATGACCTTCTGCATGAAAGGCAAACGCCTTACCTCCATGCTATCTCTCCGGCCCCTAATTTTCCCTTTTTTATTTTTATTTTTTGGTTTTTGGGTAACACCCAGTGGTTCTCAGGGGTTACTCCTTGACCCCAGCACTGTTTGCTTCTTGACACTCTGCTAAAATAATACTGAGCACTGCATTGGAGTAGCCCCTAAGCATCACTAGCTGTGCTCCAAGATCAAAATAAACATTGACAATTCTACTCTGTTGTCATATAAAATAGTATTTTGTTTTGGGGCCACACTTGGCAATATTTGAGGTCTATTATTGGCTCTATGTTCTGGGGTTACTCCTAGTGTAGCTTGTGGGACTATATAGTGCTGAGAATTGAATCTAAGCATGTGCTGAACTCTTTAAGCCATCACTCCAGCCCTAATAGTACTTCTTTTTTTTAAATTGTATTTTCTGGGCCAAAGAGATAGCACAGTAGTAGGGCTTTTGCCTTGCACACAGCCAATTCAGGATGAATGGTAGTTCGAATCCCAGCATCCCATATGGTCCCTCGAGCCCTCCAGAAGCGATTTCTGAGCACAGAGCCAGGAGTGACCCCTGAGCGCCGCTGGGTGTGACCCAAAAACCAAAAAAAATTTTTTTGTATTTTCCTTGGCCCCCTTTATAAAAATTTTAAAAACAAATTTTTAAAAATCTTTTGGGACACACCTAGTGGTGCTCAGGACTTACTCCTGACTCTGTGCTCAGAGATCATCCCTGTGAGACTGAGAGTTCATATGGGATGTCTGAGATTGAACCCTGGCTGGCCACGTGCAAGGCAAATGTCCTCCCTACTGTACTATTGTTCCAGTCTCAACTTATTTTTAAAACATCAAGTAGCAAATAGAAAGAATGTCTCTAATAATACCATGATATTAAATGCATAAGATAAAAAACTAGTAACTTCTTGTTCCTTCTTTTTGGTGCTACTGAAATTTCATTATTTGCAACACTTTTTTTGGCCAAACCCTGCAGTGCTCAGGGCTTACTCATACCCTTGGCTCTGTACTCAGGAATCATAACTGGAGGGCTTAGGAGATGCTAGGGATCCAATCTGGAACAACCGCAGGCAAGGTAAATGCCTACCTGCTGTGCTATTGCTCTGGCCCCATTATTTGCAACTTTTTTTTTTATGTGAAATGAATGTGATTTCTGTTTATGACAAAGCAAGCATCAGTGTCCAAAGAGTGTGAAACCCTTAGACTCTACAACCAGCATCACGCAGGGAGGTGAGGGAGGAAGGAATGAAGAAATAAAATAACCCTGTGCACTGGGGTAACCCAGATATCCCAACACTTCAGGCCCTGGGCAACATAGGGCCCTTGCCTTTTACTGCCAGCTCAGTTAGTTGAGAATCAGTGGGGTCCGCAGATACTATAAGCTTTACCTGTGAGTCTCTCTCCCTCTTCCCAAAGAAAAAAGAACAGCAAATTGAGCCTTTCTGCATTGTATTAGAACTGATCTGTGTAACCAAAAGAACATGGTAGCAGCAATGGCAGATCGTCTCTAAGGCGAGGCTACAGAAGAATGTTGCGGGCCCCATCTAGGGCTCTTTTTCCCCATGACTCATTCTGAGAATGCCAGCCTCCACGTCACAAGTCCAAAGTGAGGCCACTGGACCAGAAGCCAAGGCCTTCGGAGCCAGAGGTTCCAAGGAAGGGGTCCTTAAGAACAGGACAACAGGGGCCAGAGAGATAGCACAGTGGTGTTTGCCTTGCAAGCAGCCGATCCAGGACCTAAGGTGGTTGGTTCGAATAGTCCCATAAGGTTCCTGTGCCTGCCAGAAGCTATTTCTGAGCAGATAGCTAGAAGTAACCCCGAGTGCCATCAGGTGTGGCCCAAAAACAAACAAACAAACAAACAAAAGAACAGGACAATAGCTGGAGACCACCCTCAGGAGAGTCCCTGAGCCAGAACCACCAGCAAAGCCCCCCAGACTCCATGCTCATAGTAAAGAGGTATTGCCTGTCTTAATTTCTCAAGGCACTATATGTATATTACTGTAATATCTTTTACTATGTTTTATATTTCTCTTTTATGTTTACCTTGCTATTTTAAAGGGAAGAAGATGCCCAGGAGCTCAGGGATCACTCCTAGTGGAACTTAGTGGATTGAATTGGGGTTATAAGTACTTTACCTGCTATTCTGTCTCACCAGCCCTAAGTACACCATTTTTTTATACCAAGTTGCTAAATTTGGATCAACTTGTTACACAGAAACATGCAACTTTTTATTACAGATGATGACTTTTCAAGCCTTTTGGCAATGACCTATATGGATGCATATATTTCAAAATACTCAAAATACATCTATGTAGAATGGAAATAAATCTAAAAATCTGTAGCTATACTTTCACACCTGGTGTTGCTCAGGGGTTACTCCTGGCTGTGTGCTCAGAAATCACTCCTGGCAGGCACAGGGGACCATATGGGATGCTACATGCAAGGCAAACGCCCTACCGCTGTGCTATCTCTCCGGACCCCGTCAAACCTGATCTTTTATTGAAGTTAGACTGATGCTAACCACAAAATTGCTCTCATGATCCACTATCTGTGTGATATATCCTGTTATGTAACAGCTTGAGTAAGGGCTGAGCTCTCACTTCGCATGTAGTAGTCTTTGCATGAGTCTCGCTTTGCACGTAGGTTTTTTTTTTTTTTTTGCATGTAGGTTTGATCATCAGGATTGCATGGTCCTCTAAGCACCACTAGAAGAAACCTCAAGCACTGCCAGGTTATGGCTTAAATCCAAATCCTACTGCTAACATTGCAGTTGTGAGGGAAGCTAACCTCTGAACTAAGTAATGAATCCTTCCTTTTCCTAGCATCACTACTCAGCCAGTACATACTACATCCTATTCACAAAGTTGGGGTGGGGGTTGGAGCCTCTGGAACCAGGGCCGGGCTCATACCTACAGCATCGCTGACTTCCAGATCAGCCAGTAGCTGCTTTGAAACCTTAATCACCATCTGCATATTTCCAAACAGTCCCTCAAAGTCAATGTTGGGTATCTGAGAAAGAAAAACAAAAGACAGGGAGATGGGGAGGTGAGGGGTGGCTCACACACACCTTTTGCCACACCCTCACAGCTCACAGGGTGCAGACAGCAGCATTTGTGTGTCTTTTAGTGTCCTTGACCCAGTTACACACTACTGTCTGACAAACACCCAACTTTCTTAGTCAATCTTAGGCCATAATGACACTGGAGTATGGACTCCCAGCCAGCACCCCGAATCTGAAGGCAGTGCCCACTTTCTTTAAAAGGTCTTGGGAGTGAGGGCATAAACCCAAGGGAAGTTAGATGGTCAGGAAACAAGCTATTATTAGGACTCTAGATCCTGGGGACAGGCGAAACTTTTCAAATTTATCTTCAGCATCTAGGAATGCAAATGCTTAGAGGGGATTCCTGAACAAACTATGAAATCAGGTGCCAGGCCTCCAAAATAATTACATTATTGTACAATCTGGACACCTCAAATTTTTTTTGGAGCCACAGAAATACAATGTCCAAGGAGTCATTGCAGTAAGGCGGTCAGCCAGTTAATAGTGAACTTTGTAAAGTGGCAGAAGGCTGAAGGCATAGTTGGTAATTCCCATACTATTAAGGCCCTTGAATTAAGTCATTGCCTTCATTTCAAAACCAATAAATCTCTGGGGTGAAAGCTTCAGGCTTGGAGAGTCACACTCAGGACAGGCTAAGCTCTCCCTAGGTCTCACCTGTGCCTGCTGCAGGGGCACCATGATCCGCTCAATGCACATGTCTAGATCTCGGATGTAGTCTCTCTCTGTCTGCAGGAGCTCTTCCACCACTTTGGACCTCTTCTCCAGCATCCTCTGCTCTGGGTTTTCTGTGGACACAGACCCAGAAGAAGCTGCTGGTGAAGACTGGGAGGATAAGAGTGTCATTTCTGGAAGAGAAAAGAATGGAGTGAGTCACTATAGTGTGAGCCAGAACCCCATGGAGTTGACAAGTACATGCTCCTGGGCCATGAGAGGTAGCTCTATGGCAGAGTGCCTAACACAAATTAGGTTCTGAATCCTATTTCCTTCCCCAACATTGCAAATATGTCTCTGAAGACAGCAAAGCACACAGTACCAGCCAGTCCACACTGAGCCCAGTCAGGTATGATTCCTAAGAAGAACATAGGCTTTGAGTATCAAAGGTCTCACCACTTTGAACTTGTTTTTTGGTTTTTGGTTTTTGGGCCACACCCGGCGATGCTCAGGGGTTACTCCTGGCTGTCTGCTCAGAAATAGCTCCTGGCAGGCACGGGGGACCATATGGGACACCGGGATTCGAACCAACCACCTTTGGTCCTGGATCGGCTGCTTGCAAGGCAAACGCTGCTGTGCTATCTCTCCGGGCCCACCACTTTAAACTTGTAACAGTTCTAATAGTGAATGAACAGAGGTGAGGATGCCATTACTACATAGAACTCCCATCTGTGAAAAATCACTTCCAGAATGTTAAGAAAAGGAGGAACTGGCCCTGCTAGGAGGACAAATTAGTGGCCTCAACCTTCTTGGGGAAGAGGCTTAAAGTTCTGATCAAGAATTGAATGAGAATGTCAGAGCAGTGGAGCGAGCTGTAAGGTGTCTGCTTTGCACGCGCTAGCCTATGACGGACCGCGGTTGGATCCCCAGCGTCCCATTTGGTCCCCCAAGCCAGGAGCAATTTCTGAGCGCATAGTCAGGAGTAACCCCTGAGTGTCACTGAGTGTGACCAAAAAAAAAAAAAAATTGAATGAGAGAGACTGGAGCAATAGCACAGCAGTAGGGTGTTTGCCTTGCACACAGATGACCCAGGATGGACCCAAGTTTAATTCCAGGCATCCCATATGGTCCCCGAGCCTGTCAGAACTATTTCTGAATGCAGAGCCAGGTGTAACTCCTGAGCACTGACAAGTGTGGCCCCAAAACAAAACAAATTGAATGAGGTTCACTCTCCGGCATCTACACACACACACACACACACACACACACACACACACACACACACACACACACACACACACACATTGAATGAGGTATGTGAACCCAGTCATGAGTGTAACTGGGAGAAGGAATAAAAAAACCAAACTGTTGGCCAACAATAGTAGGAGCAACTGTAGGCTGTGGGCAGAGTTTGGACTAAAAACTATGATCCAATAATACCACTCCTAGGGATATACATATACCCTAGGAACCCCCCAAAAAAAACACTATGCAGAAAAGCTCTCTGCTGTCCTATGTTGGTCGCAGCACTATGTACAATAGCCAAAATCTGGAAACAAAGGGTCCGAAAAGAAATAAGTGGCTAGAGAAACTGTGGTACGGGGCCCAGAGATAGCATGCATGGAGGTAGGGCATTTGCCTTGCATGCAAAAGGACAGTGGTTCAAAACCCGGCATCCCATATAGTCCCCGGAGCCTGCCAGGAGCGATTTCTGAGCGTAGAGCCAGGAGTAACCCTGAGCACTGCCGGGTGTGATCCAAAAACCAAAACAAAAAAAACAAAAGGAAAAACAAAACAAAAAAACAAATGAAAAAAAAAAACAAAACAAAAAAACAAAATTGTGGTACATCTCTGGTACATCTGTAATGGCCCAGAGACAGGAAAGGGAAAGGGCATTGGGGAGGGTGAGAGGGAAACTGGGGATATGGTGGGAAAAGTGCACTGGTGAAGTATAATTAAAAGTGCACTGGGGGGGCCGGAGAGATAGCATGGAAGTAAGGCATTTGCCTTTCATGCAGAAGGTCATCGGTTCGAATCCCGGCGTCCCATATGGTCCCCTGTGCCTGCCAGGAGCAATTTCTGAGCATGGAGCCAGGAATAACCCCTGAGCGCTGCTGGGTGGACCCAGCACACACACACACACAAAAAAAAAAGTGCACTGGGTAGTCCCATCGATGATATCCCAGCCTTGAACTTTCAGCCAAAGAACATTAAGAAAAACAAAACTGAACCCATGTACAATACAATTACTTTGTCCCTCAAATCCTCAGTTGTAGTACATACTATTTCTTAGCAGCACACAATATAATCTAAAGACATTAGACTTATGTAACTCCTTAAACATTGAGGGCAAAGTACATTTATCTAGTTCCATGCACATGCTTACTAGTTTAAGTTAACCTCAAAAGTTTTAGTGGGTTGTTTTTCTTAAGGATTGGAGTCAAGGGAACATAGTAAAAAACGGTGTTAGAGTGGCATTTGTTTGCATAGGCCCACCAAAATATAAGGGACATGGAAAAAAAAATTATGGCCTAAATACAAGGAGACCCTACCCCTGAAGTTTCCTGGCACAGGACCGACTCTAGGATCCAGGCAAACTAGTTTGTCCAATCCAAGTCATTGTCTGTAGTGGCAATGCACCTCCATTCCTCACATAGTCTCTGTTGTTGGTATCATGCTTCTGTATTAAAGATCCTGGAGTCTGCATATCCCATATTGCAGTCAGGATGGTGCAGAGCATCCTCTCGTTTCACCTCACACTTAAGGGGCACTAGAGAGAACCATGTCCTGTAGAGCAGGTCATTGTTGTTGTCAAGTCTTCTCAGTGTAAAGGGAAGTCTCTTTTTAGGAGGTCGATGTCAGACCCTTGGTAGTGTCTTTCCCGGTAGAGGATTGCTTCCAGCTGTTGCTATAAAAGACCTTGGATGTTTCGTAGATAGCTTGCCTGGTTCCAGTGTGAATGGAGGATGCCCATTCTTCTGAGGCCTGTGCCAGGTCATTATATCAATGTTCAGGGTGTAAGGTACATTGTACTGAGATTTCTGTTTATGGGTGATTGTGCTTCCACTGTAACTTTACCCTGTCCTCTTTCTTTGCATCTTTGTTGTCATAATTAGAATAAAAAAAAAAGTGCACTGGTTGTATATTGTATGGCTGTAACTCAATCATGAACAACTTTATCGTGGAAAAATTAACTTTATTATGAACAACCTCGTTAGCACAGTGTTTATAAAAAATAGCTTTTAGGGTAGGACGCTTGTCTTATATACGGTCAATCCAGGTTCAATACTCAGTACCCCATATAATTCCCTGTAGTCTCACAAGGAGTAATCCCTGAGCACAGAACCAGGAATAAACCCTGAGCACCACTGGGTGTGTCCTTAAAACTAAAAAGCTGTGGGCTGGCCCGGAGAGATAGCACAGTGGCATTTGCCTTGCAAGCAGCCGATCCAGGACCAAAGGTGATTGGTTCAAATCCCGGTGTCCCATATGGTCCCCCGTGCCTGCCAGGAGCTATTTCTGAGCAGACAGCCAGGAGTAACCCCTGAGCAATGCCCGGTGTGGCCCTAAAACCAAAAAAAAAAAAAAAAAGCTGCGGGTGGTGGTGGGGATAGTTGAAAGAACTGGATCACATGCTTTGCATGAGGGAATCTTGGTTTTTTGTTTTTGGGCTACACCTGTTGACACTTGGGGGTTACTCCTGGTTATGTGCTCAAAAGTCGCTCCTGGCTTGGGGGTACCATATGGGATGCCAGGGGATCGAACCTCAGTCCATTCTAGGCTAGCGCTTGCAGAGCAGATACCTTACCTCTAGTGCCACCGCTCCAGCCCTATGAGAGAATCTTGGTACCCAGAGCACTGCCAGATGTAGTACCACCACCTTGGCTTTCCTCCCCTCAAAAGAACCACAGAGCCAGGAGGGATAGAAGGATAGGACAGGGAATGAAACATCTGTCTTGCATGTAACTGACTCTAATTTAATCTCATACTGCATATGAGTTCCAGAGCACCCCCTGAGGTCACTGCTGAGCAGAGACAGGAATGGTCCCTAAGCACCACTGTGTGTAGACCCTTCCTCCCAAATGCAAGGCCAGAGAGACAGTACAGGGGTTAAAGTGCAGGGCTTGCATGTCGCTGACCTTGATTTGACCTGCAGCACATGTTCCTTCAGCACTACTGGTGCAGCCCTGCAGGACTTCAGCACAACCAGGATGTCTTTGGTGATCCCCAGTACTGTATCGTCAGGCCCTCACATTGAAAGACTGGCTGTTAGACCAAGAATAAAGCGGAAGAGCTCCAGGGTCTCTTGAGCATCAATTCCAGAGCCCCCTTCTTACCCCCAGATGACTGCTTTTATTTAATCAAATATAAAAGTATTGCCTGACCTCGGCAATGAACATTAAAAACATTGAAATAGGAATCAGAAAGATAATACAGTGGGCAGGGTGCTTGTTTTGCATGTAGCTGACCCAGGTTCAATTCCCAGCACCACAGTCCCCTGAGCATCTCCAGAAGTAATCCCTGAGTAAGAGCCAAGAGTAAGCTAGGTGTGGCCCCAAACAAACAAAAAAGAACCACAAAAAAATCTTGAAACAACACATTAAAAAATATTATTGGGGGGCCGGAGAGATAGCATGAAGGAAAGGCATTTGCCTTTCATGCAGAAAGACGGTGGTTCGAATCCTGGCATCCCATATGGTCCCTTGTGCCTGCCAGGGGCGATTTCTGAGCATAGAGCCAGGAGTAACCCCTGAGCACTGCCAGGTGTGACCCAAAAACAAACAAACAAACAAACAAAAAAAATATATATATATATTATTGGGACAGTGAACTATGCCAACTAAGGAGAAGACAAGTTAGACAGGAATTATCTGTGGGAGCACGAGGGCCAGTAATTGCAATAAAGTGGGTAAAACTTGTTTGGTTCCTCCTTATCAAAACATTCATAAAGACTCACTCAATAAGTAGGTTTTGTTACTTTAAATGTTGGAGAAGAGAGATACAAGGACACTAACAACATGGAGTTCTTTAATGGTATTTTCTTTTCTTTTTTAAAAAATTTTAATGGTTTTGACTGGTATGATGGGGGCTCTGGGCAGGACAGCTAGCCATAGGACCCCTGGGCTGACCACTTAGTCCAGGCGAGCATGATTCCCCCCACACCAGGCGGGTCTTCAGGGCCACGCCTGGTTAATCGGGCCCTGGGGGGGAGGGGGTGAGAAATTCCTCCCTAGGCATCCCAAAACTACAGAGGCTTGGCTGGGCTCAGAACACTCCACATGCCAGGATTTCGTGGGCTTTTGACTGGTATGATGGGGGCTCTGGGCAGGACAGCTAGCCATAGGACCCCTGGGCTGACCACTTAGTCCAGGCGAGCATGATTCCCCCCACACCAGGCGAGTCTTCAGGGCCACGCCTGGTTAATCGGGCCCTGGGGGGAGGGGGTGAGAAATTCCTCCCTAGGCATCCCAAAACTACAGAACCGCGCGGGGGCGTACTTCCTGTATTCATAATATTCCTTATTCTTATGTTATGTTTTCCGTATACAGAATGTTTATTTTGTATTCTGCCCTTTCCCACACCCCTACAAAGCTCTTTTTTACTCCTAACTCTCTAACCCCCTCTCCAACATCACTAACCTAGTTTACTCTTTTTAACTTCAATAGTGTACAATCGTAATCACAGTCCAAAGCTGTGCATTGTGTGTGACAACCCCAAACTGTTTCAAGATACATAAAATGGACACGTATTTCTTTAGAATATTTTGTGTTTTTTCTCTGACAGCTATAATTCTTACTAAATGTTGTCTTATACAGTGATGATTCTAACCACTTTTTATCTTCTCTTTTTGAGTTGTTTAACAAGGAATTTTGGTGGAAGAGTCCCCCAGTTTAATGCTTATGATTGAATCATGTCATGGGAATCATTGTAATTGTTCTTATGGCCCCCATAATCGCCAATAACACCATGTGGCATTGCTTCTTATTTGCATAGGCACATTAAAATGGGAAAATAGTATAAATACAAATAAGATCCTATCTAATAGAGATTGGAACACACAAATCTTGTAGTGCAAAGGGACCTTACACCCTGAACATTGACATAAGGACCTGGCACAGACCTCAGAAGAAAGGGCATAATCCATTCTCCCCTGAACCAGGAAAGCCATCCACGAAACATCCAGGCTGGTCTATAACATCACCTGGAAGCAGTCCTCTACCACGGAAGACCTACACTGCTCAGACTTCGACCTGCTCAAAAGAGACTTCCCTTAACACTGAGAAGACTTAACAACAACAACGACCTGCTTACAGGACAGGGCTCCCTGCGTTGCCGTTTGATTGTGAGGTGAAAGGAGAGGATGCTCCACATCCTGACTTCAATGTAAGATATGCAGATTCCAGGATCTTTAATACAGAAACATGATACCAACAACAGAGACTGTGTGAAAAATAAAAGTGTGTTGGCACTACAGACAATGTATTGGATTGGACGATCTAGCTTGCCTGGAGCCTAGACTTGGTCTTGTGCCAGGAAACTTCAGGGGTCTGCTCTCTTTGTACTTAGGCCAAGGTTATTTCTTTCCATGTCCCTCATATTTTGGTGGGCCTATGCAAACAACAATTGCCACTCTAACACCATTTTTACTGTGCTCCTTTGACTCTAATCCTTAAAAAGAACTCACTTAAAATTTGAGGTTAACTTAAGCTAATATGCATGTATATGGAAATGTAAGAAAATACTATGCCTGTAATGTTTAAGGAGTTACGTAAGTTTTATGGCTTTAGATTGCCTTGTGTACTATTAAGAAATATTATAATGTGGGGGCCGGGTAGGTGGCGCTGGAGGTAAGGTGTCTGCCTTGCAAGCGCTAGCAAGGAAGGACCGCGGTTCGATCCCCCGGCGTCCCATATGGTCCCCCCAAGCCAGGGGCGATTTCTGAGCACATAGCCAGGAGTAACCCCTGAGCGTCAAACGGGTGTGGCCCAAAAACCAAAAAAAAAAAAAAAAAAAAAAAAAAAAGAAATATTATAATGTGTTACAATCTGGGGACTTGAGGGACAAAGTAATTGTACATGGATTCTGTCTTATTTATCTTAATGTTCTTTGGCTGAAATTTCAAAGTTAAGATATCAGCAAGGGGACTTCTGAGAATTATGTTATGGGTGATTGTCCTTCCACTGTAACTTTAACTTGTCCTCTTTCTTTGCACCCTTGTTCTCATAATTAAAAATAAAAATTAAAAAAAAAAAAAAAGAAAGAATAGACAAAAAAAAAATTTTAATGGTATTTTCTTTTTTTTTTTTTTTTTTTTTGGTTTTTGGGCCACACCCGGTAACGCTCAGGGGTTACTCCTGGCTATGTGCTCAGAAATTGCTCCTGGCTTGGGGGACCATATGGGACACCGGGGGATCGAACCGCGGTCCAAAGCTAGCGCAGGCAAGGCAGGCACCTTACCTTTAGCGCCACCGCCCGGCCCCTTAATGGTATTTTCAATTAAAACAATCTCTATAGAATCATGCTAGCATTATCCTAAAAATGTAAACAATCTGTACCCTGTCATTAGGTCTTTTTTTGTTTTTTGTTTTTTTTGTTTTTTTGGTTTTTGGGCCACACCCGGCGATGCTCAGGGGTTACTCCTGGCTGTGTGCTCAGAAATAGCTCCTGACAGGCATGGGGGACCTTATGGGACACCGGGACTCGAACCAACCACCTTTGATCCTGGATTGGCTGCTTGCAAGGCAAACACCGCTGTGCTATCTCTCCGGGCCGTCATTAGGTCTTATAATGTAAAAAGTTACTTATACAGGTATGACATTTGCACATCAAAAGTGAACCTAAATACTAAAGTAATTGAAAAGCTGTGAATAAAACAAGCTTTGCATTCATATCAAATTCCTCAAGGCCCGCTTTAAAAAAAAATCACAAATTTGGGGGTCAGAGCAATAGCATAGTAGTTAAGGCACTTGATTTAAAATCAGGGGTCCTCAAACTTTTTAAACAGAGAGCCAGTTCACTGTCCCTCAAACCATTGAAGGGCTGGACTATAGTAAAAACAAAAATAATGAACAAATTCCTATGCGCACTGCATATATCTTATTTTAAAGTGAAGAAACAAAACAGGTGGGTCCGTTTGCTTGCCTTGCAAGCAGCCGATCCAGGACCAAAGGTGGTTGGTTCGAATCCCGGTGTCCCATAAGGTCCCCCATGCCTGCCAGGAGCTATTTCTGAGCAGACAGCCAGGAGTAACCCCTGAGCACCACCGGGTGTGGCCCAAAACCAAAAAAAAAAGAAACAAAACAGGAACAAATACAATATGTGGCCCACAGGCCCGTAGTTTGAGGACCACTGTTTACATGCAGCTTACCTGGGTTTGATTTCCAGCATTCTATATAAGGAGTAAAAACCCTGAGCAGGGTTAGATATGGCCCAAGCACTCTACCCCCCACACCCCCCCCAAAAACCCCTCAACTTAGAAATTTGCCAAGTAAATAAGTAAGTTTGAGTATCTTTAGAAGATACTAGATTTAGGGCATTTGCCTTGCATGCGGCTGCCCAGGAAGGACCTGGGCTTGATCCTTGGTGTCCCATATAGTTCCCAGAGCCAGGAGCGATTTCTGAGCACATAGCCAGGAGCAACCCCTGAGTGTCACTGGGCATGGCCCAAAAACAAAAACAAAACAAAACAAAAAAAAGAAAATACTAGATTTCAGAAGCAAACACAGATAAACCCTGGCTTTCACAGCAGGGTTTAGTGTCCAAAATATTTTCCCACTGTTCTTTCTCTAAAGATTTAGAAATCCCAGTGTTTACAAAAAGTACAAAGCACATTCTGGTTCTTTTCCAGTAGAAGGAACCAGAGTTCTGACTCTTTCAGGAGAAATGACTAATTCCAGGACTGGGATAAGAAAAATAGAAATGGATGTGAAACATCATGTTTTATTTTGTTTTATGGTGGCAGGGATGGGCTGGGTCACCCCCTGGCTGTGCCCAAGAGACCACATGAGTTCAAATTGTATTGGCAACATCCAATACATCCAGAACCTTAACTGCTGTAGTAGGTCTCCAGTTGCAAATGTGAAACATCTTATGGCAGAGAGTGAAGAAGTGCTAAATAAAACCATGAGAATATGTATATAAAATGAGCAAGGCACAAGTCACAGAAGTGACTGGCACTGAACACAGCTGGCACAAGTTGAGTATCAAAACGACTAAGTACCAGTATAACACCGCAATAGTATAGTGGGTCGGGTATTTGTCTTACAGGTTGGTGACTTGGATTCATTCTCTGATACCCCATATAGTTCCCGAGCCCACGGGGAATGATCCCTGAGCACAGAGTCAAGAATAAACCCTGAGAATAGTCAATTGTGAAGCATCCACCCCTCCCCAATAAAACAATCTAATAAGCACTGCAAAATGTGGATTATACTTTACTGGGGAAAAAAAAAACAGAATTCATGATCTCACACCAATAATATGCAAGTAAATAATTCGATAGAGGAGAAAAGAAAGCTCTTTTTTTTTTTTTTTTTTTTTTTTTAAATCACACTAGGCTGTATTCAGGGCTTATTCTTGGCTTTGCACCCAGGGATCCCTCCTGGAGGAGTCAGGGATCGAACCAGGGTTGGCCAATGTGCAAGGAAAGAACCTTCACCTTGTACTGTGCCTCTGGGCCTGAGAAATCTCTAATCTTATTGTCAAATATCAATACACACACACACACACACACACACACAACACACACACATAGACATAGACATAGACATCCTAGTGCCTCCACATGCATGTCTGGAAATAATACAAGATCCTTTCTGTAGTGTTGCGGCACATCCTGACGAGAAAGATCAGAAAAACCCAAATTGAAGGTTTGTATTCTTCAAAGAACCAGAGTCTGAGGAAGAGTTCCCAGTTAGAGACAATAGAGAGAGGATAAACATGTTCAGCGAAGGCCAAGAGATGGTGCTAAAGGTGGGACCCAGGCCTGGCATGCTGGAAGCCCCAAGTTCCATCTCATAGTCTCCCAGTACCACTGGGCCTAAGTACCACAGCGCTAAGGAATGCCAAGCATTATCGCTGAGTGATTCTGGAAAGTGCCTCCTCCCCCTCAGAAGAAAACCAATAAATGCGATTCATGATTCTCAACTGGATTCTCAACCTGGGGGTTGAGGGGAGGAAATATTACCAGGTCAAATTATGAAAGTGGATAAAGGGGCCGGGCGGTGGCGCTGGAGGTAAGGTGCCTGCCTTACAAGCGCTAGCCAAGGAACGGACAGCGGTTCGATCCCCCGGCGTCCCATATGGTTCCCCCAAGCCAGGGGCGATTTCTGAGCACATAGCCAGGAGTAACCCCTGAGCGTCAAACGGGTGTGGCCCAAAAACCAAAAAAAAAAAAAAAAAAAAAAAAAAAAAAAGAAAGTGGATAAAGACCAAAGATTAGAGAAATGACTGAATCCACTAAATGACAAATCCACTAAAATGGCCAATACCAGAGGTTATATCTAAGAATATCCATCTGGGTCTGGAGAGAAAGCGCTGGGCTGAGCAGAGGAGGCCTGAATTCAATCCCTGGCACTGTGTAGTTCCCAGCAAAGAATCAGGAGTAGGCACCGGCCCAGCGTGGGCTGGCCCCAAACCAAAATAAAATTAAAAACCAAAAACGTATCTGTGAGATTTTTTAGAATTCTGTGGGATGTTTTTGTTCAACTGCAATCACACTGATTCCCAGACTTGGTGGAACCCAGGTACTTAACCCCCCACAAACCACATGCACCAGATGAGAGTTAAGTAAGTGCCCAGCAGACCAGCCGGTTCCCGCGTCTTCTGCTCCTACACCGCTAGAGGAACAAAACACCCTTGGCATGAAGATGCTAAGGCGGGAAACTGAGGCCCAGTGCCAGGTGCCTTTTTCTGCCAGGGTGTGGGGAGCTGAGGCTGCCGGGTGCAAACTCACTCTCTTCCTTTCAGTCCCTTCCCAGCCCCCAATCCTAAATCGGGGTTCAGCTCTTGGAGAACCCCAATTCTCCCCAACTAACATCCCAGACGACGTGGACACCCACTAGTCTCCACCTTCCCGGAACCCGCCGCCCGCACAGCACTCACATGTCCACGCTGAGCGGCGAGAGCTGAAGTCGGGGCAAAGGACAAGTTGCAAAGTTTTCAGCCCCGAAGCCCTAAGAGGCCTCAGCAGCGCCTAACGGGTTTCCCACGGGTCTCCCCGCTTCTGCTAGCTCCAGCAAACCCGGTTGGATCGCACCCAGCGCCAGAAGCCAAGGTGAGGCCGAGAAAGCGGTTCCAAGCGCTGCCAGGCTGTTTAATCTTCCCAGAGCTCAGGAATGCAGGGCAGCCCCCGAAAATCCTTTGAATAGGGTCTGCATTTCCCTCCACCCCCCGCCAAGGCTCTCCCATATTTACATATGAATGCCCCAGGCCGAGTCCCTGGGCTATCCCAGCAGGGCCAGTGCTAAAGGACGGAGCTGGAATCTTGAGGGCTGGACGGAGACCAGACACAGAAGAAGTGGCCCAGCTCTGTCAACTCTGTCAAACTCTGTCAAACGCAAGGAAGACCCACACTGCTGCCCAGGGCGTCTTTAACCCCCCAGCACCGCTTCAGACTAGTCCCCAGGCTTAGTTAGCTTTGTTACTTGGAATATTCTTTCCAGAAAGTGATGCTCAAGGTCAATCCATGCATCCTGAGAACAGGTAAGGCTGCGAAAGAGCAAATAGCACAGGTCTTCTTTGCAGCCTCACACCTGGTCCTTGCCAAGGGACCCTCATTTCTGGACTAGATGCCTCACCTGAAACCTCAGACAGCTGAGATTCTCAGCCGGCCAGTCCCATGACAGCAAGAACTGCACAGTGAGTAGAATGGTCAGGGTGGGAGCTCTGCTCAGCTCCATCATTTAGACTTCCGTCTTTGGGGGGCTCCCAAAAAGTGCTCAGGGAACCTGGGGGCCACTCCCTACAGATACTTGGCAACAAGGCCAGATGATTCAATACTCTGTCCTTGCAAAGAGGTACTGTTCTAGTCCTGTAATAGTGGGGGACACCAGGACCATCCAAGCAGTATTTGGAGTGTAGAAAAAACTCAGCATGCAAATTCTGCACTTAGGCTCTTTGGGCTATTTCCAGGCTAACATTTAAACTCTGGAGGTGCTCAGAGAGGCAGGCCCAGAGAGGGTTTGGCGTTTGAACTGGGCCCTTTCACAAGTCATCTCCCTGACCCACACATTCTGTGTGTGTGGGTGGTGGTGATGGTGGTGGTCCCAAATGATATTCAGGGGTACCATCTAGGCAGTGATCTGGAGATGACTGGGGGACCATGTAATGCCAAGACAGAAATGTGAGGCCCTACATTCAAGGCATGGGCCTTAACCCCTGCATGTCTAACCCCTGATGACTCTTTCTTCTTTACTCCTTGATTCCATTATTCAGGGAAGGGGGAATACCTTTCATAAAGCTTCACCTCCTTCCCAAAAGGAAAAGGACAGTCAGTCAGTTAAAAACTCTGAATATTCCTACAATTTTATTCTATGTAAATAATTGGACAAGTGCACAAGATCTCAAAGAGGGATGTTTGTTTATCCATGTCTACACAAATTCAGACACAACCCAACTTTCTCCTGAAAGGTTCTGACTAAAAGAGGGGCAATGTTGAGGCCAGAGAGATAGCACAGTGGTAGGGTCTTTGCCTTGCACACAGCAAGGATTCAGGATGGTGGTTGGAATCCTGGCATCCCATATGGTTGCCCCGAGCCTGACAGGAGTGATTTCTGAGCACAGAGCCAGGAGTAATTCCTGAGCACTGCTGGCGACCCAAAAACTAACTAACTAACTAACTAACTAACTAACTAACTAACTAACTAACTAACTAAATATAAAAGAGGGGCAAAGTGATAGTACAGAAGTAGGGCATTTTGCCTTGCATGCAGCCAACGTGGGACAGACCCAGGTTTGATGCCAGACATCTTATATTATCCCCCAAGCCTGCTAGGAGGATTTCTGAGTTCAGAGCCAGGAGTAACCCCTGTGTGCTGCCAGGTGTGGCCCACAAAAAAAAAAAAAAAAATCTCTGCTGTCTGAGGTTTCAAGTGAGGCATCTAAATCCAGAAATGAGGGCCCGGAGAGATAGCACAGCGGCGTTTGCCTTGCAAGCAGCCAATCCAGGACCAAAGGTGGTTGGTTCGAATTCCCGTGTCCCATATGGTCCCCCATGACTGCCAGGAGCTATTTCTGAGCAGACAGCCAGGAGTAACCCCTGAGCAATGCCCGGTGTGGCCCAAAAACCAAAAAAATAAAAAATAAAAAATAAAAAAATAAATCCAGAAATGAGGGTCCCTTGGCAAAGACCAGGTGTGAAGCTGCAAAGAAAACAAACAAAACAAAAACAATGCCAAAAGAGTCACAAAGATAGATTCAACATGGAAAAATGCCTAATGTACATTAAGTGAAAAAAACAGTTTGGGGCTGGCATGATAGCACTACGGTAGAGCATTTGCCTTGCATGTAGCCAACCCAGATTCAATTCCAGATATCCCACATGGTCGGCCCCCTGAGACTGCCAGGAGTGATTTCTGAACACAGAGCCAGGAGTCACCCTGAATGCTTCCCCTCCAGGTGTGGCCAAACAAAACAAGGCAGTTTAAAGAACAGCTTATGACAAAATTATATTCTATTTAAGAACCAGGAATCTGGGACCCAAGTACCAGCATAGTGCTAAGAAACTTGCCTTGCATGCTTTATGGCTGGTCTTGGCCCCTAGCACTGCATATGGTTCCATAAGTATAAGCAGCACTAAACCTTGAGTATCACCAGGTATGGCCTCAAAACCAAAATAGTTTTTAAAAATAAGGAACGGATGGGGTTGGAGTGGTGGTGCAAGTGGTAAGGCGTATGCCTTGTCGATGCTAGCCTAGGACAGACTGTAGTTTGATCTCCTGGCATCCCATATGAATGGGACTGAGACCTCCCAAGACAGGAGTAGCCCCTGAGGGTCACCAGGTGTGGCCCAAAAACAAAAACAAAAAATCAGGAGTGGAGGGCCTGATCAGACAGAGTTTAAGTGTTTAGTTCAGTACCAGAGTTTAAGTGTTTCTACAGGGCAGACCCAAGTTCAATCCCTGGCACTCTACAGAATCCCTGGCACCCCTCGAAGTGAAGGCCACCCTGAGGGCATAGACAGGTATAAACTCTAAGTACTGCTGTTGTGCACACCACCCCAAAACAAGCAGGCGCGCGTGCGCACACACACACACACACACACACACACACACACACACACACACCCCAAACAAAAAAATTGGAACTAGAGAGGACATCACACATGTAGATGGTATACCTTACCTCTAAGATACCCAGTTGAAAGTTTCAAAGACATAGACTGGAGCTATATAGCACAGTATATTTACCTTGTAGGCAGTGGATGGGTTCAATCTCCAGCACCTCATATGGGCCCCTAAAAAATGCTAAGAGTGATTTCTGGGCCTGAGTGATAACACAGCAGGTAGGGCATTTGCCTTGCTCACGGCCGACCCAGGTTAGATTCCCAGCATCTTAATGGTCCCCAGGAGCTTGCCAGGAGAGATTTCTGATCAAAGAGCCAGGAGTAAACCCTGAGTGCTGCCAGTTGTGCCACCCCCCATAAAAGAGTAATTCCTGAGTGCAGAGCTAATAAAAAAAAAGTTTCAAAGGTGATAGAACTTCTGATATTTTCTTGTTTTTCTATAGAGCATATATAAAATGAGAGGATAAAAATTCTAAAGTAGGGGCCAGAGAGATAGCACAACAGTAGGGCGTTTGCCTTGCACATCGAAGTATGGTGGTTCAAATCCCATATGCCCTCCCCCTCCCCTCCCCCGGGATGGATTTCTGAGCATAGAACCAGGAATAATCCCTGAGCACTGCTGGGTGTGACACACACACACCCCACCCCCCAAAATCTATAAAGTAGGTGAAAGAATCTCTTGGCTTTATTTTTTTTTGTCTTTTTTTTTTTTTTTTTTTTTTTGGTTTTCGGGCCACACCCGGCATTGCTCAGGGGTTACTCCTGGCTGTCTGCTCAGAAATAGCTCCTGGCAGGCACGGGGGACCATATGGGACACCGGGATTCGAACCAACCACCTTTGGTCCTGGATCGGCTGCTTGCAAGGCAAACGCCGCTGTGCTATCTCTCCGGGCCCGGCTTTATTTTTTTTTTAAATATATTTTTTTATTTAAGTAACATGATCATATTTGGAATCTCTTGGCTTTAAATCAGAATATTCTTTTAATATGAACAGTCAGCAGATCTCAATTACCTTGTTAATCCATTCGAAATCCTTTGTTTTTTAATCACCTTAAGCTCCTTTCCTGACCCAAATCTTTTAGACTGCTGAAGATGAAGGACAAAGCACTGCTGAAATACCAGTGGGCCAATCTAATGACAACAAACCAGCCAAACCCCAGTGAAGCCACAGCTTCATTGTGAATGGATTCCTCCTGTCCCAGGCTTCGGGAGGAATCGACCTCCTGGTTTTCCAAAATCCCCAGCACTGGCTGCCCACCCAACCCCCACCCCATGCCCTTAGCACCTACAGACCTTCTACTTTGAGTAAGTCTTTCTGGCTCCCTGTGACTGCAGCTCTGGGGTGCCGTTTCTCCTACTGGTTTCTTCTGGGATCTCTGAATTTCAAAGACGGGTCTAGGAGTACATGTAGGCCCTCACTCTCAGAGCAGTCTGGGGAAAAACCTACCTGTTCCTGCTTTTTGAGCAAGGGGCCTGGAGTAGCCCTGCAAGCACGGCCTCTACCTCTACGTCAGGGAAATATGACCCAAACTTCCATCCCTTCCTGCCCCGTTCTAGACTTTTTGTTTGTTTTTTGCTTGGGGCCACACCTGTCAGGCACAGAGCTCAGAAATCACTCCTGGCAGGCTCAGGGGACCTTATGGGATGCCGGGGATCAAACCCAGGTCTGGGTTGGCCGCATCAAGGCAAATGTACTACCGCTCCAGCCCCTGTTCTAGACTATTAATTAGACTTTTTACCCTATTCAAACTTTTAGGAGAGCCAAGTGCTTCAAGTCTAGCCAGAGTGAGAGTGAGTATATGGCCAGAATTCAAAGCAACACCCGCACTACTGAAGCACCACAAATACAGTGCAGTTAAAGGGTTTGATTGTTGTCACTATTCGATATTTGGCTAAAAAAGGGAAATCATCAAGAAAGCAGAACTCGGGTCTTTCCTGGTCAGCCGCATGCAAGGCAAACACCCGACTGCTGTGCTACCTCTCCAGCCCCAAGAAAGCAGTTTTCATAAAACAGAAATTAACAACTACTGGTATTTAAAAAGCAGGCTTTGAGTAGAGTCAGTCAACCAAACTTTAGAGAAAAGTTCTTAGCACACACACACACACATATCTGATGGCATATTGCCCAGATCTAGGAGATAGGACAACAGCACTCACTGACAGGTCTGGAAACTAGCACAAGGCAATGAAGTGACTTGCCCGAGACCAATCAGCTAATAAAGAAGCAGGTTCCAACTGAGAATCCTCAGCCAGAGCCCATGCCGGTTATGGAGTATAGGTCTGCATTCATCTCCATATTAATGATAACACAATGGTGATTAGGGCCTGAGTGAGAGTACAGAGGATAGGGCACTTGCTTTGCATGCAGCCCACCTGGGCATCCCATTACCTCCCCTGAGCCTACTTCCTAAGTGCAGAGTCTAGAGTAGTAACTTCCAAGCATTACTGAGCATGTCCCCAAAACAAGAATAAACAAAAAAGTACCTTCTTGTTTGTTTCTTTTTTGGGGGGCCACACCCATTTGACGCTCAGGGGTTACTCCTGGTTATGTGCTCAGAAATCGCCCCTGGCTTGGGGGGACCATATGGGACACCGGGGGATCGAACCGCAGTCCGTCCCTACGCTAGCGCTTGCAAGGCAGATACCTTACCTCTAGCGCCACCTTCCCCGCCCCTCTTGTTTGTTTCTTTCAGAGCCTCCTCCACTGCAGTGCTGGAGGCCACCAGGGTTTCATCAGACCTTCACCTAGATCCCTGGCCTTTTCGTGCTAGAGTTGGAATCAGGGTCCTGTACATGTTAAGCATGTGCTCCAGTCTTTTCACTCATCTCTCTGGCTCCCTGAAATATTATTTTCCAACTGTGCACAACCCTCTCCCATCAATTGACCTGCCTCCATCTGCTGTTGCTTCAGGGAATCAATTCAAAGGCCTAGGCTCTTCCCATCCCACCTGTGTGATTGCAGACACACTACCCTGCTACACATGGTCATTCTGTGTGTGTAAGCATGTTAGGGTGTGTGGAATGTGGGGTAAAGAGGGCTGTTTTTAATTCACTTCCACACTAAAAATCTCTTGAGGGGTCCGCAGCAGATTTGTCTGTTGCAGGCACAAGACCTCAAGTTTGGGGCCAGAAAGATAGCATGGTGGTAAGGGTGTTTGCCTTGCATGCAGAAGGACGGTGGTTCGAATCCCGGCAATCCATATAGTCCCCTGAGCCTGCCAGGGGCGATTTCTGAGTAACCTGCTGTCAGGTGTGATCCAAAATCCAAAAAAAAAAACAAACAAAAAAACCCCCAAAAACCTCAAGATCAAATCCTGGGGCACTGTAACCTCTCTTAAGGTGTCCCAGCGCCCAAGCCATGGTGATCCCAATGGCTTTGTCATTTGGAAGGGAATCCTGGATAGCACAAGTGAAACATGTGAGCCTTGTGTCCAGTTGTGGGAGCACCCCCAGAGAACACTAAAATCAAGTCTGTGAAGACCCCCAACTCCCACCCACCCCCTTGTTACCATACAACAGAGGGAGGGGAAGGAGGAAAACAAATCAAATAAAGTCTTGCTCCATTTCCTACTCTGATACTTCACTTCTTTCACCTGGGCATAATCTCAGTAGCCTATAATTAATTGGTTCCACAGAGGATATCCCTCAGTTAGGGGGAGGGTGTTTCCTTGGGTTCGTTGGGTTCCCTGAAGCAGTTAGTCACTTGCTGCCTACAAGTCCAGAGTTACTGGTACTCTATGGATTGGTGGAACCCAGAACCGAATACATCACTGTTTCCTTATTATCCCAGGTGACAAGCCCCACCCATCTCTGGGCCTTTCCGATCCCACCGGTCTTTAAGACCAGCTGTATGAAGATGTGTCTCATCCATGGGTTACTCTTTCTCTCTGAACTTCAATTTTCAAATTGCAATACAAAACAATATTATTTATCTGTTGGTACATCTGTCTTGTATTATCAACAGAGAAATACTTCACCCACTATCAAATATTTACTGAGCTCTGTCTACCACCAACCATGGGCAGGAAAGACTATTTGCACTGCCATCGTGAAGCTCACTCAACCGTGCTTTTCTACATAACCTACACTAAGATTTATTTTTTTTTACTAATATTTGAATCATTAAACAGCACAACTTTCATTTACTTCAGTTAAATAATTAAGTTAATAACTTAATTAATTAATGAGCTGCTGCACCTTGTTAGAATTTAGGATAGGGCTAAATCAGAATCCAATCTTCACACAAGTGGAGAAAACCCAACTTTCTTTCTCTGAATCACACAACCAAGAACTCCAGTATTTCTATAATATTTTTGTGTGAATATTAGGTGAGGTAGAAGGTAAATGGACATTTATTTCAGTAGGTGCTAAAGATACATGTTTTATTTAACATCTCAGAAAGCAAGAAGTGTTTTCTACCAAAGAGCATGTTAATTAAAGCCTTCTGATTTAATTAGAGGTTAATTTTCTTGCTTTCTAAGGCCAGAGATAGTACAAGGGTTAAGGCACTTAATTGCTTGAGGTTGGCCTGATTTAATCTCTGGCACCACATGATCCCCATGTACCACTGAAGACAATCTCCAAACTCAGTCAACATTGGTCCCTAAGCACATCAGGGTATGGCCCAGCACCCTCCCCCCAATAAAGCATTCTTTTTTCTTCTGGTGCTTTGTAAACGTACTCAGTGACTTACAATTCATGGTGCCTGGGAGTCAGTGAAACACAATATATTACGTCCTTTTGTTTCCTCCCCACTCATAATTATTGGAAAAGACTTTCTGGCTGTTGTGGGAGGAGTCCCTGATGAGGATGCAGCCTCACTTCCTGCAGGGGGGCTGCATGACATGATGCATCTCCCCCATTCACTGTGAGGGTTGTCAGGGCACTGTCAACCCACCATTTGTCCTGAATCATCTGCATGCAAGGCAAATGCCCTATTACTGTGCTATCTCTCTGACCCCCAGGGATTACTCCTAACTCTGTTCTCAGAAATCAATTCTGGCGTGCTCGGGGTATCAAGGGATACCAAGATATGAACTTGGGTTGGCCACATGCAGGCAAGTGCCCTATTCAGTATTACCAAGCCTCTATAATCCAGTATTTCAGGCAATAAAAACCTCTTCCACAAACCCCTTAAATCAGCATTGCCTTGATTTTCTAGTGGCCCTAGAAAGTGTTAGGAATTCTCTTATTTTATCTGGTTTCCTAGAGTGTTCTTGTCCTGCCTTCATTTTGACCTCTCTCTTTGACCCCCAATCCCTCTCTGCCAAACTGTGGGCACCCCTGAGAGCAGTTCTCTGCAGCATCATCTGCTCTCTCCCTTTGGCCATCCACCCACTTCTCAGCAGAGGGCTTGCTAGGCAACCCAGTTTGGGTGTCTAAATTCAGTGCTGTCTCTCCCTCACGGCATTGCTTTGAGCCACCATAGCTGATAACTTAGAAGAGAATTTCCCCAGGTAGGAATATTCTCTCTCTCTCTCTCTCTCTCTCTCTCTCTCTCTCTCTCTCTCTCTCTCTCTCTCTCTCTCTCTCTCTTTCTCTCTCTCTCCCCCCCCCTCTCTCTTTTGATTTTTGGGCCACACCCATTTGATGCTCAGGGGTTACTCCTGGCTAAGCACTCAGAAATTGCCCCTGGCTTGGGGGGACCATATGGGACACCGGGGGATCGAACCGCTGTCGCGATCTTTCCTTGGCTAGCGCTTGCAAGGCAGACACTTTACCTCTAGCGCCACCTCACCAGTCCCAAGGAATATTCTCCATCTGTCTCTGTCTCAGCCCCATTACTCCTGTACACTCGAGTTCAAATTCAAACATCCCTATGATTTTTTTCCAATAACTTAAGCAAAACTTGAGCTTTCACTTTTCCAATTGTCCACAACCTATGCCACCCATTTCTGCACTTAATTTATTCATGTTTTTACATTTTGTTGTTTCAAGTACTAAGTATAAACCCCAGTTCACGAACATATTGTGAGTCATATTCACAGGGGTTATGGGGCTCAGGTGCTGGTGGAACAATTGTAGTGAGGCTGCAGCTCGTCTGCTCCATGCTGGGCTCGACTCTTTTTTCTAAGTAGCTGTATTTCTAGGAACTCTAATTTTCATGTTATTCTCACTCAAGTACACGATCTGACTTTATGAGAAACTATGGCCTAGAGAGATTAAATACTTTTTTTTAATTTTTTTTTTTTTTTTGTGGTTTTTGGGTCACTCCCGGCAGTGCTCAGGGGTTACTCCTGGCTCCATGCTCAGAAATTGCTCCTGGCAGGCACAGGGGACCATATGGGACGCTGGGATTCGAACCGATGACCTCTTGCATGAAAGGCAAACGCCTTACCTCCATGCTATCTCTCCAGCCCCAAATACTTTTATTTTAATTTTTTTTTTTTTTGGTTTTTTGGCCACACCCGTTTGATGCTCAGGGATTACTCCTGGCTAAGTGCTCAGAAATTGCCCCTGGCTTGGGGGAACCATATGGGACGCCGGGGGATCGAACCACAGTCCTGATCCTTGGCTAGCGCTCGCAAGGCAGACACCTTACCTCTAGCGCCACCTCGCCAGCCCCAAGATTAAATAATTTACAAAAGGTCACACTCACTTGAGAGTCAAGTCAAGTAGGGGAAGGTTTCTAAGAGTTCTGTTGTAGACATATAAAATGGTGCTTTAATTACTGGTTTATACACTGTGCTCTTGTCATTAATGTGAGTTCCTGAAGACAGACACATGTCTTACCTTCTCCAGTGACTCAGTGGGGACATAACTGGCATTTGGGCCAACTGATTCTTTGCTAAGGACTATACACTGAAGGTACTTCTTGTCCTTGGTCATTGCCTTCTACATAGGACAACCAGAAGACTCTTCCACCTACTTTCCAATGCCCAGGCTAATCTGGGGCAGCCAAGCCTCAGAATGCCTGTAAAACCTCCAACTCACTCCAGACCAAGCTGACACCATCTTTAGTCCCTGGTAGCTATGTCTCAAAACAGGGGACCCTCAGGGCCCAGAAGTGTAGTACTCCTGCCATCAGGTCACAGTATGATTCCTAGTGTCCCCACAGGAGCTGAGCACAATCCCAGTAGCTCTGTTGTCTGTGATCCACAATTTCCTGACTATAGCACTGCATAATGTGTCTGAGCACCACCCCTAAAAGAGACATGTGAGTCTCACGAGAAGAAAGTATGAGCCCCCCTGGACCCCTCCATGGACCCCACAGTGATTAGCAACACACACATGAGCAAGGATGCCAGCTGAAGGCATGCAGCTGAGGGTAAGAGCAACCCCACAATCAGGCATGTGGATGGCCCCTCACCATCACAATGGTCACATCAACAAAGAAGAGAAGGGGATAAAAATCAGATAAAATAGGTGAGTCCCATCCTCCTTTTATCACAGACATTTGGCCCATGAGTATGCAGCTGATCAGTAATTGGTTAATAAGTCAATTAATTAAGCTAATTAACACCTAAACCCTCCCCCAATCAAGCTGAGTCAATTATCTGCACTGTCCTGGGAATCTAAATGAAGACACACGTGGCAGATGGCAAAGGAAAAGCAAAAGCAGAGGTAAAAGTGCTACACGGGGGCCCAGAGAGATAGCACAGCGGCGTTTGCCTTGCAAGCAGCCAATCCAGGACCAAAGGTGGTTGGTTCGAATCCTGGTGTCCCATATGGTCCCCCGTGCCTGCCAGGAGCTATTTCTGAGCAGACAGCCAGGAGTAACCCCTGAGCAACGCCGGGGTGGCCCAAAAACCAAAAAAAAAAAAAAAAAAAGTGCTACACGGTAGTCCTGGGACAACAAGCTTACGGAGCAGCTAAAGGGAATTGGACATAGAAACTATGAGTAAATGGAAAAGGATGGTGTCTTGTAAGAGGAAAGGAAAGTAAAAGCCCAAAGACAAGCAAGCCTGATGTGAGAAAGATGATGCTCCAGGAAAGAGAAAAATGAAGAAATGAAGTTTCCATCCATTTAATAGCCCGTCCCTCCCCAGAGTCTTTAGGTAATTGTCTAACTAGAACACAGTGTTTGTTCTATGATTCTATTAGCTAAAAACACAGGAACAATTCAGCAATGCTAGAAGTTGAACTACGCTTTGCTGACTCTAAGACATGACTGTGGACATGGCACTGCTTCCACAGCCGAACCTCCTGCCCATGGAATCCTAAGGCTAGTTCTCTGGCCATTCATTACTGCTTAAGGAGGCATGCCTCCTTTGTCTCAAGAGTAGCAGAGACCTCTTGGTATCAGCCAGACCCATGGTGATTAAAGAGGGATAAAAAGCTAATGTCTTGAGCTAAAGTGGCAGCTATTTGTTCCAGTATTTGAACACAGACTATAGTTAGATATCATCTGCACATCTTACAAGAATAAGAAATCTTGACTGTCAAAGTCCTAAAAGATTTAAATTGGGGCTGAAAAGATAATACATGGGATAGAGATCTTGACATATATGCAGCAGACTGTGGCTTAATCCCAGCATTGCATATGGCTCCAAGCAGCAGCAGGAATGGTCCTTGAGCCAGAACTAGCACCGCCACACCCCCCAGCAAATCTGGGTGTGGCTCCAAACCAACTCTGAACTGTCAATGAAACACTTGGCAAAGTGCCTTCTACTTTATGAATGTTTTCCTGATCTTGGAAGAAGCAAAAACGGAGGAGTTTCCTGGATTCTACTGTTCCACCATTTATATGTTCACATCACCACTTCCCATCCAGAACATCTCTCCCCATACACTGTGCATCTATTCAGAAGGGTATCTCCACCAAAATGCAAAGTGTTATTCCCAAGTACCAATCTATAGGATGGACCCCTCCGCTGGAAACCCCTCACTGCCCCTGCCAGCCTCCCCAAGTTCCTCAGGTGCATTTATGTGGAATGTACTATCTGTTGCACAGTCTGGCTCACATTGATGAGAGATTCAGAGGCCTGGGGTGTGGCTCCATGTGGAATGCAGGCCACTCATGTATGAGGTCCTAGATTTGATCCCAGACACCAGTAAAGAAGGGAGGGAGGGAGGGATTAGAACAGAGGAACAAAGTAGGTAAGATTCATTGCTTTCAAATTCACATACCCTTTCCACAACTCCTAGTTATGGGGCCAACCTTTTTTTTTTTTTTAAATAAACATTTAAATTGAGTTTATTGATTGAGGTTCTGTGACTTACAATATTGTCAGAGAGGTTTCCTGTGCACATAATTCAAACACCACCATAACTCATCACCTGCATACCCAACTCCCTCCCCCAAGGTTCCCAATGCTCCTCTCTTAATTCCTCTCCCCAGTTCAATTCTGTGGGTCAGTTCTCCAGTTCTATTCAGGCTAAAACAGAAAGCTAACAAACAGCAAGATTATCTGGCTGTAGAGCCTAGGTCTCTAAATGAGCAGGTCTTAAGAAGGAAATCCGGGAAAAGAGGAATCCATAGAAGGACAATCCCAAAGTCCTGTAGGAACTCCCCTCCAAAGTAGGACCCAAGCATTTAGCTCGCTAGACCTCAGGAAAGCCCACAGTTCAGCAGGTGTATCCTACTAACTGGGTGTGAACTCGAGTCCCTCCAAGATAGAAGGTTTCGGTTGAGATTCTAGTTCCAGGGAAAGTGGGGAGCCCTCTGAGAGATAACACCAACTTCCTGGTACCAAGAGACCACACCCCAGAACTAAGGGCAGAGCCTTCAGAGAATGCTCTGACACACACTGGGAGTGGTAGGAGATCCTGATAATGCAGGAGAGGAAGGACGAAACACATCCTGCTAGGAAGACCTGGCTTCGAGCCCATGAGGCTGGCTGATGGCTTTTACTGAAACAGACTGTTTGTGGGATGGAATCAGGGAAGGAGGAGAGAACTAGGAGAGGAAGATGGGGGGCATTCCAGGGTAACTGAAACTGAGATGCTTGCAAGAGCAGAGGGCAGAGGTCCAGAATCCTCCTGGATCTCAGGAGAGGGGAAAAACAGTGGTGTCTGGGGATGCCGTTAGAAAAGGGGAAGAAAGAGGAAGAAATCATAATTCTCAAGCATCTACAACACTCTAGACTGATGATTAAGTGTTTTATTTCTACTATGTCCCCAGGAGATAAGCATTGTTTTATCTCCCTTTCACAAAAGAGAACTCAAAGTCCAGAAAGGTTAAATAATTTGTCTTAGGTTACACTCTTAACTGAGACTTAAGATTCAAGGCCCAGAAGGCTTGTTTTGCTTCTGCAGTTACAGGTGCACCACCACAAAGGGCAGTGGGACCAAGACTGAGGCAAAGAATGTTGAAAGGAAAACGATGGGAAATGATTTCTAGAACAGACTGTTTTAATAGGCCAGTCTAGGAGAGGTTCTTCGAGGTTTTAAAAAAATAGGAGTGTGTCAGTTGAGTTAAATGTGACCAACAGTGAAAAATAAATCATCAATACAGAGCTTTGAGAACATGGAAGTAACAAAGATAGCAGGGTACTTTTTTTTTTTTTCAGAGGTCAGAGGGCATGTTACAACACTGCAGAGAGCAGGGTCTGACTCCTGCTCAAACTCACCTGCGACAGCCAGACAGTTTGATGCAACAAGGAATTCAAGATAGGAAACATCACACAAAAAACTAGCAGAAAGTATCATAGAATCAGAACTTCTTTATTTTTCTCCTTTTGAGCTCGAAGGAATTTACATGCAATTCAATCCCTGTCATTTCAAAGCAAAAGCATATCTAGAAGGAAAAACTTTTTAGAAGGTTGGTGACTCCACTTTCAACTAAAGTCTGATCTGGTTTCATTTTTTTTCCTTTCAATCTTTATAAAAATGCAGACAAGGAGCTGCTTTGTCCAAAATACTGACCTGGAAATCCAAGTGATGCCAACCAAACCATGGCTGGAAGGGATGGAACAAAGCAAAAGCAGATGGAGGACATACCTGGGCTATATCTTTTCTGCCTCACATTTCCCTGTTGCCATTCTAAACTCTGACTTTGTTCTGAAGTGAGGGAGGGTGATCTTTCCTAAAGTAGTAAGACATTCTTTCAGACCATCCAGATTTTTCCACTGCAACTCCAACCAGAATTCCTCCCGGAATTTTGTAACACAGAAGCACAAAATCCGTATGAGAATAACATGGATTATAAAATTCAAGGTTTTGCAGGAAATCTAGTCATTATAAAAATAACCACAAAACTAAGTTCACTTCAGAGAACCAGAAAGAGACCAAGTGGCAAGAAAGAAACAGTTTGGGCAAAATAAAAGAGCTCCACTTCTCACAGATCTCAGGCTCAATGAGATAAACTCACTGGATATCCAACACATGCAGAGCACCAGGAAGAATGTCTTTTGAATTCCATAAGGGCCCCAGTGCTCTGCGTTTACTTAAGATTCCTGAATGCCAAGGAATGAATAAACTGTTAACCGAGTTTGCTTTTCCACTAAGGTCTACAAGATTGTAGGGATTGAGTGAAAAAACAAACATATCAAGAAAATAGGCGTTTGCTTGGCACCCTGATAATGAAACTGCCATGACCATAAGACACACAGAAACACTTGAATGAAAACAGAAAGTCATGTGGGAGTAGAGACAGGGACAGAGTCAAACCGAGCACAGAAAGAAAACTTCCCCAGAGCAGGATTGGATTCTGAAAGTCCTGCTTCGTATTTAAAGCACTTTCGGACACCCTGGCTCCTTATGCTTCCCAAGAGAATGGAATCTATGTGGCTGTTACCATTCAGGACACGCTTAATAACAATGTTGGGAGCTGGGTTCCTCACACACACACGTGCTTCTGGTACCGGCAGCACCACCCTTTAATCTAGTCCTAGTGCATGTTCTATCCTTCTAAGAAAGCACCGAGACCCCTACCTTGGCTTCTCTTCCTCTTTTGCACAAATTCGGCGCGTCTCAGGGTACTGGGGGCCGTGCGACGGAAGCAGCTATTCCTTCTCCAAGTATCTGTGCCATTCAGCTTTCTTCCTTCCTCTATGTGCCAAGAATTGCCTCTGAAGGAAGGGCCCTGAGAAAGGTCATTGTGTTGCTCTCTTGGGCTTCCCTGAGTCCTCTGATTCTGCGGACCATCCGGAATAACCCTGTTGCCTCCGAGCACCATCACTCCTTCTTCATCAGGGCTGTGATGCTCCACATTCCTCCACTGACAGAGGGAATCTGTTTCTCTGTGATTCTGAAGTTTATATTCAGGGTCTGCAGATAAAAGATCCTGGCCTTTATTTTCTGTATCAAATTTACACTGATCCACAGCAGGAGTCTTTGCTTTGGGATAGAGTTTATCATATTGGTAAACATTCTTGTCCCCTTCGTAGCAGTGGACAAATTCCTTACCTTCGCTCACACCATTCAACTCTGAGAAGTCCGCAGACTGACCATTTGTATAAGGAGCATAATAAAAACTGCTGCTGTTTCTATAATAAAAATGACTTTGTGTATAGTCCTCAGAATCATAATAAACATTCCTGTGATCCAAATACCAGTTCTGAGGTTGATCAGCATTCCCCAAAGAATCATCCAAACTTCTGGAGACAGACCACTGTTCAGTTTCTCTAGCGTCCTCTGGGCTGTGACTGAGATTCATATAATCTTCATGGCCGTTCCTCTCTCTATGCTCTGTCAAACTCCAGATTCTATCTGGACTTCCTTTAAACCAACTGTCCTTAGACTCAGGGCTCCGATTCCCATAAACTACAAAGCCATCACAGCCTCCAGTCATACTTTGGTAGTACATATAGCCCTTTGCACTTCCCTTCGCTTCCTCCTCGTCCATATACCTTGACTCGCGCTGTTCCAAATCCCAGTATCCACAGTCCCTTTTGCGGTAGGGCCGATTCAGCCCTCTGGCCTGGCGTCTGGAGTCCAAATCACTGTCTCTATACTGTCCATCCAGCACGGCGGGGTTACTTTTCTGTAGAGTCCTGCAGTCTTCATACTCCCAGCTGGAACCTTGGCGCCCTTTCCTCTCCACATTTCTATTTTTCCGAGTCTCATGGGGCTCACACATACTCAGTGTGCTGAGACACGGGTTTTACTTCTCCATTCCATGAGCTTGGGTTGGGCCGTCCTGTGCACAGGTGCAGTTTAGCCCAAGGCAGGATCTGTCCTGAAACCGGCTCCCAAAGCACTTAAGATACTCTGCTTGCAGCTCCAGTTGGTGCAAAAGCCAGGAGCAATGTGGAGGTATTTTGACCTCTGGATCCAATCAGTGAGTGCCTATATCACCCCCCTTCCCTCCCTCAGAGGCCAGAAGATAATTAGTAACCAGCCTTCATGTGATTGGAGTTGGCAGCATTGTTTGGTGTTTCCCTCTAGCTGGTCAAACTGGCCTGGCTGCTTTATGTGCTGAAGGAAGGTTGGAGAGAGAGAAAAGGTGTGTGAAAGGGAAAGAGCCCCCTTTCCTACAGTCTCCAGACCGAAGATCAGGTGTCAGGCTCTACAGCCTCTTCAATCCTGTCCTCACCAATCAGGGTTACAAGATGAGAACTTTCACCCGAAACCCAGAGGGGACCCCTGTTCCCCTCCTCCAAGGCCATTTTTCTAAGCCTTGGACAGCTGAAACTCTAGGTGCCTCTTGTCTGATCTTAGGAGACAGAACCTTTGCACCTCTAAGAGCCCTTTTTCATGGAATTCAAGTTACCAAATATCAAGTGAAATATCAACCGGCTCAAGCCTCCCACCCCCAACACACACACACACACACACACACAAAGAGAATGTACTTCTTTTGACTTAGATATGGGACCTACTCCATTTGTGGACTGGAGCACTAGTACAGCAGGTAAGGTGCTTGCCTTGCATGGGTGTGATTCCCTGACTTCCCATATGGTCCCCTGCACCCTGCCAGGAGTGATTCTTGAACTCAGAACCAGGAGTAATCCTGAGCAATGACAGGTGTCGCCCAAAACCCAAAAAATAAAAAGAAAGAAAACTCATATGCTTTCAGAAGAAAACAGCACTTAGACTATTGACTCTTCAGGCTATGTTGACTCTTCCTGTGCCCAAGAATTTCCAAAACCACCAATCTCTGGAATCTCTTTTCTGTCTAGTTCCGACAGCCTATTGAAGAACCAGGAAATGAAGCAAGCAATCTAAAGGTAGGCATGAGAGTACCTATTTCAGTTTCGATGTGTTATGGACATTTGGCATTGGTGGGGCAATGTGGAAGAGACTTCCTTCAATCCCGAAGGAAGAGCATCCTGCGTGGAGAACACACAAAACAGAGACCACAAAGTCCTGGTGGGACAGCTGGAGGATGAACAGAAGTGGCTGGCATTTGATGTTGAATTCAAGATTAAAAGGCTGTGGCAGACTCATGAATAACTAGGAAGGAGGAATATTTGAAGGGGATACTATATGGAAGAAGTAAGAGGGGTGATTGGAGAGGGGCTTAGACAGACAGCAGGGACATGGTGCTGAGGAAGCTGGGACACTTTCTGAGTTCGAGCATGGCAAGATATGGCTCTGGTCAGATGACTTTCTCACCTCCATTGGATGTCCAGGAATTATTTCCTGGAGTTTCATCACATCCCTATAAAGAACCTTGAGAAGACCAGAGTTACAGGCTTGGTTGATAATTAGATGTTTCCTTTTGGACAAACCATGTGTACTCTCAGGGCTGCATCTGCTCATCTCGAAGGAGGGGGCAGCTGGCCTCACTGACATTCTGGAGGGGGTAGCTGGCCTCACTGACATTCTGGTTTCCGTCTATAAAAACCCATGGTTTTATTTTTCTCACAATGTTTTTTTTCTTTCCTTCGAATGCCTAACGTGCTATAATATGCCTTTTGGATTCTCTACTAAAAAATGCTGAGGAAAACTACTACACATTGTCTTTTGTTGCCTGTACTTTCTTAGTATTATTTCTCTGTTTTTGTTTGTTTGTTTTGTTTTTGGATCACACAGCGCTTATGGGTCACTCCTGGCTCCACGCTCAGAAATCGCTCCTCACAGGCTCGGGGTACCCTACGGGATGCCTGGATTCAAACCACCGTCCTTCTGCATGCAAGGCAAATGCCTTACCTCCATGCTATCTCTCCGGCCCCTTAGTATTATTTTTCTGGTTTTTGGTTTCTGGGCCACACCCGGCGATGCTCAGGGGTCAATACCTCCTGGCAGGCACGGGGGACCATATGGGACACCGGGATTCGAACCAACTACCTTTGGTCCTGGATCGGCTGCTTGCAAGGCAAACACCACTGTGCTATCTCTCTGGGCCCTTAGTATTATTTTTCTATGTGTTGCAACCATATTGTTTTCTAAATAGAAGAACAGTACCAGTCTTTGCTTCCTGATGGTGTGTTGTAGGTGCAAGGATGGGGCCAGAGTGAGCAAGGTGATAGCAGCTTTCTTTGACCTCCACAGCTCTGTAAGAAGGGTATAGATTGTCTTTATTTTACTACAGATAAAGAAAAAATCCAGAGATTCTGAATAACCTGCCCAAGATCATTAAGATAAAATAAGGGAAGACCACACCACTTAAATGGAATCTAACTCCAGACTAAGTACCTCAAGAACATTTGCATACCTAGTAGGAAAGTCTTCCTCTCCTACAAATCAAATAATCTCTAGCATGATCTAACCCAGAGGTTAGGTCACTAGGAAGGTATTCACTAGTGCCACCCTGCCCTCTGCCACATTTTCCCCATCAGTACCATATACATACTATTACCACATACACCACCATGATCACACATACCATATCACCATCATCCATATCACACACCATCACTACACAAACACCATAACCACACACACCACAATCACCACCAGACTAACACAAACCATCATCAGCATCAGACATACCACCACATACACACTCGATCACCACTATTCATACCACACTACTGTCACTACCAGACACACCACACAGACACACACATTACCATCACCACATGTAGCACACCATCACCACCATACACAAAGGCACACACACACACCCCCAACACTCCATACACATACTATTACCACTGCCCAGCTCTATTATTCCCAGCCCTGGCCTATTTCTCCCCAGTGTGGAGCAGCTTCTCACCTCCATCACCGGCACCCAGTCCTGTCAGGAACAGATCCTATCGGCACTGACCCTGGCACTGACCCTCTAAATCATACTGCTAAAGACCAACAAAGAGGGCCAGAGCAATAGCATAGTGGTAAGGCGTTTGCCTTCCACATGGCTGACCCTGAACAGACCCTAATTCAATTCCTGGCATCCCATATGGTCCCCCGAGCCTGGCAGGAGCAATTTCTGAGCATAGAGTCAGGAATAACCCCTGAATACCTATGGGTGTGACCCCTCAAAAAAAAAAAACACCCAAATGTCAACAAAGAGTGTGGTTTGGCTCACCAAGCCACAAGACAACACTGTTTGAGAGAATAGCTCCCACCATGAATTACAGAGCCCAAGCTGAGCTGAGGAAGCACAGAGGGTGTAGAATTAGGCCTCTACCTCCTGAAGTTCAGTGTCAATGGAACAGCTAGTGTAGAACAAGAGGTGTTTTGTTTTTCCTGTGCAAAATGAGGAAGTAAGCATTTCTCTGTCACTTTAAACATAATTTTCTATGCTCCTCTTTTTAAAGAAAGATTAAAGTTCATTTTGGCAACTTAGTATCTTTGATAAGGCTAGCAAGATAAGAAACACACCTAGTAAATTAGCCAAGAGAGCAGAAAGTATAGGTGAGAAGGTTAAATGCCCCAGGAGCTCAGGGGCAGATACACCCCTTCACGTATGAGGTTCTGCTTTTTATCCCTTGCACCACATGTCCCCTGAGTACTGCTGGATGTGGTCCGGCACCCCTCCAGCACTGCAACAACAACAACAACAACAACAAAAATCCAAACACAATGAAGCCATGGAAGAGGTAATATAGAGCTCAAAGAAAGGATCGTGAGATGAGTGTAGAGTGAAGAACTGGCTGCTGCTTGAGGGTCCTCACTTCCACTTATCTTGCATGTCTAAATTCCATAGCAAACATTACCTTCATATCACTAGAACCAACCAAAAGCTGTAAATGAGGCATAATTTTCCTAAGTCTGTTACAAGGAATGTCTACAGGGAGGAAGAGAGGAACTCAATTTCCTCAATCTCAATGCCTGCGTATTAGAACCCATTTCATAGGACATTCCTCTCACAGCTCTCCCTTTCCTCCACACAAGAACATGCCGCTCGCTCTTTCCAAAAGTCACCCCTGCACTCAGGCCCACCTTCCCTCAGTGTCTGTTTTTTGTAACTAGATTTGAGGGGTGGGGGTGGTCTACTGTAATGATGATATGGTCAACTTTGGAATATATAGATATATGGCTGGAGATGATGCTAGGTGTGAGGAAGAAGCAATAGGACTTAGAAAAATAGAGAAAAGGGGCCAGAGCAGTGGCGCAGAGGAAGGGCATTTGCCTTGCATGAGGCTGACCTAGGACGGTTCAATCTCCTGGCGTCCCATATGGTCCCCCAAGCCAGGAACGATTTCTGAGCACATAGCCAGGCGTAACCCCTGAGTGTCACCGGGTGTGACTCCCTCCCCCCCCAAAAAAAGAAAAATAGAGAAAAGAAGAGAAAGCAGAGAAAAGATAAAGAATAGGGAGGGGTGTTTCACACACATACACACACTAGCAAGAGCATTCCCTATTTGTCACTATCAATAGCTGTTTATTCATTTTCTAAGACTCTGCTTAGAGTCCAGAGAAACTCTGATGTCTGCTGGTCTTGCTAACTTGTGGAGAACCCAGCATCTTCCTTCTATTTCCTTTATTTCTCAATTTCTTTGATTACACTTAAAGTTTTTTTATTTGTTTTTGTTTGGGGGGGCACACCTGGTGATGATCAGAGATTAATCCTGGGTCTGCACTCAAAAATTACTCCTGGCAGTGCTCAGGGAACCATTTGGGATGTTGGGGATTGAACTCAGGTCAGCCACAGGTAAAACAAAAGTCCTACTAGCTCAGAACCCAGATTATCCTTAAAGCTCCTTGAGGGACAGTCTGTCTTCTAATCCCTAACATAGCTTTGTACCTGGAGGTTGCTACCTGTGTAATGGGTTGAGGCTTGTACATTTATAGAGTGCATGCTACATGCTAGAGGGTGGAAGAGTTCAGAGGTTGAGTACAGGCTTTGCTAGTTGAATCCTAACTTTTTTTTGTGTGTGTGTGGTTTTTGGGTCACACCTGGCAGTACTTAGGGTTAGTCCTGGCTCTATGCTCAGAAATCACTCCTGGCAGGCTCAGGGGACCTTATGGGATGCCGGGATTTGAACCAATGACCTTCTGCATGAAAGACAAACGCCTTACCTTCATGCAATCTCTCTGGCCCCAAACCCCAACTTTAATACTTGCCAGAAGTATAATCTTGGGTAACATTCAAGCTCTATAACTCTTGTTTCTTATTTCCATCATCACATATACTAGTGATTTTCAACCTTTTCATATCTGCAAACCAAGGCTGAAAACCACTAATATGCATAGCCTACTCTAGTGGGTCAGTCTCAGGGTCTGTGAACAGGTGGTGAAGATTCTTAACAAATGACTTCTTTGTCAATGCATACCTTAAACACATGGATCTGTGTAGTTTAGTCAATCACAGTCCAGCGGCTGGAGCAATAGCACAGCGGTAGGGCATTTGTCTTGCAAGCAGCCAACTCGGGATGGACCTCAGGTCCATCCTGGGCATCCTATTTGGTCATCCTAGCCTGCTAGGAGCAATTTCTGAGCCCAGACCGGGTGTAACCCCTGAGTGCTGCTGGGTGTGACCCAAAAAAACAAAAACAATAAAATCACAGTCTAACAAAAGGGAAGACTGAACAATGCTATCATTGGCAAAAACTATTTGTGAGTTGGCAGGAGTTGATTGAGGACCCCCTCCTCCTTCAATACTGAATATTATCTGATCCCCAAGGATTGCTCCCTACCAACCTCCCCCAGAAACCAAACAGTATCTGTTGAGGCAAAAACACACTGTCCTTCTTTACAATGTGACACAATAAAAAGTCCTGAGACTGATCAGAATGTGGAGCCCAGGCCTCCACTAAAGATGCAAGACTTTGGACACCTACCAAGTATGGACAATTTGGGTGACTATAGGAAGAGTATGAAAAGGACCACAGCAATAGCAAAATGGCCAGGTACATGCATTCCAAGAGGAAAGAGCAGGTTTGCATCCTAACACCTCATCCCCAAGCACTTTCCAACAGCAGTTCCTGAGCCAAGAGTGATCTCTGAGCACTGCAGGATTTTACCCCCAAGCAAAAACATCAACAAAAGTATATAAAAGTACTAGCATACAATCTAGCAAGTAATAAATGCTCAATAAATTATACTAAGAGTCCCTGCTTTCCTCTGAGTCCCTCCCTAACTTCTAAGCCTCAGATCCTACGCCTCTTCTCTTTCTCTAAACCTTTTTATTTATTTATTTATTTATTTATTTATTTATTTATTTATTTATTTATTTATTTATTTATTTATTTTGGGCCACAGCCGGCGGTGCTCAGGGGTTACTCCTGGCTGTCTGCTCAGAAATAGCTCCTGGCAGGCATGGGGGACCATATGGGACACCGGGATTCGAACCAACCACCTTTGGACCTGGATCGGCTGCTTGCTAGGCAAACACTGCTGTGCTATCTCTCCAGGCCCACCTTTTTATTTCTTAAAGGAACTCACTAGATGTGTGTCTTTAACTAGTGCCTGTATGTAATAGAAGTGTGTTGTATCAGGGCCAGGTAGGGAGTTACCTTGCCTGCAGCCAACTCAGGTTCAGTCCCTGGCACCCCATATGGTTCCGTGATCCCTGTCAGGAGTGATCCCTGGGCTCAGAGCCCCAAACACTGCCAGGTTTGTCCCAGAAAAAGAAAAGTACAGAACTTTTTTGGCGGGGAGGGCACACCTAGTAACATTTAGAGTTTTATTTTATTTTATTTTTTTTGGTTCTGCGCTCAGAAATTGCTCCTGGCTGTGGGACCATATAGGATGCTGGAGGGATTGAACCTTGGTCTGTCCTGGATCAACTGTGTGCAAGGCAAATGCCTTACCACTGTGCTATCTCGCCGGCCCAAAATAAAGAAATTTATCTGTGCCAAATTTATGTCACCAGCACTAGCCTAACCCCTGTACTCTGGACCAGTATATGAAGTGTTTTAGTCAATACTTCTTAGTGAGGTCTTCAGAGCACTCAAACTGAGTTACTAACCACCCCGACCCCCAAGCCAGCCTAGGCTGCCCTCCATTTGCCTGTCACCACTGACTGAGAATCACCAGCCCCTCAGATGATATTTCTAGATAATCAGTCTCAGGGTCAACTCTGTCTCTTCCCCCTTCTCATACCCCTCACATCTTAGCTACCAACATGTCCCTCTGGCTTTAACTCACAACCAATGAGTTCTGAGCATTCTCCCATATTCCAGCACCCAGCCCCAGCTGCAGTCCCATCCTCCTCCCTGCTTATCTGTGTCTGTATCTCTTTTCCACTGCAGCCTGTGATCAAAGCTTGTAAAGCAGTAAGTCAGGGCCTGTCCTGCTCCCTTCAAACCCTTCCCTAGGTGCTTGCCTTATTCTGATGAAGTGCAGAGCCCCTCTATTTGCTCTGGTTGAGCTGCCTCCACATTCTCCCCTAAACCAACACCCCGTCCAACACAATGTGCAGACCTCACTGCCCTGATTGACACCCCCCCACCCAGCCCCTCAAGATGGCCTAGCTGGTTCCTGAGAACCATTCAGATCTTCATCCCAGCCCCTCAAGATGGCCTAGCTGGTTCCTGAGAACCATTCAGATCTTCATCCCAGCCCCTCAAGATGGCCTAGCTGGTTCCTGAGAACCATTCAGATCTTCATTCAATGTTACTTTTCAACACAGTCCTTCTTGGTTCCAAGGACCTCCAGGTCTTCTTTTTCTTTTGTTTTTATTTTTGTTTTTGGGCCACACCAGGTGGTGCTCAGGGGTTACTCCTGGCGATATGCTCAGAAATGGCTCCTGGCAGGCACGGGGGATCATATGGGACGCCAGGATTTGAACCAACCACCTTAGGTCCTGGATCGGCTGCTTGAAAGGCAAATGCCGCTGTGCTATCTCTCCGGCCCCTCTTTTTCTTTTCTTTTTTGTGCCACAACCGATGATGCTCAGGGGTTACTTCTGGCTAAGTACTCAGAAATCGCTCTTGGCTTGGGGAACCATATGGGACACCGGGGAATCAAACTGTGGTCCATCCTAGTAACCTAGGATGCACATGCAAGGCAAATGCTCTACTGCTTGTGCCACCGCTCCAGCCCCAACATCCAGATTTTCTAACTATATAGACAGTCATATTTTTAGCTACAGCCTGTCTTTCCTCATCAGCGGTTGTTGCCATATCCCAGAACATAGGCTGGGTTTGAGTGGAATATTTGTAAATGACTACCCTCCCCAGTTACTTTTTTGTTTGTTTGTTTTTCGGCCACACCGGTGACCATATGGGATCGAACTGCTGTCCATCCTAGGCTAGCACTCACAAGGCTATGCCCTTAAGCCCTGCGCCATGTGCCACCGCTCTCCCTTCCCTGTTATCTTAGCATTTGGTTTGGTTGTTTTTAAATGTGAATGGGTGAGAGTGTGCAGGCGCTCAAATCCAGGGCTTGCCCATGCAAAGTACTCTTCCTCTGAGCCACACACAGTCCAGGCCTAGGGTTTGGTTCTGCCTAGTCCTGCAGCCCAGCACGTGGCTGGCAAGAGGCAGCAACAAGAGTGGGGGTGTGGCAGTAGGAACCCCAGTCCAGCAGGACGAGGACACTTTCATAGAGCACAGGCAGGCATCCTGAAACCTGAAACCGGTCCCTGAGGTCTGGGCCGCTCCAGTCCAGCCTAGAGCTGGGGTGAGGGGAAGTTCACCAGCCTCTTTACGAGTTGGAACTGCATCGCAATGACTCACTGACTAATCAGACCTGAAGACAACCGCTCCGGAGGGCAAACTAAACTCTTCTAAGAAGAAAACCAGTTTCGGTCCTGAGTTAACAGGAGCTGTTAATGAGTTCTGACTACGGTTGCTGTTTTATACTAAGATAAAATTCATTAGAAGTAAATGAGCTAATTTTTTACTGAACTAATTAAATTTTTTTTCGTTTGTTTCTGTTTTTGGACCACACCCGGCAGTGCTCAGGGGATTACTGCTGACTCTGCACTCAAGAACCATATGAGATGTCAAAGATGAGACAGGGTCAGCTGCAAACAAGGCAAGCAAGCTGTCTACTGGCTGTCTTACCTTTCCTGCCCTGCACTATTTGTTTGTTTGATTGTTTTCGGGCCACAGCCGGCAGTGGGCAGTGCTCAGAGGTTACTCATGGCTCTGTGCTCAGAAATCTACTCTGGTTGGGGCCGGAGTATAGCACGGTGGTAGGGCGTTTGCCTTTGCACGCTGACAACCCAGGAAGGACCTGGATTTGAACCCAGCTACCTATATACCCCTGGTGGGCTTGGGGGATCATATGGGATGCCAGGGATCAAACCCAGGTTCTTCCAGGGTTGGCCACGTGCAAGGCAAACACCCTACCACTGTGCTATCACTATGGGCCTGCCCTGAACAAGTTAATTTTACTTTTGTTTTGATTTGTTTTGGACCACAAATTTTGTGCTCAGGGCTTATTCCTGACTCTGAGCTCAGGAATCTCTCCTAGTGGGTTTGGGGACCATGTGTGGTGCTGGGGATTGAACCCATATTGACTGCATGCAAGGCAAGCACCCTATCCCTTTGGCCCTGAACTAACTTTTATTGAACCAGATTGCAAACAAGTAGTCAAGGACACTTGCTTTGGGGGAACAAACTAGAGGGGTAGGTAGGTAAGGGTGTCCCCAAGGAGTACTCAAAGGGGTCCAGTTCAGTGATACTTTTTTTTTGTTTGTTTTTTTGGGCCACACCCGTTTGAAGCTCAGGGGTTACTCCTGGCTATGCGCTCAGAAATCGCTCCTGGCTTGGGGGGACCATATGGGACGCCGGGGGATCGAACTGTGGTCCGTCCTACGCTAGCGCTTGCAAGGCAGACACCTTACCTCTAGCGCCACCTTCCCAGCCCCCAGTTCAGTGATACTTAACCAAGCAGGAGAGCCTGTGAGTGCTATTCGGCTCTATGGTCCCCAGTGGCACTCAGGGGCCTTCAGTATTATACCTGGTAGTACTAGGGGCTGGGGAAGGGTATATATTACGGTGATCACCCAGGTCCCACACATGTAAAGCATGAGCCCTAACCCCTGTACTGTCTCTCCAACCCTTTTTATTTTACTTATATACTGACAGATTAGAAACTTACTCTCTTGAAAGATCACAAAGTGATTTGGTTATTTAACAATAAGTCAAATATTTTTCAGTAGGCTGAGAATCATGTATGAAGCATTCCTTTGGTGACTTCTAAATAACAACTTACTTTTCTGTATGTAGAAAAATAACACATTTTGCCATATTTAGAAAATGTCCCGATTATCAGATATCATTTTGATACAGAAAGGTTTTTGAGGGCCAGAGAAATTGTACAGCAGATAGGGAGCTTGCCTTGCATGTAGCCTAATGGGGTTTGGTCTTTAGTACCTATATGTTCCCCCAAGTCCTCTAGGAGTAGTTCCTGAGCACAGCTGAATGTGGTCCA